>NW_028190369.1:0-2430000 GCF_048542155.1 Nylanderia fulva | reverse complement strand
ATTAAAATAATTGTATAATTTTATACATATAATCGCAAAATTATATGTATAATTATACAATTATTTTATATAATTATATATAAAAAATTTTTCCCCGGCTGTACGTGTCGTAAAGAGATATACAATTCACCGTTTGCATTGAATGTCTCTATTTTCGGGAAAGTAAAAAAAGCTCGCTCTCTCTCTCTCTCTCTCTCTCTCTCTCTCTCTCTCTCTCTCTCTCTCTCTGTCTCTCTCTTTTTGTTTTATAGATTGCATACAATTTATCTTACATTTACAGTAAAAGTAATTTTTATAACAATTTACAGGTGTATGCGAACAAATAAAATTCGTTAGAATCACAATGTCTATCAAATATATATTTCAGTAAAATCATTACTCGAATTACTTCGATGTATGAAAAATAAGATTTAGTTTTTATAAATTATAAATGCATATACTTATTATCTATAAAAATCATGTGAATATTATTGTATTATACAAATATAATTAAAATAAAATTGTATGTCATTATATATTTCATGTGTTTGATAATATAAATAACACAAAATTTTTTCTGTTTTATATATAATTTTTTATAGAAAAAAATTGATGTATTATTTATATTATCAAACATAAAATATATAATGGCATACATTGGCTACACTAATTCAGAGGTTATCTTTTTCCTTCCAATGTCAAACAAAAAAGACAACCTCTGAACTAATGTGGCCAGTGTAGCCAAAACGAACAGACCTTATAAAAAACAGAAAGAGAGAGAGCGAGAGAAAGAGAGAGAGAGAGAGAGAAACACGTTGCAGCTCCATCTATCACGATATCACGCAACTAATCTACTGCTCTGTTTTATTCCGCAGCCTCGATTTGCACACACACATATGCGTGAAATGTTTTTTTATATATAACTTTTTTATTAGACTTGCAATCTCACTTTTAATTGCTTACTAATATTTCTTCATATAATCCTTACCGCGCATACTATATTTCATGCACAGACAAACTGCAAAACTTTTTTTATTAAATAAGTATTATTACGAACTGACACAAAGCAGCCGATAACAAAACTGTAATTTTTGATTTTTATATGATTTATATATGCAAACATAGCTAGCGCGGTCCGTTTTTATAAGTACTTTAATCGTGGAAAAGGATTTATTGATCAGTATAGTCAATAAAAAGTTATATGAAAAAAATAAATATTCTCGCATTCGGTCGGTAAAAACATCATTTAGGATCCCCTTAAACGTATAAGTAATGTCCTCTATGAAGAATATTGAAAAGTATTTGTAGACATATGTCGATAAGAAGAATGTCACTTTATCAGAGAAATAATATCACACGAATACAAAATAAACATATAAGCAATTAAAATACAATAGTATATACAGCCAATCTATTAAAAGTAAAATAACTTTGTTCACATCGATAAAAAATCTATTTTTATATACTTTCATAATATTGTCAGAAGAAAGATACAAAGATAATCACAGAACCGTGATAGAACTTCAGTTATATAACACCTTTTATAAAGTATCAAAGTCAGTAGTAAATGCGCGCGATTCAAGAATTATAAAATGATTACAAGTAACTATATGTGTATACTTATAAATGTTTTTATTTTTAGAATAAAAATATTATGTGACCACTCAGAAAGCTCTACCTCCCATCCCCTTTGCACTGAGTGCAAAGAGTGAACGATCATCGATGACAGAGTTCTCGAAACAAGTCGAGAACTCGTGTCGTTCTCACGCTCAGGGAAGAGAGCTATCTCTCTTCATCGTGGTTGCATCTACTCCCATGTTAGGGAGGGAGAATAAGATCAAATACTACAGAACTGATCCTGTGAAGCATGATCTTAAATTTCGTCGTCTACCGTGCCTGTATATATACTAGTAAGTATGCATTTTAACTGCGGGTAACACTTTACCGTCGTAGCCCTCTAGCGACTAAAGCAGAAACTAATCTAAGAATTCTCAGCTGTATGTGCTATGGCACGTGCACATTATATATATGTATACTACTACTACACATAAAGATTGTCGTTGTATAAAAAACTTTTTATTAGAATTAACAATTAAAATAACTTATTAATAATAACAACATTATTAAAATAACATTATTAATAATAATAGTAACATAACAGCGATTAAAATAGAAACATTTAATTCTATGAGTATTATTCAATATAATATAACTCGTAATATTAATATGTTATTATTTTAATTATTTATGATAATAAAAAATTTTTATATATACGACAATCTTTATTATATTTAATAATAATAAAAATAAAAGTATTATAATAATAACAACATTATTAAAATAACATTATTAATAATATAATAGTAACATAAAAGCGATTAAAATAGAAACATTTAATTCTATGAGTATTATTCAATATAATAACACGTAATATTAATATGTTATTATTTTAATTATTTATAATAATAAAAAATTTTGTATATATACGACAATCTTTATTATATTTAATAATAATAAAAATAAAAGTATTATTAATAATACTAATATGAAAGTAATTAAAATAGAAACGTAATTGTAATTAATATACTATAATTATTATTCAATAATTTCATATATGTAAAATAGTATAATTAATATTACGAATATTTAAATAACTTTGTTTATTAATAATGAAAGATCTACTTTTATAATCTCATGATCAAGATTATTTTTTAATTGTATAGAAGAGAGATATAAAGATTATCACAGAACGTGATAATACGACTCTTCAGGAAGTTTATAAAGTATCACAGTGACAAGTAATGCGATTCAAAGCACATAAAATATAAAATATGTAAAAATTAATAAATATATAAAAATGACTTAAATAACTAATTTATATCTACAAATATTTTTACTTTTTAAATAATAATAATTAAAATAATAACTCATGAAATCTTATTATTTTAAATATTTATGCTAATAAAAATTTTTTATATACGACAACCTTTATGTGCAGTAATATATTATATAATATATTGTACATTAGAGCACGTGCATTTAAAGGCGATAGATTAGTTTCTATTTTAGTCGCTGGGTGGCTACGACAATAAAGTGTTACCCGCAGTAAAAATTCAGCACTTATAGTATATATACAGGCACGGAGAGTGCGAAAATTTAAGATCATGCTTCACAGGATCAGTTCTGTAGTATTTGATCTTATTCTCCCTCCCTAACATGGGAGTAGATGCAACCATGATGAGGAGAGATAGCTCTCTTCCCTGAGCGTGAGAACGACACGAGTTCTCGACTTGTTTCGAGAACTCTGTCATCGATGATCGTTCACTCTTTGCACTCAGTGCAAAGGGGATGGGAGGTAGAGCTTTCTGAGTGGTTTATAATATTATTCTAAAAATAAAAATATTTCTACATATAAAAATAGACTTATTTCAAACGTTTTCATATATTTTTACATATTTTTATATGCTTTGAATTGTGCATTACTTTCTCACAGTTATATTTAATAAACTTACTGAAGATCACGTTCTGCAATTATCTTTGTTCTTCTTTTCTGTACAATTTAAACATTAATTCTCTGCAAAAAGTAAATATTTCGTTGATGAACGAAGTTCGTTGTACAATGTACAAGAAATATCATTTTTTTTTATCTCCTCAGTGCTAATAGCTTCCTATAAAAGTTTGAAAACACTCTTTTAATTATATTGTAAGTGATGTCTTCTTATGAAAAATACGAAATATAATCGATAAATGTAATATATATATACACTTGTATCGAATAAGTGTTCTAAATCATTCGAGCATTTAGTTGATTCATCTAGAAGTAAATTTAAATATATAAATTATAAAGTTAGTCATTTAAGATTATAGAATATGTATAATTGCATACATATGTATATTGATTTTAGTTTCTAATTTTATTTATTTATTTATCTCTCTCAGAGAAGAAACAATATTCTCTTCGTCTCTCGTGGTTACATTGACTTTCATGGTGAAATAAAAAGTGAGAGCAATTTCTGTAGAATTGAGCCTGAAAAGTATATATTAAAATTTACAATATAAATAATAAGATTTCTCAACTTGATCTATTTATAAAGAAAAACTGAAAATTATTTGGCTTATCTGTGACTAGCGTAAGCAGGTTGATTATATTTTTCAAATTCTAAGTAAAGGCAACTTTAAAGCTACAAAATATATCTGAAAGGAAAAAAATAATATAGTAAAAAGTCTAAATAAAAATAATATATTAATAATATTATTCTTTGCATATATGATTACAATTCGGCAAATTAGAATATTTTGCTATAAGTAAAATGTGATAAAAATTATATAAATTTATATTATTTTGAATTAAAATACATTACTTTATCATTATTAATAAAAAATATGACTGTTTTATAGAATTGGTTTATAATGAGACAAGTCAATTTTTATTTGAGATATTGACGAAGAAGTTTAATAAATATCAGAATAAAATGTTATAGAGATGTATATTTGTATGAGACATTTATTAATACAGAATAAAGTTCATCCTGTATACTACAATATTACGTAAGCGCGTGTAACAAATTTAATATTTTTTATTAACAAAAAAAATTGAGAATATATATATATAACAATTATATTATGGAGTACAACTTCATACCTTAGGATTCATCTTTCTTTGTCCGTTTTCGTTGACATTATTTGTGAAAAGATAACATACTGCAATCAAATAGATTTGATAAAAAATCATATTATTTTTGTAGAAGCAAAATGACAAAAGTCAGAGCACCATTATTATACCACATTGTCTTTTTACAATGCTTTAAAAGTTATATTGTGCGATACTTTTATCGCTTACATTATTTTTACGCATTATAACTTATTTTTGTATCATGTATATATACACACATAACATATACGATGCATTTATTACATATGATTATATTTAACAAATCAAGTTGATATGATATTCACAACGGGAATCATAGAGATATGTATAGATTATCAATTATTTCCTTGTAATTTTTCGTGCATAATTTCTGAAACAATTCTACAACCAATTGTACTCCGTCTATTATTTGAGACACTGATTAAGAACACATTAAGAAAATATTAAAAAATAATAATTATTGCAAATAAGATATAGATTTATAATATTAGAGTATTATTATTATGCGAAAACATGGGCACACAAAAAAAAATATAATTCTTAAGCGATATTTGTCAAAAAAGAGTGCAATATAGATGGAGTTTTTAACGGATATTATCCTTGCGTTTACACTGGAAAATAAATTGAACGATTATTTTCTCAGACTTCTGCGATCTACATTGGATAAATAAGTATGCAACGAAAAACGCAAGTAACATTTCATTACTTCTTTCTAGAACTCGTAATTATCAGGATATACGAACTCGAATATAGCTAGATTCAAGTTAATGCTTGTTGTCCTAAGTTAATTAGTTTGTCGCTGTACTTTATTTGGTAATGTAAAAAAGAAAATTTGGCAAAATGTTCAAATTGTTTAATATATATAAGCAATAACATAACTTTTTTGATTTACTTAGAAGTGCGATAATATGAATAGTGGATAGTAATACATGAACCTTTGTAAGTGTAGAATTATCCAGCATTGCTAGAAACATAAATTATTTTTTTATTTCTTTTAATATATTTGAACAATCATATTTTTATCTGAATGTATAAAAGTAAAATAAAAAAATAAAATTTATAAGAGCATATTTCGTATAATATTGTACTATATGTAGAAAAAAATAGCACAAACAGATATATTAATATATTTTTAAAAAGTTATTATAATTTAATTATTATTAATTATTATTCAAAATAAAAAATTAAACAGTCATACAGACAATTCGAACAACAGATAAATTTTATAGCCAGTTTTCTATCAAAAATAACCGACATAAAAATGATTAATCGTTCAACAACGATAATAGCGAAAGCTTACATTGTACGTCTTTACGGGATTTATTAAAACAATTAACTAAACATTTAAAAATATCAGCGCTATGTACTACATAATTGCGAAAGCGAACCCAGCAAAAAATCTCCCATTCTGCGGCTGCTACGTGTAAAAGAATCGAAAGAGTTTTGAAAAGCTGCGAGGGCTCGCTGGTCCTGACACATTGATATAACATATGTAAGTACGATATGTAAATGAGCGCTTCAGTTGATGTATTTCTCCATTTGGTACATATCGACTAGCAAACGCGAGATTGGTATTTCCCCGATAGTTTCGTGAAAGAACAAACGTTCGACAGTTTTGGAAGAGACGCATCTCAAATATCCGACTAGGATCATTAACCTGCCAATTCTTCCTGGTTGTTGAGGATACCGTGACCTCGTGTAATCCACTAAGATACGTTGTGCCTGATCCTGCAGTATCTCAATCGGTTGGACCGCATGTAGGCCCACTGTCTCTGCGATTCACAAAGAGAGGAACATATGCGGTACACATATCGTTCACATTGATGCAATGAAGAATAAAGTATATCATGTAGAAAGATAAACGCATCCGTTACTATTAATTAAAAAACACTAATAATTATTTGTATGTTATTATGTTACTTGAAAAACTTTCTAGCTTTCTCAAATAAACAAAGGTAATATTCAAAAAGAGTTGAACCAAAAATGGTGACATGTTTAAACTTTCTTTAGGTATGTTAATGTGTTCTAAGATAAATGTATATTTCTTGCTTTTAATAATTTTGTGGTGATTACTAAATTTATTGTATTCAAAAATATTATGTGTCGTTAATAATTAGGATGGTGATTACATCTAACAATGTTCTTTACCTGGCGTGAATAAAGCCACCGCCTTCATGCAGCCACACTCACCGAAATCGGGGGACAATTGCCTAAATCGGCATATTATGGCCTAGAATGTAAGAAAATACTTATTATTGGTGCTTTGCTTTTTTTAATCTGAATAAGATTAAATTCTGAAAAAAATGATCAAGAAATGAAGAGACAGGATAAAGTCATCTCTTCAAATAAATAAAAATTATTGCGTGAATTCCTGTGCATCCGCATTCTGCAATATTATTTCGTAACACTACTCTCTAATAAATTGACACATCTTTATTATTGAATAAATATTAACATAAGTAGGATAAATCAAACACTGAAAACAACGAAACAAAATGTCAAAAAATGCATTTGTCAATAGCGAGAAGATAATTTGTTGAAAACAATGAAAACACTGAAAACAACGACAGTCGTGATTTATTAGAAATGGAAGATAAGATCGATAAACCTGAATCAGAACGAGTTCTTGATTCGTCAGGTTGTCGTCTGTAGGAAGTCTGGCGCGCACTTGTTCGTCCTCGAGAAGCGCGGTGATGTCCCATGAAACGGACCATTGTGCTAAGTGTAAGAGAAACAATTGTGTCCAGGATCGTTCCAACAGCAACAGCTGATCGTCTTTCGATATCGTTTGAAAAGGTGGCAAGCATCGCACCCATCTGACAGCCATGAACAATAGTCGAGCCGTTGTTTCCTGCGTTAATACGTCCGCGCAACGTAATGAATGTCGCTGATTGAAAAGAAAAGGACACGGTGAACTACGCTTGAAAATATTGAAAATTACCTGCAATATTTCCCAGGTCGGACTGAAGCTTTGTACGGTACCCGTCGGGCTCTGACTCGTTTCCGTTTCCATCTGCTCTATCGGATATTCCGTTGTGGGTTGTAATCGCGCATTCCAAACTAATTCCTTAATGCGAGAAATAAAGTGTTATTTATGTAACGCACAATTATCTCCAGAAAAAAATGCAAAATAACAGTAGTTCAATAGTGAAATGTATTAATTAAGATAAGTGTGACGAGCGATCGATGCGTGAGATTATTAAACTTCAAAAAATCATGTATCAGAGCTTCAACACGTCATCGTTCATTTGTTCAACATTTTACTATTTTTTGATGTTCGTAGATTTTAATTTCAACTTGAATTGATACTTAATTGGAAGACTCGAATAATATATTACAGACACATAATATCTCTCTGTATAATTTTCTCGCCATTTAAATTGAAAAATAAGAACCGCTCGCATCTTGATTAAGTTTGCAGAAACGCGAGCACACAAATTAAGCTGAATTACTTACCTGACATTCCTCGGCGGACATTAGTATCTGCAGAAGGGGAGGCTGCGGAGCTAGGGAGACGGTCGTGGCGGTCTGATAGAGGGTCGTGGTCGTGCGAGGGTGCGGAAGAACCAACGGCACAGGGGATGGTGATTCCTCAGGCGGTTTCTGTACCAGCGCCATCGGTCGAGGGTAAGGCGTGAATCTTTGGTCGCACCTTAGCCTTCTACAGTAATAACCCTTAACTACTTCACCAAGAGTCTCAAGTGTCGTGTCTCAAGTTATTTCATTTTATGCATCGCTTTTGTAGCTACACACCAAAGTACCTAGTCGCTATCGTATTAATATCCAATGCGATTCTCGACATATCTTTATAACTAATCAGATTTATATCAAATATGAAGAATATGGTTTTGTTTTCTATTGTTAGCTAATTCCACAAATATTAATTCCTCAAGTTTGAGCATGTTTTATTAGTATACTATAAATATTTTTGTTATACATCTATATTGTCTAATCAGTTATCTAGATCTCTGAGACAAATGTTTAAATTTGATGGAATTAAAACAAATTCTAATATGCATGAAAATTGATGAAATAAGAGTGAATGAAAGATTGAACTTATAAGATAAGATAATTTGACAAATGTTACACACCTGTGTGGTGACAAAACGTACGGGGGAGGGAGTGCTGGTCTTAATCGATCATTGTGCACCGGGTTTGCGGAATGAGGGGATAACTGCGCGACAATCGACGATTGTTGCTGATGTTGTTTCTCCGAGATAATCGCATGGGGTTTTGGTTTCCTCGGTCCGCGTTCATGTTGTACTGCTAAATACCAGTTATAACGTAATTATATTACTTTTGACGTCTGACCCTGACTTCGCAATTGCATCATGAAGCTCTACATATGTATACATGTGTATATAAAATTGAGATTATATTTTTACATACGTATATAGTTTCTGTTGTGTATACATGAATAAAGGTGCGTGTGTACAATATGTATATATGAATATATAATATCATTCTTCTTTAACAGAGTTTATTACAGTCCTGCACGTAGAAGAAATAAAACGATATAATTAATTTTTTGTCATATGGCAAATCATAAGAATGAATAATGCTCTCAACCCTTTTCGAGACTCGATGAAAAATATTTTCGTGCACGCAAGCGAACGTACCCCCGGTCTTACGACCCCCAATGATCGAAATCCGTATCTAGGACTGCCTATCAATAATATCGGCGATGGACTTAACGGTGGGAGCGAAAAAGTGGGCGCAGGTTGCGCGGAATTGAATTCGGGGTGGTATAACGCGCGTTGTAGGTCGTTCGAGATGTACGGGAGCTGTATATCCATCCCGTGACCCGTCAGGGAGGATGGGGAACGAACGAACAAGAGGTCGAGAGGAAAGAGGGGACGAATCGCGGATGAAGGAGGGTGGTGTAGATCGGATGTGGTGGCTGGCCGGGCGTCAGCTTCCACAGAGCTCGATCTTTCGAGCGTGGCTACAAACTCAGAAAGAGCGAGAGAGAGAAGGAGAAAGCATAGGAAAGCGAAAAGAGGGCGAAGGAAGACAGATAGAGCGAGATGGCGAAGCGGGAGCTGCAACTGGGTGGCAAGCACATCATCATTAATGAGGCTGAGCGGATAGCAGCCGCGGATTCCCACGTTCACACTGGCGTCGCAATATCTCCCCTTTATCACGCATCGCCCTGTCGAGAGAGATACTTCGCCACTGCCGCAACGAACCGTTTCTTCTCGCATCGGGACGTCACCGTTTTAACGTTAGAATTTAATTTCCTCAGGAGTGTATTCGAGTAAACTTATATACTCCCATATCGGTTTCGCTTGCTCTATTTGGTCATAGTGGATTTATTGTATTTTAACTTGTCAATTTAATCGTTGACAGGTTGATTTTTTTTTTTAACAAATAAGCAAACTCTGAATAAATAAGCAAACAAATATAAATGCTAATATTATTGTATTAAAATATTATCTTATATATTAGAATTTAAATTCCATGTCATAAATGTGACTTTTCCGTAAACGCATATTTATATTCTCATTAGGAACGTTTATCACGCTTTTGTTAAAATCTCACTGTAATATCACGAAGCATCATAAATAAGTAAACTGAGATAGGTATATGAAGAATTGTATTTAAAATTGAAGCACCGTTTCATATATGTGCGGACGCGCGCATATACGTAGCAAAAAGAAGCGATGCAAAATCCGCTTCGGGGTTGTTTTCTTTATCGAGCAAATTGGCCGTGCACATCGTAACAGGTACAAATATTATTATTTTCCAGGAGTAATTGTTCTCTCAGCGGTGAGCTCCCTTGCCGGAAAAAAACTTGCTCGATAGAGACTTTGTTTACTTTACAAACAGTGATCTTTATGTTCTATGAACAGCAAGCGATATCACTCTTCAAAAACAAAATATCTATATGTTTTTATCCTTACACGTTTTCTCGTGTATTTTTGACCACAATATTAGAGATATTATATATATACAATGTATAATATATCACTAATATCGTGATGTTAATATATGACAAAAAATGTACATATAGATGTTATAAAACAGCTCCCCTTTCTTTCAGAAAGTTAGAAAACTGAGATTTAATTAAGAAGTTAGAAATTTTGAAGATCTATTTTTTTATTTACGTATATCAAATAATTTCTAATATAGATATTTAATTTAAGAAATAAAAATCTTTATAATATTATATAAGAAATTTAATATGAAAATTTGCGAAAGATAATGGGATCTCTATGCATATTTTAATTGAGAAAAATCGGAAAATAATTTCTGACATTTTGACGAGTTATATTTGTAAAATATACAAGAAATATTTTGATTGCGTGATGCAAATCTTAACATTACTTTTATTGCCTTTCATTGCGAATATCCGCGAAAGACGATCCGTTTTTCGCAGCCGTGGCTATTAAGCTCGCCTTTTTCGTACAAAAGCTCCTCGCTTACAGCATCTTGCGATCAAGAGGAAACATTTTGTCGCTCTGTACGCATCGTTGCTCAAATACAGAGCTTTATAGCTGAGCGGCTTACAGCTCGGCGAAGCGAAAACGAATGTGCGTGAAGGGAAAGCTTTTGGCATAAAGAAACGAACAGGACAAATTGATCTCTTAGCCCCTTTCCACCCCTCGAAGATCGATTGAAGATTAAGTTGCAATCGTGCTTTTAGTTTATTGGCTATTAATCTGGATATGCTGAGATATCACATTTATTTCCGCAAATTTTTTCTTTTTATTTTTTTTTTATAATATGTAGGTTTTTAATATACGATATTGACGCACAAAAGAAAGAAAATTGTCCATTTGTCGATATAAGTAAATTAAAATGAAGCTCGAATGTCAACATCTTTTCAAGTCCTTAAGAGAATGATCTGGATTTTATGATTGCGCGCAAAGCCCTTTTCCTCCCTCGAACTTTTTCGCGCGTCAGTGGATTAGACGAGCGATTTTCGCGAATATGCACGTATCCGGACGGCGAATGGACACGGAGACGAGGATTAGAATCGCACATGCGCTGGAATGGACCGCGCCCTGTTCCCTTTTCATCGTTCGTGATTCCGTTCTCTTTCTTTCTCTTTCTCTCTTTCCTCCCTCCCTCATACTCGTGCACGTACACACGTACATCATCTTATCGTGCACCTATAAACACACGGCCACCGTAATACTCTTGGCCGGCACGTGTGATCCACAATGCGAGTTCCCACAGTGGAGTGACGTGGGTGTAGGCGCGCTTTCTCTCTCTCTCTCTCTCTCTCTCTCTCTGTTACGCTTAAACATACGCACACATATAGCTAGGGGTGATGCTGCGCACGGGGTGGCTTCCGTTTTAACATTGTATTACACGCGTGCGCGTGTATATATGTGTGTGTGTGTGTGGGGCACACGCGGTGCTTACACGGGCCGTGGATCACGGGGCTCACACGCTGTATCCTGCTAAACGGTAAACCGATCTGTGAACATTTCAGCAGTCAGCGATCTCGAAGGCTAATCCCTGAGTGAATGGGGTTGATACACGGACGATGCACCATCACCATCCCACCGTCGGCGATCGTCAACGTCATCGTCGTCAAAGATTGCGAATCGCGCGTGCGATACACGTGTTAACACTTCAGGGAGATTTTTCGTATTTATCTGAGGGATACGCGTTTTAAAGGGGTGAACCAACGTGGTCCGCATTATCTCTAACGGTGTTATTTTAATTAAAAAATTGTTTTTAATATTCATTGTTAAAGCGATATTGCGGTATCACAACCGATGTTTTTATATACTCTATAAAGAGAATTATAAAATTAATCTAGAGAATAATGATGATTCCATCAAGTTTTAATCTTAAATAAATAATTTCTGCGAGACATTAAAGTATAAAATTAAAATCTATGGTAGCGAAACTGTGTTTGCAAATGTAATCAGCAATATAATTATTTTTAAATTTATTTTTTACAGGAAATGTCATTAGAGAAAAATTGTCTGCAAAAAAATGTACAGATAAAAAGAATCCTTCTTGTATGTGTATATGTGTACACAGTACGAATAGGATCTATTTTCACTTGCACATCGCTTCTATCGTTTGGAAAATCGTATGCATGTCATCACACGTGTATCTGCATACGTTACAAAGCGTATGCGATCAGTACTATGTAATATCACTTACTGTTCAGTTAACGCCTTCCCTCGACCAATCTCGCAAATCAAAATTCCGTGAAACGAGATCAGGCTGCCGAATATAAAATACATAAGTATGCATAAAGATAAGGATCATACTTCGAGATTCAACGATTTATGGTTGCATTAAATTAATCATTTCCTCGATTTGCTCGAATATATTCACATGTCATATTCTTATCAAAGAGAAAGAAAAAGAGATAGAAAGAATTATATTGCAATAAAAATATATAAATAACAAGCAAAAAACCGTCCACAAAATGCCTATCGCTAATTATTTTCTTAATACAATTTGTGCGACAAAAATATATAAATGTAATTGAAATTGTTTATTAAAAAATTAAAAAATTGACATTAGAAGCATTGACCGTGTACACAAACAGCTTTCTAATAGCTTTGTAACATGATTAAATATAGAGACATTTATTTCTCTCATATTAAAATCGGTCAAATAAATATATAAAATAATTTGGCAAACGATAAATAAAAAAATAAATTTTTGTGTACGTACACAAATTAATTTTTTATAGTTTGTAGTATGCAAAAATTAATGATGACCATTTAATAATCCGCAAGATCTATCGCGAAGATATCGTGTTCGTAGCCTCTTTACATCCAAGATAAAAAGTAAATGTATTTTCATAAAGAAATGCACACTATTCTATAAAAATAATGAAACAGTAGGATAATTTGATATTTTAGCGGTAACTTATTCGCACAATTATCCGTGAGAGAAGTGATTAAACGTATTCACGTGCGGATCGAGAACTGTCCGATCGTGAATGACACGAGGCGAGAGAGCCGCAGCCTGTGATAACCCGCGGATGTAATTCTCGCATTTATGCGAAGCCGGAGACGATCGGGGTACCGGGACGAGGATCGTTACAATTCCTCCGAGCGTGTTGGTATGATGACAGGTGACGATCAAAGCTCGGCTTAGCGCAACGACCCGTTTCGTCCGCACACATCGCGCTCATATCACGCGAGGGAGAACGCGGGCGCATTCTCTCCCTTCTGTTTCTTTCTCATTTTCTTTTTTTTTTCTTCTTATTCTCCCCACGTACACTAGCTATCATAAATGTCATTTTATTGTCAAATAACAAGTTTCAATAAAATATAATCATACGCGCGTTTCAAATTTCCGAATTTAAATTATATTCGAAATGTGTAAATTTTATGCGCGAGGTAAAAATTCCGTTTTATTATTTTAATTAATTTTCATGTATTTTTAATTAAAATATTTAATTTATGAAATATATAAATACATGAATATTATTATTGATCCATTAATCTTATAAAATACTCTCAAATTCACGATAAAAATGAGATCGGAAAATTGTGAAAAATGACACTTAACACACGTACGCGAATTTTGTCGTAAATTATAAATTATAATTATAATTTGTGATAAGCCATCGTCTCTGATCGCGCGTATGATGGCATCTCGTATGATTACTGACGTTAAAGATACAATTGTGCAATGAATAAAAAAGCGATTACTTAAGTGCAGTTTATGATTATGGCTTTTTTCCTTGTCATAAAATTTAAAATTTGTATAATTTAAAAAATATTGTCGTAGTATAAAAAAAAACAAAAATTAGCTGCGGTGTTTGCTTACAGCAAATATGAAACATCTTGCTTTTCAGATGTGACACATGTCAAATATGCAATTATTATTTACGGCTTCGCGCGTTACATATTTTTTTAAATTGCATAAGTATGTGCGTTCTTTTGAGAAATGCCTGTCTAATGACATTTATGATGTCTACTGTACCCTTCGCTCTATTCCAGGCCCGCTTTATCGTTTACCGTTTATGTGGATGGATTGATGCTGCCCGTCGCGTGTACGGCACGCCTCGCTTCGTTGCGTTACCAGCCGTCCACTCTCACGCGACACCCCCTACGTGTTGTCACTACCCTTAGTCCTCGGTCCAGGGCTGGTCAGAAACATTGCGGAGGCCCGTAACAATTTTCCGGAAAGAACTTTTCGGGATCCCCATTAAATGTTTTACAATAAAATATACTGTGCTTTAAATACACAAATATAGACAAACGGAAGTTTAGTTGATGAGGAACGAATCTCTATGAGAAAATCAAATTTTCCTCTTAAATTATCTACTTCTTTTATTATTATATTGTATTGTTTCATATTATATACTATAATTATTATTGTATTACTGCTGTAAAAGTATATATTACAACATTTTAAAACATATTGAAAAACTCGAAAATATATTATAATATATTAAGATTCTTTTACTCAGTAGAACAAGAAGCTTTATTTCTTGCTATATATCTTATTATACTTTTTATTATGCCTCGTTATTTTTGTAATATTTAGATACAAATGCATTCAATTTTCTGTAAAAAGAATAAATAAAAATTTTTTACTTCAAATTTTATAAAGTTTGCAAAATTTATCTTGGAGTAGTTGAGACTCTGAAATATTTAGAGATCAAGATAGTGCTTTGCATTTTCCTCTTTGCCCGATTCTGTCTTTGCATGCTTTTTCTATCTCTCTTTGGCGTACTTTGCTTTATCGTATGCTTTTTCTATTTTTCTCGAATCGTGCTCAAGTGCCATTCGCCAACATAAAACGCTTTCGCGTGCGACTCGTGATACGTTCAGAGATTTTTGTATAAAACATGCTACGATATTATATTCTACGTGATTTAATATTTGGATGTAAAAAGAGCCGCAGAAAAAATGTAGTTTTTCAGGAAATGATATTCAATTTTTTATTTGCATCAAAACGATTTAATCTTTTTTATAGAAACAAATGTGAAAATAAGTTATGTATGCATCTAAGAATATTAGAAAATATAATTTGTTATACATTATATAATTTTCTCAGTTTCGAGAAAATAAAAATCTCTCTCTTTCTCTTTTCGTTCTCTCTCTCTTCATTAAAACTGTTTCTTACATAAATCAAATGTCAAATAAAATATGTTGCAAACAATATATTTTAATATTAATTTTTACTTTTGTAAAATACTAATATTATTCAAAATAATTCAATCATTGTTAATAATATTAAAAATGATTGAATTATTTTTAATATTATTGCAATTATGCGGTTAAATATTTAACTTTGTACTTTACAAGTAAAAAATGCTTGAATAATTCCAATTTATAACTGCCAAAAGGGGCAAATGTCTCGGGTACGAAAGCCTCGATTTAATTCCGGTTCAAAGTACTTGATACTTTCAGAAAGGGTGCTTCCGAATTATGAACGGAAACAAAGAGATTTAAAGTTGGAAGTAACGGGCTGCGATCGATTGAGCATGAAACGAGGCAAAGTTTGCAGGTCCAAGAGTGTTGGTGGATCTGAATGTGTGTACATTGGAAATAATGTTGACCGTACGGGTTCTGGGAAAAGTCGTGGAGCGTAGAATTTCATTGGCGAGTCATGATCTTTTCTGGTTTCGCTTTTTAGTTTAACTTTCTAGCAAGATATTTAAATAAAAAAAAAAATCGGTGCAATTATATTTCCGTCAAATAATCTAAGAACAACTACGCAATAGGATTTAAGTAAATCTTGATAAAAAATGTCAGTTTAGGTGGAAATATAAATAAAAGATGTTAAAACTAAATTTTGAAAATTAAAAAAAGATTTTTTTCAATAAACTTTGATACAGTGTGATTATTGCAATAACCGTATTTTAATGATTTAAAAAATTAAAGATTTTTAAAACATTTTCTAGATTTAATCGATTTTGAAAATAAAAGATATCGTGTTTCCCAATTTTTTTTGTTACTTTCGCAGCTCTAAAAGATTTTGAAATTTTTTACGAACATTGTTTTAGATAAGACATCTGGAGAGGCTGATTTTTGTGATTGAATTTAAAATTCTGTCTGTGTATTTGTGATTATTATCACATTCAAATTTGATTATATCTTACAATTTATTCTTGTAATTTAAGAGTGTTCTTTAGACTGTTATTCATAATAATTTTTCAGAGAATCAAATCTTTAATAATCCTAACAGAATCGCGAGCGCATAATTCGCGGAGTTAATACGCAAAAGCATCAACATTAAAAATGCAGTACATCAGTGCTACGGTTTAGTCCCTTCCGCAGAAGTCCTAACGATCGTTAAGAATTACAAATCCACCATGGTAAGCCGCTCGGTAATCTTCCAACGTCATTTAACGCCATATTTCGCGTAATACATATACACGTCTATACACCCGAATGGGAGGACGTGGTGGAAGGCGACATTTCGCCGGCGCGGTGCGATGCGCCAACACAGACGGATAATATCGCGGGCGGGAACGAATTTTCGTGGAAAGAGGAAAGCGCGTCGATTACGTCGGGGGTGTGAGCGCGTTAGAGGTTTCGGGGTTGTCAGCGAGCGGATGATTGCGCGCCTGCGGCGTCACGGTGCTTCGCGATGCGCCGAGTACCACGTACATAATATATAACGCGTCTATCCCCTCTTACCCCCGAGTGGTCATCTATATCTTATGGGCTTTCCACAACGTTTTCCCGCAGCTCGATTGTCACATCACGATTGAATCAGTCAAGTTCAAATAGAGCTATATTTTATTATTATTTTTATGAATATTAAACATTAAGCAAACATATATGAAATATGATCGAGAAGTATATTTAACAATAATATAGTTAATGTTATAGAGATAGATCATTAATGTATTATTGATATTATCAAGTGCCATGTTACATTGTGTAATTTCTTGTTAAAGAATTTATTTCTGATTAATATAAATTCAGTTCTTTTCGCATTATTTAAAAAAGAAATTAGTTGTTTAATTTTTAATTTTAGATTGGCATTAAATTACACAAATTACATGTTAAACAAACTATTTAGATTCTGACGAGTCCGCAGATACAAATGTACGATGAGTATTCTGTATTCAATTTCTTGATAGATTATTTTTGGAAAAACATTGTATATATTATTTATAATGAAAACATCAAGAATAAAATGAATATTTATTTAATTCTTTAAAATTGGAAGCCAAATTTAAAACAACATATATTGTTGCACTGAAAAAAATATGAAATTTTGTGCATGATATTATTCTGTAATATTTCAGTGATACGAGTCATGTTATGTCAGACGTCAACTGAAGGAGTCAGTAGAACAGTTTTAAATTGATCAACCGCGCAATCAAGATTGCTATTAATTATTTAAAATACATTAAATTTTATGCATGATATTATTCTATAATATTTCAGTGATACAAGTCATGTTATGTCAGACGTCAACTGAAGGAGTCAGTAGAACAGTTTTAAATTGATCAGCCGCGCAATCAAGATTGCTATTAATTATTTAAAATACATTAAATTTTATGCATGATATTATTCTATAATATTTCAGTGATACAAGTCGTGTTATGTCAGACGTCAACTGAAGGAGTCAGTAGAACAGTTTTAAGTTGATCAGTCGCGCAATCAAGATTGCTATTAATCATTTAAAATACATTAAATTTCATGCATAATATTATTCTATAATATTTCAGTGATACGAGTCATGTTATGTCAGGCGTCAACTGAAGGAGTCAGTAGAACAGTTTTAAATTGATCAGCCGCGCAATCAAGATTGCTATTAATCATTTAAAATACATTAAATTTCATGCATAATATTATTCTATAATATTTCAGTGATACAAGTCATGTTATGTCAGACGTCAACTGAAGGAGTCAGTAGAACAGTTTTAAATTGATCAGCCGCGCAATCAAGATTGCTATTAATTATTTAAAATACATTAAATTTCGTGCATGATATTATTCTATAATATTTCAGTGATACGAGTCATGTTATGTCAGACGTCAACTGAAGGAGTCAGTAGAATAGTTTTAAGTTGATCAGTCGCGCAATCAAGATTGCTATTAATCATTTAAAATACATTAAATTTCATGCATAATATTATTCTATAATATTTCAGTGATACGAGTCATGTTATGTCAGACGTCAACTGAAGGAGTCAGTAGAACAGTTTTAAGTTGATCAGCCGCGCAATCAAGATTGCTATTAATCATTTAAAATACATTAAATTTCATGCATGATATTATTCTATAATATTTCAGTGATACAAGTCATGTTATGTCAGACGTCAACTGAAGGAGTCAGTAGAACAGTTTTAAATTGATCAGCCGCGCAATCAAGATTGCTATTAATTATTTAAAATACATTAAATTTCGTGCATGATATTATTCTAGAATATTTCAGTGATACGAGTCATGTTATATCAGACGTTGACTGAAGGAGTTAGTAGAATAGTTTAAAATTGATCAACCGCGCGATCACGTTTGCTATTTATCATTTAAAGTACATGTTTTTCATCAACAATATATCCATATCTTTATATATATGTATATCACATATCTTTTTCTCCATTTCTGTGTGTGTATCTATAAATTGCAATATTATTCTGATAAAAATTACGATTTTTATATTTAAAAAAACATTTAGCATAAAATGAATATGTTATTAATTCTATAACCAGAATTAAAATAATTTACACTTTTTGCCTAATAATTTTAGATTTATAGCTCTATATATGAAGATGAAAATTATATCTCACTTAATAATCATTTTACTTTTAGCACGTAAATTCATTTAATACGTTTAATCATATATATTATTATATCTTCAACTTATATATGTATAGACAAGAGAAAGAAAAGCTGTAAAAGTTTCCTACGAAACAAAAAGCATTCCGACGCCATTCTGACGTCAACTATACATCGACAATTAATCACGGCGTCTAATTAACACCGCCAACAAAGTACGAGTAATTTCGAGACAGAAGACGTGGGAGAACGTTAACGTGTACAAGTGTCTTCGTAAAGGTAGCGAAAAGAAGGGGAACGGAAGGAGGCATCGGTGTTTGAAGCCCCTGTGTGGAGTCTCCTTAACGTTAGGAAGCTCTGCCACTAATTGAATCTCCTCTCTTACTCGCGTCTGGAACCCCGACAACCGCTGGGAACCGGAGCACCCGTCCTGCATTAAACACCCCCGACACCCTGAGCACCCTCATCCCTGCCGAGCGGTCTCGTATCGCCCCCTCTTTCTCTACCTTCCCTCCCTGCCGCGAGTCCCTTCCCATCCGCCTTTTCTCTTTCCACCTCGCCACTACCTCTCTCCATCTCTGCACAGAATCCAACCCCCGCTAAGCGTCCCAGAAAACGAGCCTCCGCGCTGTTACATCGCCGTCGATGGCAAGGAACATCGACCCGTGTACACCTAGCCCATCCCATGAAACTCTCACGCGGAGAAGATTAAGCTTGCTTATTATTAAATATCATTAGCGAAATCGAAAAAGTGGTAACGCGAAAGTCTATTAAGGTATACTAAAATCATTCGCAGATCTCTTGCGTGTTTGTCCGACTACAAATAATATATGCGTCCCTAGATATCTGTCGAGATAATTAATTTTGTTTTTCAAAGTTGATTATTATTCGATGTTCTAAAAATTGTTGAAATATTGTTCTTGTAGAACAAGAAATAGTGATTCGCAATTGTTGTCTTCTTATCTTGTTTATTTAATTGCAAATTATCTCGATTAAATTATCTCTACTAGCACACATGAAAGACAGAGTTCAGAGGACATCCAGAAGATATTTTACTTCCTCTGGATATCTTCTGAACGACTTTCGGACATGTGTGTCATAAAAAATTGCAACTATTTTAAATCTCTCTTAGACATCACATTATTTATATATTTTTCAATTTGAAAACTAATTTATCTTTTTTTACACTTAATAGAATTATTATTACTCTAAAAACTGTAAAATAATATGTTTATTTTATTTCTCACGATTCTTCTAATCTAATTCTAATCGTATATCTACGAATAAGATTCTAAATACAATAATTTACAAGATGAATAAATATTAAAATTTGAGATGTATAAATAGCTGGCAAAATAGATTTGTCAATTATTTTATATTATTTTAGACTTTTAATACAATTTTTTAGATTAATTCGAATATTTAATTTTAAATTTTACTTAATTTTATTTTGAATATTTGCGAATATAAGTTAATGTTAAATGTCAATAATACTTGATCGAGTGCTCTAAGAATGTGATGTCAACAAAATAAGATGTCACAGAAAATAGAAACGTCGCATGACGATGCGTATCCATTTATAACACCTTCAACGTTAGGAAGAATTTCCTATAATACCGTGTATAATAGAGATGAAATAATATTCAAGTAACAGATTAAAATGACGTACATTTAACGGACTGAAATAACGGCATCTTCGCTAAAATAATCCTATCATTTAGAATTTTGTTGTGTCAAACACTGATAACGCACAAAGTGTTCGAGCGTGCTTAATGCTTTGGTTGCCCTTTAACGGAAAGGTTTATTTAGGAGGGTCTGGTTGACACCAATAGTTACAGTCGATTTCTTCGTGGTTTAATTGTGGCTTTTTGCGAAAATACGATAAATTCGGTAGAGCAATTCTTCACTCGTAATTGACTTGATAAGTATAAATATCTTGTTGTCATTATGTTTTTTAAATTTCGATTTATCGAAAGATTTTCCAAGAAAATTTAAATATATTTGTTTATAGAAAATATTATAAATACTAGACAATATTAGAAAAATATCAAATATTAAAATATAAATTATAAATTATCAAGGAATTTTTAAAATAAAGTCCTACTGAACTCCGTACTTTTAGCAAGTACTTGTTACTTTTGGCAGATGCAAGTTTAATAGCAAGTTTAATTACTTATGAAAAAAAGTCGTAAATAATTTGCAATATTGATGAAGAAATTTGCGACTTTATGATTAAATAAAATATAGAAAATAAGCAAGAACATAATCTTGTTTCTGAGTATTATTATGGGTCAATTAACTTGTTTTATTTATTAATCAAATTCTTAATAAACGTATATAGAAAAAATAGAGCACACAGAAACATACAACATGAAAAATGTTTATCTTTGGGTACTTACCGTCCTTGTTCATGTTAGCTTCGAAACACTTAGCAAGACGACAAGCACGGCATTGATTCCTATGGGTCTTGTCAATCGGGCAGCGTCCTTTCTTGGCACCCTGGGCCTTGCAGATGTATTCTCGATTGCTGTGTATGCTTCGCTTGAAAAATCCCGAACAACCTGATAACATGAAAAAATTCGTATACAAAAATATGGTATATTATACATGCTGATCTCAAAACTTTACTATCGTTTAGCAATTTCAAATATTCAACAACACGTTCTACTTAAGCACGGTTTCTCCGTGCTTAAGTAAGCAAGTATAAAAAAATAAAATGTATATCTCTTTGAGAGCTTTTTTGTTAAAATTATGAAGAAAAGAAATTACATTTGGAGATATATTATTGTTCTTTATATAATTTTTGACAGTTTCAAGTTGATGTATCTTTTTGATTCATTTGACATATTAATTGATATTTACCGTCACAACTGTAGATGCCGTAGTGTTTTCCGGAACTACGGTCACCGCATACATCACACAGTATGTCAAGTAATCTGTCTCCTAAAACAAAACGGGAAATATTGTTATATTACTAATATTTCGTACAATTAACTTCTTGCAATCACATTTCTGAAAATAGTTAAAATCGCGAAAAGTGCTTTATAATCTTTTTACATGTATTGCGCAAGTTCTCGAAAACATAATGAATAATTATATTTAATAAAGATATACATATTTCATTAATTAATCGAATCATGAAAATTGATAAGATGTTATTTACATATAATTATATTTCACGAAATAAACATCTAGAAGATCGCATCTAATATAAACATAAGATTCCAATGATTTAAGAATTATTACAAGATTAAAATTATCAGATTTGTGTACATTTTTACATTACGTACGTATATTGTGATGAAATAATTATCAGGTAAGAGGAAAGCAACGTTAAAGAATTTTCGTGAAATCGTTTAAGAAAAGCGGACGGGCCGCAAGAAGATCACCGGTGCTAATCTGTTTCCCCCTTTTCGTAGGAACCCTAATCGTCCTAATGATCCGCGGCAAGAAAAACACGGCCATGCCTAAGCCAACCAAAGCTTTCCTTCCCCAGACTGGGGAATCAACCGCCTTCGCGTCTCACACCCGGTCTACCTAACCCGATCAACCCAGGTTACTTCAACCCCAACGGATTACCAACTCCGTCGTGTACGCCAGTACGTCTTCGTCTTCCTCTTCTTCTTCTTTTCTTGTATCACCTATGTTGTCTCTCACACATCGTTCGCTACTTATGATGTAAATTAATAAACTGGAAAGAGCTAGGAACTCGATTTTATCAATCGTTGATTAACTCTGATCGGTCCAACTTTTCTGATTCTTCTTTCGACTCTCAATCTTCTCTTTAAATGCTTTCTTTCTTCAATTATGTAATTTAATTATGTACAGTATTATTTTTGTTTTAGGAGTAATTTTAAATTGAATTTACAGATATTTTTTGCAAAGTGACTTAAATCGAAAGAGTAAAAAATTTTATTTTTGAAAAACTTAAATATTCTATAAATCTGAATAAACATTAAGGAAATTAATGAAAATAAATATTCTTGAGAAAATATCTTAATCACAACTTTGTAAAATAACTTGTTGTCATTTTAATGATTTCAAGATTGAAATAAAATTGAAGTAAAAAAAATTATTATAATATTCTGAAAAAATAAATATTATTGTGCATAAAATTTTATAAAGAGAGACAATTATATAGATAATAAAACATTACTTTTTAGTTAATTTTCAAACAACATATAATCTGAAGAACATCATCATAAAACATTTTCTTTAAGAGACATATTGTTTTTCCATGCTTTCTGATTATCTGGGAAAGAATGTGTAAAATTACAATCAAACATACAAGATAATATGATTACCTTGAAAATGCATTTTGTCTCATTTTTTCTGCACAAAATTGCATACTAAAAATTCTTTTACTGACAGGAAACAAATGCGCGCGGCTTTATATATCGTTCACTAACATGACAATCCGTAGATGTTTGATAGATTTTAACACATTCTTTCAAATATCTTTTATTTAAATATTAAACTTTAAACTAATTAAATCAGAAGGCTTTTTTCAAAAAACAATAATTGCAATTCACCTATAAATAAATACCTATATGAACCATTTAAGCACACACTGTGAATTACCTCTCGACACTGAAACCTCGTAAAAAATGTATTAATTAGCTCTCGATCGTAGTAGACCTAAAATCTGTCATAGCATCTCAACAATCACAAATTATCCGCGAATAAAAATAAATATTGAAAATGTATTAAAGTATTAAATAAATCGCAAGTGCACAGTTTTTCATATTTGAAGAGCGGCAATCGAATTGTCGGCAAGTATCAGACGTATAAATAGTTCCAGCACTAGTCAGTCGGCCCTTTATGAGATCGCGCGATCTCATCACAATCTCTTTCGTGTGCGAAAGGAACCCGGGGGGTTGATGAAAAAGTCACTTTCACGTTCGCGCATCATCGCCGATCGTCATCCCTCATCGCACTAGCTAACAATTTAGTCGGAGCAAAGAGGCAAGAAAAGCGAGAGAGACGGCAAGAGAAGTCTTGGAAGACTGACCTGTGCCCATCTCCTCCGCAGCTGCTCAAAAGTCGAACATCGCCAGAGAACGCCGTACAGCCGAGCTCGTGGTCCCGACGCGGCGTCGAGGAGGTCGCGCGAAGTCCCGAAGCATTCTCCGTGACGGGGTGGCTTCGAGCCTCGACGTACCTAGTCATCTCTCTCTCGTCGGGAAGGGCGTACTCGCGTATTCGCGTGTCCGTGTCTATGTGCATGCGTATTTGTGCGCGCGCGTGTATATATATATCTATTATATATTTCTATATATGTGTGTGTGTGTGTGTGCGCGTGTCTATTCGTGTGTATGCGTATATATAGGGGTTGTTGCCCGACTGGCTGCCGGAGCAGCTATCTCTCCTGTCCGTAGCCACATCACGGAGAATCATGGGTCGTTCCCCGATACGGTCGACATAGTCCGGTCCCTCCTGCGCGCGCGAGGGATGGTGGAATGAGGGATGCCGAGGGAAAGGGTAGATAGGTAGATGTGGGTGGATGGTTGCGAACCAACACACCGACGCCAATCCCTAAACGACCGCGACTCGCGGCGAGAAGGCCACGGTGATGGCGTACCCGGGGTTACGTCACGCGAATCCACGGCGTAACACCTCTTCTTCACCTCCGCCACCTCCGTTGTCGCCGCCGTAGTTGGCACGTTGGCCTACACGGATACTCGGGAGGGGTTGCGTTGAACGGCGGCAACTGTTTTCGGGGTGGGGAATACCAGCGGCGAGGCTAGCGACTAGACTCTCAGCCCGGGGACTTGCTGGCCGAGTGGCTGACTCGACTATAGCGGGGTAGCGCTAGTTAGCCATCGGCAACTACGGGGCGGCTCCCGGAGGCCACGTTGTCAGACGGCCGTTACCACTGTGTCATTGGTCGACTCCACCCACGAGGATGCGAGGGGTTGAGGGTGAATTCGCGAAGGGGTGGTGGGCGGCGCCAGGGCGAATCGACGACGCTGATTCGACGCCCGGTCACCAGTCGCGTCGCGCCGACCAATCGACAATACGGGATTAGGGTGGCTGACGACGGCGTTAACATCTGCCTTCCGGCAGCAGCTATTTACCAGCGACACACTAGCGGCGCCGTTGCTTTTTTTATGGTATAAGTATGGGATATATATGTGTAGGTAGATAAGTGGAAAGCTACCCGGGTGGAAAATGGGTACGTAAAGTAGGTAAACAGGGGGATATGGCTACGATCGACAATTGCATTTCTGCGATTCTTGTAAATCTTGAGATTCCAGGAATCTTTGAATCTATAATGACGAGATCGTATTCCTAGAAATTCAAACTATATTGTTAGACTACGTAAAATTTCTAATAAATTTTTGTCAATTGTATGTATTAAATTGAGATGTATATATCTCTCTGAGATCTATAGTTATATATATAGATTATAATCTATACAAAGATATATTACAAAATATAATACGATTAGATATGATGCGGATCTCTTACAATTAGTGCAGTGCATTATATCGATCAGGCCATTTTGTCGGCGTTATGTAATGACACACCCCTCTCGCGAGCGAACTCTCGTTTACGAGCTGCGCGCGACACCCCGATCGATCACGCCCCTTTGACTTCTTGGCTTATACCAGCCGGGCAATTACATCTTGGTTTCGATTTTTATTAAACGAGAGTCGCGTCCCAAAACGAATTCAAATTCTATTATTTTATCTATATTTTTATGTTTTTATTCTCAAGACATAAATTTTTTTTTGTGTATTAATTGCTGTATATATACACATACTTTTAATATGTTCATGTGATATCTAATAATCGTCGTTGTACATATCACCAATTTTTTTTATTATTGTAATATTTTACAATTCTACAAAAAAATATTTACTGTTGTAATTCTTTGCCTAATCTCACAAAGTGCGAGAAATTCAAACAATAAAAACTTTCATTTAACATAATAGTTAATCGTCTATAAAAAAAGCTTAACGATACTAATTTGACTCTATAATAATTATCATAGCAATTGAAACTAAATAAATCTTAAATGACATTAATAACAGCTATTATAGAAAGGGTGGACATTACATATTGAGTTTCTCTTTGATTTCCCCAATCTTAAAATAATACATCATACTAATAGTATGTAATACTTTTAAAAGCATTAAAAATTTTATAATTTATGTAACGTTATAAAGTCCGTATGTATTGGGATAATTTACTTGTATTCAAAAAGCACTGCACTGTACTTCTAAGATATATCACTTAATTGGCACTGCTGCAATTGGTCTTGTAGCTGAGCATATCGCATTTGTAACGAGCGCTCTCGCTCCGTCTGTCTAGTTACGTCTTCCATCAGCGCATTTATTCTTCTTGGAATTGCTGCATTTTCTTGGGTTTGCAAAAATTTAAATGTCGATAGCTCAAGATGCGCTTGCTCTATCTGCTCCCATAAATCATGCAGCTGCTTTGTCAGCACCTGTGTCCTGGTCTATTCAAAAAATAAAACAACAAATTTATAAGAATAACATCAATTTACACGAGGATTTTTCTCAGAAAAATTATATAGATTAGAAAATGTAAAAAATTTACATAATTTGTGCGGCTAAATCAAAATTTTTTTGTGTAAATTGACATTAATTTTATTTTATTGCTTTATTTTAACTGAGATTGAATGCAAACTACAATCTCAGTCTTTATACGTTAAGATATTCTTAATTTTTCCGAATTTTCTGTATTATACATTATTATACTAATAATATAATGTATACTATTGATATAATAATGTATATTATATAACACGGAAAATTTAAAAAAACTACCAGTATTATATTACTATTCACAGTATGAGTTCTATGTAAATTATCCCAAAAATGTATTAATGCAGAAATAAAAATGCGTTTAAAATATAATATTACATAAATAGAAAACTATTCCAATTGCAATAATTATATTAAATTTAGAATATCAAATTTTATTTACCTGATAACCACCAGTAAGTACTTTTAACTTCTTTTCCATCCTCGCAGCACGTTTAGCTTCTCCTGTCATATGCATACGATTTTCTTCTAATTTTCTTTCGCATGCCTCCACTCTATCTTTCTTCGAAGCTAATGTTGCACGAGTATATCGTTTCTGTGTTTCGAGATATAGAATCTGCGACAGACATTCTTCCCATACAGTGGTATAGGCGTCTAAGCTTAATTCTCCATGTGCCATTCCTTCCTTTACAACTCCCATTTCATCAGTTAACATTTGCTTGGCCTAGATTTAAACATTGATTAATGAACAATATGTATGTAACACAGAAATAAAACCTATAAATATAATAAAATGTATGTAACGCAGAAATAAAAAATATAAATGTAATAAAAAAAAATTGAAAAAATATATAAGAAATATGTATTAAAATATAATAAAAAGATTTTATATATGATAAAAAGATTCTTTTAGACTCACAGCAACAAGATCGTTTTCCTCGAAAGCATCATACGAATGTTGTTCTAAATAAGTCTGAGCCTGAGCCAATGTTGTTGCAGCACCCTTTCGGCCTGGCTGTGTCGGATTATGTAGTGCATCATAGTGTAACATTGTTATCATTTCTCTCTTTATCAATTCTTCTGCCTAAGAATATAATATAAAGTAATTTGTATAAAAATCAAGAATATATAGAAATATGAAACTTTATGTATAGAGCATTTTCTGCTTACCCTCTGTAAATCAGTTAGCGGTGTATCTATATATGGTCTCAAAATATTCATATTTATATCTGCAGGTCGTGGTAAATCTCTTTGTATCACTTGTGACCTCCGTGACAATTCTCTTTTTCCTACAGAAAAGGAAAAATATTCGTTATATCTACCAGCGTTTTTTCGAATAAAGCAGGTTTAATCGATCTCGCATCGATTTAATCCGCTATAAATCAAATATATTTGTAAAATTAATAAGGTTAGAAAAAGATAAATAATAATTCTGTTGTAACAAAAATGTATATATAGTATATATATAAATTTGTGTTTTATGTGTATAATTTTCTATAATATAAAAATATGATTGCTCTGAAGTATTCTAAAAGATAAACGAACACATTTTAAATATCAAAATGTTGCAAAAGTGTCACTGCTTGAATTATTCATCTGTATAAGCAATTTATATTTAATAGACTTACTTTCTTCTAATAATTCCTGTTGTCGCCTTGCATCAATATCCGCTTGGTCCTCGATTATCTCAACTGCAGGTGCACTGGTATTTTCCTCATTTATATCTCCATCATTTATATCTATCTCATAATCATTACACGGTGCAGGTAAAGAGCCTAATACCGAACGTAATGAACTCTTTGCTTGGGTCTGTATGAGTGGAGTTTCTGACCCATCCACATTTTCGTCCGGATTTATATTGAGCTTATCGCGAACAGGTGTTGTTGCTAAAACTCCATTTTGCGTTCGCACTGACGCCCCGCCTGGCGTATTGAAAGAATTCAGGGGTGTTCCATCGTTGTGCTGTGATCGAAACGGAGTGGTTAAAATTGTATTCGGTGTTGCGACGACATTGCTAGGAGGTACAACGCCGGTAAAGTCAGGATTATTCAATGGGGTATTCAAGCCACCTAGAAAAAATATTTATAAAATATAGACATAACATATGAATATAAATATAAAATACTTATAAAAAACTTATAAAAAGTATGCGAGACTCACAATATGCATGTATTAAAATTATCAGAATTTGTTATATTCTCACCCTTCAGTGGTGTGTCTACATGTGTAAGAGCCATAACATTTTGAGCTTCTTGCAAGATTCTGTCTGTAGCGGCTGGTGTGCGAGGTGTTACTGCCGCGTTTGTAGGTAAAGAATAATCGGCTAATAAACTCTCAGAGAGTGTAATACCGCTTTCAGTAGCAACTTCTCGTGCAACCTGTAACAAAATATTAAACAATGTATTAATATCATAAATTTCCAATACTATGTATAGAAAATAAATAGGAGAAAACATACTTCCGAGGCTCTGCCAAGTTTAACAACTTGCTGTAATTCTTGATCGGAGATTTGTGGTTCTGGTAAGACCAACTTACTCCTTTTCTTTACAGGCTCTTCATTATTGAGCATACCCATAGGTATATCATTCTCTTTACGTTGTTTCAACTTCTGTTTGTCTTTCCTACGCTCCATTTCTTCTTTTTCCTGTCGAAGCTCGCCATCTAAATGCTGTTGTCTCATTCTTGAAAAATCAATCGCCAGAGGATCGACGTGTTCGTTTGACGTGTCATAGAAACCAGGTGCAGGTCGTTTCTCAAACGGTATTTCTGTATTGTAATTAACGCCACGTTTGCGCTTGTTTTTTTGAGAAACCGTTATGCCAGCAGCTCTTAATTCTCTGCGTTTCTGTAGAGCAGCAAGTCTACGTGCCTCTTCTAATTGTTTTTCACGCGCTTTACGTTTTGCTTTCTTGCCTTGGGTATTTGCTAATCTAGCACGTGCCTCAGATAACATTTCTAATTCTGTAAAGGAATACAATTATTATTAGAAATATGTATTCTTTTTGTTAAAAATATAATTATTTTTACAGTATTTAATAAAAAATTTTGCATTAATATTAAAAAATTAATGATGCTCTAAACAATGATTTTTAACTCACCATCTTCATCCATATCTTTCGGATCTGGTCTTGCTGGTTTAGTCTCTGGATTTGGATCAATTTCACCTGGTTTAAGTTTACGAGGATCATCAACAGCATCATCTCCCTCTTCTTTCTTCTGAGCTTGGTCACTAAAATAAATCAATAGTTATATAAACACTAAAGCTAAATCAGAATAAATATTCTTTTTAAATAAAATCCAATCTTACAGTAAATATTCATATCGTTCCAAGCATTGCGCAGCTGTTCTGCCTATGATAGGGGCAATAGTTCGCCACTGGGTAGGCATTAACTTCGCAAGATGAAGTAACTTTTCATCTTCTTCTCTACTCCATTCAGTTTTCTTTATGCTTGGATCGAGCCATTCGAACCAGCGCGCCTTGCACTGCTTCGCCGATTTTCTATGCAATAGGGATGCAATCCGGCTCCATTGGTTTTTGCCATATTTCATTACGGCTGCTTTGAGAATTTCATCCTGAAAACACAATTTTTTTCATTAATAAAATTAATTATTTTCACACATCACACACATACACGGATCAAGGTCCAGGTTAGAAAATATTGTATGTCATTTACCTCCGTGTTCCGCCAGACTCCACCTTTTATCATAATCCGCGGCATTTTTTATTTTTATTTACTGTACGTTGCTGTACGTTTATTTCTTTATATCTTTACTTATAAAGCTTTTCAATTACAATCGTGAGTAACGGAAAAAATCTCACATCCCCACATGCGGTAAACAAGCCGAAACAAATTGCGTTATAGATGCGGAACGATAATTTTTATCATGCTAAAAGCGCTCACAGATGTCACTGTCATCATTTTGTTTCGTTTGCGAAAGAAACGACTGATTGACCAATCAGAGCAAAGAATTTTTGTCCCTCCCGTCCTGATTGGTCAATCAACTACTTCATAATTCGCGTATATATTTTTTATGTTCGACTATATTTATGCCATGTGATTATTTTTGGTTATCCGCTGCGTTTTAAATTGTGGAAGATCTCAAACAGATATTACAAGTACTGATTTATTCTGTATACACGATATTATATATTGTATGAATACATTATTATCTGTACTATTTTTAATTTGTGATAATCTTTAACAGAATGAAAGTTTCCAAGAAATCTGGAGGATTTCAATCCATGGCTCTCAGTTTTCCAATATTAAAAGGAATTCTCAAACGGGGCTATAAGATACCTACACCTATACAGAGAAAAGTATGATATTAATAAAAAAATATTTTAATTTATATTACATTTCAAGTATAATAAATTTTGTTGATTTTTTATTTTTGTTAATTTTGTTATTAATATACAATTATATTTCAACAGACTATACCATTAGCTCTTGAGGGAAGAGATGTAGTAGCTATGGCTAGAACAGGTAGTGGAAAAACTGCCTGCTTCTTAATTCCTTTGTTCGAGAAACTCAAGGCGAGGCAGGCTAAGACTGGCGCACGAGCACTGATACTATCACCCACACGTGAACTGGCACTGCAAACGTTGAAATTTATAAAGGAGTTGGGGAAATTTACAGGATTAAAAGCAGTTGTGATTCTGGGTGGCGACAGTATGGATAATCAATTTAGTATAATTCATGAAAATCCTGACATTATTGTTGCTACTCCAGGGCGATTTTTACATATATGTATAGAAATGGACCTGAAATTGAAAAATGTTGAATATATTGTCTTTGATGAAGCCGATAGGTAATAGTTTTTCTTTTATGTATTTATAATATTTATGTCTATATTAACCATACTAAAGTTAAGATTGTACATTGCAGATTATTTGAAATGGGATTCGGAGAACAGATACAAGAAATTGTGAACAGATTACCTGAATCACGTCAAACGTTGTTGTTCTCTGCTACTTTGCCTAAAATCTTAGTAGACTTTGCAAAAGCTGGTCTTCATGATCCTATTCTACTTCGTTTGGATGTTGAAAGTAAATTGCCCGAAGGATTAACATTATCATTTATTACATGTCGCCCTGAAGAGAAATTGGCTGTACTTTTATGTTTGTTAAAAAGAATTATTAAGCCTGATTCGCAAACAATTATATTCGCGGAAACTATGCATCATGTGGAATATATCCATCAGGTAATCATTAAAATAATCATCTTTTAAATATATTTTGTGTATATTACTTTGAATTCAATAATTAAATATATTACTCATAAAATAATTTGTGATTACAGATATTGGATAAAGCAGACATTTCTAATACTTTTATCTACTCAAATCTGGATCCCTCTGCACGTAAAATAAATGCAGCTAAATTTCAAACTGGCAAAGTAAAAGTTCTTATAGTGACAGATGTTGCTGCTAGAGGAATAGATATACCATATCTAGATTGTGTGATTAATTTTAATTTTCCTGCAAAATCTAAACTCTTTGTACATAGAGTAGGTATGTACATTTGTAATTATTTTATTATTTATTATATTTAATTTAATTTATTATTATATTTGGAGATCAGATACATATAGCAAGTGCTTAAATGTGTTACCTATAATAACTATTTATTTCTTAGGACGGTGCGCTCGAGCTGGTCGTGCTGGAACAGCATATAATATCGTGAGTTCAGACGAATATCCTTATCTCTTAGATTTACATCTCTTTCTTGGTCGGCCTTTAACAATAATGCCGACTACAGGATCCATCGAAAATATGGAATCTGCCGTGGGAAAAATGCCACAGGCCATGATAGAGGAAGAACTGAGTCAGTTAATAAATTGGCATAACAACTCTATAGATCTCGTAAGTGTATTAGTTCAAATTGGTATAACCAATCATATTTCTCCTCTTTTTATCACATTAAGTGAGTATTTGTATTTTCAGACAAATATGCAAAACGTGTGTAACAACGCTTATCAACGGTATATCAAATCACGACCAGGTGCTTCAACAGAAAGTGTTAAAAGAACGAAAGAACTTTGTATAAATGAAGCTGGAATTCTACCTCAGTATTCTGATGTTTCTCCTGCAGCAATAGATATAATATCTAGGATGAAAAACTACAGACCACAAGGGGTAAGTGTGATCTTTCTTATACAGATAAAAAAATGTTATATTTAAATTTTAATATTAAAATCTTTTATAGACGATATTTGAGATTGGTACAAAAGCAAAGTCAATTGATTACCAAGCGATGAAGACAAAACGAATACTTCACAAAGAGAATATCTTTAATTTTCACAGAAAGATGGAAGATCGCAAGATTGAAGAAATTAAGACATCAAGTAAATATTATGCTCATAAACTATATTATATTCATATGTATTCACATATATATATAATACATACACAATATTGAATTTTTTCAACTTTTATAGAAAATTTGCCTCAAGAAAGTAATTTGCCATCCAGTAGTGCAGAAGAAATTAATGCTGCATTCAGTACAGTGATAGTTCCAAAAAAAAGAAGCAGTGACGATTTGTATAAAATTTCAAAGAAAAAGAAAACGCAAACAAAGCGAGATGAAGAATATTATATACCTTATTCTGCACCAGACAAGCATACAGAGGAAGGGTAAGAATTGCCACTATATAATTCTTTGTATTTTAACTCACTTTTCTAACTTTTAAATATTCTGAACTAATAAAACAATTTTTATTATATCACATTTCAAAATTAAAAAAAAATTAAAATTAAAATTTAATTCTCAATCTTTATTCTATTTGAAATTTGTTTTGTTTTTTTCAGTTTAGCTGTCAACAATTTTGCCACAGAAGCCGATAAAGCACAAATGGATTTAATGGCAGACAACGAAGAGAGCCAACATCTTCAAAAGCAATTAAAGAAGTGGGATCGAAAGAAAAAGAAAATGGTCACCATTGATCAGGTCCGTATATTTATTCTCATATAAAATTTTTTATCTTAGAAAATAAAATTATTTGCTGTATATTTTATCGAAACAGGATCCAAAAGCGAAAAAAATACGTACCGAATCGGGTGTATGGATACCTGCTACATACAAAACAAATCGATATAATATGTGGAAGGAGAAGAGTAAAGTTGATGAAAATGACAGCGAAAATGAGAGTGATAATGAGGAAAAATGTTTACAAACGCAAAACTGTAAGTTAATATAAAATCTTAAAAAATATTAAATCTAATCATAAAATTTGTTTTATAATTTCTCTTTTATATCGCGCATATCGATTTAGATCGATATATTTATATCGATACGCTTATATCAATTTAGATCGATATACTTATATAGCGATGTATTCACAACTCTAATCATGTATTATACATAAATAAAAGTGCTGCATCTTGTGTTTATTCTAGTTCGAACAACAGCAAATACACATTGGGCGAGGCACAATCAGAAACTAAAGGACAAAGTTAAAGCAAAGAACGAGCTGAAGAGACCCGAGCAAATCTTGAAGGCGCGGAAATTGCTCGAGAGAAAGCGCCAAAGAAACGGAAAAAAGGCAAAGGTAAAGGTAAAGGCCAAAAAAATCACAGAAGGAAGCATTGAAACATTTTTGATGTCTAAAATATGTATGTAATTATATTTTAATAATTATTGTAATCGAAAGTACATATTTTTTTATTTCCTTCTGTGAGTTATCATTTGAAATAAACATAACAAGAATATTTTTTCGCAATTAAATATAGTAGACACGTGATAACAGCGTTATGTTTAAACGATATAATGTTTAAATTTTCCACATACGTGTACGTGTATTTATATAAGTGAATATGCACGCGCACACACACACGCACACACACATATATATATATATATATATATATATATATATATATATAATGTATGACGCAAATAGGACACATTGATTTAAAAATAATCGTGCTCAATAATATCTCTCGAAAGCACAGTGACCTTATAAGTGAACGTTGTACAATTTAGGATGGTTGATCTTGCATCATAACATAGTGTTTACGTTGCACAATTGTGGGGTCTCCCATAAGGTATTACGAAGACTCGCTAGGCCCGCTTTTGCGCGAAGCCTTAAGAAATTTTTGCGTCATCGAGGAACGTGCAACTTGCTCGCGATATAAGCCGCTGAAGGAAAACGCAAGCTGATGCGACCGTAAATTTTATCGAATTAACTGTTGGCGGAAGCTTATATCTTTGAGCGCCGTCGTGAGAATCACGAGACGATCGCATGACGAAGCAGAAGATCTGCTTGAAAATGATACATCTGGTTTCTTGCCACTTGAACGTTTTCTTAAAGAAACGTGACTAAACGTCTTACAATCCTGTGACATCACTTTGTAAAAAAATATGTCACGTTAGCGACATTCCTCGGCATTTTAATTATTATGCAGAACTTGGCGTGAAATAACAATAATATAAAAGTAAGTTATTGCAACATATTATGTCTGTATTATCGCGTCAACGTAGAATAGCTGTCGCGTGAAGGACATTTTTCAATAATTTAGAATCTCGATCAGAAACATAAATGATCTCTGGGAAAGAGATATTTCAGAGATTGTATACGCAAAAAAGAAAGATTGAACAATGCAAGTAATTGAGATATCGATTTCTGACAGGTAGTTGCATTGACTATTATTAACAGTCAATTAACGTTGGATGCGGTCGATTAAGCTTACTATCTGTGTCATAACGAGCCCTTCTCCCTTTATATCTGTTTGTCCCAGCTATGATCTAAAAAGGCAACACGATACGACGCCGATCGCGATTAATAAAGCTAGGATGACGATGCAACTGGATCCCAAAGAGAATTACTCCGGTTTCCAATTTCCTTCGAATCCGATAGTATCTTGACAACATACGTAGTTTATGCATAATGTTTCTGTTTGTCGACCAATACCATTAAGATGACATTCCTTATCAGAGAGAGAGAAAAGTAGATAGATAGATTGAAACGTGCCGCTTGCATTCCAATGTTTCTCTCTCCTCTTGTTTACCCTTTCCTTCTCTTTCGTCATTTTCTCCGCTCTTGTTCTGTTTCTCTCTTTTTTCATCTCTCGTGTTGTAATCTTAGTCTCTTGGTCGCATCTTTAACTCGTCTATTTGTCTATTCGCCTTCTATTCGAGCTCGACCTTCCCCTACTACGAGCGCTTTTAACTCGGAACGAGAAGAACATCTGCGCTCCGCTACAACAACGCGGCTGCAGCCGACCCTCCGGCCCAAAATAGAGATTATTATGATAGAGCATCTGTTGTAGCGGGTGTTGGGACGAGGAGAATTCTCGGCGAAGTACAAGAAAAAATACGTCGAGTGGCGGGTTTTACTGGCGCGAGAAGAGCGCGCGTGTATTTTTGGACGTGCGTGCATGCACGCGCAGCGTGTTTCTTTAATTTCTTACTACGTGTGAAACATATGCAGATCATAAAATTACGCGTATTTTGTTCGAAAACACGTAGAAATTGGTACAAGGACTCTTTTTCCTTTCTTTCTTTTTTTTTCATGCGTACGGTTTGATCTTGGGAATGAACGCGAGACACGAAGAGACGGGAATCTCCTCGACTATATCTGTCATATCGTAGCATATCATTTGCGAATTACAGGAATTAGCAGATTGCATCGGGATGCTTCTATTATACGCTCGCAATTTATGTAACGAGAATTTTTCACACATTATAAGAATTTACTCCGTACGTCATCAATAATGAAAATTAAATAGTCGCGTTTTTTCCCGCTTTTATTTCCGTATATTATTTTCGCAAGTTATCGCGATTATATATTCATATATAAGTTTGAAAATAAAATTCTAACGAAAGTAATAAACAAATACGCGTGACGATTTCGCAGGCGAGTTGACGATAAGCTCGAGTTTCGTGTACGCATCTCTGAGTCTTCTTGTGACTAATAATTTAATCTGACGAACGTGCGTGAAAAAACAAAGCTATACGCTATGTACGCACGATGGTCACGTTACTACGTATATATTACGGCCGCTGCGCGGGAATCACGTGTTGCGTCTCTGCCGCCTGTCATCCGCTCTTCTCTCTCTCTCTCCCTCGGCATCGGTATGTCGGGGACATTAATTCATGCGCAAGCGAATGCATACACACGGACATGCTCTCATTCTTACGTCGGCTGCGTGTCCAGCCGGCGGCGTCGACGTCGTCGACGAAAACAATCGGAGGAAGTGGGGAGAGAACAGTGGCGTAACAGAGGAATGTACTTGGAATCTCGCATAATTTAAGAAACCTCGCGGCAACTCGCTGCATCCATATGCATACCGTTGCAAGTCTATCAGGCTCTTGGATCGTTCGACTCACTAAGACTGAAATATCTAAATATATCTAGTTTTAATTTTTTAATTTCTTCTTTTTCAATTCGTAGCTTCCTTTTTTCTTCTCTCTGCATTCTTGCTCTTTTTTTTTTACCTGAAGCATATGTTTTATCGTGATTTGTTATATTTACTAAATATATATAAGTTTTATTCATAAGTTTTAGTGATTTTTTCTTTTTCAATTCTCTGTTTCCTTTTTTTCTCTTCATTTTTTCTTCTCTCTGCATTCTTGCTCTATCTTTTTTTTTTTTTTTTTACCTGAAGCATGTTATCTCGTTCGAGGTCCCGTGATTCGTTATTACGTCTCTGAGAAGGAATGTCCTCCGCAATTCACGAGCAGGCTTCATCACTAACAAGCGTAAATTTCAATGAATTCAATATAATCTCTGGGAGTAGGAGAAGAACAGACAGAGAGAGAACTCGTCAGCGAGTGATTTCGTTCTATTTTAACACACGTTACATTTTTTTATTTGTGCTTTTCGCTTTAGTCAGAACAATGATGTATCGCGATAAAAATAATTCTTCGTATTATAATATATATATATATATATATATATTCTGAAATGCCAAAATTCATGAACACTAAGAAAGTTGGTTAATTATATACGATGTTTACACTTTCTAAGATTTTTAAAAATATATTTGAGAAATGTGATTTCTCTACATTTCTCGACATTTTGTCTAGTCAAAAATTAATAAAAATTAACTTTTTAATCATCGGCATTTCGTTGTTGAAAAAAAGTAATTAACGGTAAATATAAATGACGAATATATAAATATATAAATAAAAATGCAGATAAGTAATAATTTATGACATATTAATATCTCTCTGTCTTTTAATCTTTTCTGTAAACAAGAGTATACCAAGAATAACTTTTTATAAATAACTTCTTAAGATAAAAAAATGTATATCTGTATTAAAACTAAAATAGTATAACTGTCATATATAAAATGGGATGACTATCACATCAATCTGAAAGACATTACTTATTTAGATCTAAAGAACCATCTTCTGTAGGAATGGTCTGTCAAAAAGCAAACAAGAGAATGATGTAAGTCAGAAATAATGTGTCTCACAGAACAGTTCACAGACCGCCCTTGCGTCGATCCATTACTTTGTCGTTGCACTTGGCGCAGGGTCAAGTCTGATCTGACACTTGCATCACGACTGACGATTGCAAGTGTCGTGTGTCAAATTCTTGCTGCAATTAACACCCTGCCGTTTCTATTTACATCTCCATTTGAGATATTTTAAATTAGTGAAAAGGTTAAAAAACAGAATTTTGTTTAAAATCATAAATTGAAATTTTTTTTAACGCTAAAAGAAATCGAGAAAATGTGTTTTTTTATATTACTAAAAGTATCAAATTCTGATATTTTCTATGTAGTAAAAGATATTTCGATTCGATGACTTTTTAAAGTTTTAAATTTTCTCGACTTCGTTTTAGAAAAAAAAAACATGTAAAATACACACATATATATATATATATATATATATATATATATATAATCTAAATATATTTTAATTCAGACTTTGGAATGTATAGGTCATATTCGGATCTATCAGTTGATTGTATTGTCACAGGAACCTAGCTGAAATTACGACGATTATAATGAAATATACTACAGTAATTTTTGAAGAAATTTGTGTGAAAGCAGAGGATTAAAAAACAGGACAATAGAAAAAAAATACAAAAGTATTTTTGAAAAGAGAAAGAGGTCCAGAAAGAAGGAAGCCCGCTACTTCTGGCATCGTTTTATGTGCCGTGTTGGTCGATGACATATAACTATGTATACCAATGGCAAGATATTCAAGTATATTGCGCCTGTCGCTCTGACACGCAGGCAGGTAGAAAGCGGAACACTTCAGGAAGTTGCCGATATTCGCATCTCAGGATTCAGTATATATGTATAGTCGTTATATTTCCAGGCGAAAACGCCTGGTTAAAATATGCGCCATTTCGAAAATTTATGTGATGTCACAAACCTTATTAGAATTCTGGACGAGATTGCTAAAAGGATGCTATATCACATTTTAGTAAAATATAAATAGTAGTTATTTTACACATAGGAATTTATTATGTGAAAAGCATTTGTTATTCTAGAACGAGAAAAAGATTTCAAAGAAAATGTAAAATTATTAATACATTAAGAGTTTTTGATTATATGATTACAAACTTTAATATATAATTTTCATTTTTACAATCTAAATAGTATGATCAATGTATGATATATATATTTTTTTTGAAAGGAAAATTAATCAATTAAATGATTCCTCTAATCATTTGTGCATCAATAGTGATTTTCATTTTTTTTAACACGATAATTAACATATTTTTTACATGATAAAGATTAAATGGCAAATAAAAAACAAATTAACGTGATATACTAATTTATATAAATTCCGACAAGAGAAATCAGACACAGACACACAGAGATTTTTAAGAATTATATTCCCCACACGGAGAGAATTTTCTTCTTAAAACTTAAAATTTAAAATTTACCCTGACAGTCATATGATAATCGGGAGACAATATGGTATTGAAAGAAATTTATAAGAGTTTCTCTAATTAATACTTATCACAAAATAAAAAATATTAATATGTACATATGCTTATATAGTAAAATTAATCGAATATATTTTATATTTTATTGCGATATTAACATTTTTATTGTTACCACGATTACCATGATTTTTAAGGAAAATTCTCTCTATGCAGCGAATAGAGATCTATCTTTGTGCCGCTATCGATTATAAGCGTTATAAACATATCGATTTTAAAGCAATTAGCGGTAAATGAGTCAGCGCGGGCTGAACCCTTCACGATCGAAAGCCCATTAATTTTGCGTGCAGCATGTGTGATATCATGCGCGATAGTGTTTACGACGAACGTATATAGAGGTATGCATGCACGATTGTTCGAAACGCGCACGTCATAATCCGGCGACGACGCATACACACGCGTGTACACGTCATAAGCTGAATATCGCAGCTGCATGACGCAGCGCGAATTTAAAGTCCATTTTTGCAAACGAAATACGAGTGACAATGCCACGACAAAAGTAATAAGAATATGTCATTTATTTAATCCATCATATTTTTTTAATAATTTCCGAAGATATTCCATGTGCGTCTTTATCGTATACGTATATATATATATGTATATAGGATGCGAAAAGTTTCATTGTTCGCCCCAATTGCGTATACGAATCGGCGCCGGAGACCGCGAGAAGAAAGCAAAAGGCCGTCGCCGTTTGAAAGGAAAGCAGCATATATATACGGATCCGTAACGCCATAACGCATGGCTGCATTTGGAGCACCTAATGCTCCCCAAAATCCTGCTCGACTCGTGCGGCCGCCTAATGTCAGCCTGCCGTGTGTCGCAGCCGGGTGCAGCTGCACTCGTGGCTGCACGACCTTTCCCCACTCGAATAAACGTTTCCCTCTCACCTCCCCTATTCTCTCTGTCCATCCGTATTTCGTTGCCAACCTAAGATAATAATTCCTCGCTCCCGGGGCCGTTCGTCATTCAGGCGCGGCACTGCAAATCGTCGCCCGGAACGAATCTAAATGAATCACAAGCGCGGGAAATTCCACGAATATATTTCAATCTAGATTCTAGATCGTAAAAAAAAATCGAAATTTTTTCTACGAATTAAAATTTTCAAAATAAATTGCGCGTTTTCAATCTTCTCTCGATATCTCGTATATCTTACGTTTATCTCTGAAAGAGATATGAATTATTGAATGCAAGGTTTATGTACGAGAGATAAAATGAGTTTTGATGCAAGCATATTTAGAATTAATTATCTTCATTATTATATTATTATTAATATCGTTACATAATATTTTATTATATTATTATATGGCGTTATTATTATCAAGATTATCTTTTCTTTCTTCGATCAATTTTTTTTATGACGTGGATGACGAATCGTTTATTTTCTTCGTAAAGTGACAAGGGCTAATTAAGCCAAGACTATCGCGTAAGATATATATATGATTGCCCGACGATGTTCTTATCTCAATATGCTGTCATCCCGTTTGGTTGATAGCGCGTCAGCTTACAGTCAGCACCATCATTGCCTCTACGTCGAACAATGCCGGAGTAAAGTGACAATGAGATGAAACGCTGTCAATACGGCAATGAGTATTGCTAGCGCTATGATATAATAGCCGCCGTTACTGGAGAATTATGTGCGCCCCTTCTATAGTGAGAAGACGATAAAATCGTCCATTATTGCTGTTTAAGAGTGATTTAAACTGTCAATAGAATCGTTACATTGTGCATATTTCCTTTATTTTTTTCAATTATTTTTGTGACATTTGTGAGATTGAATCTATAAGCGAAGCGATATAAATTTGAATATTGGAATTTCTTTTTTTTAAATTTAAAAGAAGAGAATCCAGATTTTTGCATTAATTTCCATTCAAATGAGAAAATTATTTTTATCCGCCACGTGTTTATCTAATGACGCGCAAGCGACGTACAAGTGTTTGACACATGTATATATACATAGTATATCAAATCGAGTCAAGTGTGTTATGTTAATCGAGAAATGAGAATATATATATATATCATTATTATCAGCGAACTATTTTAAGACGGAAGTTAATGAATCATTCGGACTTTGCATGATTTACATTGCACACAAATCTTTACACACATCTATATTATCTTTTGTTTTTAGTTGTACGAAATTTATTTCCCCAATTGTGTTTATTAATAAGCCGATAATCTCGCATTATAATGATTAAATTTCTTTTATTCTTTTTTTATTTATATATATATCAAACTATGAATGCAAAATCTAACTCGAGTTTGAATATATTTTCAGTCAAGTAGGATAAAGTAGAAGTTCGATCGCTTTTGATAAAGAAATTTAATCGATTTAATGCGAATAAAAAAAAATATTTCATCGCAAGAAAAGACGCTATCAAATTTCCGCGCACTCGACCACGTGACTCGCACGTGGGCCGGCGATTCGCCCGCGCGCTCCTGTCACTGCGCAGGCGCGCTGGTCTCCCGGAGTTCGCGTCCGCCGCGTTGGCAGCAGTGCGTCGCCGAGTCAGTGTTCAATGTGTCGTGCGACAAACAACAACGTCGGGTTTGGGCGAGCGCATATCCGTTGTCCCTTCAGCCGTGTCGCTTCGCAGAGTATCACGTACGTACGTGAAAGCGCGAGGAGACGCGCGTCGCGTCCGAACACACCGAAACGGCGTGAAACGTGCGTCGAGCGTGTGTCGTTGCTGCATAACGTTTAGTGGTGGTGATAATGGTGCATCGTCGTCCAACGTCCGTCCGCTCTGTCGCGTAACGATGCATCGTGCGCATCACGTCCGCGACGACGGAACCGCGATCGACGCGCGTTGTTGGGCGTAGCCGGCGGCAGCGAGAAACGGAGGAGCGTGCGTGTGTGACAAAAGCCTTGTGTGGGAACGCGCCGCCGTCTGCCATTGTAAGCAGGCGGGATCCTTCGCAGGGACCCCATATCCTCGGTGCATCCGTACTCGCGCTCGCGTCGTGTGAGAGAATAGAGACGCGGGCACCTACGTATACATATATACATATTCTCCCTCTCTCTCTTTCTCGTTGGATCGCACTCTGCGTCCCCGGTCGCTGGAACAACATTTCCGGTAAAACTCGACGCACTTAAGAGGATCAACCGGAAGAAGCGATCAGAGACGTGCGAGGCATGTCGTCGTAGCATCGTGCAAAACTCGTGGCGAGATCTCGTGGATTACGAGCGCGAGGTGAGTGCCGACTTTGACGTTGTTGACATTTCGCGGCGATTGATTCCGTCTCCCCATTGAGGGATGGCGACGACGATGACCGGTACTTCGGTAGTGCGTGTAGAGGAGAAATGTTTCCAACATTTTGTGTCAACACGCGCCGACACGTAAGGAAACGCTCGCTCTCGCGCGCACGCCACGGCACACCCATGTCTCGCTGCGTGAGCGAGCGAAAAATACGCGAGCGTGTCGACGCGGTGCCAGGAGACGCTCGCGCGGCGCGGCGAAACGGAGAGGCGGGGTATAGCATACATAGATCGAAATCGCGAAAGATCGCCGCCGTCGCGGATTCTGCGTAGCGAGAAAAGAGCACGCGAGCATCGTTACGACGGCCGATTTTTTTCGATCGCGATGCGAGCGAGGACTTCGATACTGTTGACTTTACAGTAAAAGTGAATGTAAATAATTTCCAAGTGTGTGATGATTTCTTGAATTTATTCCGATCTTAAGGACGTTATAATTATTTATTTTTAATATATTTTTTTAGAGAGCTATCCGTGTCGAAATTGTTCGTAGTTTTACATTTTTGGATATTAATTGAATTGAATTACTGTGTAAGTTCGAGTTCAAATTTCTTTGCGAGAGATACGCGATGTTTTATACAAAAATTTTTATTAAAAAATCGTGTATTGTATAACAAATTTTTTATAAAAAAATTGAAGTATCTCTCGAAAGGAAAAAAATAAATATATCTATTTTTATTCTATAAAATAGTGACAATTGACACACTCTTCTCTGCTTGTTCGCAATGTCAAAAAATGTATCGAGAATCGTTTCGAAGTCCCGGTCGCAACCTAAGATAAGTAACGCGATTCCTGATAATTACATTCTGATATAATTTGCCTTATTTGAATGAGTACGACGATATGTTTCGGATATGATAGAGTCATGTGCACGATGAATGTGGAATGTCAAATGGCACGATTAATTTGTAATATTTAATTGTATTGCTTACGGCTCCGGACATTGGACTTTGATGTTTACCATATCAGAAATGCGAGAACTCTGTTCTAACTACTCCGATACACATTGAAGATTCGACGTTCGCAGAAAACTTTCGCAAGGTCTTGCGATGTCGACGTTCAAGTTTCGCGAAGGCCACAAATCGAAAATGTCACAAATTATGTGGTGTCGCGCTTAAAAGAATTTTTTATATCGAAAGAGTTGAAAACTACGATCAGACATGTCGTATACACATCCCACAATTTCTACAATGCATTATTTATTTCACAAACAGAAATATCGAAAATTAGAAATTGAATCAGGCAAATTATTTTGCATCTTGTAAACGCGCTAATTCGACAATTCGCGATTTGAAAGCGAAGAAAGTTTAGAATGTCTCAGCAGATTTGAGATATTCCAATTGAGGCTATTCCCCAGTCACCGCTTAAATTTATTACGCATATAAACTCTAATTTATTCTCAAGTTTTCTGACATTTCTATGACATTTTGCATCCGCAGTTTATTTTACGCAAGTAGATCATTGTTTGACCGCGGGATAAATGTTCCGGCGTTTTTTCACGCGTCTCGATGCGTCGTGAAAAAACTTTGCGAGAGCTTTTTAATCGAGAAGGGAAATCCTCATTTATTCATACTACAATGCGTTCGGCTTTCTAGCGCAAGTTTCACGCCTACGCGCGTGAAGATGCGCGCCTAATCACGCTCCTAAAAGTCGTCGAAGTCCAAGACTCGAGTTCGATCGTCGACGCCGATTATTAGATCATCGACGGAATTCACGTACAACGGCCCGCATTCACGTCCGCCTTGTACTAGACGGGGAATTAATCGTTAAATAAGAAAAAGGAGGCGTATCGATGCTCCCTTTTATCTAGACATTGCCAGATCGTTCATAATAAATGTTAGCAGTTGAATTATATTGATAGATACCGTATCGTGATTAAAAGAAATTGATTGAATTGCGAAGCGTTGAAAAAAGTTTCTCCTTTGAGATATTATCTCACGAGCAATTATAAATAATAAAAAATGTGTATGCAATGTGAAATTTAATGATTACAAATCATGAAACTAAATCTTACGAATTGTTGGGCGGATGTTTATTTTTATACTCGATATAACATTCGTCGATATTCGATATCGCGAGTGAACGAGTCGATTCAAATATGGAGAGAATTGAATACTGGAACATTCGTGTAATTTCTATGTATATATGTAGATATAAATTATTATTATTTTTTATTCCACGCTGTGATTTTCTTAAATGTTCGACAGCTCTTGGCGTGAATTGCTTATAAGGTACCGTTTTGTTTAATTGCTAAATAAATAAAGGAGAGACGAGAGTCGATATACACTTTTACTCTGTAAAATTTTACAATTTGTGTAATTTTACATATTCTTATGTTTATTATTACATATTTTTTTACAGTGTATATTAGCAAAAAGTTGCAATTTTGGAACCGCGAATACACTCGTAACATCGTATACGCACCGGCACCGAAGCAGATCGGTGAAAGCATATGGTTCCATGAGTTTCGACTCGACGGACTGTGCGGCGGAATTTTGCAACCGATTCGTATGTTGAGATAGAAACCGCGGTTCCGCATCGTAACACCCGCGCCGCAATCTTTAAAATACTACGTTTTACTGTGTGTCACGTGGCGGATATTTCGCATTTATCGTTTTAACGCGCATAATAAAGAATTCGATGACGAAAACTTCGCGGTCAAATCCTTGGATAATATTCAGTATACGATTGATTTTATTGACAATATTTGTATAATTTGTAACAATTATTTAGAAGCGATTTAGTATTTCAACATTTTTATTATCATGGTAACTTCCAGACATGTTATTTTATATGCAGATTATATATGAAATTTATCGTCGACTCCGAATGTTTTTGCAAGTTTTTACGTCCAAACAATTTGCTGGAAAAATTAGCTTGATTGTTGCAATTAATGATTTAGAAAAAGCTCGAAATAACGTGTGATTTGTGTTTACATTAGAATTTGTAAAAGGATGAAATCGAATGAAGCAGTTTGTTCTTCGACAAGAGCATTTGTTTTCTACGTAACTTTCATATAACTCAACAGCGTAGCTTTTTTTGTACTCTCGTTTATTCGCGAGATAATTGCGTAGAATGGAGCCCGCTTTAACTGCGCCAGGAAGAGATCCTAGAAAGTATTCGAATTGATAAAAAGCCGTACTTTCTAAACTGTCTGTATTGCGGCATCGTAACTTTTTCCATTTGCGTTACCGTCAACAACGTGGACACTCGAATCCGGCGACCTTTTGTCAACTTTAACATTTCTTCCGATTGTGTTGATTCAAATATATATGCATGCATTCTTCACGATTAGTGTTTCGAGTGTCAGTTAACTAAACACAATATTTAATTGCTATATATTTAAAGAAAGCATCGAGATATATATCATACATATATCGACACGAAGAGAATTTTCTCTTAGAATTTACTCTGAAAATCATGGTAGTTATGGGATAATATGGTATTGGAATTTTATAAGAGTTTCTCTGATTAATATTCATCACAATAAAGAATATTAATATGTACTTAGTAAAATTGATTGAACATATTTTATCTTATTGTGATAAAAATATTAATCAGAGAAATTCTTATAAAATTTTCACAATACCATATTATCCTATACGATTACCAAGAGTTTTAGGGTATTTAAGAGAAGATTCTCTGTATACATATTTTGCGACAATCTAATTTGAAGACATTTCAGAAAATAAGATCCTTCATTAATTTTAAGCTTTTTTTATGATGAGTTAAGTTCTACAACGAATCTTTTATGACGAGAAAATTGCGCGATGAATTAGTGTCGGTTGGTGAATTATTGCTCGAAAGGAAATTCCAATCGCAAATATTATCTGGGGCGCGTATTGACCCTCCTAACAAATGCGCGATTTCCGGCTGAAGAGAACGAAGCTCCTGTATTCTTTTCGCGCGCATTATATAACCAATTAATTTCACAGCGCTGCGTACGTGAATCGGAAAGAGTATGTGTCTTTTGTTGTGTACATTAATGAAAAGATACGGCACATTCTCTCTCCAATTCGAGATACTGATTCCGTTATCGCATTTGACACTTCGTTTGATAACGACGCGTGTTCTTCTTGTGTCAGCGGTTGTCGTTGACATTACATCAAGTTGTATATTAGTTTTATTCGAGTCACGAGTCGAGATTGCATGCGAAAAATGACAATTCTTGTTGTTATCGGCCTGCGCTTCCAAAAATAATGAAAATACCGGAAATGCATCTCGTTTTCGTACAAGCATACTTCCGTAATTGCGTCTCTGTTGTGACTCTTCCTCGCACATGGCATGTGACATTCGAGGCTACGTCTATAGTATTGATTAGGATCTGTCTTTTTGATATCATATGACTATTTCTATTGCCGGCTATTCGTTCTATTTATCGCGATATGATTATTTATCGCGAGGTGTCATTTTAAAAATTGCAACCGGAGAAAGTCTATACAATAGCTTGTTAGGTTATTTACTGTACTATTATATATATTATCATTTGCGATACGTAGTATATACACATACAAATATATATAATAAGCTTGTAATTTTTTCCTGCATTTTTATCGCAATATTGAGATATCATTTTAAAAATAATAATGTGTACGTACACAATACTTAACCTATGTTTTGCTACATGTATTGTATATAGGATGTTTCAGAATTAACGGAAAAGTTTTTAATGGCAGATTCCTGGTATATCATTTTTTGCATGTTTCCAATTTTTGCCATCGTGTATCTTTTGTAATTAAGTCTTAAATTAAAATTCTATTAAAATAAACTCTACCTGAAATTAACTGAAGAATGTAGTTTTATTAATATTTTTTTTCCACAAGGCTTAGTATACAAAAAAGTCTTTATTTTCAACCGCTTATAACTCGACAATTATTGGAAGAAAAATTGTTTTTAAATAATCCCATTAAAAACTTTTCCAGTTCTGAAACACTTTATATATTACTGCATACGATACGGTAAATATGTTACATGCAGATATACGCATGTAATAAGAACTTCTTTTTTTGTATCTTCCTGAACTCCAAATATAAAAACGTCACGTGCGCACGTGCTTTTCCTCCGTCTTCGTATACTTGTGAGTTACGTGCATTTCTCCGCGAGAACCGCGAGACGATTTAGAGGTTTACGTTTGTGTGTTTTTTTTTTACAGGTGAAGCCCCAGCATGGCCAGCAGATGACTGTTAGCCGAGCCGGTGCTCGTACTCGACTCTAATATGAGCGAAGTAGTGGCAGTGACGCCGACTGGTGGACCTACTCGCCAGGAAAGCGTGACACACATCAAGCGGCACAAACTGGCCAGCTGTAATGTTCCTCTCGTACACGGTCGGCCGAATCCGTCGATCGTCAGTCCGCGTAGCAGACTGACCACCCATCAACGAAATCATAGTTTGGACTTCAGGTGCATGTGATTTGCATTTCGTCATTTTAAATCGCGCGTGTACATTATATATTGCCACGAAAGGCCATTTCCCGAATATATATATATATATATATATATATATATATAATATATTTCCGAGCCACTTTGCAAGAGCTATTTGCGAGAGCTGTGACGCGTCTCTATACGTCCTGGCACTTGTTGAATAAGCGGACGTAAAAGCCGTGTGTTATGCACGCCGCGATTATGCGATCGACGCCACTCGTCTTCGACGGCTAAATTGACGAGAAAATATGTGGAGAAGTTATGTCGTAGATAAATTGAGGAATATATGAGGTATTCGAATTGGCTGCACGACCACGATAACGGCGATGGAGACGTCATCAATATTAATAATCGCAACCGCACGCGGTCTATCCTATCTATTCTCTTCGCGCTTTTGCAGCCGCTAAACTGGAGCCGGCTAACGTTGCATGCATGCAATTTTCTCTTCGATCGAAATACATCACGGAAAGATTTACCGAGAAGTGGAATCAAATTAAAGAAAATTGTTTTAAAAAATGATGTTACAACAATACACTGAAAAAATTGTTAACTGAAAACCGTTTAATTAAATTACTGTTAGTTTTGTTAATTGAACATTTTAGTATTTAAGTCAAATATACGTTTTTTTTTTAAATTTAATATGTTATATTTAATTTAAATATTTCAATATGTTCAATTAACAAAATATTTAGTTGAACGATTCAAGTTAACAACTTTTTTTTTAGAATACAGATACGCGAATAGCTTTATTTTGTACTTGGAAATATAATCTTTTAAAATATAAAATAGAAAGAAAAAATATATAAAATGTACTCTCTGTATCAAGATAAGAAATATAATAACAGTAAGCAAAACCTCACGATAAAGACACAAATGCACGAATGATGTAAAATGTTTTAAACACGTATACTAAAAAGATTGAGATACGGATAGTAACTCAAATAAACATACAATCTAATTATGATCTAAAATGTATTTTTCTGCAAAAAAAGTTAAAATTACATTTCATATATTTCTATATATATCTTCTTCAAAATACATTAAAATCAAAAGTATGTGCAACTCTAAAATAGTCCGTACAATTTTAGAAAATTAATTCGAGATAATTATCTTCTTAATTATAAAACTGTCGATTATATTTCTAGATCAATGGGTATCCTACTACCGCCGGTGCCTCAGGCGGCCGCAACGACTCTGACGCATCATCACAGGAACCGAAGTCTGGACTCTGCTTTGCAACGGATCCCGGAGGTGGACGTGACACCAAGTCCGGAATGCGAGAATCCCGCTCCTTCATCGGTCTCCAAGACGACAACGGTATCGTCGTCATCATCATCATCGTCGTCGTCGTCATCGTCATCGTCATCGTCGGGGTCATGCGGGAAGGGCGCTCGCACCGCGCGGGAACGCGAGGATCTGGCCAGTCTCGGTTCTGACGATTCCGGCATCCTGTGTGGCTCCGACAGTGGCTCGAGCGACGCCACGAATGCGCCCGCCACCCGGGAGTCCAGCGTGGATCATTTGCACAGCCGCGAGAGCCTCGACTCGGCCGTGTCGCAGCCGGGGGACTCGGTGTACTCGATCGATGTGGTGGACGGTGTGGAGAACGGTGCAGGTGTGGTGTCGATGTCGATGTCGGTGCCAGTGTCGCCCGTGGAACTGTCCACGCGTCTCAGTGATAGTCCGACGTCCCTTGTATCCCCCAATGACAAGACCACCGATCGTGATTGTCCGCGATCGTACAACGACACGAACGTTGTTGGTGAACCTTGCTCGCAAGAACCGCGAATTACTAACGCGAACGTGCGAGAACGCAATGGTGGTGACGATTATCAGCACCAGGAACGTGCCGAAATCTATCAAGGCGCTATTACGCAAATGGCATCGCCGCCGTCCGTGGCCGACACGAGCCAGAATGAGTTGGCCGGAGCGGCCATGACTCTCTGCTGCGGTACGACTGCGACACAGCAGCAGGAAGCCGAGACGGTGAAGAAGCAACCGGATGTTATTCGTCGACAGCAACAAGAGACGAAGCAACCGAAACCGTCAGAAGGCTGTCTGCTGCGACTCTTCGAGAGTCAAATATTCGACATGTCCATGGCTATTTCCTATTTGTTCAATTCGAAAGAACCCGGCGTTCAGAGTTATCTAGGTATAATATATATTAAATATAATTATAATTTCAGCATGTTTGCTAATTTTATCGTGTTTTGTTATCCATAAAGTAGTAATTATTACAAGATAAACAATAATATTTGTAATTTTCATTATATATGAGTTTCTAAATTCTATATCAAAATGAGAAAATTACAAAATAATAATTTTCTAGCAAATACATATTTTATCTCATTCTTATATCTTGTGTTTGATCATAAATATGACATGTGATATATTGTAGGTAACAAGATGTTCAGTTTTCCGGATAACGATGTGGACTTTTACTTACCACAGTTAGTTGTGATGTATATACAACTTCACGATATAACAGAAGTCCTTTATCCATATCTTGTCCATAGGTAAATATACTCGCTCATTAAAAGATTATTTGATTGTGCATCTTACAAGTCGCGATAAAATTTAAATGAATTCTAAACGAATCAATTGCAGATGTAGACAATCGGCAGATTTCTCGTTAAAATGCGCCTGGTTGTTAGACGCGTACAGTTCCGATGCTCATTTACCATCAAAAAAGAAGTCTCATGGGACCAAATTGAAAAATCTTATTCTGTCAGATGAACTCAGGTAAGAGCAATAAACAAATTTAGAAAGTAATGAAGATTACGAATAATTTTTGTTAGATATACGCGTATAAAACAAAATTTATTTCCAAGTGTGTAAACATTTTAGGCCAAAAGGAAATGAGAGTCGAAGGCAGCGTGTCGCTGGATTGCAAGTTCCTGCATCATCACCATTGCCCCCGGCGCAAAATCTTACGTCGCCGAATAAGAAAACCCACCAAAGATCTCAGTCCGACGCTACTGGATTGTTCCAGACTATACGCCGTAGTCATTCCGGTAATTATTCAAATAAATACGCTTATTAAAGTAATCATAAATTTTAATCAGATTATTCAATCTTCTATATCGCGTATTTGTCCTTGAAAGGTATAATAAATAAAGTAAGTCTTGGGGACCTGAGCTCTGGTCGAGCGTTTGACAATGGCTGTACCTGCTTTTATTCCTGCCAAGGTGTGGTGAACGATTTGCGAGGCCAAAAAACAGATTGTTTCTGCAACGTGAGTTACTTTACTTTGTACGAGACAAATGTAAATGTCGCATTTGTGAAATAGTGAATTAATGTAAAATTTATATTTCTTGTATACAGGCACCTCGACTCGCGCCAGAATTCGAATTTATTCAAGCGTTAATAACAATTGGTAAATTGCTCGGGACTATCCCAACAAAGGAAAGTAAAACCGTTCAATTAGTAGCAGAGCTCAACACGCTTAATTTGAATCTCCCTGCAAGAGTATGGTTACCTTTGCATAGTACGATACCCCATCATATCGTGCGAGTTCCTCCACAATATGCTGCTGTTCTTAACAGCAAGGACAAGGTATGACATTTCATTGTATATCGTATTCTTTGCGGAATTTATTATTCGAATATCCATTTTTATGTTAATATTATTGCACAGGCACCCTATATAATATATGTAGAGGTATTAGAAGTGGAAGATTTATATACGTCACCCGTGCCGACAAAAATAATGGGCAGTTCATTGAGGCATACCAAGTCTGAGGAAAATTTAACGGGCGGCGAACAATCCAACATATCCACTTCCGATAGCCAGCAGAATTTGGCGGTGCGACAGACACCTATAAAAAATATCTCGCCCTACTCTGTTAGGAATACAGACGTGACATTTAATTTTCCCGACGATGATCCTAACGATTGTTGGAGTCAGGAGGATGACGAGATTACGCAGCAGGTGAGTGTATCATTTAATATTCGTATTTCAAGCATATATAAATTTTTTTAAATTCTACTATTCTAATTTTTCCCCATTCGTTTCTGCCCAGTATTTACAGCTTCGTAAGCCGAAAGATCGAGATACCATATCGCAATTAAGTCAAGATTCGTCCGACAGTAGAGAACCGATCTTTGTGCCGGGTGACATCAAAAGAAGATTAAGCGAGATGGCAGCTACGCCCAGTGCGACTTTTAGCCACGATCCCGAGGATCCATCAGCGGCGGTCCTTAAGGAACCATGGGAGCAAAAGCAACGACGCATAAGAGCTTCCAGTCCGTATGGGCACTTGGCGTCTTGGAGATTACTCGCCGTGATCGTGAAATGTGGTGACGATCTCAGGCAGGAACTTCTCGCCTCGCAGTTGCTTTCGATGTTGCAAAAGATTTGGCAGGACGAACGAGTGCCGCTCTGGGTGCGACCATACAAGTAAGAACGATGACTTATTATCGGATATTTTTTATCCAAACATTTTTAATTCTCTTTTACTCTTGAGAATAATAACTTTATTTCTTCTCGCACAGAATACTGTGTTTGTCCAACGACAGTGGTCTGATCGAACCGATCCTGAACACCGTCTCGCTCCATCAAGTGAAGAAGCAGTGCCAATTAACGCTTTTCCAATATTTCGAACGAGAGTTCGGCTCTCCTACCTCAGAGGCATTCCGCATAGCGCAGAGAAACTTCATTCAGAGTTGCGCCGCGTATTGCCTGGTCAGCTATCTTATTCAAGTGAAAGACCGTCACAACGGCAATATTCTGTTGCATAGCGACGGTCACTTGATCCACATAGATTTCGGATTCATTCTATCGACCTCGCCAAGAAATCTCGGCTTTGAGACCAGTCCGTTCAAGTTAACGCCCGAGTTCGTCGAAGTGATGGGCGGCAATCAATCCAAGCTCTTCGAAGAATTTAAGAGCCTCATTCTTCAAGGTTTAATCGCGGCACGGAAGCACATGGAGAAAATAGTCAATCTTGTTGAGATCATGTTGTCGGGTAAGTAATACTGATCGCGCCTATATTCGCGTTCGCGTGCACCTTCAAATCCGCACATCTCAATGGGTTTTATCGATTTTTTCCGCAGGCTCTCAACTTCCGTGCTTTCGCAGCGGCGGGGCGGCGACTGTTCAAGGTCTCAAGAATAGATTCCACCTCACGCTAACAGAGGATCAATTACGTCGGCATGTTGAGGATTTGGTCGAAGGCAGCATTCATTCGTGGTCCACTAAACTCTACGATCGATATCAATATTTCGCAAACGGCACTCTTTAATATCAAGATTAATAATTCTTTCTGTCGCGTTTTGACTGAAGCTACTTTTTTGTAAGATTGCAAAAAGGACATTAATCTTCAAGTGAACATGTTGTGGTACTTCTTCCACACAATTTTTACATAGTGGGGTCGACCAATCGCCAAGTGCACGTACCGATTAGTAAGCGTACTTTCCAGTCAGTCTGCCGCGTCGGGAGATCTGTTTTTGTACCGTAATAACGCGTGATAACAGATCAAGATAAATTAATTATACATTGCTGTTTATTTTAATTCGCGTTGCAGATTATCTCCGCAGTTATTTGATAAAAGAGTTTGCTTAAATTGTATTAGACTGCGAAAGACAGCTCCTACAAGTTTCAATGTGCAAATAAAGAATAATTTCGATTAATACAGCGGTTGCACGATGGCGCAGAAAAAGACGAGACATTCTTTTTAAGCATGTGAGCTGATTTCGATTGGGCACAGCGCTTGTTTTCTAGCATTCCACAAGCACAAATGACGCTTAGAGTGGAAAAAATTGCTTTCCTCTTGAATATATAGACAGCCTCGATGAGGCTAAACATATAGAATTCGGATAGATCACTATTCTTCGAGTTTTACATTATTCCTTACTTTCGTGGCGAGTAGGAACGATACGAAATATTTTTAGCAAAATTCAAAGCGATCTCGGCATTTAATAAATTTAAAAAATCTCGATTAGGATAATGGAATATATGTGAATATTTTAAGAGAACTTGAGAGAATTGGTTTAGCGAGAGAGAGAGAGAGAGAGAGAGAGAGAGAGAGAGAGAGAGAGAGAGAGAGAGAGTGAGAGTGTGATGTGAGCGCGCTTCGTTGAAAGTTAAAAATATTTATCGTCGTTTTTGAATTAGATAAAATGAAAGAAGGAATAATCTCTATGAGAATTTTGGTACCCAGTTGATTACATATATCCACTATATATATATATATACATACATATATATAATGTTTTTTGTTCGATACATTAAGACTGCTGTTGTTTACGTATGCCTCGATTGACAAATTACGAATTATAGTCATCGCAGGGCAGACATGGGCGTCGTTGACTAAACGCGTTGGACTGCTAAATCGAGTGTAATTTATATAAAGAGCGTAATTTGTTAAAGGTGCCTTATTTGTGTAGAGAAATAGTGAAGACGGATCAAATCTAGGTGGTGAAGTGGCGTGTCAATGTGGCAATCTTAGCGTGAAGTCGATCGGTCGAGAAACAGACACTTTGTAATTTGTACATATATAAAAAAAGAAAAAGAACTTTGCGTGGACTTTCGTAGATAAAAATTCGCGGCAATAAAAAAAAGTAGAACCTACTTCCAGTATCGGAATCGGAATAAATTTCCACCTACGAAGATTTTATCACAATTCTGGCGTGTACGCGAGGAGAGAAAGAGAGAGAGAGAGAGAGAGAGAGAGAGAGAGCTACGTACAAAATATAGGCTTGGATTTTAGCGGGAGGTGAATACTCAAAATATTTCCTACTTCGTAGATTAGTACTCTTCGGTAAATACATCTAATTGTACACGCGATAAAGAATTAAGGACTAAGCATTATATACTAGCGAATCTTAAGGATCACATTTGAAAGTTTTTACATGTTCTTATATTACGTAAATTACATTTATTTGCTCCCCGCTCCCCCTCCATAGCCGTGGATGCGAAGAGTATTGTAGCTTTGTGTACGGAGGATAAATATAATTTAATCGTAATTCTTCGCGTATGTCCGTTTAAAAAAAATAAATTATATAGATTATATATATATAAACTCTAAAGAGATATTGTACATAAAAAAATGACAAATTTTATCACCTTATTATACTATATTGGTTAAGAATCTAATCGAGGATGAATGTTTGAAGCAAAATCAAAGTTGCTGAAGCCGGAGTACCGGAGAGACTTGGGCTCTCTGACTTCCAAGTGTCTTATATATCTCTTTCTCTATCTTTTCTTCTTCTATCATAATCGTTTCACATGACAGATAGGCAGACCAGAAATCAGATATGATATTGTAAAAAACCGAGATCGAGAGAGAATGTGAATTTAATCCGTCGATTTTCTTCGGCGCATCGATTGTCTTTTATTTTTATTTTCAGCGAATTCGCATAAAAATTGTATAATATTATACGTGTGATTAATGTGAGAGATTTTAACGTTCTCATTGTTACTGTGTAAGAATGATTGCGGAGGAATATACATGGAAAAAGAAAATCAATTTCTCTCTTATTCCCGGTCAACTGAACACACCCGAACTTTCTGTTCTGTTGACACGTGAAACGTCAAGATCTCTGATTTGCCTTGATCTTTCACCTCATTACGAGCTATTAATAATATCAATTATTGAATAAATACGAATGCGATAAAACAAAGAGAATTTATTTAGCACCCAGTTGTCGTTTCACATAAATTTATATCGTTGCGTTTCAGTGCTCGACAAGCTATCGGCAAATAAGTAACGAGAAAACAAAGTCTAATTCTTTATTACTTTTACATTCACTCTAAACGTTTCATAGATCCGATAAACTTACGGTACGAGATAAACAATCGCCGCTACGAGATATTATTACAATATCAGTCATGAGAAAATTGCAAATAGGAGCTTGTTTACACATTTATATACGTACCCGATAGAAGGGTAACTACGAATAGAAGAAATGAAGCAATAAGTATATTGCGAATATCACAATAAGTCTTAATTTTTAATGGAGATCGTATGGAAACAGCCTTATTAAATTCTAGAGAGCTGCTGCAATAAATTAGATGGCAATATAGTTTCCAGCTTGTCGAGAATGTAATAAAATGGATGGGAGAACCAGGCAAGCATGGAACGAGCAACTACGCCCATAGTGTCCGGGTACTGATGAGTCAGCAGGGCCAACAGCGCGGTGAACGAGCACAGACCGGCGGTGAAGAGGATGAAGAAGGGCAGTTCCTTCTTCGGGTAAACGCTGACATCGTGAAACGACGGCAGGAGTTCCCGATCGGCGCACTCGGTACACGTGGGATATGGATAGAAGAGATGGCCGCGCTCGAGCGGATACGGCAACATCCTGAACGTGCCCTCCCACGTACAGTGGAGCAGATTCAAAGCGCCTTCTATCTGCTTCCAGTGTGCTAAATGGAAGAACGCGTACGCGATCGCCTCGGAGTCGCCGCGCTTCAGCACGTGCTCGGGCGGGAGAATGAGCGGCTTCATTTCCAGGAGATACTTGGGTACATGAGGATTGAATTCCACGGCCCGATGAATCGCCTCCACCGCCGACATTTCAGCGGTGGTCAGACCGCGCTTGCTGGCGATGTCGGGCGAAAACTTGTCCGCCACTAGACGCGCCTTCAGCAGAGCCGCCGTGTAGCAGATGGTCGCCGATTTCGGTAGACTGATGTCGTCGTACTTGGCCAGGACGGCTTGCACGTCCGCGTACGCCTGCATCTCGAGTAGGGTCTCGATCAAATTCTCGTGGATGTTCAATACGTTCATGATCGGCGGTACCTCCTTCGTGAGGTCGCGAAACATTTTCACCGCCTCCTTCAGCTTTCCCAGCTTTCGCGCGCACATCGCTAATCTTCTCTTGATGTAGATCAACACGTTCGTGTCTCGCCTGTGTATCGCTTCGGCTATAGAGCCCTGGTGCTGGGTATTCTGCGACTTTCTGTAATTATTCTCAGCCACTTTCAGAGCTTGCTTCAGAATCTTCTCCGCTTCCAAAATGGTAGTGGCTTCCTCTTCTGCGAGAAGAATATAAGCTGGCGCACAATCAGGATTACGATCCAGAGCACTGTGTGCAGCTTGTATTCTCACTACTGGATTGCGCTCTCTCCAAGCTGTTTGCATGGTCTCGTACTCTGTTTTACCTAAAAGAGACAAATTAATTAGTTCAACTTGAATCGAGAGAGAGAGAGAAAAGAATTATATCTTGCTAGTTGACGAGACATTTCCATTTTATTAATATCAAACATTGAAATTCTTATACACTAGAAGGATTCTTACCTGTATCACCCTCGCAAGTGAAAAACGTCTGATGATCCTGAGCAGACAGATTCATATCGTAGTATGTGAGAGGCTCCTTGTTGGTGGCCCAGTAAAATCTTTGATACTCCGCCCCTCTGAACAGATTAATCGGATTGCGCCAGACCTTACACTCCGGCACATTCTGCTGATTCGAGGAACTCCCGGAGCCGTTCAGGCTCGAATTGTTGCCATCATTAGCGCTGTCCCCACCGCCGATCCACGGCGAGATATGGTTCAAGGATACCTGCTCGATGAACGAGGTGCCGTACTTCCTGAAGTACCACCATTCGAAGATGAGAATCAGGCCGGAGATGAGAGACGAGGTGCCGGTGAGCGCGACGTAGAACTTTGGGGTTAGGGTACTCAGGAACATCGTCGAGTCCCACATGCTGGTGAATAGCAGTGCCATTTATGCACACCCGAAGACCGAACGACTCTCGTCCGTTCCGGCGAGTTTGTGGCTGCTCCTGTCACCGAAGAGTAGCTCACCACATCGATGACAGGAGAACGAAGCGCTGCGCGAATTCTTCTGACAGTTCTGACAGCTGACCCGATGCCGCTCCGAGTTTCGCTTCGCTTCGCTTCGTTAAATTCCTTCCTATATTCAAGGAGAGAAAAATAGTGAAATGCACGACACCCCACTGGTTCTTCAATTCTATGCTATGTTTACGTCGCCACGCATACTCCCGGCGCGTAGCATGTAAATATTTTCGACGATGCTGGGAACATCCCGCACGAGACGAGCAAATCAGCTGCCCCCTCGATCGATGATGCAGAGAGCCAGGAGGGTAACTTTCGAGGCGATAGAAATGAAAGTTCTGCCTTATTGATTGCTATCAACCGCGTTTGCATAATATCTAATGGAAATCGACGATAGATGGTGTGCGCAGTTCGATTCTGGGGGTCAATTGTGTAATTTTTTCTAAAGTGGAAATGTGAAAAGTGAAAAATTTTCGCCAATCACGCATTGATTTTAAAAGAAAATCGATGTGTGATTGGAAGAAATTTCTCACTTTTCACATTTTCACTTTAGAAAAAGTTACACAATCGACGCCCTGGTTTGCAATTAAAATTTTAAATATATTATTTATGTATATGAATAATTTTCCTACGACTGTGTCACGTAAAATCTATGCGAATAAAAAATTGAACATTTTTTTGGTGGAATAAACGAAATAATGAAACTCTCGTTTCAAATCGAATAAATTAGTATAAATACATAATAAAAATTAATAAATAAATATAAATACAAAAATATAAAAATACAAAAAAATATAATATAAATACAGTATAAATATCACATACACACGCGAAGCTAATTCGGTAAATAAAGTAATTAACGAATACTCACGAAATGAATAACTCAAGCGATTTATAAATCGCGCCACATTGTGTCAAAAGAAACTTCAAAGTTATGTTCAAAGATTCATCTGTCAAAGTACAGAATTCGATCGACCAATCAGAGATCGAGAATCTCTCTGTTCTCATTGGTCGATCGGGCGCTCCACCCTAGGTGGATAGATTTCCGAACGCAATTCGAAAGCAAAATGCTACTGCCCTCTGTTGTACTTTCGTGTTGTTCGTGAGCAACAGTCGTGAGGCTCCTCGTTCATCGCCGGTCCGTAAAAGTATACGTGTGTGAGTATTAATTAGTATCTCTGCGTCGTTAATTAGTATATCCATCTGATCGGGTCGTGTGTCCCGACATCGTAATCGCGATCGAATTGATCTCGTCGCTCGTAAATCTCGCTCGCAAAATATTCGTTCTTCCGCCCCCGAAATACCCTCTCGGATTCGCCATTTCAGTCGCCAAAGATTTCGGCCTGAAGTTCGCGGCAGTTCGCGCGCGCGAGTTAACGATAGGCCGGATCGCAAGAATTGTCGGGCGCTTTCGCCGCGAAATTTTCCGAGTTTTTTGGCGTTCTCGATCGCGTTCTGAGCGGCCGAATACGCGTTTCCGGTCATATTTCCTCATCGTCGTGTCGAAATATCGTCGCGCGACGAATTAAGCTCGCAATTCTCGTGAAAAGCCGGTCAACTTCGACACGGTCGCGTCGCCATTTTATCAATAGTTTTTCTATGGTTCGGTGCTCTCCAAATTTTCTCCCGAATCGGAGTCGGAAATATTCAGCAAAACGAGAAGCGCGTATATTCATCGGGTAATATCGAAATATCGCGAGTGCTCGGAAGATGCTTCTTGTTTTGTCTAGACGCCGGATTCTCGGAACTCGGCCGAGCCAAAACACTCGGAATTGCGTCGGCGCAGGTGCTCGGATTTTTTATCGATCCAGTATCGACGCGACTTATCGACGCTCGTTCGGAGATATTGTGCATCGATAACTCGGGGATCGCGACGACGTATTTCTTCGGTCGATAATTTCAGTGATAACCAGTGAAATGTAAAACAGTGAAGTGAAGTGAAGTGTAGTGCCGAATTCTGGAATATTTCAGAGTTCGCCGTCGTCGTTCGACGAGGCCCTGCGATAAGTGGGCCTTGAAAATAAGCGGCGACGCGAAAAACGGAGCATCGGTCGCGCGCGAAGAAGCTCCCGCGATTTTCGCGCTTTATCAAAACGTGTCGAAAATGTGACAGCTAAAACCCGGGCGTCGCCGCGCGTCGCGAACGAAAAAAAAAAAAATAACGCGAGTGTCGCGAGTGCAAGTGTTTTTTCTATATTCTATATGGATTACACCGAGGGATTACCAGAGAGGAATATAATAGTCGAAATGTGAGTCGAGATAATTATTTCGTTATTTATTGATATATTGCGAATCTGCAATCTGCGTCGAATCTGCGAATTAAAATGCGGCTGTTCTACGGGAAGGAAAGGTTATGTCGTATAGAAAAAATACATCTGAAGAAATAAGAAATATTCTCATTTAACCAAAATATTATCAGAATATTAAATATTCGAGATATATAATATTTTGAAAGCGAGTTTTAAACAATTGATTTCTGCCAAGCATTTTAAAATATGTATATATACGAATATCGTGTTATAAAACTTGGAAATTTTTAATGAATTTTTCTTGATGAAGTCTCTCGCACATGTTCAAATAATTTAAATATTAAATTTTAATAATTAATAGTATAATAGAATAATATACACTGAAAAGAAAATTTAGTAACATGACTAAATCTTTTAACTAAATTACTATTTTGTTAATTGAAGATATATTAGTAATTAGGTCAAATATACATTTTTTCAAGATTTATATATTTAATTTAAATATTTTTATATGTTCGATTAACAAAATAATGTTTAATTGAAAGATTTAATTAAGATAACAAACTTCTTTTTTTCAGTGTAATAATCATTAAGTATTATATAAGACTATAGTATAAATAATACAATATATGATATCATATAATTGATATAATATATAATAATGAATGCTAAATAATTCAAAATATATAAATATTATAAAACATTTCTATGCATCTTTATCCAAAAACAGACATACATATCTATGCTGGGTGGGTAGAAATATTGAATTTTATTCACAAAGAATACGCGTTACGTAAGAGAACGAGGAAGCAGATAACCGGAATAATAGAAGCGTATAGTGGTGGACAGATAATGGGTTACTACGGTTATCTTATATGACGCCTTGAACGTCAGCGGATCCTTCCATGCGCTCTCGAAGGTCTTTCCTTCTATCTTTCTTCCTCCGAAAGTATTGCACTTTACTTGTCCCAATAACCCACTTATCGAAGTTGCTTCGTATACAGGATGTCGCGTAATACAATTCGCGACTGTAATATCAATAACAAATTTCCTCATTTTAGAGTCAACTTTTGATTTGACAAAAATGTCAAAATACTAATAGTTATTCAATTATTGAAAAAAATAGAAAAAAACAGATAGATTTTGGGAAGCTAAAAATCTTTCTTTAGCTAATTAAATAAAATCTAATAAGATTTTAATTCAAAGTTTATAATAATAAATGAAATTTCATGATATTTTTGTGAAAAAATCATTTAATCAGAGAATCTCTCGTTAAAATTAAAGTCGCATTTGTTATGGGTCACCCTGTATAGCACCTTAACCTGTGACGTAATACGTACGTATCTCTAGCTAGGTATACGTACAAACAGAACGTCTCTAAATAGAGTATTGCTACTCGATTTCTTTCCCTCGTCGCGTCGCTAAGAAATTTCTCATGGGAGAACTCGGTAATGTCGATACTCGCAGCTGGCAATGTGCGCTCATCTTTATTACTTACGAAATTATTCTTCGACTATCGTTATCCTAAATTTATAAAACTCTTCATCCAGGTCAATGAGATGCGAGAATATAATTGATCGTGCGTTGAATTTTTCGATTTCTCGGGATTTTATTCGGATTTCTCAAGTCGAATATTTACTGCATACTTTAATCCTTAAATATATGGACGATTCATTCATCCCCCTAGGTATCGTGTGTGAAAAGCTACTTTTAAAGTATTCTACAGTAAAACTTCGCTCAGCTATGCAATAGGATGGCTCGGCTAAACCGATAAAAAGCGGATGTTCTCAGGCGAAGCGTGTGATCGTAAATAGTGATAAGTATACGAAAACGTGGGAAAATAATTTTCGAGAAAAATATCTATCAGTAAAATTGGTCGATTTAAAGCTCTACTTTAATAGCTCTACTTTAATAGGGCACACAGCTTCTTGACAACTATAGGTAGTTTAATATTTTTGAAATTATTTATTCATTTTCGGTTTTGATTGTCTATGCTAAATAAATTATTAATATATACATTTATTTCGATATATGTATACAATATGCATTCACATTCGACTGTCTCGTATCAAAATATTTTCTGTGACATTTTTAACATGATAAAAGTGTCTCCGCGTATTTAAATTTATTTCGGTATAATTTCAACCTTTTTTCCGAGCCTTCTTCAAGATATATGTTTTCAAGAGACATTTTCGCATTTTGTCGACGAAAAGATGATTTCCATAGACGATCTCGCTTGTCGCCAATATTTCCGCTGCCATTGTTACGCATCGTCAAAGGAAAGTAAAGAATGTCGACTGCGTCGCTTCGTTTATCCCTCGAGAGCGAAACGCAATACTCGGAAACAGGTGTCGGTATAAAAACAGGATAGAAAATCGCGCAATTTATTCGAGGAGCAAGGAACCTATCGGGAAAAATGTAAGCACAGCTCCGGATATATATCGAAGAGGAAAGATGAGGGAAAAAAGAAAGGGAAGATTCTTAGAGATATTTTCAATAATTTGCATGACTAAATCCAATATTACTAGAACAACGTGCAACAAAAACGCAAAACTTTTATGATCTAATACGTAAGCAGGTTATTCGAAAGGCAGATTATATCGTCTATATTTTCATTTAAACTTTCTCTTTTTCTAAGTAATGTTCAGACTGCAAATTGCGTTTATCCATGTTATATTTTATACAGGATCTATCTAAATAAATGCGAAAAATTTTAGGAGATGATTCTTTGTCAAAAATTAAGAGGGGTCTTTTATATAAATATATACATATATCAGTCCTTGAGGAGTTACTCTCGATTTTTTTCTCAAATTTCAGACAAATTAAAAAATGAAATGGAAAATATTATATATATATATATATCCACCAAGTTTCCTTTTTTAAATTTGTCTGAAATTTAAGAAAAAAACAACTCCATTTTCACCTCCCTCTTTAAAAAGTGTTCAGGAAAGGATATAAGAGTATATGTTTATATACGTATAAGAAATCCCTCGGAATTTTTTCGACAAAGAATCCTCTCTCAAAATTTGTCGTACTTATTTGGATACATCTTGCATACACATAAATAGGACTTGGAGCAAACTATCATTATTATTATCAATACACAATTGTAATGAAAAATTTGTATTTATCTCCGAAGAAAATCTATCATCACCCTCTTACGTCCACGTGTGTTCGCGTTCGTCTTTCCTCGTCTCGGTACCTCGTAGTCGATCGGTCGGTCGGTCACTGAACCGCCGCCATCCCTGTCCCATTCCGTCCCATTCCACCGCCTGTCGGAGCAGCGCGATCGAGCCGATGTACCGTTAGGATTTCGCGATTCGCCTGGAAGCAGACAACAGGGAAAAGCGAACCGAAACTGTGCGCAATACTTCGCGGCATCGGCCAAAGGATCGGAGATTCGGTCGTGAAAATTTTCCGATCGATGATTAATCTCGGATAATCGCAAAGTTGATTATCGCGCGATTTACACAATAAAATTGAATATAAATAGAATTCTTTCGAAATATATTTTACACTCAACATAGATCATCATTTCGACCTCATCATTTTGATGAAATATAAGGACGCATAAGATTTATTTCGACATATATCTTTTTTTCGCTTTCTTATTCCGCTAAACTATTTTTTTACAGTTATATCTCACGCAGAGGTCACGTGGAACTAAAGTTCCGCTTTCGCAATTTAAAAAATTCAGTCGCTCTAAAGAGTTCAATGTTACGTCTCGTTCCGAATGCGACCAAGTAATCGCGGAATTGATAACGCAATTAAAAATTCGCTACTCGATTCGTTAATTAAATCTCTCGGCTGTTCGTCCGAGTTCGTAATTACGTGTTGGAAGTTCGCCTCTTGCGTTCGCGCACACTTTCGCCGCGTTGTATTCTGTATCCTCTCTCTTTCTCTCTCCCCCACTTTTCTCTCTCCTCTCTCTCTCTCTCTCTCTCTCTCTTTCTCTTTCTCTCTCATCTCGTATTTCCCGGCGGCCACGCCTCCACCTATCTAGCTCTCAACGTCCTCGCGTCTCTCTTTTCCGGCAGTTTCTCCAGGCTTGCTGAAGGCAGATGCCAACTTCGCCAAGTTTCAGAGTATAACTAGTAACCGTATAACGAGGTGTATGACGCCGTGTGGCAGTCAATCTCGTATCGCTAACCGTACCGTATGCATGCACGCATACATTTGGAAAGCAGCGATGCCAGACATTTTAATGGCACGTCGATGGGTATTCATGTTCGACTCGAGCCATCTCGGTGATTAGTCAGAGCTGCAAATGCGAGAGTAATCCCGTAGGGCGTAGAAAAATCAAAATAAAAAAGAGGATCGATTTTTCCGGCATTACATTAAACTTTTTCAGAGGCGAGAGAGAATACTCATCATTCACGCCGTCTTTCCAATCAATCTTTCCAAACGCGATCGCGCTATAGATCGCGCCTCATGGGTCGTCTGAAAGTGAGTTTCATAACTACGTCAATGTGACTAATGCAGTGATAAATCGGTATTTCAGTTTGAAAGAAGTTTCCAAAAAAAAAAAAAAAAACCGTTGAATTGCACAGCGTAATGACTTTGTTTTACTTACAGTTAAAAATCTATATATATATATGTTAGATATTTTATATTTTATTATGTAGAAAAATTAATGATAAGAGATCCAAGCGATAATCTACTGTCTCGCGAAATCCTATGAATTTTACACAATTATCTCTTCTCTTTATTTTATAAAATTTCATCTCTCTTATAATTTCGCAATAATTCGTAAGTAATTGTACGCGATCTCTATTTGTATTACATAAAAAATTTATTTAGCGATTTTACATATCCAGGAAAAACGTGCGCTCGAAACAGCTTATTGCAGTTTATTTCGATACAGTTTTTATGTCGAGAAAAAAGCCAAGAAGAGTCAAATTGTATTTTTTGTAATAGGATCCGGTTCATATATATACATTATATATACATATACAATATATATTCTCATCTGACCTTTCTTTGCAAGTGTAAGTAGCATCTCTGTTACATTAACCCAAATTAACATCGCGTCGTAAAATGCTGTATAATGCATCCATACGTAAATACATGGGTTAGTCGGAAAGCTGCGCGAATATACGCATATAAGTTCCGTTTCTCTTCATATATATCCCTTGGATTAGGTATATAAATTTTCTCAGAAAAGAATTTTTGATAAAAAAAGCATAATATCTTAAAAAAGCTAGATAATTATTTATCTTTACTGATTTATGAATGAAAGATTAAGTATATAATATATACAAGGTTATTTTATGATACGATTTTCAGATTATGAAATCACTTTATTCTTTTTTATTATTAAATACATGGGTATCTTATAACTATCTTTCAATAATATAACTATTTCATTATTATATAATTTTTTTCTTTTAATTATCAATTTTCACATATTTTACAAATGTTTGGATTCGAAAAACTGAGATTTTTTTTACTGAAAATTTTTTAAATTTTAAATTTTCTTATTGGAAAGGGATATTTCAGTTTTCGGTGTCTCTAAAAAATCTTTTAATATATATTTAATCTCTTTATTAAATTTTTATCAAAAGTTTATTGTGATATAATCCAGTAATAGAATTAATTATTAATGTAATTAATAATAAATATTAAACAAAATGCATCACTCTTTATTTATGCATAAGATTGACAAAGAAATGAAGATTTTTTGCAAATAGTTAAATATCAAAGTAGTTATTATTCAATAAAATAAAATATTTATGAAACATGATTTGCACGTGGTAAGCCGAAATATTAAACAAGACAGCAATCGCGCGAGCATAATTTAATACTTTCCATCATCAAACTGTGTTTGCCAGAGGCGATACAATTTAATTCAATATATTGAATAAGGATGTTAAACCACGAATTATATTTTTGTAAGGTAATTCAACTGCGAGTTTAATATTACTTCGTTTAGAGTTTCAGCATAATATAACTATCTTTCAATAATATAACTATTTCATTATTATATAATTTTTTCTTTTAATTATCAACTTTCACATATTTTACAAATGTTTGGATTCGAAAATTTTTTTAATTTTAAATTTTCTTATTGGAAAGGGATATTTCAGTTTTCGGTGTCCCTAAAAAATCTTTTAATATATATATTTCACTGTGCATCGCTCGTCATTTATCTTTTTTCTATATCCTTCAGAATCTTAATAAAAGATTCGCTTCTAAGCAAATGAAAAAAATGTTCTAAATTGACGTAAAATAAAATGTCAGAAAGGAGTTTAATATAACTAACCGTGTGCTTTTTGCGTGTCGCGTGCCAAATTGCAGCGACGATTGTTGCGGATAAGCTGGATGCGCGCGAATGCGCGCGTTTATTCTCCCTTCTCCACGCCGTATCCCAATATTCACTCCGTCGTCCGACAAACTGCATAAAACACGTGCTCCGACCCGTAAATTCATCGCCGGGCTTCGTGCGGTAGTTTGCCGTCGTGGTAATTGATATCGCAGTTTGATATCGGCTGACGCCGTGTCGAGGAAGGGGATAGAGGATGCAGGGAATGAGGGGAGAGAAAGTGGCAAGGGGGTGTCGATGGCGTGGGGATAGGTAGATAGGTTGGTGAGGGTAGTGAGGATAGAGGAGGTGAATAAGGGGGATAGTCAGAGTAGAAGGGAGAGAGAGAGAGAGAGAGAGAGAGAGAGAGAGAGAGAGAGAGAGAGAAAAGGGGAGGTAGTAAAGGGAAGCATACGAGGGATGGTGTACGAGACAAGCAAACGAGTAGGGGAGGATGGACGCGGTCACTATGGCAACCGTGGCTGGGCTTCAGGGCTCCGCGACGGTGAGATGGTTTGGGTAATGTTCCGCGTGCCTTGGAATGGATTTCTCTCGCTTTGCTACCAAATGGGGTTAGTCAGTGCTAAGCGCTCGCCCGTTTTCTTCCCGCCTTTTCCTTCCGCGTTTTCCCTCTTCCTCAGTTTCCATCTGTTTCAGTTTCTATTTCTTTTTTTTTAAACCGCTACACTAAACAGAGAACAACTTTGGACTTTTTATGAAAATTGTCATATCTCACTCGAATCTATTAATAATCATAGTATGTGTAAAGAGTAGTTTTTAATTTCATCGATCATATATATTTATCGCATTTATAGTCATATAGATAAAAAAACGTTATCTAAAGTTTTTTCTCTCTTTGACGATAGTAAAAACAGATAGAGCTTACAGTTCGATCTTCTAATATTTTCTACGTCATCTTTACATCGTTAGAAATATAATTAAGTTACGCATATAATCGCATCACTAGCTAATACATAATTTTTTTTAAATAGCATCATTACGCGTTTTACATAATTTATAGATAAATTCATCCAATTATTTATTATCTGTACAAAAAAATTACGAGGATTAAATTGCTCGAATGAAGAATGTGCAGTTTAATTGACATAGTTTCTAAAGAGAAAAGGAATTAAAGTTTGCCGATACAATCTTATAAAAAATTTTCGGCGAGATTATTAATAGCTAGAGTTTTAGCACTGTTGGAGAATGTCCTGGTTTCATCGTTACAAAAAGTCTGATAACTAGCGTCTTACGACAGACACGTCATAACGGGCGAAAAATCGCGAGTTGCGGCTTATTACGCGTCGTATGTTATCTCTCGCGTAACGTGTGTCCGCTGCGATGCCATTCTCACACAGTAAGAATGATGACAGAGAAAGAAAAGGAAGGGACATGGTAGAGTGTTGGATGAGAAAGTAGCTAGACTTCGAAGCTGGGAGTAGGAACGAAAAAGAGAGAGGATCTAGTATAAAGAAGAAAAAAATATGGTATTTATTACATGTCCTATGACGCGCGCGTACGTTTAAAGGTTTTATAATAAAGAAATTAAGAAATATATAAGGTCTCGATAACGTAGAGCATAATTTTTTAGAGCATTTTGCATTTTCTGCGCAGAGATACGGAAAAAAAAATTCCACTTCAATTTTATTTGATAAGTATTAATTATTTAAGTTACATTTCATAGCACTATACAGAAAAAATAGTGTATTTGCAACAGCGAGTGAAAATATAAAAAGCAAACATTTTTATTCGAAATTATATCGAAATTGTAATTATGCTTTTCGGTATAAAACGAGATTTAGTTGGTGAAAGGTTTTTAGAGTCGAAAATTAAAATGCGGAAAAATTCATTGATTCAATTGCATGTGATCGATGCCCTCGATTCATCAAAACACCCATTTCAACGAGTTTCAATTCTCGATCAACTGCGAATTGTGTGAAAAAATTCGTGCTCTATGTTGAATATCATAGCGACATACGCTGTTCAGATACTTCATACATGTTTGATTATCATCGATATGGAAACGTATTTGTATTTATATAACGGATGTAAAACTGTTTACATTAAAACTTATCTGATAGAATAAAATCACTCTTATACAGAGAGAGAGAGAGCGATTAAAATATTATTTTGAAAGGCAAAATAATAAATTCTAATCGATAAAAGCAATAATGTACAAAAAATTTTATTATCAAAAATGTGTTGATTAGATAGGTACTTTTTTAGAATTATATTATTGAACATTTTCACACAATCGGAATATCTCTTATACTATCTTATAAACACCTAAAATAAATTTTTGATCAAATGTCATGAATCACTTTTATCAAAGTTTATAAGTTCTATGTAGAAAACGATGAACGATATTTCTTATGAAAGGGTTAACATTTTATGACACGCAAATGAGTCGCGCTACTTAAGCAAAACGTTTGGAAGCTTCTCGTCGACGCGATGAGAAGGTGATCAAAGAGGCAGCCACGTACAGAGAGACAAAGAAAAAAAATAGAGAAGGAAAAAGTGAGTGAGAGTATACAAGAGTGTCGGCATCGAGGTCAAACGTCCAGCAAAGTAGACAAGTCACTCGTTTGCATTCGCCTCCTCGACTTTTAGCATATCGAGACTGTCTGAGCTGCTAATGGTGGGAACGATCGATATTCACGCTCCCTATTCTATTATTTCGGCAACCCGTTGAATACTATATTGACCATATACCTATTAATAACGCGCGATTGCTGAAACTCATCTTCCTCCTTTTCATGACATTAACCGAAATATCTTATTGTATTTAATTCGATATATTAGAAGGATTCTATTGCAAAGTTTAATTAGATTTTTACTTAATTGTTCAAATTAAAGTTAATACTCTCAGACCACTTTGATATTTACGCAAGTATTTCCTTGCATTTGACTTAATTTTGTCGAGTGAGAAATCGGAATGGTATAGCTGGCGTAATTATTGCAATTCAATTAAGGTCTACGTCGAGTCATTAATGAAATGGAGTGCCTGAATATATTATGCGATTATAGATTAAACTGCCATTACAGAATCGTAATTACGATGTAGTGCGCTACGGATATCGATTAACATTTCGCGCCCGTCAGACACGCGTCCAATGTCCTCGATCACGCGCATAATCGTGACATATTCGTACATTTGTTTACATGCTGGAAAAAAATTATGCGCCTCCGTTTGAGCATAGTTATTTTCAGCCGACCTCGGTCAGCTCCGGGGTCCATTTAAATTTTTTTCAATATCGCATGTTTATCGTAACTAAAGAAATCGACGGTCTCTTTGCCTCAATTGTACCTACACACTCGACAAAATTTAGCTTTTTTTATAAAAATAAAATTGAACTTTTTTTACATATTTTGTAAAAAATTATTTAAGAGATATGGGAATATAAAAAATATTGTTTGTAGTATAAATAACGATTTATATGATGATACAATAAGATATCGATTATCCCGATAATTTGAAAATAACTTATCGATATTTGCTTTTAGGTATAAAAAGTAATGTAAACGAGATATTATAAACGAAATAATAATATAAATAGAATAAAAATATATTTCTAATGTAAATTATGAATCTTTGTTTATATAGATTTTGGAAATTAATTAGCCGGAAAAATCAATATATTTGAATCATCAATGTTTACATAATAGGCATTTAATTATATTAAATATTCATGTATATTTTAATATATCTCAATGAAGATTATATATAAATATATAAAAAAATAAAAGCAAACTATATATTGATTTTAGTTAGAGACTAGAGAGCTAAAACAATTATGCGATATAAATAAAATATTTCAAATTTTTTGAAACTTAAAAAATCAAAATTTTTATACTTTAAAAAAATTTGAACACAATAGACAATTTTACATAATTTTTAGAATTCACGAAAGCCAATAAGAGAGAGAATCTATTTATTATTATAACTTATAAACAAGATTTGGAGAACATAAATATGAATCACAAATGTGAATCATATGTGATTCAGACCGAAGCAAACAATGATATACATGGAATTTATATAAGAAAATTTTCATTTATAAAATATAGGTTACTTTAAGTTGTTGATGTTTTACTAGCAATTATGTAGGAATTTTATTATGTAGGAATATTATATTAAGAAGTTGACCTTATGTTATTATTAAGCTGTGCGCAAATTGCACTTGAGAGCAAGTTGAATAAGAATAATGTTTTAAAACTTATCAATGTAACACAGTGAAAAAGAATCTAAAATATTTCAAGAATTTTATATTTAATTCTGACAAAGCAAACATATCCTGTTCTGCAATCGCTCTTTTAAAGATACAATTTTCAAAGATACAATCACTAAAAGTTAGTCCGATTATCGGTTTTATGATCTTTTGAAAGCAAAGTATGCACATATATTTTCCCATTTATCGGTTTAGGGCACTCTAAATTCCTTAAAACGTTTATATATTATTACGTGCACAAAAGCTGCAGCGAATAACAAAATACAGTAGATACTATTCGTCCCACGCTATCATCGAAGCTGAACTGAACTAAGCCGAGCCGGGTTCAAGAATCTCGATGGAATTTTGTAACGTTTCTCGGTAGACCGTCGAATTTCGGGCAACCGGGAATAGCAGGTAGGCGAATCCGGTTAGATGAAACCGCCAGAGTTGAGTCGCGCGCAGGGAAATTCGAGATATCCGCGCGTCACTCTATCGTACAAACGATCCTGTCTACATATACACAAGAGCCATGTAATCGATCGGATACACAGGGTGATCATTCGACTTTGCTTCATAAAGTCAAATTTTTGCATAGGCGAAATTAATTCACAGATGATTTGTTTTAATTCAAAAATTGAGAATCATCAAAAAATTGATTGACTTTTCAGTTACGAGCAACTAAAAATGACGCAGAATTTCATTAAATATTGCAGACTTGCATGTATAAAAAGGCTATTCAGAACATTCATTAAATAAACATAACATTCATTAAATAATATATTCACATTAAATTAAATTAAAAAAAAATATTAAATTATATATCTACATCCAAATTAATTTTTAAGTTTATTTCAATTATACATTTAGTATAAGAAAATTTTCCCTCTTTTTCATTAAATATCAAATGAATCATTTAGTGTTCCATCAAGTACATGTCATTTAAATATTTAATTCAAGATATAATTACCAACAATTTCAGTATTGAAAATCATAAAAAATAATGAACTTGAATTTTTGATGATCGTTGAGGAAATTAATCAAGGAAATTGAATGCAAATTTGAGAACACCCTATATACGTGCCAGGTGCGCGCGAAGCCCCCGATCATGATGCCTGGTTGATGGGGCACGAATGCGTTGCCAACGCGTTACTGACCTATCTTCATCGAGTGCCGCACAAGTAGGGTTCATTTGCGGTGGTCACGTGCGATGTCGTGGATCTTGTTATGAGAGTAATTTAGGCATGGTGAGAGAATGTCTATATAATTATAATAGAATTAGAACGAACTACTGATTGCTAGATCAATTCCCCGATATAATAGTACGATAGAATTATTCATTTTTTTAAGTATTGACAAAAATTATAAGTGACAAAGTATATGCCAATAAATTTTCACGTAACATTATTTCCAATTATATAATATTAATTATATACATATATATATTTATTTATACATATATAGAATTATACATAATAGCATTATTCATTCATGAAAGTTACTTTTAATAGCTACAAGAGAAAATTAAACAAGGATATCCCGAAACATCGAGTGTGAAATATTTGATACGATATAAGCTGACACGTTGATTATGCGCAAATTTTCATTTCGTTTTATATGTTAATAGAAAATTCATGGAGTAGCATTTTTCCCAGTTTGATGTATGGGCTACTTGTTGCGCGTTTATCTCCGATCTCCAATTAACTTAATGATTTCTCGGTTAACTGCTCAATTCGAAATTCAGATTCGGATCAATTAATTTTTTTCCATTTTATAAAAAAAAATATTCGCCGCAGAAAAATAATAATTTATACCCCACAGTCTTTCAAAGTAGACGAGATATTCAGGAAGTTGATTCACCATTAATTACAGTCAACATAACATTAAATACAGCAATAATGTTCAATACTGATATCGGGCAATTTATTATCTTGATACGCGATTCACAGGTTGCCGAGTACGAGAGAAGGTATTTTAGTATTTTGCGTTTGATGTGGGCTTTATTGCGAGAAACGATCATCGTGATTCAGAGCCGATATGTCGGATACGCTGTTATATGGAGTAATCGCACCGTGTGCACCGAGCTTTGCACGTCGATGATGGCGAAGGGAGGGAAGAACGGCTTAATAGAAGAAACAAAGCGCGGCGCTCTGTTATAGGAAGTTATACCACCCGGTCTTTCTCTCTCTCTCTCTCTCATATATCTAGCAACCGTGGCCGTAGGCGATACACTCGATTTGGCATCCAGCCACCGTTTCCACGCGTGCGATGACGTCGCAAGGCCGCGTTATCTAACGCAATACCACCTTTTGTTCTTGTTTTACGCGATTGCGCGTCACGCTTAACCCTGCGAACGATTCATGACGTCAGTGACGTATTATATAGCATATACCGCCAAAAGATAGTGACACGTGCTTCTGCTACTTTGACGAATATAAATTTAATTTTTTTATAAGGCTCCTCTGTACGATATTAAATCGATCAACATATTATTATATTATTTTCAGATTGTGCAAAAACAATAATAATGAATCATTAACTGAAGAAATAATCGAAAGAATTAACAATTAATAGAATCGACAAAATATTAGAAGCAGGGCTGACACAAAGTATCGTTTATTTCTAGAAACAATAATGAATATCTTCTCGCGTAAAATTAGCACAGTTATTTATACTTTTTTATTTTCAACATGAAACAAAGCAAAATGTAAAAAAAAAAAAAAGGAAAAAAGATAATATATAAGACTCGCAGTGCGGGTATTTCGGGAATCACAAGGGCGCGCGACACGTGCACGCGCGGAACGTTTCCTCGAGAGGGATGGTGACGGAAGGTGGCGGAGAGAATCGCGTGTCTCCTCGTGTCTCGGGAAAGCGGCTGCTGGTCGCTTCTAGTGTAGCCTAGCAACAACGTGTCTCACCCGATCTCGTCTCTCGCGCTGGCGTAGGCAATGTCGCGTTGCAACGTGACGCACGCGTGAGTTGTTGCGTGCGCGTGTACATACGCGAACGTGTCGTCGCGCCGTTATAGGGCTGTACGATGCAGTGGGGAAACTCGAGAGTGGGACCTCCGGAGGCATCGGAGCAGGGTTAACGAGAGGAGAGAAAGGGAGAAAACGTCTGCGACGAACGCGCGCACGTAGGCCGGAAGGATGAGAGGAACGAGCGAGATCCTTATGCGCGACGACGGCCCACGGGGATGAAAGGACGATTTTTCCCTTCTCTTAATTCTCGTCGTTCGCTGCTTTGCGAATCAGGTGCTCGCGTGTCGACATCGCGCTCCGCGATGAGAGAACTTCTCGCGGTGTTTCACGAGTCGGGAAACACTTGCTATCAGCCGCACGTGCTCTCTCTCTCTCTCTCTCTCTCTCTCTCTCTCTCTCTCTCTCTCTCTCTTCTTCTCTGTTTCGGGCCAATTAACCGCGCCGTCGACTCTGGTTGTATACAGTTTTTTTTTTTTTTTTTTCAGCGACAATGATTGATAACGCTGGCGTTACGACATAATTTCGGGCGCGCTATCAGTTGGGACATCACTGTCTTCTCTGGTTAATTTTATTATTTTTCGCGCCTATTTCTCCATATGTAAGTTTCGAGATTAAATTATATATGGAACTTAGTGATCTCAAACCAAGAGATACAGTTCCGAATAGTTAATTTTTCGTGCTTTGAATCAGTTGGCCGATTTAAAAACATCGTATTTATATTCTTAATATTGAGAGCCGATAAAAAAAAATATTTCTTTATAATTTTATTATGTTGACAAGAAAGATATGTGATGACAAGTCTTTTATTTCCTACCGAGATTGTAGAGATTAGAATGGTCAATTAAAGTCGGTGCACGTTATGTTCATTGAATTGGAAAATGGTGGTTTGATGATAAAAGTTTGCGGAATATTTTATTAGGCTCAAACATAAGCATCGTTATTTTTCGAACGCTTCATTGTTCTATCATCTATTAAAAATATAAATTTTTGCTAAAAAAAAGTATTGAAAAATATTAAAAAAAAAAAAAATTCGTGGAGCATCTTCTCTAATAAGTATAGAATGCATCTTTTTGAAATTCATTTTTTTCATTACTTTGTCGTTCAAGATCTAAAGAGCTTTAGAAAAATCTTACATAATGGAAAAAGATGGATAATGTTTCTTCGAAATTTGCATATAAGAAAAATATGAAAAATTCTTTTTAGAAACAATGAATGAAAACTATTCATTGATTGATATTTATTAAAATGTATAATATTAATTATACTAATTAACATTTTTATTACACATTGAAAATTTTGCTTTATATTTACTAAAAAAAAATTATCACATAATATTAAAGAATATATCTCGAAATATTTATACTCAAAAAAGGAAGTAACAAGCTTTTAAAAATTTTCACACACACACACACAATTTATTTGAAGTTTTTTTTATATCTTGAGATATTTACCAGACTGCGCGCGCTTTTTGTTGAGATTACTTTATTCCATGATATAAAGAAGGAGATTAATGGCGTAAAAGAATTTATTCATTTATTATTGCAACTTATTTTCTTTTCTGAAAGTACTTTTCGAAACTCGTTGAACACTTTCATGAATTGCGAAAGATGCGAATAGAGGCCAGGGAGCGTGATTTGGGTCATGACCTACATTTTGTACTCCTTCTCCAGTGCTCTCTTACCCTCTCTCCTTCTGTCCTTGTCTCGATCTATCTCTGTCTTTGTCTATCTCTCTCTCTCTCTCTCTCTCTACCTATAATGCTTGTTCATGTTAACTCGATGTTATACGTTATAGTGAATACGGCACAGTACGAGTAACTTTTACGTACGTGTCGTGTTTAAGAACCGCCATATATACATGCTGGAATGTAAATCATTCGATTTACGTTCTTTATCTTCAGTCATTATCAACTTTTGTAACCGAATTAAGTATGTTTTCACAATATTAACGTGACATGAAACTCCAGAAAATAATTATATCGCTACATGAACTTGAAAACCTCTATATCATTAGAATTCGAATTGTTACACGTACACAAATAATTGTCGCACATCAGGAGGGATTATTTTAGAGATTGCGATGTAGATTCATTATTTCTCTATATATTTTTAATTTCGACGCAATGTCACGTAATTTATTCTTGCTCGATTTTTATTCAATATAAAATATATAATTAGATTGCTTTATAAGCAAACTTCCGACAACAAACGAGCGAAATTTGTTTTCTCGTTACATATATCGTGGACATTTTTTTCTCTTTCAGCAATCTTTAACGATCTCGCGTTTTATCACATAATATGAAAATAAAATTGTTTAATATTTTGTACCATCTGATTTTCGAATTTTCTTAAGATATACGTTTAATGCAATGTATGTAAATCGTATCACACGACGTATCCGGAAATGCGTCATTTCACTTGTTACACCAAACTTATATTCGAAGTAATAAGATGCAATTTAATTCAACCAAAAACTGGCTATTCATTTATTGAAAATAAGTACATACTACACTGTAAAAAAATTTTGTAAAATTACATTAAAAATATGTAAAATTACATAAATAATAAATGTAATTTTACATATTTTTGTGTAATATATTACATATTTTTTTACAGTGTACGTTTCGACCCACATTGTGGTCCTTTTCAAGTGTTGTTCTTATTCAGCAATTATACATTAATTAAAAATAGAAACATGAAAGTTGTCCCGTCATATCGACAATCTGTTAGCTACTGTGAGTCGAAACGTATAGTGTGTACTTATATTTTCAATAAAAGAATAGCCAGTTTTTGGTCGAATTAAATTGCATCTTATTATTTGTGAAAATTTGACCAACAATTAATTGTGAAAATTATATTCCAAGATTGCTTTATCGTGCAAGAAATATTGCGATCGTCGCAAATTACGCTTTTCAGGATAGTCAACGGGCGTTTGTCATCTTCACGGAAAATCAATTTCGGAGAGACGCGGAGAAATGAGTTTATCCCTCCTGTGTGTGCGAGAATACTCGAGCGTGAGAGAGACGTCACTCTTACGTGAGCGAGGAGAGATACGGTAGCGCGAATCGGCGCGCTGATACTTTATATCTCCCTTATACACATGCACTCTCTTTATACCAGATCGTCGTACGTCGTCCCTCGGAGAGGAGAAGACGTCGTAAAAATCTCGAAATTGCTCACTTTCACGCGAAAGTCGCTTTAAAATTATAAAACGTCATAAGTAAGGTTTCTGCTCGGATGTTGACTCGGTTAACATTGCATTGCGTTGTCGAGGAAAAGTGACGGGCAAAGGTATACATCCGACGTGGATTTTTATCTCGATGCGACGACGAGTTTTACGCGTATTATTGCGAAACTCGGTTATTTTCGATAATGACATTTCGCCGTCACAGACGCATAGGTATAAGATCAGGGCGGCAAATTCGATTCCATCCCCTCCATTTCCTCTCCCCCGACATTTAAATACCCGAAGCAACAAGATACTTATACATGCTGAATATTTAGACCGGCCGAAAATTTCGGATGAAATAGTCGGGCGTATTCGCGTCTACCCCGTAATCGCGCTTATATAGATCGCCGTATATATCCCGAACGGGGGTGAAGGGGGATGGGACGGAGGGAAGAAATACCTGTTATTCTTCGGGGTCTTTCTTTTTCTAAAATACCAAACTCGCGCGCGGAACTTATTATTTAGCCCGTGCGCGCGTGTTCTCTTTTTATAAACGCGTAAATACATAGCTGTACACACTCGCAAATAACGACGCATCCGTACGCGATCCTCGCAGAGAAGAGGGATGCGAAAATCGAAATTTCTCGCCGCGTTACTTTCGGTACGATTCGATCCGGCCGTTCTCTCTCGTTACGGCGAGGTCGCGAGCAGATTTAGCGCGGTAATGAGCAAATACCGATAACTTACCAGCACGCCGAAAACTTTCTTGTGACTGTGCGGCGAGTGGAGGGAGAGAAAAGGAGGAAGAGGGGAGGGAAGATTCGCGAGCGGGGATGGACGTAAGAGAGGTCGAGCACTAGCGTAGGGGTTGCGCGAGTGCTGAAGGGAGAGAGAGAGTGCGCTATCGGCAAGAGTCTCGGCCACAATCAGCAGCTCGGAGGCGCTCAGTTTGTGTCGGATCTCCGTCGCAGTCGGTTCGTAATCACGGTTCTGTCACCCTGCGTGTTCTCTCTCTCTCTATTTCTCTCACGTTCTCTCCCTCCCTCCGCGGTCCGTCCGCCATCTCTGTGTGTTGTCTCTCTCACTCGCTCACTCACTCACTCTCTCTTTCCTATATCAACGACACCGAGTTCCGCCCAAAGGGAAGCCGCGGTTTTTCCTGAACAAGGCGCGTCCTCGGTGCTCCGTTTTTTTTTTTTTTTTTTTTTTTTTTTTTTTTTTACGGATGTCAAGTGTACTTTCGATCGAAAGGTGAAACGACAGAAGAATCTCTCGGACGTATATATGAGCGTGTGTGTGTGTGTGTGTGTGTGAGTGATAGGGTATCGACGGGAGAAAGAAAAGTGTGATGAGATCTTTATCCAATAAATACGTTATCAAGATGTATCCATAAATTTCTCTCGATTTACATAGATACGTGGAGCGCGGAACGTGCCAAGTACACACGCGGTGCATCCTCGACTCGCGCGAAAGCGAACGTCACGCGCGATAAGAGGCGCGCGCGGCTGACTCGGCGCGTACTTTGCCGAGAGATTAGCGTCGTCGACGTGACTCGGCTCGTTTTTCGAAGAGCAGAAACGCGTCTTCTCCAAATGTCGCGTTATTGTTCTTCAGCCTTCATTTATATACACAGAGAGAGAGAGAGAATTCACGCGGAAAATCATGCTAATCGTGAAACAAAATGGAAGAATTTTATTAGAGTTTCCCTGATTAAATATTAAGCCCAAAATAAAAAATACTTTTTTTTATCTTATTGTCGTCCATATCGATCGAGATTTCGACCGACGTGTACGCGTGTTATCGCGATGAATTATCGATGATTGTAGATTTCTTTCGACGCGGTTCATTAATGGCAACCACTGGACTAAGAAAACCCGCATCCACCTGACGTGAAGCAACAACGCGTTCCGTTGCGTCTGAATCATCGATAATTCTCGCCAAGGTCATTTCCGTCGTACGGAAAGAAAAATACAGTTTGCCGGTTTGCTCCAAATTAATACCAGCACCTGACACTTTAAAATGAACGAACAATAATTTCGGTTCAGCAAATTTGTATACATCCTTTTTCAATGTGTGTGTGTGTGTGAAGTACACTGTGTTCCCGCGAAAATAATAAAATGTCGAAATCGCGTCGACGACGGACTGCAAAATTGACAAAAGCGGCGTCGTCGTTTTTCATTGGCGAACGAATCGAGGAGAACGCGCGCGAGGTTCGCACGACGCACACTTGTTTTACGTAATGAAATCGCGTTTGTCAGAAGAATCGAGCGTGCTCGCTCGCTCGCTCGTTCGTTCCTTCGCTCGCGCGTGCGCCGCGTGTAATCTATCCGTCGTCGAGCTGCTCTGGCGTTCCGGCGCGCTGGTATCAGTGGGGGAAGTGGGGGTAAGGAGAGGGAGGGGGGAGGGAGGCTCTTCGATCATCGGCATTACTAGCCTCCCTCTCGTGCGTCCTCGTGTCTCGTCGGATCGGCGCGGCGGCGATCGGCTGGTTCCGTGCGTCGCCGTCGGTTCTCAGTCTTGCTCCAGCTCGCGCGCGTTACGGTTCGTTCTCGCGATCCTCCTCTTCGATCGCTTCGTCCTCCCGCGACCCTACGTACATCGCCGATATCAGGCGGTGGAGTGTGGAGTAACGCAGAACGCGCGAACACAGTGTGCGGAGAGATTAAATCCTTATCTATTATTCCTATCTCTCTCGGAGTTTATTTATCCGTCTCTATATATATATATGTATATATATATACATATATATATATATACACAACGTGCTTTTCTTGTGCTTTTTAGAGAGAGGTTTCGTCCGCGCGATCCGATCGTTGGCGGCCGCCGTTGTTGCTTTCGTCATCGCGGTGGTACGTCGCATACCACACCGTCTCTCTCTCGTATATATACACCTTTCCCGGTGCGCGCTTCTTGGATACGCGGTGGTCACGCATGCACGCATGGACAAGCAACGGCGACGCGGCACTGCCCAATGATGGCCGTGCCGGGGCATTACCGTTGACGTAGTGATGTATTATTAGTGGTGCGCGTCGCGGGAAAGTGCTCTCTGTGTTGCCCCGTCTCTCTTCGCTCGCTTCGCTCCGCGAATATATATCTCGGCTCCGATAATAAACGCGAAGTGTGCGCCTCTTTTCGTGCTTGTCGGAAATCAGTGATTCGCGGTTAAAGGGAGAAGGCACGGTATATGTCAAGTGCGTAATATTTCGCCTACGCGAGTTCACCCAGTGTCAGAGTTTCATATCAGTGTCACGACAGTTTTTACTCGCTCTCGCTTTCTCTTGGTGTGTGTCTCTGTGTGTGTGGATTATTGGATATACTCGTATTATCATATTGGGATATACTGTTGCGGCCCAGACACCTCGTTCCCGTCGCAGGATCGAGAGATCGAGATTTCGGTGAGTAAGTGCTCGCATATGCGTGTTCCCCATTCGCGTGTTCCTTCCTCGCGAAGATCGATGCGAGATCCCGAAAACGCGTGACTGTATATGTCGCGCTTATCGCTCTCGATCGGCTGCCATCTTGTTATTTGTAGTCTTCGCGACACTCCGCGAGCGTGTTTACGGTGCGGAAATGTATCTCCGCTCGTGCATTAAAACCGCTATAATTTCGCGGAGGCGAGGGAGATCAAGATCACGCGTTTATCTGCCAAAATTCGTCTGGCGTCTGCGGAGCAAAATTCACTTCGAAGTTCGAGAAATATTATCGTGAAAGTTGGTGCGATCACTCGTCGGTGATAACTTTAACGTATTTTTTTTTTTTGCTTCGCGAGAAATTGACAAGCGTTGGAAATCGGGCCGATAAGAGACGAGGGAGATCTAATCGCGAACCCAACGGAAGAAAGAAAAAAAGAATAGAGACGCCGTGCTTCTTTGTTTACGAAACGAACGGGAGACTTTACGCTTTTTTAACCTTCGCGTGCTCCCGGCGAGACGCGACGCGACGCGATGCACGATTCCGAACGAAATAAAAAGTCCGGCGACGGTCGTGTAAACATTGCCGAGTGCGCGGCGTATCTCTCTCTTTCTCTCTCTCTCTCGCTCGAGCTCTTTAGCGGCGCTTTACGCGAAATTACGTCTCGTTAAGACACGAATCACTTTGCGATAAAGTTGCGCGAGTTACACGGCGACGTGCTCGTTTCACCATCACGGTAATTTTACTTGGGGAAAAACCGCTCTCTTTCATATATAAATAAGAACATTTTATAACGAGTCTACAAAATTCTTGCAATGACTTTGCGTCGTGTGCACGTGTACCTTTTTTTCTGTTTTACATTATACTGTATGATCGTACGACGATGAAACGCGAAATACTATAATATATGTGGTTCCTGCTTTCAATTGCGATGATTTTTTTTCTTTTTTAATACAGAGAGATACATTTTATTAAGATTTTTATCGATCATATTTTTAATGAATATATACATATATATGTGCGAATCGTTGACAGTTTCGTGCCATAAAAGTGTCATACGTCGATGACGATAACAGTGAGATTGCAAATATAAAGTCGGCGGCGCGATCGAGCTGATCGGTTGCAAATCGATTGTCTAATCAAATTTGTGCGCGCATTTTAATGCTCGAAACAAGAAACACCTGTTAGGAATAGCCAAAGAATGAGACTCGCGATCAAGATTTTTTCGAACGTTTATTACCTTATATCACGCAAAGCGATTCAACTTCGGGGAAACTATCGTGACAGCTAATACGAATCGTCAGGAACTGCGATGTAGCTTTTTAAATAGTTTGTAGGGAGGGACTAATTGTAAAAGTATTAATTTTTTTTCGTTCTCCATTACGAAATAATTTTCTGTCTGCAATAATGTATACGAGCACATTCCGTACGCAAAATACATTCGCAGAAATGTATCGCGGATAATCATGCATCGACCATGGGTTTAATTAATTTCGTTTTAAACGGAACAGGAAACAGCATAAATAAAACTCAGGTTTTTCGAATTGAGGAAGAAATTAGCGGAATCATAAATACTTATATTTGCGCGTTATAGTTCTGAATGAGAATATAATTATAAGTTTTGAAATGTGGTCCGCATGACTATATATCCTTTCTCTCTTCCTTTCTCTCCCTCTCTTTTTCCTGAATTATTCACGACTATATACCATAGAGAAGCACCATCGAGAAAACGGCAAATCGCGACGGATGCGGAGTTCGGTCGAGTCAAGAGCGGCGCGTAATCTTACTCCTAGGGAAAACGGAGGACACGTAATCTCTTCGAGAACGTGGTATGTGTATCATGGATGGGAATATTTTAGACGCGTCCGAGGAGAAAGCGATTCGAGGCCGGGACTTCGATGTCGCTTCGTCACGGTATAGTTCGCATTCTCTTCGCTGTGAACGATATTATTTCTGGCACGGCACCAGCCAGCGATCGATCTCGTCCTCGAACGGGCGATCGCGAACGTCATCGTCATGTGTATGTGTGTGTGCGTGCGAATCTGTGTGTGTCGCGATCGATCGCAAACGAGCGCGTATTCGCCGTCCTTTCAGCAGGAGAGGGTTGGGTGAGTGAAAGAGAGAGAGAGAGAGAGAGGAGTAAGCGCGAAACACGTTTACCGAGACCCCGGAAATAATTACCGCTAAGCAGAGCCGAGTCGTCGGCAAATTGAATTGGCTTCGAGTACCGGCGTATAGTTCTCTCTCTCTCTCTCTCTCTGTCTCTCTTGGCAGCCATCGTCATCGGTCGAACACATCCGAGAGACGATCTCGCCGTAAATTCTCCTCTCGCGATCCCGCTTTACCAATGTTTGCAAACAAACTCGACGTCCACGTTGCGTCGATCGCCGCAATTCTCGCGATATACATATTATTATACTATAGGACATATATATGTATATACGTTTGTCGCTTTGTCGATTCGCTTTGCTCGTATAGGCGTGTTTATCGCGAATCGTGTAATTTCTTTATTATTATGATACGATAGAAAGTCACCACGTGGTCGATGGTTATTGGCACAGCGAGAGATCTGACTTTATATAATTTTTATAAAGGAGAAATTAAAACGCTTGCAAAGCGTTTACATTTTGCCGTTTATAATTGAAGGAAAACGCGCGTGTACATATACACGTTTGTGCGATGCAATTTTGATGATGATTTTATACGTAACAAAGTGTAATTTCTTTCTCCCGGTGATATTTTATACTGCATTATGTCCGCTTATGTTAAATGAAATATATTATTTTATTGTGTTACAAATGGTGGTAATTGCAGTTAAAATCATTAACGTGTGTATACATATAAAACAATTGGTACGCAAAGGAATATATGAATAATCACGCTCATTAAATCACAGTTATTGCTTTAATAACAACCGCAAATGAGAGAAACATACCGCATGTAATACGGTAAATAAGTCACATACGGCATATGCAATAACAAGATGAATATTCAATTAGCGAAAAACAGTTCTCGTTTGCTTTGAAAATTAAATAATAACGGTCGAATACAGTGAAATAATACTATATAGTAAACTTGCTCCCCCCCGGTAACATATATATTTTGTGTGCCATCACTTTAGTAAATTCAGTGACTGCTTAGCGTAAGCCCGAGTATAATTCGATTACTATCAAGTAATTTATGCAAAGCAGCTACGCTAAACGAAGCGAATAGCCAACTTTTCGACGGCAGAATTATTTCTCCCTTTTCAAAGGCCGTTTTTATTGCTCGCCGCCTGTCCCGCCACGTCGACATCTTTAGAACTTTTGCCGGAGTTGTTCAGCGAAACTTTTTTCCTCGCTCTGTCAGAATTATTATCATCCCGAGAATTATATCTATATCTTTTGAAAAAAACGCACTTTCATCGCGACAAAGGCGAAGCACACCTCTCATAGCTTATCAAATACTTATATCAGTCGGCCTGATAAAAAATTGAAGGAAGGAAACTTCGCGCGAACGTCATCGTTATCGTATATATATTATATATATATATCGTTAGCGTTAACTTTCGCGCATATAAGTATACGTGTATATTCTATATTTATAGCGCGAGACATTACTCCATCTCATGTGTCGTTATTATTATCATCGTCTTTCTGGAATGTACTATCCCTGGACCGGCCGCGGTCGCAGCGGCGATACTTGAAGTTCCGCAGTCGCTTCGCGCGTGAAAGCAGCCACACGTGCGCGATTTCTCCTCGCTGTTGCACGCACATTCTTTCACGATCCATCGGCGAACGCGTCCGCGTCCATTGGCCGACATCCAGTTTTTCGGTCGCGCGTTCTCTTCGGACTCGTTGCTATCAGAAAGCTCCATTTAACACCGAAAAGAGACCGCTTTTTTTTTGCGCTGTCTCTCGGACATTAAAAATTAGGTGGAGCATTAAAATTGAAATTTTATAATTTTATAAAAAAAATGCGAATAAAAATTGATACGTATAATACGTTAATTAAATGTTGGACATTTCAAATTTATTTTTCTTTGAAATAACGTGGAGGATATAGAGAAATAAGATATATAAAATATTATGTTTATTGAGCATGCGGTATTTCCGGTCTGGTGACTTTCGGATTCATTGATATCGTCCCGGTAAGTTTTATGGGTCAGACCGCTTTTGACCGCAATTTCGTGGACTTGGTTGATGAACATACGGTACCGAAATTTCTCCGGTTCGGGATTTCCGTGGCGCTCCGCTGCTGGTCCGTTAGGTTACGTTAATGAGATACGCCGGAGAGAAGGAACGGGGGATAAAACTCGACCTAGATAAACTCGCGCGTGTGACTTTGAGCGAGGGAAAGTCGTCGACCGTTTACGCGCGATTGATCGATTGGTCGTTCTTGCAATAGGGCAATAATCCATGATGCGATATCGTATACAATTGAAAAAAATGTAATGATTTGAAAGAATGTGCACTGATGAAATTATATATGTGTAGGTATATTACGTAATTCCAGTGAATCGATGTAATTTTGAAATAGTCTATTAGATGTATAGTGATAGTAATCGTGAAATATAATGACTATTAACAATGTGAATGACAGTATTAATTTTGACATTGGAAAATATTCTAATAAATTTCAGTATAACAATAATTTTGATATTGCTGTTAATTTTCTTATAATTTTTTATGAAAAAAATTCGGTGTTTTTTGTCTAATTAAAGTTGATCCGAAAACGAGATAAATCGGGATTCTGCAGTTTAATATTTTTGCACGAAATCTTTAGAGTGTCGATACTGTTTCAACATTGAAACGCTACTTTCCCTCTTTCTCTTTCTCTCTTCTTCTTTTCTTTATAACCTTGAACAGTCGGGTTTTCGAAGGTCACTAGATCGGTTCGGCGTAAATGAATCCGAGTTAATCCTCTTGGAAGCAATATAAAACATCAACTTGGTGCTCGATATTAAAAAAATGTTCTACTTTAACACCAAATTCTGTCACGGTCAAAATACATTAGCTTTTTAGCTTTTCTGAAATAATAAATGGAGTAAATACTTTTGGAGAAAATTATTCTTATCTTACATCGAATTTTTCGAAAACAATAGATAAATTTCGAAATCTATATATAATCTGTAGCATGACATTTTTTAAAACAATTTAAAATGTTGAAATGTATATTCGCGAGTTTAAAAGAATTTATCTTGTTACTGTTAGCAAAATATAGTTTGTAACTATATATTGAAAAAAAATCGACTTGGATAATCAGTTCTGTAAAAAAGTCGATGGTGTTGCTGTTAAAAGCTAGATTTACGACGCGATCCGCTTCGTTCTCTCCGCTTCTCGTTTCCGGTTATTACGTGAGAAAGTCGGGCAAGAAAAGTCCGACTTGCTTCGCGGAGGTCTCGTAGGAGGGGTGACGGAAAGGGAGAGCGGATTCACCTCCTGGTGAACGGATCCGGTTCAGAAGAATTCGCTTCGTACGTTGTGCACAAATCTGTTAACTCGCTAATATTACGGTTCAATCGGTTCATCGCGATAATTTAAAATTCTCAACATGCTATCGCATATTTGTTATTATTTGTGTTATCAAAATATGTTGCCATAATCGTATTTAGAAAGAGGAAACGATTAGATTAGTTAGAGAAAATTAGTTACTGAAAAATTGTTCAATTATGTTTTATTTATATATTAATCATATTAATTATATTGTATTATAATTTGTTTTTTTTCTTTGTCTAGCTAAATATTTGTAAAGATAATTCAACTAAAGTTTATTTTATTCAATCTTTCTTCTTTACACACATGAGATGTATAATGCCTAAAAAATGAAACTTAATATTATATAGAAAACATAATCTAAGATAATCTAAGATTTTTTTATAATTTTTCAATTACACATTCTCTCTTCTCCATGCCCTAATCTTTTATTTCCGTATATAATAAGGCAGATATGTGGTTAGTTCAATTTCACAGTTGCTCGAAGAAGTTCGTATTACTGTGTGGATATATTATACATATATATGTAATCTGATCCAATTTGCAGGCAGCAAAACCAACACGCTTTATTCGCTCCTAAAATACTGTGGCTTTGTCACGACAGCATTCTTTAAAATGTTTCCCTGGCGGGAATGAAAAATATTTTACAGAGCGCGCGATTAATTCGATACAGATGTAGTCTGGTATCTAAGCGAATCTCCAGTATCGGATTTATGCGATATATGACAGAAATATTGACTGCGCGCGATATTTTCAGCTTTTGTCTATATATGCGCATGTGTGTGTATGTGAAGCTGGCACTAGACAATAAATATTCACCAAAATGGAGCAGATATTGATGTAACGCGTATTGTAACATTTCAACGATATTGCACGTTAATGAAACTGTAAACTAATAAAATTTGTCATGTATAAAAGTGCAATATATTTACATTTATTATAGTAGATTATTGGAATCTCTTATTTCGCGATTAAAACTTATCTTTTTATTACATATGCGAGAGAGAATAGTTTACATATATAAACAATAATAATATAAAATATAATCTTTTAAATGAAAAAGAGAGATAATTATTTGTGAGATGTTCTTGATTTCCCGTAATAAGCTCAAACGTCGCATGATATTTGTGCATCAACGTGGAAAGTGTAACATATGGATCGGAATGGTAGTTACGAATAATGCCAAGATAATAGTGGAATAAGATGCGGGGATTTTGAACGATTGGAGATAGAGATGTCGGAGCACGAGATTTATCGGCTCGCGGATACGCGCGCATGTGTCGCGGTATATATACATGCACGAATTTCACGTGTGCACTTTTCGTTCCCCGGAGACGTCCCTATATGCTTGACGTTGAACAATGCTCTCGGCTAGGAGCCATCCTGATATATTCGTAGTCTATCGTCGGGGAGGATGATGCTAAAATATCCCTCCGTGAAACGTTTTATCGCGAACGGACGGAAGACGAGATGATGAAGTGACGGTTGAGAAGTAAAAAATATGATTCAAGTTTTTTTTACGTTAACTATATAATTGCAGAAATATGTTCTTATATACATTTTATACTACATGTTAATTTTCTATATTTTATATATTTATACATTATTTATATATTTTATATATAAAAGGTTTCACACACACACACACATTTGCGTTGAATATTTTCGACATTACATACTTTTATTTTTTAGGAAATAACATTACAAATATATCAATCTAAAATTCAGTATATATATTGAAATATTATATTTATTATTATTTCAAATATGAATTTTGAAATGTATAGTCTTTTGTCACTTTTTTCTGACAATTCTAATTCGAGGGAACGCAAGAGATTGGAAACTAAGTAACGGCGCCTCTCAAGGCGACTGTTTTCTCAAACGCGCCGGTAAACGAGATATTCTTATCGAACTCGTTCTCTCGTTATCGGAAGACCTGAGATGCAGGTAGTTAGGAATAGAGACAAGATATTTAGATATTTCCGGCGCGCGCGTAATCCTACGTGTTGGTCGATTGCGAGGGTGCTACTCACATTAGGTTACGTCGTGGCGGCAGATCGGTGTCGTAGGGCGAGAGTAGGTAGGGATTGCCATTGTAATAAAGGATCCAACGACCCCGGACAATTCTCCCGTCGCGCTGTTGTATCCCGAAAAAGGGCCCCTGCGTCGAGCAAGAATATAGCGTCGCATTAGTCCTCGAATTGTGGTGGACAATTTTTTTTCCCCAGAGAGAGAAATAAACATTTGTGAAAAAGCGATAAAAATTCTTTATTAATAAAAATTAATCTGCAATTCTAACGACTTGGATTTACTTTGACTTTATTATTCAAAACTTTTAACATTAAAATTTTTTAAATGACTTCTCCTTTAAGAGAGAGATAATTACGAAATAATTTATTTAGCTTTGAGATATAATTTCTTAGTGTTTAAAAGATTTGAAATATTTTAATGATAGCTTTTCTTTGGGATAATTAATTGAACGTTATAAAGCCTGAAATATTTGAACGGTATTTGCTGTGAAGTACAATGTTACGCAAGATACTTAAAAGTAATTATACATATAGAAGGGTTATCGTGTACACTTACAGCGCGATATCGTTGCCATACATCATCGTGAATATGAATGCGGCTATTCTTGGTCACGCATGGCGACGCCTTTGGCTTTGAGTTATTTCTAGTCGCACGGTGACGCGAACGCGTTCTTCTACGACGGAAGTAAACGGCCGCATCTTATCCGCTTTACGAATTTTGTAACACGGATTTGTATGTAGTCTACGCGTAGAACAAGTCCTTTACAAAGAGGAACGTTTCATGGACGGCGATTTTTTTCTTCATCTCAGTTAGCTTCCGCGCGTATCTTTACAAAGATCAAAAGATCCAGGAATTTTTACATCCTAATCATTTATGTGTCATCGCTATTTGCGCTTTATGCGCATTTTGACTTTGAGATAAGAGGAAAAAGCTTCTTTTCTACTTATCACCATGGAATCGATCGCAGGTCAGCTGAAATAGGGGACGAAGGTGTAACATCAGGTAGCTGAAAGAGGGTAGAGAACATAGGGATTAACAAGAACGTGATGATAGATATAGGATTGAACGATCGATCGTGAGGGCACGAAAAAGAGCAGTGACACGTGAAAGATGAAGTGACGTTTTGTTCATTTGTATAGAGAAAAGAATACCCGATAATTTTGGGATACCACATAATACATAATAGAAAATAATGACAAACACATAATGGCAACACTCTCTGCAGGAGAATCTGCAGACCACGTGCTGAGAAAATTACACGCCACTTATACAAAAGTGTCTTAATGGTCGAAGCGTAACAAAGCGCATCGAAGATTTTATTGTTCGCACTCCATGATAATTATTCTGTCGTACTTCGTCGTATACTTAGTTTACATTAAAGTTGATGACAAAATACTTATACGTGCGGAAAGATAATGCAAAGCTAAATATACTGTCAAGTAGATTCGAGCGACGCGGTAATGTAAGCAACGCGTGCCGTAATTTTATCTCGCTAACGATGACGGGGCTAAATGACATATTTCGAGTAAATATATACGCGCTCGCGAAGTAATATCTTCTCGAATATAAACATCCATACATACACACATACGTATGCGATATGTACACATACACAACACATGCGTAAACCAGACCCACAGGCATGTACGATCGCGCGTTTCTTGCTTAGAGCATCGTCGTATTTCGAGGCGTGAACCTCGTTGTCCTCGCCCGTTCATAGTTTGTTTTCCGGTTTAACGAGCAGTCCTTGCCACACGATCGCATCCTTTGAACCGTCGTGTCTTCTCTCTCTCCTCTTTCTTCTGAATGCACAATCTCTTTATCCTCTCACTCTCTCTCCTTTCTCCTTTAATCACATGCAATTGCTTTAAGGGCTATTATATTGCTGTGTGCTTAATGGTTTTTCGAGAGTAAATTTTTTTTTAAAGAAAAGTCTTTAAATTAGCATGCGCTATTGATTTATATTTTAATTGTTATGTTTTTTGCGTGAATAACACGGAATGTCGAGACATGACTAAAGTGTGTCTACGTTAGATTTGTACAATTCCTAAGATTAATTATTTAAAAATCGTAGAGAATAATATTAAAGATTTGATATTTTTATTAAGGGAATCTGTTGTATGAGAACAACTCTTTAATCACTGCAATATTATATGTATCTGTTATTAATTAGATTTATATATAGCATTTAAATAACGATGTTAAATCCTACAAGATTCTTTCATACATTTTATACATATATATATATGCGACAACCTTTCGATTTTAATTTAAATCGTATTAAAAAGCATTCCCTATCTTAATTAAGCATGAAGATTTATTAATTCGATCGAGATTCGTTCGTTATTTATAATTTGGATAATTGTGTCCCGTTTTTTAGCGGCAACGTTTTCACATTATTGGTATTCGGCCGCTTTCTCATGTAATGTAATATATAACGGTATAGTTGCCGCGCTTTAATTAGCGTCGTAACTTTGGCGTATCCATTTGCATTAACTCTTTTTTTCCCTCCCTCGTCGCTCTCTGATTTTCCGTTTCAACCCGCGATATCTTTTGTCGCCAGCCGGCGCTCGAACTTCACGAGAAATTATATCATGATGCGATAAAATCTTTCTCTCTCACGCGCATTGATTTTAATTAATTTTTTAACGAGTACATTTATCCGGATTAATCTTCCGAAGGATATTTTTCTACCGTAAAAGATATTCGACATATTATATTTTCAAAAATAAAGCGGAGTATATTACAAGTAAAACTCACTTTTATAATTATGTTCTATATTTTTCTATCGTTTTAAATTAACAAATTTACGTTATACATATTACACTCGGAAATTTGAACTTATGTAATCTTGCTTTCGTTCAAACGCTTTAACTTTTGCGAAAGTTTCAATTGAATTTATATATTGTGTTAATTGTTTTATCGCATGCGCATAGTCATAAATGCGATATATTAGATGCAATTAGAAATTTAGAGGACTATCATTTCTTTTTGCTCTCGAAAAACTGTATGTATAAAAAGTCTGCTTGACAACGGCACGATTTTTTATCCCCTTCTCACTCTTTCTCTTTATCTTTTTCTTTTGTATTGTTCTGCACATGCCTTGCCGTGGCTTTTCTCCTGCTATTTCGTACTCTTTATTCCTCGCTCGGTTCTCTCTTTGTATGCCATACACAAGCCATGATCTGCTTCTTTTATCCCGTCCTCTTGATTCTTCTTTGCGAAAAGCACGGATTGTTTCGCTCGTAGGTACCAGCCGTCGTTTCACCGTTAACTGCCACGCGAAGACGCCGTGTGTTATTTCGCTTTGTAAGAATTAGGTGAATTAATCGTTGGTGGAAAATTGTTGTCTATACTTATGAATATTAACGATATTCTTTATTCTACGTTTATCTCTTCAGTTATTTGTATTTTGCGAAAAAAGTCCAAATCAAAAAGAGTATATCTTAAATTACAATAAAGTCTTCTATTTATTACAAATCGTTGGTATCGTGTTTTAGTTCGTCTGAGAAGATTGATTAATTGAGAAGGATTTAATGAAACTATTAGTAGCAAATTATCTATCGATATGGTCTTTATAAATTTATGTTCTTAATACATAGGATCTTTATAGAGAATTTTTATGGCAGATATTTAAGTTCAAACTCGAACATCTTGCTTGATTATAACCATATATATATATGTATAGTCACATGCACGCACGCTTACCACACGCGATTGCCACACTTTCAATGTCGCACGATTTCTGCATAGCTCCGTCTGCAAACTGACACGTAATCGAGCAGATTATTTCACCGATCTCACTTCTTTAGCCGTGTTATCTCGACACGTGTCTGGTGTATTAATTTCATGTACATCAGATACACGCGACGATACAAATGATATAAATTTAACGCATCAATGCAATTTACGAAAAATTTTTTTAAATTTTATTTAATTGAAATATTTTTTTTATGTTAGAAAAGTATTTACTTCAATACGTAACGTTACTCCCATTAAAATGAAAAAAGTAATTATATATATATATTTATATTTTTTCCTAATTGAAAATATCTTATTGCCGAGATTCTGATTGAGTGCTTGTAATGAACAGTGAAAACCCTCGCGAGAATGCAGTATCTGTCGGCACGTGTTTGTTTTCTTCGGACGAAATCATTCGACTAAAGTGCACAGGTCGTCGAGATATTCCGACGAAAGTCGAGAGGATTTCAGTCGCTGACTCGCAGTAAAGCGGTATGTTGGTGGATATAAGGGGAAGGAAAAGGAGAGGAAAAGAGAGAGCCATTGAAGCGAATATAGGGACAGAGATATATAGTTGGAAAGAGGAAGAAGCGCGTGGGAGAGAGAAAGAGGAAAGGAGAGATAGAGGAACGACGAAGAAAATAATGAGAGAAAGAGAAAGGAAAATACTAAGGGGCCGAGTCTATATCTCTTACGCACGCACACGCGTGCAATATTTTAAGTGCTATTCTCGAGAATGCATCGCGATTCTTCTCGCCTCCGGCGATTTATTTCGCGTAGCGTTACTGTCATTAATTATCGATCGCGCATCTGCTGTCGATTGACGATTCACGGGAGGGAAAATTAGCGAAGAATGTACGATAATATACCGCGCGAGTCATTCACGGCAATCGACGGAACGTTTGCTCGGTCGTTATACGGAAAATTACGAAGTTCATAGTGAGATTATGTTCACGTGACGTGCAAAAGCGCTCGCGCCGGGATCTCGGAGAAGTTAACAACGAGGAAAATCAACGTCGTTGCCTCTTATTATTCCCGGCAGGCGATTAACTTCCCGTATTTCACCTCGCTATCGGTCGCAATCCGAGATCATGGTGATTATAAATGTCGCGCGCGTTTCGTCTACTTTCTCTCTCTCTCTCTCTCCCTTTAACGTTATTTAATCTACTAAAACTTTACGAAGAATTTTAAATTACTTATACTTATTCCATCTTGATGCAGTCTAATTTATAATTTTAAAATTATACGACTTAGCCAACTCACAAAATTTATACAACGTATTTTAAGTATAAATTTAAAAAGAAAAAAAATTTTAATATATATTTAAAAAAGAATGTTTAAGAATATTAAAAAAATGTAATATATAAATCTCGTAGTTATTTATTAAATAATATCTTCTACCTATATATTAGAAAATTGCGATTCTTCAATGTAAAATGTACTCGACCTATAGTCTAAGATCATATTTTACGCTTTTTGCACCATTTTTCGTTTCTTATCATTGTACACTTCGTTATCTCCATTCATTGTTCGTTACTTCGCGTGTCTTTATGAGCTACAGATTTCGATAAACGACATCGGATCGCGACGTTTCCTCCCTCCTGCGCCATTTATCCGACGATGCGATATATATTTCGATGCTCCTTTTTCTCTTCTCTCGCGGCCGAAGATTACACCGGGAAAAGCTTTGTCGTACGCGAGAGAGCTCCATCCCGGTTTGTCTTCCGGCTATGGCGATCAAAAGGATCGATCGTCCTTGCCGGCGATCGCGCAAAATCGTGTGCGTTTCCACGAAATTGAACGATCTCGAGAGGGCATCTACGTGTGTACGTACACATACATATAAATAAGCATCGGGTGGCCCACCCACTGAGATCGAAAGATCTTTCTCGTCGCGAATCTATGATGTCAGACCGGTCTTTAGGAATGTATCGCGGCCTTGAGCCGGATATTTCTCATTATCATCATTTAGTATTTATTGTTTATCGCGTGTTCGCAGATAGGCCCTATCTCAAATGATATCGCATATTCCGCACTTTCGATAATTTTCGATCGATCGAAATACATTTTCTCTTACAAGTATACCTATATAGAATGTTCTTTGTGTTTAAACAAAATGATACTCGCGTATTTATAATACGTGATTAAAAATGTAAATCTTATCTCATTTTCTTGGTATCTTGTTTCTGTTTTCAATGGATCGAGGAACATGGCATATATTATTTTTGGCATATATTATTTAATTTGCATAATTTGTGTGTGAATGAGGAACGCAGATTAAAAGAATACACGAATTAAGCGAATAAGTCATCCATATGCGAGAAAGGAATACAGGTGTCACTCATATGACGTGACAGTTCAGCTGAAGCGCGAATTCTCGTTATCGCAGGTACCTATTGGTCTTGACGCGAACACATATATAAAGATTATCATTTCTCACACATACATAGACACAAAATTATTCGCCATTCATCTGCCAAATAAGCAGAAATAATTGGATCGTTTATCGATCTTCCCTACCTTTTGACGACATAATCAGAAAGAGAGAAAGCGGTACGGCATTATTAAAGATACAACATTGTATAATAAAACATCGTGCTTTAAAAGTTTCAACGTTCTATACATCATCTGCTCATCGTCGAATTTTTTTTTTTTTTTTACAAAAGAGCGTTGGACATTTAAATTCTCTAAATTACAAGCGGTCTCAGGTAGCCTAATTCCTAAGGATACACGTAAGCAAACGAAGCGGGATAGAGAAGCGTTATATATGTTTGTGTCTAAGGGCATGTCCCAGAACATGAACTTCCTCAAACCACACACTATACATTCACCGCATAATTAACTCGAGAAACGTGAACAATTTGCTGATTAAACTCACGAGAAATTGCAAACTCATAATAGAAAATTAACGTAAAGCCAGCTTCTCGCATCGATAGTAGAGCGGGGCAATAAATAGCGATGGGCCAAAAGCGCGCGCGATTATTAATGTCGCGAGCAGGAAAGAGGGTATGGTGTGTGGTTGGATCGCGAGAGTAGAGACAAGTAGAAAAAGGGATGAGAGGGATCTCTGGTGAAAAAGAAAAGCCGCGATGTACATCCGAGTTCGTGTTGAGGAACAAGAGGCGGAGATAGCCGCGTAACGGTTAACGGCCGACGGCAGGAGAGACGGTGGAAAAGGCGAAAGACGAGGGAGAGTGAGATGGAGTGAGGGAGAATCGCGGAGTTGAAGAGAGAGAGAGGAAGAAGAGAGCGGAGGCGCTATGGAGGCAGTCTGCTTCTGCTAGCCTCGACTCCGGTTGCCGTGACGACCCATACCACCCGCCATCATGCCGTCCCGACATAGTCACAGTTACGGTCCTCTCTCTTTTCTCTTTCTCTCTCTTTCCACCTTTCTTTTTCTCTTCCTTTGCCTTGCGATCGACCCCTACCTCGCCTTTCGCCGCCACCCTTCCCTACAAAGGCACGACGGGCCTCTCCTCGTCGAGGGATCTTCGATCGTGCTCTCTCTTTCTTTCTCTTTCTCTCTCTCTCTCCTTCTTGCTCCTTCTGCTCTTCTGGAGCAAGGACCTGCTGCGGTTTTCGGCCCGCGTCCTACGCTGCAACTGCTACGCAGAGTGCCGACGCGTTCTTTCGGTTTCGTCTCCCAGCAGGTCGGCACCGACCTGCTTTTAATCTTCCCCGGTTCGCGTTAGCAACCGCGGACGATAATTGAAGGGTCGGTGTAAGGATAAGTTGTTCGAATGTGGGTCTTACAAATTATCTCTGCTTCTCATTTTTTTTTTCTATTGTATTCCCGAAAGCAGGCATTATATTCGTATTATATATGCTTATTCATAGATACTAATATTTTGTGTCTTATAAACTCACTATAAATTGAATAATTATAGATGCGCGCTATTAGCTCCTAATGGGCCATACAAATTTATATTATGGTCTGCGAGAAAATAATCTTAATAACTGATCATTCTCCAATGAGAATTCATGTTTCTTTTTTTCTAAATTTTTGATGTTATTGTATGTCGAACAGAAAAAGGAAATCTTGTATAATTTCTTTCACGAAGTTTTAAAAGCGATTAATAAGTTTGCAAGTTATCAGCTGATCGATATCAGCACCTAATTGATTATTAGAGTAAGATGACAACAAATTAATGTAATAATTAATCAATACGTAAATAGGAAATTCTATTAGACGATCGAATGAAAGTCGAGACTCGGTTTTAACGGCGATAAATATGGAAGTGAGAAATATCGGTGATTAAAAATAATCGATTAGTCGCGGTAAAGGGCCGCGTTCGTAGATCCTCTAGCCAGCTTATAAACAAAAGGGCTTTGCCTTTCACACGATCCCGCCCCTCCGGTCTTTTGATCCTTTTATCGGCCGCCATCCGCTCCGATGATTTAGACAAGCCGGTGTAAATGCAAATGCAAACATGCAGTTTCAACACAGCCGGCTCGGCTCGACTCAAATTCTTTCACGCGGAAGTTTCGCTGTGCCTTCCCGCCTTTCCTTCCGCTTTCGTACACCTCTGTACGAATCGTTGTACCGCCTATGGGGCACGGTAATGAGGTTAACACGGTTTGCACGCCTTATAAACTGTTCTTCTAATTGTCACGCGACGCTGCTCTTTCAGAAACTCCGCCAATTCGGTACGAAATTATTTTACTTATATTGCGCGCGCGCGCTATTAAAGCAATTAGCGTCTTCAATATTTTTTGAAACAATTTTTTATCGGATTTAATTTTGACAACGATTTATCTTGTTTATAGATTTTTATGATTTTAATTCCATTTTATATCTATTTCTATATATATTGGATTTATACCGAGGATAATAAGATCTCTATTAAGAAGTTGTTATGCTTATTATTTTTATACATTTATATCTTATACTCTTTATAATTTTTTATATACTGAGGATAATAACATCTAAGATTTTTATTTATTTCTACATATTTCTCTTTATATTTTTATCAAGAGATACATTTTATTATATTTTCCCGAGTTATTTTTGTAACATAATTTTTATTCTCAAATAAATAATTCGCACTTTCACATTCACATTACGATATATGAGACGAGAGAAATATTTATTGGGATTGAAATATTCATTAAGAAAAACCATTCCTTAATATTAATTTTATAATTATTTTTCTAGAACTTATATATATATATATATAAATTATTGACACATGGTCTTGAAAATATATGAATCATAGATATGATTAAGAGTTCTCTCCTTTCCACTTAATTTCCATTATCCGTCTCCAACGAATACGAACGCGAATTAATCATCTGCAGTCAAATTGTCATCTGCAGTCAAATACCACAAAACTCCTAAGAAAATATAAGCGTCATACGTATATATATATATATATATATATATATATATATACGTATGACGTGGCAATCGGAGTACTAAGCGCGCTTTCCGGCCCCGTTTTCCCTCGTGGTTGGGAATCGCCGCGATTAGCAGACGTTACGCCCACGCGTGTGCACGACCTCTACACTCGTGTGCGCGTATATATGCATGTGTTATGTACGGAACAAGGGAGAGTATGTACACCTCGAGCTGGGGCCGAGTGCACGCAGGCGCTCCGCCATGCGCCCGAGCGTGCCACATGGCCGCCACCTTGGCAATGCGTTGACCCTAAAGTAGCGCGCTACCATCACCACCACTGTCACTACCGTCACTAATACCGTCGTCACCGGCACCGTCGTCGTCGCAAACGGCACGCGCGCGCGAGAACGAGCGTAGAGTACTACTGGAGACAAACTGCCTGAGAAATCTCGTTTAGAAATTTGTGGGAGTAAGGTGTGTCGACATGAAAGTTCTTTTTTTTTATATTACACTTTTGTGATCTTGCATCGAGGTGAACTTTTGACGTAGTAAATGATAATCTTCGTGTAGATTCTTAAACGCTCGAAATAATGAATGCGATTAGTATAATTAATTTAACCCTCAGTTACCTCTCTGGGTTACGTTAACCCATATCAAAAATGATTTTTTTCGAAATTTTCGAAGATCACTTTTTATTTTTTCTCAAATATCTCGAGTCGTAGAAATCTGGTGACATTTGTACCGATATATTCTTTTTTCTTACTGTCTGGCGTATCGATTGAAAAAAAATACTTCAAAATAGCTTCATTAGATCCAGAAATATAAACAAAAGAAGACTCTGGGTTACTCTAACTTATGAGTGGTAACTGAGGGTTAAAGTTACGAAAATATTTTGGTAGACAATAGGTATTATTAGGATCGAGGACAAAGTCAATTCTGAGAAGTATAGCGAAATATTTAAAATTAGATTATCTTTCTCATCTAAATATAATTTTCAAACAGATTACATTGACAAAATATATTTTCGATCGTAATATTTAGTTAGTTCGCTCTTTGATGTACTGAGATACATTTACGGATCGCAAGTCTCGAGGGATTAAATTTCGTTTACGATAGATAAAAAGATAAACACAAGATAAAAATGATAATAATGTTGCAAAATCACCTAAATGAATATATATTACATTTTGTCACTGTAACTTCGAACTTACGTCTATATGAACTTTATTATTCAGCTGCATCGCTGCAAGTTATTGAGTAGAGAGTAGAATAATATACTGCAATTTCAATATTTCTTATTACTGAAAGCTTAATTGCTCGTTCGAGTGCTCGCGAGAGGAGACTTTACGAATGTCGTTTGTGAGTCAATTACAAAGGTATAATATCAACGGTCCTATCTCGAACGAGATCGCCGACTTAATCTTATCGGAATCACTCGTGTATTGATTGCCGAGATAGAGGGTCAGATTACAGAGCAAACACAACGTCGCATATAACTACAATAGGAAGACAAGGGAAATCGGTAAACAAAAACAAGTCCCTTCAAAGAACGAAATACTTTCTTCATTGTTAGATCTTCGATGGTTCTTTTTCAAGAATGTTTTAATGTATTACAGGAATATAACGCATTATCAAACTAGTTATCTGTTGAAGATATATCGGGAAAGAATCTTTGTTCTTGACTTCATTAAGTTTGCATAAAAATTAGTCAAGTATTTTCTATAAAAGGATATAATTCTATATAAAAGGATATAAGTCGTAAAAGAGAGTGTATATAAATTATACTTTTCTAATATATTATTATAAATAAAATAGTCTATTTATTTTTATATTAATATATTTTTCATTTTATGAGTTCGAGCTATTTTTGTTTAGAAGCTTAGGGGATATATACTACTTTAAGTTAGGGTTAACAGGTTTTCGTTCCCGGTACATCGTGCTACCGTTACGTTTACGTATCGCAATGACGCGGTTGCTGTCACGTAATAGTTCTGACGCGCCTACTGTTTACCGATAGCGAGGCGTCATAAAGGAAAGCCATAATGAGGCGAATGGCGTAGTAGCGGGAATCGTAAGCGGAAGAAAGAGAATGGGAGAAACAGAGAGAAGGCAGAAAATGAAGAGACCACCTGTAACCACTTATCTGCTGCCACTTATCTTTGCAGCGTGTTTACAGATCGGGGATAAAATGCGAATCCGATACGCCATAGAATGAAATTATTATCGCGTATATCACATTGCACGCACGTTTTTTTTTCGCGACGTATTGTACATGTATTTTCGGCGAATGCGCAAAACTGCATTTAGTATTCGAAACGACCAATCAAATAAATATAGTGAAAGCGAATCCATTATTTTCATGTATAAAACTTAAAAAAAATTTTAAAGATTTAAGGATTAAGATTAATAATGTCAATCAAGAATTGGATGACTAATGCAAATTATCTTTTTTTTCCATTCTCATATTATTTTTACCAAACAATAGAATTTTATCACAAGATAAAAAAGGGAAAGTTATATTTTGAATAGATATATTTGCAGCATTACTCATGATGGTCCGATATTGGAAGAATGACTCTTCGTATAGGACAAATAGTTGAGAGAGTGGTCGCTCAAACAAGCGACAAATATAGACGATGGCGAGGCTCTCTATGTCCGCGCACAGTAATTACACGACAATTAGAAAGCAAGGACGCACTTTACACCGGGACAAACCGGACACACGAGAGACAGGTGGTTTAACGTTTAATTAGCAAGTTAGAAAAATAATTAAGGATAGTATAATAATAAATTTAGTGACGGAAAAATTAAATAACAGTTTGAGTTATTTATAAACAGGTTAGGTAATTATTATAGAAGAGCTATAGTGATTGACTAATATATATGTATATATAATAATCATTTAATGAAAGATAAATAATAATTTAAAACCGGCGTGCATATGTACACAAACTTCGGGGGGATCTATTTTGAATACCTTAAGATTATAGTGCCATAAAGAACGTCAGAAATCTATAAAGCTAATCTGCATTACGAAACGAAGAGACCTCCTCGATAAATCCTCGACTGCTTTATAAATCATGCACTGTTTGCAGACAACTCGTTATAAAATCTGCCTGTGTGCAGCCATTGAAGCTAATAGCCTTATGCCCTTACACATCAGCGATCGTTGTCATATTCAAGCGCGTAAATATCGCGATCTCCTCGACGAAAGGAAAATTATCGCGCGCGGCTCGCATATCGAAAGATTGATGTTTGTTCATCTCCTTGGAAAATTTATTCAAGAATGCGGTAATTGCCGGTGAGACAGAAGAAAGAGGAAGGAGAGAGATATGTTATAAACGCGATGATAATACGAGATATAATATGTCACGGGCACCGCGCTTTCCATAACGCATTTATAGAGAACCTAGTATAACATGAGAACACCCTCGTGCAACACGCGAGTGTATTCTGTCATTAACAGGATTTTTTTTGCAATACTGTGCTTATACCGTATGCGAAACATGCTGTTCAACTCTGTTATACGTTAAAATTCGCGTAATAATTTTTAATTTTTTATATTTATATATATTTTCTTCCTAATTATATTTTGTACATGGAGAGAATTTTCTCTTAAAATCTCTTAATCATGAGACAATATGGAATGCAAGAATTTTATGAGTTTATTTATCATAATAAAAAATATTAATATGTACATAGTAAAATTAATCGAACATATTTTATTTCTTATTGTAGATGTTAATATTTTTTATTGTGGTAAATATTTAATTAGAGAAACTCATAAAATCCTTCTAATACTTATATCGTATTGTTTCATGATTACCAATGATTTTCAGAGTAAATTTTCTTCGCGTACAAAATATAATTAGGAAGAAAAAAATATATAAATATAAGAAATGAAGAATTATTAGCCGTATATTTCACGATTACCATGATTTTCAGGGTATAAACTCTCAAAAAAAAAATTCTCTGTGTAGATGTTCATTAGAATTAAATTGTGCGAAGTAGCAATCACGAGAAGATGCGGAGAAGAAGGGTTTATCTTGGATCAATTTTTCGACCGCGATCGACAGCGCGGCGTGACTAAAAATAAGCGACGGATGTCGGTGCGAGGAAGCCGTTAACTCGTCGTTAGCCTTGTCCCCACGGGCGAATCGATGGTTTAAACGCGGTCAGGATCCACGAGGCTCCTCTCAATCCCTCTCTCTCTCTCTCCGGCTCGCGCGATCGAACCTTTTAATTTATTTGCGTTTCACCCAATTATCGGACGTGTATCGTTTACTAGCATAATTTATGTCGCGATAACGGCGATCGTACGTGACACATCGCCCGTTTCCACTGGCAATTACGCGGTCAATTATTTATCGCGGAATATATAATGGGTCGCGCGACTTTTTAAGCGTCGCGAGAAGGAAAAAAGCTGTTTGTTGGCGGCGATCGTCAGTTCGGCGCGACGATTGGAGTAATTGTTCTCGCGATGGTGTGGGGCAAAGGACGGTAATCGACCGTCGCGAACGAGATGCGCGGTGTTAACGATAGATATAGAATTTAGCGCGACATAGGTCCACATTCACGCGCGCGAATCTCATTTTTATTTACTTTTTTTTCACGCGAATAAATTTGATTAAGAGATAATATTCTGATGTACCTATAGGAAAATGTAATAGAAGCAGTTATACACGCATTAATTCTGACAATTGACTGTGACAGTGAATATGCAAAGACAAATTTTTGATAAACTTTAAAGCTACATTGTTATTGTTATATCTATTTTTTATTTTTTAATAATATTCCTTTATTACATTTCTACTTATTTTCAAAGTTTCGTTCGGTTAATAATCACTTTGTCTTCTTTAGATTGTCGAAATAATGGGTTTCTTATTGTATTAAGATATGAACTTGATACTATCTTATTGATTTTGGTAATATTGTTTGAAGTAATCTTCTATTGAGTTGCCGCAATAATTACTTTTTTTGAATCAACAAACAAGATAGAAATTTATTACAAGTACGAAATATTATTCAGATTTGTTATTTTTATCAACCTGAAATAATATCGCAAATTAAACGTCTCAATCAATTATTTGTTAAAAATTTTATTCGCTTTTATTGCAGATTGTCTCGACGCTCGATAGACACATTCTTGATAAATGTCATTTGCAACGAAATGATTAATAATCAAATTTCTATTACCTAAAGGAAAAGTATTCTACTGAATGTAAATGAAAATAATAAAAAATTTATGATTGAGAAAAAATCAAATTAAATGAAATTTTTTTCACATCTTTATTGCATTTGATATATTCCGGTGTTTCGTAACGCGACAAGCACTCCGCGGGTTAAGAGCCATTATAGCTGGTAGTCGTTAACGCGAAGAATTATCGGAGAAGATTCTTTCGAGGGAAGAAAAAAGCGTCGAAAGCAAAGAAAGAGAGAAAGAGAAAGAGAAAGCGAGATGCCTCGACGTTGTCTCGGCGCCTGACGAGACGACTGAGATAACGATCCTTCTCTCTCTCTCTCTCTCTCTCTCCATAGTGCCCTAATTAAATTGAATCACGGAATTCTCCGGACCAGGAAATACCCAATGAAGACGTGCATTAACAAATTAAAGTGCCTTCGTTCGCGCGTGCGACACTTGCCAGTCTTCTTCGCGTTTCTAGCGCTTGTATAAAAAGCGTGTCTCCGCTTTGAACGCCCGATAAAAATCGCGCATCCATTACGTATTATCGTCTATGTCAATTATTGCGCGATATTTATTAGCCGACACGGATATGTCACTAATAACTTTTAATTTTTCCTTTCCAACTTTTACGAAGGAAAATATGCTTGAAAAATGGACCTCGTACAGTAATGATATATGTATAACTAAAAAATTTGTAAGGATTGTATTTTTGGGAGAAAAGTTAGATACTTTGAAATGCAATGGGCAATTAGAGTTTTTAAAAAGTTCTCGTATATTACAACCGCACTTCAACTCTATTCGATAAACGTGCTGTCTGACAAGTTTTTATTTTTATTGTTTTTATTTCTATATTTATACTTCAACGTTATGTCACTTCTGCGTGTAGTTTGTTATTGCGAATATGCAAACTCGAGATGTTTTACGATATAGACCTACATAAGGCCACGAATATAAGAACATGCTGCATCAAGCCGATCGATCTGCAAAGTGTAGTCGGTCATCTGCGATGACGTAGATTGTCTGCGTCACACATTTGCCGCGGGCACGCTCGGTTTCCTTCATCGTGAATTCTATTGAATTCGTGTCAATTTACGTCAATAGGTCACGATATTAATACGTAGAGCGTGTATTTTACGTGGCAGATTTCTTTAACAAAACAGATACATTATCGATATCTCGGAGATATCTCGGAGTAAAAACTGAGAAATTACAGCGCAGAAATAGTAAACACACAAATATAAAGAAACTTGTATAACTTTTCTCTTACCTTTCGCAAATTGTTTCAAAGTCGACTGGAGAGTTTTAAGCTTTCCGATTCATTGATTCGTCGATCAATGAATCTTCTTTGTTTCATTAAAATTCCGGCGAGATAACGAACACGGGAGTCACAGTACCGGATACACATGTATTTACGTGCATTCACGCGTGTGCCTGTGTATTGCAGAGCACTTTAATCGTGACCTCGATGCACACGGATGATTTATGTGTGTTGTACGATCTTCGATCTGTTTCTAATAAAACTTATCCGCGCGCGCGATTGTCACGTGTGACTTATACACTCGCGTTTGATCGATCGCGCATTTTTCCCGATAAGAAATCGCTTTTCTATCGAGCGATTGCAGCGATACGACGTGCGAATTCACTTAAATGCAATCGAGGTGGAGAAAGGCCGAGAGAAGCGGGGCTTCTTTCTCCCTCGACTCGAAGCACCTAGACTTCTTCGTTTCTTCTTCCTCTGTAAAGGTTTCTCCTTTTCGCATCTCATATCGTTGGCAACAACCTTTTAGTGCATTGCGCGAATTCATCGATGCGTGCATCTCGCTTATGTATACACAGTGTATCTTACGTGGATATATTTACGTGACAGCGAATTATTTTGTTCGTATAACAACGACGAAAGAACACGACAAGTTTGTTTTATAATACAATTTTGTTTCAGACCTTTAGAGTTTATTTGATTTTATATGGAGCATATTCAAATTAATCAAAGTGCTTGTATTTTTGATTATTTAACATTTGGCATTTTTGAGAAATTCATATAAAACAATATATAGCTTTATTTGTTAAACTTGTGACAGTCTTTTATTATTATTAAATTTGAAGATATGACGAATTAAATTTTAAACTTTGTTAAATAATTTTTATTAAGTTAAAATAAAAGTTGAGAAAAATAATTAAAAACATGAACGCTCTTCTAAAAGAATTTATTCTGTGTTGAGAGGTTATAATAAAATAAATAAATAAATTGCAAACGATTGTAAAGTAAAAATAAATATGAAAAACGCACAGTATACATATTGCATGAGACACGCTTTACAATAGATTAATCTCAATTACGACAATTATTTTTTTTCAATTGTTAATAACGTATTGCATGCAAATGAAATTTATTCATTGCACTTTTTCCATTTTTTTTACACAAAACACATTGGATTGTTATAATAGTCGAATATATGGTCATATTAATCGGTGAATATAAAAATTGAAAATTTGGGAACTTGTATAAGAAATATTATATTTAAAGAAAATACATAAATTACAAGAAATAGCATGCAATAAGATACTGCAGTTTGACAAAGAGATCGAGATTTTCATTTAAAAAGAACAAAGGAAGGAATTTTTTATATTATTTCGATTTTCCTTAAATATTTCTACCGAAACTCTTTAAATCTCTTATCGCATTAAATATTATTGTAATAATTTTACTAAAAAAATATATCAGAAGCCAATTTCTCAGTATTTACGCATAAAGTTTCCTACTTCTGTCTCGATTCGTATGAAAAAATCCATCGAATTTGCACGTGGCGAAAATTCGCGAATTGAAGGACTAATAAAACAAGATGTCATCACGGGTACGCATAAAAAATAGGTTTCCATTTCGCGGCAAGCGCGAGATCCGCGGCAGATCGAAAGCCGGAAACGCGCGGCGCGCCATCCAGTCCGATAAAAGATGAAAGCAATTTGCGATCGCGCACCTCGCGCACTGTTTTTCAATTATCGGCGATTCCTCCCTATAAATACGTTACCGAGCGTGCGTTATACGCGCGTGTGCGAAGGGCTGGAACCAAGGGCGTAGCTACTATATAGCAAGAGTAAACGAACGGATTTGCATAATCGCGTAAGAAAAAAAGTGTGCATAAAAAATTCATTTAATCGCATATACGTATAATGCACCGAACGCCTGATAATATATGGTATTTTAGGATCAATAGTTGTGTGAGGTAGAGAGATTTCTCTCCGTTTTTACATAAGGGTATACCCAAATTCTCAGTTTACGCCAGTGACTCTCGGGCGAGAACAAGCGAGAGACGGAAAGAGAGCTTGCCGCGTTTATGAGCGAATACCGATTAAACTGTAAAACGCAAATCACGAGATGCCTATACGCCGCAAATACGTCGACGATGGGATAAACCGACATCGCGGCAACAGACGGGCACGGAGCGGGATGAATCAATAAAGCGCTTCGCATCGCATCGCATCGCATCGCATCGCATCGCATCGCGTCGCGTCGCGTCGCGTCGTATCTCAACGAGAGCATTTACTACAAGCTCGCGCGCGCCTCATCTCTTTTATTATCTCTGGAAATCTCACGGGAGATGTCTGTCTCGGCGATATCGATCGGGTAATGTGGACTTATTCGCTTGTTTAAAGTTTCTGCAAATGAACGACGGGACTTTACTTCTCGATTAACATCAAATGAATTTTTATGCTTTTGAAAATAGTTGACATTCTTCAATCTTAATCTGCCAATTACAGTAACTCAGATACTTCGTTAAGACACTTCGAAGCATTAATATTTTTCCTTTTTTTCGAATTTAGGATGTAAACAGTGATCGTAGGGTATTGAAAAATATATATGTGATAGAATATTTTATATCTAAAGGAAAATGAAACATTTTTGGTATGACATATTTAGAAATATGTCAACAAATAAATTTGAGTTACTGTATTTAATATTTATTAACACGTGTGACAGAAGTATGTACGTATTTTGCGGTTAATTTCGGGCGAATTCTGTTTTAACGAAGATCAATTCTTTACAACATTTCGCAATGTTTGCAATGTTTAATTAATTTTAAGTGATACTTGTTGTAATGGAAATTGATTCTCTGCTATATTGCAATGTTAACAATAATCGAAGGCAAGCAAAGATCGATTTCATCGATGGAGGAGGTATTTATTATATTACGCAAATACTGGTATTTTTCGGATGCATTATAAATTTCGATAGAAATGTGAACAAATTTATTGATTTAATAATGTTTCGAGACGAGTTTAATGTGCGTTAATAATTAATAGTCGGGAATAGGTATTGCCTTTTTGCGCTCGTTCGACAGGAAAAAAGTAAAAGCGAATGGAGAACGGTTCGGAAAACGCTTCGCGATGCAGTCTTTCGTAGAAATACCTTCGGGAGACGATTTGACAGAAATTCGAGGCGGAATCGCTCCGCTTGCATCTCTCGCCCGGCTTTTATCCGTCGCTCTTACTAAGACGCTTCGTGGGCGGAAAGGAAGAAGCGTGGTCGTAAAGCGCGTGCTACATCGCCGGTAAGCTTTCTCGCGGGTGGAACACCAGTTTTTAGTTTTACGATTGCTCCAACGTTTTCCCTTGCTTGTTTGCCGTGCGGCGATAATGTTTCTCGTGCAGGTCCATTTATTTCATTTGAGCTTCGAAACATATTCACAGTCTCGGACAATTTAAGCTTCATTCTTGAACAGCTCTTTTGTGTAATTTATATAACAGGTTGTATATACATATATATATATATATATAATATTTTAAAATTAAATATTTATGAAAGAGATAGTCATATCTCTTAATAATATATTTTATTAATAGAAGTTTCTCCTTTAATAATTAACTGACGTTTGAATTTCTCTGTGAAAGAGAATGCTCGATGGACGAACAATGAACATTCGAACATTCTCCAGATATCGCTTACGATTTATTTTCATTTATTTGATGTCGAGACAATACCTCTTGATCATTGTTGTGCAGGGTAAATGAAGGTAATTACAATAAGGGACGAGTGCGTAACGCAGATTTTCCGATGATAAAACTAATCGTCGCGTTGATCCACGATATCGCGTACGATTTACTAATTTTGCTATTGGAGAGTATCGCAGCATGTTTCACATACACACAGCACAAACACAAACACATACACACACACACGCGCGCGCGCCGCATGTTCAATTACTCCGGTTAACCGTAGAGCATACGGCTAAATATTGCGAATATTCTGTCAAGTTGTATACGCTAATACCGCATTTTAGCCTGTATGAAGTTAGCCCCCCATTTTTCGAATTTTAAAATTTTAAAGGTTGTTCCAGGTTGTTCTAGACTTGTTCTAAATTGTTCCAAAAGATCAAATTTAAAAAATAAAAATTTTCGCGAAAAATGGAAAAAACGATTTTTTGACCTGGCCCCCCATTTTTCGAAAATCGAACTTTTAAAGGTTGTTCCAGATTGTTCTAGTTGTTCTAAACATTGTTCCAAAGTGATAATTCCCTAAACAAAATATTTCTCGAGATATAATAAAAAAATAGTTTCGTGCGCTAAAACAGTATTTTTACGTTTTCGGCTATAGTTATTATCTCTTAAACACCAAACTGTATATTTTAGCTAAAAACGAACAGAACAACCTGGAACAACTCTCAATTTTGCTAGAACATAATTTTAAAGAGTACTTTACTCTTGGAAATAAACATATTTTTGTTGTTTTTTCGTGTTTTTCGACCGATAACGACGTGACAGCGATCCCAAACTATAGAACAATTACGTACTGGCATAGAACAACTTGGAACAACTCTCAGTTTTGCTAGAACATTATTTTAAAGGGTACTTTACTCTTGGAAATAAACACATTTTTTTTGTTTTTTCATCTTTTTTGCCCGCTAAAGTCGCGATAGCGGTCCCAAACTATAGAACAATTACGTACTGGCATAGAACAACTTGGAACAACTCTCAGTTTTGCTGGAACATTATTTTAAAGAGTACTTTACTCTTGGAAATAAACACATTTTTTTTGTTTTTTCATCTTTTTTGCTCGCTAAAGTCGCGATAGCGGTCCCAAACTATAGAACAATTACGTACTGGCATAGAACAACTTGGAACAACTCTCAATTTTGCTAGAACATAATTTTAAAGAGTACTTTACTCTTGGAAATAAACACATTTTTTTTGTTTTTTCATCTTTTTTGCTCGCTAAAGTCGCGATAGCGGTCCCAAACTATAGAACAATTACGTACTGGCATAGAACAACTTGGAACAACTCTCAATTTTGCTAGAACATAATTTTAAAGAGTACTTTACTCTTGGAAATAAACATGTTCTAGTAAAATTGAGAGTTGTTCCAAGTTGTTCTATGCCAGTACGTAATTGTTCTATAGTTTGGGACCGCTATTGCGACTTTAGCGAGCAAAAAAGATGAAAAAACAAAAAAAATGTGTTTATTTCCAAGAGTAAAGTACTCTTTAAAATAATGTTCCAGCAAAACTGAGAGTTGTTCCAAGTTGTTCTATGCCAGTACGTAATTGTTCTATAGTTTGGGATCGCTGTCACGTCGTTATCGGTCGAAAAACACAAAAAAACAAGAAAAATGTGTTTATTTCCAAGAGTAAAGTACTCTTTAAAATTATGTTCTAGCAAAATTGAGAGTTGTTCCAAGTTGTTCTATGCCAGTACGTAATTGTTCTATAGTTTGGGACCGCTATCGCGACTTTAGCGGGCAAAAAAGATGAAAAAACAAAAAAAATGTGTTTATTTCCAAGAGTAAAGTACTCTTTAAAATAATGTTCCAGCAAAACTGAGAGTTGTTCCAAGTTGTTCTATGCCAGTACGTAATTGTTCTATAGTTTGGGACCGCTATCGCGACTTTAGCGGGCAAAAAAGATGAAAAAACAAAAAAAATGTGTTTATTTCCAAGAGTAAAGTACTCTTTAAAATAATGTTCCAGCAAAACTGAGAGTTGTTCCAAGTTGTTCTATGCCAGTAGGTAATTGTTCTATAGTTTGGGACCGTTGTCGCGACGTTATCGGTCGAAAAACACAAAAAAACAAGAAAAATGTGTTTATTTCCAAGAGTAAAGTACTCTTTAAAATTATGTTCTAGCAAAATTGAGAGTTGTTCCAAGTTGTTCTATGCCAGTACGTAATTGTTCTATAGTTTGGGACCGCTATCGCGACTTTAGCGAGCAAAAAAGATGAAAAAACAAAAAAAATGTGTTTATTTCCAAGAGTAAAGTACTCTTTAAAATAATGTTCCAGCAAAACTGAGAGTTGTTCCAAGTTGTTCTATGCCAGTACGTAATTGTTCTATAGTTTGGGACCGCTATCGCGACTTTAGCGGGCAAAAAAGATGAAAAAACAAAAAAAATGTGTTTATTTCCAAGAGTAAAGTACCCTTTAAAATAATGTTCTAGCAAAACTGAGAGTTGTTCCCAGTTGTTCTATGCCAGTACGTAATTGTTCTATAGTTTGGGATCGCTGTCACGTCGTTATCGGTCGAAAATCACGAAAAAACAACAAAAATATGTTTATTTCCAAGAGTAAAGTACTCTTTAAAATTATGTTCTAGCAAAATTGAGAGTTGTTCCAGGTTGTTCTGTTCGTTTTTAGCTAAAATATACAGTTTGGTGTTTAAGAGATAATAACTATAGCCGAAAACGTAAAAATACTGTTTTAGCGCACGAAACTATTTTTTTATTATATCTCGTGAAATATTTTGTTTAGGGAATTATCACTTTGGAACAATGTTTAGAACAACTAGAACAATCTGGAACAACCTTTAAAAGTTCGATTTTCGAAAAATGGGGGGCCAGGTCAAAAAATCGTTTTTTTCCATTTTTCGCGAAAATTTTTATTTTTTAAATTTGATCTTTTGGAACAATTTAGAACAAGTCTAGAACAACCTGGAACAACCTTTAAAATTTTAAAATTCGAAAAATGGGGGGCTAACTTCATACAGGCGCATTTTACGCTCATCTAAGCTCTCGAACGCACGGATGCGTCATAAGCAATGTTATTATAATAACAACGGCGATAAGAAAAATGCGCGGTAACGCTTTTATAACTGTACCGGAGAGAGGATATATACATTATTTTTTTATATCTTATGTTTATTAATAACATGCAACTTTAAAAATTAACAACCGGTTTGCAAGTTTTCTTGCAAAATGTGGTGCAAAGTTTTTTCAATAAAGCGAAAAGAGGGACTCGCATCTTGCTAAGATTAATCGCGGTGTATTCCCATCCTCTCTCGGCGGTGTATCCTCTCTCGTCGAAAATTTCCTGCCGGCGTCAGCTGCATTTAGAGTTAGTGTCTACAATGGGTATACATTCTTTATATAAGACTGCACGTACGTTTCTAGCCACAGACTATCATATGAATTTTCGCGTTTATTTCTGCGAGATTAAAAGTTATTAATCTTTTGCGCGCTAATAGCCTCGTAAATTTACTTGATTTTACGAATGTTTTATATACATAGAGATATTTTATGATACGCGCTTTTTTTCCTCTTCCGCAGCTCTATATAATTCTCTTCAAGAATATGAAGATTGAGCTGCTCTTAAATTTGTTTATTCAGATTCCTAAATTATTTACTCGCACGTGTCATTTTTTTTTATATTACATCGTCACAAAAATCCCGACAAATAAGATTTATAATTCCTATTTACTTAGCGAATGATGATGAAATCGCGTTTACACGTCGCGCCCTTAAAACGGTTCTATCGCCGAAAACTCCGGTCGGCGATACGCGTGCGCCGCATGTTATCGCGAGAAAGATGGAAAGCGACGAGCGAGCAAACACGAACGCAACGGTGAGAGCGTGCAATAGTGTCTGGCAAGGCATATCCGCGATATACCCGGGGATCGATAATACCCGGCAACGTGTAGCTGGATGTGCTATACAACGGACCGTACACGCACAGACACGTACGTACATATATATATATATATATATATATGTATATGTATATATATACACGCGGGCGCGAGTGTACCTACATATAGAAAGAAAGAGCGGCGGCGCCTACACATACAGCATTACACGTGCGCCGAGAATAGTCGACCCGAAAGGAATAAGGATAAACGTTGCGACGATGACGGATCCCTCAACTCTCTTGTTGTGCGTTGGCCTAATTAATAATCTATTCTCCTTACAATCGATATCAGAAAAAAATATAGGACAAATATACATATATAGGAAATGTGTATATTGAAAACAATTGATTTGAAGACCCGAAGAATATTTTTTTTTTAAGAAAAAATAATTATCTTTTATACTTAAATGCGAACAAACTTTCTCAGAATTTTGAGATTTCATTATGGAAATATTTTTTGTACGAGCATTAAAATCTTATAATCGAGCATTTTAATCTGTCAAAGTGTCTGTATTTGAAAGTTACAAAAGTATTTTATATATTTTGAGTTATAAAAAAATGTTGAAATTGATTTGAAGTTTATCGAGGAATTCTGTGTGGCAAAGGTTATATAACTGAGAAGGAAATATATCGTTTCGAAGTGGTTAAGAAAACAGTTATCTCACAGTTTCTGATTTAGGACGACATTGAACGACATAACTGAAAAGCGTTTCCCTTTCGCTTTGAGCAAGCAGGAACGATGCTTTGAAGTATTCTACGCGAGGCAGAGTGATACGCGCTTGTAGTCGTGGTACTAAAAATATTTGATCGATATCGTTCATATGTATGAAGTTTTGATATTCTTTTTCTTTTTCGTGACAAAGCGAGTGTTATTTATTCGATTGAGATACCTACGTGATAAACCAAGCGCGATCTGAGTTTTCAGCTCTATTGACTTTGCGTGTTGTTTCAAATTAGTATACCTTAATAATAAATAAAAGAATAAATACATATTAAAACGATGTTTCCCTAGTGATCAATTATTATTTTCGAATAATTGTTTTAATTCGTTTAATTTAATTTATCTCAAGCTTTACGATATATTTCTTAGAATATATTTCTAGTATGTTTTATCTATTATTTATTTTTCCGTATCGGAGAATATGAAGGAAATCGAGATATAAGAAAGTCGTGATATGTCCGGAATCGTTGGCAGTACACTGCCAACATGTCGTTGTCCTTATTATTCATCGATTGTTAGACAAAGATGACAACATGCTAGCTGTAATTCTAGAATGCAGCCATAGAATGCCAAGAAGGAGACGATATCTTATCTTGAATATCAGAAAGTTTCTATATTTACTAATAGCGGAAATAGAAGATACATTTTTTTGATAATTGTTAACATTAACGTCATTTTACTTAATGTCATTTTGAATTTATTTAATACAGTTACTCAACTACTGATCGCCCATACATCACTCTATATTTATCCTAATTATTTTCAAATGATAAGGAAAGGCTATCGTTTGTGTATCGCCTTCAGTTATTTTCGCTTCTTGATGATCCTACTTCCTAACGAGGAAAACGAATAGAAATCTCTCAAAAGCGCGACTCCACCGAACGCGTCCGGCGTTTTTTTCTCTTTCGTTGCGTTTCGTTTTTAATTGCCGGGAGCAACAGGTTCATCGGGAAGATGTGCGGCCGGGTGCTGCGGTACTTTTTCAGATTCTCGTTAAATTGTTCTGCACAGTTTTGCACGGTCGTCGTAATGAGTGTAGGAACCGATACTCGGAGGAGACACGTTAATAAAAGTACGAAAGTTAGAAACAACGCAGAGTAAAGGATAACATTAACGTTCGGAGCAAAAGTTTATTTAATTTAACATTTAATATTAATTTCGTTTTCAATTTCTCTTCTATATATATATTTTTTTTCTGCAGTTGTGTTTCACTATTTATTTTTTTTAATTTCTTTTTCTAATTTATGGATATTTAAATGACAATCTCGAATATATATAAAACAGTTTTTATGCAACTTTCTCTTTCTGCTCTCTTATTGAATAATACATGTATGTTCACGCATACACACAGATAATTACAGAACTCTCAGAAACCGATTCACGTTTCACTAGCAGCGACCTTCGCGTATTCAAGAGATCCGATCGCGGATCGTCGGATGATAGGCTATTAAAATTAACACGCGTAGACACGGCGTGACTAGGCGGCCGTGTACAAGAAAGCCAAGAAAAAGGTGGCCCGCCGACTCTCGCGCCTCCGCATTCCGAATGAAATATCGTTGCAGCGAACTTGCTCGAACTGGTTCTCGGGTTGGCAAAGAGATGGGATAAACGTGGAGAGAAAGACACCATGGGCAGGAAATGGAGAGAGAAAGGGAGAAGAATAGAGAAAGAGAGTCGTCGGATTAATAGGAATTCCGAGCATAGTGTCAGGATAGTTTCAATCGGACAAATTGAGGCAATCCATTTTTCGTCGTCTTCGTCTTGTCCTTGATGGCGCTAGAGCGATAGAACCCAAGCCTGATCGCTAATTATGATTTCATTTTCTCTCTTATAAACGCTTGTCATAAATAACGTTAATATAGTCATTATCTAAGAGCTTTCACTCAAGATTTTAAGAGAATTGATATTAACTCTAATCTATAATGACAATATATAAGTAGGTAATAGCACTAAAACATCAGAGATTGATATTTTTTACATTAATTAAAATAGGGATGCATCGATAAATTTTTCATTCTTTTTAATTCGCAAAAATAAACGAGAAATCATAGAATTAATCACAAGATTATATAAATAATAATAATTAAATAAGCTTTGATATACAAATGAAGTATTTTTGTATTTCTGTAGTTTTTTATTTGGTAAAAATGAATTTTCGGACAAACATTGTTTGAATAATGTTTGACGCTTTATTTGTCAGAGTCAAACTGTTTTGACTAATCGGCTAATGTTACCACGGTCTTGACGTCATCTTGTCATGTCGAGAGATGCGTCCCAAGACGAAATCTTTAGCGAAACTCTATGACATCAATCGACTTCTCGCTATTCCGACTTCTCTCTCAGTTTCCTCAAAGTTTCACGCTCGTTAAATGGTCTCGTCTTCGGCGCAGCAGTTCGTCGATCGATACATGCAAATTAAGAGCTCGTTCCAGCCGGTACGAGCGACTATTTCTGGATTACGATTTCAGGTCAAGATCCTGATTACCGAGTCGAGTCGAGTCAATTCCCGGATCATGTCCTCTAGGGGATAACTCTCTAGTCTTCGAGAACATGTGCGAATTCCGCTTAATTCGCAGTAATAATTGGATCAATCGTCTGTAAAGCAAACCATTATTTTTAAATATCGAATATAACGCTTGAATGTATTATGAAAAAACAAACGTATGTAAAAACAAAAATTAAAACTTTAAATTTTACTGCTACATTAGAAACTATTCCATACATAAACTTGAGTCATTTATATCTTGTAAAAAAACGCCGCGTTATCAAAATAAAAATCTTAGATAATTTTCCTCAGGTTAATTTTCAAGTCAACTTAACGCGAGCGCTAAATGACAGGTGTAATTGCTTCTCATCGCATCGGAATACGAGAGAAATCTAGTCGTGGGATCGGAGATGCGCGTGTGTTGTTAGTTTCCGTATTTTTTTGTTCTAACAGCTCTTAGCGATCGCGCAATATTATGCGGAGGAATTCTTCCGCGGCTCATAATTCTCAAGTAGTCGGGTCGTCGTCGTCTATGGTTTACCGAGCTTGATGCAGTCGAGTCGGCTTTCTTAAAGCGGATGGAATCGTAACGGCGGCGTCTTGGGAATCGCCGAGCTACCACGCCACTTAACTGCTTTCTAGGTCGTCGTACAAAGCGGGAGATTTGCATGAGAATACGTGTACATACGACGAGTCGTTCGCGTTATACATATACGTTTCACTACTTGGAGATTCTCGTAAAATACGGTCGGACGTTCGCGCGTCGATGGACGTTCCGCGGCGATCGATCGATCGATCGATTGATCGCGATGGTTTTTATTCGCGGCAATCCGTTGTAAACGCGTGTTTTGTTCGTTGTAAGCGCGTTAGAAGTTTGAATGTTCCTGTTGAAATTCCAGGAAGCGCCACGCGCATTTTTGCGCATTTTAAACGCGCAGTTGTGGCACACTTGAATAATTTTACGTCATCTTTTTTCCATACCGTTCGTATCGTGAATCATGATTTTTAGCTCTTTTACGACTGACTGATTTATACGTTCTACAAAAAAATACAAAGTGATATCGTGTGAATGTACTCAATTTGCAATTGAATGAACCATGAAAAAAATCATAGCTTGTTCGAGAGAAATAAAATGAATGAAATTATATATATATATATATATATTGAATATAATTTATAGATTTAATCAGAATATTTTATATCCTTGCGACGAAATTTATTCTCGAATTATAAATGTTATGCTACGATTCTCAGTCGTGGGTTTTTCTTAAAATTTTCTCTGTGAAATATAATCGAGGGATTTCATTGACATTTTAAAACATGTCTCATATATTGTCAACTATTTTAACTAACGCAATATAATATTCGCGATCTTGTTTTATTTCGCGTAACATTTATTGAATCGCGGTTGTAACCAATTTATTGCGTTTGATATATTTACGTATTCAATAAAGACGAAATAATAACTGTTTACGGTTTCGATGAGTATCTTGAAAAAAAATCCGAGAGAGAAACGCATTGATCGCTTCATAGATCGTTTATTCGTAGTAGTTGCTGTAAACGTTTAGCGGCGAGGTATTTCGTTGATATTCATGGACACGCTTCGCGCATTTTTATTCGTTTTAACCAGCCCGGACGAATGGAGCGTTGACGTGCATTCGGGTAATCCCGCGTGATTTTATTTTTTGCTGCACGATATTCGGCGTGAGTTGCGATTTTCACCGTCCCGCGTTTAATAGGCTATGCATGTTTCGAAAAAAAGAAAAAAAAACAAAATAAAAAAACACGATAAATATTTTGTAAAGCGTCCACGAGTCTGTTTATGACGGATAAAAACCGTAAAATTGACCATAGTTTATTAATCTTTAATCATCATCATTAAATATATTTGAATATAGAGATAGAAGTATAATTTAGAGGATAAATAAATGTAAAGTCTAAGTTTTCTTTTGTTCGCGAAAAGTAGCGAAGAACCAACTCGAAGAATTTTCCTCCGGAAAAAATTGGAAAATGACGAGATAAAACAATAAATTAAATTTGATGAAAGTAGTTTATTATATATAATATATATATTTCCTCAAGTCAAAATGAGTTATTTCTTTATCCGCCTTTAGCGAAAGATTTCGATGGGATGGCGAGGAAAATTGTTCTTTCATGACAATAGACGGACATTCCTCTCTTTGTTATTTCATCATATTCAAGGAGTATAAACCGCTGAGAATATTATAGTATACAGACTCGGGTATTGCTTTGATTGCAGTTTCAAAAAGTGAAAGAGAAATTATTAAATAAAAAAAATGTGGACATTACAGTGTTTTGTTCGGCTGCTTATTCTCGGGGAAAAGACGAGATACAGTTTTGAATTAAATAGAATCTCACGCTTGACATTGTCTCGAATGCATTTTGCTACGTTTTGAAAAAAAAAAATGATAAAATAATTTACTCGTTAATTGTCACGCCACTTTACCGCGTGCATATTTGCTGTTTCGATTGATGTCAATTTCTATCTGTTTCAAAATTACACGAAGAAGATTCACGATAAATGTACATACGCGTAAACGCACTCGGGGATTACGATCGCGAGCGTAAATTTACACGACATGCGATTTAATATTATCTTGCGAACGTGTTTACTTTTGTATACGCATTCGCGTATCCACTTTGAACGGAAAAAAGAAGTAGCCAGCGATATTCCGCTTTCGATATATTTAATATTTGTGGTGCATCGATTGATAAGTAATCATTAATTACTATCGTGTGTCAGCGAGATAGAGAGAGAGAGAGAAATGTTTTTTATACCCGAACACTCGATATTTTAATCAACATCGTCCGTGCTTATTCGCTTTCGGAGAAAAGAATATGGAAAATTTGTGTGTCCGTTCCTGGAATTAACTCGACGTGAGGATAGGCAATATAAATATGCTTCCCTTACTCGAGGGACACGTGTACCGTGAAGTGTATTGGAAAAAAACACCGCAGCCCGTCAGAGATTATTCGCGGAATTGTGGTAGGAGGGAATAGATGCGAAAGCTCAGATACACACAATCGCAAGACTCTGTGAAGTTGGCACGGCTTTTTTCAATTTTCAAAAAAAACATATGAGTTCTAGTAGCACTTTTAAGAGTTCTAGAGTTCCTGATAGGTTTCGCAAATAGTTCTGTCAATTTAAGGTCAAAAAACGAAATTTTTAAAAATGTCGTGCTAACTTCCCGTAGCACGACACTTATGCAAAAAAAATTTTTTATTCATGTATTTCGATGACGAGATCTAGAGTTCCTGATAGATTTTAACAATAGTTCCGGCGAACTATGCATTCTACGAGTTAAAAAACAAAATTTAAACGATATTTGTAAAAATTTTATTTTGTTGTGCTAATAGAAATATTCATTTCTCACGGCGCAATTTGCGAGCTCTAGGATAGTTCTGACCTCCAAAATAATGTTCGACAATAGTTCTGTCGATTAACCATAATTAACTTAATTAATTAATAAGCTAGCACGACATCGCGGAAGAGTGTCGTGCTGGTAGAAATATCTATTTCTCTGGGCGCATTTTACGAGTTCTAGGATAGTTCTGACCTCCAAAATAATTTTCGATAATAGTTCTGTCGATTAACAGTAATTAACTTAAATAATTAATAAGATAATTATAGCACGACACTCGAACAAAGGGTGTCGTGCTAAGTATATATCGCAGTTCTAGGGGGGGTTTTGGCCAGTTCTCGTAGAGTTCTATGCTTTGCAATTATTTTTAAAAATAGTTCCGGCGATTAAACATTTTTTAATAATTTTTAAAATTTTTTAATATCCGATTTCAGCACAACACTCGAGCAAAGGGTGTCGTGCTGAGTATATATCGCAGTTCTAGGGAGAGTTTTGGCTAGTTCTCGTAGAGTTCTATGCTCTGCAATTATTTTCAATAATAGTTCCGGCGAGTAAACATTTTTTAATAATTTTTAAAATTTTTTAATGTCCGATTTCAGCACGACACTCGAGCAAAGGGTGTCGTGCTGAGTATATATCGCAGTTCTAGGGGGAGTTTTGGCTAGTTCTCGTAGAGTTCTATGCTTTGCAATTATTATTAATAATAGTTCCGGCGATTAAACATTTTTTAATAATTTTTAAAATTTTTTAATGTCCGATTTCAGCACGACACTCGAGCAAAGGGTGTCGTGCTGAGTATACATCGCAGTTCTAGGGAGAGTTTTGGCTAGTTCTCGTAGAGTTCTATGCTCTGCAATTATTTTCAATAATAGTTCCGGCGAGTAAACATTTTTTAATAATTTTTAAAATTTTTTAATGTCCGATTTCAGCACGATACTCGAGCAAAGGGTGTCGTGCTGAGTATATATCGCAGTTCTAGGGAGAGTTTTGGCTAGTTCTCGTAGAGTTCTATGCTCTGCAATTATTTTCAATAATAGTTCCGGCGAGTAAACATTTTTTAATAATTTTTAAAATTTTTTAATGTCCGATTTCAGCACGACACTCGAGCAAAGGGTGTCGTGCTGAGTATATATCGCAGTTCTATTGTTAAAATCTATCAGGAACTCTAGATCTCGTCGAAATCTATCGAAATACATGAATAAAAATTTTTTTTGCATAAGTGTCGTGCTACGGGAAGTTAGCACGACATTTTTAAAAAATTCGTTTTTTGACCTTAAATTGACAGAACTATTTGCGAAACCTATCAGGAACTCTAGAACTCTTAAAAGTGCTACTAGAACTCATATGTTTTTTTTGAAAATCGAAAAAAGCCGTGCCAACTTCACAGAGTCCAATCGCAATCTACTATAGATCAGTCTATCGAATGCACTCTCCCGAGATACTTCGCTCATCTATGAAAGATTAATTGCGTGAAACCAAAATTATTAATTAGTAATTATTGCTCGCAGATTTTGACAGATAGATTAATAATCGCGATCAAGTGTGAAAATATTGTCTCGCTGAAAAAAAGACTTGCAAACAGTTGGCAGGTTTTTTTTTCAGCATTTTTTAAAATTCATTTCGTATACAATATTAATTAGTGCGAATAATTATGAAAGACAGAAATATGAAGTCAAAATTTTTATCGTTAAAATAATATCGAACGTTTGGTTAGGTACATTATAACATACAGTTGAAAAATTTGTGCTAAATTTAACAGATATCACATGTCCCAAACGGTCCATAGAAATTTTTGTTTTAATTTAATATAATATAGATATGTTAAATGGAGACACGAATACCTACTGTGTTAATATTTTAAGATAATAAATGCAAAACTTAAAGTATAATTTAAAATAAATTTTGGGTGAAATTAATATAATTTTAATGCAAAAATTAACTAAAAATATGTTAATTTTACATTTTACCATTTCCACTTATATTATAAAATAAAATTTTAACAGATAAATCTTGTCGCTAATAAAACGGAACATATTTATTGTGTAAAATGAAAAATAGATGCATATTATTTTATTTTCACATCTTTTCAATTGCTTTATTAATTTAACATTGAAGTTCAATTACCACAATAACAATATGTTAAATAAACACACGAATGTGTTAAATATTTAATCCGAAATAACGGGGACCGTTTTCAGCAAGAAAACATAAATGTTTCAAATGCAGTCGTCGTCCAAATGTTGAAATTTCGAATTTAATAGAAATAATATTCGAGCGCGCGATTATTGGTCGGACGCTTCGTCTTGAACTTAGCGACTAAAGCCGTGACCGTCATCGGCGTGAACCTAATCTAACCCCGTTAGTGCGTCAGTCGCCGAACGGCAACCGTCGCGCATAGTTGAGTTTCCGGAGTGCCGAGTTAAGTATCTCGAGTGATCGTGATTGTGTTCTGCGTCGTTCGTGAAATCGGTTTGACGCGACGATACAGACATGATTTCGTTCGAAGGATACGACTTCGAAGAAACGAAAACACCGAGGCTCGCGCCGGACGATTCCAGGAATCGGTGGTGGGAGAGCTCGCGCCTCGCTCAGCCTTGCTTATCGCGATAGATCAGTCTGTTCGGGCGCGTGTTATGAATCGGGTTTTTTTTTCTCGCCGTTTCGCGCGCGCCTCCTGATCGTCGAACGGGGATCGTTGCGTGTTACAAATATGAATCGGCGCGTTATAAGTATGCGTGTCGCGAATTTCGCGAGTGCGTCGAGAAGTATGTGCATAGTAAAGTACGTCATGTTTTAGTTATGTTGACGCCGCGAGTGATGTAGCGCATAATGTGATGCGACTAAATGGATTGCCGCATAAATGTCGGGAGTGCGGAATGAAAAGTATCGGGCATTTATTATGGGTAGATGAGTGCGAGTGTGTTGCGCGAATGTAGGTGTACATCGATAATCGATACTCGATCGAAAGTGCATCTCATCGCGCGTAAACTGAATATCGCGAAAATTTGTTTGTTTCGTTGTTTGTTTTTAACAGTTGTTTTTTTTTTTTTTTTATAGTAATGGTTTCTCTCAATATCTTAATACACGTAAATGCGCGAATTGAAAGTGTTGAAAAAAAAATATCGTGCGTCTGTTGAATATCAAATATCGCGAGTTTTGCGAATGGATAGTAATTGATACGCATTCGATTAAATTACGTGCGTGATAGATCATCGATCATTGAATAATTAAAGCTTCGGGCAGAAAGATGAATGAATCGGGCGACAAGAAAAAAATAACGAGACAATGTCTGGTGAGTCTGTAATTATTGCCATAATTAATTACATCTCGTATTTAGTTTATATGCAACTAATTGATACGAGTTTGTGATAATAATCTCGTTCTCTTAAATTATTAAAAATTAATAATATGATTGAAATATTTTTTCAAAATATGTGAGATGTATTTTTCATACATATTTTTTAACAATGTTTTTACTATGTTATTTACATACTAATGATAGACAAAGGAATAACTACAATGTATACCGATAGATTAAATTTTATATTATAAAAAGTACACAAAATTTATTTTCACGTAAAATACAGATTGAAAATAGAATTATTTCTATACATATAACATGTCGACCAAGAAGTAAATCGTTGAGGTATGATAGTATACAAACTAGTGATATCATTCGATATTTTTGATTTTAGCGAATATTTTTATTCTTAAAAAAAATAAATCTTATAAGTATTGTTTTTGTGGGGGGAGCAATCTGCCGAGAAAAATGCAGGCATTTCTGCAACTTCTTGAGCATTACTAATATACTAGATATACATAATATATATATACTATAAATACTATATATACATAAACAAAAACTATAAATAATAATTAGGCTTATTATTAAGCGTTGGTTTATGCAGTTTGCTACAATGGTTTACCCTCTTTGTTCATATTTCTTTTGTGTGTCGTCCTCCTTCTTTTTTTCCGGAGGATTTCAAAACCCCCTATTCTTTGTTCCGCTCGAGTTTTCACGTCGCCTTCGTCTTCGTGAAATGCCTCGGTCGTAAAATAGATGGAGAAACGATATCAGGCCGGTCACCGAATGGAAAAGCTATATATAGTCTCGCTGTGAAACGTCCACCGCTGTTTTTCAACCTAGAATAAATTCGTATCTTTCGCGTGGAGAATTTTTTAAAAATATGATTAGAAAAAATGGAGAAGCGAACTATTTTTTATTATCATCACCATTAACGATATAGTTTAGCATTTTTAGTTAGCGCATATATATTTACAAATCTATTACTCTTACTTATTATGATTTTCAACGAGCGGCTAATCTAATATATATGTCTCGCGTGTAGGTATATTTTCGAAGAAGCCTATTACGATGTTCTCGAGAAGATGATGAATATCGTCGCGTGTTCTCTGCCTTTGTCTTCTCGCGTAATTCAATTCTAAAATATCTTTTTCGTCCGAACGCATCCGCCGTTGTAAATTCGCATCGCCATTGTTAAGAGTACGCGAGGGAGAGGAGCAATTTATGTCGATATACCGTGACGACGGGGGTATATTGGCGAACTTTATAACGAGTAAGCCGGTAAATTGATTCGGTATACATCAAAGCTTCGTCGAAAGGTTAATGGGTCCACGTGCCGGAGGCGGCGGTGGAATTGCGCGAACTGCAAACGTCGCGACCTCGCCGAGGACACGCCGATGGCCGCGTCTTAAACTTTGACATTTCCACGATCTCGGAGAGACGTCAACGCTACACCAATTTTCCCGGCTCCTCTTATATACTCGTTCTCGCGCTGCGCGTACTTTGCACGCGCACGTTGTTATCTTCTTTGTATACTCTGTGTCAGAATTGAAATATGTCTCTCGAACGCGGATTTCTGTTTATACGTAAGCCGAGGATGATGGCAATTAACAGTTATTAATGTATTAAAGAGCAAATTGACACAAGGGTTTTTTTTTGTTCATTATGTATAGGCTATTTTAGCAGCGGGTTCTTGGAATTATTTCTATTTTCGATTTGCATCGATCAGATTAGTCATATCGATTTATTGAAATTGTAATTTGACTTACTGTTTGAATTTCTTGGTTTCATTTGCTTTAGTCATTCGTTGAACTCAATCTGTCAAGGTTAAGATTCTCTGTTTTATTTATTATGATATTAGCAATCATATTAGGAAGCTCGCATTTTCAACAGGCGGTACATTTCTGCATTACACTTGTAAAATATGAAATGTTATAGGAGAAACTATTTATCTCGTGCTTACACGTGCGAACATGTGCTTTCTAAAGTGCAAATGAAGATCATTAATTTATCTCATAACTCAAGATTATATTAATATTCCACGTCTCATTAACAAACATTGCAATTTTAATAAATATATCTTATGTGATATCTATATATACAAAGATATGAATATTTCTCCCTCCGAAATGTATTTATTCATTTTTGTTTTACTGATAAAATTTATTCTACAAGTTATATCGCGGCTCTCTCTCTTTCTCTAATTAGCTGTTTCTATTTTTATGGAATCCCCCTTTTTCTTAATTAAAAAAAAAAAATGAATGAAAAGAAATCTCTCAAGATATTAATAAAAAAAAAGGAAATAACTCTCTCGAGTCAAATAAAAAGTTGGTAAACTATAGCAGATTGTCGAGATATGTGCAACGCACCACGAACGATGAATTTCGCGTTATCGGGTTTCAATTCGCTCGCAGCCGTCGTATTCACTCGTCATTCGGCACGATCGCGAAACATCGGGTTGCAGTTGCAACCAAAATTCGTGCGCCGCCGTAGTCCCCGCGTTTCCGCCGACTATGATTCGTCGACGAGAGGGAACGTCGGGAACGGGAAGGGACGGGATGAGGCCTCCCGATCAATGCAGCGGCGGCTACGACGCCCGACGCGGAGCGTCGCGACGCCGCGCCGTGCCGTGCCGTAGAGCGGGAAAGCGCGGCGCGCAAAACGTAGGTGCGCAAAGCGCAGTCACCACTTCCGGTGTGTTTGCGCGGAATCCTGACACGCGTTGCGCCCTTCCCGGGGACTATCGCGTGCGTCGCGACGCCCGCCGCCCTCTGCGCCACGCCGGTATCCTCGCCGGGGTCAGAAACACCCACGTACGACCGTTGAACTTTGCGCGTTTGAGCTGGTCCGACAGAGAGAGAGAGAGAGAGAGACAAGTGTGTCCCGTAGGCGAGAATTGACCGGTACAAAACCCGCACTTGTGCCTCGTCGTCCGGAGTCTCGTGTTTCTATTTTAATCTTAATCTCGGGAATGTATGCCACGAAGGGATGTAACGTGTCTGTGTTTTATCGTTTTACCTTGGAGATTTAAGAGCTCGGATAAATTTGAAAAATTTTATAAATCGTGTTTAGTTAAATTAAATGATATTTATGTCTTTTTTCTCCCATTAATTATTTCTGCGGTACTATTTGGGAATCTTGTCTTGTTAATGCACAGTATGAGTGGAACGAAGTGACATTTTATTTTCGGAATAGATGTTGATTAGATTTTTCAAGTACTCAGACTTTATTTTATTAAATAATATGTATAACGTTTAAATATTATTAGCATGTTAAATATATTTGATAAACAACTCCATATATACGTTCGAGAGAAGGAAGTTCTAATATTATTGAAATATTAAAAATCTATAACTATAAACTGCCGGAGATATATAGAATGCTATATGTCACATTTTTTTAAGTATGTTTAAACATTTTTCCTCAGGATGTTATTACACAGATGTATTTGGGCATTTCATATTTGACCATGCATAAAACACATCGCTATATAAATTACTTGTTATTTAATTAGATCACATTTCAAATTCACATTTCCGCATTTTGGATATGATTTCTATACGAGATCACAGAATTATTTTCGAAATTATCCCAATAAAGAGCGTAATTTAATAAATAGTACAACATATTTATTTAATTAAAAATTCGAAAGTCAGGAGTTACTTTTTGATTTTCGTGAGAGAAATTTCCGAATTTGAGAACTTGGTTTGATTTTCCGTCTCTGGTTTAAGCCTTGAGCCGAACTGTAGCGGCCCCAGCTCGCTCGCTCGACGACTCCTTTACTCCGGTTCAAGGCTTATAATTACTCGACCCGCAAGTAGGTCGCTTTCTCCTCTGGTACTTTGCGCCACTGCGCGCAAAGACTCGATCCCGCCTCGACATGCCTTATTCCGCGAATCCCCGATTTGCTTCAACCACTCGCTCGTTCGGATGATCCTCCCTCGTTATAAAAGCCCGCCGAAAAGTCATTCGATTTGTGAATCAAAACGCGTTCTTCGATCGAGTAAAGATCAGCCATTACACGATTTCCTATGATGCGACATATATACGATAATAAATACACTGAACAAAATATTTATGTAAAATTACATGATTAAGCTTGGTTTTTTCCGACCCAGCATAATCATGCAATATTGATACTTACATGGAAGATTACAGATTATATGTAATTTCATATGAAATATGGTATATTCCTAAATATTTTCAAGATTAAAAATATTTCACTGAACATGTAATTACACATAGGAAATGTTAGGAATGTATAAATGCTATAAAATAATGTTATAAATAAAAAATAGATAAATACTTATAAAATAAAATTTTAATAAAGTAAAAATGGTAAATTTTAAATTACATATGATTTTTGCATAAAAATAATAAATTTACCTATATTTTACATGCATTCTTACATTAATATGTATTTTCACTTCAAAACAAATAGAAAAAAAAATTACAATGATAAGCAAGTAACTTTTCCAGTTTTGAGCTAGTAATTCCCATGTAAAAGTACATGGATTTTTTTCAGTGTAGATGACAACTAATTTGTTTGGTCTTGATACATTATTTTGTCTTCATTTCGACATTCATATAACGAAGTAAACAGCTTGAGATACGCAAATAGTTGACTCACGCGAGTCCGACATCTTTATTATACCCAAGTACGTTGATTTCGCTGACTGAATCTCGCAAACGTCAATTTGAATAACGGTGCATCCTCGAGCGGCGTCGAAGAAGGAAAACAAAAGAGAAACGCGGGCCGCTCAATCACGCGGGACAGTAATCTTCGTTCGGTCGATACGCAAGCCAGGCCGGCTAATTCCGATAGATAGGATCCGCTTACGATAACGAACAATTACCGCGCCGGTAATATTAACTTACGCGGGAAAATTACACGCGCCGGAAGAGAACGGTCTCCCGCGTGTCTGTGTCACCGGTGTTGCACGACGATGCACAACTTGCGTTTCGTTCGCATGAAAAACCGCGGAGTTTCTCCCGCAGTTGTGATTTTTTTTTTTCGACGGAAGCGGCTATTTTCATCGTGTATAACGCCGGCAAAAATTATTACTTTGCGATGTATCGCGTGTCTCGAAACATTCCCTCGTGAATCGACGAGTCTTTCTGCGAGTTCGTCAGCGACGATAATAATCGTTTCATATATCCGCTCGCATATAATAATCCATTCAGTCCATATCGGAAATATGTTCGATAATGTTATTTAGATTTGTTTGACATCAAGTTTATGATTTTAAGCAATAAATATTGATGCACGACAGTTATCAGTATACAGAAATAAATTATTAAAATCGCTATTTCCATTATTGCTCATGTAATGCATTTGAATTTTTAAAGACAAGAGATTTTTAAAGTTTCAACCGTGCATGTGTAGAAGAATAATTTATGCTTACTTTAATTCCAACTTAGGTTTATATAATCAGTTTGAAATTTTTGTTTTTATATGATAAACATACATGCATGTGTAATGTGAATTTATGTTTGTGAACTGATTTAATTTTCTGAATAGAAAGTTTAACTTTTTAATTACGTACACCGATCGACATATTGTATACATGTTATCATTATATATATATATATATATATATATATATATATATATATTAAACTATTGATTTTATTATTGGAGAATTGTAATCACTGAAATATTAAATAACTGTACTTGAAGTTGCTCACTAATAATTCATAACATCGTCATTTTCCACCGCGACGCGGACAATCGAAAATTGTCCCGTTTCACAATAGCATCATTAACATGAGAATAATGAATCAAGATAACATGTTACAGTCATGCATATTTCTATTTCTATTCTCCGCCGTAGTGTCGAAATCTGTGCGCGATAAAAATAACGAGGATTTGCCGCGACGGATCGGCCAATGAGAGAGAATTCTATCTCGGTTCTCTATTAAACGGCGAGGGAGACCTTACGTCGAATTTACGAGAGGGAAAGATCGAGAGATGGGGAGGCCGAATAATTTAGTTTCCGTATACAACCGCAGCGAAATACCCGTTATAGCGGCGGAGGAACGCGCGTAGGTAATTATAGCGTCGGAGTGCGGTCGCGTCGCCACGCGGGCGACCTATTCTGCGGTGAGCAGCGCACGTTGCTGCATATTGCGCGTTAGCTTGCGAACGATCAGGCAGCGTGTACCACACGTATGCGCTTACACACATTGCTTGCACGCGCGTGTGCGCCGAAAGAAGCGCGATATTTGTCCTCTAGCGTCTCTTTCTCTCTGTCTGTCTCTCTTTTTTTTTTCCTCGATCTACCTTCGTCACGGCCTTGACACGTGTGCGACACGTATCCGGACCCGGACGTAGGCTTTTTAAATCTCGACCTTTTCACCTGCTTAATGCCTTGTATAGTGCATGCGATCGTGCACCCGGAATCGTCGTCGAGACGTACGAAACGTACGATGAACTTGTGATAGGAGAAAGAAAAGTTTCGTTTGAGTGAAAAGATTTATGTTAACTGGAGACTGGGCGTCCGCGAAGGGGGCTAAAATTTATTTGCATATTTAATATGAAAAAAGTAAAATCAAATAAAAAAAATAAAATCAAATAAAAAAAATAAATTTTAAAAATTAAGAAAGGACAAAAATTATAATTATGCCCCCGTTTGGAAAAAATCCTGCGGACGTCTACGCTGTAGATGGAATGGAAATTTTCTTAAATATGAATGAGACAGAATTAAGAGAAATTAATCCTTCGTGGAATTTAAACTCTCGTGATTCTTAATGCAAAAACATGATCTTTTAGCAATTTTAAAGAAGGCGTTTAAAACATAAAAAAAATAATATATGTGTCGAAATGTTTATATAGCTAATTTTATTTTTGAGAAAAAACGAATATAAATTATATATTTTTGTATATATCGTCTATATTGGCTGTGAGTTTATCTGGAAGAATCGTGTAAAGCTTTGAGTAAGCTTTGTTTACCCTTTCGTAGAACCCTCAATTACGAACGAAGCGTTAAAATCCGTTCGATACGAAATAAGACGAGAAAGCGCGCGCGACGTTGGATCAACATTTGCACGCGATCGCGTTTAATGATCTCCCCTTATCCCGTGCGTGAATCAATATCGTCTGGACTTCGAGTCGATTGGTCAATAATCCCGCCGTTATATAATCGCGCTGTTGTACGTCGTTGTACGACGCGTATATATTACGCAGTTAATAATGACGATCGTTGTACATACTCGAACGGGGCATGTCCGATCGATTTCGTTCGCGAGTACGGATGTGTAACAAAATGATCCTGTAACACTGGTATTTCACTATTCGGTAGGATTAATTGTTCCTTCGATATTTGGTGCGCGGCGGAGAAGTAAAAGCGGTAATTGATAGCGGATGCCGTTTATTGACCGTCGAAACACACTTTATTCGTTTGTAGTTGGCTTGTCGATCGCAATAAGAGAAGCCGTAAATCTTTCACCGCTATCTCGTGTCAATGCCCTCTTTGGCATTTGAATGATGATAATAATGATAATGATAGCACGTTAAAGTAGTAACGTTAATTTTGACATATAAGCTTTAGTAGCTTTGTAATTTAAATAAATAGTTAATATTATATTATGAATATATAGATAATTAATATTATAATTAGATACCTGATTACAAATATATGATTGATAAAGATTCTCGATATACACGATTAAACGCCACGCTCAGAAGTATGCATTCGTCATTAAAAAACTGCAGATTCCGGAAGGAAATGAATTTTTCTATGATTGAGGCATCTTGTCAGGTCTTTTTTATACATTTTTCTGGAACATCGATGACTCTAGTTCGTTTGAACATTTAGTTTTATTAGTCGCTTCTTTCATTAAACCGGTTTGTGCGTATAACAGGTAGAAGCGTGGACGGAAACGCGATCGATTGTCAGCGCCAATTATCCCTCTCTTTCTCTTCGTAATTGGCTTTGATCTCGAAAGTATTTAATTCCTAAAACAATATCGTAAAAGAAAATTTGACTATTTGTTCGTACGTCAATTCTCGATGTAACTCATCGTCATGATGGAAGCGATATTATTCCACATTACGCATCAGAGTTTATCAGTAGTATTAATCAAAATATGATTGTTAGCGTGTAATAGATATTATACATTGTCACGCGAATCTTCCATATCTTGAAACAGAAATAGCTGATGTTTAGGTATATATGTTTCTAAAAACAGCTCTTATCTCTTTTAAAAAAAGATCAGTCAATTAAAAGGAAAATATAAAATACATTTCGTTTATATTGCACATTTATATTATATACAATTGTTTGAGACATAAAATGCATTTATGTCCATGTTTGGATAGACATTTTATCTGGAAAGATATTGGGATAAGATATATCAAAATGTCGAAATAAGTACTGAAACTCTCGAATAACGCAAACAACGGATCGATTCGACAAGTTGTCCGGTGAAATGTCACTCAAGATTTAGAGATATGAATCGCATCACGATTTTATTTGCGCGAGTGCGAGTTTCCTTGCATATATTTACATTCTTGTAATTTCATATCGCGATTTCTGAGAAAATATTTTTAGTCGCAAAAAAAAAAAAAAAAAAAAAAAGAAACTCATACTCGACATCATTCCACCCTTTTCACCGATAAAATTCGATGACCGCTCACTCGACTTTCGCATTTTTATCTGATTTCTCGACTGGAAAGGAGAAAGTCGCGGACAACAGTTGTCACTGGAGATACCTACGTGAGTCGTAATCCTCATCATAAACCGTCGTTTTCAAACGGAAACGGCTACTCGGATAAATCAATATGTTTGTTATCTGCTGAATATTGTTAATTTCCAATATTTTCGAATTATATAATACACTTTAACGCGTATACCTATCTATCGGACAAATCTTTCATTGATTACTTATATATGTATAAAATACACTCACTTTTGTCGTATTACAGGTATATATGATAATGATAAATTCATTCGTCAGTTTTGGAAATCAATTTCTCTTTAATGAAAATGTGTATTCAAATGAGGCGAAAGCGAAACGGACGTTAATTTGACAGATATATTTTTGATATCGCTTGCTACGTATAGGGCATCTTTTTATCGATGCGTCATTGTTGTGTAGGTGAATGGAAATTATATTTCTGATTTTGGGTATATGAGCAATGACGCGATTTCGCCGCATGTCTAGAATGAGAGAGAGAGAGAGTAACTTAAATCTGGCAGATTGGTTTCAGTCGTTGGTATACGTTGACTAGCTGGCAACCATCCAGCAACCGGGGATTTCGCTGTCGAGCATATAATGCCGCAAGATGCCTGAGTTTCAACATATACATGTCTCCCTTTCTCTCTCTTTTCGAGAAATTCATATCGCGTGTTATTGGAACGCGCACTCTTTTGTGCAATTACACCACATCAATAATGCTTAGCTTATTCATTATTATTATTTTAATTTTTGTAATGAGTGATCTGGATTAATAATCCGAACCATAATAATATTATTATTAACTTATTATATTGCGAAAAGATTAATTTAACCCTCGCTGTTAGATATAAAGTAAATAAGTTAAAAAAACAACAAGGGAGGAAGACCAGAGAGTAGAAGAGTAGAAGAAAAATAATATAAAACAATAAGGATGTAAATGACGAAGGTGAGATCCGCGTATACGTTTTAAACAGCGACCGCGCGCTTAATATCGTTAATGAACTCCACGGCCATCGCCGCGATAGATCACCCCTGACCTTTTTCGTTCGGAGAGAGAGAGAGAGAGAGTCGACTACCCTTGCGTCGGTCAATTATAACCCCGGCTAATCGTGGTAAAAAAGATTGTATCTACAACGCGTGCACGTGCGAACGAGCGAGCTTTACCGAATCCGGCGTCAGAGCCACGTCGGCGATTATCCCTGCCACAAAGTGGATGACGAAATTGCGCGCGCGAACGTATATACATATATATATATACACACATCGAATATGTGAATCCCCCGGATCGTTTACGATAATGTTCTCATTAAAGTTACGACGCTTATTCATGCTCTTCAGCGTTCTGCCGAAGGATTATCCGTACTTAATTACGTCTTCGGAACACTCGACTGATTTTCTCGCTGAAATAAAGTCAAGGTCGCGTTTAGTTAGAATCTTCTTTCTGCGGATATATTTAATATAAAAATGTATTATTAAAAGTTTATGTAATATACAATATACGATCGTCTTGCTGATTTTATAATCCGCTTCTAATATAAAATATTAGAGATAACTTTCTAATGCACAATATTATATATAGTTATTTTATTATTATACATATCTCACTTGGATTAGATTAGATTATACGAATCCTTCCATTTTTAGTAAAGTTAATTATTATATAATTTTTAATTAACGATTTTAATTTTGACGGATCTTTGAGAGAGAGAGAGAGAGAGGCGAGATTTATTAGCACGAAGATGAGAAAATCCGGAAGACGGAACGTGAGTGCCTGTTAAACTTAAAATATCTCTTAACTGCGAAAGATGATGAAGGGGCAACGAAACACCGTCTGTATTACTCGAGCGTTATTACATCATCGTAGCGATGCGATGCGAAGCCGCGAGCGAAATCTACTTCTCGATCTCTCCGGAGCGCATAAAGTCATTCGAATCAACAATGAAGTCGCACGAAAGAGGCGAGGCATCGCGCGATACGCAGCGATTGCGCATATCTCCGGCAATTAGAACGTTAAAAATACCGGAAATCTTGCTCGATCACGGTTTTAAATCACACATTTTATCCGCTTATCTTAATGAGAATCCGGATCGCGCGGCGCTTTCTAAATCGGAGAGCTGGTATGGAGAAGAGCTCGTCGCGGTTGCGGATCCGGAAATATTTGCTAAGAAAATAGGTACAGTATATATATATATATATATATATATATATATATATATATATATATATGTATATACATCGTGTGTGTGCAGAAGTACAATCTTTACAGAATCTTTCAGCGCAGTTCTTTGAAAAGAAAGTTGGAATAAAGAAGCAAGAATAGAATTGTATAAACTCCGTACATGTGTTTCGTATATTTTTCATTTCGATATATTTTTGCTGAAACTTGGCGCTGTTTGCCCGCCTTTTTTTTATCCTTAAATCCGCAACCGCGACGACAAGTTTAACAAAACGTCGTCTCGATATTTATGAACGTCAGAAGAAAGAAGATTGTTGAAGTCGCCAGTGCGAATCGTGAACGGTCGTTTCAATCTCGCGCATCCTTCGCGCATACGACCTTGACACACTGACAGACACAGCCGGGAATAAGCGAGCTCTCCGCATCCAGGTCGAGCGAACTGCTGCGACAATGATGCTTGTTAAGAGAGTAAACGAGATTGTTCGCGAGCGAACGTGTCCGAATCGATTATTAGCGATTGTCGTGTCTGTAATCTCGTTACGTTCGTCCACTCGGATATCGGATAGTTTCCGCTCTCGAAAAAAAAAAAGATTGGTTTTGAGATAAATTCGCTCTTATCTGACGCCGGATTTACCGTGTCGAATGCCAACTGGAAATCTTTGGTTAGATATGTGGGTGAAATTAATTTTTATCTATTCGTATTCGTGTAAAACGCTATCAAGAATTTCAATCGTGATATAATCTTCACACATCGCTGATTAAGTCTCGCAAGTAATGCATTACACTAATAATTAATGTATTAATTTTTGTTTGAATAGTATCAGCAGTTCATCTTTGCGAATTTTTAAAGTTATTTTTATTTTTTAAATAAATATAATAACTCGAGACACTTTATATTATTAGGTTTGCAATTTATAGCGCATACGATTTTGAACGATATACAGGGTTTGTCCGGAAAGTAATGCGTCGCATTTTTTTGTGACGCGACTATACATCGCAGAGCGATGGGACCGGTTGGGGAGGAAGGGGGGTACCCTTAGCTTTCCAACGGTAGGTCGCTCAATTGTTTCCATGCGCTTGGAGGGTTAGGACGGCTTATTTTGTGAACCTCTGCTTAGTGGTCGCGTCGAACTTGTGATGGAGAGAACGATAGAGCAACGCTATGCGATAAAGTTTTGCGTGAAGCTGGACAAGACGCCGCTGGAAACTTTTGAAATGCTCAAGAAAGTTTTCGGGGACGATTGCCTTTCCAAATCGCAGTCAAACAGATGGCACAAGATGTTTAGAGAAGGTCGGAAGGAGGTCGCCGACGAGGCCCGCGCAGGACGCCCGTCAACATCGCGAACGGACGACAATGTGACTCGTGTGCGCCAATTATTGAATTCAGACCGTCGAATGAATGTTCGCTTAATGTCGGAATTATTGAACTTGCCGAAAACGATTGTTCACGAGATTGTATCGGAAGACTTGGCCATGCGGAAGATTTGCGCAAAACTTGTGCCCAGAGTGTTGACCGATGCGCAAAAGCAACACCGAGTGGAAGTTTGTGAAGAACTCAAGCAACTCTGTGCAGATAATCCCAATTTCCTTCGGCCCCGGCGGACTTTTTTTTATTTCCTCGGCTGAAAAGGGAGCTCAAAGGACAACAGCTCGAGTCGGTTGACAACGTACAAGCTACTTCGACGGCCTCCCTGAACAGCATCCCAGTCAAGGAGTTCCAGAAATCTTATGACGCATGGAAATCGCGTTGGCAAAAATGTATTGACGCAGAAGGGTCATACTTCGAACAATTTTAAGTTGTTTTACCTATGCGATCAATAAATTCTTTTTTAAAAAAATGCGACGCATTACTTTCCGGACAAATCCTGTATGTAATTTCATTAATTGCATGGATTGGAATTGCATCAAAATGGTTTCTTTTTTAGCTTGCTTTGACAAGTAAAAAGTTAGTAGTATCGATGTATAGCATCGGTTGGCTATACAACGAGATCAGATGCATACTCGTCTTGCATGCATGTTCCTCAAGGAGTGGAAGAGGTGTAGAGCTCCTTTTTTGACGGGCAAAGGACGACCGGATCGATTTGTTAACTTTGTGCGCGCTCGCGCTGCATAAATCGACGCGACACGAATTTGCGCTTAAATTCTTCTCACGTCATCGGATTTCTGAGAATCCGAGGCGCCTCGCAATGAACAGAAAATTACGCAGTTGCATTACATTATATAAAATATTTTTCATGAAAAAGATTATTTTGCATATGCTACTTTGAGTTTCAATAGTGTTTAACAAACTTTATTGATAGATTTACTTGATTTAATTCAAGTTATTGCGATCAGATCTAAATATATCTTTGCCACATCTTTTCGAACGAAAATATGAGAATTTTTGACGCAATGTTTTATTTAAATCTAGCTTTAATTAAATTTTCGTTCTTCACATGCGTATCCCTGTCATGTATACAAATGAGAGAGCTAATTCTACGAGAACGGAAAATGTGTTCTCTTTGTTGTTGTTTTAATCCAGTCTGTTAATGAACTCGGATTCTTTAGCTCTATTTCGCTTTTTTGATGCATCAATTCTATGTTTCTCTCGCGATGTTCGTTGCTAACTCAGGTGTCCTCCAAACACTCGGCTCGTTCGCTGCGCCGGTTGAAACGCGCGCGAGCGCACGCTTCATCTCTCCACGTGAAATGTATGCGGCCTTGACATCGCGCGGCCGATCGCAGAGCGAAGCCGCCTGGTTAATATCATGCGCTCTCGCTCGCAGGCGCGTTTCGTCGTCGCATTTCGCAATCGCGCGCAAAGACATGATTTATGATCGCGATTAAAACCGCGAGCGCAACCGTGGCATACGATTCGACGACGGCGGCGAATGAAACGATCCGGGATATATCTGACGTTTCATCTATCTTCGACCCAACATATCCTGAATTTCAAATGTGAACGAACGAAAAAATTGAAATATATACCGGGTAGATTAAATTTGATCGAATTAATTGAATGTGATTAATCGATAGGTACATATATCGATTAATACGTGGGAGAATTATGGACAAATCTAATTTTTACGAAAATTAGATTTGAATTTTTCAATTATATTTAAACACCGACAGACAGTTTTAGAAACTGTATATTTTCCTTTGTCTGTGCATAATTCAAAAATAATTTCTTTTCTAGGAAAGCGAATAAAGTAAAGATATTATTTAAATCTAATTCCCTTCTCTCTTAGATAATTACCACAAAGTGTAATCTTATACTTTTAAGTAAATGTCTACATTCAACTTGAAAGCCGTTTTAACTTGAAACAAATTCCCGTAATAGATTTTCTCCGCAGGGAGGTTTTCGTCGACAAATATCTGTCTAATCGTTGAACGACATTCATTTTATTATTGACACGACAGATACTCACGATTACGTCACAGGAAATGAGACTCTGGTATAATCGGATGTGTAATTTATCCTCATTCTTGCGCAAAGATCAATGATTTCGTAAAGATCATCGCTTTCCAAACGGATATAGCGATTCTCGATTCTCGATCCGCAAAGTGATGTTTTATCCCGGGAGCAACACGATCGCAAACGTGCGTGCGATCGTTTAGCTTAAATGAAACATTCTTCTTAATAGTCGTGTACTCGAGAAAGGAGAAAAAGAGGAATCGGCGTCGTGTATCACGATGTCGTTATGTACGCCGTCTTCTCTCCGCGTGTTTTCGTCGCTCTCGGTTCTTCTTTGTTAGCACCCTTACCGCTCTTTCTGCCCACGATCGGTCGACATAAATCCCGGACAAGGTGGAAAAAACGTCTGTTTCGGGCACGTCCGTTCGAGCGTGTCGAGAGAGACGGAGCAAAGAGTTGGAAGGAGAGAGAAAGAGCGAGGACGTCGGGTCGACGACGCTTGTTTCGCGGTCGTTGATATTTCGGTACCGTCTGTTCTCTCGTCCCATCTTCTGTTTTACTCCGCTTTTTTTCTCTCTCTCTTTTTCCTTTATCTAGCTCTATTGTCCCTCTATCCGTTCTGCACTTCATCAGCTCCTCCCGCATGATTTCGACAAACTTTTCTCTTCTTTTTCCTCTTTGGACGTATAATAGAGATAGAAATCTGACGAGCGAGAGAGAGAGAAAGAGAGGGAATGATTATGGTTCTGGTTGACCATGAGTATCTCACCGGCCATAATCTCCGGGTAGATCCCGGCGTGTGATCTCTCTCTTGCTCGTTCGTTTTCTTCTATATCTCGTTCTTCTCCCGTTCCGCATCCGTCCACTCTTCTTCTCGCTCGCGCGTTTCGTTCCGCTGGTTTCTTTCGGTCGTTCGTTGAACATCATGGAAGTGTATATACGATATCGCCGTGTCGCGTCGGCTTGATTCAACGCGCTCCGAAAAACTATACCGCCTCTTCAATTTTCTTATTTTCCTATTTTTATTCAATCGTCGCGCCTTCAACCTTTTGCGACGCAACGGTATTTAGCGCAGGCGCTAAACCTTTCACGTTTTTATATACGAACGTCCAAGGATCGTCCCTTAACATCCGATATGACCAGATTTTTTGAAAAAATAAAGGACAACCCTATGAAAATTTCGAGACTTTGTTTCAACATGTTTCCAAATCAGTTTGCGACTAAAAGTGAAGATCGATGTTGACACGAATCTTTGGTTTCTTAAATATATTCCGGATAAAAGGTTCCGTTATTTCGTAATATTACGATATTGGATATTAAAAGGTTAAGTAAAAAGTAAAAGTCAAAATTGTAATATAAAGGATAACATTTTAAAAATAAAGGAAAGATTGAGTTTTGGAAAAATGAATAAATCTAAAAAAGATCAGCTTAAAATATAGGACAAGAATATTTAGTTTTAAATTAAAATTTGGAAATTAATAATTGAGTGAATGAATAGTCTTCAAGTTTTTATTTTAAAATCTTTAGATGTTAACTAAAAAAAGGCTTGTCTTACTCAGTCGACAATTATATTTATTTATACTACTCGCACTTCATTTTTTATCTAATTGATAATTATAGCACTGTTTGTGACATACCTATATGTCTGCTTGTCATTCGTTTGCATACAATACGTTAAACTTATATTGTTAGTTTCGAGTTACGTCGATAAAGAATTTGCGCCGAGTCAGCTAAAATTGAGTTGCAAAAGTATTTTCGTTTTTTCATCATATGGCAATAAAGTCAATATTAATCACTTTATTTTCTATTATAAATGCCGAAAGAATTTCATCGATGTAATAAGTGCAAATACCATACATTACAATAATATAGATAAATTTATATTAGTATATTAATATATTTTTCTCATAGCTATTGTGAGAGACGCATTCTTGATTGTTCTTTCAAAGCTATTTACTTGAAACATAAATATGAAATTAAAAGATGACAAGTAAATTCAGGATTGTTGTGGCAATGCATTTTTATGCAAAAACAGAAACGAATAAGACACATTTACAGTGTTCTCCGGTTATTGTGTTATTTTTCTACTATCGAGATAGGAATAAAAGGCAAAAATTTCTTTAATGATCTTGTCTCTTCCTTTAATCTTGTTTGACGCTGATCGAATTATACTTTCTTTTTTAGTTGTTATCCGTTAAATTTTCCTCCTGTATAATCATATTCGGTGTATTATTCAGGAGTCCCGATATACGAGACAGGTGAATTGACCTATACGACAGAGGAGGCTCGTCGTAAACGGGAATCACGTCGCGCGAGTCTTGAATCAATAGCAGGTCGACGCGCGCGGACAACGGGTGTCGTATATGTACGTGCATCTGTGAATCTGAATGTGTGTATGTGTGCGTGTATGTACGTATACGTGTGTATGTTTGCCGGTGGTGTCGCCGGCTGAAGTTATCGGCCGACGATAACGATGACCGATTATCTTTCGTCACCTTATCGCGGTTGTTATTTACGAAGGCGTGTTATTACGTTCAGCCTGCGGCTCGCGCCTCTTCTTCCTCTTGTGTCGCGTATCATCTTTTAGATCGCGTTTTTCACATTTTCTTCACTATCTGCATCTATCTGTTCAAATATTTTCCAGTGTCTCTCGATTTGTTTTTCCTTCTTTTTTTTTTTTAGATATTTTTGTCTAGAGTTAAAATAACTGAATGATTTATCACTGATATTTTATTTACACCACTTGACATATTGATTCACCGAGATTTATATTTACTTCACTAAATGCTATACGATGTAATTATTATTTTAAGGGCCGATTGTTCCAACTTTTTCGTAAAAGTTTTATCTGACAGGTAGAGCATCATATCCCCGTCTCTTTTGTAGAATTTATCCGAAAAGAGACGGAAATAAGCAGCTATCTGCCGGATAAAACTTAGCAAGAAGTTGGAAAAATCGTCTCTAAATGTATTATAGTATAAATGTTAGATGAGACAAAAAAATTCGACTGCGTATTGGAAAGTTAATCGACTGGTATATACAAGCTGTTCTCTCTCGCGCTCGATCTCGTCTCATCTGCCGATTGCGTGCGCGATCGTACGATCCGCGTAAACTATCGGCCAAGTTTCGCGGTCTGTGTTTAGAAACGGTTAGGTGTATATTTAGCGACATTTGTGGAGCGGATGCTGGCTGACGTTGGCCGAGCGCCAGCCATCAGCGCCCGGCCTCGGAGATTACACAGCATGCAGCCGGCGCTCTTTTCTCTCCATCGCATCGTCCGTCCCGCGTTTTTCCTCGCGTTCTTTCAACCGACCGCGTGTTGAATTGTCACCATCTCTCTCTCTCTCCCGTCTCGCAAGCTTTCGAAACAATCGGATTTCGAACGGGAAAGTACGCGTCCGGCGCGGGCGGATTTTTGCGGTTCGCGCGGTGATTATCAGCATGCGCTGTGTATTATTGTTTACGGGGATAAGCGCATTCTATTATAACACGGTAACGCGATAATTATACGACGCCGCATGTTATTGTGCGTTGTGTGTACGTTCGTTTCAATTTGCGATTATATGTAATTTATTTATATACGCGTCAGAGCTCGCTATTCATTCGTGTCATAGATATATATTTGTTACGTCTGTATTCGCGTTGGATAACTTGATTCGCGAAAAATCATTTGCAGCATGATTCTAAATTCGGTAGCTTATATTATTATTATTATCATCAGCATCGAACAAAATTTGAATTCGAATCATTAAAATCTCGATGTGTTAGTGCGTTGGTCGGTTATATTTTATTATCGACACGTTTTAACGTATATTTCGCGTCGATTAATTTAATGCGATAATAGCGGCATTAATTAAGAGACGCTTTAATTGTACGGCACGATTGCCGACGAGTTTTTCCGCCGCGGGCGAAGAGGATTGGTCTCGACCAGTCGCCATTAGTCACGTAATCTCGCGATCTCGTCAAATCGATTTCCGATGTCGAGCGACGAGCCTCACTTTCGCCATCTGTCATTTCCGTTAGAATCGGCGCGCAGATTCATTCGAACGACAATGGAATGCATTACTACTCATTGTGCGAGTCTCTGCGTTCCGACCTTGAACTCCTTTGAAGATTACATTTTGAGGTCGCTGACCCGGTCGCCGCGGAATCCCTAGACGATCGATTGCTCCGCTTCGCTCAAAGTGACGGTGCTTTCGTTGTATCTCGAACGAATACGTTCCGATTTCGTTTCGCGAATCGCAATCTGGACTACCACAATATTTACGATGTTGTTAAGGTTTATTATATTATACAACAGTTATATACAACTGATTTGTTGTGAAAACAAGATGCTTGCATTAAAAGAAATTCTGGTAGATTCAACCAGGAAGTAATTCTGTTCCGTCTATTTTCGAACAGAGTTTTTGTTGATGCAACGAGATTTTATCCAGTGCAGAGACAGAATTTTCTCTTATAGAATTTACTCTGAAAATCATGGTAATTATGAGACAATAATATATATGGTATTGGAAAATTTTATTAGAGCTTCTCTGATTAATATTTACCACATAAAAAATATTAATATCTGTCACAATAAGATATAAAATATGTTCGGTTAATTTTACTATGTATATACATATTAATATTTTTTATTGTGATAAGTATTAATCAGTATTATATATTAATATACAGTCGTGTATTAACTGTTCCCGGCCTCTATTGTTAGAATCAAAATGATTATTGCGCTGCATATTGCACTGTATGTATACGTTATGCACCGTTTGCTGACAGTATACGCCATACGCGATTCAAATTTGACATGCGCCGATGGATGCATCACCGATGGATGCATTCCGCTGCCGTCAAGCGATCCGACATTTCCACCAATTTGGTCGACGCGGTAATCAAACCGATGTATTTTGTTTCCAATATCTCCGGGGCGTGTCGTGTAACCGCGAATCAACGATTGCATTATCAATCAGGGTTTTTTTTTGTGGTGGACGCGCAATCTCCACTATTCGATCGAATCTTTATTTAATCTCATATGCACGACATTACGCTTGATTTATGTTTTTTGTATATTTTTTCAGCTAATTATTATAAATTACATTACAAGATTCGAAGCTTGCGATTCCGTTTTCTTGGGATATTCGCGATAGAGACCCATGTGCGAATCTCAAAAAGGCTCAGTACTGGCTCAATACTGGTGCCAGAGTCGCCAGTACTGGCTGACGTTCTGGGCCAGTATACCTAAGTTGAGATCGGGGTCATTACTGGGACAATGTCGGAATGATAACACGGGTCCCAGTCTCGGCGCCAACTTTGGCCCAACACAGAGTATTAATACTGGGACAACATTCATTATCAGTATTGGGCCAAATCTAACATTAGAATAACCGATATGTTTAAAATCATTATAAATTAATGTTTCAAAATAAAAATATTTGTTGTCATACACCAACGTATGGCCCAATGTATCCCCAGTGCTGATCCAATATATACGATTTTATCCAACATAACTTTTATCATCTCAGTACTATTTCACGTCTCGCCCCCAGTGCACACCCAGTACTAATACGATATTTGGCTCGGTATAGAAAATATTTTGTGTCAGTACGGTACATTATTGGCCCAATTTTCTTCCAGTATACTTGAACCGATACTCGTGCTGCAGACAAAGTTGCTTGCTTCCCGGTAATCCGATACGAGTCGACTCAATACATGCCCAGTACTGAGATGATTCTCGGCCATCGATTAATACCATTTTCGGCCTTATACACGATCAGTACTGAGACGAGACTCGGCTCGGAACAAAATATGATTGCATGGGAGTATTGGTACAGTACCAATTACCGAGACTGTATTCATCTGGTGGTTTATCCGTATACTGGGACAGTACCACCTATCAAGTCTTGGCAGCCAATATTGTGCCATTTCTGGGCCATGTTGACAACTCTGGCAGAAGTCCGACATTCGCACATGGGGAGAAGCAAGTCAAGTTCGGTTCGAGCGCGACGTCGATTATTATCCGATCTGCGAGTTTGCGGGCAACATAATTCGCGTAATTTGCATTCGCCGGGCCTTTCGCAGATTTCGCGGAGGAACTGTGCGGTCCCCGCCTTTCTCATAACCTCGATCGTAAATAACCGTCCGTAAAACCCCGTCCCAGTTTCGCGGCGCTGAAACGATATCGGTGCATATAGCGGCGTGCTCGGCTTTCCTTTCCGTGCTCGGAGAGCGAGCGAGAGAGAGAAAGAGAAAGACTCTGCAATTATTCTCCGAGCATCCGGTCTATCGCGATCATTTAATTTTCTCTGATGTTTAGTGCTCTCGGAAGAAATTTCTTCTTTTTTAAATTGTATATTTCTTTATTTGATATTCATTAAATTTGTATTAGAAATATATTATATCTCTAGTTTAGATATCTATTAATTTCTGCTTTTTTTCTTACCTTATATAGTATTCCAATATAGTATTGGAAGACTTTTATAAGAGTTTCTCTGATTAATATTTATTCCAATAAAAATATAGTAAAGTTAATCGAACGTATTTTATATATATCTTATTGCGATAGATATTAATATATTTTGTACTGTGTATAATATTTTGATACTATATTGCCCCACGATTAGCATGATTTTCAAGGTAAATTCAAATAGAAAATTCTCCCTGTGTACGAATGAAAGATACGAAAGACTGATTTGACGAGATATTCATTTCCGCGCGATTGTACGCCGCCGCGTCGTTTTCCGCGACTTAAATCCAATCGGGTAAGAGAAGAAGGCAAACGGGTAGTTTCCGCATGAATAATTGAGCGTGAGTTTGCTGCTGTGAATGAAATCGAGGCGTGGCCGCCTCCGCCGACCGGCTACGCGATCGCGAGAGAATAGAGCCTGCAATATAAACCAGCTACTATCGGTATAGAGAGAGAGAGAGAGAGGCGCGAAGAGTAATTCGCAACTTTGTTCTAAAACTGCGAGTCGGGAGGGAAACTTGCGCGCGCGGGACGAATAATCAAGAAACGCGTAAAGTGTATTATGCAAAATATGGACGATATATATCGCGTGCTCTATAATTAATTTGCTTCCAGCGACAAATTTACTTCTGCGTGAAGTTAATAGCGGCTCGTTTTCAGAAATTCTATGTACAATCGACGAAGCATCCTCCTTACGAGACAGATTAATATTTTTGTTGCGATTCTTAGACACGCATTTTAAAAATCGGTCTTGATTAAGAAACACTTTGCATATATACGTATATGCACGTGCGCGAATATATATGGCACATGTAAAGAACACCTGGCATTGTTTCATATATATTCCGAGCATGTCCAGGCACTTTTATTCCGCTATTCTCGCTGTTCATTTTCTACGCTCATGAATTTCGAACGCGGTGGATCACGGTAACTGGGTGAAAACGGGAGGAGGAGAGAAGCACAGACGTGGAGAGAGAGAGAGAGAGAGAAACCGGGAGAAAAAGGAGAAAATAAAGGGAAAAAACTCGGGAAGGGGATCGCGTGTTGGCCGGCCATTAAGTATTCTTCTTGCTCGGTTCTCCGCGCCACATATTAACACCGGGATTTTCACTTATATTAGCCCCTTATCGCTTTATACTCTCCGTTCTTTCCAACGGAAAGGGAGAGAAACCGCCGAACCAGCTCGTCTTGCATCGGACTCGACCGATTCTTTTTGTTGCGATGTAATTCCGTAATAAATCGATCGTACCCGCTGCTGGTTCGGATGTGATCAACGACCGCACTCTTGGCAAACATTTTTCTTCGCTTCTATAACTTCTTTCGTTAACACGAAAGAATGCGCAGAGCGATTCGCATTAATTTTGCTGTTTATTCTCGTGAACCGCAGCGACACTATACATATATACGAGAAATTAAAATATTATATTATGAAAATTCATTATAACGAGTGTAATCAAAGTTCAAAAATTATTATAAGTGATCAAATTTTTTATCTAACAATAATATATGTATGTTGCATAATTAAATTATTATATAAGAATGTAATAAAATATTTGGGAATTAAGTTGTAAATTTTTAAAATTGTTTCGATATATATGATTATATACATCAATATTGCGATAGCGTAATTATTTTATAAATTTTCTGTATAAATTATTTTCTCTCCTGTTGCGTGCATTTTTGAATTAGTCTTCCATCTTTCTCCCTTCATGCTTTTATCCGTATTTTTTTATGCATCATCGTTATGCGAGAAACAGTCGAGAACGATAACCTCGATCGACCGACCGATTGTTGTTTCGAGGAAACCGGGATATCTTTCTCGTCTCTTCTGATACTTCCGCTCGGCAAAGTTTGTCTTGGCTTGGAAGTATCGCGATAACGATAACTGTCGTTAGCACGCGAATTACCTGGTCGTGCGAGAACTCTTTTATAAAAATATACGTTTTCTTTATTTCCAGGTTGGTGGAATCTACCCCAAAGGAATCCGCGAAAGCCGGAAACGGAGCTGCAATAACCGAGACGATCTTTCGCATCATTCGGAGAATAGAAGGTCTCGGGAATAAGGATCGAATGGGAATATATATGTGAGTAAGCAAACGCAATTATATATATATCTCAATGTCGATCGGAACAATATAAAAACGTTATTGACACAAATTAGACTGTCGATAAATAATTATATACGATTATTATACCTCTATAATATTAATTTTTCTTCTTTCGCGTCGTATAAATAATAATATGCTTTCCGCTATGTTTTTTTCGTTTCGAATGTCTAATTTAGCGGCAAACCGGGAATTTCGCGTTTAACTTGACAGATTAACTCCGCATATACATACACGCAGCAGCTTATTTGCATAACTCTGTCCGCTGCGTCGCGTTTTACCGGCACACAACGATTAATTTCCGCTTAGCGGCCGGAACGTTAATTCGTCTCGTCGAGGTTTCGTTTCATGCGATATTCGCCGCTCGTATATCGAGTTCGTTCGAGTTTGAACGGTGTTAAAAAATTCAGGCCCCGCAACAGCTTGACGCAATTACGCTTGTCTCGCGCTGAGAGCCAATGACCTTGTTACCGATTGAATGCGATCGGAAACGGCTCCGTGACTGCGCGAACGGCGTGATTTGCACTTTGCGCAATCGTTTAACACACTTTCGTGCAGGCTCCATTGATAATTTGCTCTTTCGCGCCGATTAGTGTGTGCCGCAATGCGCAAGTCAGTTCAACTCGCAGCATCACGTCGGAATATAAAGCAAAAGTATTAGGAGTAGGATCATTGCTGTATATATTCGCTGTTTCTCTCTGCTCTGTTATTTTATTCTAAAATTTATAAAATAAACTACTATACAATTATGATTTGCATATCTTTGAAATGTCGTGAACATGTGAGTATTTAAATATCGAGATAAGACTACATATATATATATATAATTATATTTAATTATTAATATACATATAATTAAACATGAGATATATATTTAATGTTATGTATATATATATATATTTCTCGCGCGCAAATGTCAACCATAATTAACAAGAAATTTCAACTGGAAGCTTTGTACATCGCATCGTTATACTAATGACTACAGTCGTTCATCATTACTAATGACAGTTGTTAATCACTAATGACAGTCACGTGATATTATATCTACGGATTGTAACGCGGACTACTTGCGGGTTAATTTCTTGCTCGGGGTGCAAGCGATGATGCGCGTAACTTATATTTAATTCGCGTTGAACTTTGCGAATGTCACGCGAACGGTGGAAAGTAAATACAGCCGCGGTTACATTGGGTATATACGCGACATACTTGGTGCGGGTGCGATGTGTACACGAGCGGTTTTCGCAAATACACGAACAAAAGGTACTTCATCCTCCCTTTTCTTACCCTCCTCCGTGCGCTGCGATTTTCTCGCGGGTTCTTTATAGTAATACTTGACGGCTTGAGCAGTCTACTACGTCGATTTATTTGAGTTGAAAAATTTCTGTTAAATTTAACAGATATCTCACAGATCCCAAACGGTCCACAAACATTTTTAAGTTAACTTAACATAATGTACGAATATGTTAAATGAAGATACGAATGCTACGTTAATATTTTTACATAATAAAATTAATGCCAAACTTCAAGTAATTTAAAAGAAGTTTTGTGTAAAATTTACATAGTATTAATGTAAAAAATTAAATAAAAATATGTTAATTTTATTTTAGATTTTATTATTCTCATTACATCATTATAAAATAAAAAATCATTTTGTTGTAACAGAATTTTACTAAATAAATCTTGTCACTAATGAAACGGAACGTATTTATTGTGCAAATTCAAAATAGATATACATTGTGCTATCTTTACACTTTTTTCAGTTGTTTTACTAATTCAACATTTAAGTTCAATTGACACAACGGTAATATGTTAAATTAACCCATGAATGTGTTAAATATTTAACACAAAAATTTTAACGGGGACCGTTTTTAACAAGAAAACACAAATTTTCAAATCAAGTGCGCGCACGTTCAAACGAGTTTTTTTTTTTTTTACCACGGTGATGATTCAACGACGGTCACAAGGATGAGACAATTATGGGCGCGATAAAGCTCGGAAAAATTCTTATTGAATTATTCATTCGACGAAACATTTTTTTTAAACAACGTTGTATTGGGATTCAAATTCGAAGCGTTAATCTCTCTCTCTCTCTCTCTCGTCGGAACGCGCATCGTTCTTTCATAGTCCATTAATGCCGCTTAAATGCTTATTAACGTCACGTAACGTCGCAATTCCGTTTGCCGTTCTCGTGCGTCGCGTTATCATGCATAATCGATATACGCGGACGGATTAATCGCGCCGACTATAGTGGCGCCCGATTATTATTAACAACAATAGAGCCTCGTGCTAATCGAAATTATAAATAAAACTCATTAGAATTGCGCGTTTTGCGTGACATATATTTATAATATGCGGTCGGCAATCGTTCGAATGAGAGAGTTGCAGATGTCGGAGAGAGAGAGAGAGAGTGCGTGATATGTATACACGCGAGAGAGGTCGGGACCGAATAAATAAATAACAAATCCATATATCTTTCAGTTACGTGCGCCGTGCATCGTGCCGCAAAGCGATGCATCCGCAACGGTTGCGATGACGGGAAAAAGAGGGCAAGTGGGAGAGAGAGAAGTAGAGAGAGGTATGCGATTTGCGAGCTGGCACCGGCTACATTGAATTTAAATTATCTCGCGCGTCTCGGATACACGAGCATTAAAAAGGACACGTTAGACGCCGCAAACGCGTATACACAGACACATGTTTCAACCTTAATTTGCTGCTGCATTTTACTGTCGCGTATTTAACTTTGCAGCTGCGTTCCAAACGCGATTTTAGACGCGAGACAAAAGCAATATCCAGGAGCGATAAATAAGTGAATGCGAAGACGTAAAAAGAGATGTAAATCATATTGCCAAAGGCAAAATGTTTAGGAAAAGCTGTTGCCTCTCGCACACGTATATATAATCTAAGAAATAATGTTTATTTATTTACTTGAAAGAAATATGCAGAAAAAGTGAATTTTTATATATTTTAAACATAATTACGATCTTTTATGTTTCTATGATTTATTATTTGCTATTTATTTCGTGATTTATTGATTTTTTCAAGTCAAAATACACACTCTGTACAACTATATTTGACATAAGTATTGTTGTTTCGAACAGTCGTTCTTCCACCGTCTAATCCCGAGTGTTTTTGAGAGACGGCCAAAAATGTTATGTGCCCCGATGAGAAATTCGTGTCTGTTCGGCTTCGTGAGAGACTATTCGGCTATTCAGAGGCCTTTCAGAACATTCGCCATTGCAGACCCGCGAGCGTTTTCGTATCGGCTACGTCTCTTGTGGTCCTTTCAATGTGTTTCGAACAAAAAAGCGCCGCCGCCGAACTTGCTCGTCCCGACGCGCAACACCTGTTGAATCATTAACCCGTCTGCGAGCTTAACGAGGACGCAGGTAAGTCGGTGAATGACACGGTCGTGCGATACACGTTTACGACCTGTCCGTCTAATTGCTGCCCGTTCGCTTTTAAAAGCGTTGCGACAAACGGCCGTTTCGGCTCCGATTGCTGCAGTTTTAACGGAAACTATTGCCGCAATAACGTTAATTGAATCTCTAACCATCGTAAAATGACAAGAGACATTTGTAAAGATTTGAAACTTTTGAAAATAGCCTTATACTTAGTTAAATGTGTAATTTCGAAAGAACATTTTTTTTTAAGAATAGGTAGTTACTAGAAACTTTTCTCAACTCATTTAGCATACAAGATTCTTTAATACAAAATGAAAGAAAAAATCGATAGAAATCATCGCATAAATTTCGATACGTTTCCTCAGCCATACAATATTAAGAACACTAATGTCATTGAATTTCTAACCATCGTAAAATGACAAGAAATATTTGTAAAGATTTGAAACTTTTGAAAATAGCCTTATACTTAGTTAAATGTGTAATTTCGAAAGAACATTTTTTTTCAAAGATAGGTAATTACTGGAAACTTTTCTCAACTCATTTAGCATACAAGATTCTTTAATACAAAATGAAAGGAAAAAATCGATAGAAATCATCGCATAAATTTCGATACGTTTCCTCAGCCATACAATTAAGAACACTAATGTCATTGACTTTCTAATCATCATAAAATGACAAGAATCATTTGTAAAAATGTGAAACTTTTAAAAATAGCTTTACTTATTGTTAGTTAAATGTATAAACTCACTTTCTCGATAAATATAATCTTTCGAAAGTTAAGAACATTTTTTTCAAGAACAAAATTACTCGAAACTTTTCTCAACACATTTATCATACAAGATTCTTCAATAAAAATTGAAAAAATAAATAAAATCGATGTGTGCTCGATCATACAACAATTACGAACACTAATGTCATTGTTCCGTTGTCTTTCTATCTCCCTGGTACGCAACTTGGTCCTTTTTTGATTCCCTCAATAATTCTCAGGCGAGAAACAAAGTTTCGGTATAAACATTAAGATAAAAGGTGGAGAGAACGTTATAGAATGCAGAATAATAAAGTGTTGATTCGGCATCAGAAATACAGAACCACGAATTTAAATCAACCGTCGATCTCTGTGTAATGTTATCTCTACCTCTGTTTTGTTTGTCTTATTCATCTTGTCTTTCGTCGTGTCTTCTCGCGAGTTACCTTGGCTCCGTCTTGCCTCGACGATAATTTGTTCAACGTTAACGAAGAAAGTTTGGCGTCCACTCGTCCACTCCTTTCTTCTCTCTCTCTCGCTTCTCGTCTTAATGCGATTTTCCGTATTTTTTTTATTCTTTTATATTCTCGTTCAGATACCGGATAATGAAAAATAAATGACCGTTGGCTCGGTGATTTTTTTTAGAACATTATTAATAATCGATATGTTGTACGATTATAATTATAATCTACATGTGTATATTCTAATGTAAATGTAATCTATATCTATTATTTATCAATGATATTACATTATATACAAAGCCGACGAATTATTTTCACGCACCGATAATCTTCCGATATTGTATCGAATCATGATAGGATAATCATCGATAATTCTATGTCCGGGGGATTTGGAACAAGTCTATTAGTCTCGAATTACCTTAAAAGCGGATCGATAATGAACATAACGAGACAAATGGTGCCAGCGACGATTATCTTCGGGACTGATATTCAGCCGATAAGTGCAAAATAACGAGAGAAGGTTTCGCGTAAACGACTCTGTTATGCTCGCCGATGCATTTGCTTCGCTGCGGTGCGATAAATCGTGTATCGCGTTCGATCGCGTTTGCGCCCTACTTTGCCCCTTGTTAAAAGGCTTCTCTCTCTCTCGCTTTTACCGCGTGCGTTTGCCTTTTGAGCACCGGTGATTTAAACGGCGCGGAGGTGGACCAGGACTCGTATTACGCTTGTCGCAATAGTAATTGCTGAACGCGTTTTAAGGACCGACCAGCCTCGTTGCTTCCCTATTTTCCTTCTGTTTCGCTCGTTCTCCGCTGTCTCTCTCTCTCGCGATAGAAAGAGCGAGGGAGAAAGAGAATCAGAGGGGTTGGCCACGAGAGAAAGAGGGAATGGGACGTGCTGCTCGACGTTGTTCTCGACGCTGCTCATTATATACGATACGAGGGTGTTCGCCGTGCAGTCTCATTCTGGTCGCGCACATGTACAATGCGCCGCAATAACGCCGTCCAAAAGTCATTTCTATTCCGTATTAGAAATAGATGGAACTCGCCCGCTCGGGCTTTCACTTATTAAGTTCTGCAGATTTGAACGCGAATATACGTGATATACGTACGCATCTATCTGTGTGTTCTTCGGCGTATTATTCATACGCAAAACCACATGCGGATCAAGTATATCAATGAATCAAGATATTTTAGTAAAAATCATTTCTTACAAAATTGATCAAATATAATATGATTTATAAAAGAAAATTTTAATCTACAAATAAAAAAGGCAATAAGAGCTACATAAGTTCTATATAAGAAATATATTTGTGAAACGATTTATAACATAAATTATTAAAAATTATACAGAAGTAAGTTCAATTCGTCGTACGTTTCGGTTGTCTTTTCCAACCTTTTTCAGCGCAATTAATATAATTAAAATATTAATATAAATTAACAATAAATTATTCTTCAATGTCATTATAATAAAAATAAAAATGTCCGGAGTCAAGTCATATGCTATTTATCAAATATAATTAAGCAATATTTTTTTATCAATGCAAAAGGTTTCCGGATGGATGCCGCGTGGCGTTTAACAGCGTAATATGCCGACGTTTCGCGAACGTTGCAGTTTGCATCTTCAGGGCTGAGAGCTCTGATATTGAGCTTTCTTGGGTTGTGGTCCTTATATATATTATGGGAGGTTTTTCATCCACGGAAAAATATTAAGGGCAGTGTGCCAAATAGGGTTTGTTTGATAATCTTTGTCGCGGTTGAGGTTGTCGGGATGTTTCAGAATTTCTAGGGCTTCGCGATGTTTCCTGGCGGCATCCATTCGGAAACCTTTTGCATTGATGATTTCAATGGCCGCGAAAGTCTCACAACTAGATTATATATTATATATTATATATTATATTATTATATTTTTTTATCGATACCTAATAATTGATATTCATTTGTGACCTTTTTTCCCTTTTGATGCTGGGAATATTTTGTAAAGAGAAAATTGTCGCGCGAACGTTTACGCGTTTAGAAATGCTCGTCCTAGGGGTAGACGGTCATCACCCGGGTGATGTCCGACGAGAGAGAGAGAGAGAGAGAGAGAGAGAGAGAGAGAGAGAGAGAGGAGAAGATATGCGTGCGTGCGTGCGCGTCTCCCGCGTGCGCGATGCGTCATTCTGGTTGAAATGTACCACGCGGAGATGCACGCGTGGGGTGAATGCACTCGGATGCAGCACGCGTGCGGGAGAGAAAGAGAAGGAGAAAGAGAGACGGAGGCATCGTAGCGACTGCGACAGGAAAGGTGAATGAAGCGAGAGAGAGAGAAAGAGAGGAAAACAAACGGGATAGAAGGGGTTAGACTGCGAGAGGGAGCAGGAGAGTCGGAGAAATTGTAAAAGACGAGCGGGGCCATTGATCCGAACTGCACTCCTCGGCGCATCCGAAACCGAGAAGCGTTCGGTCGTTTGCACACACCCTCTTCACCCTCATAGCCGATCGAATATTTCCGCGACCCGAGTTTATCTTGTCTCCTCAATTTCATCTTGATTGATAACGCGAATGAAGGTGTAAATCAAACTCGACGATCCTGTTTCTTTATTATCGGGCGATAGTTTCACATGCGATATCGAATATCGAATGCTTGAAATTATTTGAAATTAATTATTAACAAGAATGAAAAAAATATACTTTTATTTCAAATAGTTTCAAGCATTCGATATTCGATATAAAACTTTATATAATTCTATTTATATTTCTTTATATAAAACTAATGTCTATCTCGCGATCTTCCAATTATTTGAAATGTATAAAATTACTTTGATTTATTGTTGGTTTTATGTTATTCGATAATTAAGTATATCGACAGATATATCGTTAACGCATAGAGAGCACCGTACCGTATTGAATGTGTACAGAGCTTGTCTTGTAATTTACAGCGTAGTTACCCAACTACCGATCGAGTTTACATTTGTCGGTATTGGTATTGATTGGGACTTCTGACTCTCGTGGGAGACGGTACTGTGCTTTAAGTTTACCGTGATACTATTCATAGTTATAGAGAACGGCGTTGATTGAAATTTACAAGTAATTGGCCAATAGAGACGCAGAATCAAGAATGTATATTCGAGAAATAATCGTGTAACTTTACTTTTCCACATCTACTTTCACGAATTACATTTACGTAATGGCCGGTTGAAATTGAGATACACCTGTGTACTCTTATTTTTTTCAATAGTGTCGCAAACATCGGATTGAATGTCAAAAAAATTTCAGATTGTTAGAAAGACACATTCGTGTATCGATAATCGCAATATTATTGTGTAATGTTAATATCGAGGAAGGAGAGATTAAAGTCAAAATGTGCCGCGGAAAGTACAACAATTACGCAGAGAGTTAACTGTTTGTTGATGATCCCAAGAATTAGGAAAGTTATAATGAGAGGAATGAGAGCAGTAAGCGAAATTTTAACACGAAAAAACAGTTTATATTTCGATCCAATCTACCAGTTATTATGTTATTATTCGAAGCGTAATAAGGAGGACAAGCTAGAACGGAATAAATTGGAATATGGTTTTTGTTTGCGCCCCTGGTTATGAATATTTATCGCGGAAACTTTTACTTTTCTCAAAGTGGTTCTCGACCGTCCAGATTCACATCGGTACGAAAATGAAACTATATTACACGCATTGTATCGCGTGCGATGAAAGTATTACAATACACACACGTAACACACATTGTGTAGTTCGAGGTATCGCGCATGATAGGATAAAGCGCAAATGGATTCGACCGGTGCACGGTGCTATGATTAACGATAACAGCTGCGTTTACTGATGGTGGGAAACGTGGATATACTTTTTGCATTTATTCGTGACCGCGCGGTGAGCCCCGTTTTATTTATTTCGCGAAATACACAGCGTCTGGTTTCTCTCGTCGTTGTGTAGGTTTGTTCGCTAAGCTCGTTGAATTGAATTGAAAAAGTTCCGATATATTTTCCAGTTTTGTTGAAAGGGAAATATTGAGATACACCACGTATATTCGAAGCGCGTCTCTCTTTCTCTCTCGCCGCGTGTCGCGCGGAATAAATCGTCGCGCGATCGAATATATTTCTTGTCGAATCTCTCCGCGGACGACTAGATGTGTAAAACGTACGGTGATAAGCCGCGGATTCGTTCCAGTTAATTTGCGCTTCGGCTACAAACCTATGAATAATATTATTTTCAAGCCCGTATTTTTCGAGGATGTTTTCTGGAAAAATATAAAAAACTTTGCATTTTTTAAAAACAAAGTTTCTTTAAATAAATATTATAAATCGCGAAGAGGAATTATATAGTTATACAGCGCAAGAATTTTGACATAGAATACATATGAATTTAATTTATCTTTTATTTTATTTCCTTGAATGCGATAGTTTTTGAAATTTTTTATTATTTTTTGTTCTCTGACAAAGCATTGGAATTTTTATTCAACGTCGCGTGGAATTAATCAATTATTTTACGGATTTTTGTTACGTCGATTCCCGGTATTCGAACTTTGCGCGGTAATTAAATCCGACGTTTGATCACTGTCGGACATGTACTCGAACGTCCGTGAGCTTTGAGCTCGTAAAGTCGCTCGTGAACTGTCGAACGCGAACCAATTGCTTTAACTAATTAGCCATTCGGGCTTCGGGAACCTTAGACCTCGCTAAGTGAGCACGACTATTGCACGAGCAGGAATAATGGAAACGAGAACGAGGAAGCGAGATGAAAGGAAAGAGAGAAGGAGAGAGAATAAGGGAGAAATATAGAGAGACAGGAATCTGTATGAAATGTAAACTTAAGATACTTGCGCGCGGGAGCTTTCTCGATGATTTAATCTGTCAAGACCTTAAATTGCGCTTAAATTGCGATAAACGCTAACGATTCGCGGTGCTGTGCTATTTTCGTCGTATATATACATATATATATATATATATATATATATATATACCTGCACATTCTGTATTCGCCTTTGCAGCGCCATTATGTAATCTCTTTGCTCGTTACCACGTCTTAATTGACGAGCATCGGGGCTTTTTGTCGCGTTGCGCCGCGTCGAGAACAGGATCGCGCGCGACGTTAATTAATATATCCACGGAAGAGTGAATGGGAAGGTGGTTTGTCCAGAAGCACGCCTCTTGACGTACGCACGAAAAGAAATCCCCCATCGTAGGATTAAATAAGAGTATCCGAACCGCGAGAGAGCTCAAAATGACGATGTCATACTGTCGACTTAACGTCGCTACCAGACGCTTTAATCGATAATCGCGCGTTCGAGCGAGAAGTACACCGTATCGATGTAATTCATCATACATTTCTGCGAACGAAACAATTTATTGTCGCGTGCGTAGGCGAATATGTTTTCGCAATCGCTTTAATGATCGCATGCGTAGTTTGCAATTAATTGACGCAAATGTATTGTATTATGCTTGCATAATGTTAAGTAGTGTGATCTTTTTTAATTAATATTTTTATTATGATTGATTATTGAATATTCATTAATAATCATTAATATTGAATACGTATGGCAGTTACAAATTGATAAATTATGTATTATACAAAGACCTGAAAAAAAGGAGGAAAAAGAATGTAAATGATGGCTATATTCTTGATCGATTTATGAATCGATTTGCGATGAATTGTTTTACGAGCTACTGCTGGACTGGACCCAAGAAAGAGGAGATTGGGTGGTTGGGTCAAAGTTCCGTTTAACACAACGAACTATATGTTATGCACTAATGCATAAACATAGCGAGTGCTTCCGGGCTCGCCAACAGAAGCGATTTCCGTATAGCTGCCTGTACCAATTAGCATCTACGACGATTAAACACGATACTGAGAACTCGTGGAAGAAGTTGGCGAACCAACATTCTACTCGATTTTACATTAAATTTTACTTCATTTATATACTATGTAGGGTCTTGACCAATTATTTAATGTTTAATACAAAATAAAAAAAACTAATATAAAGGTATAATAGTTGCGTATCATACTTTATTTAAAGTACCATATTTATTATAAATATATATGCTTTTTAACGAACGTTAATTAGCTTCTTTCATAATATTTTTTCCTTTTATCAAGGCTATACATTTTTGCACGGCAGTGAATTTCTTTCTCTCGATGAGTCGTTCGAGGCATTTCCGGAAACGTTATAAAATAGTTAGCAAGGTTAACGAAGACAAGAAATTTGCGTCGAAAAAACATGCGATCGTGTGTTGACATTCGACTATTTCGCGGTTCGATAAATATAACCGACTTTAAAACACTTGTTTAAGCGAACGATTATCACGAGTCTCCTGATGATGATGCGTACGAAAAAAAATCGCAACTACGCAGCCGTAATAAACTAGGACCTATCATAAAATCGTCTGCTTGCTTTTAACGGTAATAATTTACCACGATTCATGCAACGTGTCTCTGCGAGCATCCGAGGAAAACTTTGTTTAGCAGTGACGAATTTGGAGTACGATCAATCGAGAATGAAATATAAATCAATCCGAGGAAACAATTTCTCTCTCTGAAAGTCGGACAATTTTTTTACTCGTTTCTCAGATCGTTCAACCAAAAGTTTATAAATAAGCGTTAATGGTATCTTATCAATATCTCGATCTATTCATCGCGTTTCCGCGCAATAGACATTCGAACATTATATCCGGAAGGAAAGAAGCTTGTAACTCGTCAAAAATGTCGTTCTTCTGCTCCGGAATATCGGATCTATCGCGAACATCTTTGTTTACGGTGATTTTCTTGCGAGGCAGTTCCGTCGACGACCTCAACAACGACGGAGCCGACGACGACGACGAGCAGTAAGTAAGTTTCTGACGGGAAATCGATGTTTAAGCGCCATCGTGCACAGCGGCGGCTGCTACGGTAGATTGTGTAAGCTGGTTACAACGCTCGCTGCACGTTATAACGTCGGTGGGCAGGGTCGTTTTACACTTTAGAGCACTATAAGCGCGGTTCCTGCAAAAGTGTTTGTGTGGCAGTGTATATAACAATTTTCCAATTTCCGACTACGAGCAGAAATTTTAGAAAACTTAATTGATCAACAGCTATGAAGCACGAGTCGATCTGTATTATTCATTCTTGAATGGTTTCGCTTCTGGAAAAATTCATTTTAGAATTGAATATGTCTATATAACTATTATTATTAAATATAGCTGACATGCCAGGTTTTATTAACTCTTAAAATACCTACATGCTCTTGAACTAAATTATTATTATAAACTATAAATGAATAGTCTAAAAAGTATTTCCAACGTTATAAACAAAAATGTTAAAACAATGTAATAAGTATTTATAATATTATAATGTGATGAAAAATTTACGAGTATTTTATTTAGTGTAAGATATAAACATACTTGAAAATGTTAAAATGATAAGCTTATAGGTTCTATATGACAGAAGCACTTCTGTTGTGCTTATAGTTATATTTTAGTTCAGAGTGCATTTCAAGAAAAGCCACGTCTCTCCGTTTCTTGCTTTCCCTCTTTAAAAGGTGATCAGGAGAGTTTTTATTAGCGAAATGTACGGAGAGCGATTTATCGTCGGGCGTGTTGAAAACGTGGAAACTCGCGCGCCGAGATTTATGCCGATTTATGCATTACGACATAACTCTTCCGCGTTACGGAACTGGCGATGAAATAACGTCGGCACGGGGACTCGATGACGTTGTCCTGCGTAGCTAAACGGAAAGCACATCAAAAGGCTCGCCATAGACGAATAACATCTATAAATAACATGAGGAATAATCGATTCGAATCGCCGCAACTGCAAACAACGAATAAAACAAGTACAAAAACGGCGAATAAAATAGTTTCAAAAATAGAGAGAAAGAAAAAAATAGAGAGAAGAAAAAAATACAACATATAAAACGTGTATATAGCCGGCGAAATGGAAATGGCGGGGAAGTTGCGCGCGACCGTACTGTGATAAATTAATAATTCCTCGATACCGTAAATCGCAATACGCGCGTTCGAAGTCGCCGTTATATCGCGTATATGTATGTATACACATTTTACAATTCGTATGCGCGTTATACGCGCACACATAACACATATGCGGGGATATACGCACTCGGAGAAACCACCACCATCGTGAAACACAACTCTGGTGGTACTCTCGGCGAGATCGTATTTTCCGCTGAAAACGCGACCGCGCCGTGGCTCGAGCAGCCGGCGGTGGAAGCTCACCGACAAATTATTAAACGCGCCCATCGGGACTTCGACTACGTAAATTTCCCCGGCGCGGGTTCCACATACGCTCGAGAACGATTTAAATAGACTGCAAATTTGCCGCTTCGCTGGATCGCGCGCGATCGCTCGCGAAAAGATGCCGCGCGCATCTTTTTTTTTTCTCCTCGGCGAATAAGTGCTGCCATGCCGGAATTGTACACGAGTGGCGCGAAAAATTACGGTGGACGTACGTAATTCGTCCGTCCCGTAACGGGTATCTCTGGGAATAGCTATAGGGAATAGGTTTCCACGGATATAGCCGCGTCTCGTTTGCTGTCTTGTTGTTAAAAACACGAGAGGGAAAAGTCAGATTGAGCGCTACTTATTTTATATCGCCGTGATATTCATGTGAGAGTATACGTAAAATATTGACAAATAAGACGAAAAATATATTTCAAAGAGTTTAAAATTTGCCAGTATTTTTAATTCTTGTTTGCGTTTCAAACCGATATATGCAATTAATTTAAAAGAGAAAAAAATGATATGATTTTTCTGAAATATATTAATACATTCAACATGTGCGTAATCATCGTATGCAAATATCGTGTTTTTCAATTTAAGATTGAAATCTCTTTCTCGCTACTTTATTAATTTCTATACGTAATAAACCAGCGAATATTGTTAAGCAACGACGAGCTTCTATTACCTACCTACTTGCAAGTTGGTAAATAGCGCGTGCAATGCGCGAAGGCCGCGTCTGAAGAGTTTTCAGGTTCGGAAACGTACATATATGCGCTTGAAGCGAGAACCCGTGATGCATTACAATATTACGTCATCGTGTTACGCTCGTGGTTTACGAGCTTGATGCGCGTAATGTATCCCGGCGGCATGCCGGAGCGAGTACGATGAAATAGCAGTGCTTTTAGCGAACGGAGAATAACAAATATGGCGTAATAAAGCAACGGGGGATGCATCGGGTTAGGTAACGCGATTCCCGGTAACTCGTAACTCGAACTTCGCTAGGAAAGGTTTAAAACGCCTCTTGAGCTACTTCGAGATTTATTTTTTTCGCGAAAAACCCTTGTCGATACGAAACACTTCTTCACCTTCGAATAATATATCGCTTCGGTCGCGAACAACTGTGCATTTAATGTTTTGTTATTATACCTTCGAGCTTTCGATAGATATAGAAATTGGTCCGCACAAAATCTCCGTAGAGATTGTTATAAACAAAATTGCGCGAATCCGGTATATAACCGTTCGTTTACATATTAGGTATATATAGTATCTGTGCAAACTATCACGACCAACACAATGGCCGCTTCTAAACGGATTCAGCACAGGAAGCTTTACGCAAGATTTCGGACTTTATCGCGGACACAAAGGATGCACCGAGCATTAACCAGCATTCCTGCAGACTGGCTTTTGCAGTTGGTCGAACAGGGAAATTTAGCGATCGGTCTCTCTCTCTCTCTCTCTCTCTGAATTATCCGGGCCGTTATCGATCGACGAGAGTATATAGATGAGTGTACGTAGCAGGCCAAAAAGAAAGAAATGCTTCTCTGTGTTGGAAGCGTCGCTGCATAAAGAAACGACGAAGGAGGCCAAAGGATGAGCCAAAGGAGGCGATCGAGAAGAGGGAGAGAAACGGCGGAAAATTGCGAAGCCGTAGCAATAAACTGTATAGGTACCCAGGCTCTCTCGTCGGCGCGCTCTATCCTGGCCATCCTAGCTGGTCTTTTTACGACGGTATCCTTCCGGCCGTGATGTTAGGGATAATTTGTGCACGCCTTCTCCTGCTTCTTTCGTCGTCGAATATCGAAATTTCGCAGAGTTTGACAAATTCGATTGGGACGATATTTTCCAAAAAACGTATATCAATTTGTATTTCGATTATAATCGATTTTTACATCAAGTTTTATACATTAAAAATTTATATATCACGCCTTATTTCTCTCTTTCTCGCATTCGCTAATTAATATTTTTTGAATGTTTGCCTATATTTTATCTCCTTGTTTAGATTATATGTATGTTTTTTTTATGCGGAAGAAAAGTTGCTCCTTCTTCTTCTCTCTCTCGATAACTCGTTGAAACGCGAAATAATTCTATTATTTATCCATTCAATAACATTGCCGGATATACTAACGGAACACGGTCTCCGTTATATGAATGAACATTGGATGCGGATTAAGGAGAAATTTCTTATCGATCTCTTCTCCAGTCCAATATCTTCGACTCGGTGCATTCCCGAAATCGGCGATTCAATTTCCCGCGTATTCCCCGTACGCGGTACGCCTCAGCCGAGCCGCGTACGAGAGAGTCGTCGTCGTCGTCGTGTCCTCAAATTGAAAGTATCGATCCGATCGATATCGCGGAAGCCGCAACGGCAGCTCGACTTTGCGCTCGTGCGAGTTATCCGAGGAGGAAGAGCATTTTCGAAAAGGACTTGGAAAAGAAAGAGAGAAAGAGCGCCAGGGGAATCACGAAAGTGAATTGTTTTCCGCGCGGTGATAAATTTATCGTTCGACGTGCGGCAGAAGTTTATCGCCGAACCGAGGTGGAGAACGATTTCCGCGAGCGTTTTGTACCGCTCGTTCGGAGAGGGAAGGAAGGAAAGAATAAAGCGGCGCCATGGACTTTCGCACCGAGTGTAGTGTGCGTGTTCACATTGTTACTGTAAGCCGGTCGCGAGATCGATAACTGTCAGAACCCGAAGCGCGTGCACGCCTCTCTTAAACTGCTCGCTAACGCCTATGAATTATTTACCGTCGTCGTTATCGTCCTCGTCCTCCTCCTCGTCGTCGTCGTCTTCTTCTTCCTCGTCGTGGTAGCTATATAGCTGTCATTCACTTCGATTCGATTCGATTCGATCGCGAATTCGACGCGCGAACGATTCTCTTCTCCTCGCCGAAATCGATTCCGTCGCTACGTGCTTTGCGGCTAATTCGCTAGCGAACGCATCCGTCGAGTTGGTCAGAGAGTGCTATATAAAGAGAAGAGAAATAAGAGCGAGCGAGAAAGCGACTAGCCAAGGCCATCTTGCGCGGATAAAAGCTGAGCGCGTTTATTTATAGCTATCCTCGTGATATGAATAACTGCATGGCGTTTACAGTTCGCAATTTTACGATAATACGCGAATTTCGCGCATATACGCAGTTGGGTTGGTTCACTTTTTTTTAGTCGTGCGATGTCGGATTCGATCGAGAGATCGATCGATCGCAAAACACCTGTCAATCTTTCCTCGCAGCTGATACATTTGTTATAAATGCGTTCCCTCTCACGTTAACGATTTTGTAATCGTAAATCGAGGGACCGCGGCTACAATTAACTCACTCCAATTAAAACTATTTTTCACAGTTGCGCGCCGGTCATGTCGACGAGAGGCGTGATAAATTGTTAGACTTCCGACTTGACATGGTCGAACGATAGTATCTTACGGAGGAGGATGGGAAGAAGGAGGCAATCGAGACCGCTAATGGGAAGATTAATTCGATCTTCCTCTTCTAGTTCGCAGTATTTTTCATCTTTTTCTCCTCTTCTTTCTCTTTCGCTATCGTCCTCTTTGCTTCCTCTTGATTTTATCGCCACTTTCATGGAGGGATTGTTGGAAGGAAGTGTCATAAAAATTTCAGCTCGGTCGATTTAACGGTCGAGAAGTTACGTTAGTTCGGACAATATCTTCTTTTTTTTGCTCACTCAGCATTCAGCGCGAGACTTCGCGAAACGTTCAAGAAAGTATTGAGATTGAGTTTGTCAAAAATTTTCAAGCCCGCAGCAGCTAGTTATTATTACGCGTGTAACAAACTCTCGCGAAATTTAATTATCATTATTTTCGTCTTATTAGTATTAAATTGGATCCATAATGCTCCTCCGCTCGGGTTGCTTCCGCTTATAACGTACATGAAGTTAACGCAATAATTAATAATATGTTACACCGCATGCGCACGTAAAGCAACAATTAATTATATCGTGTTACCGCTCGTGCGCATAATGGTGCCGATATATTGCAAACAATCGTTAATTGCTAACAACAACGGCCAAACTTTCTCATATTTTTCTCATTATCAGGTCTTGCTTTATATTGCACTTTTTGCAATTTTTATTTTGTGGCTGCATTAAAAGTTAAAAAAAAAAAAACAGCATTACACTTTCCGTATGTGTTTTCGCTCCAAAATATTACAGACACAATCGTTGACCGAAAAGTAGCACACGCGAAATAATACGAAGTGCTTCGCGCAGAAAGCGAAACAATCTGTCAGATAAACTTGTATAAAGAGAACGAGTGTAAATCGGATTCCGAACGAAAAACTAGCTCACGAACTTACCTTACACTCTGAGTCAATTTACACTCTGAGCCACTAATCCTCTCATTCACGCGCGCGCGCAAGAAAACAGCTTTGTTCTTTGCCGTCGTTATATTTCTTCTTTCGTGCCACTTTTCTACTTTAGTGCTTTCTCGGTTAATGCAGAAATTTTTGCAAAGCATGATTTTTCACCGTATTATACGCATCAGAATTTTTCGTGTAAATTATTAATGCTGAAAGAATGCGGCGATGGAGATAAGAATTTTTGCTCTCCAACTTACGAGTCGTTGTAAATTTAAAATCATTCTTGCGAATTTTTTATTATTGTTTCACTAGGTATTTCGCTGGCAATTTTGTAGACACAAAGGCTCTTAGATACGCGAATCTGTCAGTTCCAATTTGTCCCGCGGGCGAAGAATACGACGCTGTCTCTTTTATTGACCGCCCTTGACTACTTCGATCGTCCCCCTTTTATTAGTTCGACGTAAAGTACATCGTTACTTTATCGCCGTTGATCTTGCCGACTTTTCATCGTGGTGATTGTCGGAATCGAGACGAAATCCGTGCCCCTCTTATCGACATAAACGAGCCGTATAATGATGCTCAATTTCATAGATATCCATGAATGGTTGAATGGAGCTCGAAAGAGCGTGTTCGATTTTGCAAGAACTGCGTTGTTTGATTTTTCACGACGAGTTGTGCTTTATATTCTCATTTCTTCAGCTTTTGAATGATTCGCGGTACTCGATTACGGGAGTTGGGAGTCTTGTATGATAGAGACATTTGTTCGTAATCGTTGATCGATGAGTCAGGAATTATCATTATAGGCTATATTTACTTTTTCTGTCGATTAAAAGTAATTTTTGTCACTTATCTCTTAGACGCGAAGCATGATTAAATTTTTTACCACGTGATTTTTTGCGAAATGTCTGTTGTAACAATGGAAGAGAAAAATTGCCGACAAGTAATTATGAACTCAAATTACATTGTTTAAATTTTTTATGATTATATATATTTAATAATTAAAAATATAATTTTACATGTTGTTTTAAGGGGGATAAATTTATTACGAAATGTACGTTTCTCTATAGGTAGTTTCGTCATGTATTATTATTAATGCTTACATATGTATTTCTGGTCGAAGTTCATTCTCGATCGTTTTATCGGCGGAAGCCAACGTCACCAAGCAAATACAACTTGCTTGAAGCGGTTATCGACGAAACAAACAAATTCTTGCCGACTAGTTGATATTCTCACAATCTCGACGCCGAGGTAGGTATAATGAATCAGACAGCACAACACAACACGCGTGCGATATAAATACTACGATATAACTTTATTACTCCGCTTCCCAACAGCATTGCCTTCGTAACTTATTTCGGCTCAATTATGACTTTATTATCTTTGCGTGTTACTAAACAAATTTGCAAGCAATTTTTAAAATAATAAAACTATTATATTAATTTTTTATTAAGTTATTAAAAAGATATTAATTTTTTTTACATTTTTAAATATTTTATCAAATTTTCGTGTATCATGTTATATCAATTTTATCGAACATAAATTCTACGGGCGCAAATAATATATACCGCGCGAATACCGTTCATATTTCTCGCATTAAAATTAATTTTAGTTTGAATAAAGCAGACATTATTAACAGCGATATTTGTTTCAAAGTTTTTATATGGGAAACAAAGTGAGATACATTTGTAGAAATTTCCTTCGATAGTCCACGGAGGGCGTTTTAAGAGAACGTTTGAAAAGGGAGAGAAACTACTTGAAACTACTTGAAAACTAAGATTCTAAATCTTTATCTCGATGAACGACCGAATCGTAAAACGCTCTCACGGACTTTCGAAATTTGTTCAGCAGAATGACACTAACGATCGAAAATCACGACAGAAAAATTCAGCCAGGAATTCTCATCGGAATAGGGAAAGCGATCGCTCGCAAAAGAGAATCATCGACATATACATATATATATATATATATATATATATATATATATATATATAGCGGGAGTGGATTTTGCTTTACGGTAACAAGTGGCTCGCGTACGAAAGCCCTAATTAGCGTTCCCGACAGGCAGGTATCTAACTGTAGATTTAAAGGCGTATACCCAGGTTGATCCCGCCCGTGGGTAATGAACTCCGTCGACGGCGCGGCAGGAATGAGTGGCAGAAATGGCGGGGAGGGAAAAAGGAGAGGAGGGGAGGAAAGATGAAGAAGGTGAAGGAGGAGGCGAGAGAAAGCCAGCCGCGAAGGTGGAGAACGGTGCGTTGGAAGGATACGCCGCCGGAAGCGGATCTTGCGATAGGGTTAACGGTATTAAGAAGACGTTGCCAACTGCATGTCGTCGCGTGACCGGTTTAATTGGCGAACGGCTCTTCCTACCAGTTGATGGCCGCTCGTCGTCGCGGTTCTCTTCGAGACTGTCCGCGAGATTCTCTCTCTCTCTCTCTCTTCGTCCACTTTGCAATTTAGACGACGAGTATAATTAACGCCGTATACAAGATGAACGTTATTTTGGATCAACGCTCAAAACGCTCTCTCGCAAGTTACTCATCGCGCTTGAATGCGTAATTGTCACGTAGAGGGAGATCGTAGGAGGGTGTCTACGTCTTTGATTTCGGCGAATTACCCTCTAGCTATTCTCCAACTTTGGAAATTTGTGCCGGCGAAGTTTCGCCCGCGTCAACTTTCCGGATCGGCAAGCGATACATATACCTACGTACGTACGTACGTATCTGTATATGTATACACTAAAAGTACAAGAAGAGGTATATAATTTGATGCAAAGGCAAACATTTGCTTTTCCGCGCAGTCAACCGACTTGGTTTCCGCTGCCGCCGCAAAATTCGCACTATTAGCGCAGTTTTCGCTGGATTCTGTTTCTCTCTCATCTGTATACGTGTATAATAATCGCTCCTGAATTAAGGCGACATTTCTCGCATGAATGGTAACGAATTGTTTCGCTACTGGGATTGTTCTAGATAATAATCTGGATAACCTTGGTTGCTAAATGAATTAATGCTAATCTAAATGAAACATTATTTTAACATTAAATAAAGCGATATTGAATTAAATGTATAAGGAATTAATGTATAAAATGAGTGAATAATGTCAGTTTGTATGTGAAGAGCAAATATAATTTATCGAGTTATTAATTTAAAATAGCTTTCGAAATTTTGACGCGTTGTCAAGTTGATGCTCGAAGGATCTTTGTAGAGCCGAATAATCAGATCGGATTTATCTCGCGTGTCACTTAAACTCGATTCGCACCCTTCGATCGCGATGAACTCTTGACGCGCGCGTGCGGAAGAAATTCGTGTCAGGTTTGAATAAAGAAGACAGAGTGTCTCGATCGTGCTGTCGCACCTGCCGCCGAGGTCAGGGACGATCCTTAATCGAGATAAAATCGAGAAGGCAGGCAGGCAAGCAAACTGGTTGGTTCGCTACTGCAATTTCCAGCACGATCGATGAGAAGGTCGGCGCACTTGCGAAAGCCCGCGATTTCTCGGCCGGCGCAGATATTCATTCTTTAATTCTGCAAGAGTTTTCGGTCACGCACATACAGAAAATCCTACTTAATTATTAGCTGCGCGATCGCAACGATAATCCGTCTTAATACTTCTTCGACTTGAAATGTATCATTTTCCTGTTAGTTAAAAACTTCTTTCAAAATATACATTCCGCGCGTTTGAATTAATTTTACGATTATACGGGTGCACGTTTAAAATATATATTTAAATATTTGGATACTCGGAGAGGAACTCGATTAATGCGATTACGTGACTGTTTATCCTTAATCGAGCAGGCGGCGAACAGCAATCGTGAATGCGAATGCCGTCGCGCGTTATCGCGAGGAGAGCTCGCCGTTCTCGTTAGAAATTCTTACCAGCGCCGAGGCGCAGATATTCATGGATCGTATGTAGATCGCGGTAGAGAACGCCGAGGGAACTTTAAATAAATTCTCGGGCAAGTTTGGCTGTGAGTTTACACGGTGCGGCGGCGAGAGAGCGGCATGTCGGGACATGTCGCCGTTTTCGCGAACAAAGCGCGATTATTAATCGATAGCAAATTGCGGCTCTCTACCTAGATTCGGCGCGAGAGCGAGATGCGCGGACGTGCCTTTGACACGAAGGCGCATTGGAGGTGAAGTGAAAGGAGGGGGTGCATTTACCGTTTTCCTTTGACCCATATAACCCCTCATTCGATTAATGCCACGGCTCTTAATTACGCCGTTTAATCGGCGTAATTAATCGCACGGCGCGTTTACGCGGCTCTTTCGCTCCGCCCGTTTGTTCGCGCGCGCGCGCGTTGTTAACATGCCGTTTCCTCTCGTGAATGAATGATCGGTTCCTGCAAACGGTGTAAAGTATCGACGCGAGTACTAATTCACGCGGGCTCGTACTATCGTATTATCGGCGATTTCGCGATAGCGCGATAGATTAGTTATCGCTGCGACTGACGCACAAACACCTGCTAAATTTAGGTAAAATAATGCTCTGAATTTTCAACGAGATAATTCGAGACATTTCGAGCTCGTTACGGCATTATTGCAGTCTCGATTTCTCGCGCGAATATATATTGTTAGTTGTGTCACTAACAATTAGCCGGCTTTCACTTTTCTCGATAAAAGACTATTTTTATCTTACCGTGTCATATCGCAGATTGTACATTTTTACGTTTACATATCGCTTTATATAAATTTATGTAATATTTATGCAAAATTTTATTAACACTCTCTTTTATTGAAAACGCAGCGTAAAATATAGATATCGCGCGTGATGTTCGCGTTATCTTTTATCATAAGGCATTGAACTGTTATCGATATACAGATAATCGATTATGATAATATTGGTATTATAGTTGCACCGAAAAGTTCAGAAATTCATGAATGAACAAAAGAAGTATACATTCACATGTGATACATTCTCACGAAACGGAAAGAGAGAGATAGATTTAAGTTTTTCTCAGAGTTAATAAATTATTAAATATACTGTCAGTCAAGCTTAAAGATTCGGAAAATGAGCCTCTCAAAGTTAACAACTTATTACTTGTTGTAGAGAAAGTAATCGGACATATTATTCGATTAAGAGTAATTACTTCCTGGTAATCAGAAGGGTTGGTAGAAAGTTAAGACGAGTGGGTCAGTGAACGCATTTTTAATTCAAAATGCAATTTACTTTTCAATCCTGATAAATGATTCAATCCTGAAAAATGACATTTCTCAGGGAATTCAGATTTTCATTCGGGAAATACATTTTTTGTCTCGAAACTTTTTAAAGATTATTTTTAATAATTTAACGCACTTCATTACAATTGATTTTAATTATGGGATTAGCTTGGCGCGACATAAAAAAATATGGAAATTGAAAATGTGCATCTCGAACTTCATCGGAAATATGTCGATGTAATCTAGACACTTTTATGTCTGTATTATGCACATAAAATATTACGTATAAATTAATACACAATTTTGAAATGGATTTCGCGTGACATTGTGCAGCGAAAAGATGGAACCATCCTTTAGCGCCCGCGGACGTTGTTGTTTCGCACGCGTGCACATGACACGCTCGACGAACGTCTCGCGAGGTGAATGCCAGCTCGTGACGCTTTCGCTTTCGCTTTCTCTCCTTCGCGTGCTATCTCGCGGTAACATCTCTTCGCGGGCAGATTCTCCTACGCGGCTGAGAGAATTGGCTACGAATTAATAGAAAAGCAACACACCCACGCTTTGCGCGTATCGGTAATTTAATAATAGATTTGTGTTAAATTGGGCACCGTATGACGATCGTTACACGAGTCGGGTTCGCGAGCGATTGATGGATCGATCCGGGAATTGCCGGAATTGCGTAACACTGTAAACATAGCGTGAATGCTGCATGTTGAAATGTTCTCCGATACGTTTTTATTATGCAAAGCCGATTATGTAGCTTTTTTCTCCTGTTAAAGACAGTAATGATTATATGATTTACGTAATGAGTATCTGTATCATTATCACACCTATTTTTACACAAATGCGTATATCAATTTTATTAAAATAAAAATCAGGATTTTTTTTGTATCTTTGTTCTTTGTTGATGTATGCAAAAATCTTCAACTCGTGCAATTGTCATTAAATATCAATAATTTGCGACGAAAACGCGGACCATCCGGCGACCCGGAAACGATCTCAAAATTTAATTCCGTCATCATCGTCGCGACTTACTAATCAGTCGGAGATGAAAATCGGCGACGCGATATCGCGGATCGTCCTCAGGTAGCATCGGTTCGATCGTTCGGGCGTTCGTCGAATGATTTAGCCACGAAGATCGCCCGAGGACGTCGCTGCCGAGCTTTTCCTTTCTCTCTCTCTCTTTTTCTCTATTCGAATAAAAGAAGTCGAAGAGAGAGAGAGAGAGGGAGAGGGACCAGAGCTCGTAACGAAATTACTTGTTCTGAAACCCGGAGAAACCGGTTCTCTCAGAGTCCGCGGAGTCTCGACTCTCGCTCGTTTGCCTCGCGTGATCTGTGTGCGGTTTCCACTCTCGGACATGAACACACTCGCACACGTACGTATAAACTACTGGAACGTACCGAGGCATATCGAGATGCCTGGCGCGAGGGATTAGAGGCGGGTACATCACAATTTTCCGACTCTCGAAGACAGCGACCTTGCCTCGCGAAAGAAGGCTGCCCTGCGTCGTCCCTCTTTCGGATGTCGCGGATTGGAAAGCATATTAAAAAAAAATTGCCCAATATGGAATAGATGAGTATAATGACACCCTATATACACTTGTTTTCTGCAAAAAAGATTGGTGTGCATTTTTCTACGTAGAGAGAATTTTCTTCTAAAACTTTACCCTGAAAAGCATGGTAATCGTGGGACAATATTGTATTACTGCGATAAGATATAAAATATGTTTGATTAATTTTACATGTATATGCATATATTAATATTTTTATCGTGATAAATATTAATCAGAGAAACTCTTATATAACATTCTTTCAATACCATTATTTTCAAGATAAATTTTAAGAGAAAATTCTATATAGTTTTTATTTGTACGCCTTACTTTTCACAGCACTGAAGTGTGAATTAAAAATAGATTTTTTATACAATTTTTAGCAAAGATAACTGTATACTTGATATCATTCAGACGCTAGAAAAATGCATACCGACAAAATCTGAAACATCTGCACATTTGTCTCTAACTCTGCAGTAATATTGCAATGATTTGTGCGACTATAATTGATTAACTTGCGGCACACGCAATTGCGTGCCACGTTGTGTGAACGAAGTAGCTATTTACTTTTGGAAAGCACACGTTGCCTTCTACCTATTGCAGACGCAACAAACATCTATCGCGACAGCAAGAAGCAATCTCAGACTGCGACTGGTCCTTTGTTCGGGCTGCGCATTACGATTCATTATAATGAAGATAGTCTGAGATAGACTACCTTGAGGATAATGAGCCGATTATATACGGACCGTACGCGCAGCGAGACTGTCTTGATTATAATGAATTCGTCGGGAACGCGAAGACGGGGAACGAACGAATGAAAAAACGAACGATTCGCTCCTTTCCGGATGCTGTTAAACGCAGCCGATGCATGAGCGTAAGACCTCCCTCCCTTCGCGCGCATGAAACGAGTACAATTACATGACTTACCGTTACACATTTCCATGAAAAAGCGATCTTGTGTTAAAATTACGGTTTAATTTCTTAAATCTTCTTTTCGTGGAGAAAAAAAGATCGTAATAATTCTTCGCTTTTTTTCTCTTCCTGTTTTACAGTTAGTTTGACAGACGTATCGTTAACACGTTAAAAGGTTCGTTCATCCTCTGTCACATATTCGCCGACGCAATGAACTGCTCAATATCAAGACGAGGAAGTGTATAAAAATGAAATGCACTCGTGAATTGTTGCCGCTAAATAGATTCGGCGCACGTTCTCGCTCGCGAAATGCAGTCAACTCTTTGCGTCGAATTTTTTTTTCGCTCGCCGACGCGTCCTCGCTTTATGAATATTCCAGTGTTGATTACGGTGCCATTGTTGCTTACCGGAACAGCCGTTGCTTATTCGCGATCTCTTTTACTCTCGATTCGAGGAACGAGGATTCCGATGGCCTGTATGATCGAATAAAAGCTCCAAGTTCTATATTTAAAATTGTATCGAATAATTAACGAATAACATTACTCATCAATAAATGGAAAATGATTTTTAATAAAATCAACAACATCCGTCAATAATCGCGCTCGTAATAACGACGAGATTAATTGCAACTTTAGTATATTAAAGTATATAAGAGACGTCTAGCGAATTTAATATGCAATTATTGGCGTGAACGATTATTTATCGTTATTCGGCTATACGACTCATGTGAGATCGTTCGCGTGTCTTTAAACCGGGATTAACCTTTCGCGAAGTTTTGATGGATCACCTGGCATTACAAATTGCCGCTTAATCCATCAACCAAGTTCAACAGTTGCGGCAATTATTTTAATGTTTGCATGCGCCTCGACGCTCCGTCCGTGCGCTTCAACTATACGATCGAAATTGCGTGCGCGTGTACACATATCACGTAGCACTAAACACGTCTGATTTGCCGCGAAGTAAAACCGTGGATTTCGAATTTCACGGAATTCTAGTGTACCGGAAGCCTTGATTTCAATTAAAACTTTTTCATGTATTCGGAGGTGTCTGTAAAAAAAAAAAACAAAAAAAAATAAAACTTTTTTTTATTTCCAGATTTTAAATTCATCACTGTGGGCCTCGCGTGTGTATGGTACAGCCTGCATAAGGATCCTTCAACACATGGCACTGCGATGAACAAGTAAGTTTTGTAGCGAGCTATTTATTCAATCCACGGAATTTCGCACATCTTTCTTTCGAGTCGTCCGGGAATTTTATTCCACAGCGTTTTATTTCGCGTTTGCGCGTCGGCGATTAATCGCACTCGCCGAGATGCTGCGCGCTCGTAATCGATCGCCTCGTGGATTCCGATCGTCCGAAGCGTCGGACGACGATTAATAATCAGGCCTCCGCTATACGTATTTCTTTCTCTTTTTTTTTCGTACAGCGACAGCCGTTTCTACAGTTACAATTACGATCGCGATCGTATAAATCAGGCTTCGGAGAACCTTCGTTGGAGCCTCTGTGCCATTCTTGTCTGCCGGAGGGCTCTCTTTTTCTCTCTTTCTCTCTCGATCGTCTTGGTATGACATATAAACGTACGAGCGAGTGCGATATACTCTATTGCCGTTGTATATATATATATATATATATATATATGTGTGTGTGCCATATATACGATCACGCGACATAGTTACCCGCATGGTTATAGTCGGGCGTTATCATTGTTGGTGCGCGTAATTGCCTATCTACAGTTGTACGCGCGAACTCTACTACTACTACTACTACGAGAGTATCCGCGACGGACCTTATCTGTGCCTACACGGGTCATCTGAAGCAATCTTACTGACAGAAAAAAGAACAAAGATACAATTACGCGTAAAACGCTAGAAGCGGTATTTATTTTGAATGCTAATTAAATCGAGAACGACCGATCGTTCTAGATATATACGCAATTGTATAATTACTTATAAATGCAAGTTCGAGAAATCGTGGGGGAAATATCGTTCGTTCAAGACCTTGCATATATTACACGCGGACGGCGTCGTAAACGAGGAGAGAAGCGAACCACGGTGCTATATAGTGGCAAAATAGAGAAAGGGAGGCCTTTGTCAAGTCGAGCGTCGTGTTATCACCATCGCGCGATCATCGTCGTTGGCGACGAGTTACGATGTAACGGCGCTTTAAAGCTCGTCTCTTCTCTCCTCTCCTCTTCTCTTCTCTACTTCCTTCTCTCTTCTTCCTGCGCCGTGCCCTTTTTCCTCGCTTTTTCGCAGCGGGTCGTGCGTGCAACCGCACCGTTGTCTGGTGCATATATACCTATGCGTGTGTCCGTGCGATGCATCCTCCTTCGGGGTCGTTGGAAATAATACCGGAAACCGCGATTCACACACGCGGTTTCACCTCTATCTCGACGATTCTGCGTGTCAAGCACGTATAAAAGTATAATCGCGCTCTGACGAAACCAAATTCCGATTATTATATTAATTTATATAATATTATTATATAGGTATATTAGTTTAATTTATTAATACATTTATATATTATATTTATATATTTATGTTAACATATTATATAATTATATTAATTTATTATTTATGTATGTTATATTATTATATTAAATATATAATATATTATGTATACATATGAATATATATATTAAATTATAATGTTTATATATACTTGAAAGGAGATCGAAGAATATATACATTCTTATGTTTAGCATAAGTGAATACATGTATATGGATAGTTTGTGCGCTGCAATTTTTCGACTTATCTTTATCGCGAAGTATTCTGTCCAGTTCACTTCGCTTCTCCGGATTCCCTGGAAATCCGGTGTTCCCTCGGGAACTCCGGTATCTCAAAAGGTGAAACGCTTACGTAAAGTCCATTTATGTAAACGTTTCTCCAAGCGAGGGAGAGAAAGAGAAATATGGTTTTCGCTGCAAATCATTTCTCTCCATCGCTCCGTTTCTCTCACCGGAAGTCTAATGTAAGCTCCTGACGGAAATCCTGTACAGCAATCGTAGACGGCGCGCGATATACATATAGTTTTGGATGGGAAGAGTTAATCCATCACTCGGTCGAAAATAGTGGAATCTGGCATCGGCGATATGTATCACGATGATGGAGGGTGGAATGGGGGATGTGGGTGGAAAGCGAGGGAGGCGATCGCGGAATTGAATACGACGAAAGGGCGCGCGTCGGCCGACAGAAATTGAAACGTCGCGCGGAAATTGAACGGCAGCGCGAGAGGCAAACGAAAACCTTTCCACGTGCACCGCGCGATTCGGTCGGCCCGGTCTCGGCGCGGAAATGGAAGCGTCGCTTGTAAACTGAAAATCTTATAAATCAGTTCGGCATTTTTCGTCGCGAAACCCGAGCTCTATTATTAAACGGTATAGTATGGAATTTTGCGATTGTCCGTGTCCCGCTCAGCGGAGAGGCGTTTCCTTCTATTTATTCGCTGTCAGACGAAAAGATTCGTTTCTCTTATATGTTGTATTAGGATGCTTTCGAGTTCTTTTCACCATAGATTTTTCTTAAACAAAGATGCCGCGATAAATTGCGATTAAAAAATCGAGAGTTTTTAACAGAATAGAAAAGCTAAACTAACTTTCCGGGATAATGATAACATAATATTTTTTTTATTTTAAATAATGTTAATAGAGTTTTCATTTAATGTTTAATTACAAAAATCTTTCCTCAATGGTAAAAGTCGACCAAACTGGCAATCATTTATTATAAATAATTAGTTAAAATACAACGTTTCGGCTGTCATTGCAGCTCTTTTCAAGTAAATCTATAAAAAGTTACATAAAAATAATTATAATTTTAATACATTTTATCGCAACAAATAATTATAAATTCATATACAAAAATATGTTACATGCCAAACGTAAATGCATAATAAATTAATACAGCAAATCAAATTCACTGCATACCACCGACAGTATTCACCATTGTTTTTATGAACAATGTAGAATTGACAGAAGTAAGCAAGAAATAAATAGACGTTAACAGTTAGCAAGAATCTTAGTCACTACGCGTTAAGAAAATCGAGTCAAAACTAATGTGTCTTTCGCAATCTAACATCTTATAACAAAGTCAAATAAATAAATAAATAGGTAAAAAATTATAATTATTTGTTGCGATGAAATGTATTAAAATTATAATTATTTTTATGTAACTTTTTATAGATTTACTTGTGAAAAGGGCTGCAATGACAGCCGAAACGTTGTATTTTAACTAATTATTTATAATAAATGATTGCCAGTTTGGTCGACTTTTACCATTGAGGAAAGATTTTTATTAATTATTACTGGCGAACCTTAAGGATTATTATCTGTTTAATTACAAAGATATACATATTAAAAATTGAAAAAATATGAAATAATGGCTAATGAAAAATCGTATTTTATTAAACTAGTTGAAAGAAGAAAATATGGAAATATAAAAAGAATATTTTCATTATAATTCGGATATATTATTAGAATATATATTTTGTTTTTGAATTTTTTTTATATTTCGTCCTATAACAATGCAGCGCGAAGTAATAAAATCAACGAGCCATAAAAGCGTTCAAAAATATTCATTATCAATGTCATATCGATATATCGTAAAATTATTTAACGAAAAATGAGACCTATCAATTGTATGTACAGTTAAAAAATATTGCATTTTGCCAGCGCAGTTGTTTGAAAGTAAAAGTTACGAGTATAAAAATTCTTTTTTTATTTATATATATTTGATTCTTTTGTATTTTCGATTATTTTTTTTTTTCTGTATTGAAATATTTTGCATCGTCATGTCGTGCGATCTATAGCGTATCTGGAAATCAAAGATCCGATTACGAGATACGAGGCGATTCGCCGGTAGCAAATCCGGTCGCTACATCGAGTATACATTCATGCAAACGAATCCCCTGTCACTTGCTCCGTCGTTTCTTGCCTCATCCGTGCCTCATCGTGTGAATTTCGCCCGAGGGCGGCGTCGCCTTACGATGCGTTACATTGAATCAACTAGGTGCATGCTGCAGACAGTTGTGTGGCACGTGCTATCGAGAAGCAGCAGATGATACGTGTATATTTATACGTGCACTTATCGCCACCGAGATTACGTCTCTCTAATCGCTATATCTGGCCTCGTACACGTTGCCTCTGGGTATACATTCATGTATCTTCATCGCGGATCACGTGTAAGGAAATCATCCGTGTCGCGCACTTGTTATTATGATGAATTTAACACATCGATATTGTTTGCTAAAGTTTCATGAATACTGGGGAAATTTAATTTAATTTTATAGTAACGTGTAAACATTATCCTCTTCAATTTTGTTTCTTTTTCGCGAATTTTTTGCATGATTAATAATTTAAATTTTATCTATAAAAAACAATGACTTCAAATTGTGTATATCCGCAGGTTTGTATAAGTTTATACAAATACTTCACGTTAATTGGTTCTCTTCGGATAAAATACACGAATGACATTTTAGATAATATTTTATCACGCGGAAGAGATCGATTCGTTTCTCTTCCACTTACTATCCGTGTAATTTCTTCTCGTCACTTTATATGTCACGTTATGTTAATCAGTATCGTAGCGCCGGTTATTGATGACAGTGATCATTTAATGTGTCAGGATTCGATTGGCACATCCGCAATCGATTCTTTGACGAGTACTTATGGGACGGATACCAATTAAGAGGCAATGCGTTTCCCGGACAGACCTTCTCAGGAGTTCCCACAGTTTCTCTCCCTTTGTTCTTTCCTCGGATCGACCGTTCTCAGATTATAACAGCGAAGAACTCGTTTGAATATAATGCTCGTAGTTATCGCGCGTGCGAAGGGTTAGTTCATCGATCATTGTCTCTTCTTCGGTAGCCAGCGATAAATTCGCAACATCTCGCGTCGACAAATCGTCGTCCTAGATCGTCTCGACCGACTGATACGTCGAATTTTGAGAAAATGTGACTTGAAGTTTGCTCGCATCTAAAAGAGAATTTAAAAAATAATTTTATTATTATTATTATTATTATCAAAGAAGGAGAATTGCGAAATTTTTTGACAATTATAATTTTGGTGTTCCGTAATGAACAGCAACATCCGATATTTATTGAAATATGATCGTTCCTCGCCACGCGTCATAAATACTCGACTTTTGCAAAGTTGCGATAAAGAGACTTGGAAGCAGGTTTTTTTAGAAAAATGGATTTTAAAAATAGCTTTCGCGAGAGTTTGAGATCTCTGCACTATACTATATCTCGTTATCGTGCACACGCCCGCCACTCGGTCGTTTTTCCCTCCGACTCGTCGACCAATCTTCGTCCCGCCTTCCGTTCGTGACAGGTCTGCAACAGTTTGCCACTTACAGCACCTTCCGCTCCCTCGGCTATAACCTTCTCTCATTAACGTCCGTTACTTCGCACTCGATTCCGCACCCGGAACTATCTCAGGCTCGCCTTTCTCTCCCATTATTTCGCCGGTTTGCGGACCAAGGATGCACCAAGATGTCGAAATGCAGCAATTTTCTTTTATCGTAAAACAATTCGGGGCTCGAAATAGAAATATACGACGATTCGCGCAAGCGACTTTAAATACCTGGAATCTGTTTTTCAATCAAGAAGAGCGAAATTTTTAGAGTGGAAAAATATACATATTTTCAAGGATTCAATATTTATTCTCTTTATTTTCTTCATTTTGGATGCAAGATATACATAAATGTATATGTAGGGATAATCAATATTGAAATTAAATGCAAAAGTTGTCAATCGTATCATCCTCTAATTAGACGAGAATATAATTGAGATTTCGTTCACACAAATATCCCGCATTGATCATCTGTAACAGTTTTACATCGTTTCCAGGCTCGCAACCTTGCTCCATAAACGTGTTCGGTAATGGGGTGTATGTGTATGCGTATGTCTTCTTGATCATGCGTCACCACTTTTTCCTCGGCACAGCATGAACCAATGCCCCACTGACCTACACGCGAGACATTTATTTCGAAGCGCGTGTCAACTCCTGGAAAGTCATGAAATGGAATTTGATAGCGGAATTGTAAATACAGAAAATCCTGTTTCAATCCGACTAAAACAATATATAAAATTGAATCAATCTAACTAAAACAATATGTGAATTTTTTTTCTTTTAAAATCAAATAATTTAATATATTTTATGTGAATAAATTTTTCACTGTATATCTCTTTTCATATAAAGACATTCTTTAGGTACTTTGATCTTTTCAAGTTTTTGAAATTATCCAACTTTTAAATGCATTCGATTTTTAATGTATTTTAAAGATCACATTCAATAGAGAATTACTATATTCGTAAATGTCAAGGATTGGGGTTAATCGAATATAATTTATTATAAAATACGTACTATATTACATTAATACTTTATATTTGTTTTTTTTTTATATATGTATGTATATATATATATATATATATATATATATATATATATATATATATATCGGAAAAAAATTTAATATTTGATATTTGAAATAATATAAATTTAAATACACGCGAAATGAAAATATATATATAAATATAAATATTTTATAAATATTAATATATTTGGATTCACATTATTTCAAATATCAAATATTAAGTTTTCCGATAAAGAATTAATATTATTTGATATTTCTCACTCGCGTGTAAAATTCGCAAAATGCGAATGTGCAAACAAAAAAAAAAAAAAAAAATGCAACGTTCGCTTTATTTATCCTTCGAAGCGGAAACGCGCGATCGGTATCGAATCGACTGTATCCTCGATTCGAGGTGGAAATGTGGTGTCATTGCACGAACAATACGGCGATGATTTATGATTATCGTCGTAATAAGCCGCACGTATATCGGCCTCTCTGCCTCCTCGTGGCGCACCTGCGTGCAGCCGCGCCGTCGCGCAATGGTTGCATCCTTACTGGGTCAACACGCCGCGCGTGCGATCGATATCTTCACCTTGCCGAGACACGAGCGTGCACCGGCGATCTGACCTACTGACCTACAAGTGCGGTAGCAGGTCGCCGAGAACGAGGATATACGGGGCTCGTGCGCGCTGAAAACCGGACCGGCAGAACCGGGCATAGTTAGACGGGATCGTATATACGACGATTCTCGAGTGCACTCGATGATTGCCGACGCAGAGTGCGTGATTACTATTTCGATGCGCTCTGCAATCACGTCGCTGATCAATCATCCTTACGCGTCCCGGACATCGCGAGTGAGCATAGAGAGGAAAATATGTTTAACGAAGAGTGAGTCCGAAACGTGATGAAATTACATACGAAATAAGACTGCACTAATTACTCTATTAATTTAATTTCTTGAGAGAAAATGATAAATGATGCACGTAATATGCGATGAGACGCGAAATATATAGAGGAGAGAGAATATGTATGAGCGATAAAACACAGCCGTGAATTATATCAGGCGGGATTATCGGCAGAGATGGAACGCGAGCTAATTAATCGTGAATGGAGTGCGATATCGAGCGAGGAAATATAGCGAGTGATTATTCCAGCCGATAGACGAAGAAAGGACTCCGGCATAGATCATCGGATCGATCGGTTCCGATAACAGTACATGCGGCCTGACGATTTGTCATCCGCATCGGTGGCTATGCTCGGTGGTAACATTTGGCTGATTTTGCGGTTAAGAACGATGATGCGGTAGTAGGAGAGAATGGATGGATAAACGGACGGACTATTCCGTGTAACAAGATTGGCTGGATTCGAGGATAACGCATTTCTGCATTGCGCAAAACTGCAGTTTTAGACGGTACGCCAATTTATGAGCGCGAATTTGCGCTTTTGTTGCACTTCCCTTAATGGAATTTACATTTCATCATATTTAATCACACCTTATTACTATATAATGTTTAATTTGTTTAAATATTAAAAATTATTTTTAATAATTCGCGCGTGGAAATTATACGAGAAGAATATACACGATAAACAAACAACAAAATTAGCTGTTATAAAACGATATATATTTTGCATTATTATATTATATGTATATATTTAATTGCAGATATGCTTTGTTATTGCATAAAACTTGTGAATACTATTCCAAGCATAGCTCTTAAACGATTATTCAATTATAAATTGACGTCGATAGAAGGGCAAGAGTGTCTCTCTCCGTGTTTTATTCACTGAAAGCTCGTTACAAAGTTTAATCTAGCTGTGACAGTTTGCCGTAGACGAGATCATGTAACCAGATGTACAATAGATTAATTAGGTCGAAGGTTTAGATTTAAGTCGCATTAGCTTCGGAACGCGTTTGCCTCAACTTTGGTATAAACAGGTCGCGAAACTTTTTCGAATACATTTGTTACACGCGAAGCGAAAAAGTCTTCGGTGGTCGAAATCGCACTATCCGCGTTTTCCAGAATTCTTTATTATTATAAAGCGATATATAGTTACGACAATACCATAAAAATGAAATATAAGGAAAACATATATGCTCAAAAGTACGTGCATTTTGCTCTTGTAATTCACCAATAAAAATGACTCAGCTTTACCCATTACACTTTATCGTTCTTTTTACGGTCGTAAAATTAAATTTTATCCGAAGCTTTCGGATCTATTTATGAGCGAATGTGCTTTAAGCGACTGCAAGACTGTCTTCATACATACATACATGTAGGTATTGTACATCGACAAACCGATCCTCGACATAGGAAATGGAAGGATTCCACTTCTCAATAGACTTTAAAAAGTCGGGGAAAAAATATATTAAAACTCATAGTCGCAAGTATAGTAAATAAAAGTCTCCGGCTACGTCTCTGTACAACTAATTTGCATTGCGTTTCAACGTTGATCGAGTTAAATTCGCGTGGAGTGTAGAAACAAAACCGAGAGAGTTACGCGGTTTTGTATTTCATATTTTTAAGCGAGAATAATAACCGATAACGAATATCCGATACATACATGTACCCGCACATATATACATACATATATAAATGCGCGCGTGCGCGTAAACGGAGAGAATGTGAATCACGGAGTGGAATCGCGCGGAAAATCGTGTCGACATTGCCCAGGTAATTCCATTACGGTCGGCACGTCAATTCGATCCTGTCCTTTACCTGTTTTCTCCTGCCTTGCTTTCCTCCCCTACCCTCTTTTTCTCTCTCTTTCGATCGCTCGATTTCCACGTTTCGCGCAAATGTGAGTTTTATGAATAGGGAATAAATGGTTTTGCTAATTGAACCGTAATCAAGGGTATTTTATAACGGGATAATAATTTTCAGTCCCGGCACTGCCTGCCCTCTCTCTTTCTCTGTGTGTTTCTTTTTCTACCCTCTCTCTCTCTCTTTCTCTCCATTTTGCATGGATGAACGAAAGCGCAGCGTTGTTTTATGGCGCGGTATTATTTTCAGTAATTACTAGAAAGATGTAATTAAATCAGTTACCTTCCGGCTATCTATCGGCGTGAAAATACGCGAGAATAACGGAGCTAGTGATCATTTTAAGTCGACTTCATTTACCGTAGTTTTTAATTGATATTGAAAAAAAACAAAATGCTCTCGCAAATTATTTCCGAAAAATTATATTCTTACATTTTAAGAATATTCAAAGATTCAGGACTAACTATAATAGAAAGCGAGGAGAAAAATGAGAAAACTTGAACAAGCTTTTTCCGCACAATATTCTTAAATGATAATTTTTAATGTATACATTTGTTATGTACAATATAATTGTTTTTAAATCACGATGCGATTATATTTGCAATTATTATTTTGTCTCAGTCATTATCTCATTTTACCTTGTCTCAACATTTACTCTAGCAAGTATGCAGTTAGTTTATCGAAACGCATGTGTTATAAATCTCTGAATCTCCCGTTTCAATAAAAATATCTTTTCGCGACGTTCCGTGCTTCGTGCGCGCTTAGCTTTATTCAACGGTTCGGAAGGAAATGGAGCGCGGAATACGATAGTTCGCCGCATCCGGGATTGAGCGTGTACCGGTTCCGGTATCGGACCGCTGTGTTGTAACGGGGCGGTCTTGGAATTTGCTCGGCTGCTCAAAGAGAGGTAGGGAGATAGATCTCTCGTGGAGATAGGGGATTTTCCGATATTGATAAACGCTCGTCGAGGAAAGCTCGCTTCGGGATAATCGAGAGCGCTCATTTCATACGTTATTAGACGCGGTGGAAATTTTGACGTGAATATTATGCCCGGGGGCTACCATTATTCGTGACAACGATTCCACGATCAAAGTTTTCCGCGCGAACCCCAATTGTGAAGGCTTCCAGCGCGGATGATGGAGAAGCAGCCGCGTTCGCCGATTTTCCAATGTTCGTCGCTTTATCGCTCCGCGAAGCATCGAGTGCAATCAGTGAGTCGTCCTATTCGAATTAATTACTTCGAAATTATGTCGATCAATTCACGCACGCAAACATACACAATAAGCCACACGTGCGTCAAGGCTTATCCCCAGCAAACACGGTATAGAAATGTTATATACTTAAGCATGTTACATGTAACGTATATGTTAGTTGTAATTTCCCACTCATAGATGTAACATTTTTAATATTACATATATTACATTGTAGTTACATTGTCATTATATCCCAAGATAGCAGCACTGACTTATCAATATATCAATGTGCTATTTGGTATATAATTACAATATAACTACAATGTAATATACGTTATATTAAAATGTTACATCTATGAGTGGGAAATTACAACTAACATGGATGTTACATGTAACGTACACGTTATATTACCTGTTATATTCCGTTTTATTATAGCAATGTAACAATTATATATCGGTGTTTGCTGGGATATTATCCCAGCAAACACAGTATATAAATGTTATATACTTAAGCATGTTACATGTAACGTATATATTAGTTGTAATTTCCCACTCATAGATGTAACATTTTTAATATTACATATATTACATTGTAGTTACATTGTCATTATATCCCAAGATAGCAGCACTGACTTATCAATATATCAATGTGCTATTTGGTATATAATTACAATGTAACTACAATGTAATATACGTTATATTAAAATGTTACATCTATGAGTGGGAAATTACAACATGGATGTTACATGTAACGTACACGTTATATTACCTGTTATATTCCGTTTTATTATAGCAATGTAACAATTATATATCGGTGTTTGCTGGGGGTCGCTTTATTATAGATTCGCGAAAATCGAGCGATCGTTAAGCGATACACGGTGGATTTACGAGTTCTATTTTTAAGAATCCTCCGTTTGGGATGCCCGGGTTTCGAACAGCTTCGGGCGGGAAGAGCGATCAGACGGGAGATCCCGCGCTTCTTGTCATCATAAGGACGCTCCTACGGGAAAATCCTGGCGAGATACGATATAGATACGCGCGCGTGTCGAGCCGGGTGCGAGATGAGCCCGGGCACGCGGCAGGAATAATATTAATCTCCGCCAGAACGAGAAGGGGACGGCGAACCTTTCTCGGAAGAAGGTTGGGAGAAAGACTTAGAAAGTGTGTTCGGAGAGACGCAAGGAAGAATATTGCTCCTGAGAATAGGGAGAGAGAGAGAGAGAGAGAGTAAGATAAGATATCGATCGCGACCGATACGCAAAGACGGCGGATTCCTTGCCCTTATGCGGAACCAATCGAGACGAGCCGGTCGAGTCACACGCGGTTATATCTAGAGAAACGTGGTTATTGAAAGGCGCTTTATGGCTCTCGCTCGGTAATATCCAAGTTTTCGGCGACCCGAGCGCGCGAATTTCATGCATTTTCTATATTTTCGATCGAAATTAAATGTGAAATATTTTGGTCTTAGTTTCTCATATTTGTATGTAATATTCGAAAATAAATTACACGTCGCAATGTTGTTTACGATGTTGTCGAATGGAATATAGGTGAGACGGAAGTAACCGGATACTAAAGTAAGGCGAATATGGAGGAGATATAAGAATCGTAAATGTTTCGATCTCGCGAAGATAGACGAGATATTCAGCTTTTTATCTTTTGTATTTTCTAGAATGTGTCTCGGAGCAAAATACAAGTACATCGTCAGTACAGCTTCTAATTTTATATGAAATGATATATCGAATTTCAATCATTGAAATTTATTTATTGAGATATCTATTTTTTTTTTACGTAAAATAACATGAAGATTATTTCGCATCTTACACATTTATTATTCATCATTCAAAAGTTAGCAGTTTAAATCTACACGGAGAGTATTTTCTCTTAGAATTTACCTTGAAAATCATGGTAATCGTGGGACAATATGGTATTGGAAGAACTTATAAGTTTCTCTCATTAATATTTATTACAATAAAAAATATTAATATATGTACATGATAAAATGAATTGAACATATTTTATATCTTATTGTGATAGATATTAGTATTTTTATTGTGGTAAATATTAATTGGAGAAACTCTTATAAAATCTTCACAATTAATTGTTGATCGCCAGTGATAAAATTTTCACAAATAATAAGATGCAATTTAATTCGACCAAAAACTGGCTATTCATTTATTGAAAATAAGTACACACTACGTTTCGACCCACATTGTGGTTCTTTTCAAGTGTTGTTTAGCAATTAAATTAATTAAAAATAGCCATTTTTAATTAATGTAATTGCTGAATAAGAACAACACTTGAAAAGGATCACAATGTGGTCCTGTGTGTACTTATTTTCAATAAATGAATAGCCAGTTTTTGGTCGAATTAAACTCTTATAAAATTCTTTCGATATTATATTGTCTTAGATTACCATGATTTTCAGGGTAAATTCAAAGAGAAAATTCTCTCTGTGTACAATAGCGAATATATTAATGTTGAGCCATGACAAATCGCGTCGTATTGTACAATACATTAGGAATTGCTTTCGCAAATTCTCTCGTTCTTACGTCGACGAGATGAAATCGCCCTGCGCGAGACGCGGGCTTATTAAAATACCAATCCGAGGGAGAATGCGGGATCACTGGCCGCCAGCCAGCTCTCGAAATAATGCCGATTTGTAGCGGGCGCTGAGCTAGGCTCTCTCTCTCGACTATCCAACTACAGTAGCAACCACAAAACCGACCGCAATGGAATAACGAAGCCACCACTTTGCTCGTTACTCGAACCCCGGACATGGCGCGTTTTATAGGCTCGCGAAACGTAATCTTACACGTGTTGGATCAATTTTATGTTAAACGCTTTAAGCAAGTAATTAAAAATCGTGCGAGAACACTCGCCGCGTATAATGCAAGTTCTTTTACTAGGGTATCCCTGATTTTTTCAGCGAGTTGCACGCAACTTTCTTTCGAAAGAAACTGGAAACTGTTTAAATAGCTTTCCGCAATATCGCGAACAAAGCACGTGAGCGGGCGCCTTTTTTTTCTCTTCTTCTTCTTCTTCTTCTAAATCGCGTGTTTAAGGAGCACGAAAATTCGCGATGGGGAGAGTATTCGATATCCTCGGCGACCACAAAAGACCCGGCGTAAATCGCGATCGCGTAAATTCACGCGTGGCGGTTCTCTCGTTTCTCGTCGCGCTTTTATCCGCGGGAAAACGGAGCCGCCGCGACGCCCCGTGAATGCGGGACCGGAAAGGAGAACACGAAATGTGTGGATGGAGGATAGAAAAACAAAGGGAAACGCGCCGTTAGTTCGGGCCTGGAAAACCGGGGTTAGAGGAGGAGGCGAGGCGAAATTCATACGAGAGAAGCGAGAGTACGCGTTTTACGTTACGCGGAAATTCCGGAGTTCATTCCCGCACGAGTAAATCCGAGAACTCGATATCGGTGAATCGAAGCTCATCTTGGACTTGAGCGAGAGAGTACGAAAGCGCTCGACGATTCGAGCACAAATGATGGAATTTACTATAATCCCTTTCGACGTGGCCGACGACCGATTATTAACCTGCGCGTGCGTTAATATAGTTTTATTCGGCGACGTGCATAAATTGCGCGCGAATTTTGTTGAACTTTATGTCACACATTTCTCGTAATCCGAGAATTCTTTTTTCTTCCCCGTACGATTTTTTACAACTTGTATAATTTTTGTAGATTATACAATTTTAACAGTAGAATCATATTTGAAAAAATACAGCAAGAGAAGCAGAGGATTCGTAGTAGTTTAAATATATATTTTTTAATCAAAAGTATACATGTGATGGAAGTTTAAATATTACGAAATAAAAATGGATTTCTGACATGATGTTTCATCCTGATAGCAATGTATAAAAAAAATTTCCAATGATACAAAATCGCCTGGAAATTCCTAAAAGCGCCGGTTCGCGTTATAATAATTCTCGTTATATTGATGTATTGCGTGATGTCGTGCTCGCGTTTGTACTCCGTGCGTGGGATAGCTTGATGAATTTTACCTGAATCAGAGGATTTTTTTAAGTTTAAAGATAAGAGCGATGTATGCATAACTTTTTCATTAGAAACATGTGTCTGCTACCGCGATATTTTTACCGCGGTGTTTTATCGATCTCTGATAAGATATATGTGGAGCGAGTAAATATATGTATTTCGCAAATAGACAATTGTATATATATAGAATATCATCCTTGAAGCTTTTCTTGAATTTTTAATATTTCTTTTTTTTCTCGCAGTCTATTTCGAGACAATTTTTTTGAAAGATATAACTCTCGAACACAAAAGATGATTTTATCAATCAGCCATTACTCCGATGATATAAATATAAAAATTCTAAATGTTGTTTTACTCGCGAGAATTAATTCGGAGCGCAGAAACGATTTGAATAGCTCCGATAAATTTGCATTCTCACGGGACTTATTAATAATGACGTCGCCTCGTGCAATTACGAAACGAAAAATTCCGAGACTCTGAAGTGACACTGACCTTGATTGGAAGCCGTTATCGATAACGAACCAACGAAATTAATTCTCGGCTAATTGCGTCCGGCATTCTCTCACGATAATATCTAATCGAGACACCGTGGCCGTCCTTCGATAACGCGGAACGATTAAGCACGTGACATTCATGGTGCATACCGCAGTCTAACCGCGCTAATTACACTCCAGATGCGCGCTTTCCGCATGCAGCGATTTCAATTAGGACTCGGACATAAATTCGAACAAATTGAGTGATCTTATAACTCGGGATATCGAGAGTTCCAAATTCTCGTGTTTTGAACAATTTCAACCATTTGATCGATTCGCGTGTCTGACGGTTCGAAACACTTATTCAGACCTCAAGGAAAATTCAAGAGAGATCTCGATATCAATTGTAAATAGAAATAATTCACCTTTGTCTGTTTTACTTATTCGCATATCGTCTAATTTTATTTCGCTAACTTCCTTTTGGAATAATTTAAGGTTGGAATTATTCAGATGGATATCTTCGGACTCTAAAGGTTTCTCAATGATTCAAAACGTTCGAATTACTCGATTGTTAGGTCATCAAATAGTTCCGAGCATTAATGTTTAATGTCAATTCGTTAGTCACGCTCTGGAGGAAACGAGATTCACGAGACGGAAATGCATGCGTGCACGAGAGATCGTTTATAAACACAAGAATATAGCGGAACGTAAAACATAATGGCTATACGAGGTCAGTAAGGACAGAAGGAAAATTATATACATAATATATAGAGATAACGTATCGTTATATAACATTTCGTAACGCAGTATAAAAGGCATTACGGAAAATAAAATATAAAACCTTATATTCGCGAAGTACTTCTGCGCGAGTTCAATTACAAGGGAACTTTGGATCCAGCACTCTTTTATTACATTTACGAGATGGAGCGAAATATGTTGAACTTGTCGACGAAGTGCAATTATAGGACTTTGATTGGATCACTTGTTGCGTGGATTGCAATTTCAATTGCTCTATATACAATATTCGTTTTCCTCGAATTACAGACTATGTGCGTAAATTCTTTTCCTCGATGCAGTCGCGAATACAAGCCTGCGCGAGAGACACGTGGAATCGATCGAGAGTCAGCCTGTCTCTTCGATGCGTTCGAGTATGCGTGAAAAATAGAGAGAGAGAGAGAGAATACGAGTGTATTCTTAGGCGGTCGGCGAAATCGGCGAATAGCCGTTAGTCGGCGATGCATAAATAACCGATGACGTCAGGTCAGGTACGTGGAACAGGGTTCTTCCTCTCGAACATTGCATCGCGGCCAAAATCGTCGATCCAACACGACACGAAAAGTCTTTTCGAAATCACATCTTATTACTCCGCAACGCTAAAATTCACGTTTGACATATATATATATATATATTGGCAATTCTCCTTATTTCGCGCCACGTGCGCTTTTATGCCGGGAGATAAATCCAGTCGTTAAGTCGAAGGGGCGCGGTATCGATTCGTCGAGAAATAAATATAATCGCTCGTCCGGCATTTTATTATGCAACGCGAGCGTGGGACGAGCATCCCTCGTCAATGTGGCGTATAATAAATCGAGCGTAGCATCTCTCTCTCTCTTTCGTCGCGACCTTTCGCCGGATTTATACGCGAAATCGGGAATATTGCCTTATAGAGAGGCGGACCGGCCGTGACGTGGATTCTTCGAGAGGGAGAAAGAGAGAGAGAGAGAGAGAAAGAACATCGAGGACGGGTAACTTCTAACGAGCTGCGGAGCACCGTACGCGATTTTCGAGAGGGAAATATTCTCCGTGACTTCGCTCCCCGAGGGTCTGCTGCAACTCCGTTCCCATCCTTCCTCCGATAACTTTTCTCCGTCGTTGAAGAAATGTCGGGACCGATCCAATCTTCTCTCTCACTGCGCCGTATCGTTCTCTCTCGTTTTTATTTCTATTATTTTCCTCTTTCCCTTTTTTTTTTCGCGATCCACCGGCATAGTTGAATTAGTACTTTAAATCGATTAGATCAAATTATTTATGTATAAGAGAAATAAAAAAAAACGCATGTTATTCTTTTTTATTAAACACAATTACGATCAAATTGGGGAATCGCACATCAGAAATGAAATTCGCTCGTGTTTGTCGAATTGTTTTGTTTCATATCTGCGAATAATTATATTGATTTTAAACGATAAGTAATGAATACAAATCATAATATTATTTATTTTTACAGCGAAACAATTTTCACTCGTAATATACATATCTCGTAAATTTATTAACTATTTTTACACCCAAGTTTTGCTCGCGAAATAATAAATCGATAAAAAAATAAATCCTATATGAGAGAATACTCGTAAAGAGAAAATTTAATTTACGCAGAAATTTTGTTTCATATCTGCGAATAATTATATTGATTTTAAACGATAAGTAATGAATACAAATCATAATATTATTTATTTTTACAGCGAAACAATTTTCACTGGTAATATACATATCTCGTAAATTTATTAACTATTTTTACACCCAAGTTTTGCTCGCGAAATAATAAATTGATAAAAAAATAAATCCTATATGAGAGAATACTCGTAAAGAGAAAATCAAGAGACACGGTAGTGTCTCGCGACCAGTTAAGGGCGTAGCCGAGACACCGTGTATCTTAACGCGAGTCGGACATTTGAGTCTTTATAATATTTCGAATTCTCAATAACGGCTGAAGCAATCGAGTTTATACTAGACTTAATCGATAGATTGAGTTTGAATTATATAATAAAAGTGTCTTTATTTTTGCTCTACGTGATTTGTAAGCAGAGATATATAATTGCAAAGTCGAAATATGAAAAATTTCTTTTAAGAAACGTCCCCGTCATCATTATCATCGACCACGCAAACATAGTAGTATCGTGCTACACGTATTCACACGTATACAACACATGCGCACACATATATTACACGTACACAACACATGAATAGATGCATGTATTGGAAATGTCCATCTCGCACGTTTTACAACAGACGGCGATAGTTGCCCTCCGCTATATTGACAGCGTGCGGGGTTAGATATTTTCAATTTTCAATTTTCAATTTCAATTTTTACATTCAATTTTAATGTTATTATTTGCAAATTTATTGTCATAATAATTTATGTGCAAGTTTACAGTCTGTGATACAAAATCAGATATTTTGCTATTATTTCAATAATATTTCAATTATATAAATGCCTATGTATGAGTATGCATATATTTTTAATAATTTTCTTAATTAGCTTCTATATTTTTTTCAGTTGTACATCAAGCAGGTAGCATTATCAGCTCACTTGTGAGCATGGGTTGGGCAATGGCTAGTTATCATCGCAGCATTCGATTAGCTTAACAAGATAAATCTAATATCAGTGCTATAGGAACTATTTTACAATTTTTCTGGCATTTTCTTATTGCAGGTACATATATATCCAATAATTAATATACAAAATTAAATATTATTCATCACACACTTTGTATCAAAATAATATATTTTTTAAAATTTATTTTAAATTTATTTAATCATTTTTATCATTGTGATTGTAGTGGCAAGGATCTTATTGCTCAGTGTCATTGCAAGCATCTGGCCTGTATATACCATAATATATTGTGTAATACATTGGCTAAGTATGACAATATAGATTTTGATAGATTCCCATGGAATATTGGAATTTTGTCGGACTTACAGTCATCCACCACATATGCAGCCTACAATTAAAGAACGCATTTATTCCATATGATTTGCTTCCGTTATTGGAATATTTAAAATAAAAATTTTATTAATAAATTTCGATGAAATAATTTATAAGAGGTTGAAGAAACTATGAAACAAATTCAGTCTCATAAAAGGGTAGTTGGAACAATAGTGGTGAATGCAGAAGGTATTACATGAGATCATTGACATGATTTACTTGTAGTTGTAAACAAAAATTTATAAAATTATATTTGTTTTAGGTATTCCTATAAAGTCAACATTAGATAATACGACAACAGTTCAATACGCAGGTTTGATAAGTCAATTGTCAGATAAAGCTCGTTCTGTCGTACGTGACTTGAATCCAACAAATGATTTAACTTTCTTGCGCATACGTAGCAAAAAACATAAAATTATGATGGCACCAGATAAAGAATTCATATTAATAGTAGTACAAAATCCAGTTGATTGATATTTAAAAGAAACAAAAATATATTTTAAAGTTAAGATTTATTTTTTTGGTTGTTAATTTAATCTGTATGCTACATTGGATGTTAATATCTATTCAATTAAATAAAAAAAAATAAAAGAATAAAGCTTAAAAATTATACAAAATGCAGTATTTAATTACTAATTTAACAAATTATGAACTTTTAGAGTTTTTAAATAGTGCTTTCTTCTTTGGTAACAATATTATATTTTTAAGTTTGATAATTATGAAAATATGTATATATAGTAATTCATGGCATGTTTATTTTTGTATTTAATACAATTATAAATGTACATTTCTCATCAATAAAATATCACAGTATCTTTTTTATAATTTAATTTTAATATTGAGATTGTTTTTATTCAGTGGAAAAAAAAATGTGTAGTTGGTCCCTATTAATTATACATACATATAAGAGTGTCGCACAAATAATTCTATGCAATTCTTTTTAAGATAATATAAAAATACTTATAAATATAATCAATTAAAATACATATAATCAAAATTGTATGTATTAAAATTCAATAGCATATAAAAAAGATTTTTTAAAATTATATATATATAATAAAAATCCAACATTTTATATATATATATATATATATCTATATATATATAAATATATATTTATTTATTGTATATCATAAATATATATTTATTTATTTATATTTACCTATCTTTTTTTTATATATATGGTAGAAATACAATGTATGAGTTATTTTATTTTGCAAAATTTTTGAAAGTTAAACTATTAATTACAATGAAATTATTTCATATAATACCGAGATTCTTTTCATAATAAAGATTAAGAGAGAGTTAGATTTTATCATAAGATTTATAAAAGTCATAAGATAAGGTTAATTGCATATTGTATAGTTTATCTCTCATTTTTTAAAGTAAATAAATATCAAAGTTACATTGCTTGAACTGGTGCGTTTGAAGTATGTTGTCTTTTTGAGGGATGCAAGACAATATAGTACAAAAGCATTGCTGTAATTCCCAAGAAAAAGGAAATGATACAAATAATAAAGATTATATTAAAGTACTAAGCCTCTTTAACTGCAGGAGAACAAGCATATTGCCATAATAAATTTGCTGCAATATTTTCAAAAAAGCAGATAACATAGAAAGATAGATGTTTTCAAAATGTTTTGCTATCTACAGCATTGAGATATATAAAAATGTGCACTATGCCAATAACGGAAGCAAATAATATGGAATAAATGCGTTCTTTAATTGTAGGCTGCATATGTGGTGGATGACTGCAAGTCCGACAAAATTCCAATATTCCATGGGAATCTATCAAAATCCATATTGTCGTACTTAGCCAATGTATTACACAATATATTATGGTATATACAGGCCAGATGCTTGCAATGACACTGAGCAATAAAATCCTTGCCACTACAATCACAATGATAAAAATGATTAAATAAATTTAAAATAAATTTTAAAAAATATATTATTTTGATACAAATTGTGTGATGAATAATATTTAATTTTGTATATTAATTATTGGATATATATGTACCTAAAATAAGAAAATGCCAGAAAAATTGAATTTGCTTATTTATTTAAAGATGCTTATCATATACAAAAATGAATGATATAATCTCTAAAAACTCACCTTTAAAAAAAGGTAAAAAAAGGCGACCAGTTAAGGGCACGCCATTAACAAAAATTATCCATTGCAAACCCATGTACAATAGAATTGTATGAAAAATTATCGATTATAAACCCATGTACAATCGTAACAAAAGTAATGAAATAAAAAAAAAATTGCGCCAAGTGAAAGTAGAAACTTGTACCAGTGGAAAATTAAAGTTGCAGACATATATAGAGTCGTATAATGAATCAATAAAAATTTAAATTTGCAAATGTAGAATTGTACCATAAAAAAACTTATTTTTTAAAAAAAAAAAGATAAACAAGCTGCCAAGTTCATGCGCCATGTGAAAAAGTGTTAAACAAAAAAGTATTTTTAAGTAAAAAAATCTATCAATTGACAAAAATTTATGTTCTAAAATTAATATCTCTACAAAAAGTAATGTCCAATTATTGCGCGAATAAATAAACATTTTTATAAAAAATTAAAATTTAAAAACTTATGCAAATTTAAAATTAATATAAAATAAAAAGAAATAAAAAAATTTTAGTTAAAAAAACTGGGCGCGCTGCAATGAGTTTAAAAGTAACAATTTAATTTTAATATCATTAGAATATTATTTAGCAGCGCGCCCAGTTTTTTTAACTAAAATTTTTTTATTTCTTTTTATTTTATATTCATTTTAAATTTGCATAAGTTTTTAAATTTTAATTTTTTATAAAAATGTTTATTTATTCGCGCAATAATTGGACATTACTTTTTGTAGAGATATTAATTTTAGAACATAAATTTTTGTCAATTGATAGATTTTTTTACTTAAAAATACTTTTTTGTTTAACACTTTTTCACATGGCGCATGGACTTGGCATCTTGTTTATCTTTTTTTTTAAAAGATAAGTTTTTTTATGGTACAATTCTACATTTGCAAATTTAAATTTTTATTGATTCATTATACGACTCTATATATGTCTGCAACTTTAATTTTCCACTGGTACAAGTTTCTACTTTCACTTGGCGTAATTTTTTTTTTATTTCATTACTTTTGTTACGATTGTACATGGGTTTATAATCGATAATTTTTCATACAATTCTATTGTACATGGGTTTGCAATGGATAATTTTTGTTAATGGCGTGCCCTTAACTGGTCGCCTTTTTTTACCTTTTTTTAAAGGTTTAATTTACGCAGAAAAGATGAAAACAAAGAGCTACAGAAAGTGGATAATAAAAATATGCGTTCTTTTTAGTATTTTTCTCTGAAAGAAAAAAAGTCCGTCTCTCTCTCTCGCGCGCGCGCGCGAATGTTACCTTGTACGGGATTAACAGGCCGCGGTTCTTTGTAACCGGGATTACATTCGCGATATCATTCGATAAGTTTGCTTAATGGACGATCAACAGGAATCTCGTTGCCTGGTTGGATGGTGGAGTTTCCCGTCTCTAGCGCGAAACTTTTTAATTAAAAGAACAGGAACACCGCGGGATATCTTCCGTGAGAAGTGGAGAAGTTCGCGAGAATATTCAGATATCCAAGCCACCGTAATACACAAACACACCCACACACACACACACTCTCTCTTTCTCTCTCGTTTTCTCTCAGGTGAATTTATTTACGAAGTATAAAAGCGAGGAAACAGCATCGCGCGACGCGCCGTAAACGCGGACAAACATTCGTAATTCATGCGTTTGTTGGCGCTCGTCGCGAAAATCGTACGTTGTTCACAATTTAACTTACCGCGTTCTAACAACGCATATCGCTTTCATAAAATAAAAATTTTTAAATTTTTATTTGAAAGGAAATTTAAGGGTAAAAAAATTTTAATAATAAATTTTTTTTTAATAAAAATTTAAAATTTAAAAACAAACCCGGAGCCAGAGAGAAGTGTAAAGGAAAGGGGGGGGGGGGGAAAAGAAAATAAAAGTTGAAAAAGCCTGAAAAAAAAGAAAGGGATGGGAAAGGGAAAAATTTGGGGGTTTAGCCGGGGTTAATTAGGGGGGCCCCCCAAAGGGTTTTTTTGGGAAAATTTGGGGGTTTTTTTCACCCCCCGGGGCACAAGGGGTTTTTTTTAATTTTTGTGGCTCAGAAAAAGTTTTTTTTGTTCGCCGGTTTGAAAAGGGGGCTTTTTCAAGGGCCGTTGCGTTCTTTTAAATTTTAAAGGGGGGTTAAAAGAGACAAGCGGGGGGAAAAATGGGGGTTAAAAACCTTGGGCCCCTTTTGGAAAAAAATTAGACTAAGGGGGGATAAGTTCAACCGTCCCTTCCCCTTTAAAAAAAAAAAAGAAAAAAATTAGGATGGTTGCCCTTTTTTTTTTTCGGGGGTTTTCGGGGATTTAAAAAAGGGGTAAATATTCCAAACCCCTTTAATGGTTAAAAAAAAAAAAAAAAAAGGAGCAGAACTAAATTTTTTCTTTTTCTTTTTTAATTTGTCGGGTTCGTTTTAAAAAAAATTTTGGGATTTAAAATTTTCAAATTTTTTTATTTTGGGGACTAAACGAAAAAAAGGGAACCGGAGGGGGGAAATTTAAGAAAATTCCAGAGGCCTTTTTCCAAAAACGCTTCGTGAGTGAGTAACGGGGCGATTTAAATTTTTCCCATTTAATATTTTAAACCCCTAGGGGGGAAGGGGGGGGGCTAATTCGGGGGGCAAGTCGGGTTTCCAAGTTTGGGGGCCAAAAAATGCGTGGCGGTTTGGGGTTTTTTTTTGGGTTTGGAATCTAGGCCAAAGGGCCCCGGGGAAGGCGGGCCGTAAGGGGAACCCAAGGTTTTTCCTTTAAAAAACCCCCAAATTTTGGGACGATTTGTTGGAAAGAAATTGTTTGGGGAATTTTTTATCTTCTTTTAATTTTTTCCCCTTTTTGTGAAAAAAGGGAAAAACAACAAAATTTTAAAAATTTTGGAACAAATTTTAAAAATTTTTCCCCCCATAAATTTTTTTAGTTTTTTTTTCAAAAGTAGCGCGAACATTTCTAAATTTTAATTTAAGGCCTTTTGGGGTTTCAATAAAACATTCGTTACGCAAAAATAATCCCTTTGCGTTTCTCCAAATTTTTTCGGTCCCGAGAAACCCGCACCGTCCCAGGTTTTTTGAACCGGGGGGGGGGGGGGACTCGGAAAATTTTTTACCCTCCTCGGGAAATTTTCGCAATGAAAAGCCCGGGTTTTTTTTCTTTTGTTGGCCGGGGTATCAAAGGGTTTAATCGGATTCGTCCTAAATTCTAAAACCCAATTGGGGGGTCCATTTTTGGGCCTTTCCCCAAATCCATTTAAAATTTTTTTAAAAGGGCTTTTGTTTGAAAAAAACGTAATGGGGGTAATTCAACGCATTATTTTAAAAACCCTTAAAATTTTTTTTCCTCTTTTTTTTCGAAACTTCTTAACCAAAAGGGGGTTTTTTATTCCTTTTCCCATTTTTAAAAACGGGGAAAAAAATTTAAAAAATCTTAATTGTTTTTAAGAGCTTCTTTTTAAAGGGGTTTTAAAGCACGCGAAAGAAAAAAATTCCGTTTTCCCAAAATTTTTTTTTGTTTTTTTACAAAATTAAATTTTTTTTAATTTTTCCGGGAAGGGGGAAAATTTAAAAAATTTTCGAGGTTTTTAAAAGGGTTTGAAACTTTTTTAAATTAATTTTTTCAAAATTCCGCTTAAAAAAATTTTTTTTAAGAAGCTAGTTGACGGAATAATTTTAAAAACGGGGCTTTTTTTCAATTCGGCCCAAGGTGAAAGAAAACTTTTTGGGGGTGTTTTTTCCCGGGTACTTTTTTAAAAAAATCGAGGGGCCGAAAAAAAGGTTTATGGAAAAGGTGGTAAAAAACCCAAAATTTTGCCCTCCGAAAATTGTTAAATTTTTTTTTCGCGATTGTACCTTCCCCCCAATATTTTCTTTTTTTGTTTTATTGTTTACCACCATTTGTTTGCACTTTAAAATTAAAAAATCCCGGGGGTAACCGGGTTTAAAAAAAAAAAATCGCGAAATTAAAAAAAGATCCAATTTTTTTTAAGATTAATTTATTTTGGAAAAAAACAAAATATTTTTTGGTTTCGTCCACTCCCCCCTCTTTTCTCGGGGACAAAAAAAGGGAAAAGAAATTTTAAAAAAGGGGCCTTAATTTTTTTTGGTTAATTTTTGAAAAAACCGGGGGGGGGAAAAACGCTTTTTTCCCGAAAAAATTTTTAAATTTTTTTCGCGCCGCGTTTTTTTAAATGAAAAACATTTTTGGCCTTTAAAAAAAAAAAAGCGTCCGGGGTTCGCGCCTTTGAAGGTGAGTGGGGAAGGCCAATCGGGCTTTTTTTTTAGGGGGTCCCCGGCCAACCGGGCCAAATCGGAAAAAAAAAGGGAAAAAGGTTTTTCTTTTTTCTCGGGGAAAAAAGGTTTTTTTTTTTTCCCTTTTTTTTAACCCAGGGGGTTTTTTGTTTTTTCCTCGGATTTAATTTTAATTTTACCGATATATTAACCAAAGAAAAAAGGTAGTCCTTTTCCCGGATTAGGGGTTTTAATTTTTCCCAAAGGGGGGGGGAAAAAAAAAAAAGGGAAATTTTTTTTTGGCGCAAAAAAAAATAACTTCGGTTTTTAAGTCGAGAAAAGGGTTTCTTTTTATTGTATTAAATTTCCGGTTATTTTTTTCAATTTAAATTAAAAATTAATAATTATTCCCCGCCCTTTTTTTCCATTTTGAAAAAAAGGTAATTAAAACTTTCCCATTTTCGGCCCCTGGTTTTCGCTATTTTAAAAAAATAAAGGGCAAAAAGGAAAAAAATAATTTTTAAAAGGGTTTTCTTTTGCCTCGAAAAATCTTCAAAAACAAAAAAAAAGGGGGGTTTACTTCCCTCCCTAATTCAAACTCGATTGGGTTTTTTTAAGGCTTTGGTTAAAATTTCGCGCATTTTTCCAAAACTCAAAGCGAAAAAATTTTGGAAAATAAAACGGGAATTTCCTAATTGGGGGGGTTGTTAAATTTTTTAAAAAAGATTTTTGGCTTACCCCACGGGTTTTCCAAGGGGCTTTTTTATAAATTTTTTAAACCGGGGGCCCATTTTTTTGGGGGTTTTTTAAAACAAGCGGGGAGGAGGAAAACCCTTGCAAAAAGGGGGTGCGGGGGGAAAAAAAAAGAAAAGAGGAGGGGAAAAAAAAGGGGAGACGAACCCCCGCAAAAATGGGCCCCGGACCAGGGGAGAGTTTTCGCAAAAAAATTTTTGGAACGTTTTTTCCCGGGGGGGGTTTTGAAAACGGGGGAAAAGGGTGCGCGGAAAGTTTTTTTTTCCCTTTTTCCCCCTTTGGTTCCCGGATAAAAAAATTTCCCTCCCTTTTTTTTTTTCCCCCCGGGCCTTTTTTAAAGTCCCCGTTCGGAAAAAAATTTTTTTCCCTTCCTAGGGGGAAAAGGGAAAAGGAAAGATTTTAGGGCGCCCAAAAAGTCTTTTTGGGGAAAAATTTAAATTAAAAAAAAGGTTTATTCTAAAAATTTTAAAATTTTAAAATTTGGAAAAATTTTAAAATATTTTATATTTTATTTTTATTTTTTATGCTATCTTTCTTAGCATTGTCACATTCAACATTAAAACACGCATTATTAATTTGTAACTTTTTTAATTTTCGATACTTTTTTGCTTATAATAATTTTGCGACATATTTATTAATAATAAAACGATTACGACAAGCCGACGCAACGCGAGTATAATCACGACGAAGAAATACTGTCAAGTTAGATTAGGTTATTAAAAAAAAAAAAAAAAGATAATTAATTATATCGCAACCAAGCATGGCCCAGAATAAATGACCAAGTATTGGCCAAACATTAGTTACCACATATCGGGCCAAGCATTGGTGCTATTGCAAAGACTGGCAATCCTATATGGGATTTTTCAACTCTCGTCCATTTTGTATTTTACTACACTGAATAAAAAACGTAACGCTTCTTAAGGAGGAAATAACACTTAAAAAATTATAGAAGCTTAATTATCCAGGAATATTCCTCGATCGATCATCTCGCGTTTACCTTGCTCGTGCATGTTTCTTCGCGGAAGAGGCGTGGGATATCCTACGGAAGAATCGACGTGAGCAGCTTAATTAAGATAATAGCCGCGCGAGTCATCGTCTAATTAATATACTCTCTTTCGCCGCGAACGTCAAGTCGATTCTTATCATTGATAAGGATGTCAGTTGACAAAAAAAATCGGACAAACGCGGGATGCTTATCAGGCCGGGTTATTAAGTCGTTTCGTCGGCGGCGTCTGTGGCAATGGAAGAGGAGCATCATCTTCCCGCGAAGAAAAGCTGTAACGGGGATTATACGAGCTTGGGGTACCGCTCGGCCGCGTCTTAATAGCTTCATTCGATCGCGAAGGGCCCGTGGGGTAATTGATGGTCCTTCATTGTGTCCCGCCGCGAAGAGCAACGCCTCGGCAGGCGCGGCAATAAGGGCCGATATGTCCTTCTCCGGAGGAGGAAGGAATGGGAAATTACCCTTTCGTCCGTTATTAATGGTTTCGCAAGCGCCATCCTGGCAATAAGCAGCCGGCAACAAGCCGAATTCCCGGCACGTACACATCCCGGCTTAGCCGTGTATTATGCTTCTTTGCCACGCGACTCGACAAACGCCCGTATGACAATTAAAAGCGACGCCTTTTCCCGCCTGGAAATATCCGTCCAAATACCGATGTAGTCCTATATTGATAAACGAGAATCAATTTTACATAAGTATATGGCATTCTTTTTTTTTCTTGTCGTATAGGACTCGTTTCCGAAAATTCTCAGCGCGTTATTAAACATTCCGTTTAATGCAAAATTGTAATTATATGTATATATAAAAACAATTTATTTTTAATTATATAATTTAATTTTAATTTTAACTCTTATACAAATAATGTTGCCTTTTACGCGCGAAAGGTTTGTCATTAATTTTTACATAATTATAAGCGGTATTTCTTTTTTATGTCGCGTATAAAGCTCTCATTTTCAAAAATTCTCCGCACATTACAAATATTTCATTTAATACAAAATTGTAATTATATAAAATATAATATAATAATATCAAAATCAAAAAGAATTCTTAATGTAGAAGTGACATTTCGGATTCTGCTCTTTTGACAACAAAAAAATATTTTGCGCTCGTAGCAGGTGTGTTATATCACGGTGTTATACCCTGATGGAAACGGGACAAAGACGAGAGAGCGCCTCGATATATAAATAATTGATCTCGGAAGCGGTTTCGCGAGACGTGACGCAACGCGACGTCGACGATGTGCGTTGCATGAAATATGAAATCCAATATAAACTTTCGAGCGATGTGTGTAAACCTTGAGCATCGCACCACCTGACCAGAGACACTACATTCAGCTCGCGTCTGCAACGATGTACCCCGCGATCCTCTTTAACCTTCGTAATCATCCACCAGCTTTCTCTCTTTTTACAACATTAAGTAGCCGATTAAAATTTTCTAATCGAAACTCTCTCAGAAAATCGCGCGCAAGTATAAGCGCAGGCGCTTTAATCTTGTTTACGAACAAATCCATTATATTCGGCGCGCGATTGAATAAATTACGAGGCGTACCGCAACTTGACGAGCGTGAAACTCATTTCGCCCTCTTTTTCTGCTCTTTTTTCCAGGATGCAGAGACAAAGCCGGCGTAGCTCGGAGGTGGAGGTTGCGCTTATGCGCCCTGTAAGCACAGCTGGCTAATAGCCTCGGAGCCCGTCCCCGACACCCTGCAGCCACACCAGGTAAGGATCTCTCATCTACTTGTATATGTATATATATATATATATATATATATATATATATATATATATATTGTATATATATGTATGTAGGCCTTAGAGCCTGCCGTTTGTCCCTCTCTCGTGTTTCACTGCGCGAAATCAGAGGATCGCGCCACGGAGTGTATACATATACATACGTATTCTCGCGAGCGTGAAAACACGAGTTGCACGCGAGGCGGCAATTAACTGTTAATTCTTTCGTCCGAGAGGAATTAGGAAGCGCTCCTCGAAGTGAGGCGACCGTGACGAGAAAATTATCGGCGTTCGATATATATATACTTGTTATTAATCTCGCGTGTTTGCAAAACAATTGAGTCGTAAATCGATGGTTTGTATTCAAATTCTGCTTCCACATTTATCGGAAAATGTTTTAAAAACCTGGCTCTCCGGATATACTCCATCTCCTTGAAAAATATTTCTTGTTAGGTCTTTGAGGCATTCTTTTATGTCTGTATCTTGGGACAACTTTTGTCCCGCTACGATAGAGACTTTTTTAATCTTTTTTCTCGAGATTCTGGATTAAAATAATAAGTAACATAATTGTCATCGTTATAAAAAAAATTACAAAAATGCCATTGTCACACAATATAGTAGAATACAAATGGACTCGTTTACATTAAAATATCGTTTAGTTAACTGAATATACTTTTCTCTGTAGTTTTTATAGTTTTATTGCGTTCTGCGTCATTTTTGAATGTGTGATAAAAAAATACGCAGCAGTTTCTCACTGTAAAAAAAATTTGTTTAAAATTACAACTATTATAGTGGGTAATAATAGGACCCACTATAATAGTTGTAAATTTCCACGCGTTTGTAAATTTGCAATGTAGAAGTAAAATTAATTTCTTCATTTGTAATTGAGCTGATTGCAGAAGTAAATTCACAATATATATGTAAAATTATAAAACGGTAATGTAAAAATATTTTTTACAATTGTATTATTAAACATTCAAATATTAAATTTACACAACAGAGTGTAAATGCACAAAATGTGAACTTAATAATAGTTCACGCGTTTGTATTGTTACAAATAGAAATATGAAATTCACATTGCAGAGATTATGTTTACCACACCTTTTTGTAATATAATTCTGCATGTTTGTGATATTACACTTTAAAATATAATTTTTACTACAATTATTCAGGAAGATTATTCCAGTTAGTAATATATATATATATATATATATATATATATATATATATATATACATATATATATAATTCTCAATATGCCGCGTGATTAAAGAAATACCCTGTTTCAAAAACCTTCAATCATTTTTATTGACAATGTTAACAGCAAAAAATAAAAGATACATATTTCATTAAACTGTAATATATAATATAATAATTATCTAATGTAATATTAATAATAATAACTTTTTGTTGATACTTATTCAAATAATTCATATTACATTTGCAAAAATAAACGTATATATGGTAACCATATAAAGAATTTCTTTTAGTAATACCAAAATAAAGACAATTTAAAAACTTTATATTTAGCATAAAAAATAAACCCATTAATTATATGTATTTAGTAATATAAAAATAAATATATTAATTATATATTTAAGAATAACTAACGAAAATAAATTCTTTATATTTGAGATTACAAAACAAAAATATATTAATAAATTATATTTAAAAATATAAAAAAAATAAACTCACATTATAATTTTACAACAGTAAAAAATATTGTAATATAGATATTGTTATATACTTTATAACCAAAATCATTGTTTCTTCGAAGTCATCGAATTATTAGTATAATCACCAAGAGATTCTCATTGCAAAATAATATATGTAGCGTGTTTTCAAGTGGTTTTTATTTTGATCTTCATATGAAGCTTTTTATAGACTTTCACATAGAATATAGAATATAGTGGTAATAGATTATATTTCTACTTTTGTAGAAATCTGAAACAAATAAAAATAGTACAGATTATAAAACAAGTATTAAAATGTATAAAGATATAAAGTGTATTACATATTTAATATAAATAACGTATATCATAATTTTTTAATATGAATAATGCTTACTTTTATTTTATGTTTGTTACATGTTATCTGTAGCAATATTTTCTTGATCTGATATGTTTCTCAATTTATTAAAAAGTGACAATACTTTGTATTTTGTTGACACCTTATGAGATTTTGAACCACAAGCTGGATGAATATTTAAAAAATATTTTTGTAAAAATTCTAAGGTACATGTACTATTTTTGGGATATTCCATATTGAAAATGTAATATACAGACATCAACATTTTTAAGGCTTCATAAAAGCAATATGTCCTTTCAATCAATAATTTTTCTATATATAAATAAAACATTCGACATGCTGGATCATCTGTAATAATTACATATATGATAATTAGAGCAGTCACAAATATATATTAATTTACTATACTATAAAGTCAAAATATAATTAATACAATTATATAGCGAAATTACCTATGATTATAATACATGGTGCTACAACTGGTGGTTCTATATTTTCCAAGGGTGTTGCTTCCTGTTTAATAAATTAACTTTAGTTAATAAAATGTAAATTTGACACATTCATAAAAAAATTAAACACAAAACATATTTAAAAAATATTTACAGGATATGTTTTAAATAATTCTTGAAAATCTTCTTTAAAATGTTTCATAATAATTTTTATCAATTTTAACTCTGTAGGATTATTTGAATTAATGATATCTTTATATTTTTTATGCTGTCCATAAATAAGTATTTTGTCTTGTTTTTTTAAGATTTCTTGCTTTAGAAGATCTACTGAATGTCCCATTAATTGCTCGTAATGCCAAAACATATATTTTTTTTTTAAAAGAATTGGCCATGTAGTTTTAACATCTTCAATAGTAGGTGTTTTATAGACATCATTAAGAAACAATCTTTGCGCCGGATATGTAGCTTCAAGATACAAATTAATTTTATGTTGAATCTTAGGATCGCTTGATGAATCATCGTGAACTATTTGACGTAGAAATTTAGCCTTGTCCTTTATTGTCTCTTCTGTTTCTGTGTCAATATATTTTTCTGGCTGCCAATTATTACATCCAGCTTTAGCAGATAATACTTTTTTTTGTTTTTTTAGAGCTATATTTAAACTTTGACTTAGACATCTTTTCATATGTGGTCTATTTAAATAAGAATTTCGGTCTCGAAGTTTTAAATATATTGAATGAGATCCGTCTCCAAAACATCTGCCATCCTCATCCATATCTTTGAAAATTTGTGGATATTTATCGACATTGAAAATTTTGTTTAAAATATGTTTTCCTCGAATGTGTATTTCGAAGACAACCATTTATAGGATTATGAACATTTAAAAAGAAAGAATAACTACGTTGAAAAATATCTTTAATTTTTTCTTTTATATCGTCTTTAAGATCGCTTTCATTTAAAGTTGTAATAAAGTGTTCTTGAATAAGTGTAAATATAGATGACATACCATCTATTACAGCTTGTAGAGCAAATTCTGTTAGGAAATATTTTGTAGTCAAATTTAAATATAATTGTGCTATAGCTTTTTCATTATTGTTCACATCACACAAAAATTGATTTAAACTTTCCTTTTGCAAAAAAAGATTGTCATTATTACTGGTATCAAAATTACTGGTATCAAAATTATTGGTATCAAAATTTATCAATTCTTTATTAGTAACAAATTGCTTATCAAAATTATCACTTGGATGATGTCTACATATGTGTACTGTATAAGTGCTGACTGTTTTGAAAATTTTATTAGTAGAACAAGCTGGATATCCGCAATAAATCCCAATTTTACTTTGTCTTATATGTTTATATAAATGTTTATTAAAATTTAATCTATCGTTAAAATGAGCATTGCAATTTCTTTCTTTACAACAATAAGTTATGCATGTTTGTTTTTTATCTGTTGAATGCTGTCTAAAAATATGTTTCTTAAAATTGAGATATTTATTAAATTGTTGCCTACAATTTTTGAACAGACAAATTATTTTTAAATACGGCATGTCTTTATGAAGAATTTGGTGCTTATTGTACAAAAGTATAGATGAAAATACACAGTTGCACATTAAACATTTGAACATTATTAATCAAAAAATTGTATATCAAAGGAAGGAAAAAATTGGATTTATGAAGGACATTTTAGATATATTCCAAAAGTAATAACACTGTAACATTTAATACATAGAATTATTAAAAACGAAAATAAAACTATCAAATATAAATATTTTATATATAGTATATGTTCATTAACTCAGAAAATAATTATATGTGTTGTGTTTTTATATTCTCTCTTATATAGTCATTATTTTGTATTGAATTATATTCAAGATATCTAAAAATTATTCAATTTTTTTGTATAAATTATTAATGATTTAGTAATATGTTTTAGTTACGAAAAAATAATACATTTACAATTATATTGAATTTAACTAATTACAAAACATTGAATATAAAAATATAAAAGCATATGCACATAAAATGTTTTATATATGAGTTGATATTGTGTGTGTGTATTATAATAATATTTGTCATATTTAGTGTCAAAATTCAATAAAAAAAAATCGATGAATTTTTTGCAACTTTTGCAATATAGATCTCAAAATAATTAAATAAATAAACTATCGAGCTTACCTTTTTTTTAAATTGAAACTTTTGAACAATAATAATATAATACAGATTATTTTTTTCCTTCAGTCTTGTAGAAATGATATTGCAACGTATCACGTTCACATGCGCACCTATATATAACATCATAAATATATATCATTAATTATATACATATAATATTTTAGGATATACCTAATAACACTTGAGAAGGGCCCGTACCCTAAGGCCGAAACGTGTACAGAAACAATTTTTTATCGACAAGTCAGGTCGAACTATTAATAAACAAAACACTATGATTTTAGGTTACGTTAATTGTACAAAAAATAGCTGATCTAAACAATGCGATGGAATTAACGCGATTGCGACTAGATAAAAATTATACTAGTATGTAATATTTTTAGATTACATTTTTTGTTTCTATAGCCATGTATATATACTGTGTAAGAATTTAGCACATGCCATATAAAACATTTTTTCACATGCCATATGAAACATTTTTTCACAATATTTGTGCGCGAAATGAATGAATATCAAACAAGGAATCGCGAGTATATACATAAAAGACTTAAATTTAATATAAATATAAATATATTAAATAATTTCACTATTAAAGTCTATGTACAAAAGACCTACTATTTTTCCCTTTGCTGATTAACCTATTGTACGTGTTTCGAAGAAAATTAATAAAATATTATAGTTACCTTTCTTGTAGAAAGTTGAAACGTAGAAGGCAAATAGACAAAAATGGATCTCTTCCTTTTCTTGTGCGGAGAGACACTCTAATACGCACTCGTAATATACACTCGTAAGACGTACTTGATATACGCATCACTGTTGATCAGTTAATAAGAACAGTAACATGTCGCGACGTGATTGCCAAAAAGCGGGAAATGCGACAACAGCGCTCCCCACTTCCACCTATGATCGCGTAATATAGCGCGCATGGCATACGGATATACCACACGATTTAGAATATTACGGTTGTATTTCATAATATTACAAAAATTTCGATAATTACATAAAATATTTAAAATATTACATTATTTCGTAAGTTTCCATGTAAAACAAGATATATTTACACAATAAAAGACAAATATACATAATTTTTGTGGAATTACATAATTTCTGTAAAATTACATGATTTTTTATATTTACCAGACTAGTCATGTAATTTTTACATCTATTATTTGTGTAAATTTACTGAATTTTTTTACAGTAGAAACCGAATTAATTATTCGAGATATTAAAAAAATAGAGGCATTATGCAAATGGTTTTCCTTAATACTAGACATTTGTTTTTAACATTACGAGATTCGACTTGCCCCATTATTATTTGTCATACTTACGCGCGTATTAAAAATTATTCCCTTCTCGGGATAAGTATTATTTTGAAAAAGAAACTTTTTGTTTAATTTTATCTTCAATTTTCCACATAAAACATATAAATTCGCGTTTAAAAACGCGTGATGCGATCTTTTATTTGTTATTTTAATTTGAATCATATTTGTTATTTTAATTCGGAGCAACTCGCGCTTGCGACGCGTGCAGTCGCGTTTATATGTACATACAAGTACATCGCATACATCAGTATATAGAGAGAAACCACGAATCGCGAAGGGATGATAAAAAATAAATAGGAAGGGGAGGCAGAGAAAAAAGAGAAACACAAACAGTGTATTCTTTCGGCAGGCGCAAACCGACCAAGTATCTATATCTCGAAACTATGCGGACGCGCGCGCGTAAATCGTGCACGTAAATTGCATAATGCAAATCAGCGTCGTTCCGGTCGAAAGCTCCGCTGGGGAAAAAGGATCCATCAAAATTCATGGTCGCTCCTTATATATATATATATATATATATATATATATATATATATATATGCCGGTGGATAAAGCGGAGCTTTCTCGCGTAAGCGCAACGACCGTTTCTTGCAACTGCATTTTTCGGCGAGCTGCAACCCGAATCGCCGCGCCGGGAATTGCCGGCATTGAATGGACGAAGAGAGAAAGAGAGAGAGAGAGAGAGAGAGAGAGAGAGACGCGACTCTCCCGTGTATTTTCTCTAGGGAATGGGCGACAAAGTTTTATCCGCCGTCGTCGTAGGTATATACACGCGTCCGGAGACGTCATTTTTCTCGATGCGCATTCTCCGTCTCCCTTCTCCACGCATTTTTCCCCCCGTTTCACCGGGGAAGTGTCAGCGCGATGCATTTATTCATGTTTCATCGTTTCTCCTTTATCGCCCCTCAAGGCGCGCCGTCACGAGAACCGGAAATTCTTCTCTCCCGTGTATATCTCATTCGCTCGTGAACGAGTATTCATATATCTCCGCGGATATACGTTAAATAAATATATTGCGTTTTGATCCGCGAAACAGACGAATCGATCGATGAAATTCGTATTACGTGCGTTATTCCGCGATTCGTATAATCTATGTCGTAATTCGACGTAATTTATATCCGGCGATAATTTATTCCGTTTGTACAATACGGTCGTTGTAATCTTCTCTGCGGACTGCTCGGCCAATTAATGTATTTTGTGTTACACGTGCAGGCAAAGTGGCACTTTATGTGCGTGTTTTCTGTGCGGAAAGCGGCCGATTTCCCACGTCGTCATCTAGCGGCGACGCGGTGAGTGAATAAGCTGCATTCAAAGCCATTGTTTACGGCTGAGCGTTCAAAGTCATTGCCCACGGCTTCAGCCGTGCACAAAGCCACGGCTGAAGTCGTGGGCAATGACTTTGAACGCGACTATTTCCGCACCGTGCCGTCGTAAGATGGCGGCGTGCGATCGGTCACCTCGCGCACTTTGCCTGCACTTATAATACAAAATATCGTGCGTATCAAGTGCGGATGGACAATTGTTCACTCGTGTGGGGTCTATTCCCCGCACTCGTGACCAATTGTCAACTTTCCGCACTTGATACACAATACACTATTATTTAAGGCAAATAAACAGGTTTATTGCTATGCATATATGTAGACACAGGGCGCACAGATCGTATCTATTATATATTCTTCAACTAATAATAACGATAAACCGCGCGCTATTGTTAAGCCATTTAATCGAAATTTCTTTGATTCGAGGGAGATTAAATTCCTTTCTGGATTTAATTGGATTTTCGGAAATTCTCGTTCGCGAGGGGTTTTTGGCGCCAAACTCACTCGGTGATGAGTTTTCAGCATTTCGCCGAAATTTCCGCGAGCACACACACTTGTGTCATCGCTTCGCAAAATTTACCACCACCATTGGACAACCTATCCTCTCGGCGCTGGATAAGGATATTTCGCCCGGGACTTCCGGAATTCTGCCAATAAAAGGCCGCGCGGCGGGCGGTATACTCCTTCTTCCGCTTTCCCGACGCGATCGACCCGTGCGAAATTGCACGGGAAAAACTCCGGTAATAAGTCGTCGGGATTGCAGACCCCGACGGATTCTTCTCTATTGCGCCCACGTCTCGAACGGACGCACGTGCCGATTCGCTCGCACGTGTTCGAATGTTGGATAAATCTTTCTCCGGAAATCAAAGCACATTTAAGATAAGAACGAAAAGATATATCTGTCTTCCGCGATAATACGCTTTATCGCCGATAATATATATATATATATATTTCGCCATTTTTATTACCAATTAAAAAAATAGATGACAGCCGAACAAAATTATGTACATACATATATTTTTTTTATGAAATTTTTTCGCATTAGCGATTACGTTCCAAAGCTGCACGCGGGTCGAGTTTTATAAGACTAATCGAACGTATCCAATTTCGCCAGAAATCCCCGATAAACACGTCCACGGTGCGCGATCGAGTTGGCGGTATCGAGTATCGAAAGCGACCTTAGAATTTCGCGTAGAGGCAGCCCGCGTTTTCGTGCGCGAGAAAGACCGAATATGCGACCAAACGAATGAAGGAGACAGTAGAGTCGGAGCTATGTAAGCGATTCTACTTTGCATGAATATTCAATATCGAGAGCCGTGATTTTGCAAGCCGCCTACTCTTTATCGAAACTTTCTCGTCGCTCGACACCGTCATCGATAACCGTTCGTGAAAGGAATTTTTTTTCTCACACTTTTATCGATAGAGAGCCGCGATACGTATACCTCTTCCCAACTCTATTTCTCATTGCTTATTTATTTCTGTATTCATTATTTTTATTGTTTGCTTTATTATCAATTCCACTACTATTATTAATTCCAAGTGTATAATTAATGATTTTTTCTTTCTTTTTTTTTATTGTTAAATAATTCGCGTTATATATCATATATTGTCACGAAAGGAATTTTTTTTGTTATTTTGTCACATAAAACATATTGATATATTTATTGTTTATTTATGCATTATTTACTTAGAGTTTGTTACTGCCTGTTTGATCGTGAATTATATTAATTCTGCATATAAAATATTGACAATCGATTTCCACCATTAATACAATCAAATTTTCATTATCCATGTATGCGTCAATCAAATCGCTAAAAAATCTTCGACACGATTTTGAAAAGTGCACAAATCTAACTAACAATCGATCGTGAATTGTTATTTCAGTTGTTACTTCGCGATAGCAATTTAATTATACACAATTTTTTTCCTATTTCTTTTTCCGTGTCTCTCATCTATGTACCTCAATTTTTCAAAAACTACCGGTTTTTATGTCGGTTGATGTATGTCGATTAAAAATTTGCGCCACTAAATCAAGCGATGATGAACGCCGTGTCAGGACGCGTCGTGCTTTTTTAAACTGCTTTCTGCTCGCGTAATGCATTTATTTGCCGGACACAGTGGCAGACCTATAAAATTTACGAGCTCTTACACGTTCTTACTCTATTTCTCGATTCCTCATTTTTTTTTAAATATAAATAAAGTTGTGTGTGACATGTAAAAAGATTCTGCGGCTTCGACTTCGTTTCGGAAAAGGGAGGGAAAAATTAGGATTATTCCATACGCACATAATTTTCGAAAATGGTTTCTCATTAAGAGATCGTTTCTCTGTAGGTTACGCAAAATTCGGCAAGGTAATTCCCCGGGATTTTCAATTGTGTCGATACGCGGGGAAGAGAATGGAAGGACATGTCAGTTGCAGCGATCGTCGGAGCTTTTGTGCGCGCGCTCGGCTCGCGGAGCTAGGCTGGCTGCAATGGAAATTCGGTCCTGGTGTCGATCGCCTGTAGCCAGACCGGAGTTTATCTATATACGCGCGTTCCCGCTCGCGCCCGCCGGCCGTATTAGCAACAATCGACGATAAACCGCACCGATAAACGCGCCCGTTCAACGGACGTGCGGTCGACGCGGCGTAACGAAACGCGCTCTCGAATGAAACGCACCTCTGTGAGATGAGAATTTTTTCCTCCCTACCTCCCTCTTGAATCCTTTTTACAACGCACGCGTGACTATACTGTTTGACGAACGAGATATTTGATGTTTCTAGAGGAGTTGTTCGATCCTCTTCTCTATATAGAAGATAGTGATAAATGCAAATTGATTTTTGATCGGAGACAGGAAACAGGGAATTATTGCGTTTAGATAATTTTAGGTATGTTTATGAGATTCAATTTTGAATATTTCATTACATTTGTAATAAAGGATTCATTAGTGATATCGCTCGGCAATCCGCGGTAACAAATCGATAACTCAGCAATAATACAGGTGGTTCACATTGTTGCTAGACGCCGGGCCTCGAGGGCTTGATATCGATGACGCATTTGCCCGAATACAGGTCGAATCATGTACGTGTTCGTGGACGGGCCGTAATTATTTGCGTCACCAGAACCGTAAATCACCATCACTCGCCGGCGACGTGTGATCGGATTAAAAGCGCTAAACTCGGCGGGCGGGTCATGCATTTTTTTTCTCTCGCCTCTCGCTATGAAATCTATTTCACCCCCTTCCTCCTGAAACTCGTGATGGAAGATGACGCATTCGCATATACGACGACGGATTGCGTTATTTATCGCACAAATTCGGACGACGAGTCCGATATATATATATATATATATATATAGCGCGAGACTCGCTGCTGTGAAATGTGGTTAAATAATAATGATTGCGATTTATTCGGGACGTTTATTATCATTTCATGGTGGATTGATATTTCTGTATTTACTAAATATATATATGACAGCAATTTACGTGTACCCTGCGTTAATTAGCGAATCTAATTGCGCTATAAAATGTACAAGGTATTCTCGTGTGTTGCGCATACGTATTTTTCGACGTTTATATGTATGTACTAGAGAAGATGAAATTTTTCTGCTCTTTTATTTTCATTATACTTTATATACATGTAAAAAAAGAAAGAGAGAAAAAATAAGTACGAGTGCTTGACGACCTTTCATTCATTGACGCGCCGTAAATCCAGATAATCAGAGAACAACGGAAAGAGTTTCATGAAACTCGAACGACGTGCCGAGAGGGAAAGGATTTACTCGTACGTTTTACGTCTTAAAAAAAAGCGGAAAAAAGCATTTATTTACGAGCGCCAATTGTGACGAAACGATCCGATGGCCCGTAAATCCGTCCGCCGAGTAATAACGAGTCGGACTACGTCTGCAGACGATCATCCGTTTTCTTCTCTCGACTCGCGCCCATCTCGTTCGATGGGGAACGTATAATCGATTCTCGTCGTTTTCATTCGGCCTCGTGCATGACAACGTCCGCGTTTGACGTATCCACGATTGACGTATTATCTCGACACTTTCGTCCCCGCAGTTCGCTCGTTTCTTCAATTCCCTTCTACTCATCTCTCCTTGAATCGAACGATGTATCGAGATCGAGCGAAATGGAAACACAATTTTTCCGAGAAAGAAATTAATTAAAATAGTATATTGTGTATCAAGTGCGGAAAGTGAACAATTGTCAACTTTCCGCACGTGATACACATACTATTTTGTATTACAAGTGCAGGCAAAGTGGCTTTGTGCGCGTTTTCTGTGCGCGAGGTGGCCGATCGCACGCTGCCATCTTGCGACGGCACGGTGCGGGAATAGCCGCGTTCAAAGTTATTGTTCACGACTGAAGCCGTGAGCAATGTATTGCCCACGGCTTCAGCCGTGGACAATGACTTTGAACGCGGCTCAGCCGTAGGCAATGGCTTTGAATGCGGCTTATTCACTCACCGCGTCGCCGCTAGATGGTGGCGTAGGAAATCGGCCGCTTTCCGCACAGAAAACACGCACACAAAGTGCCACTTTGCCTGCACGTGTAATACAAAATTAGTTTATAAACGGATATAGCTTTATTCACTCGTTTACTATATATAAACGAATGCGCATGCAGCGGTAATTTATATGTATGTATAAATATTTATATATACGTATTCTACATATGCGTTTCGTGAAAAGAAAAAGTTTTCATTTATCGCTTACGCATCTTGTATTTCTGCCGCAAAAAATTTACATTTAAATTGTTTATGAGTCGCTCATTATTTATGAGTCATAACTCATTTTCGTAATTATTCTTTCCTCGCGGAAGGAGAGTTCGAGCACACAAGTTTTCGCGCGGTAAACTCTATATCGACACGCTCTAGCCTTTTATATATATATATATATATATATATATATATACACACACTATCACTACTCGCACCGTGAGAGAGCGGCGGTGAAACTCGTAATTATATAAGCAGCCGGAAGCCAAATTTTGGCGTTCCGCGCGAAAACGCACGAGACACGCGCGGAGACACGGCTATCACGGGGAGGAATAACCGGGGGAACGTATAGCGACCGTATGTATAAATTCAAATCACTCGTTGCACCATAAAGCGGCGCGTGAATATTCATCGGCCCTCTGGTCTGGATTACTGCTCCCCTCGTCCCTCCGGACATGTGTTAGCGACTACGTCGGGTACACGAGACGGAAAGGCGAATCGAGGGGGCTCTGGTTAAGGTTCATTTATACTGCAACATTTCGACAGACTCTTCCTCAGGCCTTTAGAAAACCTTGGAAATTTTCTCTTACCTAGGTTATTTGTCGGACACCGAGAAAAAATGTATAAAATTATACATAAATATTTTTATTATACCATATATTTATCGTGCAATTTTGCACTTATTATTTATGTAATTTTACATATTTTTTCACAGTGTTACGATATACGAAATGCGAAAACACGTTTCTCTCTTCATCGCACACATATATGTTTTTTTAAACTTTTGTAAATATTACGAGGCACCTTTAAATTTCCGACAGATTTTTTCCGTTTTTCGCATATCCTCGATAATTCGTGAATAAAACTTAATTGTATTGTATGAAAGCATGGCATTCTTCCTTCGTCCTCATTTGCATAAGTTGCATATTATCGTTAGGCAAAAGGTGTTTATGGGGCGAATCGCTTCTCTCTCAAGTTACTTCTCTCTGCTGGTAAATATTTATTACCGCAAAGTTTGCTGACGAAAAGTGACTGCGCAGCAAAACCGCATCGACTCGAAAAGATTCGGTATTATTACCCTTGAGATTAAATCGCGCTTTTTTAATTTAATCTGCCGGATCTCCGAGATATCTCTGTGAATGTACAACGACGATTGGCATTATAATTGGATTTCATGAAAAGGTGTACCTTGACTTTTAACATTTAATGAGAAAAAGTCCTGAAATTTTTACACATTATTACGCCATGAGTATAATGTCCTAATCACGCAGTTATGAAAATTGCTTTGCAATATATAATTGTTAGAAAGCTACATATTAGAACGTGACAAAGATAAATATTACATAAAAATTAATGTCTGGCAATTTTTATTTTGATTAAATATCAGTAGTAAAAATAAACACGATTTTGTATTTACGCACGTATTTATTCGCGCTTTCGAAAATTGCCTGGAATATCAATTTTTTGGGAAAACTATCGATGCGAAATAACAAAGCGAATAATAGAAAACAGGCAGGATATCTATCTCTCTATCTCACTAATGCGGGAACACAACATGTTTCCGACTGGTTGGTTCGCGCGGGTTAGGCTAGAATGCGGTGAATCGGCCTTAACACGACCGCCGTACTGTATCGTCGTACTGTACTGGCGGAGAGTGCCGTTCTTGCGCAGCGAAACCGGTTTTGCCGAGAGCGGTGAGTCTTCGCACGTATGCGTTGACGATAAGCGCGTCGCGTCGCGTCGCGTCTCTGGTCGACGAACGTGCGCGAACGCTGTTATCATTGTCGCTATTAATTCGCGCCAGATTAATGGTCGGCGAATGCGCGACACTCAAACGACCGTTGATCGCTTGACCGATAATAATCGTTCCGTTTGCTTCTTTTTTATTACCGGATAATATGCGTGCAAATTTCACGGCATTATAACAACAATTTACAATTGGTTATAGAATTCATTAAGTTTTAATAGCCTATAATAATAATAATAATAATAACGTCAACATAAATCTCATATTTTAAATATATGTTATGCAAGACGCGACACGTTATTTAATTCATGGAAGAGATATCAAATAATTAGTATTTGCGAGAAGCGGAAAAAAGGGCTTGTTGGTGTGAAGAGAAGAATAAACAGTCTCTCTTTCGCGAGTACCTGTGTAAAGTCTAATTAAATTTCATCGAACTGAAGTGTTCATCTTGCGTTCCTCGGATGACGGCGCGAATCTGGAATTTGGAAAAAAAAATTCCGCAACGCGAGGGTGATTTACTCAGTGGCGAGAGAAAATGATCGCTGCAATAAATCTGAACGAATCTCGAGACCGGATCTGTAAGCGAGAGCGTATGCAAATAAGATTCTCAGCGGCTTCTCTTGAGCGTGTTAAAAATCTCCGGGCACTTTTCTTCGTCTACCTCGAAACGTGGATCTTTGAAATTGAGTCACACGAGAGAGTCCTTTTCTGCAGAGGCTTCGATCTTTTCCATTTTCTTCCTGTTCTAACGATGCCTTCGAAGATCTCGTTGCACTTTATTCTCGCGCATCGGAAAACCACTTTTATACGAAAGCGAGAACACAACGAATTCTCGGAAGAGAAACGAGACGCCCGTAGACGTGGAAGAAAAATTGATAAGAAACGCGATATCGTTAATGGCAGTGTACTATTAATCGTTTTCCAGACGTATTGGAAAACCAATTGGGGCAGAACGAACGAAAGGAAGAAACGTTAAAGTTTTTAACGACGTCGAGAGAGATCGCTCTCTCGTCCCTCGGAATGTTTCGAATGCAATCGCTCTTTTCGCGAACGATCGAATTCCCCAAGTTTTGCAAATGCGCTTGAGCAAATATATAGATAGAGATCCGCGGAGAAGAGCTCGCTCTTTCTCTCTCTCTTTTCCTCTATCCAGAATTATGCGCAATACCTTATTAATTTTAATTGACTTTATCGTTGCTGCATTCGACATGTCGAAAGTCCGCGAGAGTCTCCAGTTGCTATAACAATTCAACAATCTAGCAAGAATGCAGTAGCGAGGAAATAAAGGGGAATCGGATCGCCGATAAATATTTCATCGGATCCCTGAACGAGAAATCTCTCTCTCTCTCTCTCCTTATTCTTCTTTCGCAACTACGACTTAAAGTCTTTGAGACGACACACGCGGACGATAATCGAAATCAATTTGCAGCTCCTCGTGACATTAATTTCCATTAAAGTCGATCGTGGAAACGCGCGGGTCGGTTAACAAAGCCCGGCGATTGATCGGGAAATCCGAGCACAAACTCCGAGAGAGCATGCAATACACTTCGACGTTCTGTTTTCCCACGCGATTTGCGAGGGGGAAGAGGGAGGAGAGGGATTTTACAACCGGCTCTCCCCTCGAAGCGTGCGCGTGGAAAGAAACTTTTCGAAACTGCGAGTTTATCGAAACTCCCTCTCTTTCTCTCCGCGTTCCCGTTTTTAATGAATACTCCGCGAGCGAAATATTCCGATACACAGCGGCGCTTTGTCTCGAGATCTCGGCGAGCGACGAGAAATTAATGTTTCGTTTTAATTATCCCGAGCCACTTTTAATGTTTCGTGCGACGACGTTTGCCGAATTTATTGACCGACGCTGATGTGCTTTGCAGATAATGATTACTGCAAATGCGTGAAGCTCTCTCTTCGTAATCTCGACGTCGATTTAGATCCGTCGCGGATCGTTTCGATCGCGAATCGTGACGAAATTGAAACACATTAGCGAAAACAATTGTCTGCTTTCAAGCTAAAAGCAATTTCAAATACAAGATGTGTAAATATTGAGAGAAGAGTTATAATCTATTAGGATTATTTCCGTTGAAACTTTTTTTTTTAATGCTACTGCTTTTTTTTCAAATCGATTTATCGAGTTTGCTTTCGATAACGCCGAGAAGTACGCTTTTTGGAATTTATTCTCCTACGTTTAGCTACACACAGTGGCGAGCGTGGAAATAAACTTCATTACTTTATAATCATGGGCACCGATTGACCTTACAAGAGTTTAACGCGATTCAATCGCCATATAGATGGAAACGGCGAACGTTATCTTGATCAGCTGATCGATCGAAGGTTCGATCGGCGATTAGATCGCAGTCGGAGGAGATCGAATAAACCGATCCTCTCCCATTTGTTCCGGCGCTCGTCGGCGGAATTATTGGGATTCTATGCTACCGGAGCGTTCAAGTCGGTGTAAGTAACTACGTAAGGGAGACCAAGAATCCTCACGCTCACTGCATGTAGTACAATAGTTCAATTAGTTCTCCTCTTTCAGTAGCACAGTCCCATCTCGGCTTGGCTTTGCTGATGACGCGACTATCTCTTTCAGCCACGAGGTTTAATCTACACAGTTCCGTTCTTTTTTTCTCCATTCATTACCTAATTTGTTTTTATTTTTAAATATTTCCCTAGGATCTATCGCACTTTATTTTATTGTGATATTTTTTTAATGTTGAAAGGTTTATGTATTTATATACTATAATAATGAAATAAAAGACTCTTTCTATCATTCTTGTGAAATAATAATAAGATTTTTATGTATTATCTATCTTTGTTTCATTCGAAAACTCTTTCGTTTCTGCTTGATTTAGTCGTAAACTTCGTGACATCTGATTACGGAACGACACAAAGCCGAGCGAACCTTAAAAGTGGATCATTATGGGTAACAAATTTCCATGGTTGTGTCTCTTTTCTTACCTTTCTCTTTGATCTTTGTCCGTTCTTTGACCCGCCCTCCTGTTGGGCTTTTTTCCTTTCAAGTGTTTACAATTCTATTTTCGTTTATTTGACAACTATCCAATTTTTTTGTGAATATAAAGGGTTTGTGCCGACGAAATAGTATCGTCTTTCTTGTGAAAGGTCACAGGTTCTGTTTGTTTGTGAAATTGATCACGAGTTCACACATTTATTTCCATGAAAAAAGCCATTAAATAAAACTGATGATTAAATTATTTAAAAATTCAAATAAAGTGATATAGTATTAATTTACAGTAATTTTTTTAACTATTTCTTAAAAGTAGTTTTATTTTCGTCAAAATCAGTTGAGTTTATTAGCGATGTAAAATATAAAGTAGGAAAAAAAAATATAAATAAGAAACCCATTAATTTTATTACTCAAAGCAAAAGCTACTGTTTGTGTTACGATCAGGAAAACTTCTAATTGGCTCTTAAAAAAATATTCCTGTGCTGAAAGTCTTACTATTTTCATTAAACATAAACAAGTGTACGTAAACTCGATATATCTTACTCATATATGTAATTAGAGGAACGAAGTCTCTGGCAAAGACGCAATTATAAAAGCATCGTCCAAAGTCTCGCAATTCCTTATTGGTCTTAACGGCAGTGACCGTAAGGCGCTTGCAACGAGGAGTTTCCGCGGGATTTAATTATATACACAGGCATAAGTGAGGCGATCGTAGGCTAACGATGTTTACGAGCTTTCACCAAAGTTCCGAAGCGCATGGTGAGACGAGAGGACTCCGCTTGATTTAAGGCTTTATAGGAGAAAGGGAAGCGATAGTTTTGATTTAATCCTCTCTCGCGCGCGTGAACTATCTTGCTACTTGACGGCGATTTTAATCCCATCATATCCTGATTTGGCTGCTATCCACGGAATTGGAGCAATTTTTTCACCATTTTTATTATATTTCATTTCTTGCTTAAAATGGAACCGTTTAGCAAAACTCGTGTTTAGAGAAAAAAAAAATATATATATATATACTTGCGCGGATGCATAACGTGTGGATATTAAAGAAGGATTTTGCGTTCAATGGCTGAATGCTGTGCACGTTCAAGCACTATTTTCGTTTGAACGAAATGAGAAATTGCTGGGATACGTTGGTAGCCGGCGTGCGTTTCCAGGGTTAATACTAATATTACACACCCTAAAGCAGATCTCTGAAGCGTCGCTTCTCCGCACAGTAGCGAGATCTCTATCTCTCTCTCCTTTCATCGGGAAGTGGTAGTCAAAGGGAGAAGAAACAACCGACGCGGGACAAACGGGTGTTTAATATTTAAACATGGCACGACACCGTTCCTAAATATTTATATCATCTTCTTCTGCCTCATCCCCATATACCTCGCACTCTCCGGCGTTCCCCATGGTTGTTTGTGGCTCGGTAACGAAATTGCCGGCTTGAAACCGCCTCCTTTCTTTATCGTACTCGGTTATTCTCCCTCTTTCTCTCTCGCTCCCATTTCGCGGATCTGTTTATTTTCGCGAGTTTCGAGGACGTTCTCCTTTTCCTCGACTTTGTTCGTGGAATGTAGCGTGCTTTCATTTTGTTACCCTCCGAAATGTTCTCTTCTTTCAGCAAACGATTTGAATTTTATGCAGCATTACACAATTGTTTTATAATTACAATTTCCGTTTCTGCTTGCATCTTCATCAAATTTGGAGAGGAAGCTTTGTACGGAATTGCGTCATTGCGAAGTTATTTTTAGAGTCGAATCATTTACTTTTACGATATGATTATAAAAAAATATAACTTATAATTAAAACTTATTATAAATAGTGATTATTTTTAATATCGCGGTTAAGAAACTAGTAACTAGGTACTTGTTATTCAAAAAGGAAGGGAGCAACACATCGCTACAACCTGCCGTTTTTCGATGGAAGATTAACGCTCGATCCCCGAAGAAATTATTCACGTTCGTTATTTTTTTTTTTTTTATATATTGCGCGACTCTTAATATAGGTACAGTTTGACATTAAACTGAAATTAATTAATCTACATTTAGATCGCCGTTGAATCTACAGCTGCCGCCGGCGCGGCGCGGCGTTCGGTGTTCATTAAACGCGATGATTATCCGCGATTAATTATATATCCCTCTCGTAATCTCGCGATGCTTTTATTCCTATAATACGTTGATTAATGTTGCCGACTTTACATAGGTGACTTGCATAAGCGACACCGCACCGTCTCGTCCGACTTTTGCGCAATTAATTCCGCCATAGTTGTGTTTCGCGCGTCTTAATCAATGCGCGCGCGCGCTTCTTACATTCCGTTCGCACGAGGCGCACTCGAGTGGTTGACAACGCGCGAGTGCAGTTCGCGTGCGAGTTAACGATCGGCGACCGCGCGTGTGCGGGGTTCGCGATCGTCGCCCGGGCAATATCACGATTATCGACGTATCCGCGTTAACATTGCGGCTTTCATGAACCGTGGCCGACACGCTCTCTTAACTAATCGGTCCGCAACGATCGCGGGATATAAGGTCTGGGAAATAATTTCACGGATACAGCTGCGCGCGCGAGACCGAAAATGTACCGTGAAACACGGCGCGCACACAGACGCGGAGCAGGTAATCTAAATAAGAATCTTGTTCGCGGGGAATTTGCAAAGAGTATCTTCTCGCGCTCCCGTCTTAAGACCCCTCTATATCTCGTTTAAATTAAGAGCAATCGTCATGTCGCGCGGGAAGCGACCTAGGTAACTTCTATAGCCGGTCACCGGGTATCGTTTCCTCGGGAATACTCTGCTACTGTGATAACAAGCAGCCTCCGGGAACACTCCATATACGTACATACCCGTTCCATCGCCATTGTTTTTAATGTTCATGCGCGAGAGTTAATTCGCCGACGTGTTATGATACTGTCCTCGCGCACAATGGGCACATTACGTGGATTATACTTACGGATTATATTAGATTACATAAGGACGCATATAAAACGAGGATAGGTGTGTGTAGGTATATATACGTATATATAAAATTAGGGCATTGCTTCGTAAAGCTTTAATCCCTTAATTCTAGGATACTCATTTTATTTCGTGTCTTGATATTCATTTGACATTAACGTTTTATTTAATGTAATTAAAATTTTGTGTCTTCTGTAAAAACGTCGACTTATTTTAATTTAACCAAAAATGGCAATCCTATGCAAACGATAAATGCTTGGAAATTCAATATATATAGACTATAAATGCAGAGTAAATTGTATATACCGATAGTAATACAGTGCTATTTTGATTGTAAAAACTGATAATTATAAAAGACATATCAAGTGAAAAACCGATATAATCTCGACTAAATTTTTTATTTAAAGTATCTTTTAAATTGGAATTGAAATGTTTCTTTTTTTATCGTACTGGAAATTCCGACAAAAATTAATTTTTTTTATATTGCGTAACGTAATAATTCTTTTTGGAGCAATTAAAAAAATTTAATATTATAATGTTTTCATATTCGATATCGATGCAACAAACGACATCGAAAATTGATAAATATGTGTATGTGTAACAGCTTTAGTCTGTTATAATTTAATCGGGTAATAGAAATTTGGGATAATCCGCGTGCCACGGAGAAAGATATATACACGTATGTAATGCATATCTGTGCAGCGAAGTGCACATTGATTAGAAACGATTACGTCGTTCGCCAACGATACTCCGAATTTCTGTCGGGGGAATTCTGAAATTCTCCCTTCCTCTTTGCGCATATCGTATCCTGCGTCTGATAATACTCGCACAAACAGACGTCATTCATCCAGGGAGCGGCCGTAATGCTCTCGGCGTCGTCTATATGTATTGTATATTCAGATACGTAACGGACGGTGCATCGCGAATATTTGTCTTTTCATAAATATCGCAGCTGCGCCGCATTGAGTAAAATTTATATATATCAGCGTATAGCGGCACAATGTAATAAAAATGGAGATAAAAATGGAGATGAGTATAACGATGAATAAAAATGGAGATGTCCATTCGCGAAAGGGCGCATTGCGTTTTAAAATCTGGAAATGTCATCGCGTAATTTTACACGATTGCTGCTTTTTAAAGCAGCAGACAATGGTTAAACCAACATAAAAGTTAATATTTATTACACATTCGTTTTTTTCTTTCATTATAAAAAAGAGTATTGCGTCATATATTACAATTTTATAATGTATAAAGTTTAGATATTTACAGTTTCGCGAATATTATCTCTCAAATAATTTATTACAGTTATAGAAAATATATATATATATATAACGATTAATGATTTTTGTCAGCTTTAATCTAATCTTTATTTAATCTCGGATAATGCTGTTTTATCGGATGTTACTCTAATTATCAAATTTGTGATTCCTGTGACGCGTTTTTTCAAGCAGCGAATTCTGCATCTGGGCCGGCAGCGACATTCGCTTTCTCGATCGACCTCGATTCTCTTACGGATAGGTTTATCGGGAATTTGGGTCCGATAAATTCGATATACAACGCGCGTCGACGAGAACGACCGAGTCGACTCGGCTCATCGTCGACGTCGGCGTGTATCGATCGTGTTACCATGACGAGCCCCACAGCCACGTGATTTCGATAATCCAGTAAAGTCGGGTACTTCCGATCCGAAGATCGAAGCGCGCGATTTCACAATTTTAGTCTGGTTTCGATTTGCTTCTATTAATCATATCACCTATCTTTTTCCATCAGTTGAATCTTGATTTCCAGATGAAATCTAAAATAGCTCTCGTTAAAATTGATTACTATCATGCATGGCACTTTTTGCAAATTATAATCATATATTCTTTTTTCACTCACACGGATTCGCGCCAGAAAATTTTCTATTTGCTCTTAATTGGATGGTCCGGAGTTTAATTTGGAGTTTAATCTATTTCTAGAAATAAATCCACATATAATGGTTTCTCCTCTTTTGCACTTTGTACATATTGATGAGTGAATTTTATTATAGTAGACAATACTATTTGCGAAATGTTTTGCATTGCTTATTTTAACAAAGCCTGATAAATCATATCAAGTGGATATATTTCTGTCGGATGAGAAAGTCGATAAACGCACGTACATGAATCGCAACAAAAAAAAAATCAGAACAAAAGTTTAATTTGAAACAAGTTTAACTCGTTTTGTTGTCATTCATATTTCAAAGTTGCTAATCGTATATTTTTACGTATACGTATTGATATTCGCGTGTGTATAGAATTATGATTTTTATTGTGTTGCTTGAAACTTTTTTAGAATGCGTAACATACTATGTATATTTTTCGCTTTTTGAATTTTAGATAAATAATTTAGGCAGGATTGCGTGCTTGCGCGCGAGGCGAGCTATTATCAATATTTAATAAAGCTTCGCTGAATGTTTGCACAAAATCTCTTACGAATTAATTTCACAATCTGTATATATATATATATATATATATATATATATACATACATATATGTATGCATGTATCCAAATGTCCAAATAATTACGTGTAGGGTATATATTTCAAAACATTTATTGTATAACTCAGTTTTACTGTTAATAATTAATAATAACGGCACGAATTTAATAACAATATCCTTCGCAGTTAAGCGGAACAGTAAATGAGATTTTGAGAGGGATTACACGATCAATGTTGCATCGCAGTGATTAATAGTCCAAAAGTCGCGTTAATTCGATTGTTGTGCGTCACTCCTAATTTTCGTTTCCTATCCTGCTATTAATATTCAATATTGAGCGCGCATAATACACTCGCGCGCGCTTAGAGAATTAGATTTCATATTTTAACATATGTATCGCTATACATATACACATACCAAGATCGCACACGAATCGAGAGTGCGTCACGTGCGGCTGCTCCTATTCGCCATAGTGCATAATTCATCCGTTTACGTTGAACGCGCGAAAAATGTGTCATTAATCCTCAATTAGGTCGGTCGATAAATCAGTCGTGCGTCGCACATCGCGGTACTTAACCCTCAGCAACCCCGAATGCATTAATCTGCCGGCGAATTAACAAGATCATCCTCGCTCGGGCGTAAATCCATAAGCACCCGTTGCACGAGGCGCCCCATATCGACTCTATAATGCATGCACGTGTGTGCATATACGTACACATACGTCGCGCACAACACATTCTCCCTGTCCCAGAACTATTGCCGTACATTCCCCCGTGCAGTTTGCTCGGTCAATTTAAGATCGACTCGGTTTCAGAATTTCAGAATAGTGGTAACGCGATCGAAAACACGTCAATATACATTATACTTTTAGAAGCGCGTATATATACGGCAATTTATCTCTGTCGCCGATATTTTCAAGTTACAGCAAACTTTTGGCTTGTGTATACGACGTTTACAATATTTCTCCTCGCAAGCATCCCTTTAATTAATTTAAAAAGCGCTTCTTAGTTTTTTTCCCTCCCTGTATAATATCGAAACCTCTCGTCGGAACGTTCGACGTTGGAAAAATGAAGCAACGCGATAGAAGAAATTTTCCGATGAAAAAACGTAAGGTATACAATTATCGAAGTAAAATCGACTTGAAATCAGTTATCAGGAGACGAGAGAGGTATGGCAATGGTTTGGTGCTCGGGGATAACCTGTACATTATATCTCGGCTGATATGTCTGCGCGCGCGCGCTCGAAGCTCGAGTAATTACGTTACTCGGCGAATTAATTAGCCGGCAGGCGACGGTTATCAATAGTTGCTGGAAGGGTACGCGCGCGGTTAAGCAGATATCGATCGACAATGTGATTCACGCCACGTCACGTCGACAGGCGCCCAAGGATTGTCGATCGACGATCTTGGTGTCGGTCTCCTTTTCATCCCCAGCCTTATTATTACTAATGTCTCATTTTCCGACACGCGCGCAAATCCGCGCGTTTATCGCATCTTTCTCCTCGTTACTTTTAATTACCGGATCGCTCGATTAATCGCTCCGAGGGACTTTGACGTTGTCCAGCAATTTTTATACACAATATACCAAATGCTCTTTCTAAGATAAGTTAGACCCTTTGATATTCGAGGATTATGGAAGCAAAGCTCGTTGAGTTTTTTATTTTATTCGCTTTCGAGCTTAAGAGATGTCTTACTTGTCTTCTCGGATAAAAATGAGTAGCACAATTAACATTCAAATTTCTTGGTTTTTTGTTTAAAAAAAAAGTGAAAGAGAAAAACGCTCATAAAAATTATTTCCAATCTTATCATAAATCTTGTAAAACGCGCGAAAGCGTTACATTTGATGAAAACCATCATCGTTGAAAAACGTTAATGACACAATTAATTAACTCAGAAATAAATATTTTTATCGGCTCTCAATATAAAGAATATAAATATGATGTTTTCTAAGTCGGTCAATAGTGCCAAAGTTTGAGATCACAAAGTTCCATATATAAATTAATCTCGAAACCGCTTCAGCGACTTTTCGGACCTATATTTTTCGCGCCTATTTCTCCATATGTAAGTTTCGAGATTAATTTATATATGGAACTTTGTGATCTCAAATTGAGATACAGTTCCGAATAATTAATTTTTCGTTCTTTGGCTCTATTGGCCGACTTACAAAACATTATATTTATACAATTAATGAACTTTAATCGAATTATCTTACGTGTGAAAATGATGCGCAATCGCGATTAAAGTGTCTGCGTCGCGTCGCGTCGGTGGGAAACTCGACGGAAACGCCTTCTTCGCCTCGCGATGCCGGGAAACAAAGAGCGTTTCAGTAACGCGAGGAGGCAGCAGGCGGACAAGATCGATCCCTTGCCATTCTCGTTTCGGGGATAAGGCCCCCGTCTACCAACCAGTCCACCTCGTCCCGCAGGAATTGCGCGCTTATGCGCCACGCTCCTTCGTGCATTCGCCATAGGCGTCATTCATCGCCATTGTGCTGGAAGTACGCTAATCAAATGCAAATCGGAATTGCATAACCCGCACAATGTAGAATTCTGCTACGCTCTCTGATCCCGACAAGAGAGTTCTCGGTTCTCCATCTCGTTTATCCCAATTCTCGCGAAATCAAAACGCATCACGTTTTTATGATTTAAGATACTTTTCTTATTGGGAGACTCCGCGTGAAAAACGTCGAAGAGAATTTCGAAGAACGGATCGAATTTTAAATAATATAATGTTAAATAATGAGTGAATTTTTTTTATTCTGGAAATTTATAGAGCATATTCATAATTTTAATACGTTACTTTTATACGTATGTAAATGTAACGTAAATATTAGTCTGCTCGCGCGCGCGCGATTTCTATCGAGATTTCACCTTTGCGTTTTCACCGTTGGATTAGCACTGGGATATCGAGATCTCTTTAAATGTGTTTCCTCAGCAGTTCTTCTCGGCACGAGTTCTACCGAACTTTCGTAGCGTAGCGCGTGCAACCTTGGGCAATCGCTGAACAATAGAATTCTTTGTACGATAGCGAGAAATACAGTCGAAGTTCCTTGCAGAGATTACGCAAAGCGTTTGCACTCGATAACAGGTGGCACCAAAATATCATAAATATCAGTCGAAAATAATACGGATATCGAACTATATATTCGACCGTGTTTAATGCAATACGATATACACGTTTTGCAACTAATCTGATGGGAGGAATTATCTGGAACGGATTCAGATTTAGCAATCATTAGAAATTAAGGCAAAGCAGATGGAATTAAATAATAAAGCGAAACAATCGTAAAAAAGGATATATTTGAAAATTAACGTCTAACGAAGCATTATAATAAGTACACATAGAAAAAAAACGTTAGCTACTATAGCTAAATTTTAAGTGTCTCTATATTACACCTGAAATTTAGTTGTGGCAACTAAATTTTAGGTGTAATATAGGGACGCCTAAAATTTAACGCTATGATGCACTGTAAAAAAATATGGAATATATTACGTGAAAATATATAAAATTTAGTAATTTTACATATATTTTTTACAACGTGGGTATATTTTTTTCTCGTGTATGCATTCGCTTAAAGCAGAATACACGTGAAAATTCGAGTAAGTATATAATGTTACAAATGCGATTTTTGATTTGGTAGAATTAGTTCTCTACAGTATTCTACAGCGGAATATTTTTATTTAGAGTCGGCGCCTTTGTGTGAAACGTACCGGGACTTGCGCACGTCCGCTTGTAAACGTGAAAGACGGAGCTGTCCGACCGTAGTCTGCGCTTTTTCCTCACACAACACACACACACACACACACGTGGATGCATACACAGAAGGAGAAGATAAACCCATAATACGTTCTTGGAAACGGCCAACATCGTCGCCGTGCGGCTCTCGCACGGTTCCGTGCGCGCGAAAATACGGTAACGGCGGCTGAAGCCGGATATCGCCATTGGCCATTACGCCGTATACTGCACGTCGAAGAACCGTTTATGCGAAATTTTTAGCAACGGTGAAATAATATTTGCAAAATAATACGCTCCTTTGCGTCTCGTTCAACGGCAATGTAAATTTCACGCCATCTCACGTTACACTGTATTCCAGTTTCTTGCTGCTCCGTTATGTCAAGACGTGCCAATTATACAAGTGATAGAGATTAAACGTGTAAGAAATTTCTCTAGTTGGGTTTCAAACGAAACTTTTTATAGAGTATATCGAAGCATATTTGAATTTTTAATTTATAAGTGATCCGAAAGTATTTTCGCGAATTAAGTTTCAAGATGAAGAGACAAGCTCTTTCTCTTTATTTAAATTAAAGTCGATATCAGCCTTCTTGTTTTACATACACGTTTGGTACTAACAAAATTTAAAATTTTCCTGAAATAATCTCGATAATCTTTCAAAACGTTTTCGTAAAAGAGTTAAATGAGAAATCTGGTTTATAATACCTTAATCATCAATGAAATATCTATATGTTATTTTTTATTTCTCGTATGAATTACAAAAGATGAGTTTGTGACCCAGAAAATCCTACCTTCGGAGACTTCCGTGTTACGTGACTAAAAAGAGTCAGTTCATTAAGGAATCCGATAATCGATGCGACTGCGTGACCCTCGGGATGAGTCAACAATCTCACGCGGAATGATCGACGACGGCAGAATTAACTTCATCCGTTTCGTCAGACATCACCGCGCGCTCTTAGGATCGGAGGATGACGAGAGGGAGTCTCGAGAAAAGGGCGAGAAAAATCTTCTCGCTTGCGTGTGTGCGTGCACCTCCGCACGCATAAGAGGAAAGATAGGTAGATAGGCAGACTCTCCGGGGATTGTGTTGGAGGCTCCTGTGGAACTGTATAATTAGATCAGGTACAAGGCGCATTAGCATGTCTCATGCATATTCCATGAAATGCAGAAGGCAAAGGGAGGAGGCAGGGAACGTCGTCGAGGTATGAGAATCATATTGCGTTCGATGACTATGGCGATGCAAATTTTTTTAAATCTTTCGTTTTATTACTTAATATTCATTTAACATGCGATTATTGATGCTGCCCGGTTAAAAAAAATGTTCTTAGAAAACAACATAATTAATTGCAACAAGTATTAGTTCCCAGTCTTCTTTTCTCTTTCTCTCGTTTTAAACAATTTTTCCAACAACTTATGATAGTGAAAAATATATGCGAATTTTTATTCTACTTTTGAGAGAATACAAAAATCGTTGTTTTCGTTATGATAATTGGAACAATTTAGCGCGATCTCTCGATGTGGTCGTGATGGTTGTACATAATCGGCATTTATCTCGATCTTACGACACATCTTGTTGTCGCGGTTGTACGGGCGAGCACGAGCACGTTCGTCGGCTGCACATGCACCATTATGCACTCGGGGCGAGGAGACCAGGCGGGATCTTGACGCTGGTCTAGGTAGAGCTTCGAAAGCACGAGCGGGAACAATCAGGACAAGGTCACAGTCAGCATGTCGAGAGAAGGCGCGCCTTCTCTCCTACGGTCGATTCGTTTTACAGCGTGATTGTCGAGAACGTAAAAAGGCAAGGGAAATAACGAGTTCTGGAAAAGCTAGAGCATGAGAAGTCTAAAAATTTCGATCAATCACTAATTTTAGTGTTCAAGCATAGTTGAAGAATATATTTGGAAATTGACGAGAGAGAACATATATGTTTAATAATTTATTCATTTTTAACTTTCTGCAATAGGATCAACATCACGAGATTTAAGAGAGAGAGCAAGCTCCTCTTAATTGCCACATAAAAATGTATGTATTTTTAATAGGAAAATAATGGAAAATGCATATCGCATGCATAGAGGTAACCGATAGAAAAATTTTACTTAAATTTTAGTACAGTTTGTAGACACGATGTTCTGTTTTTTTTTTAGTGTATATATATTTATGTGCGTGGGATTGTTATGTGTCTCTCAAGAGAGATAATATCTCGGGACAAAGTAAATATCCTCGCGACTTTACTCGCTCGTGGAGTGCGTGCACTGTTGCGGATACTAATGAGAATGCGCGGAAGTGCAGTTACCGTACTTCCGACACTGAATGAAGTGCAGTTTATATTGAAACCCCTCCATTTGCCATTTCTCTTCCCCCTCCGTATGCAAAGTGGCGCTCGATAAAACGATTCGCGAGATAAAACAATTACAGTTTTGTTTACGGTCTCGACAATAATCTGCGTGGCATTGAAGCTAATATCCAGTGGATGTAGATTCCAGACGCGCAAAATACGTATTTATTTTGCGTAGTAGCTTTCGATGTAAAAACAAGTTTGTCATTGAAACAGAATCATAAACAAACGGAAATTTGATTTTATTGCACACAAAATAAGGCTTTAATCAATCTATATAATTGATTTATGTAATGCAATAGAAATCTTATTTATTTAATACCTTTAATACAATTTTTTAACGAGTCAAAGAATTATAAATTTGCGGTATTTGGAGCACATCAGTTTTCAATTACATCAACGACATATTATATATTGCGAGGTCGAGTGCGCGTAGGTTTTTATTGGCGCCACGTCGATGCGATGCACACGAGTCTCTCTCTCTCTCTCTCTCTCTCTCTCTCTCTCTCTCTCTCTCTCTCTCTCTGCGGGTATAGGTATTACGAGCCCGGAGATACGATATCGTGCACGTAGCACAATGCAACACTGTAACACTGTCGAATCGCCGGCGAGCCGCGGTGGCTAAAACGGCGAGAGTATGTCGGGAATCGGCGGTCAATGCACCCGCGCGGTGCATTCGAATAGGGTCGCGCGCGCGTTGCACTCATGCACTCCCGACTGCACCGTGTTGTGCACTTGGGTTGCACGCTCTCCACCTCGTAATTGGCGAGGAGACGCGAAGAGACGCCCTTAGGGAGGATGTATAGGCACATCGTTGCCGTGCTAGAACCGGGATCTTTACTGGCGATCTCAAGGTCAACTAGGTGTCGGCAAAGGTCGCGGGTGAACGATCCCCGGAGTTTTCCATGACGGGATACCATGTACCGACGTGAACTTTGCGAGGGCTGGCGCTCATCGATGTAATTGTTGTCTCGCCCAGTCAGATTCATTCCAACAGTATTTATGGGAATAAAAAAATATTGGGCTTGCATTTTTGATTCTTTACTCTTCGCTCTTCTTCTTTTTGTAACACATATACGAATGCTAGGTATTTTTAGAAAGTCTCCTTTACAGCGAAGACGTATATATAATTAATTACTCAACTATCTAAAGTCCCGTGAAAATCGTGAACAAGCGAACTAATCGAATCAAATGAGCCTGTATATACGAGAAACACAACGGATGCCATTCACGTATTCTGGACGGTATATGTATACTATATGGGGGCTCTGGGTGTACGAGGGACGAGAAGAAATGATATACGTGTAGGGGTCAACGAAGGGGAATTCAGGGGATCGACCCAGCAGGGGTGCCGAGAAAGGGAGAGAGAAGGAAAGATTCATGCCTGCCGACCGGAGGAGGATCTGAAATTGGCGGCCAAAAATTAAACGTTCCGGACAGTTTTCTCGGAAGGGCCTCGAAAGAGTCTGCCGTGGCGATGTAACTATTCTGAATTGGTTAACCGCCTCCGGAAATACCAGCGGATCTTTTCGATCTACCGCCGTGACTAATTTGTAGCGAGTCACGAACTTTCGTCCGACAACTCAAAGCGGCTTATAGAGAGACAGGACACACTAGTCTGAACACTCGCCAATGGTGTGAAAACGGTTTTGCTTGATTATAAAGAGAGAAAAAAAAACAATTGATCGATTTATCCTATAGCTAGGAGAAATTTGTTGAGATAGTCTGAAAAATTAACATATTACAAACTCTCTTACACATGAGTGTAAATTCACAAAAAAGATATGCGCATGCATTGGTCGTTAAAGAATTCAATAAAAAGGAAGCAGAAATATAAAGTGAAATAATTAATATTTTATTACATCGACTCATTCGTATATAAATCTCACGGGAGATGTAACGAATGTGATTGAGAAGCAATTGCATAAAACGAAATCGAAGAAACTCGCGATAGCGAGAAGAGTTCGGTCTTTTATCGCGACATTTATTTTCTCATTAGGAGAGGAATCCTCGAACACGATGAGAAAGAGGGGAAAAAACGAAACGAGACCGCGAATCCGATTCCTCTCCGATCTGCGGTAATTCCGGTTCGGCTAAAAAAAGGGAGTTCACGGGTTAATATGATGAATGATCGGGCGCTGGTTCCTAATATAATTTCGCGAAGTGCAGGCAGGTATATATGTCGCCGGGGGCGTTAAATCGAAAGATAGCCGGATGCGTATGTGTATACATATGCGCGTATATATATATATATATAGATACGTATCGTGCCGATGGACTTCGGTCCGTTCGCTCTTCGGGAGCCCGATAAATCTCACCGAAGCTTTATTCCGCGCGAATTAAAAGTGTCAATAAAGCTCCACGCGCGTCCGGAAAAGAGCGATCGCGAAAAGTTGGCAAAAAGCGCTCGATTGCGCCGCGGATTTTAACAGAAGATATTCATCCGCGTAATTCTGCCTCCGAATGCACTTTTATTAAATTCAGTGAGCACGATTTCATATATGTGTCTATATTAAAGTTAATTGAGATTTTGTGGCCGTTATAATGTGATTTGTTTTTATCATTGCACGCATAAAATTATTGCTTGTACGTTATTTTATTGATACGACCTAATCCTTGATTGAAGTGCGTGATGTAATTATGATCAGCTTATTAAGCTTCTATTGATCGTAACTGCGTTTCAACGTTCGTACATAATGGAGATAAAGAAGGACGATATTGTTAAATCGAGAGATAATTCACAAAGTTTAGTTTATATTATGTTATAATAATAATAATCGATGTTGTAGTAATCGGCTGCTAATGGTCGTAATTCGACGCGCCAATTTTCCACCTTATATACGCTAATAAAGCGATATCGCGTAACCATGGTTATTATCATATCGATATTCCACACGCGTTCTTTTCTTATCGGGAAAAAAACAAAAAGATCTAATTAATTTTTTCTCAATTTTTGATTATTTGTTTCATATTGCATTTATTTATTATTTTAATGTAATTATTGTATAGGAAAACAAACACATGCATAATTGCATATATCTATTATTTTTATATTATTAATATAAGAATATTATATTATATTCTTATATATAATAAATAAATAAAAATTATATATTATTATTTAATATAAAAATAGAGATGATGTAAAAGTTAAAAAAATGTAAAATTACATACCGAATGAAACACGCACGCGAATTTCATGTAAATTCCCCGAGATTTAGAAATCACGTGTTACCTTCGACTTGTTTCGAAGTTGTATCGGTTCTACGACCCCCGATATCTCGTACAAACGAATTATCCGTCCGATAGATGAACTTTCCTGGAAGCTCTCGCAAATTCTCCATCCGTTATAGCCAGCCGATCGAGCGAGGAACGCGCGACGATCGCAGGTACCCGTGAAATATGAGAACTCGCAGGACGATTTGCCGCGCGCGCTAACTCTCTTATCCCTTATCTCGGATATTCCAGCGAGAATCCGCTCGCGAAATAGCTCTCGGTCGGTCGCGGCATTCCGCCTTTCTCTCCCTCTCTTTCCTCTTTCGCGTTCGTTCGCGGGGCGCGCACTGAAATAACTCTCCACGACTGCCCCGGCATCGATCGCGACTTAATAATAGTTCCGGCATCGTTCCCGTCGACTATTTTTAGTATTACCCAGTCATCGCGACCTACAGCCGCCGCAACAACGCAACTTTCAATGGCACTCCAAGTGCCCGTGCACTTTCATGATTCGCGGCTTATCTCTCGCGAATATATGATGATATCTATATCGGTACAGATAGAGAGGTATTTCGGATTGTATATTCATATTTTTATATATCTATATTAGTTTCATTACACAAGAACTCGCTATGAAAGGACTATGAAGAGAATTGATGCTCTATTATATCTTCTGTTAATTATAATCAAAGTATACATAAAATTAGTAGTTTGCTGCTATGATATGACACTGATTACTGATAAATATTACTAACGCAATATAAAATATATTGTTACCATGCTTCGTAACACAAAGATAGCGAGATAAGATAATAATGGTGATAAAAATAAGTTCCAGTCTAAAATACTAATATGATTTATTTTTTATATAGAGACGATTAGAATGATTCATCGATGAAACGTGCAAAGATATCTATATAAGAGATTGATATTTACCGAAATTCCAATCGTGGAAAAATTGATAAATAGCGAGAACTCAATTTTGCGAAGACAGAAATGTGCGGTGCTATCTCAAGAATCATTGCGAATAAAGGATGAAACGTACTTTATTCAAATTACATTACTTTTAAATCTCTTCAGACTTCTTTATTATCTTCGTTATTGACAAAAATTTCATGAGCAAATAGTTTAATCTCGTGGTTTTGATAACTGTAGTACAACGATTAAAATTCCACATTTTTATTATTTTACTACTGTAATTAGTAAGCTAGCATATCTTGGTATATAAATTATTTTTTTGCTGCGAGGTATTATTCCTCGATTGCGTGATATTGTGTGCCGAAACACACCCTCTCTCTTTCTCTCTCTCTCTCTCTTTCGTTCGTTGCGTTATACCCTCGAAGGGAGATGCTCGCTTACACGGCGAATGGATACGCGCCTATATATTTCCACAGGGACACCATTTCCTGGCTAAGCACGACGCCGATAAATCCTATGCTCGGTTTATCGGATCCGTTCTATTGTGTCGCGCTGGACGGTCGACCGGCCGCTTCGGATAAGCTACACAGTTACCGGCCACTTAACCCTTATCCGATTTGCCGCATACTTTCGCTTTAGCGAAACTGTCGGTCGGACTTGTTTTGTATATACGACGTATTTAAGATTTCTGAATCGACAGAAGTGTCATCTTTTTATATCGTCTGAAAGTGGATACCGATTATTTTTTAAGCCGCTTTAAAGGCATAATTGGAGAAGTTGTGTTTTGCAGCACGCGATGCAAAGTGGAGTCATTTTGATTTTGCTGATACCGTTCCGCTCGCGTTCAGGATAAACATGAATTGCTACGAAAACAAAATGATATATTAGTCATCAGTATCATCAAAACTTAAGAGATTCACTCTTAATTAAATTTTCTTTGTTAACAAACTTATATTTAATCAAAAGTGTATATACATTTTGTAATATAAATTTTGAATCGTGTACAATTATTTTAACTTTAAGATATTGATTTTTTCCTTTTTGTCTTATATGTGTCTTCAATTTTTTATCTATTTTCTTTGACATATATTTTTCTTTGAAAAATTTTAATACTCCGTAATCTGAACAGAAAATCAAAATTTCAGTTCACTCATTGTATCATATATTTTTTATTAAATATTGAAAACGCCAGAAACAAATCTCTCCATCGTTTCTCCAATTATTCCAATTATACCGAGTTCCAATGAGATTATAGCCACTGCATCGAACTGAGATTAGGAAATACCTACATATCAGCTCGGCCTTATTCCCGTTTTCCCTCTCTTTTTTTTTTACTCGAGTACCGATCGGCTGCGTCAGCAGAGTCATAATAGGCCTCGCGATCAGCAGCAAGGCCGAGTCACGTTCACGAACTCGTCGTTTTCGCCTTTCGTCGTTTTCGTGGTCGTTGTCGTTGTCGTCAGCGCGAGGAACACATTAATGTTCCTTTTCTAGCTGCTCGTGTTCGTGCCGGAGCATTAAGCGGCCATTAGGTGCCCGGCAAAGACTAGCGAGAGCTACGACGACGATTCTCTACCGTCGCGGCTTAATTACTTTCCGATCGTGGGCGCTCCCGCTTAATCGAATCTCGACTAATCGCACTCCAGCTCGACTTTTGCGTGTAACGCATTCTTGTCGATATCCGAGCGGAGTGTAAAGTCGCTCGTTCATTCATTTGAAAATACTCAATCACGGAAGATTATCGAATCTTCTTCTTTCCCTCTTTCGCGAGATTTTTCTCTCCGTCTTCTCCAATAGAATTTCATCTTACGTAACTTTTAATTTAATCACTTTTAAGTTTCAATAACGATAGACGCTCGTATACAAGAACAATTTGGCCTGTCTATATATTTATCTTGCGAGATATAACGGAGGTTGCCGTTTTTTGTCACTTTTAATTTAATTCCGAAAATGTGCGTTGGGCGTTGCGTATTTTTTGCCTTCGTCTTCGGGCGAAAAATCCGGTCAAGGATGCGACCGAGAGAATCTTGATACTAATGTATTCTTAACGAAAGTTTAAGGAATTTTCAACGTCCCGACGTGAATTCCCGATTCCGTAATCCCCGTCTTGTCATATAATTAATCGGAACAATACGTTACCTGCGTCGTTGGGACGCAATTCTCCCATTCCTTAGGGATAAAGGGAAGTGCGCAGGGGTAAGTTTTCGGGACGGCGAGGGTTCGAAGTTACTAACGACGGCTTTTGTGAGCGCGCGGGACCGTCGAAACGAGGGAATGTCGGGATTAAACGACGCACCAACCCCTCCGGGCTGTTTGTCATCCCCAACCGCTCCGTTTGTGTGCACGCGCAACCGCACGTGCATGCAGGTGCACGCAGCTCGATGCGTAGCTCTGGATAAATATTTCTCGTTGCGCGATATCCTCGGTGTCCCGCGTCTCCACTTTTTTCATCTTTTTTTTTTTTTATTATTTATTTCGTTCGCGACGAGTCTTGTTTGCAAAACCCGTTCGATTATTTAAGCTTACTGATTTTTCAGGTTTTTCGGGTCGAATCTTTATGTCGTGATCGTGAATCACTTGCATAAGGTTTTCTCGCTCTCTGTTTGTTTAATAAACTCGATCGTTTTTTTCTATCATTAGCATTTTTTCGCTCGTAGATTTTAAAGATCGTATGATAAAAGTGTTTTTATAGAATAAGAGTTCAAATACACTTGAGAGTCGGTGATCTTTCTCAGCTTTTCACTTGAAAGATTTTAGCTCAGACATTTAAATGAGACACTAGAATCAAGTCGAGACTATAAAAGTCGAGCTGTGATTACAACAGAAGTGACAGGATTCTAATTATAATTTTATCCGTCGTGTATATTCTTTGATATATAAAGGTATCTATAGTGATCGTCTAAAATGAGCTTAATTGACGATCGTCCTCTTTTTTATTATTATAATTATTAACAATTTATAAAATGACACAGAAATGGAAAATAATTGGAGATGCAATCGATGAAAAGGAGAATGCTTGTTACGTATAAATGAATAGATATAAAAACAAGATACAAAGCTTGTCGTCGCGTTTGTGCTTTTAATGAAACCGTTTGCTTTCGGAAATCGCTTGCAATAATTGCGAGTTCCTATACTTTTCGAGCATCGCTTCGTCCGAATTTTGACAACTTTTACAACTCGATAATAAATATTCTCTAGGCGGTTGCTCGCAACTAAGCCGGAAAGACAGGTTGAAGATCGCGCAAGGTCGGTCACTGCACTCGAGAATTGCATACGGTGCAATCCGGATAATCGTTGGTTCAGTGCGTTCAGGGCTGTGCAGAATGTGAAGGAACGTTGCACGCGAAATGTTTCCTTCCTCGGCTTGGATTTCTCATGCGCGAATACGTTTTTAGCGCGCATTAATATCTTTTTTTTAATTACATAATTTCTACTCTACCAGTCAATTTTAATTTTTATCGCGTCATAAGAAAGACACAGAGCTTAATCGCGTTTCCAATCAATTAGAACTGTTTTAACGTTTCGAATTGTTTGGATAAACAATTATCAGTTTTTTTTTTTTTTTTTTTTTTTCAATTTCTGTGCATTGACAGTGCATAAAATAACTTGTAATTTAAGATTGCTCAAAATAGGAAAAGAGAGGAAGAGAGAGAAAGTAAGAGGAGAGAAAGAGAGAGCAATACGACTTATCGGGGATGTAAGCTCGTTGTACCGTATAAAGAAGAGGAAATGTCGACAAACCCACCTCTCGTCTCCTTTTTCCCTCGGCTACCCGCGAAACGAGTAACCCGCTTTACGATTCACAGGACACGGCGAGAACCGCCGCAGGGCGAAATCTGCGAGATGTCGGAGGAAATTTTCCGGCGTCTCTCTTTCCCTCGCTCTTCTTCCTGTTTCTCTTTTTCACTCTTCCGCGTTTTTCGTCTCTCATCCTGCCCGATGTTCCGTTTTATGATCTGTCTGCGCTCCGAGCTTCTCTTCTTCCGGCGTCCTCGAGATCGCTCCGAATTGTTATTCCGTATATCTTGCCGAATGTCGAGCCGTCGCTTTTTTTTTTTCCTTTCACGACCGATTTTATAATTTGTTCGTCGCCATCGAAGAAATTCGTCGTTCGCTTGTCGCGACGACTCGTGTTAAACTCGGAAATTTGAAAAATTGCGCGTTTATTTGGAGAGCATTTACACCGAATTGATTTCTCGGTATCTTTAGACTGACGCAGCTACTTTCGGAGGACAGCGTCATGTAAATTGACATCTCGATTAATATTAATTTTAACGTTCGTCTTAAAATGCCGCCTCCTTTAAAGATTCAGGAGGGAATTTTGACGGTATGTTAGAACGATATATATTAAGATGAGACGTGTAATTTCAGTCGATTGGATACGCCAGGAATATTTATATCTTAAAAAAAAAAAAAACAGATCACAAAATCTTAAAAGACAGACGTGAACTATACTGACGATGAAAGAGAATCTTATTGAATCTTTAGACATTCACATAGATATAAAAGAGAAGTGAAGAGATGTGTGTTTTTTTTTTAATGCTATCCATATATATTTTTGGACTTCTATTTTCGAAGATTAGATTTTGCCACGCTGAGACTTTCTTCTCCGTATATTTATTTTTTATCATTACAAGTTTTATTTTAGACGAAAATCGAATCGAAGCTTAATTTAATTTCGACAACTCATTTATGTTTAGTATTCTTTAATGTTGGAGTATAATCTTTCCTTCATCTGTCTGCGAGCGTGTGAACATCTTTACCACGAGACTTGTAGTTTTTCTCCCCTTCGACGACGGCTTCTCGACGAGCTTTCCCGGCAGCAGCGTAGAGAGGCACGAGTTGCTCGAACAACTTTAATTCGGTCATCCACCTTGTAACGGGTTCTCCGACTCTCGGCTATAGCTTGAAAACTAACTTCGCCTCGACAGAGGAGAGGTGGGCGCGAGTACGATTCGGTCGAGATAGTGAACTGTAGTCGACAAACAAGACGGAGCTATTAAACTTTTGCGATAGAAATTTGGTTGTCGTTAATTCAGATCGATCTTGACGACGACATTTCCGATCGTATGGCATTTTCCTGATGTCACCATACGCACGGCGTTTCCGAATTTCTCTCGCACGTTCCAAATCATCTCTTTCCCGAAAGAAAGCGTGTACAAACCAAAGTCCAATTACGAAGTTATTTAACATCGAGAGTTAAAGCGAGGGAACCAGCACAAAGTAACCTGCGTAAATAAGGCGAAACCAGCTGAGGTTGTTGGAAATTTAATTCGAAGCTCTATTTCGCCGAGATTTAACAAATTGCGGCAGGTGACGGTTCGCAATGAAATCTTCCTGGATTTTAATTCATCAAAGGGAAAGATTCGCCTGTTACTCGTAAGAGTGTATAATTTGACGTTTCTTTTTTGCTTCGACCGCGGGCTCTCGTTATAATTATATTCCCCTTTTTGCCAGTTAAAATAAGGTCGTGGATGTGGTGGCACGTGTACGCGCATAGTAACGAGTTAAGTGATAGGGACCAGAGAGAGAGAGAGAGACTAATGTCTCGGTTGCGAACTCCGGTGCAATCCGTCACGATTTAAATGTCGTTTGGAAACGCGCGTGCATTAAAGGATCGTCGGCGGCAACGTCTGTCTCGCGCGATCATTACGAAGATTATGGACGGGCAATTAGTTGCAGCAAGCGAATATTACCCCCGAAGCCGAGCAATTAATGTACTCTGCTGCGACGTGGTTTCCCGGGATGGTTGAACCCACCGGGAGAAAGCTGGGAGGGGATTGTTGAAAACGTAATTGTAATTTTGTCGCGACGAAAGTTGCTGCCTCGAGAAAGTTGCATCCTCGCGTCGCTGACGTGAAAAGTACGTCTTCTGGACTGTCGTAAAACGCACATGTTATTTTACAACACACACTTTGCGCTATACTATAGTAACTAGAGAAGAAACATTTTAACGCGAAAGGTGGACTCGAAGGAGAGAGTCTCGTTTTACAGGAGAGATTTTTTTTTTGTTTTAAGACTCTCGAGTGAGATCGGGCAGGGCACTGCATTTGGCGTTGAGTTTCCCATATTAATTGTACTACTAATGGCCGCGAGACTAGATTTAATGGGTTATTCGGATGGAATTAATTTGACAGATTATTGGTTTCCGGGGCGTTATGTTTATGCAATTGCATATGACTCTGAGCGTATTATTTATATATGAATGATACGCGATTAAATCGGTATTTACGAATCTCGACGAAGCGAATCGACTCGACTCGCGTGATTCCCATCGGTTTCGGTTCAGCATATCTCTATTGAACTGTAAGAGGAATTTTTTCACGACGCAAAAATGTCGATGGTCGATTAAATAAACGGAATTTTATATATATCGTGTGCGCCAGATCGCTAAGGACCACTTCTTCTTCGTGTCGGGAGCTGTTATTCTTCGCCACAACAAATTTCCAATTTCCAATATAATTTCAATGTAATAAACTGACTTTCGCGAATTTGTTATTTCACAACATTGCGCCTGATGATGTCTCGTCTGAGTCACTTGATGGAAAATTATGCGATGGTCACGATAACGCATAGGGCTTCTTCTCTATTATTAGTCGTAAAGAGAGAGAGAGAGAGAGAGCAGACAACGAGGTTTCCTTTACACGGGCCTTTATCTCAACGAACGTTAACACCCGCGTATATCGGTCGTATTAGCTTGCAACTACGTGCTCGTCGACCGTTACAACACGATACAAGCGAGCCTTGAAACACATGCTTCTCTACTCTTTGCTCCACTTATATACGAAACCTCGTTAGCGCAAAATCGAGCGACTTCAATTTTCGTTCGCGAGCGCAACGATTTTACGTTTATAACAACGGAAAAAACAATCTAAAATTAATAATCCGATTAAAGCCACTCGCGTTGCAATCATTCGCGACGAAAATTGCATTTAACGAATCATTACTTCGTTGTAATCGTCTGCAAAAACTTTCAAAGAGAGCGGCTGCTTTATCGTTTCAATATTTAGCGTCGCGTTTGCTGAAATTATCTTCACAGTGTCATTTATACCCGTCAAACGTAACGAAGCAAAGTCGTGGCCGAGGGTTATCTTCCTCTTTTCTCTTCTTATCCGTACATACTTCTTCTGCGCTTCTTCGTCTTACCAGTTAACAAAGAGTAATGAATATACGGGCGTCGCATGATTATCCGGACGCAAATACGCGGCGATAACTCTAGTTTTCTTCTGTCTTTTCTCAAGCGCGGTCTCGTTGCGGAATCTCGTTTACGAGAAAGAAAGAGAAAGGAGAGGGAAGACCGAGTGGATTAAACCGAATGCAAATATTTAATTAAATCCATGCGACGAGACGCATGCCCGACGGCGATTTATATGAGCGTTAGCATAATTTCTTCTCGGAAGTCGCAGCGAAAGTGGAAGCGGATGCACCTCGGAGCAGAGAGCCGCCGAATCGGGAGTAGATGTACGCATCGCCGTAATGCAAATCCGGATAAACAGTCTCGTAGCTTGATTTTAATCACCTTTGCGCTCTCTCTCTGTTTTATTATTTTATATTATCTACTTATTTCTTTACAGAATATAATATATTAAATTTTACGTGTAAAATGTCGGCTTAACATTAAGTGGGGCGCCTGTTGTAGAAAGCTAAAAATGAGGTGTTTAAAACTGCATAGCGGATTATTCTAAAACCTTTAGACATTTATCATTAAATATTTATAAGCACAAAAAATTTGTTGGAGTTAAAAATATGGTCTGTAAAGGTGGCTCATGCATTGCGCAAATTTGCGAGTATTTGGAGATATATGAGAATGCTCGTCAATTTATACAACTCTGATATTTAATGGGTAATAAAAGTTTCAGAATGAAGTTTTTCCAAAAAAATCTCAAAAACCAATCTTGTTTTTTGGTTCTCTAAAGCAGGCGTCTCCCTTAAAAGCGTGGAATAGCTTGATTTATATACTTTAATCGTATGAATAAGAATCATAAACGTGCTCGATGATAATAATGAATATTAATACGACACGGAGAGAGAACTCGAACCTTTTGCGATACAAATATTACGAAGATCACGATTAATCGTTAACCGTAACGAGACGGGAGAACGAAATGTTTGTCGCGCGTTGCGTGATAAAGTTGGCCAATCATTTTATGCTAATAAACCGCGCGCGAAACGAAACGAGATGAAACGACGGCGGTTCGAGAAGTGACGTGCGGAGCGCGCGCACATTGGATATATAGACCTCTCTCGCAGGTAATTCGGTATGCGGGGTTATCGTAGCATCTCCATATTCCCGGCAGCATGCCGGAGAATGCTGCCGGGCCCTTCGCCCATCTCTTTCGCCGTGATATACGATCGAACCCGACGGTTTTCTCGCGGCGCGGCGAGACAAACGAGCTCGCCGTCGTGGAAGAAAGCCAGGAAGGTATGTAAATCGGGAAAATGGCCGCGGGAGATGGATTAGCCGGATATCAAAAGGACTAATGGATATTACAATTCCAAGTGTCGAAGGATTATCGCGCGCGATCTTCCTGCTTTCGCGCTTCAACATATCGTCAACCGATGCAAAGCTGTCGACTATTTCTATTTATTCTCTTCATTCGTTGAATCCATATAGTTTTCGAAAACGTAGAGCATCAGCTCGCGAAAAAAAATGTAATATGTATGGAGCATCCATCTCCTAGAGAAATTCGAAATAATTCCGGAATTGTCATAGTTTAAAAAATCTTGGCGCGCGAAAAGAAAGTAGTATGATGCGGAATATAATATGATGTAGAGAAATTCGAAACAATTCTGATTTTCGTAACATTACATCGTTTTCATTCGGGTCATCATTTACGTCACGAGAAAGATTTACGAAGTATCGTTATTTTAAATAAAGTAGCACTAGGCTAGAAATTTCACGGCGCAAGATTTCTCGATCTTTATATTTACGCGTATCGAAATAACAATCTTCTTTGAATATCTACATCCGCGATATATATATATATATATATATATATATATACGGCTGACACGATCGGCTTAAAACGCTCGAGGCAACCTCATATTCATTCAAGTTCGCGGACTTTTTTCTGCTTCGTCCGCAATCCTACGGTATACTTTATATACGCGAGTATCTTTGTAGATCGCGATTATACGCGTTCACGGTGAAAGTCAATTACGCTGCAACATATATATATATATATCTTTCTTTCAGCTAATCCCACGCCAGTAATTCGCATTACCATGCGTGCTATATTCCAAACAATAGATTCATACGTTACATGATCACGCAAGGAGAATTTCTCGTACAGGGTCGTCTCGTGCATTCAATTCGCTGCTGCGTCGCGCTTACGAAAGCATTGTGCGAATAAAGATTTTTTACGAGCTCCAGCGCAAATGGAAAACTGAAATAAATATTTAATTAAACTATATCTAGCGAGAGAGAACAAAAGTGTTGTAACTCAACTCAACTCTTGTCTAGTTACTTATACAATTATAACAATAGTCGAGTACAAATGCACATACATGTATTTTCTGAATAAGGTTCACGAAATAAAAAAAGAAGACATCGAACAAAATTAGACGCATATGTATTGTATTAACTTTTCGATAAAGAATCATCTCCTAAAATTTTTCGCATTTATTTATTTATATTTTTTATTAATTTAATTATTGCGTAGCTGTTCCTACAATTATAACAATTATATAAATAATAAAAAGAAGAGATCGAATAAAGATGTAATGGGATATTCAAAGAAATTGAGATGTACATACAATATCCTACGCACGAATATAAATGCGAGAAGGTTGAGGACGGCGGTTCTTCAGCGACGCACTTTTATCTCGCTCGCGATCTGCCTCGCGGGACGCGAGCGTTCATCTCGCGCCTCTTCCATTCATATGCGAGTTGCGCGAGCGGAAATGTGGGTGCACGCGCCGGAGCGAAACGGCGGAAAGACACGCCGCGCCGGTTGCGGTGCGTTAAGTGGGCGAGGTATTGTGCCGGTCGCGGGAGCGCGGCCTTGGATCTAATTATTCTCTTGCGCCGATATCTGCGCCGTTTCCACGCGCGTTCTCGCGTGGGAGTAGCCGGCAGGAAATTAAATGAACGAGCGTCCGAGCTCTTTCGCGCACCGAGCTCGATCGGCCGACGACTTTTCTCCGCCTTTTTTCCAAACAGACGAGAGATTCTCGTCTCAATCCGCGGCGAGAGATAATGACATTGCAAATTTCTTTCGTTAGATTTTATAATCGCGTGCTTAATTTTTTGCAGTTTCGATATGTTCAATTAATCGAGTTGTTTGCACTGTGAAAATTATTAAATATTAATATATTTATGTCAATACTGCCTTATACAAATCATTTATTTTATATAATTATTCACAAATAAATATTCATCTGTTTTCAAAAGGATTTTCTTATATATCAAATAAATATTTTTTCACAGTAAATCAATATTATTAGTTTCAAATAAATGATTTATAAGGCATTATTAAAATCAATATTTATGAATTCAGTAAATGTTTTTCCTGTACTCGAGAGCACAGAAATATATTAATATATTAATGCATAAATACATTAATATACATAATACATAATATATTAATACATAAATATATTAATTTAACAATAATTGTTTTTTGTAAGACAACAAATTTCTGTCCTTTTTACAAATTTACCATTATTATTGTTACACATCAAATATACCATCTCATTTTCCGGAACGAATATTTGTCTTACAGCTTTTTGATTGTAATAACCGTAAATTCCCTTGGCGTTCCACGTGCGGATATACCGGAACATTCTATCTCTCTCTATCTCTGTAACGGGACTTTCTCGTTCGCAAAGTTCGCCCAGTCAGAGAACAGAATATGTTGACTTGTGAATATTCGAAGTACTAGTTGGTTGTTTGTGGATGCATCTTAATTGAGGCGCTTCGATCTCTCACCTATTATTATTGGACAGAGTCTTCTATAAACTATAAACTCCACATTATATGTCGTATACATTACAGGTATGCATATCGGAAATTGATAGCAAATAATTTGAAGATGTATATATTGTACGATGAGTATGAAACTCTCGTGATCGAATCTCGATAATTTTTGGATGAAAAATAAAAACTTGTTTTAAAAGTTAATTAATCGCTGTATACAATCTCGAAAAAAAAAAGTTAACGGCTGATAACTACGTGCACATACCGCAGTTCTCTCTCTCTCTCTCTCTCGCTTTATTTTTCCTCGCATGTTACGGAAGTCGAGTTTTACGTTGCTCCATTTCGCCTTAATTCTATTTAGCCGCACTCTGGCGCTCGTCTTTCACGCGGGTGAGGTTGAAGCTGCATGGAAGCCGAATGGAAAAGGAATTGCCGTTATATAGCAGTGCGAACACGAAAGCCGGCGCAGTATGAAAACTAGATTTCGAGGTGGCAATGTCATCGTCGCAGTCGTGCCGCTTACTCCATTAAATATGCTGATATTAAAATGCTGTAAACATCCGTCGTTGTAGCGCGCGATTAAAATGTGAAAGCGCCGCTTTAAAAAAAAAAACATGTGATTTATTATACTTTTTTCATCGCGGAATACATTAGTGCTTTTTAAATGCTTTTTACGATAAACATATTTTGATAACACTGTCCGCGATAAAACGGGTAATATTTTATTCAACGCAAATATGCTCGCTTGATCATTTTTAAATCGCTTGTACGTATAACAATACGGTATTTATGATAATTAATTTTATTTTAATTATCCTGTCTCGGTTGTGCAAATTGGTACTCGTATATATACTTGATGATATAATGTGATTTATGAGAAGAAACGCACGTGTGTCATTAAATAATACAATACACGTGTAAATAGGACACGCAACGTGTTCAAAATTATTGTCGCGACAAAGTGGATATTTAATAATCTCAAAAATGGCACAATCAGCTCGCTGGATTAACACATCAGTTGCGACGAGTGATTCGAGATCATTGTATTACCGGGCTCATTACGTGGCTGGCGCGTGTTTTTCGTTGGCGAGAAGCATTTGTAATCAATGACATTTGTCATTTCGCTTTCGCTCGACGAGACCATTTTATTTTCACTCTGGTTGCCCGCAATTTTCCGACGAGTACCGCTAAATTAAAGGAGCAACGACTTGGCTCGCGCTTACCGCAGTTTCGTCTCGTTTTCAGCAAGTTAATTCAGTGACGCGCAACACTTTACCGGCGATAACACGATGACACGTGTAGTAGCATGCTCGCAATCGTCGCAAGAGACCGGGTAATGCGTTTATCGAATAAACGATATCATTTGTTTTATACAAATTTTTTCATCTTTCTTCGGAAAATTTTGTTTGAAAAGTTTCAACAGTCAATATTTTGATAACTAAGCTTCGAATAAAGAATACTGGCCACCAATCTGAATATAAATAAAATATTTGCAATACGTTATATATTTAATTTTCGAAGGATTATATCCAATTTTCAGGGATTGAAAAAAGGTCGAAAAAAATGTGTGGAATCTGACGATTTTTTTTCCTCGATAAGCAGAGAGGCCGCATGAAATTCCTCGTGATTGCAAATCGCGTAGCGGAAAGACGGCGGATAAGAAAACGCGGCACACGACACGTTCGATCATCCGGCTCTCTCTCAACCTCCTTTATTCATAACGGTACAGCTTGTTCTCTCCGGGCAGTCGCAAGAAACTCGCAGCTGCCGTCGTTCCGCGCTTCTTCGTCGGCTATCTCTGCCTCGCTTCGTCTCGGTGGAGAGAAGCGAAACCCGCGAGTCCTTGAGAATCTCTCACGCTCGCTGTTATCCGCGTTCCTTCGTTCTCGATCCCGGCAAATGAGTCGCAAACTGCAGATTTAATTACTCCGTCTCGCGCCACTCGAGACTTTACGGTTGAGCGTCGGATTTTTTTGTTCGCGAGATTAACTCCGTTCTTCAGACGGATTAATCGCGACTGATATGAATAAGTTATCACTTTTATATTTTATTTTCCATTTCAAGAGAGAGAGAGAGAGAGAGAACGGAAAACTTATTCTCGCATTTGGATACCCCATACACGGTTGCGTAATAAATTGCGATGGAAATCTAATAGACAATAACAGGATCCCGCGAGAACGAAACTCCTGTTTTCGTTTCGCTGTCAAATATTTGCGAGAATAGTTGCTGCGGTGTCGGGAAAACTTTTCGACAGAAGTAGCCTGCAAACTCGCACCTTTATGGCAGCGATCGACCTCTCGATGTGACGAGTGTATACACGCTCAAGTGATCTCGTTGCACGAAATTTTCTCTCTCTCTCTGTTCCATACGCACACACAAAACTTTACAAGTGAAAAAAAGGTTTATAAGCACCGGCTCTTTCGTCGTTTTCGCGGCGTTTTTAATTCCGCGCCTGACTTTTGGATGATTTTTTTTCATGCGATTTTTTTCTTTTTTTTCCTCCCTTTTTATTTTTAGAAACGATGCACACGCGTGTTGCGTCTCCCGGCAACGCTCGGTTTTTCCTCTTCTGCTCTTTGTAATATTACGACCAACATATTGTACGCGTCGTTTTTCTGTTTTTTTTTTCAAGGGGGATTTTTCATAAATTTAATGTTTTGCGTAATTTCTCGCTTTTTATACCTATATATTTTCGAAAAGATGAATGCGCATTGATGGATTGTTTGAAGCAGAGCGAATTTATGTCTTTCCATCGATGTAGCGGTTTCGCACAATTTACAGTTTAAAACTTCAATGAGATTAATTTTGAACTTTAAAATGTGTTTGCTCAAATGCTTTAGATATATCAAGCTGCTTCAAATATAGGTGTATATACATATATATATATATATATATATATATATATGTTTGATTTAATCCATTATTCTCTCAAGTGATTGCATCGCATTGCAAACGCGAAACATTTTGCACGCAAACAAAATTCATTATTGTTAATTCTTAACAAACATTGCGGAGTCGGTAAGAGTATATACGACATTAAACACGAATCGATTAACTGATAGCAATTTAAAATGGTTCATTAAAAAAAAAAAAAAACAATTGCTATTTGCAATATACGCAAGTCGAAATTAAAAACAGTTGGATATTAAAACTGCAAACTTTTTTTTCCAAAAGCTTCGTATTCCAATAAATTTGCACGATATGAAAAGCTGTAAACAACTTTCATTTGAGGTACATATATTACAAGCGATCGTCGCATTATATTACATGCGCTGCAATTGTAAACTGCGTTTAACCGAGAGGAGTATCTGTGTGTGCGAATTCGTTGAAAACAGAGTATATATATATACATACATATGTATATCCGAAAAATATTTCGGCCGAACGTGCAACACGTGTGACCTCGCTGGCCCGTACGCTTCAACTTCCGGAATGTCCTTGCGCTACTTGGAGCTTTGACAAAACGCCCGCTGGCACCCGATCGCGTTTAACCCTCGTGTTGGCAGCTAGAACGTCATACTTCAGTGATCAAGATATTACACGTGTATCACAATGCCCTTTTGAAAGGAACAGCATATATCTAACGCTAATATATCAATAAATTTATAAATAAATCAACAGTAATATATTATAATAATAAATTATTAATTAAATTGAATAATTGTACGCGTATTAAATAACGGGAATTTACAAATTTATTCATTCCTATTATATTATTGTTATTAAAGATTAATGTATCTTTGTTGGAAAAGATACGCTTGGTAAATCCGTATAGCATAAAAGTTAACGGTTTGCTTATTTGCATTACATTATGCTGCGAGTTCACACCTCGACGACTTATGGATCTTTAAAGACCGTGAGTGCAATTATGTATCATCATAGGCTTCTAGAGCACGCAGTTTTCCTCTTGTTCGAGTGAAGTATACCTACGTGTTTGCGCGATCGGCAAAAAGAAGCTCGTTAAGCTGCACCGCAACTATTCTCTGAATGAGAAACGTTAACAAGCTGATACATAACGAGCTGTTTACTATAGAAATTTATAGACAAGTTGGCTATTATTTAGACAATATATGTTTTGGCAATCTTTCTTTAAGCTGAAAGATTGATTGACTTTTGGAAAATGTTGCGTTTCGAAAATTACATGTTTGTGATATAGATAAATATGTAAAGAAAAGCTTATATAGATAATTGAAAACTAATAATCTCAAGTCTATTTAATTTTTTGTGCGATGTACAAATCTGTAAGATTAATTAAAAATTTCTATCTCTGATGAAGCTACACATATAATTTACTCTATTAATATGTCCCAAATTAGGTTTGCTTTAAGAAAAATTCGCAAGTATGTGCGTTGGTAGAAACTCAAATCTCGTTATGCGATACTAGATTTTTTTGATAAAACGAATGTATCATATATTGCATTATACATATATACGTGAAAGTAAAATGTATGAATGTTCGCATATTAAAAATTGTTGAACCGCTAGAATCTACATCACCTTATTTTCAAAAAATACCCGAAAAAAATCTCGATCTTTGCAACGCCGATATAATAATTTATCAAAGAATATTTCGCCAGACAATTATTTTGAGCAACGCAAGCAACTTTCCAAATTTTCCCTCCGTCGGGTTTTTAAAATTCCGCTGCGGAGATTCTTCGCTAAGATTTCCAAGCTCACGATGCAATTTTACACGTACATATTTTTAAAAGTATAGAACGACACGAGAACGCGTAGAAGTGCTCTTCGCGTAGAAAGATGTGTCGAGAGCTGCACTTTACCAAGAGCTGTATCTGGGATGTATTGCGTTCCTCGTGTCAATCATATCCGCGTGATTTCTCCAAGCAGTGCGACGGAGGATTCGATACGACGTATCAAGATAAGCTCGGACGGCGATAAACGAGAAAGACGGCGGTGGATCCGTTTAGCCAGATAATTTCCTCAAGCCAGACCGATTTCCATTTTCTCCCCTTTTTGCTCTCTTTATCGGCGCCGTGAGACTTCATCCTCCTTACGAAGCCTGCGGCTCCGTCGTGAATTTACGCATGTGTTACATCTTGCAACTATACTACTCCCTTTTGGCTTCCCTGACCTCGTTACGTGTTACTGCTCAAACACTTGACTGAGACGTGGCGTCTGTGAGCTTAATCGCTCTTAATCGAGATCGAGAAGCGTCGAACGATTTTCGTATACATTTCTAACATCGAATCATTAAAAATATATTTTTTAATCTAAATTATTTTATTTTTTATTCTATAATTCTCGATCGCATTAATTTCAACGAGATAAATATAAACTGTGACGTTGTTGCGGATTTATGAAAAAGAATACGAATGATCTAACGAGGAATTTTAATTTGTTTCACACAAAATGATCGCTTGTTATCCCATTTACCCTATACATCGAAACACGCGGAAACAGGAAGCTGGAACTTTCGATACCGATAGTGAGACGAGAGTGAGACATATAAAACATGGCTCGACTCTCGAGGGGTTAAAGGCGGAACATTTTAAATCGGCTTAACGGGTCAATGAAGTCGAAAAGTACGATCCAGGAAAACGAGGTCAAGGGATGAATCGAAAGAAAGGAGGGCTCGCCGGCGAGTCGAGGGCGGTATTTGTTCGAGGTATTTAATTCTGAAATAAATCTCCGTTTTCTCGACTGCTCCCTTTCTTTCGTTTTTTCTGTCTTTTTTTTCACGAGAAAGAGAAAGAGCCGAGATTTGGAAAGAAATGGCTAACTGCGTCGGACGTCATAATTTTTCACGGGATGCCGTATCTCGAAATTTCGCTGACCGTTTCTCGTAAACGAAATCGGAAGTTATCTTTATAAAATAGGTACATTATGTCAGAATTATATATATTTTTTTTATTGCAGCATTTTAGTAAACATTTTACTAAATTTATTAATGAGTTTCTTCCCTATTATAGCACATTAATTAACATTAATTAAACAATTAACAAATTAATATATGTAAATAATATGCTCACATCTTGATGAGAAATATAATAATGATACTTTATTATAAATGAAAATATCAGAAAAAATTAATTTAAGATATTACATCGATTTTACGAGAAGTAATTTATGATTATAAATTCCATAAATCCATCGTGTTTTTCTTTCAGCAATTTATTATGACGGAACAAAACCCGGAATTCGATTTATACGAGCAGAGTACAGTTTATAGGTTGAATTTTAAACTGATTGAGACAAAAGTTTGCGACATTGTGAACGATTTCGTTAGTCTTCCCGGAGGCTGAGGGTAGGTAGAGGTAAGAACGCGTTTGCGGCATCGTGGTCGTCGTTAAGCCGCGGCTTAACTCTGCTTAAGGCATTAGTCTCTCTCTCTCTCTCGCGCGTTCTCTTCTGCTTCGTTCCGTTGCCTGGTCGCGCGGCTTTTAATCGAGCGCCAGCGAATTATCTCGACGTCGAATCTATGGTCAGCCTGCAAACCACCGGTAAACTCTGGACCTTCGTGCGTTATTCTGGCCCGCACGAATCAGGTGCTTCGTTTTACGAACTTGCAATCTGAGCGAGCGTGTTTGCTTCCCTTTCGCGTAAAATTAATCGACGTAATGGCGAAAAACATATCAAGTGAAAATGTGATTCCGACGAAAAAATGATCGTTGTTGTAGAATCATCAATCATTGATAATTTTCTGAGATAGGTAACAATATTAATTTATCCATTAATCAGCACATACGTTCTTGTAATTCCACGTTTTTAATTCCGTGATAATTTTGTGACTACATATAGATAAATAATCGATTCCATATTTTGAAAGAGCACACAGGAGCAAATATTATTAATGAGGATACGCTTCGTATATTATACACGTTATTTAATTTAATCTATAGATATAAAATAAGAACGATATATTTAATTCGATCCAAACTAGCCAAGAAATTTTTATTTTATTTCCACAACGTTTCGACCATCTGTTTTTGGTACTTCAAATTTTATATACTCAGTTTTTTGACGATTCATCATAACGATAAGATGCGGTTACTTTCTTTCAAAAGTTTTTAAAAAATTCCGATAATCATATTGTTTAATAATCATGACAACAGTGTCAACTAATTGCGCTTTTATCAAGGAAGTATGCAAAAAATTTTTTAATTCTTGCGTTTAACATCAAAATCAATGTTTATTAATTTTAATTAATTGTACCATTCTAGTTTTTCACTTGAAAAGGACCAAAAACAGAAATAAAATAAAAATTTCTTGGCTAGTTTCGGTCGAACGAAATATATCGTTCCTATTTTAAATACCACTAGCGACGTTTCAAGTATTCAATTTGATTCTATAGATATAAATTGAACGCGTCTTCCCTCAGGTAAATATATACGCTCGTGATCTATAGAAGTAGGCCAATCGCGAATGATATTCCTGTAGGAATATCATTTCCAGCGTGGGATCGCGGATATCGCCTATGATCGATCACTTCTCGCGGTATTTACGGAGATTGCTTACCACGTGCGCCACATAATTTCGCCGTTCTCGCCAGAGGAGGAGAGAAAGAGAGAAAGATGACGCCATTTGTCGCGGATCTTATCGGGCGGCCTCTTCGTTTTAAAGCGACTCGAGCGTAAATGCGCCCTCGCCGGTCGAAACCTCCGAAACGCGGCGTCGCGTCGCTTCGCGTCGGGGCCACTGCTTTAGCCCGGATATTTATTACCCTACGGTGTAGCCTTATCGAGTGGCCCGACCATGCTTGAAATCGTGAGAATTCCAGCTAAACCGTCTCTCCCACATACACCACCCAGCTCTCTCTTTTCCTCGCGCGCACAACATCGGCGCGGGATCGTCGTGTACGTATACGAGCGTGTAACGGGACAGAATGTAATGGAGAACGGGAATGGAACGAGACGGATGGGACGGGTCGCAGGGAGAGAGGGGGTCTTTGACGAAGGGGACCAAACCCTCAGGTTGCTCGGCAAGGGTGCGCGATATTGATTCCCACCTAGCCGTTTCTATCGAGCGTGCGAGAGGCTCGGTGTTATGCCCGCGAATCTAGTCAATGGGCACGATTCCGGTGCTCCGAAGGGAGTCCCGCAACTTTCCGGAGTCGACCGTGATAATAATGTTCGATCTTTCGAAGCATGAGGCATCTTTCAGATTTTATACGATATTTAGTCTTTTTTGATGGATGGTTTTAGAAAAATGTGAAGGCTATTTTGACATATCATGTGTATGATGTTATATTTTAATTTCAAACTGTCAAAATTATTTTTCTACTATAGCTTCTCATCAGTTTTTGCAAATCTATAGGGAGAGAATTTTTTCTTAGAATTTACCCTGAAGAATATCATGGGACAATCGTGGGACAATATAGTATTCGAAGAATTTTGGAAGAATTTTTCTGATTAATATTTACTGCAATAAAAATTATTAATATTTTACTATTTATAGTAGAACAATTAATTTAATATATTTTATATATTATTGTGGTAGATATATTAATCAGAGAAATTTTTATAAAATTCTAATATTACTCCCACGATTACCATTATTTTCAAGGTAAATTCTAATTCGTACATTATTCTAATTTTATAAAAACAATTCTCTGTGTATGTATTATATATATATATATTTGAACGATTTATAAATTATAATATAATTTAATAAAAATCTAATGGTTTATAATATAAATTTTTATACAAAACAACGAAATAGTCGGTCTATAAAAAACGGTTACAAACTTTAAGAAAAGTAGAATCGCCGTGTGCTGCAACATTGCACATAAATACACAAAAAAGTGAAAAATAAAAAAATAAACCGGACTAGTAAAGTTCATCATAATATAAGAGAGTTATAGCGCAGTTTTTTTTTCACTTTTTGGGTTTTCACGAAAAAGTTTGATAAAAGCCCGAGAAACAACTCTTTTACGGTGTTTTATAATTCTTTTTATCAGCCATTTACGATAACGATGGTTAATCCTGGAAATAGATAAAAAAATATGAACAGCGAGATTACAATTGTGCGTTGTTCCGAGTATTATATGCGATACGCGTGAAATCCGATCTCGTATCGATATTTGCAATTATATTTGTGCTCCGACTGTCTCTCGCTTTATCCGATTATTACGAGACTATGCGATAGTCGGGACCTTCCTCGTTGGTGATGTTAACGGTGGTCTTGGTGCGTGTCTTCGACACGTACATACGGCTTCCCGTGTTATATATATATATATATATATATATATATTTACAGCTTTCCGATATCTAACTTGTACGCCCTCTTTTTCCACGTCTCAATGAGCCACGATGCGAGATCGCTGGCACATATCGAAAATCTTGGAACCGAACTATCAATCGTCTCTTTCTTTCTCGCTCTCTCTCTTCCTGGGCCGATCGATAGCGATCTATATTACAGGCGACCGGCTGCTTCGAGTAGAGGATGACGAGGGGCCTTTGATGCTTCGCCAATCGCTGAAGAGGCTGTTTGCCTCGCGGCGATGATGGTGGTAATAACGTCGCGCAGTCCTATTATGATAACCGAAACTCCCATCGGAACTATTATTAAACGCCGATACAGCCCACCTTTGCCCCGAAAGTCGCGCCCTTCAAACAAAAAGCGGTAAAAGTCGAGTCGTTCATTCACGCGATAATGGAGAGTGGATCTTTGCGCCGATATCTTACATCTATATTGCACCCTGTATCTGTATTACATTGATATATTATATTACATCGTCTCGACTTTTTAATGAATGCGGATACAGTTAATTTTCTATATCGATACTTGAAGTCGTCAGAGTATTCTGTATCTCGAAGGATGTTTGTATAGTTGTCGTCTATAATTCAACTTCTTTTACCATGCACTTTTTGTCTTCTCCGATAGATTGCGACAAGAATGATCTTATCTTTCGTAATGCCACGCAATTAATAATGCGAGATCGGAGAGCTGCAATATATTATTTAAAATATATTATTTTTATAACATATTATTTTAAAACTTAATTAATATAAATTTAATTAGCAAATTAATGCACCTTTAATCAGCTGATTTCTGTCAAAAATATTAATAAAGCGAAAATTTGCTAATTAAATTTGAAATAATAATATGTTATATAAAAATTAAAATAGTAATATGTTGTAAATAATATGTTATAATACTTTGTTTACGAGTAATATTTTTTGACATGAATCAGCTGATAACTGTCAAAAATATTAATCGAGTTATTTTAAAACTCAATTAGTGTTTTAATCAGTTGGTTTTTGTAAAAAAATATTATTAAAGCGTTTGCCAATTAAATTTCAAAGTAATAATATAATAAAAATATTAACATAGTGATAGGTAAATATGTTACAGTATTTTATCCGCGATTAATACTTTTTGACAGAAATCGACTGATAGCTGTTAAAAATATCAATCGAGTATTATAACATATCATTTAAAATGTATTATTATTCTGTTTTTTATGTGTTAAGATCAAAAACGAAAAAGATATTGGGGAGGAGAGAGAGAGAGAATGTGTGTGTGTGTATACGTCTGCTCTTCTCTCGTAACAGACAAATACAAGACAATGAAGATTAATGCTTCGGCCTCGTTCTCCTCCGTTGCCGGCACGTTCTGCCAGCACGTTCGATGGCATCGTGTGAACGATTCGGTAATCCCCAGAGAGAAGTGCCCCTTCGGACTTCGACTTTGAAGCTTCGCGACCATATAACCCTGACCCGAAATCTGCCGCGGTCGATGAATCTTTTTAATAAATTCAGCGTGAATGATGACTTTGTTTTTGATTATCAATTCCGACATGATATCAAATAATGTAGATATTATTGTTATATATGACACAAGACAAAGAGAATATATTTGTTTCTAGAATTATTGTATTTGATAGATGGATTATACGATTTATAAACATCATGTACTATGTATGCACGCGTGCTTATTCAGACGAGGTTTTAATCCGTATTTATCTTGTTGTTGCAGATTAGCAGTCGGCGTGACATGGATGTGAGCTTCACGAACGTGTTAGAGGGGGCTCGCCAGTACTTCCAGGGACTGCCCGTACCTAGTACAGGTGGTGGCGCGGCCACGTCGGTGGATCTCCACGCGACATCCTCCACGAATTCCGCCTCGTCGACATTGACGACGACGACGCACGATCATGATGCATCGCAGCCGACTCAGTCAATCTCGACTTCCGCCAACAGCAACAGCAGCGGTGGCAGTGGCCAGGAGTCGAATCGTTACCCCACCGACGTCAGACCGTCGTTGTCGGTGGAGACCAGCAATGCTTCCGGTTCTAATTTCTGGAATCCGCACGTGGAACCTTATCCGCCGCAGCCGACCAAGGTTGAAGTCCCGGACACGAGACCAGGCGATGAAAGCTCCGCCATGGAACCTAGTTCCTCTTCCCCTTCGGGCACCGTTACTTTAACCGAAATGCAACCTTCTAATCACCAGTCCTCTTCCTCTACCTCCTCCTCCTCCGCCGCCGCTGCCGCCGTCGCCTCAAACATCGCATCGTCGACAAACTTCTCGCAAAGATCACCGCCAGCATCGTCATCGTCTTCGTCGTCGTCCTCCAGCGATCACAATCATCATCACCAGTTGCATCCTTCGGCTTCAAACTTGTCGTCGCACTTGCATCAGATGCAGCCGCCTCAGCCACCACATTCCCCGGGACCGGTGTATCAGCAACTCAACAATGTTAGCAGGTCATCTTTCAACACGGCGGATATGCTCGCCTCATCTTCGTCACATCCCGTCTCGACTTATCAGACGGCGAGCAACAACGATCGGCAATCGCAGCCGATTGTCGTGCAGAGGACTCAATATTATCCGCGTTATCATCATCCGGACATCACCAAGTGCGCACCGGCTCCGTACTCGCAGAGTTCCATTTATCAATCCGCTAATGTAGCGCAACCTTCGAGCACGGTTCAACAACCGAGCACGAGGCCGACACCGATGGAGCAGAACAACACGTCGTCGTCCGGAATAGTCGCTCAAGGACACTGTCCGCCGGAGCAGCAACGAGTACCCGGTACTTACGGCAGCAATGTGCCGTCCGTTCAGAATCCTCTCGGCGGATCCAATGTGTACGGATCCGGCACTCCCTCTTCCTCTCAGAATTATCGTTCCTCGAGCCAATATCAGCAACAGGCTCATCGTCTAGCGACCACTTCCGCTTCGAGCCTCAATGACAGATCGCATAGCTCGGATGGAGCACCGCACTCTTCCACCGTTCCTTTCTCCTCGTCGTCGGCGATCAGCCCGCGTCAGCCCGCTGCAAACAATTCCTCCTCCAGTCACATTCCTTCGCAATCGCAGTCGCAGAATCTTCCGGGGCACATTCCGTCGCCGTCCGCCGCCTCGTCGATGCATCATCAACAGCAGCAGCAGCAGCAGCAACAGCAGCAATATACTAGTCGTATAAATGTTTCACCGCATTCACACGGTTCCTCGTACGGAAGTCGCGTGTTACCGCCGCCCCTGCACGGCGTCTCAACGTCGACCTCTTCCGCCGCGGTGGCGAACCATCCGCAGCAGCATATGCCACCACCGCCGAGCAGCTACCATGCAGGAACAACGCCGTCACCGCATCACGAGATGCCGTCGCATCACGCCACGCCGTCGCCGCATCACGCAACTCCGTCGCCGCAGCGGCAATCGCCCCACGTGTCCAATCTACACAATCCGCACGCATCTCCATCTCCTCATCATACGCCTTCGCCGCACAACAGCTTCCAGCCGCACTCGCCGACCTATCCGCCGCCACCACCGCCGCCGGCTTCGTCGAGATCGACGCCGCACTCGTACAACCTGTCATCGGTCACCCCTCAGCATTATCAGACGAATTACACGGCTCGTGATATGGCGATGCCTTACGCATCGGCGCCGTCGTCACAACCTTCGTACCATTCCTTCCAGAAGAGCTCACAGTCAGAGTCTCAGGGGAGTAATTATTATTCTCAATCCGGCCGATCTCATAGTCAATCGTACGGTATGCAGCAGATGCTAGCGTCGCAGACGGTATTTCCCGGTACACCTAGTAGCAACAATCTAGGTAGCTATCAACAGAGTGGCAGCAAACACACTACATACAATGGCGCGGAGATCGCGAAGAGAAACGCGATAGATGCCGCAACGCCCTACGCTACGCATCGGAACGCATCATCTACGCAGAGGAACAGCAACACGCACAATCTGCCACCCATCGCTGCCCTATCATCCTATCATTCCAACAGGCGAGAACCTTTGGGGAAATCGGCACAGTCAATGGTGCAACGACAACGAATACACTCGACGAATGCTAATAGCAAAATGACACCCGCCGCAATGCTACCGACGACGCCCTCCTCGATGCCCGCGCAGAGACTCGCCGAATACCCGATGACTCCGGCCTCGGTAATGAATCACGCGATACCAGTGAACGGCAGGACAACCACCGTGACGAACATGACGTATGGCAGTCGATACAGCGGCCAACAAGGCTACCTCTCGTCGTCGTACGCCACTACGCTCGCACCCAGTCATCACGGCAGCAACTCCACGAGCAGCACCACGGTGACCTCTATTAGTCACGGCGGTATCGGCGGCGCGAGGTCTTCCGTTTCAACGATCCACGCGTATCAGTCTTCCGACGAGCCTGATCGAGCGGCGGGATCGTCGTCTCATCATCATCACCATCACCATCATCAGTCGCGAATGACGACTGAAAATTATGGCTACAAAGAGTATCCTCCTTATCAAAACCCAGCGTCGTCTAGCGGTCAGACTGCTCCGGCCGCAGCTATGGCGAATTCTCCGTCGCCGAGTAATACAGTTCGGAAGAGGGAGTCTCCTTTGGACTTATCCGTAAAGACAGTTAAGACGTCGGCTGATTCCACGGCGCAGGACGATCTCGAAGCCACCAGCACCGACAAGCATGTCAGTAGCTCGGGCTTGGGTACCATCAGAAGCAACGTGAGCAGACCGATGCCACCTCCGCCTGCCGTGCATCAGTCGACGCCAGTTCAGCCGTCGTACTCGTCGTACGATTCTAGACCTTCGAGCAACAGCTCGAGGAATCCCATGCCCGTGACCTGTGTCCGGGCATCGACGCCGCAGACGGTGTGTGCGCCCAAGGTCGATTTCCTGCCGGACTTCAACTCAGCGCCGCTACGCCATCAATCGCATCACGAGAATCCTCTTCGTAGGAGCACCACGCAGTTATACGTTCCGCCCGCTCAGTCCCTCTCGACCCATCACGCGAACAATACGGCACCACTGCCTCACATGTCCACGTTCAAGAAACGTCCACTGCCCACATCACTCTATGACGGTCTGACGATACCGCCGCCTTCGTCATCGTCGTCCGCATCGTCTGCATCGTATCTCCAAACGAATGATTCTTCGAGGTTCTCCAAGTATTCCCCGATGGTGGACCCGTCACGGGTCGGTCCGCCTACACTGCCCGCGCAGGATTACGCGCCCGACCCCAACAAGTATTATTTAGGCGATAACAGGGCCAAATTCGAACAGCAGTTCTCTCAGCGTATGCCGTTCAAGAGGGCCGGGGAAGCAATTTACGGCGTAGGGAGTCCTAGCAAACAGCCCAGGATTTCTTGGCGAGTACCAAGCACCGACAAACAGATCGTCGAGCCGAAGCTGTCGACTGCGAGCGCGCTGAACGAACAGCAGAAACGGCAGGAGATGAACTTGCCGGTTCCTTTACCGAACGGAACTCTAGTGACACCCGGCGTTTACGATCAAAGACTCGATTATCCCGCACCGGAATCGTCTAGGTATCAGCCGGCTTACTGTGATAAGAAGACCTATCCGGACTCCAAAATTGTGAGGAGCTCGCCCTCGTCGTACAATCACCCGATAACTTCAAAACCTAACGCGAACATACATGTGTTACCGCAACAGTTAAGTGGTGCTTCATCGATCTATTCTCCTTATCGTCAGACAGTTCAAAAGACGACAAGTTCTCTGAGCGTGACGTCCGGCGGCCAACCGATAGATCAACCTAGTAATACTGGCGCTGACAAGAGAGTGCTCAGTTTGCTAAGGAATAGTCTGGAGAACAAACAGCAGAGGGATGAGCTCAACAGCCAGCAGCCTATTTTGGTTAATCACAGCCAGCAAAGTTTCCAGAATAAGGTAATTTCAAAGTTTTATCTGTGATAATTCGGAAAAAATCTATTATATATCTCACTGATTTAATCTCCACAATTTTGTGATTGCTTTTATCTGATGATTTATTGTTAATTTGATGAGATATTCATTACGTCGATTGCTCTTTTTACGTGATTTTAAAAAATCAAGATCTTTCATTGAAGAATGAATTTTGATTAAATAAGACATTTAGTTTCTTTAGATACAGACGATTGTTATTCATTTATTCAATTCTGATGACAATCCCCGATGAAATTCCCTTAGGTTGTCGCGCCAGTCGAACCTAAAACGAACATCGGTAGACACAATCTGTCACCGTTCACGGCGGCGAGTCTGCTGGAGCGCAACAGCAATACACCGCCGCATTACAAGCTCCATGTTCCGCGAGCAGTAGACTCGATTACTCAGGAGGCACCGCGCAGCATGTACGCCTCGAGGGTGAACGCATCCGCCACGTTACCTGGCAAGGAGGCTTCTCTCGCGGGACCCCGCGGCGCCGAGAATCAGATTCATCGTGACAAGGACGACGGCCTCGCCGCCATTTTAGCCGCGAAAATTAGGACGAAGGCAGAACTCAAACAGGTAATGCTTGTCGTAATTGTTATGCGTATATCATTTCTATTGATTACCGATAATCTCACGAGATCTTTCTGTCTCTCTATTTAGGTCGGGACCGGACAGTTTACGAAAGCAGCTCCTCAGGATATATCGTCTACGCCGAAAGGTAATTATTGGATAAGAATTTTTTCTATTCGAGCGTATTATTGTTCAATGGCATCGATTATGCTTGAATGCAGACTGTTATCATTTTTGACGTGCGTATAATTGGATTTATATTTGGTATATATAGAGATCGATAATGCGGCCTCGACGTCGACACCGCAGTCCGGTTCGTCCGCGGGCAGCCCGCCGAAACTAACGCGCGAGAAAACGGTCTGTTTGCCGCCCAGAAGACGTTTGTTCTCGAGAACTGATGAGGACAACATGCCCGTAGCGGCGACTGTGCCCGCCGTCACAGTCGCATCCACGGTACCGACCCGAGCGAGCGGATGCAGAAGTTCGTCCGAAACATCCGTCTTCGACTTCCAGGAGAGCGACTCCGACGAGATGCCGGTTCTTGAGCGGCAAACTTTGGAGGAGATGAGGAGGGACAGGAAACAGTTGTCCAAAGTGCAACCCCCGATTCCCCTCAATGATGCAGTGTGTATGAATATGGCGTCCTCGACAGATCTCGTGAAGATAGAGCTGAAGGTAATGTACCGTAGTAGAGTAGTAGTACATAAACAATTGTAAAATGAAGAAAGATGAACAAAATTATTCGCATGACTAATACAAGAGAAGGAAGGGGGTATTTTTAAATTTGATATAAATAACATTGATTTTTTAATTTTATGAATGCAATCATTGTTTGCAGGAAAATGACAAAATCAACGAGATGGATCCATTTTGGACTACTGCTTGTGATAAGTTTATGGAACAATTACGCACTGGTGACGCCGTGAAGAAACGCGGACGCAGAAAAAAGGTGAGCGGTACCACGACGTCAAAGCTCGAGGAAGCAGCTAACGACAGTGACAAGGAATCGGATACCAATGCGTCGCAATCTTGCAAGTCCGAAGATGTTAAGAAGTTGCTAGAAACGAATGAGGATGATAAAAGTTTGATCCTTAAAGATATCAAGATCAAGACGGAACCTGGATTGAAGGAGGACGAGAAACACTCGAGTGACGATTCGGATGAAGTACCGTTAATTAAGAGAAAAAAGGTAGAGGTGAAGAAAGAGGATAGTGATTGCGACGAGGAAGAAATATGCCGAAGGAGACAGATTCGTCGCGGCAGTAGGATCAAGCTCGAATCCTCCAGCGGCAGTGAATCCTCGAGCGAGGATAGCGATGGTAGTACTACTGAGTTCCATGGTTCTTCGGTAGCTGACAGACTTCGAGCCAGAAAACGATCTTCAGTTAACGTGTCCGAAGGTATGAAACTTCGTTCGAGGGATACTACTCCCCATAAAGCGAAGCCAGAGAAAGAGTCCAAAATGTCCACGCCTCCCAAAGGTGGTGGAACCTCTCAAAAAGCGAAACCAAAACCGTTGTTTGGCGATGGTAGTGACTTTAGGCCCGGATGGGAAGAAGAGGTCTACGTGTATAAAAAGTCTTTGAGAATGCCACCTAGGTTAATAACAGTGTCGAAGCCGTCGCGCTTTCATCGCCTGTCCACGTCATTGCCGGATTTGGATCCCGGTTCGCCGGCACTGTCCGTTTCGATGGATAGTTCCGACGTGTGTCTTAGTCGTAACAAGAGGCTGATAGACAGTGACATGGAATCCAATTATAGCTTCAGCATCACTGGGCTTGGTAGCAAAATCGATGACGAGGAGGCAACTTCGTCAACCACCGTTTCTTGCCCTCCGAAGACCATGACAAAACATTTCCGATCGGAGAACAATTCCATCGTCGATGTTCTCGCGCAAAAAGTCGGAAGTGGTGGTGGTCAGAAGGACTCGAAGAAGAAGCAGAATTCGAAGGGTGGTAAAATTCTTAATAAGAGCAGCAACGAACCAGAACTTTTGCCGACGCCGGGTCTCGCGTCTCTTACCTCGTCTGAGACCTCGAAGAACTCTAAAAATAAGATCTCGAAGAATAATAAAAATCCGATTAAAGTCACCAACTCCGTCCTTCTCGGTTATTTCCGCAAAGAGACGGTCAATAATTTCCGCGACGCGTTTAAGAACAACCATACGCTGCCCAATGAATTTTCCACTATGGTGTTGAAGAGCAGAACAAGAACAGAGACGAAGGTCTTGAAGAAGGAGGCGACTATTCGCGAGGTATTCGGCGAGGATAGACCCGCGTCAGCTCCGCCGATGCAAAATCACGACGATACGTCGCAAGACGATGATTCGCAGAACGAAACACCAGAAAACGTGTTGGGCAAAGCACGAACGTTGAAGCAGAAAGTGGTCTCTCGTTTGAGAAACGCCGGTATATTACGAAGCCACAAGGCGATCGCGAACTCGAAACGTCGCCTGCTCACCGCCGAGAGGCGGAAAGATTTGCTTAAGTCGCTCGCGAATAAAAAATTATATCGCATCAAGACTGAGATGGAACAGGAAGAGACGAATGACGTTAGGGAGGAAGAGAATAATGACGAAGATGACAAGAATGATTTGGATATGCGTAACAAAAAGAAGCTTAAACTCCGACCTGGTCGACGGAAATTCCGCTCTGGATTTGACTACATACGCAAGAAGAAGAAACCATTAAAGAAGGACGAGGCATTGCCGAAAGAAAGGAAAAGAGTATGTATAAGATTTCTTTATGTATTTCATATCTCCTATTTGTTTTATCTTAATTTTTAAAATTTCTTATTATAAGTTATGTTTACAATAATCAAAACGCAATATCTTACAGCAAAGCCAAGCTAACAAACCAAGTCCGGAATGTGTGGCCGATATTCAATCTGAAATCAGGACGTGGGTTATCAAGAAAGGCGTCGGAGAAACTATATTACATCGCGCTGCCCGCCTTGGTTACACGGTAAGATGACAATCGCACGATGCTACGTCACGCAGTCGGATTTGACCAATAATTCGTGCAAATAACAATCTATAATCTGCCTGTATTCCGCTATAGGACGTGACTGCTTATTGTCTGGAGAAGCTCAATAGTGCACCGAGTCCCAAAGACAATGCGGGATACACGCCGCTTCACGAAGCGTGTTCCAAAGGTCATCTGGAGATCGCGAAACTCTTGTTGGCTTACGGTGCAAACGTCAGCGAGAGTGCTAACGGTGGTATCAGGTAATATATTTCCGTCAAAATTACATTTTCATAAGTATCACTTTTGAGTTGGGTCAATGTGTAACTCGAGAAACGGATATAGATGGTTTATTGATCGGATAGAAAGTGATATATATATATATATATATATATATATATATATATATATATATATATATATATATATATATATATATATATATATATGTCTTCTCGCATTATTAGACCGCTTCACGAAGCAGCGGAGAATGGTGCTACGGAGCTTGTACGGTTGTTGCTGTCGTATGGTGCTGATCCATTATTGGCTACCTACTCCGGACAAACGCCGTTGATGTTGGCCGTCGACACCGAAGCTAACGCTATTCTAGAACAGCACTTGGCTGATATCCAAGGTCGCGTCACTGTACCATGGTCATTCGTTGGTCCAGCTTCTGTTTTAGGTGTGTAATGGTTGACATAAGTTTTTATTTGGAAATTCTAAGAAATTTCATAAATATCACACATATATATTCCAGATGCATTTTATTAATTTTTTATGAATGTTTTCAGATCCGGAAGAGACGGGCTACAATCCACTGGACGACGTTCCATCGGACAGTCCCGAATCAGTTGAGCTAAACGATGTCGAAATGGAAGTAAGCGATATCAACCTACCTGTCCTCTTCACTCTGAACAACGATCCCGACAAATGGGTGCTGCTTCAAGATCTCATGGCGATTTTGCGAATAAAGAGTCGCGAGGCTCTTCTACGTCAGATCAATCCGAAGGCGCACTCCGGGCCATCTGCAATTGCGCATCGCGATGTCATGCGCGAGCTGAAGCTGCCAGATTTCCTGGAGCAGACGCGTTGTTGTCACCTGCTGAGTGGCGGCGAAAGAATTAACGTGCGCGGCTCCAAAGTCACGCTCATCAAGTACAACGATAAAGTCAAGTCTCTGCTAAACGTGGAAAAAGTGTTGATTAGTCTCAGGTGACAGGAGGCATCTCTGGGGCAGTCATCTCCCCAGATATCGAAACCATCGACTTCGATTCTAACCAAGGAACATCAGAAGAAAATCGAAGGCAAAGGTAGCACCACAACTACTATCGTAAAACGTCAGAAAAAGAGACAAGAGACGCGTAATAAAAATTCCAATGGTTGATTCGGTAGCTAATGATATATTCAAACTTGACGACAATTGTGAAAATCATGAATCGAGGGCCGTTTACTTGAATGTGTTACAAAGAGCAGAAAGTAAAGAACTTAGATGTATTATAAGAAGAAGAACAGCAAGTTCCTGCAACACGTCGCAAGAATCTTACAATAATGAAGATCAGTTTGACAATTTTCTGTTTGTCTTATGTTTTGAACTGATCGATACTGATAATTGATTTTCTCTTGTCGATCAGTATTTTCTAATGTACAATATTATAGTGAAATGAAGTTCGTGAGTAAAGTAACAAGGGACATAATGGTTCCGTTCCTGGATTTAAGTGTAAACTAATGAATTTGTTTATCTGTCCTGTTAATGTCTTTCGCACGGTATAAAGAAAGGTGATCGGTTATTAGGCCGGAAGTACGATGCGCAATCAAAAATTTTGAAACATATAATAATTCATTGCAAATATAATAAATGGGACGATTTAGTATCTAATTAACGCAGCTAAGAGTATGGAGACAGTAACGGAAACAGCTACCTGTGACATTATATAGCAGTATTTAATTGGGATATACGTAAAATATACGAATATCCATAAAACGAGGATATTTTATTAATTCTCTTAAGGACTGATTAATCAGAATTGAAATAATCAGAGGTTTGTTAACGTAACGCTTTTAGGCGAATAAAGAAAGAAGAGAAATGGTTCTTTAAGTGATGACGACAACAGGCAAATGAAAAAAAGTCTCTTTCGTGAGAGCTTTTTTTCGAATGTCGAACCAAGAGAGAGTCTCGCGGAATAGTAATAGTATAAAATAACGCGATATAATGTAATTAAATAATAGTAATTTATCTTAGGAGTGCGAAAAAATACACATAGCTATCGTACCAGATATATTTTTATCTCGCACATGGCTTTAGGAAGTTCTCTTTTTTTTAAGGGATGATTTCATCCTGAGATTCGTGAAATCAGAACACACGTTCGTTGTTAGTTTTTCTCTTTGAGCTACAACAGAACGCGTCGTTAGATTACGAGGAACATTAAGGGCGTAATATAATCGAAATAATTCTCGCAGATGATTATGTTACCACATCGTAGTCTCATTTTTGTTTTACTTTATATTGTGGAAAGAGTGTATATTATGCCGTACGTTATATTTATGAAATGTGTTAACTGACGATGGGAAATAGGTGCTTGAAAAATTTAATTAATTTGCAATTTATTGAATTCAGAATTAATATTTTATTCATTCAGGAAGCATGTTGAATTGTCACACGTAAAAGTGCATATCTTGTTTTTCTTTTATGTATATGTGTGTGTGTGTGTGTGTGTATGTGTATATATATATATATATATATATATATATATATATATATATATACATATATATACATATGTGTATGTGTAGATGACATACAAAGATTTTAATTTTCAATTTTTATAAGGAGCTATTCGTTTTCATATAGCTTCCAGTATAGCAATTAATTATAGTTTGAATGAAAGATGAATTGCAGGTATTAATGGCTCAATTCAATGACGTGGGAAGTGCAATTCGCGAAATAACGTTTTTCGTTTTGTTAATTGGCTAAGTGCATTGATCACACATTGTTTCTAGAAGTGTAGAGAATATATAAAAAATTATTTCGAGAGTTTATACCTCTCTTGGCCGAATGTCGTCGAGCAACGCTCACTGTGCAATAATTTTTTTTTTTTACATTTTGTCTTCTGTTTTCGCGATGTGTGGGGATAATGTTAATGCATCGTATCGGCGATTCCAGATACTCGCTAAGAAAATAACTCTAAAATGAAAGAAAGAATTTCTTGTAAAATAATACTCATGTGCAAGAGAGGATGCAAAGTATAATAAAATCGCGAGAAGGCTCAAATTGAAGATATTTAATAATAAGAAAGTCACATATTTTTTATCGTGATTAATCGGAAAATTCGGAGACAATTTGTAAAGAGAGATAAGATAGCGAGTTCCGATCACCGAAACGACGCTGTGTTCGATCGAAGCAATTTAGAAAGGCGTATTTGAAGTGAGGGAAGCGAGTTATTTTAAATCTTGACAGAACCAGTTCGATCAATTGTACTTACCGTCTCGTGATGTTCCTGTGCGTTGATTCTTCAGGAGAAAACGGACATAATAAAGTATGCGGACGTTACGGGACGAGATGCGAAGAAGAAAGGAGAAGGCAGAATAGTTCGGTTTGTAATGCTTAAGATATATCATAATACGCCTTTTTTTGGCGCCGCGTAGCACAAAGGTTTCAATCGTTATAATCAGTCTCAGGGAAAAATCCACGTGTATTCTTGAAAATAACTTGATGATATACCGATCACAGGCGACGTATTCGTATATAAAGCGCAGCACATCTTATGTGTGTGTGTTTGTGTATGTATACAGTAGTTAGCTGAAAAAATTGCTCGTTGCGCAAGAGAACGATTAATTGTAATATCGAATTAATATAATTGTAATATCGAGTGATACTAATTAATGTTAATACGATGTAACGTCGCGGAATGCGATCAGGCGGCTTCTTATAATTTTATTTAGCTGACATGAATGAATAGAGAGGCGCAGGTATACTACCATAATTGTAAATACATATATACTAACATATTTTCAGTAAAGAGAACCACAAAAACGAAAAAATGGAGATATAAGAGGAGAGTGCGAAATGCGAAAGAGTTACTTTTCTCTCTAACAGAACGATAGAAAACAATTGTGTACGTATTGTACATATTATGTATCTTTTATTCTTAAGTAGTTGAAATGTAAGATGTAGATCATTTGTTTATATTAGCGTATATATTATTTGTGTATAATGTAAAGCATTAACCGAAATAGTCACGTTGTGTAACATGATAAAGTATGTATATACATTTCACGTTGCGATTACCAGAACTATTACTATTATTACTACTGCTACTATCACTACCGCGAATATCGCTATTACTCTATTACTATTATTATTCATTACTATTATTATTACTACTACTATTACTACTACTACTACTATTATTCATTACTATTATCTACGACTACACGCTTTTTTATTGTACTATATATACATAGTAGTTAATGATGAATGTACATTTTCTTAGTCGTGTAACATTCACACAACGCCTCTCTCTCTCTCTCCTATCGTCCCTCTTGTAATTTATATATTCAAAAAAAACTTCTAAATGTGTTAAAATGCTGCTGCTTTTATGCGGATAAAGAAACAGAAGTTATATAATGAATATAAGTATATATATATATATATATATATATATATATATGAAGATGAGTAAATATATAAATATAAAAGTATAAATATATATATACAAATATATATTTTATTTCAGAGGTTTAGTTCGAGACAACGTTGACGAACAAATTAGAGTCTTACTGTGATTCGTGTAAAAAGGAATTATCGTTATTATTGTCATTGCCGTAGTCGTTAATAAGCGAGTCGTTCAACCGACTCGACGAATGACTTTTTAATGAAAAAATATTTGTGATTTTTTTTTTCGCTGATAACAATGAGTTATATCCTATCGATGTAATAAAAACAAGTATTTTTACCGAAACGTTTTTACATTCTTCTGCGATTCCCAATTATTTCTAGCATAAAACTATATTAAAAATGTAAGATTTTTAAAAAATTTCCAAACTTTGCAAGTTTTACATTAAATTTTTACTTCTGTATATAATAACGAAAGTTACAAAATTATTCAGTTTTAGCTCTTAAAATAGATTCGCAATATTCTAAATTGCTTTCTTTTACTTTGAATATCTGTCAACCATCGTAACAACAATTATTTATATAATATCATTAAAATATATTTTAGGAAGAGCAGGAAGGGGTCAAAGATGCACAGATGACGGTAGTAAAATTGGTAAAACGTTTATTAACTATTTAAAAACGATGAAACAAGGTGAACATGAGATTGACAATTCAATAAGTAATATTATTAAATAGACTATAGAGGTGTATAATAGGTGTCTGCAGTAATTATTCTCTTTATATACGGTCTTTTACATCGAGACAGACATTACTCGACAACTTAACGAAGCCAGGCCTTCTGTCCTTCAGGCACAAGCCGAAGCTCGTCGCTCCGTATCTCGCTCTATCTCGTATTGTGATGCGCGCTTAATGATAATAGTCTAGGACTCGCGGTAGGAAAAAATAGCCCGAAAGCGTATATCTGCGCGATATTATCGGTCCTCGCGAGTTCAAATGTTTACTACGAAATAAGGGAGAAAAAAAGAACGGCTCTATTCCGGGCAATCATCATTATATGCCATCATTGTTATCATTATATCATCGTCGTCGTAATCTCTATGATCGCGACTCGCATATCTCTGTGTATCAACGACAATAGCTATATTACAATTAAATTGTCGTAATGACACCTCGTGTTGCAACAATTCGATATCCGGTTCGCATCGTTTCCATCGGGAAAACCCTATATTATTATATCTTTTCGCGCGATTAATGCTAGGGAAACGGAAGAAGCAAGCGGACAAAGCATCGATAGTGCACGCGATTGCGAGCTCATAGCCCGATGAACGAATGAAGGCCAAGCGAGAGATTTTATTATCGAGAGTCGCTTATTCTAAACGCAAATTCACAGATAAAAAATCTCCGCTTATTGGGAAAATCAATTTTCGGTATTAGGCCCACCTGATGGAACCTGACCGAAAGCCGCAGCTTCATCCGTTTACGCCTTTTATATAATTCTCCCGCGACACATCATATAAGTACATCATTGATTTTCTATCTTCTCCTTCTCTGTCTTTTTGCCAATTGCATCGATCCGCTGATAACTCGTGCAAGTTTAATCTCTCACATTCGCTCAGCGATTGATCCGATGCAAAGAACTATACCTTAAGATACAAAGGAGCGGCATAAACCTACGCTCACGCCGAAAATTTTTTTTACGAGAACGCGACTAATGGGCGTGAAATTCATCACTTCCTTAGGATATTGAATGATATCGCGTAGCTGAGCTGCGTATGAAGAAAAAGCCGCCAATGTGTGCTTCTTCCTCTCTCTCTCTCTCTCTCTCTCTCTCTCTCTCTCTCTCTCTCTCTCTCTCTCTCTCTCTCTCTTTTTTTCTTACTTTCTTCGATCCCTTACCTCCGTCTGCTACGTCTCTCCGTTTCGACATTATATACGCGAGTATAATATGTATTTACAATAATACACATACCTACTATCATATAGTAATAATTTAGTAGTGATATTTTTAAATTACAATAGTGTTTTTTGCTCCTTCTCTCTTTTTTTCTCGTTTTTTCGCATCGCCCATGTCGCAAATATAATGTTGCACATAACCCAGTTACTGGCTTAGTTATCTAGCTGTACAAAACATTATATATCGCTATGTGTGTATCTAACAGCTAAAGATTTGTCCTGTGAGGTTTCTTTTCTCTTTTTTTCTGCATTTTTTTCTGTGTTTCTTTTATAATCGTGAAGTTCGCGTTAACACATACATAACGTCGCTGGGGCTATAAGTTTTTTCTCTCCTAGCCGCGTTTCTCCTGTTTCATCGAATTCGCCAAGTAAACTCGACGAGTTCCTGGCGCGTTAAAAACTGCGCTTAAGTACATTAAAAAATACCGTGCTCGAGAATAAGATACGATCGAATACGCGATCACTTCGGTCGAGTTCTCCGATTCGAAGAAACCCTTCCGAGTTGCCTGCTCATTCGATCTCGACGTACACGTCATAAGTTTCTCCGAGCAATTGTACAATGCCTCTAGTTTGCGAGGTTAATTACTAAAATTAAAGACGATTACACACAAATAATCGATGGTCATATGATAAAAATTGCGAATTTCTCTCCGTTACTTTCTTTTTCATCGGAGACATCAGTCGCGATAAAATTCAAACACGATACGAGCACATACGAGAGTAGTCCAGTTCCCTCGTTGCGCTCGACAATTTTCCACTAGATTTCGAACTAAGGGGAGAATAATAAATCACACGTGTCACCAGCCTGACTTTAGATTTATCAATTTTTTTCGCGGGCAAAGTGGTCAGGATGATATCATGAAGGATCGTACCCTTAAGTATTTTCTCGACTTAAATACGTCGCGTTGCGCGCCTTAAGTAGGGACCTTGTGCTACATGAATAATTGATGGGATTACGGGAGGGAGAGAGGGAGGCACGGGAAAAGGGCGGCGTTAGAGCGTTACTCAATCGTATTTATCGTGAATAATTAAGCTTGCCGCCTCGGTGGCAGGGTCCAGGCGTTGGGCCCATGCTGAGCGTGGGGGGCAGGACGTCACAGTTGTTGGTCCCTGCATGGAACCCAGATGTTCGGTCCTGATTGCTCGGAAATCACTTCCTTCACTTTTACATAGATCTCTTCGGGAGTGTCTCCTTGGACGACGGCTGCGAAAGTACAACGATTCGGTTAATGGGATCGAATATTAGATTTTACTTGATTTTAATATAAATTATTATTTCGATCGTTAGTTGCTTAACATCGCTTATAGTATACGAAAGAGCTTTTTTTTATAAATTGAAAGATTAATTAAGAGTTTAAAAACGAGACGTACCAGTAAAGTATTCACCAAATTCTTGTTCCATTTTCAGAGCGCGTTCGTACGTTTTCTTTGCTTGCTCCTCGGTCATCCTCTTGTTCATCTCCCTGCAAAATTATAAAAATCGATATTTTAATTGAAACAGATAATAATGAAATTTTCATATTAGATATCGATCGAATTATATTAAACTCACATGACAGATTCGATCGATTTCGGTTTGATAAAGATGGCAATGGGATAGAGTTGGGCTACTTGTAACCTCTTGATAGCATTTCCACTCACATCAAGAATGCAGTGTTTGCCCTGGAAAAGATGGTAAATTGTATAATATTATGTATATTTTTCACGATGAGAAATTACAAATTAAAATTTGGTATCAACAAAACGTTGTACGTACTTTTTCGGCAACTTCTCTCACAGATGCCACGGACGTTCCGTAAAGATTGTCGTTATACTGTCCGGCCTCTATAAACAAATGATTCTGTATATCTCTCTCCATTTGTTCCCTCGAGGCTACAAAGTGATAATCTCGTCCGTCCACTTCGTATTCTCTTCTACTCCTTGTTGTATCTGTAGGCAAACAGATCGATCAAAAATTCGGCATAATTCTGCGCGTAACAAAATTATTTAATAAAAATAGTAATTAGCTCTGTTAAATTTAACAATTGTAAACAAAGAAGGGCTATAAGAGCTATTAAACATAATACAGTTGATACAGATGATATTAATAAAATTCATTTAAACGAAATAATAAATACATAAGAAATAAACATTTATGCGAACGTTTCGGCTGACATTTCAAGCCTTCTTCAGCGCAATACAAATATTTTAATTATAAATTGAATTGTAATATTAAACATTAAAGACGGTTATTAACAATGTCAAGATAATACATATATAAAGTCAGTTTTTTGTCTCGTTACATATGTTGCTAAACAAGTCATCGTGTATGACAACCACCATTACTGATAAAAATTATTGAAATATCGGATGAGAGACACTCACGTGGTACACAACTGCCGAATTTATCAGGGAACTCCGAGATGAGATCGTCGTTGATGCGATCCTTGAGCGGTCCGAGAACGATCACAGGACGAGTGTACTGTATCGTCAGCTGTTGCACGGCTTCGTATGACAGCACGTTCTCTTCGCTGCCTGTAATGTTTTAATCAAACATCGTACATACACGACATATGTCATCCTCCTGACCTCCACTTCCTTCCCCTTTGGGAAGATGAGAGGCTCCTCTCTTTTCATTGTTAGCAAATCTCGCATTCCTTCAAACCTTCGACGGGAGATATACACACACAGGGTTTGTCCACTCTCAACGACAGGAAAAAAGCAACACTCTTGTCCCGAAGACAAACAAGATTCCAGCGCGGTCCTTCAACCGATCCCGAAAGACAAAGCTCTCTACGATGATCCCTCGTGATGTCATTGATTAATCGACACTTCTATGAAAAACAAACGGACGCGGGACAATATCATATATATATATATATATATATATATATATATATATATATATATATATATATATGTACAGAGGGAGAGAGCACATTGGGGGATCCACTTGAAACAATCTCCGAGCCCGGTTGACAGATATCAATTCTCTGAAATGTCAACCTCCCAAAACTGTTTCAAGTAGTCCCGGCTCTCTCTCTTGCTCCATCGGCGTTTTTCGGACAAGTACACAAGGTATATACACGTTTCTCTCGTCGGACGATTCACGATGATGCATGCTTTCAACGTCCGGGAAATCAAATTGAATAAGCGGGGAGCAAGCTAAATTTCCTAATGACTAGAAAATCTAAGCGATCCAGGGATATAATCAGGATGTATAAAAAATGGTGTTAGTAAACGTGTCTAGCGACTATGTACACTAGTACCTACATTGATAGAGAGAAGGGGAAGAGATCTCTATATCTGTAAATCGATATACTTATATAGAGCTGTCCCGCTATATGCACGCACTTGATATTAATGCGAGCGCAAAGTGTCATCGTCGCTACTTCCTCTCGGATTTCAATCCCGATAATCGAATACGTGTCCGGAACTTTTGCGCTCCGAACGTGAGGAAGAGACACTGCCGCCTGTTTTCCGGCGACGACAAGAAGTAAGCGACGCGATTTCTTCGTCTATTTGCGCGCTCTCTAATTGCATCTGCTGCTGTTAATGTCTACGGGGCTCTACGATTGAGAGAACAAAAAAAAAATACACGAGAAAACAGGTCGTGGAAGCACGTCGCGCGGCTGTCTCAATTGCGAGCGAAGCGCGGAGCACGTTTCCTCAGTAATTTAACGCGAAGAAAAGATCCGGGAAATTAACGTCTGCCGAAGAGACGAGATAGACGTTTCTCGATTGGTATCTTAAACGAAGAGAATTGTATTGCGCTTGGATTTTTTTTATCATCGCGAAGAAACAAATAATGTTGTAGAAATATGTGGCAACGGCAGACAAAGTCTTACACGTCGTATATAAAATTAAAATTAATTAAAATAAAATGAAAGGACGATACAAGGAAATGAAAACGTTATCTCTTTCCGTTCCATCACTCGAGTATCAAGTTATATTAATCTCATGTAATTTGCAGCCGCGCTTAAATGAATCCCGCGACCTTGGTCCGCATTCAATTCGAATGACAATAGAAGCGTTAATGGGAATGGATCGAAAGATTTCTAGGTCGATATCAAAGATCGTTAGAGCGCTGACACACCCGGGATTACAAAATCACATGGTTATTCATCCGAATATCTTTCTCGGGACAATCGCCCGTCGATGGGGGGTTACAACTGTCTGCGTTAGTTTCCTAATAAGAAAAAAAAATCTAAATAAATAAATATAAGAAAAAATCGGTTGTGTGTAAGCGATGCGCTCACACTCCGATTCACACATTTGCTCTCGGCTACGACTTACTAAGCTCGTCATTGGGCTCATCGCCCTCCATTTCCAGATAAACTAACGTGAGTTCCTCCATATACGGCAGCTGAACGCGATACAAAATTTCTTTACTCCCTGTAGCGCAAGACAAACCTTGAATGAATAAGAGAAGGGCATTTTACGTAATGTGAATGAGAGGCGAGTGATGGACGGCGAAGACGCGGCTGCGAGGAAGAGCATTCGGATAATTAAGATCCTAGAGTGAGATCTAACAATAAGTGACTTTAAGCGCCAAGTTTCGCGGATGAACAATAATGAATTCGCCGCAAGTTCTCAGTGATCGGCCAGCATTTCCAGTCGACTCGAAATCATATTGGCAGCTTTCAGATTCACACAGGTTTCACTTCAAATTTATAAGGTTTATAGATGTCTTTTTTTGTGTACGAAAAATAATTTATTTGATTTTTTAATTTCTTAAAAAAAAATAATTTTCTAATTATATATCTTATATTTTATCATTCTATTACATTGTCAATTATTTTCGTGCAATTCTGTTTTAATAGAATTTGACTGTTTTATGTCTACCGTGTATTCTTAAGGGTTGAAAAAAAATTGAGAAATGCATATATGCTTTAATTGTAGGAATTACATCATTACTATTAAAAACCTCGAGTTGACCTTTTCATCTTGTATATGCTACCATCGGAGCAAAACAATAGATGTTGCGATGCTATGTTGCCCATGGCGACGTATATATATTGTATATAAAGGCTGACATTTGATATCTGAATTATCATTGTTGAATGAACGCAAGCGTGATTGATTATCTCGCAAGAATGAAACGGTGGACCCCTAGAGAATACATCGTGATTTTCCGGTCAGAACGTTTCATCATTATGTGTTTATAAGTCTCTGTATATAATCGTTTTAACGAAAATTAGATCCGTAAATTATGCTTAATTTTACATTCCCTATTATATAAATTAATATATCCGAGCGCATTTATTAGATGATATTATATGAGACAATGTGAATTGCTATTCACAATAATAATGTAATGTAATTTTTATATGTAATATTAATTAAATCTTTCCATGCACATAATCGTGAAACAATCTCGTGACCGAAATTCATTATCTTGTAGCTGACCCAGGCAATACGATCTCTTCGGTGTGAGGAAAAATAGGAAAAAGATATGAATGTATAAAAAGAAAGAAAAAAGAGAAGAAAAGAGAAAGAGAGAGAAACAGGGTAATAGATAGGTAAATAAATCGAGTGGAAACGAAGAGAGATGATATAGAAAGAGAAAGAGAGACAGAGAGAGAGAGAGACATGATTACCTTCAGTGTTAGTGTCGTCCTGGGTGTAGCACAGCATGAATGCTAGAACATAACAAGTTGAATATATTTCAGTATACGTTGCGTACTATAAGTAAGCGGCCGTTAATTATCGCTACAATTAATTAAAAGCGCTAGACTTTCTCGGAGGAGAGACTCTCCTACTGCGTGTACGTGCGCAAATTTTGAACGCACGCACGAGATGGATTCGATGGACTATGAAAGTTGCAAAATGTTCACGTGATACGCGTATACATATGTATCTGAAGCGGAGAATTGTATCCCTTTTCACACGTAATATTTTATCTCGTGCGCGGGATGCAACATCTCGTGCAACGATCACGACACTGAAAACGTTCTCGATGGAATGTTCGCGGTTTTTTTTTTTTCATCCGTATATGTATGTATGTATAAGCATCACATTAGAAGCGTAACGTAACGCACAATTTATACCAGTGTATGCCAGAGTGTGTTCTCACGAATAATCATTAGAATCTCATGCTCGAAAAAAAATATCCAAGAAGGAAAAAAAAAAAGATATCAGCTGCTCCAGACTGTCAACACTCTTCCTTGCGCCTTTTTTCTCATCTAAGTGTTACAATAAGCGTATGTAATACCTTTCGGTATTCATATAGTCAATATGTCGAGTCGCGAAAAGATTTTCGGAGGAGCGACACACAAGAACTTTTCTCAATCTAACAGTGAGAATGCGTCTTACATGCATCTAGCATTTAAACATTTCATTTTCGATCGAAGTGTCCGAATGATCTGTGATGAAGATGACGATGAAGTGCATCAGTGAGACGATTCTTCGAGATTAAGAACGGGCTGCGTTTCTATCGCATCTACTCGCCATCCTTCAAGTGGAAAAAAAAGAAAGAAAAAGAAAAGAGAGGATACGAGCTACACATTAAATCTTGAGAGGAACATTCGTTCTACTGTGCTGGACCGCTACACTATACAGGCTATACAGAACCTCCAATAGTGAAAAGCCAAAAGTTAGAAGCCAAGTCGAGAGCGTAAATAAAGAGCGTGTCGGACGGAGTGTTAGTAAACCAGAGATTCTGCGGAGCGGAGAAAAGTTCAAAGTGCATCGTGCATGCGCAAGCAAAATTGGGATGAATGTTGCGGCTGCTTTCTCTCTAACTGAATGGTTGCAAGCGATACTGTTCGCAACGTAACATTCGCGAGATTCGATGGCAATCGATACGTCAACTCGATCAAGACAAGATAAATTATATGTATGTATGCTTTATCAAAGCATAAATGCAATATAAAAATATGCACAGTTTTATTTATATTATATTGCAGCATTAAAATTCTGGTACTACCTCAATTTTAACTTTTGCTGTTATAATTTGACAGTTTCAGCGGGAAAAAAAAATATTTATTCTTTATGTACAAATTGTGTTTTACCTCGATATGTTGCTACAATTTCGCTCGAATCACGTGTTTCTATGTGGATTTCAAAGCTTGACGCGATGCGTCATTAAATATCGCGTACGAGAAATGATGAAAGCGCACGCATTTACAGAGCTTATTACTTGTCTGACTAATTAAAATACTTACGGGTGGGATCGTTCTCATTCTCGGGTGTGGTGGGCGTTCCTACACAAGCAGGCAAAACAAAACACATGTCACGTTTTCACATGATAAAAAACACAAAAGCTCATTCGGGATTTTGGCCGTGTCTGATCGGGCCTCATCGCGTCGCAAGTTGGGACCTCATACTCTGATAATTTTATTTAAACAATTATCCTTGATCTTTGCATGAAAATTAATATCAAGCACTGATTTCTGTTAGAATTCTTTCTACTACTCACTGCATTATAAGCCTCTGAAAGATTCGCGCGAAAAAACAGCGATTATATATATATAAAAATCAGGGCTGCATTAAATAAGTAGGTATTGCATTAAATTTTATAGTTAAAAAACACTGCGTGGAACAAATAAAACCAAGTTACAGTACTCTACAATATAAACGACAAAGAATACTTTTCTCTAATAAATGACAAATAACTTCAGACGATTCTGTCACACAGGTGACGAATCATTAATAATAATTTCAGCTGTTAAAAATCGCATAGTATATATATGTTATATATATATACGGTATAAATATATAGGCGGATATACATACGAGAAAAAACACGTAAAACACAGTAAATATGGGCCAGAGAACATGCACAGAACGTGCAGGAGACGGGAGAAAGAAAACAATCTAGATACTCACGTTCCTGATCGGAGCCATCCTCGGACTTATCGTCCTTACTCTTCATGAATGGGAACTTCCTGCTGAACGAAAAGTTCTTTTTCTTCCGGTCTAACGTCGATTGCTGAAATCAATGAGTTCACTGCATCCGAAATCGAATATCGTAATTCGCAAATTGCGATTAAAACAAATATATATTTTGTGTGCGTCGATTATATTCATTCGTGTGACGATTTTCAAATATTTATCTTTTAGGAAATTGAGATATTTTTTTAGAGAGATAACATCATAGCTTGACATGCGAATTGAAAGCGACTATCTTTGTCTCTGATCATACTGAATTTATAGTAAACGAAATCTGCGGTTATCGATTGCTGTATGAATATTCATTAGCCGTCTATTCTCATTAGTGTTAATGAGTCCGAGGGAAACATTGGCAGGTGGACATGCTTTTTCGATTATGCGCATTGTAAATTATTTCATTGCGCCAGAAATGCATGGAAACATAGTTTTACCATAAAAATGCTTAAGCAAACTTTTTAATTATATAATTTTAAAGCAACAGAGCGATTATATCAAATATATGTTTATCACATTCACACATTGACGATTTAATATTTTATTTTATAATATTTCTAGAGCAATTTGAATATAAAAAAATACTAAAAAATGAAATATTTGATCTAAGAACAAACGTACAATTAAAAGAATTGCATTAAGAAAAAATTTGAAAATATTAAACTATATAATGTGTGCATAAATCCGAATTATTGCATTGAATTTTACTATATAAGATATATTTATAATCTTCTCTGAATAAATTAACTTTCATCGCATCTCGTGATTTATTACTAGAGAAAATAAGGTCCGAGCAATTTCGATTCGACTTACCTTATCAAGCATGACCGGCATGTGTCCCTGGAATTTGACAGAACGGTCTCTGGCACGCTGCTTGCGCTCCCATCGCCTGCGCGAAGGTATTATGCCCAGACCCTCTTCGTCGCCTTGTGGGGTGACCCTTCTTGCCTGCCACCATTCGTCGTCGCTGGCGTTCGTCACGTGTAAAATCTCACCGTAACGGAATGCCAAGCCACGGCTCGGTAGACCATCGTCCTTGTTGGGGTCGTAATCGAACAACGCTCTTCGAGGAGGAAAGGTTTATATTTATTTTCGCTACTTGAAATAAATACGCGCGAAATAGCTCTCGCGAATATTAATTGATCGTTAAAAGGATTTCGCGGGGAATTACCTAACGTAAAGTGATTTCTTCTGGGAGGTCCTCATGAGGGTGCCTGTCATCACATTTTGTTGCGAGATTTGTTGTTTAAGATCCTGGATCTTCGCTTCGAATCTGTTATAATCCTCGGGTTTATATTGCACCACGATCGTCACTGTCTGGCCAGTGCCCTAAGCATCACCAGGTCCACGAAAATCGAATATATTATTTCCGACATATCGCTCGAAGTTTGCGAAATGCAAAAAAAGATGGCAAATTAAAATGCCTAAATTATCGCACCTTTATCGCAAATTTACGTTCAATATTTAGAGAGAACTCTAATTCGAGATTTCACGAGTGATATAAAATTGTTTTACGGATTTTTTGTACATAATTTTCTATTATTTTAATATTAAATTTTTTTTCATTCAAAGAGGAATTGATTATATGTGTCGTATAACGTGAATAAAGCAAGATCCCTACCTTGAGGGCCGCCGCAGCCTCCTCATGAGTGGCTGTTCGGAGGTTGATACCATTAACGCTCAGTATCTGATCGCCTCGGCGTAATTCACCACTGAGGTCGGCCGGACCTCCGGCTAAAATGAACGAGATGAAGATGCCTTCGCCGTCTTCACCGCCGACGATGTTGAAACCAAGGCCGGAAGAACCTTTATTTAATACGACAGTGCGTACTTCCCTGTAACATACGAAACAAGTCGATATTTAATTGACAGCACTTTCCAGAGTATCAAGTTGTCGTAATAAGTTATTAACAATTATATGTAATTATCTAGTTCTCATATAAAAATATTTTTAGATAAAAATAGTATTTTAAAGAAATAAAAAGAAATACAAAAGTGCATTTATAAATTATAAAGTGTGTGAAAATGTTCTTCATCAAAAATTCACGCTGAAATATTCGTATCAAAATGTATTTTAATCTCGCAAGCAACCACTCTGATGCAATCGCGTCAATCAAAGTGCAGAAATAATCCTCCGTGTTCTTGGCTGCGATTATCATGTTAACTAGAAGATTCGTTGATAAATTCGATTACCGCCGAGCACTTGTCTTCGTCCGGATTTCAAGTGTACTCCGACATAACGAGATGCATAATGCGAGGACTTGCGTGAATAACGACAGTTCTCGAACGATGTCGGTAGACTGCAGTATATGCATATGTAGCGTCATATCGCGCGCATAAATGCATCTTGATCGACTAAACAAAGATTCCCCCGGATGAAATATTGGAATATCACATTTCACGAGATTAAAGCGACGCCAGAGGGAGACTGACGGTGATGCGTATTTTGTATATGCAGCGACTCAATATGCCAAAGTGCAATTATATCGCGCGAAATCACACGGTTGCAACCTTAATTACAATCGTGAAATTTTGACGAACTGCGCAGTTCTGTCCCGCGACGTAGTAAACAAGATTATCGGTTATTTTCTCATAATACAATATGTATATGTTCATATACATATGAAAATGTTACATTGGAAAATTAATTATTCAAAGTATTTTATGTTTGAATTTTTCCAGAGAAAATAAATTATTGCGAAAGATATTCTTTTTGAAAAATTACTTTTAAAAATTTAATATCATTTTTCTAGATATATAAATATTCGCTTTTTGATATGTTAAGTAACGAGTATCAGCAATCCTGTATAATAATGATTACGCATGAATTCGCACAATGATGACGCAAAAACACGTCGTCGATCAATGAAACTTTCTACGTAAGCGCTTACGTGCATCCAGGTTCGAGTCATCGGGATGTTTATGTACCAGCTAAATGCCCTTACATATAGGAGTATGTAACGTTTCTAAAAAAAAAATATTATCGAAAGAAACTATACATTTTGTAGAAACTTATGCGAAAAGCCACTCTAGTCTCTAGACTTTGCACGTTCGAATATGATTTTTTTTAATTTTATGGAACGCATTCGTTAATGTCACTAGAGAAGAAAAATGTTTATTTATAAAGAAACGGCGTTTATATATTCAATCCGCAATTTTTCGAAAAAGACAATGGTAATTCCGAGAATATCACGTCATCGCTGTCACCTCGAGTGCGATTAGCGAAAATTCCTGCGAGCGACTTATTCAACCACATCTGATGTAATCGTGCCACCGTGTCTCGGTTGCAACCTCATTTCAACAACCCCTTGCAATTGCTCGCGTTAACGAAGACCTCGAGTTAACAGTCGGTACGCCGCCGGGGTCACATTAAAGTCGCGTTAACTGCGAATGCATTCGCGATTGTCCCTTTGCTTATCTTAATTCCACGCGACAAATGCAATTCACTTGTCGCGCATGAGATGCATATCATCTACGAAACAATTAGTAGAATCACAATCATTTTCGCGCACGTCAAACGTTGCAGCCATTTTTTTTTGGAATTTATTATTATTGATTTATCATTACTGTAAGTAGTATGTCATTACACGAGATTAATAATATAATTAAAATAATAACAAATCGCTTTATAATTTATCAAATTTCATATTTTTATGTAACATAATAAATGCAAAAATTTGTTTTTAGGCGATAACAATAAAAAAGCTATATTAGTAATAAAAGAGCATAATAAATTTTTTATAATATAAATTCATTTAATGTATTTAAAATTTTATTTGATTGCTATTAAAAAATATTATCAAAAAATTACCGCGGAGACAAAAATCATCATTTAAAAAAAATGATTTCAGATAGCGAATTTTTGTAATATTACAAATGCTAGGTTTTTATACACGCCACCAATTAAGTAGCGTAACTGCGATAGCACAAATTTACACGCAACTCGTTGTTTATCACTTTATTAATAGCTTCGATAAATAAAAAAAATGTTTTTATTAAAAAAATCCAAGAGAGAATATAATACACGCTGCGATACTCCCTTATAAAGTTCCTCATCATTTATTAAATCGTTGAACGATTAATGGAGAGTTTTGGGTCAGCTCCATCCCCGAGATCCCATTCCGTCGGGATTGGCTCAACCCTGAACGGGGATTTGCATGGTCTCTCCGTGCAGCGGAGAATGCGCGCCGGATGTGCGTAAACGTCCGCAGCATCTGTTTCTGCCAGTCGGATACGCGCGTCAACGCAAACGCGCATTGCTCGCAGCTGCGGCACGGATTGCATTATTGTATCGTATGCTCCCGATCCGAGACTTCAATTCCACGTTCGCGCGCGCGTCCTCCTTTTTCGCAAAAGCAGACGCGTCACCGTCGAGAAAATGGATTTTCCAACGCCGTGATGTTACGCAATACTAAAAAGGGCAAAGGAGATACATATATACGCGTTCGTGATATTGCATATCGACAAGTAATAATGCGACGCTGCTAGAATAATTTATAGGGCGTTTTCGCAAAATCCCTGATCACTAATGTCACGTAATACAATTACGTAATATATAAGAAAATTAATTTATATGCGCGGTAGCTTACTTTTTTAGTGAGAGCGTAATCTGGCTTCTTCATTGTTTATTTTTCCATCGAAAATTCACGCAACAATCGTATAGGCATTACTGTCTTCCGTTTGCTTGCACGTCAGTCCTTGAACCTTTGTTTAGTAATCGAAATGCGATATAGAATGCATAATTTGTTTATAATATGTGATGACATTTTTGTCAAATCGTTCTGAAGCACATCACTATTTCATCACGAAGAGTAATACATCCTACATATATATTGTCTATTTAATTATTATCCTGAATGTATGTCTCATGAAATCTCGCACTGGATCTCATTAGCAAACAGACGCACGTCTCATCCGATTTTTCATTCACACCTCCTTATTTAACCACCGATCTCGCGCGCGCGAAGCACTCAATTTACGCACTCGCATTCGAACACCGACTGTCTCGGACGTGCGATCGAACGCGCACCTGTTCTTCCGTAGCGTAGGCGGAACAATGACGTAATGCCGCTGCGGTTCCGCCGCTGGAGGATGAGTACTGATCGTCGAGGTGGAGTTACGACGTCGCGGCGCACTTTTGGTCGCGCTAGCTGTCAGATGACCATTTGTCAAATCTCATCGGATCGTTCGATCCTCGCGACTTCGATCGATCGATCGATCGCGGCGGTGACGGCAGATGGATACGAAAGGGAGAAACCGGAAGAGCAAAAGGGCGGGAGAGCGAGAGGCGCGCGCGATCTCTCGAACCAGCTGATGCGACGACGGCTTTTCTCTCTTTCTCTCGCGAATCAACAACCACGACGACGTCGTCCCGACATCCGTTGGGGGCGTCGCGACGGATTAAAGGCCGCGGAGCATAGGTGGCCACGGCGCCGTGTCGCCATGCGCCGCGCCGCCGAGTCGGCCGCTGCGAACTCTCCTCCACTATCGTCAGGATCGATAGAAATAAGCTGACTCTCTCTCTGGCGCGCGCTGCAACCTCGCGCGATCCTCCTTGCTCCACCGATGTGGCTCGCGTCGCGCCGTCGCTCTTTCGGAAAACTAGGGCAGCCCGCTAAACTTTTAGCCTTTTTCGCATGACCACCCTCACGGCCGGCCGCCGGTCTAAACATATCGGCGAAAATTTGCTCTTTCGTGAAAAAAATATATATAAAAAAAATATGCCACGCGCACACAGAAATAGATGTGGGATATATAGATGATATATAAAGATAGCCGGGAAGGTGTAAATTTATCCTACGCCTGGGATGAATTTCCTTCAGATTGTGCGGAGAAAAATTTTACACGGAGAGATTCTTTTTTCTTTAATATCTATAAAAAGAAATGAGATGCACACGCAAAAATCGGGGTAAGTAGATCTTGTATCCACAATAGGAACTAGATATGAAATGTAGATATGCAAAGCAGAATAGTAATGACAGAATATTATATGAATAAAAAAAACACGCGTATAGAAAATGAAGAGGGGAATATAAAAAAATAAATAGAAATATTAAACAATATATGCAACACTTCAAAGGGAAAAATGACATTTAAAAGAGATGAAAATATCTTATTTTAATCGTCTGGTCAGATTAAATGGATCACTTAAGCAAAAAAAAGGGTAAAATTTTCAATAAACAAAAGCCACAATTTAATTAAGAACTTTTTTCTAATAGTCTCCGATGGAATGTCTGAAAACGGGAAAACTTTCGGCATTCCTAATTGTTTGAACGACTAGAAGTCACGAAAAAAAAAAAAAAAAAAAAAAAAACGCTGCACCCAAAAGCGAATTGGAGGGGCGCGTAAAAGTGTTGCAATCAATTATATGCTCGACGGAACTTTTATCTCCGAATGTGCCAACAAACCGGGAAGAAACTTCGAAGCCATTAAAATGCCGGTGAATTGGATTTCTCGCGAGAGAAGTGTTGAAAAATTTTAACTAGCGATTAAATTCTCTCGAAGAGAGACGATTTAATTACAATCTTCTCCCATAAGTAAAAATTTATGTCTCGTCTTTGAATTTATTCTCTTTTTCAAATGTAATCTGAATAATACTCATCATTTAGTTTATGCGGTTGAAACGGGACAGTTTCACAAAACATAAATAATGCATTTAAAGACATAACATTTCCATTAATCATAATTAATCTTACAATTTTCTGACTTCTTATATCGAGATTTGAGTGGTCTAAGTAAATACACGAATGTTTAAACAGGTAGAGGTTTTATCTAATTTTAGTAAAGGCAGAAGATACATATGATGAAATATATATATGATGAAATATGTAGAGAAAGAATAATGGATTTTTAATGAAATATATATATGATGAAATATGTAGAGAAAGAATAATGGATTTTTTTCGAAAAGTATATAGTAATGTAGTGTTTAGTCACTTTAAAAAATTTAAAAAAATTGGATCAAAATATCGTAAAATTAAAATCCCTAGCGCTATTTCTATTAATATTGCAGTTATTTTTTATAAACTGTTACTAAATACACAACATTATACTATATGTGTGTGTGTAAATAATGTATATGTACAACATGTATTCGGTACGTTATGCCACTATTTGCGATTATTTTGACTACGAATAAGACACAGAAAAATTTATTTGGCAAAAAACGTCGGAAGTCAGTCGCCGGAGCGTGATATTTCGAGTTGAATTATTTTTTCCCTTTCAATTAGAAATTGTCGTTTGTACCGCCACTAATTGCAGCGACGAGTGCAATCGAAGCTAGTCTCGCGAAAATGGAAACTCACTCCCGATGTATCGCTTCTTCGATTGACCTACTTGCGAAGAAACGCGCGCGCACGACATTCCCCAACACAAATGTGTACGCACGTATATAGTACAAAAACACACACAACAAAGTACATAGTAACATTCTGCGGTATCTGCGTTTTGATACAGAATCAAATTCTGTTTGAATCGTCAACATTGTGATTTTATGAATACTTATCGGCAACTCCGTTGCGACACGTGGACCATCACGAAGAAATGAAAATAAGATGAAATACGCTCTTTTTCATATGATCAAATAGTTTCTCTTATCTCTTCATGATTGCAGTTTGCGATTTTGCAATGAATTTGGTAATGATTTTACAAATTGCGTTCAACTGATATTTTGACTTTTTGGGATCCTCATGTTTTCTAATCAATTGTGTGCCCGCAAAAATATAGCAATATAATGATTAATATTTTAGGTAATAATTAATAAGAATATGTTGCATAAAAGTTTAATTAAAAGTGATTAATTTTATTAGAAATGTTCTCTGCTGCGTTCATAAAAATGTTTAAATCCTTCAAATGTATTTCTAATTAAAAAAAATTAAAATATTATTTTTTATGTACCTAAGCATTGTTCTCCTGATAAACTCAAGTTTTCAGACGAAAGATCGAAGACTCATGTTCGGGTTATCTTGAAATCTCACTAGAGATTCTAAAGCTTCACTAGGAATATGCTGATAAAAGCGGATAATCCAGTCAAGAACGCACGTTCCTCAGAAACAATAGAATCTGTATAGCGAAGATATGAATATGTCTCTCTTTCTCTTTCCTATCTCTTTTTCTTTTTCTCACGACTTCGATATCCTCTTCCGTAAGATGCTTCAGGAAATTTCCGAGAACGAGAATCGATCCTGTCCTATTTATACTTCGAAGGTCGCTACTTTTCAAGAGTTATGCAAATATAAAACGTAGCGACGATAAAGACCGACTTTTATTTAATAATGTAGAGCTTATTCTTGTTTCGTCCTTTTCTTCTCTTTTCAGTAAAATTCAATTAAAAATACATTTGAAACGTGCACAACATATATATTAATCTTCAGTTTTTATTTATCCTATTCGCCTTTTTGAAAATTGCGACGTATTCTCAACACCTCTTACACGTTTATCTCTACACACGAGAAATTTAATGCCATTTAATCGAGAACAGGATATTTTTCTGAAGTGACACTTTCATCTATAAAGAATCAATAAAGGACGGAGTCGGTGTTTAATAACACGGATACACAGCTGAAACCCGGTGGCGGATAAGCTCGATCGATCTTGACCCGAAAAGCTCAAAGTAACGTGAGCCTGGAGTCACGGTCGCACACAGCAAGGAGTGGCATTTGACCCTGCTCCTTATTAAGGACACCGCGCGCGCGACCGCGTGCGAAAGAGTGTCCTTGGGGCGGCTGCGCCCTCGGAAACCTCACTCTCTCTCCGACCGCGCGGGTGATTTCAAGGTCCGGTATATCACGTGGTCCTTCCTGTGCTAAAACACGGAACTCTATATACTCTCGAGGGAAAAGAGAAGCGGCACGTGAGACACGTGCGTTTTACGAGGGTCGCGCAGAGCCATATGAACGAACCTGATCATTTCCCGTGAAAATGTTACGAGAAAGAAAGAACAAGTTCACCGAGAAAAATATATCGCTTTATTATATAATAACAATCGAATAATGAAAGATCTATGTAGGAATATGCGAAAATGGATTACGAAATTACATAATATGTATGCGCATACACTTATTGTATATGTCCTTCTCCTGAAAGATTTTACACGTGAAAATGATGATGTATGTAAATGTCAGTGACTGTCCGATAAAATGAATGCTTTTCAATGTCTTTTCGTTTCTCGCCTATGTAAATCTAATTTAAATTTTTGAATGAAGATGTATCTTCTTTTTTCGATTATCTCCTGAATTAATTATTTTTCAATCTTTTTTATTAGGGGAAAGACTAATTTTGATAAAAATCTGAACACAATTTTTTTCGGAGAAAGAGAATCTAATTATTAAGCGATCTCAACATCCGCGCGAGATAATTCAGGAAGGATGGAAGGAAGACCTTACCGTTCACGACGCGCGTAAAGGAAGCGGAAACGAAAGCATCGTGCAACGTGCCGAAGTTTCGAGACTTTAATGGGATTTCTGCGAGCCCGTGTATCGAACTTTCCCAACGAAATACCGCGGCGGTATTTCGTTGCGCGATCGTTCTAGCCTCTAAGTTGTCCCAACAGGGGTTGTTCACGTGTCTGTACATAAATTACTTTGGATACCTCATTCGTGGCATTAAAAGCTTTGTCACACTGTGGAAACGGCGCTTCTCAGAAAATGGCTTTGGGAAAGGCTTAATGAGAGGCCACGTTACAGCGATTTGTACTAGAATCTCTGTAACATCCTCCATATTTTATCGGACAGTCACTGACATTTACATATTGTGTATCATCATTTTCACGTGAAAAACCTTTCAGGAAAAGGACATATAATAAGTGTATGCGCACATATCATGTAATTTCGTAATCCATTTTCGCATTTTCCTACATAGAGTTTTCATTCAAAGTAAAATATATAATTTTTTACGTTTTTGTTAATAGAACCATGATTTACAAGAGATCTCCTGACATATTAAAAAAAGTTTTTTTTTATTAATCTATTTGGCCATCTATTTTACTCAAGAGAGACGGATAAACTATAGCTTTTAAATGTATTAATTCGACTGAAATCTTATATGTCAATTTTACTTATTACGATTTTATTTCATTATTGTTAATTTCACTTTAAGAGGTTTAGACACTAAAATGCGTGCGAGTTTATTTTATACTACTTATATTACACTGAGGAAGACTTTGTCAAGTCGAAACGTTTATTGACTTTGTTTTTTGATTAAAGTAATTGATGGAAAACTCAAATGTCGCTTAATATTTAACATCCGTATTTTTTGCTCGTGAATTTATGGTCATTTATTTTACCTCATTTTGCGTTGCGTTATACGAGCCACATTTTGACTTTGATTTTTTATTTTTATGTTTTACGATTGGTGTTTTAAAATAAAATATTTATTTACTCTCTTATATTTTTTATCGCGAAGAATATAGCAATAATACTTTTTTAATAAACGCATTGCACAGAAACAAACAAATACAGTTGTGGAAAGCAACACGAATTTTACTCTGTCAGTTGCGATTGTAGATGCGAAGGTAGGTTGAAGTTTATTCATATGGAACAGTGACCCGGGTCTCGTAAAATCACGGCCATGACCTAAAGTCAGATTAGGGGCCGACGTTTTCCCTCATGTAGCCAAAGAGAACCGTTTTTGCTCTGACCTGGGTCAACCAGACCATTTGGAGAAAGGAAACGTCTGATCCAAAGACACCTAATCTCATTTAGAAACGATTGATTTGCCATAAAAGTCTTTTTTGTTATTTTACAGCTGAGAGATAGAAAACCACAAACGTAAGTTCTACTTGTCGAGAAAGATCAGTCCCCTTTCTATATTTTTTATATTTATTTATTTATTCATTTACAGAAAAAAAGATGCATTAAAACATTTATAATTAGATTTGTTTAAAGTGACCATAATATTTATGAGATTATATAGAGCTGTTTATAATTATAAATATAATTAAATATAAAATATCAATAAATGTAAAATAATTAAAGTAATAAAATCAATAAATAAATATATGTTTAAAGAGCAAACACATCCTATTTCATTCAGCGAATAAATCAAAATACCATGTATCGCAATTTTACGCTCGAGATGTCACAACATAATCTGTAGAACCGTTTAAAGCAAAAACTAGTCCGATTAGTCCGTGGAAGCGGCAATTCGCCAATAATTGGGCGCACTTTGTGCAAAAGTTAGAGAAGCAATTAGCACTTAATAAAGCGATCGAAGGTATATCGGTATAGAAAGGAGAGCTTTTAGGTAAGTCCCAGAGCGGAGACTCTGTACGTGCAGCGAAAGTCAAATCAAGCAAAACGAGCGTAAATTCCCGATGCGGTGATAGTTGGTATGGTAGTGCATAATTTGCATTTTCTCTCTCTCTCTCTCTCTCTCTCTTTTCCCTATTTGGACGCACGCACCGATAAAGCACGGGCTTGACGTCCGTCACAATTACATCGTCATTTTCGTTCCGGCCGGATAATGCCTATTAATCCATCACCTCTTCCATTCCCCGTCGCCATCCCTCCTCTTTTAATGTCCTCTAACTTACTGCACGTATATCTGCGATCCGCATGCATATACATATAACCACTCTGCCACCGGTACTAACTTCCGTTACGTTTTCGAGCGCTCTACCAGATGAAGCGTAAGGCATGATAACGAGCTTGCTGACGGGTGAGAATAAATACCGCTACGAAGTAGTGAGAATGAATTAACGACATGTGTCAGCTCTTTATCACATGATATTAGACGTCAGATGTGAGATTTTTTTATTCATGTTTTTCTTTACAAAATATCCTCTATAAAAAGTTGCTATAATGCACAGCTAGATTGAATTATATTATCAGCTCCTATTAAAAGTTTAAATGATCAAATAAAATATAACAACAAGGAGAAAATATCAAATTTTTAACGAACGTCGCGTTAAATACATTATTCATTAGCTGTATCATATATAGTTTACACTTTGATTAATTACTTATGGATAGAAGAGTCAAATCAAAATTTAAATAAACTAATATGTAGTTCACTTCCGTTTCGCTCTAATTACATAAGTTTGCGATCGCGTAACACGCGTCGCATCACAGTCATAAGCCTGTCAGTTCAGCGGTTCTCGTGCAACAAGAGAAATTAAGGTAGTTTCATCGTCGGATTAAATCAACGTTTTTATCAGTCACGTCGACGCGAGAGAAAAAAAATTGACGAAATCGCACGCGATCCGATCGCATCGTCGTTGTCATCGTATCGGTTAAAATTTCCGGCCGCGTCCGGTTTCCGCGCGCGGGAACGCCAATTCGAATCGTGCCGGGAATTTTGCAGAGTGAAAGAGGACCCCGCCCGGTTGACTTCGGCGTGGCTTTCTTGCGCCATCAACCCGCCGGCGACAGCAAAATCCGGGTTAAACGGTTCTCCACGCGTAAGGGGGCCTCCACCATTAGACGTCAATTTTCTCTGGATATCAAGGATACAACACTGCAATGGATATATTTATATACACGCGTCTCAAAATAGAATTAGTTCTATGTGTTAAGATAATTTGTATAGGTATATGTATTTAATTAGCTTCTAAATACTTTCATTAAATGACTTTTGTCCAGATTACAATTTTGTCCCATTTATAATTTAAAATTATTTTGGATATTATTGTGTGTGCACGCAAGTTAGATTTATTAGGTATGTCTTATGAGGTAGGTATTATCCATTTCAAAATTTATGATTTCCTTTCTTTCGATTTTCTTGTGAATTAATTTATTAATTTTATAATAAATCTCGAGACAGAGTATTTGCTCGCGCATTAACAATTTTCATATGTGCTCTTCATCATATAATATAATTTAATTAAAATATCATGTAACTATTTTCTGCAATAAAATATAATTATTATCCATTACTTTTTTTCTCATTTTACATAGCGGGATGCACGAGTGTCATTTTGTTTTATTTCATTTCGTGAAAGCTTTCATCAGCGAAATTTATATATGATAATTTATACCAACATTTGTGTAACAAACTTTATTTATTTCCCCAGATACAGTATAAACTATGCAATTTTAAATATATAAATTATATAAAACTCAACAATTTTCCATACAAATCGAATAGAAAATTCGTTCGAACAATTAAACGCGAACATTTCAGGTCAAATTAGAGTATTGACTTTTTTTGTACACGTATATGTCACATCAGGTATACGTTCTTTTATGTACGTTACCGTTATACAATGGGACCATATGTCGCCCAACGACGTACCTTCTGTACAATTTGTTCCGCAGGATTCGACGTCCCAGAGTCGCGAAGGGTCGTAGTGGAAAAATCTGCTGCCTGTTCCGTGTCATGTTTCTTCGTTTTCACCGACGAGTGTAAAATCACATGCAAGGTACGACACTTAAACGTTTTACACGCACATGTCGTTGTCGCGCGCCACTTTCGAGACTTCACTACGTCACGTTCTGTAATCTCTCGGACGTACCCACTTAAATACCTGTTTATAATCAGGCGCCGCTAGACACGCCGACGTTAATCACTTTCGACGTCTGGATCCCTTTTTCTTCCTGGACGATCAAATTCGCGCACGCTAATCCCTCATTAGCCGTAACACCTTGTGGTACTTTCACCTTTCCTTTTTATCGTCGTAATCGCATCCGTCAACCGCGCACTGGATATAATTGATGCCTTTCTTCTAAAAATCGACACGCTCGCTTTAGACTTGGCTTTAACTTTCTATATACGTCGATGCCTCTTCACTCGAGGAGTGGTCATTATACACTCAAATTTTACAGAGAAAACTGTTACAGGTCGCGCCCCTAGTAATTCTCCTGTCGTATCTTCTAGAGATTAGAGATTATCAGATATGTTTTATGTGTCTACAAAGTATCTTTGACTTGTTGAGACGTGCATCAATCAATCATATACAAATTCTTTGATCGATTTGAAATTAATTTTTTTCGTAATAAGTGTGTCAAGGAGAATCAATGCTTTTTACAAGTAAGCAATTAAAAATGAAGAGTTTTATAAATTAAATAGATAATAGATGTTATACTTTGTATAATTTTTGCGCGAATATTTTATTTCATTTTTACTTTGAAGAGGACAAAAAATATTGAACGTCAAACGTTTCTAAAATCTTTATCGAGAAAAAGATTAATTTGAAATTGGCCAAAGAATCTATACAGAACTTGCTATGTTCGAAACGTTCTATTATATTATTCAAATAAATGCGAGATCCTTCGATATTCATAATCAAGGACAAGTATTGTATCATGTCGAGCTGGCTATCACGAAGAATGTTTTCAAATCGAGAAACTGCGCGATGATGGTTAATATGCTTGTAACAGCAATCGTTACAGGCAACCTCGTTAAGAATCGCGATCGCGGTCAAATGTACCGTCAATCAACCGGCTTTCTACAACTCGCATTATCACGAACCACGCCGGTCGATCTTCCTCGCAAACACGTCGATCTGTCAATCGTACACAGATGCTCGATTAGTCGATGGCGGCAATAAGTGTCACGTGACATTGAACTTTCCAACACATATACATTCTTCCCTTTACCTCGACACCGTCTCGTCTCGCCCTATTCGTTTGCATTCGGGTTTCCACCGTCATTTTTCTTTCTCGAACGGAAACTGGTTCGCCCGACGTGTGGCGGGTATTTTTAGCCGCGTCGAGCCTGTTTATGGGGTCAACACCACGCGCACGCCATGGACACACAAAGACGTACACGCACATGTGCGACACGAACCTCATGGGAAGAAGAGACGACGCTTGTGAATGTTGGTGAAGGCGTCTGGACTGTCGGGATTCTTCGTGGAATTTTTATCGCGGTCGTCGTCGTCGTCGTCGTTTGAATAATCTCAGGGTTATCGTAAAATTTCGAAGTCGAGAGACGGGCATTTCATACCGATTTATTTTCATCGGTGGAAGAATGTTCGGATTGTTTGAATTGTTCAACTACTTTCAACGTTCCATTATAAAATCACATTAGTTTGATCGCTTAACTCTATCAAATTCCTTTCGAGAATTTTGTACTAAAATTTATTATAATTGTAATATTCACGTAACTATTTTGTCTAAACATTGCGGAATATTTAAGTATCAGACTAGTTCACTATCGCGTTTAGCTTGTATTACAATTTTTCATTACGAAGACAGAAATGCTTATCATCAAATTTACAGATCTGTATTATAATTTTATTTTTAAATATTAAATTTTCATATTTTTTTGTAATTTTAATTTGTTGAATAAATTTCAATACTTTGTAATTTCAATTATCTGCAACCTGCAGACAATAAAGTTAATTTTAACTTTGACTCTCTTTGACTGCGAGAAAATACAATCGAATATGTAATACTTCCTAAAAATCTCGACCAACAATACCATATGTATGTATATATATGTAATGCACAGTATCGCACAGAGTTTGTTTGATACGTTTGCGGGTAAAAGTTCAAATTGCGCGAAAAATTCTCCGCAAAATCAAAATTTCAATTTTGCTTCTAACAATAAGAGAGAAAGACCCCGATGATATTTATAGCTAGCAAAAAAGTTTAATGAAATTTTGGACTGTATGCGTGTATTTTAAACACATTCAGTCTTTTTTCTTTTTACAAGCATTTATTTTCCAGCAATTTATAAAACCTAGTTTATTTCCGTTACTACTTTAGACAATAGCTGTCAATGATAAATAGTGACGATGCTCTAACGGAGAAATACATTCTTTCTATCAAAAGTGAGTTTTTTTAATATTCGCGGCATAGATCTGCAACGTGCGATCAAATAGAAAGCCGAATAAATATTTGACGTACGTGCCGATATTCGATTTGATTGCACACGTGATCTCGTTCGATTTTTAAATTTACGAAAATTCTCGACAAAGATTTTAAGAGACCAATTTTTTTATTAGAAACAATATATTTCTGGTAAAATGGTGAAATGTCGAACATTCAACATTAGACACAGAATATCACAATTATGCGAATTCGAATCAATGATCCACGTTTTATAAGATTGATTTCCTGCATTTGATGGTTAGTGTTGATGATTAAGATTCGAAATTAAAATCAAATTATATATTAGCTACTCTGCTTTTATTATTATAATTTGTTGTGAAAGCAACAGAAATTTAACAAACTGACACTTTAATTCCCATGTCGACAATTGATGGAGAAATTCTTGAAAAATGTTTGAGCCTGCGGCGAAGCTTTGACATTTTTCTGATTCAATTAGGTTGGACAGCTAGATAGCTGTAGAAATTATCTGTTGGAACGCGACTTCATCAAGACGACTGCGCTTTCGAAAAATTTTGCGAGTAAGAAGCGATCGTGGGAAATCGGTCATGGTGTAGGCGACACGTGACGAAGAAAATGCGGTTGCGATCCTAGATGATATTTCTGTCAAGTTCGGCGCGCCTCGTCTACCTTCTTTCTCATCGTGCACGATGTTTAATTCATCGAACATCCCATTGTCGCTGCCATTTTATCGCATATCTATTCTTACTGCAGTCTGGATATATATTCCACGTTCCATCTTTAATCTTTTGAACTTCGATTCAAATATTTAAATGGATTCGCTTATACTTTTCAGTATATATACGTATTACGATACAGACGACTCTTTCAATAATGTTATACTGTTACTATTTTACATTTATAGCTTATTAATGCTTTTGTATAATATATAATGTATCATGCTCCACGGTTTATATACAGTTTATTTGAATTTAATGTTACAATAATGTCCCTTTTATTTTTTTCGCGCCTCTTCATATATTCCATTATATATCAACTTGTCACAAATATTTATTGAACTTTTTTCCCATTTTCTCTACAAAAATATTTATTTTTCCTTTTTTTATTTTTATCGAAAAAGCAGTTTTTGCATAGTTTATTAAAAAGACCTCGATTGTGTGTTAAAATCGCCAAATCGGTGACGCACCGCAAAATTCGAATTGCAAAGCGAGCAGCGGCGATACTTCCGGCATCGAGTCGAAAATCGTGTCCCGTTCGGAAAACCAAATGCACGTGGGCTCGTAAATTTCAACGTAACTTGTCTGCGCACTGCGGCCGTTTAGGAAAATTAGCGGTATATCTCGCGTTGGTACAATTCGAGTAAAAACGTTGGTCGGAGTCGGTGGTTTTCGCTATCGCTTCGAAATCACGAAAAATCGCGACGACGTTTTGTGACGTAAATCTTTCGCAGATGTAATCTCACTTTCACACGATTCTGACAATAATCAAACTATGCATAAATCATTGCAAAATGTTTATGAAACTGTGGCAACACTTTGCGCACGAATTCTTTTATCGTTGCACGCGCACTTTGGAATTCATCACGTCACTATCGATTCCGGAAAAATACCGTCGCGGGTTTTTCACCTTTTCATTAAAAATCTCGCGACATCGTTCTCGAACGAGGAGGAAGCCGTTCGTTCCTCCCGACGCGTCGGTCGTTCTTCGAATGACAGTTACCGGACTTACTCTTTCCTCCCTTCCCTATATCTTACTCTCTCGCCGCCCGATCCTGCCTCAATGCGGTGAGAGCCTAAGAACGTATACCTATGCAACGTGTCTCTTAGGCCAAACGACTTTCTTATGGGTCAGCATAGACACATTCGCCGATCTCCACCCACGATAATCGAGAGATTTCTTAAACGTTCTTATTCAGGCGAGACGAATTTTCATCTCGGCAGGATATACTTTTGCTTTTCATAAATTAAACTGGAAATTTTCGTAATTGGAACATTTGTGATCATTCAAGATTTTATCGAAAATTTCTTTCTTATCACGATTATATTCTATTTCTATTTTATATTTAAAAAAATATTCAACTTGCTTCTTTTTGTGACATTATAGAATATTACGTCTGAAATATTCCCATCGAACGTAATTTAGAGATTTAGAAATTTCTGATAATCGATACATTTCGAACATAATCGTCCATTTGCCTCCGATTACAATTGCTTATTACGTTACTTAGGTTCCGATATTGAACGGGCTCCGAAGTTCCGCTGTTAAATCCGATCGGCATCGCACAGAGGTACAATGATGTACGCGTGTGTGTAGAATATATAGCTTAGTAGTACATGCAACTAGTATCGACTAACATCGTCCATCTCGGAACTAGTCGCATCCACTCAACCCGATCGAGCAATTTTATTTTCAGTGCGAGCGATCGGTTCGGTTCGCCAGAATTCTCACCGATGCGACGTAACGAACGCGTCGAGAAACAGGAATTCGACCACAATTCGTCTCGCCATGATGCTTGTTTACTAGAGATATCCCGGCAGTTTCTCTATTAACGATCCCTAATCGACCATCCTCGAATTTCCGATACTCGTTGACATATATTTATTGACAAACACATGCATTTGCCAGTATTAAAGATATATATTAATTAAATTATCTCCTTTCTAATTAGCTCTCGTTGAATCTGAGTACAATTCGCGATAATTTAATTGACATGTAAATTTAATATGTATAATAATTATTATTGAATATCCTGTGAACGATTGTAATCTACATCCATCTGTACGCAGCTGACGTTTCACGCGGCGCATTTTGCGTGATTATACGAGACGAATCTGATGAAATTTTCAATAATGCATTTAGTGAGTGCACATCTTCCTCCCGGGAAAACCATGAAAATTGCGGCGGCGTCTTATCAATTATTATGGATTGAGAAAGAGAGAGAGAGAGAGAGAGAGAGAGAAATTAAATTGCATTATTTATGAATCTAGAACGTGACAAAGCCCTCTTTTCGCTCCGTTAATGCGTCTTTTTTTCGCTGCTCAATCGTTTGCGATGTTATTGCAGCAAATACATTCCTCGTAAGAGTGTCGTAAATGTGATTTGAGAAACACTAATTGCGCCAAAGATTAATGCAACGTTAAGTATATAATCACAAAGTTTCTAATGTCGTTTAATAACTATCAAAATACAAATGATCATAAAAATAATAATAAGGATTCTCTCTGTTAAAATAAGTGAAAAAGAAGAAATTAATTAATTAATAAATTAAAATTAATAGACACGCGTAATCAAATTAATTATATAAGATGTAAATATTTTGTTTCACAGATTGCTATTAAAAAAACAATAAATAACCCGAGGAAGACGATCGTCGAAAAGTGATCGCGACAAAGTCGTAGTTGAATATCTTGATTCGAATAAATTTCGCGAAGTAATTATATAAAGTCGTTGAGAGGCTAATTAAAGTGTCGATTACTATCGGATGACACAATAATATAACAGCGAACGGAACATATATACAGTTTGAACTTGCGCCGCTCTTTCTTAGGATCGATTTAGCAACGCGCCTCTTGCCGAACGTTTACGCCCGAGGGAGTAGTGCTGCAGTTGCGAAAATGAATAATTGAACGGGGAAGGAGGTCGTGCGATCGAAACAAGGCGTAAGTCCCGTGTCCGCCTCTACCAACATCAGCTATGTCGCCGCGACCTTCGTTTCGTTTCGCGATACTTTCTACCTCCGAGGCGATCGAGATGACGCTTAGTGAAAAGAAAAAAATTAAATAAAAATCACACTACCCCTGTGCACTTATGTCGGATAAACTATTCTCGGGTAAGAAAATTTATGCGTCTTCGAGGAGGAGCTCTCGATCTCTCTTGAGAATGTTTTCTCGCGCTCAAACCCTCTCTTCTATGCAAATTGTTAAACAACGCTTTTCAGTCTCTGCTGATTTCGCTCGCTGTTCGAGCAAATACATCAAGAAACCTTGTAGCGTGACAAGATGTCTTTGTGTAGTAACGAGGTATCTCAAAGTTTTCGGCAAGCGAGGTGTGTGCCAACACACACAATTTCACGATTTCATTGTGATACGAATAAATCTAAAAAAAATTGATCACACACATCTCTTGTCGGTTGGAAATATTTTAATTATAAAAAGCAATCGTTAAGAAATATTTTAATTATCAAAAATTAATAATACATCAATATACAGGGTGTTCCATATAGGAAATTGCTGAAACTAATCAGCTGTCATTTTTTAATGTATATGCAGTTATTGAGAAAACAAGAATTGAAAAGAGGAAAACATTAGCATTTTTTTCATTACTTTTTTTTCAAAAAAACAAACTGATATACAAACATTTCATTTATATCCATTAAAAACTGCGGGCTTTCCTTTTTTCAACACAATTTTTGTTTTTTCAATAACAGCATGTATTAAAAATGACAGCTGATTAGTTTCAGCAGTTTCCTATAGGGACACCCTGTATTTTAATTAAAAATCAATTTTCCAAAAATTGCTCGGTTCTTCAATGTTCAACCAGTTGGATAATGAGAATTTTGTTCTTCTATCGAACGGGAATAGAGAAAAAAATGCCAGTTTTGCAAGGGTTCATACGGTGCGTATATGAGAAGCAAATGTCGAAATATTGCCGTATAAAGGTCGCATCGATATTGAAACACTATTGCTAACCACGTACGTGAAACGGGAAGCCGTGGGCATGATTCCCTTACGAGGATACACCGCTTGCGTATACGTGTCGCAAATGCAGCGGCCAACGCAACACGAAATTCCCACGAGGAAAGGACTCCGTTATACGGTGTGTTATACGTTATACATCATACATACAGTCGCGTCCGCGTAGCGGAACGCTTTTGCACTTCCGAGTCTTCACGCCACTTGTAACGCTACTTATAAGATCTCTGGAGAATTTTCAGCTTTAAGTGATCGACAGAACAGACGTCTCTCTATCGATCGAATTTTTTAATACGTTTATAAATTCCTATTTAAACGAATTAGCATCCATCTTTCACATGATACACTGATCAAGTTTTTCGAATCAATATTATCTTGTTATTAGTATTTCCAAGAAAAATATGCGTCCCAAATAATTTTGCTTCGACAATTATACGACACGCCCGTGAATGGAAACTTGCTTTGCTCTCACCGCGCGTTCATTATTTCTCACCACTTTCGATCGTTCGACGTAAATCCATTGAATGTTCACGGTGTGCGTCGAAACACAAATTTCGTTGGCGAACACGTGTCACGTTAAAAGCGACGAACGAGTGTTCACGACGTATCGACGTGCACTAAAGCATTCTTTTCCGTTGGAAAGAAGCAAGCCGCACACCACCGGCCTGCCTGGCTGCCCTCGAGGGGTTTCTATCCCTCGTGCAGAGTCGGTGGGGAATATTCGTTTCGCTATTGTGTGTGAGCCCTCCCCAGTCGGCGATCCCCATCGTTCCACCCTCGGCGGCCTGACTCGTTGCACGACACACACGCTCGACCTTTCCAACGATCCGTAGTCCGCTTGGACGCATCGTCGAGCCGATCCGGCTTTGTATCTGCTTACTCTGGAGAGGGTATATCCCACTTCTTATGCATCGGTTCTTTTAACGGCAACTTTTTCGTTTTCCGAATCGACTTTTCCTAACCGAGAGAGTGGTCCAGGCATCGATTACTTTCGAAACAAGTTTTACCTGAATTTAATTTCAGATAAGAAGGGGCGAATTTACATCTTTCTCATATTCATTCATGGCAAATTTGAATGGAATTTCGTATTCAAGATCTGCAGTTACAAATGTGTGTGTATATATATAATTATATTAAATATTTGAAATGTGAAAAATATTAAAAAAATATTACGTAAAAATAGCACAAATTGGAAAGAAGTTAAATGATGATTTTCTTTGATATTTTCGCGTTAGGGAAAGATTGACGTAAATTCGAAAAATCTATAGTTAAAATGTGTACGAGAAATGGGACACCTTGTATATGTAATTTTGCTATAAATAAGCGTGTATTGCCGCGAGGAGTAGCGATTTAACGGCCGACCTGTCGCGATTGTTAAATGCCAGCGTGTTATGAATGAACGTGGACGAGCTAATACGAATCGAGATTATAATAAACACTCGATAATATTTATAATTAGACCACACGAAGAGACACGTAGTGAATTTATGGCTCCTTCTTTCATATACGATCGGTCGAAATTTCACGTTCAACCAAATTTATTAGTTTTGTTAGTTTAACAGTAATTTTTTGATGTATTGACCTTTTTATATAATCACATTAATGCAAGATACTTTATACTTCCTTGAGTTTTGCTATTCCAATCTTTTTAACGCTTTATTTAGTACTTTGTGTTTAAGCGTAAATATTCTCGATAGAATAAATAACTTCCTCTCTCTTTTATTTCGTGGCATAATGACGAAGAAAACGGCTTCGCCGACGGGAAACCCTTCGTGGCGTTCTTCCACGTAGAATTTGTTCCACTTCAACGAGGCGTTACAACTTCGGAATGCCTTTATTAAAAAAGACCGTTACAACTTCGGAATGCCTTTATTTCTCGCCCTTCTATAAGCCCTATAACTCAATCACGAGTCAGATTTTCGCGGCTGCATTATCTCGTTTATAGCGAGTTTTGCACAACTACGTAATATTTTATATACTAATAAACTTGCGATAAAAATTCATAGAGTTAATCTTTCTCTATGCAAAAAATTTTTCTCATTTTTAAACTGCAAGAAATTAAAATAAAAAAATTTTAATTTAAATTGAATTTTATTATCAAAATATTGTCTAGGAAAATATTTCGCAAATTAAGAGAAGATATCACTAGTTTAATTCTGGAAGATAAAAAAGAGCCTGCACACATTTTATGGTAGAATTACTTAATCGCGGTTATTTCACGCGAGCGAGTTGCGAGAATGTTTACGTGTTTACGTGGCTGCCTTTTAAATCGCCTCTCTACGCGGCGTAGACATTCCACACCGCATACCGAACATTGTTGCCCGAAGGTCTCTCGGACAAAGCCACACGACTGGTTCCTCAGATAGCATTGCGGCGCGTTCCTCGATCTTGTGTCATCGTATCATCGTATGTGCGACGTAACGCGAGTAAGAGGGACAAATAAAAAAGGAAGATGGAATTGGAAATGCGATTTCCTTGAGAAAATATAATTTCTCGCGAAAATCCGATTCGTACATCTAGACCTTTTTGAAGACGACCAAATTTGACGTTATCTTAGCCAGCAATGTATTAAAAAAAAAAAAAAAAAAATGTGTATAATAAAATCGAATATATATAAAATTTTGCTGAAGCATGTCCCCACTGACACAAGCTTCAAATTAATATAATAATATATATAAATAAATATTTTTCTTTTATTTTTGCGGAGTAATATAGATTTTATTATGCCACACGTTTTATCGCGAACATCTTTCCGACACTGCGATGCAAATTGTCGAAATTCAACTCTTGCGGTACTTTTAGAGTTCACTCCCTTCCTGTTGTCGCTCGTTAAATTTTATCTTTCAGCCCGATGACGAAACTTCGGCGAACGCTTTTAAACGCGACGTCGCCTGGTGACGCGGCCGGCCCAGGGCGACGCACATTTGCAATTCGAATCGGCGGTGAACATTGAAATTTTGGAATTCATTCAAACGAACTTAGCATGTCACTCGGGGCGACTCCAGAGTCCACTACGACGATATTGCGCATTGTACAATAATTTTATTTCACGACGTTTGTGCTTTTTTTTACGCACGTGTATGGTATCTCGGCACTTCAAAAAATGTCAACTAGAATAAAATACGAATTTTTAGATATTTTAAAAATACACGAAAATAATGAAATACATAAAAATATAAAAATATATAAAAATAATGCAGCAAAAAATAAATTATACATGCATGCGACATTTTTATTGACATACTAAGCGGACAATTTAATGTATTAAAGTATCATCGCTGGGCGACAGAATTTTTCCTTCCTGCATTCTGCACGCATGCAAATGATGGGAAGGATTGAAGGCATCGCAGGTCGGAAAGTCTGAAACTTCCGGGACTATACACGTTATCCATTCTCGTCCACGCGGCAAGGAAGGAATTTAATTATTAGTTTCGCAGCTTAGTTTCACGCTTGTACCTATCCGCCTATTCCCTCTCTTGATTCATGTATATGCATGCAAGGTGCATAACGCGATTTTCAACGCGTATCGCCGGAAGTGTCGCGACATTTACGCCGCCGCGTCTTGTTTCATTTTTTCCCCTGAAAATATATTTCAAGCTACACAATTACACGTAATAATTACGTTAACACATGTTCCCTTTGTCATTTCTGGAATACGCGATCGAAAAGAGGCAGTCGCAGGCACTAGAATGCATTCTCGAATTAATTTCCTAGAAACAGCCCGAGATATGATTATAGAGAATGCAAGGCTGATGAGATTTTATGAACTTTCGCAGACGAGAGATACTGACAAGAGAATGAAGCAGTCTTCAATTTTGCATTGTTACATATAAGCATAAAGTCTTCGCTCCACCTATTTGTATCGTTAAGATAATTGAATCATCTTAACTCATATCAGATCGTAAGCCATAAATCTGATAACGAAAGTTGTTAATAATAATAATAGATAATTTAGACAAACGACATTTCCCTCTTCTAAATACAATATCCCTTATTTTTTTGCAATGTTTGTTGCAAGAAAATTATTTGTCCAAAAACATACACGTATACATTCTTGAAAAAATTTAATTAATATTAATGTAAACGAGATTCACAACAAGAACAGCGATATATGATTATTGATTTTGTAGTTAAGATAAAAAGGAAAGTTATCTCTGTGTTTAAATATCGACATAATAATTAACGTAAAATAATATCCCTTCGCAAGTCATCTCTATCGGATTTAAAAAACCGATTGCCGGCAGAGTTTAATAAAGCGGATTTTATACGGATAAGGTTGTACCTTTAAAGGCTCCGGTACTCATAAATCTGGTAATGAGGTTCACGAAGCGATTTACGCGTTTCTTTCTCATCTCTGTGCGTGCTCGCTCATTGGCTACAGTCTCATAAAAATTTCGAGAGATCACAATTTTTCTTTTTTTATATCACAAAGTCCCATTACATTTTTCGAACGCGAACCATCGGTTGATGAGCTCGTGCTGGAAATACAAAACCCCCGTTAATGAATATCAAATAATGATAAAAAAATTGGAAGCAACAAGGACAGAAGATGGAGAGAAAAAAAATTTACCTAACATTTTAGATGATTATATTAAAAATTATGAAATAACATATTAAGAACAAAAAATATAGATAATAAAAATAATTTAAAAATTAATCAACATTTAGAATGTATTAGGACATGTGACAATTATTCTATCAGTTCTTACCTTCAAAAAAAATGCCATGAATTTTTTAATTAGACACAACGAAATTTAGAATCGTCGCGCGAGAAACGTTTGCATGAGAGCAAACAACTTTCTGCACAATCACTGCAGGTGTTCCCTCCTTTTGAATAAGTTCTCTTCGAAGAAGGTTCACCGAGTATTCTCCATGAGCGCTTTCATGTTTTAATAGTCTTCGAGTCCGCAATTCCGAAAGACGAAAGCACATAAGCTCTTTTGTAATAACGGCTTTTAATTGCTTTCCTGAAATGGGCCGCACTGCAATTTCCCAGATTTCTCTACATCAAGGCACGTTCTTGTTCATCGCGGTTATATGTTTTATTTATGCTTTTTCCTCTTGTCCTCCCTCACTTTTCTATATGCATTTTCGCGCCGTAGATTTTATTCAATTCATTTGATATCTAAGAAAAATCTCATCGAGATAAGTTTTACTCAAATGAAAATGAAGTCGCGTGTCTACGTTAATTTAAATCTCAAAAGCTTTATAATATTTCTTAAACTCATTCAGAAATATGTATAAAAGAATTCGCGATTAAAATTCGCCGATAATAATTATTGCTCAATTAACGCATATAACGCGATATTAAAAATGCGTCCCCGACAATTATGCTTGCCCGGGGAGGCATTTGAAATAGTTCACACGTTTCGCTTTCGATGTCTGTTAATCGATTCGGTGAATTAATCGCGATTAAACGCCATCGGGCAACATGAAATTCAAATGGGCGCGAAGTGGCGCATTGCGTCGCGGTTATCGAAATAATTCTTACGTTCGTGAATGCAGCGCATCATGACGAACGGTTTTTCAATTTTACAGCCGTTTCATTAAACCGTGCTCCGATATATACGATTTGGCGAAAGAACTGATGCGGATCGCAAACGCTGGCGTAAATGTTTTTCAATTCGGGACATCGCCGTCGGGCGGAGAACGTGCTTTTCCAAATATTTCCATTTACGTGACCACGAGTGGATTTTAATCTCACTCGTTAAGCGAGTTAGCCGATCGCGACGGTTATTACCGTAGCGTAGCGAGTAATATTTGAACAAGCGACATATCAAATATCAACGTTTCGGTTCGATCAAACCCGCGTGGACCGGCCGCTTATCCGCGCGTTCGCCAAGCCAAACACACATTTTTACGAGCGTCATATAGTAAAATTGCTGCGGCGCGTTCTCGGATTATTGAAAAAAATACCGCACAACTCAGGCAGAGATTTCTCCGCGCGGCAATTTCAAACTTTTCTCATCCGCGCGAGAGATGATCATCCATTCATTCTCGAGAACGGTTGAAAAGTTGGCCGGTAGCTCGAACGACAGCGATGACGAGAAGAGGACACGATAATAAAAAAAAAAAAAAAGCGAAGAAAGCGGTTCCAAGAAAGTTTTTCGGGACGAAATGGCCCGCGGAAGGAATATTGCTTGTGCGGTCCGAGAGCAAAGTCCTGACTAAGGAGACACACGTCGAATTAGTGTGTCGCTCGTGTGTTTGTGTGCGAACCGTTTTCTCGCAGTCGCAAATCCCATTCGGACACTTTGCGAGGGGGTTTGAAAGCAACCACGAAGAGCGTCCGGGCGAAACTTTCGCGCGCGGTGATCAGGAATGCATTTTCACACGTCGCTCGGCAATCCCGGCAAATATTTCACCCGCGGCCGATTTCCGTTTTCGATGAACCGCTCACACCCAGTCGTGAAAACTCGAGTCGCAGAAAGCTCGATATATCACGATTTCTCCTTTGCTTTTCTGTTATTGTCGCGCTTTTCCACAAGACTGACGCGAAACTCGCTTGGCGTTCGACGAAATAAATTTGTATAAACTATTGTAATATTTCGTGATGTGTAGAGAAAAAAGTGCAGAAAAAAATATTGGACACTTACCAAGAGTTATACAACTACGATTGAAAAAGCACGTGTGCTGACACTTACCTGAAACAAAGAAATACAGAAATCGAGATTAATTGACAAGCTACATCGCCATCGTTTTAATTTATGTCGTAGTTACACGTAAATTTTATCCATCTCGCGTTCCTTGTGAAAAAGTAATACCATTTATCTCGCAATATGCCGATAAACTTTTGTCATTTTAAGAAAGATTAAACTCGCAATTCAAAATATCAATGTTTGAAACAACCCTGTTCACAATCGCAAGCTCGATTTTGCGTTTATTTATGCAAAATCACATTTTATCCGCGATTGTTTCGTAAAACTACTGCATTTTCCATCGCTCTGTCGTTTTTGTATATACACGGGAGAATAATAAAGGTTAAAATCAGCGGGAAAGATATGAGGATGGAAAACGTGCGCGCGCGTGGATAAGATAATGAACGTTTCGGTTCGACGACATTCCCCGGTTTCATGTGGAATTAAAACAATCGGGGGATTTGGCAAAAAGGCAAACTAGCGATCGTCGAGTTGCGCGCGAGCGAGCCACATCAAAGGCTACCGGAAAAAGCGATTACGCACAGAACACTCGTTTTTTAATTTTCTTTTTTTTTTAGTGCATATAACATTCGATATACGGGCCCTCTTTCTCCATCTCTCTCTCGTGCTGGTTCCGATTCGTTACGGAACTTTCTGTTTTTCTTTTATTTTTTTTCCCCACGCGTACGATATGCCGGACGATTAATATCGAACGCGAGCACGGATTCGTGTCACGTGTTTCGCGGGGCGAATTAATAATAATTTTATTCATTTCGCCTCTTCGAGCATAGGGTCGTCGCCGATATGTAAATTAGGCGCGCAATTTCGTGTTCGTTACAAGCGTCGCGATTTCGTATTGTGTACGTGGCGAACATCGTAAATGCGACCTACTATCTGTTACTATTCCACACTTGGTCCATCGCATCGTATTTTGTCGACGTAATCGATCTCGATCCCGATGTTTATTTCCACCGTGAACGTAATCGCGCGCGTTTTAAATCACACAAACAGTCGTAGACGCGAAAACATAAAAATGTACGTGCCATTAAATTGGCTTATTTTGAAGCAAAACAATTTTTTAAAAGATAAAAAAATTGTTTGCTGTTTGAGTAATTTTGTTGCAGATGAAAAACTAATAAATAATAAATGTGTCAAAGTTATTTTTAATGAAATAATAATAATAGCGACAATAACGATTCATATAATTAATTAATTTTTAGACGAGATATAAAATATTATAATTATAGAAAAAGATTGCGTATCTTTTTTTATGTTATTCCATCTTAAAAGTTTACCGTAAATAGTAGTTCGTGAAAATTAAATTGCGATTTACGTGAAAAAGTAAGCGCACATCGGTCAACTTTGATTAGAAGCTAGTAAACCGACGTTGGACGTCGGCGAATGGCGAAAAGACTCGGTGGCGGCTCTTTCCCCGATTTCTCAATCCAATTTAAGATTCAATCTCGAAAGTTTCAACCTTCAGAGAGACAAACAGCTTTTGGAGGAAACGAGGCTACCAAGTATTCCGTAAGTAATTAGCTCGCCTGTAAAGGGACTAATTACTTATAGAACCCACAAGTCGCTAATAAAGAGAAGTGAGAGGATATAAATGGTATAATTTCTTAAACACACCAACGATTCAACTGAAGAAATTAATTCAACGAGCTATAAAAGCGAAGTGGAAAAAAACCAAGTGGGCCACTCTAGGTTGCCTCTTATCCTTTTTGCGTCTAACATCTTGTAAAACGAAAAAAAAACTGGTCTCATCATTAATATAGGCATCGCATTTCTAATTAAACTGTAAATAATTGTAACGATCCGTCTCGAATAATAATGCGTCCTCACGTAGAATAAAGTACAAAGTACATCATGATATACAAATAAATTATACATAAGTACGACCATAAATTCGCAATCTCCAACAACTCGACGACATTTATATGACTTGGTGAAATAGCGACCAAACAGCAAAATGATTCGGTTGTCAAATTTTGCTCGAGAGGTTCAACGAATGTTTCTGGATTTCTCGGCGAAGATGTATTCGCGAGCACTAGTCGATTATAATTAAATTTGCCCGCGTTGTACCCAATTATCTTTTGTTTGCGTTTTCCGCCGTAGACTCTGAGCACCCGCACAAGCCTTGCCTTTATAATTGTTTTAATTAGAAACACGACTCCGAGCCAGAGTGCCGACTTTAGACCGGGATCTGGTCGGACAATAAGAAGTCCTTTGAAATCAGGAAGAAGGCATCGAAGAGCAGGCGTCTCTCGATTTATTTCTTTCAATGTGTCGAATGAAAGGCACACGATTGTTTTGAGCGAGCTTGTATTTACACAGAGAGTATATCTTGAATCTTGATCATTCTCAAGTCGTTCCATTGTTCCCTTTTATCTTATCACTTGTTAAATGCTAATGATATGACAGGGAGAGACTTGAAGAGCTGCTGTAAGAATAAAGAAAATACGCTTTCCTTTTCAAGACTTTCCGTATAAATCGTGGTTAATATCTATTGCTTTCGAAATGTACACATTCAAGAGTCTTTAAGAATAATGGCATATATTAATGGGAAAATCATGGAGACTACACCGTCAATTTTTGAAGTAAATCTTCTAAGTATTATATTTCGTAATTTTAAATTGCCAAATTATTGATGCAAGTCAAATAAACATTTGGTCGAATAAAATATCCAGTTATTTTTCGGCGTTTAGTTTCGACAGCTTGGGCGAGATCACACTTGCGCGGTGAATTGAATTGCATTGCCAATGATTGGCTCGGTCGAGTGCGGTTTAATAAAAGCACGAATCTCTCGAATGTCCAATTACGGCAAAGCATTCGTTACAATTTCCTCGTAAAAAGTCAGTTCTTCGTTTTTTTTCGCGTGACTTCCACGGGATAACGAGGGACGATTGTGAGATATCGTTCTTCCGCGATCTCAGTTTCCCCCCATTTTCTCGCGTCACTCCCAATCATATATAGCAGCTCAAAGCAGTAAGCTATATTTGCATCAAGTTAGCACTATTGAATTTATTCCTTTTTTTTTTATTTTTTCAAGTCCGTTTAACAACTAGGGTGTAATGTAACGAGAATACTAGCGATAATTAAGCTTCAAATTGGAATTTTTCTGGCATAATTTTAAATTAACGAGATGCTTTTTTTATTCAATCTTTTTATAAAAAATTTAAGCCGTGTAAAACGTTATTACATTAATTTTTTTTTTTATTTTTTTTTTTTAGAAGATTGGATTTTCTTTTTATAAAATAGCTAAGTTTACAATAAGTTTCTGCAACATATAAATATATAAAAATTCGGTATTTTGTCATTATTCAGCTAAACTTTGACCTATCGAGAAATTTCTAATGGAGGTACAACCGAGTTCTCTCAGATGTCATCCAATATTTTTTTTTATTCTTACGTAAGTGCAATCGATTTCGATTGACGTATAAACGCGACCCTTCTGAAGAAGAAGAGCGTTCTTGTGCAAGACTTAGGTAATCGCACGCGACATTTGCATTCGGTGATTTTTTTTTCCGTGCGGGTAAAATTCGCTCGCGAGTTCTGTATGCACAGAGAAACCGAAGGAATAACATCGAGGGCGACGTTAGTAGGATTATATACAGCAAGGGGGTGCACCTTATATTTATTTGCCCCATTTGCACGTTCGGAATAAAAAACACGACGACGAGAGATGACGATTCCGTGAATATCGTTATCGCCACTTGGTACGCCTCTTCGGAGTGCTCTTTGGGAAACAGATTGAAGCGAAGGAAGAGGCAAATATGTATAATTCTACCGAGACGTCAATTCTCGATCGACCGCGATTGCCGGTAGGCAAACAAATCGGGCGCACGCGAGCGAACGAAGCAAACGGGGCGCGAGTAGTCGGATCCGTTTCGGGTTTGCGCCTGCTCGCCAAGTGCCGCCGTTCGTCTTGACGTCGGGAAATTGTCCGAGGCATTATTCACTATACATACACACGCACATACATACACATTGTCTAGCTGTGATGGAATTCTCAAGAGGCGGTCTCTTGAATCGACTGTTGTCGGGGAATTCTCGAGAATGCCGGCAAATTCCTCGTAAAATACGCGAAGCGTATATAGTATACATCGCTACGTAGAGTAATATACATAGCTCGGCGAGACACTTGCCTTGCAGGGAAAATAATTATAGTAGTGCGCGTACGCGCGATATCGAGAATCGTAAATTTAAAAAAAGTCAAAGTGTCGAAAGAAATTAATGCGGACCCTGCTTTATATAGAGAAATGCTCGTTCGAGTGTTTAATTTTATTACCATCGATATAAATTCAAACGTGCAATTTATCAGAGATAAATCACATCTTTCTCTCTCGTTAACGAACTTGATATATTATATATATGACGTGTGTATATTAACGCGACGCGGAATTGAAAGTTGTACGAGCAGCTTCCAGTTCCACGACTTTCTTCCGACTGTTTATTTGGCGACGCGTGTCAGAACGATGAGACAAACTTTGCCGCGAGAGAAAGGTATTATTGTGTCGCGCGATAAATCGCAGGGAGCAACCTTCGTCCAATTTCTCGCGGACAAACAACCCTCCGTCAACACCCTCGCTTCACCGCGAACGTCGCCCACGTAAGACACAAAACAATAGGGCAGCATCGAAATCCCGTCGCGAGAAAGATCGATTGCTCAGGGAAAAGGGTGTCGTTACATTAGCAAAGTTCGAGTTTTGAGTGATCCAACAATTATGTGTCACGTATACTTTCCGATCTAACGATACTACTGATGATGTAAAAAAAAAATGTTCAGAGATTGTTAAGTTAAACATTTTATATTTTGTAATATTTTTAAATTACATTTCGTTCGGAGAGCCAATAAAATTCCATCGTAATTTTATTGAACCATAGGCAATTTTTTCTTTAGAAGCTCTCTATAAGAGCGAAAGAACCTTTTCGATGAGGTAATAAAATTATCTTGTCCGCCTTTATATAGTTGGCGAAGAAAAAAGATAGAGGACACGCGTATAATTTATACACTATTTTTCAGAACACTTTCTAAAGATTTAATATAAATATTTAATAAGAGCACTCTCTTATATTAAATATTTATATTATAGTATGTTTGAAAGTATATACATGATATTTTTTGCACGATTTTATAAGATTACTCAATCGTAATATAAAAAATGAAATCAAACTTCTCATTGATATACACGTGGGCGATAAATAAGAGCATATAAAAAGTGTCCAAACTGTCAAAAGATTAAGCCGATGACGCAAATAATGATACATATTTATATGATGTGAAGTAATCGCGGAGTATGTGTGCGCGTGGGATTTTAGTGACCCAGTTTGCAAGTGCAATCGTTTGCCCCTGCCACTGCGGCTTGTATCCTTGGCAGCGGATGTGAACTTTTTACTCGCGAGACGGAGCAAGCGCGTTTGAGGCGAAGGTCAAGGACGAAAAATACGTAAATCCCGGGACTTGAGGGTTTCTCGGAAGGAAGAAATCGAACTGGGAAGAAATGGACGGAGCGTACGTTTCTGGGTCGAGAAAACAGCGGTTGAATCGCATCGAAGGACGATTACAGCCGGGTGGCGTCCTGGTAAAACATGCCGCTCCTTCGGCAAACGCGAGAAAAGTATACCGGAAAATGGGAGAATGATATCCTTGTGGAATTTATTTTACGTCGCAAACTTCAATGCAAAAGGCATTACGCAAAGTACTATCTTCCGCACGGTCGATATAAAGTCTGGATGTAGATAAAATATAGAATTTATTGTATATACATTTATATGTATATATATATATATATATATATATATATATATATCTCTTTCTCTTTCTATCTTAATTTTCTTAAAAATTTTCTATTTGCATAACAGAGATAAGTCATCTAGATATTTTTTAAATTTTATATTTTGTGGAATTATTCGCATATATTATGTAGTAATTAATAAAAATTCTTCATGGAATAATTTACATATTTAAACGCTTATTAATTCATTACTTTTTATAATGTTCTATTATAATCTTAAAATTTTGAAATAGAAAATTGTTTTCTGTCATAACAAAATATATTAAAATAAATTCTCTCAAGCTCTGCAGATTTTAATCTATTAAAAAAACAATGATAAAAAATATGATAAAATTCAGGAAGGGATGTAACTTTGGTTAAAATAAAATTTGGCTCCAAATTGTCCGAGAAAATCCGCAACAGGAAGCAACAAAAATATTAGTTTTGCACGTGTACAACGTACAAAAGTCGTCCAATTAACGGTACGGTGGAATTTTGCGGTGTTAATGTTACCGCAGCGAAGATGGTGGCTTTGCTGTTGCGCGATTTCCGCGTGTGTATATGTATGTATATATATGTATATATGTATATGTGTGTTTTACCAGCCTTCTGGATTGGCCGAGATTTTCGACCCCACGCTCGCGGGACACAACTATCGGACGCAAAATATCACGTTATTTCGCGACCCGCGGGCGAAACGCAGCTGCAGACTGGTGCAGACTGCAGTTTGCGACTACGCTATGGAGAGAACCGGCACAAAGGTAGCCGTATACAGAAGCCGTCCTCTGCCGCGGATCGGTCCCTTTGGGAAAAAGCAGCAGCATCACCGTTCCTCGTCGATGATACCCGCACGTAGCATCGACTTTTGCAAACGCTTCTGAATATACAGTGTGTTGCACGATATGGCGAGTTGCCCATTCTCGCGATAGCGTATCTATTTCGCATTTATTCTCTGACATCCATTCCTTTTCCACTATTTTCCGCTATTTATTTGTCTCTTTGCGTCGCTCTCTCTCTCTCTCTCTCTCTCTCTCTCTCTCTCTCTCTCTCTCTCTCTCTCTCTCTCTCTCTCTCTCTCTCTCTCTCTCTCTCTCTCTGTATGCCGATCTCTACCGTTTTTGTTATTAAATACAAATGAGATTCAATATCTCGTGGTTCTTTACAGAATCTTTTCATGCAAATTGAAGTAAAATTTCGTTCGTTTTAAAATGCCAATTCTTTCATATTTTTTTTACTGTTAACTTACGCAGACACTGAAAGCAGTTTCAGATAATAGAGTTGCGAATATAAAATCGAGAAAATATATCTAAATCAGTACGTATTAGCCGAGGGGAAAAAAAAGGAGTTGGCAACACGTCCAAAAAATAAATGTCGATATCAAGCATATACATATATACGTCATGTGCACAAGAGTTTTGCTTTTTTTCCCCCGAGTTATCACTGATTTTTTTCTTTAATAGTCGGTCACCGAAGCACAATGAACTGTCCAAACTGTCCCAGCTCTCCCGTTTTTTACGATCGACTGAAATGAGAAATTTATGCGTTTTACACCAAAACGGACAAGCCCCTAGTGGCAATTAAAAAAAAAAAAAAAAAAAAAAAAAAAAAGAGCGAGATTCCCGTTTATCCGTGAAAATACAACCGTCGCGCGGTAAAATGTACAAAAAAAGGACGCGTCGTATGTTTCGTAAAATATATGCGAGCGTCGTGAAAAATAATGAATTTCATAAATTCTTTCGACTCGTCATTTATATACAACGCGAGACAAAACCAAAAACGAACAGACTCCAGTCACAGTTAAACGCAAGCAAACTTGCATGCATAAACTATGGAATTTGATAGACGTGAAAAACGCACAATTGTATCATATATTATATATTCGTAAAATATTAAAAATATTAAATTTTCATCAAGGTTCGCCCTTTGCAAATACCGAGCGATCGCGGCGAAATTCACGCGAGATGAACCTGGATTTATCTAATCATTCGCGCAGTCACTACCTCATTGCGCTGTGTACAATATTTTGCACGCGAGAATCGACACGCAAAAACAGCCGAAGGAAACGACCATGAAATCACGCCGCGATCTCTTAGTAACGAGCTGCGAATTCGTGATGTAACGCGATCTAACGCATACTTCGCAAGGCCATGTGTCGAGCATAATTGACTCTTGACTTCGCGTTAATTGCGCGCATTTTTCTCCGCCAGTCGCTACGTACTCGTGATGATGGAATATGAAATTATTTGCAGGGAGCGAGTCGAGACACGAACCGTCATTAACTATTACGCTCGATATCTGGAATGCAGTACACATCCGATGATAGAGGATGTGTGATGATGGAATATTATTAATATTATTTCCTGCAGGTTAATTAATTAACTCTTCGACCCATATTGTCGATCCGCGACATCACGCGTCTCTTTTCTTTCATTTCTGCTATGTCAAATATTTTTCTATTTATTTAATAATATAGGATATCACATCTCGGATTGATAGCATATATTATGAATGCTATTAAATGTATATAAAAACCAGATGTGAATGTTAGTGTACGTCAGTTTCAAGAAAAAATTAACTTTTCGTTGAAATTGATGCACTGTCATCCACGTGGGGTTTTTTGGGGGCTCTTATATTTGTCCATTAAATTTAAACATGATTTAAATCGAGAGAGTTCTAGTTCTTATTACTCTTGCTGTGCAAAAAATGTAGTGTAATTAATAAAAAGCGATATTATAATATCGAGAATAAAACTTCCTATTCAATTTGTATATATTTATTAAATCTAAAAGCTATAAAATTTGAAGATAATTTAATTTACATCGTTCACGTCACGATAAAAGATTAAAATAAAATATATAAATAAATAAAAGAGAAAAGTACAATCTAAATATTACAATATAAAATAATTGTATAATACAAAGTGCAGTATAGTGTGAAAAAAATATATGAAAATTGTTTTTCCGTAAAAAAATTCTCATTTTTAAAATTGTGAGTAAATAAGCCGCATATATATGGCAAAATGTACGATACCTATATGATTATTATTTTACGCTGACGTACACAATTCGTCGGAAATCCGGATAAATGATATTATAATTAGCGAAGTTTATTTTTCACCCTCGACAGGATTTTTTCCGCGAATTATACATATAGGGTATACGGATAGATAGGCACCTACGCGCCGCTGCATCTGCCAATGCTGCCGACTGCACGGCACGGCGCGAATTCACAATGCAACACGCACGGTCGGCGCGCGGGAGACCGATAGCTGGAAAATATACTGCGAGAGCGCGATCGGACGAGCGGAACGAACGGGGTCGTGAAAATCTGTCGATGCGGAACGACCCTATGCCAAGGCAAATAATTGCCCCCTCGATCGCTATCTATCGATAGCGGAAAACTGCGCGCGCGAAGATCTCTCTCCGAATTTTATCCTTCAATTTCGGCATTTGCGATTCCAAATTTTGTACGTCACCGACAACGAATAATAATGAAATTGGCAATCTTAATCGTGCAATGAAAATTGGAAACATTACGTTTACGTGCGTCAGTGTATAAATATGTTGATTCGATTATTAATTTATTCCGGCGATTGTGAACGAGGTATGCGTGATGCGGCCGCAATCATCGAATGCACTCACGTTGAACTCGCGACGTTACACGTACAAACGAGGAACGCGTCGTATGCGCGAGGAATAACGATTAATTGTCATCCGATCGATCGTACATATTATCGTACATACAATCGACGTACCTTAATTCCGCATCGTGCCATTTCCACGCACGCATTAATATTGATAACAGTATTAACTATTTATTCTTGGCTGCAGATCTTTTTTCCTGATTCTCTTTGACAAGTAGCGAGCACGTGACACGGTAATCATCTCGTATATTGTCACGCACAGATATTGCGTGACACGTTTAAATAGTCATCACAAAGCGTTGCACCAAAACAGAATATGCCGATTGTTATCACGGTAACTCACTTCGATTGCAGTTGCGAAAGGAGAACTAATCGGGTGAACTCCGGATCTTTAATGCACTCGCGCGATGCGGATACTTGGCCGGCTGCGAGAGGCGCGATAACCACGTTGGAACCAATAGACGCACGACGTAAGAACGTATCGTGAAAAGTGCCGAGGTGATGCCGGGGCCGAGGAAGAGGAACCCTTCCTTTCCACCACGTCGTCGTTCACCACGCCGCTGTTTTCTGACTCACGATTCTGACACGGTATTCCGAGACGAAAAGAGAGGGAGAGAACACGAGCTACTCGATTACGAATGCAACACGCGCGGAATACACCGTCTCTTTCTTTTTCTCCGTAGATGTTTGCCTTCATCGACGGTTCCCTTTTTCGACGAGATCCCGCGACCGGTTATTGCATTTCCGGCTGAACGACGCTGCTGAAGCAGCGTCGAAATTTTAGAGTTCAATTTGATAAAAAAAGACACGTGTCTACACGCGGATTTCAGTTTTGCGATTTGAATTGCGTAATTTTTCCGATTCCTCGTAAACAATGAGCTGCGTTTAATAAAGAAGAGATAAACGATTCGTTACAAACGTCATAAATATTTTTGAAAACGTATATAATTAGCTTATTATTTGAAAAGATTACTATTTTAATTACACATCATTTATAGCATAATTTTGTTTGCATTCGAAAAAAATAGCGAGAAAATTATATTTGATAAAAATAATTATCAAAGTAATATAAATCCGATATGTAAATAACAAAAGCAATTAAAAATAAATTGCTGCGAGGAAACAATTGCTTAAGCGCGGCTTAAATTCGTCGACAACGGTTCGTGACGTCGAGATTGTCGTTCGTCCGTCGATTTTTCGCCATGTGTATTTTTATTTTCGCAAAGTCGGGAGAAAATCGAAAGAGGTTAACGACGGTCTCGTAATTAGAAAAGGATCGATCTGACGCGACGGTCAAACGAGATCGAAAACTTTCCACTCTTCGTTATAAAATAATGGTGTCTGATACTTTGGTCATCATACCGATGTATGTATCATACATGCATATTGACACTAACAGGATGTCGACGACCACAATGATGACGACGACGACGACAACGAAAAGGCGATTTCTAACGCGAAGCGCAAATATCTATGATAAAGTGTCGAGGACGATATAATATTCCAGCACATCCCTCGGGAAATGTCTAATGAAGGCATGTACCTCTGGTTCGTTTCCCTCTGCGAGCTATGTATATGTTAAGTTATATATGCATGTATGTATAAAATGTTAGACTTATATAAAACTGGAAAAAATAGTCTTTGTTGAAAAAATAGTCCCGCTAGAATATTTATATTGCATTATGTGTAAAAATAAATTATTTTTATTATTGTGTGGATTACTAATACGTTTAGAATTAAAAATATTAAGAAATTTTTAAAGTTAATCAAATTCAAAATTGAATGTAAAACAACGTAGCCATTTGATATATATGAAAAAAGTTGTTTGTACAATTATGTATATAATAAAGTAAAATCATTGTATTTTGTCAGATAATTATGTTTGCAAATTTAAATTCAATTTCTTTTATTTTTTTAACTAATTATGCAGCTCATTACCAGGATATAAATGTAAAGATGCAAAATGCGATAAATTCACGCGCAAGTCGCGTTTGGAATATTGCAACGCGGCATTTTCGAATTGATTCACTTTTGTGAAGAATTTATCGCAATCATTTGCGAATCGAACGTGGATTACACAGATAATTTATCGATGACTCATAAAAAAATGAAGATTGCATTACGCGAGTAAATTTATGTTAAATCGCACCGTGCATTCAGCATCAATTATATTCTCATTTATCATTAATTATCTATAATGAACTATTGCAGTAATATTTGGAGAGATTACCCCGTTTAAAGATCTACATTTAATTATACGCGATAAAAATATTAATTCATGTTTTGATAAAAAATAAAATCACAATGCATTTGGTTTACTAAAATATTACATTGAAAATTATTATCATTTCTGTCCATCTGCTGTGTATAATGTAAAATACTGCTAACTCGATTTCTCGTAATCTATCTGCCGGGGATTCTCTTTCGCGTCGCTGGAATGCGAAAATTTATGCCATTCACATCGTGATTTCATCGAGTGAGTCATTAATGGATATTCGGAACGTCGAGCAGTCGTTAATGACGATTCGATTCTCGCCCAATCATCGAATTATAAGATTATCGATTCTCAATTATGTCATCCAATTTTAAGATAGCTTCATAAATTACAAAAACATAAATATAAACCGTTTAATTTTTATATTATATGGCTTATATTAACTCAAAATTTTAACTAAGTTTGAACGTAATTTTATAACTTGAACTTTTGCCTTTTAACTTAATTAATTACATTCAAATAAATGAGAATATATTGCTGACATAATTAACAAATTACATTTGTGTTTTCTCGCTTGACACATCACGAAATGGGACACGGATTTGCGAGAGTAGTGATGAATCAGTAAACGACTGAGTCATCGAGGCTATTAGTATGCTTAATAGAAAACGTTATTCGTCATAGTTTTTCCGATTAAGTTCGATATAATAATATAATTATTTCCGCTTTACGCGAGTGTAATCAAATTTGACCCTTTTTTTAAAGAATAATTTAATTTACTACCGTGCATACATATCTTTCATGCATACGAGCGTGTGAAAAATCTGTGTATATGTGAAATTAATGTTGTAAAATACAGTCAATGTCTAAGCAAATGTTGAAATTCACTCTGTTGGTTAGTTGGTTGCCCCCGTGAGGCAACTTACTAATTTACAGATCAATGAATAAACTATAAAAAATTATAGCGTACAAGAAAAAGAGATCGAGAAAAAAATTCAAGAGAGAAATATATTGCCGATATTTGTAATTCAGCGAAAAGATATGATAGAAAAATAATGAAATTAATAGCAAAAAAGATTTGTTTCGTTCTTCCACGAATACATACACAACTAACAATAAGCGTCCAAATATCACGAAAATACTTATACATTACGATATAAAATTTACATGTATGTATCTTAAAAGTGTTAAAGGCATTATTTTAATGAAATAAAAAAATGATAAAAATGAGAAGGAAAGATTGAAAGAGAGGGTAATTAATTTTCTCTGAGAAGACATCATCTCTCCGAATGATCGGCGGAGGAAACAGTATTAGATCCCTAAAGCTCGCGGATGGGTAGATTTGAGACGCACTGCATCGAGAAAGCGCTGATAAAGCGGAATGCGGCAACAATAATAAGAGGAACGTTAAACGGTCGACGTTTCGCGGCTTATTGTTCCCCAACTTCGCTTAACGGTATCATCTTTGTCCCAGAAACGCTCCTGATCTCCGTATGCACTTGGTGACACACTTTGGTATACAATGGCGCGCACATTAATCGCATAACTGGCGGTGTGGTTGCGCAACCGCCCTTCCCGCATTGTCGCCCGCGAATGCACGCAAGCACGTACGAACGTACACATGCACGCATCGAAGAGATCGCTCCAACAACGTAACGATCTGCCGTCTTGCCGGCTTGTGTCGTAGCTTCGTTGCCGCGCGACGCTAATAATTTACATTCGTGCTTCGAGAGAATTATGACGTTTCGTCGACCGCGTTGCATAACTTTGCCGCGTCACGCGATTGACACGCGTGGTAATTACTGTCATTGTGCTAAGAAATCCATCATGATTTTTTACTCGATATACTTCGAAGTATATATTTAATTTATCGCGATCGCGCAGCCTCCAGCGAAAACTGACTTAAATAAATCATTGATATTATAGATGGTTACTAATCATTAAGAATACATATACTGATAAAGACATAAGTATGTATCATCAATTAAAAAAATTGATTATATGTATAGTTATCTCATACGAGATTTCTGGAAAATATACGTGTATAAATTCGAGTGAATTTTTTATTCATATTTATTTTAATTTTTCGGATTTTATGTAAGATGTCCTGGAAATATAAATTTTCATCGATAGATTTGTCCATGAATTTACGGTCAATCGCGGCTTACCTAACATTCGCGTTTTCAGTAACGATGAAAGATACATACTCGAGACATTCATCATCTCCGAGTAAACTTCAACGACACTTACATCCCGCTGTAGCGGAGCTTCGCTATGTCCCGCAGCATCACGGGATTGACAAATCCGAACTTAGAGTTTGCCGTAGAGTCGATAAATTTCGCTAACACACCGAGTCCGCCGACAACTAACAACAGATATTATTCAACAACGGAGATAACCGGATCATCCGAGCATTTCCTAAATCTCCGCGCGAGTGCCGTGTAACCCGCGAGTTTCCGAAAGGTACCGTCTTCCTAGCATAGGCCCGTCGACTGTCGCTTCCAGCGGACAACGAAAATGTCGCAAACTTGCCTAATGAACGTACAAGGCTCGCCGGCTGATTGTGAGAAAGCGACGCGAGGAGTTTCGGTTTAACACGCGCCTTCAGGTGAAATCCGTCGCCAGATTTCGCGCCAACTTGGTAGTGTCCTCTAAAAGCATCTTTCGAGTATCGCGATGAACTTGCCTAATGTGATTCCGCGTTCGCCAGAACACGCGCAGCAATTTCTCGAGATAGCTTGTGTAACTGGAGCTAGATACATCGGAGATTTCGCTCGATAGCATTATACGGTCGGGATTTTGGGAAACGGTAATGTTGAGAATCGCGTGAAGCACTCGTGATATCAAATTTAAATAGGAAATATATCGAACAAAAAATTGTCCATATAAATTATTCGACGATAATAGAGAGAATTGTTTTTTTTATTTTAATTTGAAAATAGATAGTAGAGAATTCGCTTCCGCCAACAGTTACGGAGATAGCATCTTTGACGTGCGCGAAATGAGACTTCTTTGCGGCAAAGCTTTCATTTTGCGATGTCGGAAAGATCGCAGATGGTCCGTGATTATCTTTTTGGACTCTTGTGTTCTATGGATTAATATCTGGAAATTGTCCGCAAAATTGTCGCGGATTAGAACAAAAACGTAATTCGGTTTTTCGAAGAAAATTGCGCGAAAAATTTATTTCGCTACTCTCTTCTCGGACGAAAAACTGTTTTCAGATTCTTTAAAATAAAATTTAGACTGTAAAAGATACGTCATTGTCGTTTAATCTGTTGTTTCATTCAAATTTAAAAAAAAATCAGTAATTGACCTTTTACGAGGAAAAAAATAGAATACATTTTATGTTTTTGGAATAAAATCAATTTATTAAGCAAATAAAAGTTGCTGAGAAAAGATAATTTGAACGTAACGATTCGACCTCGACATTCTCTAGAAAAATCATCAATCAAGTTTCTTAGAGTGATCTTAAAAAAGTAAAGATCTGGCCCCATCTCGTCCCAATTTCGTCGCCAGACACGACAACAGAATGATTTTGATTAATTCGCGATGTCCACATTTCACGACGAAAGAGCGATCATTAATAACGCCAAGCACTTGTTTTCTTTTCGAAGGTCTTGCAACGTGTGTGCGCGAAACGCGTATGTGTTTGCGGAGGTGGTGAACTTCCGGATTAGTCGTACGCCTCGGTGAAAAATTTAATTGCGAGCTTTCTGCGAAACTGACGTGCCTCTTATCCAGCCCGAGAAAAGACGCAAAAAGAACACGTCGAAATAATATGACAGGATGTCGGTCCTTGCGAGGATCATCCCTGGCGTTAAGCGGCGTATGATGCAGAAAGACCGACGTTACGATAAGGCGGGACGGAAAGATAAATGAACTAATTTTTGTTCTCGTGGAGGAGAGAGATGATATAGCGCGGAATACTCGCGAAAGAGACAAAGTATGAGACAAATATTAAATTCTCACCAGGGCTTCAAATATACTCTACATATACATATTAATTGTCATTATATGGTTTAATTTCTAATTATGATTGATTATATATCAAAATATTATACCTTTTTTTTATTAACCGCGTAATCTCATGATTTATTTTTATAGATATACTTGTATTATACATTGAATACTAAATATTGAGTATTATAATACAAAATAATAATAACCATTTCTTCTTAGTATCCACAAATAATATACATAGTATATTTATGATTTAAATGATTTATAAGAGAGGATCAATTAAAAAAAAAGAGTTTAAAAGAGTAGTTAATATTCTAAATTATAAATAAGAGTGGATTATATATACGTACGTCATGGAAGGGATTGATAATTGTTTCAAACAAGAAAAAAAAATGACGTATACACGTATAAAAATACGGAAATTAATTCACGGTAAAGTTCACTTAAATGAACTTTTCAAGATAAACGCGAAATAAATTGGAACTCTTCCCTCTATCGCGATTCTGACGGCGGCGAAAGGGTTCGGTAGCGCGAGGTATCGAAGAAGGGTTGCAGAGCAGCTTCAGGTTCGTGCAAGTTTAATTGGTTTCCGGAATCCATTTTGCTGCCTGGTTTTTGACCTCCGCGACGACACGTTTCATTTTACCCCTAAACCCTGTCTGTGCTACGCCCGCGTCCGTCACTTCACTCTGTCTTCGGATATCGAGTTTTACCATCAACTCGCTGCGGGCGTTGAATCCGTCCGGACGTAACTTCCGCGAAAAGTGCCTTGTGCATCGCATGAAATTAAATCAGGAAATTTTCGCGACGTACGGTGGCGGATTCGGGAAATTTTCAATCTCTCCGAGCGGACGTTTCGTAGCGACGTTATCGTCGCGGAAAAATCTATATTTCCTCGTGATATATATGTACACGATTTTTTCATCTTCCGCCTGATTTTGGTCTCGCGATTTTAGTATTGACGTCATATTCCAGTGCGCGATCGAAAAAGAGGGACATCGTTTCCTCTCTTCTTTACATAATTTCCGGCTGGTTTAATGAAGTATCCGGGCTATTCACTACGACCGCGATAATCCGCTTACTTTGACTCCATACTAATGAGAAACTTTATGTACGATATAAAAAATATGTCATTAAATAGTTCCAACGATAACGAAGTTATAGTTTTTCCCGATCTTAAAATTATACATCTATAAATACGTCATTTAAAAAAATTCTACTGACTTTACGCGTATTTTATAATTAACAGAATATAAGTTATTAATAAGCAAGAAAACTCTGACAAGTTAAACTTACAAAATGTATATTTTACTAATCTCTTAATGTAGGAAACGGAGATTTTATATTTAAATACATAGATTTGTCTAACTCAATTGCCTGTTTAATTAATTTTTCTACATAAAACGTTTTTGAAAAATAGTTTGTGTAACGAAGGATTACAAATCAAGAATTTTATTTTTTTTTTTTTTCGTATATTACCTCTTTTACTATCTCTCTATATTTTTTGTCTCTTCGAACTTTTTTCTTCATCTCGCAGATGATGGGTAGAATCATTCCCAGAGTTATGCCACGCGGTGAAATTTTTATCTCGCTCCCGGATTGACGAAACGAGGATAGTAAGGAGGACCAATATCGCGCTGACTCGGCGCTGTTGAAAAGCGTGCGCTGACATCGATGATACGCGAAATCTTGGCGGATCGCGAAAGCAAACCCCGCTAAATGACACCGGGTATAGTTGATTTTGCGGTCGAGAATTTCTTCCTCTCTTCGACTATGGCATTTGATGGCGTCGCGACGACATGAGGACAGCTGAGCCAGCGTTATCACGCCACCGGAAGACTTATTGGCCCGTGGACTCAATGACCGCGAGTTCATACGTCGTGTCGGTTACAGATTGTTTCTACACAGACACTTCCGACTCGTTAACAACCGATCAGCGAAACTCGTGACAAATCGCGACAGACACCACGTCCTTTGACAGATCTCACGACCGATAAGTTCATTTATTTTTTTTTTTTTTCATGCGATTGCACATTTTGTTATTCGTGTAAGATCGTTCAGTTGTGAGTCCAACAAATTTTTTTGCAATGTATTGAAAATTTTTTCTTTTTCTCTTTCTCTTGTATAATCTTTCATTTGTTCTAAATATATTTTTTTAATTAAAAAAATATTTGAAACGTATGTATTTTAATTCTAAAGAAAACATGTGTTAAATATTGATCGGCAAATATAAATAATTTATAATATATATTTATAATTAATTATGGAATAAAAACAAATATTAATGCTTTAAATAAGTTAATATTTCTGCAATCTCTGGTGATCTCCGCATAAAATCAAAAGAAAAATTTTTGATTTAATGAGAAATTATATAATGTACATACATAAAATTAATTAAAAATATTAACCATTTTTATCTTTGCATAATCATATTATGTTTCATTCATAGGTTTAACTACCGCTTTTGATTTTATTTTTATTTCTCTTTATAAGAGAACTTTATAACATGGAGAGTGTGTTTTAGAAAAAATAATTGAAACATGTGAATGCTTTAATTAACACTTAATGCAATAAATTAAGAGAAAAGAAACAGAGACATTTTTTCTTTCATAGTTAAATTAGTCTAATTTCAAGAAACGTTTATCGTTTAAATTTCTATGGTTTTTATTAAGCACGCCTCACAATGCCACGTTTCCCAGACAACGACCCTCCAGAGATCGTGCCGCAACAAACGATACATTATACAGAACGGTCCAGAATTGGGTCGCGGAGTGTAAATTAAACAAACTGTGCAAATGCACCCGTTGCGCGGTAGAGCAAGCGCATATTTTGCTGCAGATGGCACAGTCCAAAGGCATATGCGTTATGCGTGCTATGCAACGGATTTATTTTAGTTACAATGCGGACGGTCTACCGTAAAGGATTAAATAAATTTTATCCCCCTGTTGATCTAATTACAGAAAATCGTATCGCGCACCAACTTTAATACAAAGAGGAGATTATTTTGTCGCTACATGTTTTTTCACCATTGTAACATCACAATAACGAGATGTTGGAGTTGGAAAAAAGGGCGATATATACAGTTTTTCTGTTATTATTGATAATATACAGAGAGCAAATGTTAAACAACAAATGAATCGTGAAAATAAATTTAATTAATATCGATGCTAGGTTGCAGCGAAATGATGAAATAATACACAAAAAAGAACACAAACAAATAATATTTTTTTTTATTCTGGAATGGAAGGTTTCGCGAGTTACAAGCAAAAACCACTTTATAGAACACGCATGAGTTAGATATGCCGAAAATAGTGTGGCGTGCGAAAATCCACGGAAGTCCAGGAAGTCCCGAACAATGCAACGATTCCCGGTGTCGCGTCTGAAGGAGGAAAGGGAAAGGGAAGAGGAAAGGGAAAAATTCTGCAGGAAGTTCATGAAAAATTCCCAGTTAGTACCACCGCTTTGCCAGATCATCTCGCGCCGGAGAATCCATTATTCTTGGGTGCAAAAGTATCGCTTCCGCAGCCTTGGAAATTATTTGGCGCGAAAGTGTTCTTAATCCTCGCTACACGTGTTTCCATTGAGCATTGTCACACAACTGTGAAAGTGAGGCTCGCGAAAAGCTCATTGAAAAGTTTATTAAAGTGTCAATGTAATTGAAAGCAATTATCTGTATCGCATTTTTCTTTAGAGATTCTCACGACAATATACATTTTTATAATAAATTAATATTTGATGTAAAGCAATAAAAAATAGTAAAACAAAGCAATAAAAAGCTTCAAAAGTCAATCTCTGTATCAGAAAATTATGTAAAATAAAGTATAATAAAATAGAGCAAAAGAGGACAATATTAAAAAAAGAACATATTTTAGAATGGAGTAATTTCTAAAAAATATTGCAAAAAAAATAAAAAATATAAAAAAGAGGAAAAGAGGACAAGAAAATTATTAACCAAAATGAAATAAGGTTCATATAATTAAAATCATTAATAAGAGAAAAAAGATAAATACCGCAATGATAATCCCGCATTAAGAAAATACACGTAATTAATAAAGCTTTCATATAATTAATGTAGCTAGATGCTAAATTGTCGAGTAAATTTTTAATTTCTTTCGTACTTGGAACGTGTCATTGTCTAAAAGTTTGCTACTTCTGCGACTTCTCTCGTTCCGAACCGGACATCTCTGGTCAGGACGTCCGGCGGGGACAAGAGCAGAAGAAATTAAATTTGTCCCGACGTACGAGAGTGCGGTACAATGAGCCGAATGAAAAGAAGAATTTTCTGCCGACCATCAAAAGCCAGCAAACAAAGTATTCGTGATAAGTCGCTCAAGAGCGTCGCGAAAAGAGTAATCCGCAAAAGCGACGGACTCTTTCTTTCTCACAAACTCAGCAAATTTCACAGAAAGCTATAAGAATTCACTTTCATAACGTAACATATTGTAGCGCCGTAATAAACAAGTCGCCCAGTTATTTAATATGACAGCATTTGTCTCGAATGTTTCTTCCGTTTTGTTTGAAAATTAATTTTAATCTCGTTTGTAATTCATTTGCAATGAATTCATATCATTTCAATTGAGCCTTTAGTTGCTTCTCTGTGCTATAAATATGACAATTTAAGTTTCATTATTGAGATAATGGAATAAACGTGCATCCATCGTCCGGTATCGTCCAGTGTCGCGATGACCAGTATTCGGCGGTATCTGGCGAGGATGCAGTAGGACGCATTCGGATCGATACGGAGAGGATACCGCATCACGTAAGCGAGATTGGTCGGATCCGGTAACTCGCTCGCTCGTGACCCGAGCCAGCTGCGACCTTGGCCCGCATTTTGGAGATGCAGCTGCGCGCATGCCGCTACATGCATACCCGAATATGTCCATTCTCGTGCCTACGTGATCATTAAATTATATCGCCCAGGGAGCCGCATGTTAATCTCGATATCATTCGTATGAAAAATAATATTAATTCAAAGATGTAAAAGGTAAATAAATTCTAAGTGTCAAATGAATCCCTCGAATTACGGATTCATTGTATCGTAATAATATGACTGTGAAATACTTTCGATAAAACTTGGGCTATCGATAAATGATATTTCATTGAGTAATAGAGTATGATATTTTCTCTCATGTATGTTCGAGTTAATATTAAAATATGCATTTAAAAAAATAAAAATGCATTTGTATCTCGCAATCGGTGACGAGTCCGGCGAATTATACATGCGGATAAAAAAGCCAGCAAGAAATTAATCTGGAGGACCCGCAATGCGTACGTTAAGCGAAGCTGCGGAAAACAAAGACAAGTCCGCCAATCAATATTCTGTGAATAGTTCTAATCAAATGGGATAAAAATAAACTGTTTACCGCGAGTATGAGTGAGCTTTCATGATATTTTCTTCTCTTTGTTTTCTTTGTGTGTGCACATAATTGTTTTCTCATAACACGAGACGTCATGCCTTGCGATATTCAATACCTCGAAGTGACAGGACGGTTAGAAAAAATTATTATTTTTTCACGACGAAACACACCTTGATTGAGTTCAATTAAACGTCCGAATCCACGGTTTTTAATCGACAGCCGAATTTGTGCGGGCGAACAAACATTTGCAAATGTCCTGATGTTCTTGCACACAAAAAAAATATCATTTTATATCTTTTTGAACTTGCTGAATTTGGTGTTATGTAAACGACACGCGCAAATAGTGACGAATGCTTTGATCTTCGAAAATGGCTGCGCATTCAATGAGCGCTGTCGCTGAATCATTAACCGATAAAATGTGAGCGTGGAAATTCATATGGTTCAGAATATCGGCTGAAATGGAATGATGTATTCAGGAAATACCGCGAGTTTATGTTCGGAAAAGGAACAAATGCAGCTGATCGGCGGCGCACAGGTGCGCGAAACTTTTGCGGCTGGCTTAATGAAATATTCCATTCAATGGTAATGTTTAACTATGGACTGACTCTATCAGCAGCAGCAGTACGGAATAGCCAAGAGCGCAATTAGTTCTATCGCGCGCGCCATCTCATCCCTTTCTCTCGATCAAAGTTCAATTTTTTATACGCCCTCCCACTCGTGCCAGTACTGAGATTCTTCGAGCAAATGGAAAATTAAATTACATTAAATTAGATTGGATTTGTTACGTATATATACTCTTTATATATAGACTCGAAATCTCGCTCGAAACATTTCGCAGTTTTTTTCAATTTATATATACAATTATATTGTATACACAGTTTAATATTTTTGAAAAAAGTGAAAAATATTGAAGAGGAGATGTATAGAATTTATCAATATTTTACAACAAAATCTAATAAGGAATTTAAACAAAACAATATAAATGTGAAAAAACCGAGAAATCGAATGGCTGATTGTATAAGGATGCAACATTTCGGGCGTTGCCGCATCGCATCTCTAACTTCGCATTTCGTCCAATTCTCTATTCCGCTTGCGCGATGTCCAGCGGCGACCTTAACCCGAACAATCCTGAGTCCACGACGATGTTGGAGCCTCGTGCGCGCAATAACGTACGAGAGAGGTTAACGACAAATGGACAGGTCAATAGAAGGAGTCGAACTGGCGCGAGTAAGCCTCTATACCAGAACTACATAATGTGTCCGGACCAATCCCACTTTCATGGCACAGCCGAGCTCGGTGGACTCGATGAGCCCTTGATCCATCGGCAATTAACTCGTGCGAACCGGTTCGACCGCAGCCTCCACCGTTTATTCGCGACCCTTCGAAAATAGCCGTCCGATACACGCGATTTATCCGTTTTATTTAGCTTACTTTAGAAATTAACGTAATCAGGTTCATCACACGATTACACTCGAGTAATCGCTGAAAATCGTTAATCTGCGCGACAAAAGCGCATTTGCTGGCTACATGTAATGGGTTAAAGCTTTTGAACCCATAAATTCGCACGCGTTGTCAAAAAGTAGTCTGTCGTGCAATAAACGAACAGACCGACGAGATAAAAACTCGATGTATCTCGAAAATATTTCGATGCGACCAACGAGTGAGAGAAAACGCGCCAATATTTGTTAAAAAATCTTTGAAAAGATGACTAACGTGACTATTCATGCTTCGCAAAAAAAATGTTGAGCAAAGGTAAAGTGACTCACCGTGAGACATCTTCCTGCGATACTGCCCGTGGTGTTCCAGCGGCTTGGAGAGCTAGGGAAGACGCGTGACGTGATTCCTGCGAGTACGGTAGCGTCGCGGTGTTGTTTTCTAGCGCCGACACGGAACCGTTTTGCTTACCTGTTGGCATATACAGAAGATATTCTCTTTTTTATTTACCATTATTTAACCCCTCACCTTTTATGTGTATGCGCGAGATAGGCGATTGAAATTGTGTCGAGAGAGAGACATTTTCGTCGACGGTGTTTACATCAATATTGCTTTGTTTATATCGAACTTGCTCGACATGAAATTTGACTGCCACAGTTTTTAACTGACATACGTATTTTCGTAAATTTACTCTTATAATAAATAGAATATTTATTGAAATAACGTATTTCTAAAAATAAAGGAACTTATTTACGATAATAATTGAATAAAAATAGTAATTAGCTCTATTAAACTTAATGTTTGTGAACAAAGAAGGGCTGTAAGAGCTATATTAAACAAATTGCAGTTGTCAGATAATCTTAATAAAATTCATTTAAAACGAGAAAATAAATACATAAGAAATAAACATTTATGTGTAGATGATATTAATAAAATGTATTTTAAAATGAGAAAATAAATATATAAGAAATAAAACAATTATGCGAACGTTTCGGCTGACATTTCAAGCCTTCTTCAGCGCAATACAAATATTTTAATTATAAATTAGAACGTGATATTAAACATTAAAGACGGTAGTTAACATAGTCAAGATAATAAATGATGTAAAGAATTGAGGCATGTGATGTAAAGAAAAGTAGAAAATCCTGATCTATTTTTATTAATTTTTATTATAAGATAATTCCATTTTATTATCATGATATTTTCACGAGTTTTTCGTCGATTATTTTTTATGAAGTATAAAAAAAGGAAATCAGTAAATAAGGTTGAAAATAGCGATCTTAATCTAAAGCAGGCTTGTTTATTTACGTCGACGCTTCTCTGGGAAACTCACTGCGTTCTCGCGCGACTGCGCTGGGAGATTAAAGCAAATATTTGGATAATCATTCTGCGGGGCACCGATCTACCACGGCATTAAAGGGACAATTTGAATTCAGTCGGCAACCAGCAGTTAACCACCAGCTTTTTTCACTCGTGAACTGTGCTGTTGTATATTTTTTCCGTTTGAAAAAGCAGAATATTGTCGCTATAAAAAAATCCCACGACAGGTTTTAGCTTTAATATTTCGGGAAGCGATCTTTCTCTTCGTTCGTGAAAAGAGAACAATAAAGAGAGATCTTCCACTCGTAATAGTAATCGATCTCTTTATATTCATTCGTGATTCTCGCACATACCAAATTACGGAGAGCGTTTCGTCAAATCGCGAACGACTCTTCCTCTTTTTTGTCGACGTTTTCCCGTACCATCGAATTTTAACATCGCACTCTCGAGATTTCCCCGATCGGACATTTCAGACACGCGTGTGCGCCGCATTCGTATAGCCCGCGCGATAAACGGAAACGGGAGATAAGACCGCCTGCGGGAGCGCGCGCGATTCAAGGTGAGTTTACGAGCACGGTTTTACGAGACCGATGAATAAGTTACGGCCCGATCGTCGGTAAAGCCCGGCTGACGCGGAAGACTCGCGGATCAAAAATTCATTTCCGCATCCCTTGGAAGCGGAAGGTTCGTCCGGGGTTTCTTTCCAGGGAACCCCACGGTGACGAGAGTCGCGGTTCATTTGAATTTCAATGCGCCGCGACTTTGAATAATTAATAAAAGACCGTAATTATTGTTCCAATCGCGGGACCTTGTGCGATGGAAAAGAGATGAAAAATATGATTGCGAAGACGGTGGGACAATTTTTGCCAAATGTCGGTTATTAAATTGAATATGACTGCGCAATCTCGTCGGAATAAATCATAGAAATAACGAAATAACATCACAGTCTCTACGAAATTGCCGTTGCGTTTATATTAAATATATTATATAGAACATTCTGCATTCAATATATGATATTATTATAAGAAATAAAAAATCAGAATATATTACAAAAATAGAAATTAAACATCATATAATTTATAAGATCTATTCAATCTTAATGGAATCTGACATTTGTTCAAATTTCATGATATACTGATCAATCTTTCGTTGCGTGAAATGATTATTACCGATTTGCTACGTTCTAATCTCATTAGACGACAGCTTATCTACGAAATACATGTAAAACTGATTACTTACGTGGCTGAGGCGAAAGAGAATTGTCCGTTGCTATTGGAGGAGGAGGCGGAGGTACGATCCCACTTTCCGGTTTGGCGACCAGAAGTACGACGCGATCTTGGGTCGCCTTCAGGGTCGCCACAGCCTCTTCGTGTGTCACGTTCTCCAGGTTTTTATCGCCCTGCTGAAATCAACGATGATTCAGTATTTTAGCGTTATACGCTCTTCTTCAATCGCGCGCATTTAACATTGAATCATTGATCAAGGGCAGAGGAGATATATTTGAAACATTGCCAGTATCTATCTATTTCTTCGCAGTTCGAAATTTCAAGCGACACGTCACCAATAATATCCATCTATAGAACGAGTCGTTAGAAATTAGCGTATAATTCCTAGTGAAATCCTGTAGCAAAATATAGATGGCAATGAACAAGAGACACATTTCTGCATTTATGCCTCGCATCCGTATTCATTCACCGCGCGATTTATTCGCTTCTCGCGTAGATATCATTCACTGGGAAATGTCCTACTTTTCCGTCCTGTTTATCGAGAAACCGGCTGAAGAAAGACTGTTTCTGAGATACGAACTTGGCACAATCGTGCGACGTACACAAACGACTCGATCGCAGTGCCGTGAGCATTCGATAATTGATTTTCGCTTTCAATTTCCCCTGTCAACCTCTCTCTCGTTTCTCTCTTTCCTTTTTTCCCTTCCTCATTCGTTCATCGCAATTGTCTCCCTTGAGACAAAGACAATCGCGATTATTACCGCGCTGACGCGCATTGAAAGACGATTAACGAGGAAACTGCAACGCGATTCTCTCCAGTGGATCGCTAATCTGTGATTTAGTCACGCTTTAAATTCAAGTATATATAGGAAGAAACATATATAATAAATATATATATCGTAACCATGACAGAATTTGATTTTCGTTAATAACATTAAACAATATTTATTATGCAACTATTTCAAATTATATTCCCATTATTTTATCTCAACGACTATAAAATTTTATATGTAATTCCATTAAGTTGAAATAACTCTCTGTAAAGAAACTCTCTTTGCAGAAATTTTTAAATTTATATGGAGAGGGAGAATATATTTGTTTAATAAAAATTATGTACGAGGAGAGGCTTATGATCGCAATGTAATCAAGTGAGATCGAAAGTTCTTGTTCTTAAGAAAAACCGGCGGTTAAAGTGCGGATAGGAAAAGTAGATTAGGTTTTCCAAGACGCCACCAAAGTAATTGATAGCTCTTCCATCAGCATTATACAGCTGGCGTTATATGGCAGACGGCAGCTTTCGCTAGTCTACGATTTTTCGCTTCGGCGATTTCACTACCTTTACGGCAGCCTTTTGGGAGCCACGCCAAAAAAGCGCCGATTAAAGCTACCGCGAACGAGTCAGCTGGCTTGATTTATGACTATCGTTGGAGAGTGAAGTGCAAAATGCGCGCGTACGATCGAAAGACGCTTTCTCTCCTCCCTCTTTTTTTTTTTTTTTTTTTTTTTTTTTACGGAAGTGCGTTGAAAGTCATAGCTTTTCATGCCACATCGAAGGTGGCCATCGGATTTTTGTCGATTATGAAACTAATCGAAATCTGAACGATTTCTCCATCTTTCCATAATATTCCATATCCTTCAATTTTATTTACAAAATTTATTAGAATTTTTTTGTCTTTCGCAAAACAATATATAGATACTAGAAATAAATATAAAGCGTTAAAATCTTACTGTAAAATAATTTTAGCCTTTAACTCGGCAAAATTATAGAAAAATAAACTTGAAATTACGTTATTGCTCAATCAAGAAAAACATTGAAAATATTTCCATATCAAAAGTTTAATCGAATCCTGATCCACTCTAAAAAAAAAAAAATAAAAAATAAAAAAGAGAAATCCCTCCATTATAAATTTTATAATTAGATGGAAGAGAAACTTGTGTGACATGTTCCGTGGAGGATGTTAAAAAATACTTTTGTTATTTTTGGCAATCCAATAGAACGTATCCCAAGTTTTTCTCTTCACGGATTATAAAATATAAAATTTATAATAAATAGAGTTTACCTGGGGAATAGATTAGAGCGCAATTAAATTTTCGGTATGGAAATTTGTTCACACAATCAGCTGTTTACGACAGTGTCCCGAAACTTTCTTGCCGCTTACGTTTAATTCTTCCGCGTGGCAAAGTAATTATCGATCGTAGGGTAATTAGTTTTAGCGTACGTAAAAGTCCAAAGTTTTCGAGAGTAATTATAAAACTCGAAATACTTTTCAGACTCGCTCGAGCATAGGTACTATAAATTCATGTTTTTTTTTCATGCGATTTATATGCGTATTTTCCAATCGTAAATATACATTTTCTACACTTTCAAAGACCGCTTTTATTTCTGTTTCGAACTATATTTCAAAGTCGGTAGAAGATTCACGATAGAATCATCAGACTTTATCAGAGCCGCAATCGAAATTATCTTTATACTTTCTCGATATTTTTGGTAACCCTTGGGAGAAGATATAGATAAGAGGATGATTTGCCATAAAGCCCTAGTTTCTCCAATTATTATAAAATTTAAAAAATTATATGGATAAAATTTTTTGAGAACGAGTTGAAATTTGATTAAACTTTTAACAATACTGAAATTTTTTAAACAATAATGTAAAACTTTCTCACAGGGCCTATATTTTATTCATATAATATGAAAATATATTTTATTACTCAAATATTACTTCGCTCAACGTATATTATTAATTTTCATTTTTTGGACAGCAATCTAAAAAAAATAACATATATGACTCACACGACACGTGCGTCATTATAAAGTAATCAGCCTCTTATAGAATATTTTATCGCGAGAAAGGAATTCTACAAATTACTTATGATATTTGGAAAGGTAATGCAATCTATTTACACATATCTCTACATTTATCTTTCTACACGAGAAGGAGAGGGAGAGAGAGAGAGAGAGAGAGAAAGGGAGAAGTTGTCATAGACATAAAAGGGTGGTTTCGCAGTCGCTCTTTCGAAATGAAAAATGGTCGCGACTTTATTTTTCTACAAACACACGTGCTCTGTTCTTCAACTGTAAAAAAAACAAGCAAAAACCTAGACGAGCTTTCAACCTATTTATCTCGAAACGAGTCGTGTTTGTGCCACACGATTCAACGTATCATATATATTTTGCAGTGCATAATTTGATTCGGACAAAATATATGTATATGCTATCTATATATTTCGGCAAAACACAAACATTTCGCGGCGCGCGAGGAACAAATGATGTGATAGATTTACTTACCAGAGCATTCCTGACGGCCACCAATTTGTCACCGACGACGAGACGACCGTCTACCTGGGCGGCTCCGCCATCCATGATTTTGGTAACGTAAATCCCATTATCGCCTGGTATATGTTGATTGCCGATACCGCCGGCAATGCTGAAGCCGAGGCCCTTGTTACCCTTGATAAGCTCGATCTCCATTAGCTGAGTGTGTCTCCGTCGACGTACGTACTGAAAATCGATGCACCAACATGACATTAATTGAGCACGGGCCTCGAAAGAGACCTCCTCGCCTCGATTAACGAGTTAATTTCGAGGAAGTTGAACGTTTTTAAATTTAAACAGCGTAATGCTCGTTTTGTTTGAGAAGCATTTAAAAAGGAAGCTCCATTTTGCGCTTTTTCATTCCCGGTGTAACAATGAATCCACGTAATTAAATGCCCGTTCGATGGCTGATCGGAGGAGATATATACCCATTCGAACTACTCTCGTTTACCCGGTGAGATTTATAAAGTGGATTTGTTCCCGTTCGACGCAATTCTCCTTAAAGGCCCGTTTATATCGCCTTTTAAGATGGTTTCGGTACGTTAATTAAACTTTGCACGGGTAAAGCACTGTTAAGTGTTACGAGATTGCCGATTGATATACCTACATTTTATCGTGATGCAAACGAGATTAAAATATTTATTAGCATTAAAATACATGAAAAATATTTTTCTCTCTATTTTTCGTAAAATCACTGATTTTATAATACAATAAAACGCGATTAAATATGAGTAGAAATAATTTAATTTCACAAATATATGCAAGGTGCAATAAATCAAGCGTTCATTATTTTATGTACCTATGCCGCAGTTTCTGCATTGTAAAATAACGATCTCATATATACCCATCATAAATATTTAAAAACTTATGTTTGGATGCAATAATTTTCACAACCATAAATTAAATTTGATTGCGAATCACTCATAAATCTAGATTGTATAAAATTGAGTTTATTTCCGACGGTCGTATTCTTGTATTAAAGATGCGTTTACGCGGAACAGGAGTAGCTGCAAAGCCGGACTTTATATCTGGATACCTAATAATAATATTTAGGATAGTCCAGCCGTAAATGCCTTTATGCCTTCCTAATTATTTCCAGAAAAAAGGATTAAGCATGCAGAAACGTTGACAAACGAATCCCTCAAGAAACATTATTTTCGAAATTATTTTTCTGGCATATTATTTCATTTGAATTTTTCGAAAACTTCATATTATAGATTTTAGAAAAATTTTTGATTAAAATTTTTATAAAACAAGATGTACACAATCTTCGATTGTTTATGCTAAACTATCCACACATCAACTCTTTTTTTCCTCTCGAAAAGGAAGCTACAGGAGTACAATCCACCTGGGAGATTTTTTTTTATCGAAGGGTGACATTAACGTATATCTAAGAGGCGCGTAACGAACGATCCCATCGAAACTTTTCCCCATTCCTCGGCGACTTTGTCGGGCTACAGGAATCTCGAAAGGCCTCGGGTGAGTGATCGTCGCTTCGGGACTTTTCTCAGGCGTATAAGCCGAAGATATTCGATGCGTCTTTATGACAAATATGGAATCCGGGAAAGGCCGTCAATCTCGCGAAACTTTCTGCGACTCGAAATGTCGCCGTGAAATTGATGACATTGGTAAAAAAAAAAAAATCGCAAGCACTTTGACGAGAAAGCGGAACGAAGAAAGTTCGCGGTAAACTAAATTGCGAAAAAGCACGCGCGATAACCGCATGCAAAATGATTAAAATGACAAGTATGAAACAGAGACAAATCCGATGGTGAAGTTATACACGAAGTATCATCGATATCTCTATATTTGACGGAGACTGCAACGCGCATCTTACTAAATAAACAGCAATAATATACTGATAACGTTTGCCTAATATACAGTTAATTAAGCACTCGGTTATTAATTATTGGCAGATAGCTTAGAAATTGCATATGCATACGCAGCGCAAGTTTAACAGCAGAAAGCACATGCGTTACAACATTTGCAATTCAATTATTCCTGACACATTCGTCGTCAATTAAATCCGCGTACTTGAGATGCGCACATGATATGGCATATGATCGTAGTGTGTAATAATGTGCCGTCCTTTTAACGCCTGTTCAATTCAGTTAAATTCAGATTTGACGTTTGCATGCGTTCGCATACGGTGTCATGCGTCAATTAACGTCAATCTTTTGGGAATTGCATTTTTTCTTTCAACGTTGTAACTCGCGTTTTATAATAATTTGTAAATAGATAATCATTAATTATATAGAAATCGAGACACAGTACTCCTTTTTTTATATAATTATAGATATATAATGTAAGTCATATCGAAATGTACAAATGTAGGCGAGGCCTCTGAGATAGCGATAACTCTATCTCTCGACAATTAAGTAATGCACTTTATTAAAGTTAATAAGAACTCGATCGACGTAATTAATTTATTCATCAAAAGTTCATATTTTATGCATCAGTTGCTCATTTATATGCCATATCAAGAGTTCTTGAAGTTCGAAAGTTTTTTACTATAATTTCCTTTAAGGGAAAATAAATTAAATATAAATGTAAATAATCACCTACATATTAGGAAGCGGAATTTTTTGGTAATAATTACATTCTATATATTTACAAGTTTCTATAATCTGTTTCATTTCCATCCCTATTTTTTCATTCACTTTTTACTATGTTTCTGTAAATTTCAGCGGCTATATATATTAATTTTAGAAATCAATTTTTAAAAACTGCCTGAGAAGGCAATCTGTACTTGATATCTAAAGTTATATTAAACTTTGATTTGGAGGTTTTAACTAAAAAAATTAGAAGCCAAAAAAGAAAGTGTATATATTAATATTTTTTGAAATACCTCTACTGCTGCTTTAATTAAAAGCTTTGCAGCTGTCGAGTGCTCACAAGTGCGCTCGCAGGTAGAACAAACGCTGCAAGAGCGTCCCAATGGGAACAAGTACATGCATATTACGCGTAATGGAATTAGAGGGTAAAGCTTACCAGCTTGACGGTGTTGCCGGCCCGTTTCAGCGCGTCTACGGCGGCCGCATGCGGTACGTCGACGACGGACACGTCGTTCACCTGCAGTATCGTGTCGTTGACACGTAGGCGGCCATCCGCGGACGCGGCGCCGCCCGGTATGAGCTTAGTGATGTAAATTGCAGTATCGTTGCCGTAATGCGGATTGTCGGTGCCGCCGGCGATACTGAAACCTAGGCCCGCCCCTCCTCGTTCCAAAACGATCTCCTCGTACTCCCAGTCGTCATCGCCATTCACCTGAAAGCATAAACGCGTGCGTGTGACATTATTTTTATGTTCCTTATATATCTTCAGGAAGAGGGTGTCCAGCAGACTTAATGAAAAAATTCCCTGAATTTTTAGTATTATTTTTTCCAAATATATAATTTGCATATATCTATATAGTAAATCAATTTTAAATGTTGAATCATGAAATTCTTGAGATATTTTTGTCAACAATGAAAAGGTTCGGAAGTTGAATGAAAATTTAAATCAATTATACAATCTGTATTATATGTACGATAATCGAAACGAATATGTAACTATAAATTATTTAAATAATCACTTTTTATTTATATTATATCAATTTTTTAATTTTGTCTTTGTCAAACACATTGAAATAAAATAACACGACGATGAAAATATAAACTAACGAACACGCTGTAGATGAATCGATTTTTAACAGCAGAAAATTAGCGTGCTGGGAGTCAAGGAAAAGTTTGACAAATGTAGAATAATGTGAAAAAATCCAGATAAATGGTAAAATTTTCTGACTTTTCACTGACAATTCCAGATTTATAAAATTCCCCGACAATGCCCGGTTTTCCAGATTTTTCTTACCGATAGACACCCCGTATAAGTTTTATTGTGTGTGAACACAAAATTTGTTTGTTAATTTTTGAAGTAATTAAACATGGCAAAAAATTGTCGAGGGTCACAGTAATCAAATAGAGTGTCTTATTAAATCTTAATCTAGAAAGAAAGTGTTCTTCTCTGACGAGGGTCTAGGCTCCGCACGACAGTTCAGAGTCGTGGGGGTATCCACAATCCTAATTGCATGGGGAACTTATGCTCTCCCTGCGCCAGGGTGAGGTTAAGCGGTTAATTGATTTTGAGCCTCACATGAGAGAGTAGATTAGGTTGTGCACCGTCCCGATCGATGGCGGTCGGTTACGCTGGGACAAAGCAGGTCGTTTAAGCCCTCGACATCAGTTGACGCGGCGTTATAGATCGAAACACTATTCCGTTTATATTCCAACAAGGCAGCGCACATTGTTTGCATTGTGCATTGTATGCAGGATGAGTGATAAAGAGTACGTTTGCAGTATATACTATACTCTCTTTGAAGAAAATTAGAATACTTTTTCAATGATCTGGTTTCAGCAGAAACGAATTCGAGCGAGATTGATATTTGCGAATTATTCATTGATTCATTTCGCGTAAATTTTATCGTCGTTACAAGTCGACGTTATAAATTGATGCACGTGCAAAATTCTGGGAAGCATGGCGTTTGGCTGGCTACGAAACTCGTTACCCGGTCGAGCGTTTTAAAAGACCTCATCGTCTAATTAACTTTAGGCAACGTCGACGTAAAACATATTATATTAATATTCCGTGACGATGGGATAAAAAAAGATCGGTCGTGCGAGAATCAGTATCGTCAACTTTCTTGCTTTTAAATTTGGTGTCAAGGTAAGCCAAGTCAATTAAAATTTAAAAAAACACATCAATCAAGATAAAAAAAAAAGGAAAGAAAAAAGAGCATTCGAAAAAATGTAATATACATCATTCTTTACACACCCGAGAATGTATTGTAAAAAATGTGAACAATTGTGTAAAATAAAGAATAATAAGAGCCCTATAACGCGAAATATTATTATGCGATCACAAGCGAAGGCGAATTTAATTAAATCAGTCGAGAAAAGCGGTGGAAAACTTATATACGATTAACACGATCCCCGGAGGATTACACACCTAATGAAGTAACACAGGATTTCCTGCAGGAGAGCAAACAGTAAAGGCCCTTCACGCGCGCGATCGCGCAATATAATTATCCGCAATCCACCAGAACGTGCAAAACCATTTTAATCGGATCGGAAGCCAAGTAAGCCATAGAATAATATGCTAGGCGAACACGTTCTCGCACTACAATCTATTGCACGTCTCTAAATGCGTGTCAGTGTGTTGCGATACGTTTACATTCGATACAATCAAACGGTACGATTCAATGGAGTGTCTTTGGATATGCATTATATAGATTACAGTAGATTAAAATTTACACCTATGTTAAATTAGAAGATATTGTCACCGTTGATGTATTATTGATATCAATATTTGTTTCTAATGGATACATTCGAAATGTCTCGTTTATATCTTGCGTAGAAATTAAAAAATCGAATAAATAAATAATTTTTTTATATCAATAATAAGGTTTATATGCTCGTGAAAAAGATTTAGCATGAAAATCGCGCAACAATCCTCGAGAAACGACAGCTGCAGCGATCGGTTCTTCCTAAACCATCGGCATCAAAGCGTAATACTCGACAGCGTATCAGTTGCACGTTGGATTCTTTGTACATCTCACCGAATGCTACCGTATAGAGGGTTAAAGGCCTCGCAGAGAACGCACGAAACCGATGATCATCATCGCAATTATGCGTCTAGCCGCGTACGTGCCATTCCGATCGCGTCAGTTGTTAGCGCAAACAGATCCGATACGGAAGGCGAAAGGATGATCCGCGATGCGGCGAAATTCTCCATCTCTCTCCCGCGCACGCGCATATATCGGAATGCATCTCTGGATGCATTCCGATGCGCCTGCACCGGCCGACGCGCGTGCAGATTTGACGCACGCAATGCGATAGCTCGATGCATATATCGCGGAAATTAATCGCCCCGGAATTATGCTATTCTGTTAAAGCTCTTCCCCCTATTCTTCCTCCCTACTATCCCATCCCTTGTATCTGCAACAACGTCACCGATCGCGGCCCATCAACGTCGCGCCGCGGCAATTATGTCCGCGCGAGAATTAGCCGGCGATTAACGACGCGATTATGCAGCCGCGCTAATTAATTGTGCGACGAAAGGGGCTCTCGCGCGATTCCGCGCGCGCTCTACCGCAGCGGCGTTAGTTTATCCGATTTGTTTGACGGCTGGTTACTGGCGTCGATAAATTGGTCTGCGCGTTTCGCGCCGATGCATACCTCTCGTATCTGCGGCGGCACAGATCGACCCGCGTCTGTCGAGCCACGGTTTCAAGGGAATGCGTACCGAAATAAATTAATATGGCGCTCATTTTTTCTGGACATGACAAAGTATTATGTGTTTTTTTTTTATATAACTGAAAATTGTTCGCTCTGAAAAATTCATTATTTTCAAATTTTCGCGAAATTTCATCGCACAATTTCATGCAATTAATTTTTTCGTAATATATATATATATATACATTTATATTACAAAATTATTTCTTTTATAGATTAGATATGCTGTAAGATTATGCTGGACCGAGTGCATTAATCAAGAACAGCTAGTTACCATTTTCTGAATCCGATTGACCATGGTGGCAATCATTATCCGATCAACCATCAAGTGGATATCCTCGACATCATCCTACCACTCGCGTGAAAATTAATAACATCAATGTATTGGGTTGTTCAAAAAGTCATTGCGTTTTTTTCCAATAGATAGCGCTGTCCACATTTATTTGTATCTGAGCGTGCCATGAATGTCAAATGTTTATGCACATTTTGTTGTTGACACTTAACCTAAAAACCAAAAAAAAAGTTGACGCAATTTAGTCGAGTTTTGTGCTTGCAATTGTAGTTTAAACATGGAGAATTTTGAAGAGCATATTCGCCATATTTTGCTTTATTACTTTAAAAAAGGGAAGAAAGCAACTGAAGCAAGGGAAGAGTTGCGTCAAGTTTACGGCAGACATGTCATTGAAAAACGTCAGTGCCAGAACTGGTTCGCCCGATTCCGTGGTGGTGATTTTTCGGTTAAAGACGCTCATCGCTCCGGTAGGCCTTCCGAGATTGACGACGATAAAATCAAGGCATTGGTGCAAGCAAATAAGCATTCAACGGTTCGGGAGCTTGCTACCGCTCTAAAAGTGTCCATTGGAAGTGTTCATGGACATTTGAAATCGCTTGGTTTCGTGAAGAAGCTCGATATTTGGGTACCGCATGAGTTGAAAGAAATTCATCTGACAAAGCGTATGAACGTCTGCGATCAACTCACCAAACGCGAAGAAAACGATCCGTTCTTGAAGCGTATGATCACGGGCGACGAAAAATGGATTGTCTACAACAATGTGAGCCGAAAAAGGAGTTGGAGTAAGCGAGATGAAGCACCGGAAAGGCAAGCAAAGGCGGACATCCACCAAAAGAAAGTGATGCTGTTAATCTGGTGGGATTGGAAGGGACCAGTCTTCTATGAGCTGCTTCCACAGAATAAAACGATCAATTCCGATGTCTACTGTGAGCAGCTACAGAAATTAAGTGATGCCATCGCACAGAAACGTCCCGAGCTGATCAATCGTAAGGGTGTGGTGTTTCACCACGACGATGCGAGACCACACACAAGTTTGGTCACTCGGCAAAAATTATTGCAGCTTGGTTGGGATGTGTTGCCACATCCACCATATAGCCCAGACCTTGCGCCATCAGACTTCCATCTATTTCGCTCCTTGCAAAACTCCTTGAACGGTAAAACGTTTGCTTCTGAAGACCTCATCAAACAGCACCTTGACAAGTTTCTCGCAGAGAAAGATAGGAAGTTTTATGAACGCGGTATTATGAAATTGCCCGAGAGATGGCAAAAGGTCATTGAACAAAACGGCCAATATATTATTGATTAATGTTCATTACGTATATTAAATAAACGCACCTGAAAATCAAATGAAAAAAACGCAATAACTTTTTGAACAACCCAATACTTCCGCTCCACCAGATCCGATTATACGTGGCGATGAGTGGCGCTTCGACTCGAACAATTTCAATAGCAAGCAGGTGTTGCCTCGCTAACGTTTGACAGGTAGGATTTATTACAGACGACGAACAGATTTATACGTTTTACGTAATGCGCCGCCGATCGTCGTCATGTCTGCGCGTTTATTCATTATGACGCGATTTTTGCCTCTCTCACCGTGCGGAGGATATATACGGAATTGCATAAATCCACGTCGCGTTTTATGCGACGCGCGTATATTATCGAACGACGACAATCGACAACAAAGAGACACGCCGATGTCTCGTCTTTTTATCGTGAATAAACTCGAATTTTTTGTTTAGTACTATTCCTCCCCTCGGATATTTGCCGCATGATGGAAACATTCGTTTTTTTTTTTTTTTTTTTTTTTTTTTTACGATTTGACAATTGACAATTCCGGAATTGAAAAGACGATAATTACACTCGCGATAAAAGAGCTCGATTTAATCATCTTTGATATTATTATTTCACACGAATGCACTTGCAACAATTTCGCGATCCGAGGATAGAGAGAACTATAGTTGTCGTACGAGCGTTTTTCGCGGACTGTGGGAATGATACGGCCGCAGAGAAAAGGCGAAACCACCGGGACTACCGTGGCGCAGCGACGCACGACGGCCAAGAAGAAGTAACGTTATCCGAGTCTCGGTTCTCCGGAGCATTACTTGCTCGCTCCGCTTGCGTACTGTCGTTGCCAGTCATCGCTATTATAATATCGGGCGGGGCGCGCGCGTTTACCGCCAGCTATTTCCGACACTCTGTAAAAATAAACCGCGGCACGCGTCCTGATCGCGTGGTGCGGCGTGGCAGAGCATGGCATGGCATGACACGGCACGACGTGGCGTGGTCGCCTAAATTAATCGGGCTGTAGCAAAATTTGATCGATGGCTCCTTCGTGCATTGACCGCTCGCACTAATTTTACGTTTCGTCGCGCGTAATTAAAATAGGCCGCGTTTAAAGGTGCCTTTTCATGCCCAGCATGCTGCAGCGCAGCAAATCAGTCACGTGATTAAAATTTATTAGAGCATATTTCTTTGTTCTCTTATTATTTCAAGGTTAAAATTACGATTTTTGCTTTTATATTCTCATAATAATTTATTTTATTCTGAAAAAAAAAATCTATTATTTAACTAATATAATAATAACAATAATTAGAATCAACTAGTTGCGCGCTCTTCTAGCTTTGCTGCCTTTGCCATTCGTTCAATTGAACTTCACCAATAGCCACAAACCGAAGTATGCTGTACGTGAAATGATACCTTTAACTTACGAAATTCCGTCGCGAAAATAAATCTCGCCGTGCCCGCGCATTCTCTGTCACTTTTATACGCGAAATGTTATTTTTAACCCTCGCCGATGACGCGATCGCGCGAAGGGCCACGTACGCACGTGGATCTCGGAAACTTGGCTCGGTATTATACCCGGAGGAGAGACATCGTCTGTGTTTCGAATTAACGTCCCGCCGTGTCAGAACCGGCTATATTCGTCGGTCTTTGTCGGTGCGCGCGTGCCGGTTAAAGATAGACGCGTTTCGTGGCAAAGTAGAGCGAATTTTAGGCTGCGCCGACCTTGAAAAGATAAGCACCGCGCCGTCCCATTATCTTGTTCAACGAGTTTTCGAGTAGAGGAAAAAAGTTACTCTACGTCTTCAAACAAAGTTTGAGGATTTAAAACGTTTTCCCGTCAAGATCGAAAATTCTATATCTTCATTATTTTGTCAGAGATAAGAGTGAGACTTGATGAAAAAAGCGAGCAGCTCTCTATCTTGGAGAAATAAATGCAAATGACACCGATAAAATAATAATGCGCGAGGAGATCGGGATGATATTGTGAGTTTTAATCTCCGGAAGTTTATACACGCGGAATGTCGGCGGTCAAACCGATAATTCAACGTGCAATCGCGGATTTAACAACGAATGAAATTACCGTCGTCGGTTGAATCCACAACTTTTCTTTCTCGCTTCTTCCTGTCATTCAAGTAGATGACGGATTTTCCGAGATGTTAGCAGAACTGTTGCAGAAGATGAGAGAGAGAGAGTTTGTTGAATTAAGAGGTAGCTGAACGTACGAAGGTCCATTACTGCGTCAGGAATTTACGCTTCGTGGAGAGTGAGAAAGGAAAACAGAGGAAAGATAAAAATTTAAATTATGAAAGAATAGATTAGAGAGAGAGGCAAAGAAAGGCAAAGATTTCTCGATGATAACTTTGATTTATAGAAGAAATTTTAAAACTAATGCAGTGTTTTTTCAAATACCACATTTCTTTCAGTTATTTAGTTTTACTTACCAATCAGTTTTAATAAGCTTAATGCAAATTTAATCGCAGATTTTATGTAAATTATAAAAATCAAATGAAAAATAATATTTATATTCGGTATAATTATATTTGTAAATTTTTTATGCAGATTATCGCATAAGATTTGTTATTTATAATCAGTTGTAACGAAAGCAGCGCGAGTGTAACACAGGAAGAAGACTCGTGCAATCCTTTGAATTTAATACTTCCTCATTTTTTTCTGGTAGAAACGTCTGCAGCGAGTTCTACTTGCGTACAATAGCCACGCCAAGGTAACGTAAGTAATGTGCGTGGCTAAAAGGCGAGAACCAGGGCATGTTAAGAGGAATTACCGCCGGAGGTAATCCGAGTTTTGCGAGAGAGTCGGTACGGTGCTCCGTTGTTTTGTCCGGAAAATCGTGACAAAAAGCAACGCCCTTTCACCCGGCTTTTGAATTCCGGAAACGCGGATGCGGAGTTTTTCGAAGAAAGGTCACGTCAAAAGCGAGCAATTATATGTCGGATCGATCCTACAAACTTGTATGCAACTTTCCGTTTGTCACAAACAATTCTACATCGCGCTGAAAATAAATTAACATTTTATGCATAATATATTACGGTACGTTCCATCATGTTTCGCGATTATTTTATTTTATTAACGCTAAAGCGATCGTGCGAACCTTCGCTGTATCTCGCGCGAGTAATCCATCAGCGTGTATAATATCAATTCAAGACATATCCGCGAATAATCCAAATCTGGCGACAGCGAAACAGCCAATTTACATAAGTGGACTATATCGAAACTTGCAAACAGCGTCGGCCAGTCGGTTAAATTCTAGCGTGCGACTACTTAAAGGTTATCGCCAAATGAAAGTTCGACGAGCTCTCTGCCACGAATTAAACGACGCCCGCGGCTTAAGGTGAGAGCTCCGAATGCGGCAACTCGAAACTACGCTCGCCGTAGCTTACATTAGGAAAATTGGAGCTCCTCCAACCAGCCTGGCATCGGATCGACGCTGGGGTTTATATACATATATGTACGTAGCCTGTTTCTCTCGGCCAGCTCGCGCGAAAACTTATGTCGCCGCGACTGGCAGCGCGAAACGTGGCGACTAATTGCCACTCTGTCGGCAAGAAAAAGCGACGCCTCGATTGTCTCGAGTGTATATATATATATATATATATATATATATATATATATATATGTATATATATATACGTATAGGGCGTCGCGGTGTCTGTCCAGGCCGGCGATTATTTCGTCCAATTATGGACCGAGCCAGACCGCGGAGAAGTGTCGTTTTCTACGTTCACGGTGGTGAAATTTTTGGTGCCGAGGCCATTCGCCCCCGGATGCACGACGAGTCTCACTCTCTCGCGCAATCTCCGGTTTAATTTCATAAAAATAAAAAAAAAATAAAAAAAAAATTATACGGGCTTTTCGCGAAACTGGGCCGGCTGCCGGGAAAAGTCGTAAGTTGGAAATGCGCGGAAAGAGCCAGGTCACCCGACATCTAATTAACGCTACTCAAAGCTTACGCTATTTTTTTAAATTTAATAACAAATTTAACAAGTAATTACTTCTCTCATATATGTATATTCTCTCTAGTTTATCTGTGGATTATATATTACACGTTTTATATTCATCATATGTAAAAAGCTGTGCGAATTAAACATTTCTGAATGACGTAGAACCATCAGAGACTTTCGACACGATGTTAAACAATGAATATAAAAAAGTACGATGAAAAATTATATCTGTAAAAAATACTTATGACGGTAAACAATTGCGCGAGAAGAGCCAAGTGACAGAAATTCACGCGAAATTCTGTCACCCGAGGGAACAAAGTGCGGCGATTTTGCGATCCGCGGAGTGGCGCGATACAAATGTATGTACACTCGATTTTATGAAGCACGTTGCTGTGGATTAACAGATTCGCGAGATCACGTTTTCGAGAAACGTTCGCGGCGAAGAAAAAAACGACAGTTAAACGCCTCAATCTAGCGTGTGCTTTCACCGTCGACGGATTTTAATTTCGCTTAATCGCGGTCGTCGCTTAGTTTGCTTTTTGCACACCCGTTCGTGGTTTTCCTCGCGCACAGTAATCACGTGGAAATTTGCATGTCCGACGAACTCCTTGCGATCGTGACTTCGCATATTCTAGTACCTTCAATTTTTCAATGTTTCTCTTAAACTCAAGCTTGAAGTTCAATAACAAGTTAAGTTATGCCCTCGCACTCGCCGCAATAAATATTTTCACTCCGACAACTATAATATACGATCTAAATAAATACAATATGGAGGGTGAATATTATAAATATAAATAGAATTGTGCTGTAGAGATCAATATTATATGATAGATGTTATATGATTTCCGCAAAAACAATAATAACAATTAAACGTATTTAAAACGTCATAATTCATTCAACTTTTCCTTAATAAGCAAATGGAAAAATTAATTGAAAAATTAGCCTACACAATGAGTCCGTTACGTCTATTGAGGTTATCCTTTAAATGCAAACCAAAACACAATATTTGAATTAATATTCTCGATGCGTCTCGTTCTTTTCTCTTATTTTGAATTATCAAAAAATCTGCTTCAATATTCTCTCCCCGTCTTTTAAGTTTAATTTAAAAACTGTCCTCACACATTCCTGTTTCTTAATTGATCTATGAATAAATAAGTCTCGTTATGTTGTCGATCTAATCTTGATTTATGTTCTGTCTGGGAAAATTTCGTGTTTAAATTTAAACTAATCAAAGTGAGTCAATATTCAGCTGCTACTTTATCAGCTGCCTCACAGTTTCAGTTTTTCATCCTGTGGTTAAAAAAAAAAAAAAATAAATGGCAGACAAATAAATAATGTCGACCGTACGAAAATATGGAGTATGTTCATACTTTGAAATATTTTTAATAGAAGAAAAAAAATTGTTGTTAAATCAGATTACATTTTCGGGAACAATAATTTGCGCATAAAATCATATTCATCCGTAATTTGATAAACGGATACAATTATACCCAACATCTATCCTATCGAATATTTATGGAATATTAAAGCATTACGTAAACCGACACTTGTTCAGCATTTTTCTAAATGTACCACTAAAAACCGAGAGTTAATTACCTGTGCATCAAATTCGCTACATTGACGAATTATTTCCATTCAGTGCGAGAGCAGCATCGCGATGCGATAGTGGATTCACATTTAAACATGCCGCGGCATTTTGACTCTCTGCAGGTGCGGGTTTAATTCATGAAGCTCGTACATCCCGGGATTTAACGACGATCCACGGCCCTTCCCCTATACTCGAATTCGATGTTACTCCGGGCGTAAACTCGCGATACCCGAAACGCGCATAAAACACGGACAGTATATGAATGCGGGATCTATGAACGCGTGTGCATTTATGCTGCTATCTCTGCCTGAACGATCGTGTGTCCTGGAAACGTAAAAACGCTTTGACTGGCAGCTGTAACATCGGAAAAATATAAAGAGTTGCGTCTTTCCATGCGTTCTATATACCAAATAAATTTACGACTGAATAAGAAAAATTATTAGATCGAGGTATAATCAATTGTTGATAATAAAATTTCTTAAAAATACATATGTAGAAAATTTTTGTTTGAGAACCGGCTTGATAAACATTGTCGAGACATGAGGTAAGAGACTTATATTAATAAAAAGAACAAGATGAACGACGTAATCGACCGAAGAGAGTACGCGCCAAAATAATCTATTTATTCTCCCGAAATTGATCTCGTACAAATTTATCGGCTGACATTAAAAGTCACGGCGCGCGAAATTAATTTCATACGCCGCTTAGAGTGTGATTAATGAGCTCGTATTAACGACCCAATCTTTGCGAGCCGCGGGTGCGCAAAGTTTCCCCGGGCATATAGGAAAATTCGTGCGGCTGCAACGTACATTGCAGTTGAAAGTTAATTGATCGTTTCAACACATATTCAACGCGTAAAGAGCAACAGTCGGCGGAAATTCGCGATCGAGATCTTTCTTGTGCAAAGTATCTTCTCTCATGGAGCGCGGTCTGATTTACTTGGGACGTAAACAGACTATGCGATACTTTTAAATGTGATTTTTTCCTTCGAACGTCCCACGCACACACAATTGTTTAATTTAATTCTCTTACAAAGTATCCCTAAATTTTCAACGTAATCCTAGCTAATTTATTCGGTCGATTTAATCGCGACCCGCTGCGACGAGATTGCGACGGGAGACTCAATGCTCTTGTGCGTTTTTCTCGGCGGAGAAATCTAGAAGACGATATATACGCGCGCCGTTTTTCCTGGCGCCTCTCTGCCGGGTCTGAAAAATATGCAGCGAAAGTGGAGAAGATCGGACGAGCGGCAACGCGTTAAGCTTTCTTTACACACGAAAGAAACAGGCCGCGATAATGATATAAATATTCATTAACGGTGCTTCCGTCTGAGAAAATCCCGCGAGAGAAACAAATATAAACAAATTGTAGCCTTTTTATCGATATCCCGGAAACGGTCTCTTATGTAAAATAAATGAAACTGCAAATAGCGATGTATCAAATCGCGATATTTATAGAGGATACTTCTGGATTGAAAATCGGCGTGTTATATAATTTTATATTATTGTAATATTATTATGTCTCTTTCTCTGAATCTCTGAAAAATGTTCTAATAAAATATCGATCGTCTAAAAAGACGTAGCGCGTGCCAAGATATACATATAAAAAGAGGGAAGTGTTTCTCTATACAAGAAAGCATATCGAGAAATTTCCTGGCAAAATTAAATTTGCTCCAAAGCCAACAATGCAAATCATTCTCCGTGCGTTAATCTTACATAATATGCTCCAAAAGCTTCGGTATTTATATAATAGTAAGATCAAAGGTAACAGAATTTTAGATTAAGTATTAAAAAACTGTCGAGATATAATGTCGAAAATTGCACCAAATAATAGTTTACTATTTTAAATATTATATATTGCTAAATACACAGACTTTATATAATTTTGAACTATATATAAATTTAAAAAATCAAGAAATTATTTTTTATTCATACATATATAAATGTATATCGCCTATCAAGCAGCTACTTATAAATTTTAAAGGGCACGTAAAAAGTGTTACGGTCGACTAAACGAGATATTCCGACCATCTTTCAAAATGAAATAAAAATTATTGCCGCCGCATAAACCTCGAAGATGTTTCTGCGGGAACATAAAAGATCATGACTGACACTTACGACGAACCGTTCACAATCGCGTAATTTTCATTCATTGTATATCGTAAAGCAGGAAAATTTTCTAGGAAATTACGACAGAACTCTTCTTTAAGGAGTCGCACACGACGAAAGCCCTCACGCGTTAAATAATAGCGGTAAATGGTATTGTTGTAAAGCAAAATTGTAAATGTATATAAGATGTCAAGACGAAAGCGTTTCAAGTAACTCGCGCAAACTAGCGCTGAACATTTGCACGTTTGGATTACTGTTTTGAATATAATTTTAGACCAAACATAATTATAAATTATCGCGCATATTTATACAGTTCCTGAAGAGATGATTAATGCTTCAAAAAATGCCAAGCGTATAATCATTTTTCTATCTATACATTCTTTATAGATTCAATCTTACTTGCGACGTAATAGCGTAATTTTTTTTAATATTAATAATATATATAAATTTTCGATTAAAGCAAAAGGCGACACTGACAACGAATACATTTTTCTTTTCACAAACAAAAAAGAAGAAAAAGAGAGAGAGAGAGAGAGAGAGAGAGAGAGAGATCGGGAGTGCTTAATACAAAGCACGAAAAGCCGTAAATTTATTCCAATCCTGTATTTCGTATCAGCAAGCTAAAGGCTCCGAATTTGCAGGCGACTCGGAAGCGAAGAAGCCACCCTTATCCCAGTCACGTCCGGCTGCTTTTCTTTTCCCATTCTTTTCTGGCAATACCTAGTGTTTTTCCACGACGCGGAAGGGATTGTCAAATGTTGCTTTCCCTCATAAAAATCCATTCTGCCGAATAGGACGTTTTTATCGGATTACGCGAGAAAATCGAGTGATTCTAGCGCGATAATAGCGCCGAGTTGGAGAACAGCAAAGCCACGAATATCTCATATGAAACGACATGTTGCTCGAATTTGCCATGTAAAGTCGTAAAGCGGAGTTTAGCACGTATAGGTATGATCTCAGAATCGCGCGCGATTGCTTTCTGTCTTTACACGAGATTGCCCGATTTGTTTCGAGGTGCAAAATATCGAACGTCTCTACTTTTTTTATCGCACGATTTGTCCGAATAATCGAATCCATTGTTTCTCGCGCGTACATAACATCGACGATAGTAATAAGTATGCAAACAACAGTAGTATGCAGATTTCTCTCGTTATAACTTTGGCTTTCTCGATTTGTGTAAATTACGATTCGAATAATCGAATTATACAAATCCATCATATATCTTTTATTATTAGCTCGCATTTGGAAATTCAATTTTTGCATCTTAGACTCGCTATAAGCGTCGCGAACGCTCTCAATCGTTCATTATTGCACGCGAAGTGATAAAAAATTTATGCGTCGCACAAATTTAGATCAGCTGACATATTTATGCTGCTCTTTTTGAGAATAAAGGATCTTTTATCGGCGCAGAAACGTGTCAGATTGAACTTGCATGAGCATGTTTTCACGACGATAACCGAAACTGTACGCGAATTTCTAATTACTTCCTCGCGTCCCAGGTAATTTGTAATTGCCGTAGCAAAGAAAGAGAACCGTCGCGTACATTGCAACTCCAAGTTTAGTAACGACGAACTTCAAACCGCACCGCATAATTGCATACAAGCTTGAGGATCTCGTGGTATAAGGTAACGGAGCGGACAATTTCTTGGGGAGCACTTTGACGAGTTAATCTGCGGAATGCCCAAGAACGTCCTCGTGGCGCAATAAACTCCCGTTACGAGAATTTATCGAGACGCGGAGAGTATGAATCCCTTCTCTTCGCGCACGCTAACCCTCATGCTTTCAAGAATTTCCGCGAGGATTAAGACACTTTAGAGCATCGTTACCTCTAGATAGTCTAACAAAGATGATCCTGTAAAGGCTGACGCGTCCGAATTTAATTATCGTATAAAGTTTAATTATATCATTTTTCTTTCTCTCTTTCTCCCTTTCTTACTCTCTATCTTTCAACATATATATGAGATTAGAAAGGAGGACAAACTGTTAAATCAATTATATCAATGAATTATATACTAATTCCATTTTCATCTTTTTGCTCAGTGACATTTGATCTTTGATCCATAACAAAATTCACACACACATATAATATTGATCGTATAAGAAACATTGAAAAACAATATTCACAACACATGTTCAGAGTAATTAGATAAAAAATGAAACCATTTAAAAATATAAAACCATTTAATATTTTTAAGCGTTTTAAAAATATTGTAAAATTAAAAAACGCTTGAAAAAGATTAAAACAATTTCAGAGTAATTGTACTATATCGATGTAGTGAGATATTAAATTGGAAACAAACGTAAATCGAGAACCAAAATAACCAATCTGCATTTGTTCGAAAATAAGTAACAAATCGTTTATTCTATCATTGGAATTATTTCTATACCTCGTAGGGTTTAAACGTGCATTGCTATATTCGTCGAGACTCGAGCAAGAATAGAAGTGTTTCTGATGAGCAAGAGACAAACTATGCAACTCCGAGACATCCTCTCTCTCTCTCCCTAGTTTAGTTTTGACTTTGTTGGATTAACAAAAATTCTGTTCGAAAATGGACGAAACGGAATTACTAGTTGAATCTACCAGAATTCCTTTTAATGCAACAAGCATCTTGTTTGTACAACAAATCAGTTTGTTGGTGCAAACAAGATATTTGTTGTATTAAAAGGAATTCTGGTAGATTCAACCAGAATTCCGTTTCGTCCATTTTCGAACAGAATTTTTGTTAATCCAACAAAATTTTTTTTTCAGTGTAGTAATTCTGGCGCGCATAGAAAATTACAGTATCGTGTTTTACGGTTTACGTAAATCGAATGTGAGGTCCATCGAGGCGATCGACCGGAATGCATCTTCCGATTCACAAACGCCGGCGAATTCCATTCCGCGGCATGTACCATTTACCGGTTTACGTCCGGAAAGTTTACGACTTTATTCCGCGCCTGCCACACACACCCCGAAATTCATGCAAATGCATGACGTCTTCCTTCCTATTTCTACCTCTCTTCTACCATCGCGATGCCGCTTTGTGTCAGCGAGAGGCAGCGTCATTACGGTAAATGGATTTTGTGTTAAGATGCCCTGCGTTGGATGTTTATGTGCATGTGTGATAAACCGATTCACTCTATAATAAAGATTGATTATATATCCAAAATTTACGACATGAGCGTTTAAGACAAGTCGAATCTAAATAATTTGCCTTATTTAATTTTGAAGATTGTTGGATTTATTATTGTAATATGCCTAAGTATTTTATTGCATACATATAATCGAATTTAAATAATGTAATTATTATAAGAAGTAAAATAATTTAGAGAAATAATTCAAATTTTTGGTATGAACAAAAAAATTGAAATTATGTCCCATTTTAACAAATTGGAAAATTATAAATAGATAATAGACGCAAATAAAAATATTGTGTCATCATTGTTAAAACAATAAAACAAATATAAATGCGTATAAAGATTGCGTTAAAACACGTGTATTTGCGCACAATTTTAATAGTATTCAAACTGAAATAATAATCGTTGAAATAATATTTAGAGTTTGTCTCGATTTCACGTCGATTCGTCGAGATACAGTAATTTCTTACGTTAGAACGCGAAGCCAAGCAAAATAAAGAGCCCCGGGAGTTTACTTTTCGTTCAAATTACTCGACGGGGCTTTACGCGCGCGCCAAACAAGTTTCGCGAAGATAAACTTACGGAAATTGTCCGGTAGTTTTAAAAAGTCAGGACAAACGAGAGCTGTCAGAGACAACGAAGTCGACCTAAATACACTTCTGAGGTTTTAAATTTTATCGCGGCACGTACCTGGTAATCTTTCCGTCATTTTCTCGCTTCCCTAATCTTAACTTACCGCTAAATAAAGGTTTCTCATAAAGGGTGTGAATTATAAATAATTCATTTTGTTCTGCCACCGCAAACACGCTATTGAAATAATAATTCGTATGTTGTTGCATATTGTCATTAAAAACGACAGCATAAATTAAATTTTGTAAAATTCATATTAACGTCATTCTTAAATTATAATCGACGTGATTTGTAAATTAGTGATATACTTTATTATATATACATATTTCGGACGATAAACACTGCGCGTGTCACACGTATCGTCTAGATAATTAGTTTATCATATACGTTTATTTTCCCTCGGGAAAATCGGTCCCTTGTAGGAGAACCTCTCCTGGTCTTTATCTGCTCAATTCCGATGCAGATGAGCCGGAATACATTATGATAATATTCTCCAATTTTCAGATGCGGGCAAACCGTCTCTATGGTAGGAACCAACATCCGGACGTGTTTCCTGCTTCATAAATCAATTCATAAACTCAGAGGCGCTATATCGATCGCGAAAAGGGAAGAGAAACGAACGTTTTATAAAAGTGGATTATCCACATTGGCCGAAGCATTAATTATTTTTGCGCGGTGAAGATATTCTTTGAAGCTGATTAATATTTACGATGTCTTAAGGCTCTCGTATAATATCTGTAATAAGATCCATTTTACGCTACGTCCTAAACATTAAAGTAATACGTTGCCATTTTTAATAAAATTTTTAATAATTACTTTAACTTAAAAATTTATTACTCACAAATATGCTATTCTAATACATTTTTAACTGCAACATTCTTGACTAAGGAATATTATTTGCGCGATTAGGACATAAAAACATTGCGATTTTTCATCGACGTTCGATGAAATCGATCGCGTTCCCAGTGCAAATCTGCGTTTGCAGTTTGCTTGGGTGTAACGGGAGCCACCCGAGCGATTACAGAATTTGCGAATTAAAGTTTGTGCACCTGTGGAGAACACGTATCTGCATGTGCCAGCCCACAGGGACACAGCTGCGGGTGTCCTAATTCTGGGGCAAACATTTCCGATCGAACGCACCAGGGACATGCGTTTTCGCTTAATCAGTTATTTTGATATTTACTGACACGATCGAGGGAAAACCCGAACAAAAAATGTTTTTTTACCGTACAAGGACGTAAAATGTTCCACGCAAATTTTTACACGGCATCTCTTCTCGTCCTATACTATCAGCTACATCTTTGTATTGCGCGACGTAAGCGAAACTTTCTTGGATAATTTTTGCATAGTGTTTGCCTAATGGAAAATTCTAACGGATATAATTCTGTTAATTGTAGAGCGAACGCGTAAAGGATCGATATATTCAAGCGTTTCGGTGGTTTTAATAATGATAATGAAAAAATTAGAATAATAAAAATTTTATCTAGAAAAAGGAATATGCCATAATATAAAATAACAAGAGAGGTATTTCCACGTGCAAACCTATAATGATACTTTTTGTATTAATAGAACCACGCGCTCTGCAATTTATCTTAGTATTTCCCGTATACAATAAACGCTATATACACATTTATATATGAATACGAGTCCCTTGTGTACGGAATGGCATTCCAACGGAAAAATGTAATTATTCCTAATATCTATGCGTGCCACCATTAATATAAATTCCACGCCTTGTGCGAACCGCAACAGAATATCCTCCGCGAAATAAAGATTAATGATTGCCAGCACGCAATATACCCGCGTATCGGAAAAATTATTAAGAGCTAAAGAACCACATTGCGTTTGTATTCCATTAATTTAATCGTGTCCTTTAGAAATGCGAAAGCGAATAGAAAAGGAAACAAACCGAAAAAATTCCAAAAGAATAAAAAAATTAACTATAACGACAATATTAAAAAAAGGGCATATTAAAATTTTAACAGAATTGTTAGATTCTGAATTGAAGAGATTTTTTGCTTTAAATTCATATTTTTAAAAAATGCAGATTTTGTGTTGACGTATAAAAATTACGAGAAGCTTATGTAAAGTTCACAAGCACATAATTTATTTTTTTTTTTTTTAATATAAATCTAGAAAGACAGTTTTACAATAAGTTTTTTTCCAATATGAAATCAATTTTTAGGCGCTTGAGTATTAATAAAGAGAAATATCTAATCTAACGATTGAAAAGCGAACTAATAAAGAATTAATACAGAACTGAGTTATTAGACGTGTGAAACTGACACGAAGGGTAACACCGGTGGTGATTTTCTCGGAACGGAAGGACCAGTCATGATACGTCACTAACGACTAATGTCGGCAATTTGCGTCGACGTCAGGGGACGCACCAGAGAGAGCGAAGCATGCACGTCATTCGACGTGATTTATATGACGTGTCCCGTTATAATACCGGCAGCCTATAATGCTATAGGACCGGAAACGCGGCAAGTGCCAGGAGGAGGTGCACCACGTGGTAATCAACGTGAGCTACTGGCCGATGATCCCTAATCACTAATGGATTGTGTCAGGAGGAAATACGATATCGATTATTCCGAATATGATGGAATATATAATATGATTTAATCACCAAATAATTAAGGATGCTTCGTGATAATAAAAATGATTGTAGATAGAAAAAAAGGAAGACGAAGAGAGAGAATAAACTTAAAATTTATGATTATAATTTATAATTGAGAATTATAAAAGATGTCTATATAAAATTTAAAAAAAAGAATGACTTATCTCAATATATTATTGTCTAAATCGATGACAAAGAGATTGCACAATTTGAAGAAATTTTCCTACAAAAGATGTAAACTATAGTTCCATAAAATATGTATTTTACATACTGCTGACATTTTAGCGTTTTGGTTAAGTAAAGACCTAATCAAGGCAAACACATAAGCTCATGAACGTAATGACGTAATATTGAGATGACAAAGCATAGCGTATTGAAGGGAGACAAAATGAAGGTTCTGATGGGATTTCGACGGCTAGGAATAATGCGAAATAGGGTGTTTTCCCACGAGAACGTGTTTGTGCAGCTCAAGTCCCGAATTTTAGATGGCGATCGAAGCCCTGACTCAGAATGACTCATGCGGATAAACCTGAAATATTAGAATTCTCATTATCAGGAACGAAATTATGTTACTATCCACGAATAATAAGTATCCTCCTACTGGATATTCTATCGAGCAAAATGTAGAATTTATTGAAAGCAATCAATGATGTAATATATGTTTAATCGCAAATTTGATAACGAGTTGCTTTAAATATATATGCAAAAGAGCAGAATAATAAATTCAATATCGAATAGCAAATTTTTTCAACAATATTGAACACATACGAGTATCATTTATGCAATCGTATAAATAACGTTTTCGACAACAGCTTTATATCGTTCAATCTAGAGACATTTATCGTCCTATTTACGGCGCTCACACACATAAAACACAGATTTTTTTCTCTCGGGCACATTTATATCTATATCTACACCTACGTGCAACGTACAGTACTAATCCAAAAGAAATGAATACCGGAAGCCGATACCCGCCGCGTATTGACGAACGCTCGTGGAATCTGTCGAGCCATGCGGAGAATTCGCTCTACGCCATGAATCTCTCTCTATTCACGGGACAGTCATTTTGGCGCGAGATTTTTCCGCGATGGAAGGCAAACAGCTCTCCGGGAATCCACGACGGAAATATGATTCCCGCGCAGACGCGACATCCGTAAAAAAAACGACTTGGCTTCATTTCGTCGGATCACGCGGCAGCACCCCATTTGCCTGATTTATTGCCAAGGCCAAGGGAAGAAGGAACGATGCGGTGAGATCGCGGCGACAGGAAAAAGGGAATCCCGGAAGACAGTGAGGCAGAGAGGTGTGATGAGACAAGAGAAGCGAGAAACGAGGCGGCGAACGAAAAGAGGGAGTAGCAGGATATAATCGACGGCAGACGGCGACTTCCGGAAGATTACACGAGCCGGAGGCTGCAGTTTACTCCATTTGGCAAGCTCGATATTCATCGGCTCCCGCGATCCTCCTCTTCGCCGACGACCGTCGACGAATGAAATACGCCCTTGCCTGAATTTCAAACGGCGCTGCAAATCGAATCAGGCTCGCTATGAATCTTCCGACGAGGCCGAAGAGGGTAGAAGAGAACGAAACCGGTGAAGTTTTGAGGAGGAGACGATGGGTGTGTTTGCACATTCGTGAGACAGGGGTGATTTAAAAGGCTGCCGGGGACTAATCAACTCCGTTGAATGAATAATGTCTCGAGATAGGAGGCATTCGGGATAACGCAGGGGTTCGTGTTGCGTCTCGTTTAAATCTCGTCTGGATTCGTGTTTAAAATCAGATTAGTTTTCAATAGAAACTTGTAAATGACGGGTCTAACGATATGCGTCCACACGATCGTTGAAATCCGTAATATATTTGTATATGTATGTAACTTTCTTGATGTTTAATGCCAGCTTTAATTCGTCGAATAATGAACCGATCAAAATATCGACACATGCATGGATTTCCATCCAATTAATATAATATAATAATTAAATGCAACGCGATAGTTAATTAGCCTGATGCACGGATTTACGATGTTTTAATGATATATATTGAACTACGCTATGTGCATATCAAAAGGAAATTGTTTGTATGTAAATGTTGTATATATGTAAAGATAGTATGTATTGCTGTACAACTAGGTGGAGTTTAACTTTCATGTTGGGGGATAATTGTTTTAAGCTTTCCTATCGGAATTTAGAGTCCATGTTGAACAACGCGCTCGAAATATATCGTACAAATTAACATCGCTGTCATTGTAATCCGTATTGAAATTGTATGCCGCGCCCAGTTTTACTATATTTCTCTTCGCCCGCAACGCACATCAAAAATCAAATCAAATTCTCTCTCTCCATCTGTTTTTCTCTCAATGCAATTGAAAAATTGCACTAATTAAAATGATCAAAAAAGAGAAGGAATTATTTCCATTAAAAATTAAATGATTGTAAGCAGAAGAATAAACATTAATTCTTAAAAAGATATGTAAAATCTTTTAAATTCTGAAACTTTTGAACTTCGTCTTTTAACCCTTATTTATAATAAATAAATAATTAAAGATTTATTTTCAAAATATAATAACATATTTTTTAGTTGATTCATGTTTTACGAAATTATTACATTTACTACTTTCGAAATTTTTGAATTCTTCAGTTTTGATATTCTGATACTTATAAACAGATTAATATTTAATTCTATATTAATTAATAAAATCATATTAAGCTTGCCATCACTTTCATATCATCTCGATCCGTAGTCCAACATTCAAAAAAATTAAATTCCTCCACATGTTTGCCGTTTTCAAATTTTCAAACATCGACTTAGAGATGGAGTTTAGAAATTTTACACAATATTTTTACGAACATGCGTTACTTAGATTGTTATTTGGAATTAGACGAATGAAAGTTCTGATAAACTTACTCGAAAAGCGATTGGATTAGTTTCGTGGCAAATTAGACGTGACCGTCTCGAAGAAACGGAAGCGAACGAGAAGCGTAGAAGGAAGCCGCGTGCACGAAGGGAGATGACACAATTTCCTGCATACATAACGAATCGATTTTCGGAAGCTTCCGTGAACTCGAACGCTTCCGGATCTGCCGCCTACACCGATAGGGATTCGTATCCGCCTTAAAAGATCCGCGGATAATAATCGCCAAAGTTAACTAATCAAACAGTGATTAAGGAATGACATGTCGAGAACGAAATTGTTGCACGTAGATTAGAACGTACTACCAAGAGGAGAGGAATCGTTAACGCTAATGACTCAGGGGCAAATAATTATCCGTTACGTCTTCTTGCGCGTGTAATTTACGAGGAGCCGCCGCACAGTAAAGCGATATGAAACTGCAATTACATCACGATAAACTTGGAAGTACGCGCTTGTACGAGACCGTCGCGTTATCTTATTGAAACGTTTGTAATCTCATGTCTCGATTTAATCAGCTGCCGTCGTAATTCGATTTCTGAACCTTCCCTCTGTCGCGCTCGTTAACAAAACTTTTGTCTCTCGACAAACTACTCTGTACTAATACAAATTAAATGTATTTTGTCATCAAGCGTTGTATACTTATTCTGTGTAACATTTCTGATTCGATATTAATTGTGAAAAGGATAGACATCATAATATCGTATCGATGTTACTATATATATATATATATATATATATATATATTGCAAACTTTATCTGTATCGAAGACGAAACAGCTGAGCAATTTGCAGAAATGCAAATAGACGTAAACGCAAATATTGTCATCTGTGTGAATTAATAAAACGTAAATGCTTTCGATTATCGCAGACATTACCGTTCGCGTTCAGTGATATGCAAATTCGCTCAAACTCCGTGCCGAGAGAAAAATTTATACGACCGTCAAAAAATTTAAATAAGAGCATAGAAAAGCCCTCGATAGAATAATTATTACATTTTATTTTGTGAAAAGTTTCAGCAATATTATATAATAGATACAATGTTCTTAGCGAGTTAATTTTTTTTTACTGGTAGGTATATAAGTTAGCGTTGGCTGACATACTTTATCAGTCGAGTGAAACGTGTAAAGTTAAAGAGGACGCAAACTACGCGCAAGTGACGATTGCAATTCTTCTCTCGGTCGCGGCTACTCGCTAACGATCTCCTTGTCCCTGCTACTTTTTACTTTTTACTACCAACTTTCTACTTACGTGTCTCGTGTCGGCCGCGAGAAGAGGAGTGTGTGCCTGCAACAACCGAGCGTCGAGGAAATTAGAAGAGAGATCGCGTAATTTTTTGTTCTTTGATTAAAGGAGCTTCATGCTTCCGGCAAGATCATTCATCCCGCGCATCTTGCAGATTAGATTCCAAAAAATTATTAGAATACAATATCATTCCATCAAAAATATCGTTTATGCGAGAATTATGTACGAGCTTTAACATCAAAAGTTTGCATTCTGAAGCGTGTTCCTTGATGAATTTCAAGGGATGCGTAACGAATTATAACTATGAATTTATTTAACATGAAAGCTTATTTTCATGAATTAAATTTTGAATAAGCTACCCGTAAGTCATTATTATTTACTACATGTGACTCTTACTTTAACTGAAGGTTTTATTATCAATTTTTTTTAATTCATCGCAGTACACGCTTATACAATTTAATGCAAACTTTTTGTAAAATATTTTACATGCGCAAAATATATATATATTTCCGCATTAATTAATTAATTAATTAATATTTTTATTACTACGCGAATCGTTATAATTAACAAATACATTTTTTCTTGCCGGAGTGATCGGACATTTTTGGCCAGCTTTTTATAAATTACTAGGAGTGCAGCTTTAGGAATCTTGGAGAAGGTCATTTGTGGCAAACTGTACATGCTGTACAACATGCATTTGCATTCGACATGGGAATTACTCATGCAAACTTAAGTAAAAAAAATATATATATAAAGGATTTCCCTTGCCGAGGCGGTGCTTTTGTTGATTCGGCTAAACGTTTAAACTGGTAGGATTGAAATACCTCCTTCGCGATGCAAATTCCGTCTTTCTGCATACCGCGTGCTTATTAAACGCGGGGAGCTCATTAAAAGCGGAAGTTGGCAACCGCGTGTGCACGAAATTTTCCGCTTCGCATAATTATCGTGGCCGCGATAACTGAACTGTCGCGCTGCAACTGTAACGACGAACTTCACCGTCGTCGTTGCTCTGATAATGTCGCGAAATGGGAGATATTAAAATACGCGATACGTTAATAGACAGATAGAGTTTAATATATGTCTGACGTAAAACATATCAGATCGAATATGTGATGAATAAAAGCATTGCAATCGATGTCGCGTTGCAATTTCAAGCTTGTTCGTTATTCGGAAGTGCACACAAATAGAAGACTGATTTGATATTCCTCGAGTAAAATATCTGATTGACGCATTCTATCGCGAGCAAAGAGAAAAAGAAAAAATAGAAAAAAAAAACGTGTTCAAAGAAGGAAAATAAACACGTCACTGTTATTCAATTAAATTCAAAACAATTTTTTGTTAAGAATTATTAATCGAGAGATAGTAAGAAAAAGTAATGACGTTTTTACGCAAGATAGTACACTGTAAAAAAATATGTAATATATTACACAAAAATATGTAAAATTACATAAATAATAAGTGTAAAATTACACGATAAATAATAGAAATTTTTCTTTTTCATTATTTATCCTGTAATTTTACATATTTTTTTTACAGTGTAATCAAGAACACACTGGGTAAGACGTTATATTACTTTTCTAAATTACATTATATAATTCATTAAATTAATGTGGGTTTCGAGGAGAAAGACATCAAATTATATTAATCGACACAGCCATTACTTTAACAATGCGCTATCTTTCCCGAAATATTCGTACCCAACAAAGGGGGAACTTTAATTTTCGTGGGTCGTCTACAGCCAAATTGAATTTCATATTTCGCTGCGTATCGTGAATCGAGCTTCTGCCACGACGTCTACTCCTAATTAATTGCTATTCAGACCTATCCCGTTATAGTGAATGCGACGAAAAAAGTTTGCCCGACAGGAAACCTCGACACGAGCGGAATCAACGCTTCCTAATTTCCCTTTCTTGCCTATGTTCTCAGCACGATACGATGATAGCCACTCTACAGTTCAGTGCGGAATCGAAAGGAGAAGCGCGTTAATGAAGACGAATCGTCACGATTAGTTCAATTGAGGAAAGTTTTTCCCGATGAATGAGCGGCGAGATCGTATGATCGCTTCAATTGATTTCAGTTAGTGTTCCGCAGAAAGATTGATAACGAATTCGTTGCACTCTAAGACGACTTACAATAGATTATAGATCATGATCAATAATTAAGGAGCTTATAATTTTGGCGAGGACAAACAATTTTGTTCTGTAAAGCGTTCATCAATCTATTATGTATCTCATATATATATATATATATATATATATATATATTTATTATAATTGTTACCGTTGCTTAAATATATCCGGAAAATACATGTTATTAAAAATTCTTGAACTGATCAATTTAACTACGTAGCATAACATTTTCTATTATACGATATCTCTCCGTCTATTGTTTCAGCGGAAGTTTCAGCTGAACGTTATGAAACATTTCGAGATTGCGAATAATAAACTTTGTTCGCAAAAGAAATATACAGAGAAAAGGGACAGGGCTGAAATAAAATACGACACTTTTTTATTTCAAAACGATGAAAAAGAGTATTCGTTTACCACTCCGGTATTTCTTCATTTTGTTTTGTATATACACAACGGTACATGTTTCCGGGGCCAAAGCGCGCCGGCCTTTTTCCACGGGAAAATCGGGAGATTGAATTTTCGCCAGCGAGTAACGGGGAATCGGGAGCGTGACGATATATATATGCACAAGGGAAACAGGTACGGGAAGACAAAGTGACAAGCGGCCAGGATGCATCGATCGCCGGAAATGCTCGTGGACGTATTACGCCGTGATTTCCGGCGGCAGCGCGAGATATCGATCGCGATATTCAGTACGCGTTCTCGAAACACATTTGCGCGCGCGTCTCCCCTTATCACCCTGAATTTTCCGTCGCAAGGGATATTGCCCATAAATCTGTCTCTCGCGAGTTAACCCGATACGTACAAACGCGGGAAAATCCTTTCTTTTTAATACATCGCAAACAAACATTTTTTTTCCTTTCTATTTTACAAATAAACGTATAATTTTTTTCCTCGCGTGTGAAAAATTTCGAAATTTCAGAACCTCCGTTAAATTCAATTCCCGCAATTGTGTGAAGTGAACCGCAAATAAAATCTACCGAAACAAAAAAAAAAATATCGTCTTCCGATTTTCCCGTTTTACAAAATAAAATTCTTCCGTTAGGATAGCGGTTAAAAACTACGTCGAAAATCTAAGTGAAAAAAATTGTGTGACAGTAAATCAAAAAAATAAAATTTCATGTTTCTGATTTTTCGAACGCTCAGTAAGTTATGTCAAAAAGATAAAAATTGTCAATATTTATAATATATGAATTTTTTAAACAATTTTTAACAATTTCAAGCTTTTTAAAACTTAAACAAAAATTAAAAACGACAAAAGGTAGAAAAATTGCAGACATTGCGTCAAACGACAGAAACAATTTGTATACCGTTGAGTTATCGATCTTGCTATCGGTCGAAGATGTTGCTGCAGACGGTACAGCACGTGCTGTAATGCCGCTAATGCATTTCGGAACACACACGATTGCATCGCCATGGCAAGGTTACATTCTTTGCTTAGGCAAAGAGAATCATTCGGATTCAGTTACACATTTACACATTTATGGAATATCGATTTTCCACGACGGACGGCGTCGTGTCGACGGGAAATTATTCATATATTCGTCGTCTGTGAGACATGCCTGAGGGTTGTCCGTGTCAAAGCCACACGAGATTGCCACATCGTTGCCACGTAGATCGATCTACGCGGACAACAAGCAAGAAGCAAAAAAAAAAAAAAAAAAAAAAAAAAAGAAGCGAATTGAAAGCAACCTCTCTCTTGTTGTCGGGCAAATTTTTAACTTTTGTACAAGACGATGCGCGCCAAGCAAAAGTTCGCGCGCGAAGTTGCGAGGGTCGAGTCTTCGCCGACCAAGTTTTTCGGACGTGAAAAGATTAAGGAGGATATTAACTTCCGAAAGAAGAGCTACACGAGAGATGTGCCGGTTATAAAGAAATAAATTTTCACGAGGTCTCGCTGTGAGTCGCGCACCGTATGACCTAAAAGAGTCCGGGACGAATGTGGAAGAGAGGAAAGGACAAAATTATGTACAATAATTTATCCTATTTGAGAAAAGGTTCAACATAGTTTGTGGATTCGAAATGCGAGCGTATCATTTTTCCAAATAGACGGTGCTATACGTATACATCCATTGGTTATCGATGTAAAAAAAAGTATAAAACGCGGATTATATATGTTAATTAAAAAAAACGCGTGGAACAATGTAAAGATGTCATTAATTAGAAGAAAAATCTCTCCTGCTCGCAAAATTGCCGGGTCATCCTCTTAAAGAACAAGAACGTCTCATGACGGATTATGACATCAACAGAGGGTCAAAGAGAAAATTTTTTCCGAGCTGCCAGCGTTACGAAGCTGAGAAATTTAATTACCCAACGTAGCACGTCACGCTACGAGGATGAAAATATTCGTCTACCCTTTCAAGCGCTTTTGGATAACTGCACAAGTGAGAGAGCTTTCGAAGCTTAAAGCAGATCGATGTGGATATGAAAAGCGGCTAGGAACGTTGTTGCAAAAAATGCGAGTTTTTATATCGTGGTAATTAACGAGGTTGAATCTATACGAAAAAGCTACGTCGCGATAAGGAACAATTTTCTCATAAATTTGTTTGCCAAAACAGTCCTTTGTTTCTTCGGACCATTAAAATTGTTTATAGATGTAATTACTGTAAAAATTTTCATACGAACGCGACTAAGCGGAGATTAATATTTTTCAAAGTGTGCCGCAAAAATTGTGGCATACATTAAGAATCGATTTTTTGTTCTTGTACCTGTTTATGACGAGCAATTTTAAATGTTGATTAAACGACGGTCTGTAATTCTATACGGTGTTAGAATCTGTTTGTTATTATCATACATTTCGCACCGTGATGTAATTTATAGATTTTAATTATGGCGTAAAGTTATAAATTATATATCAACAATGATATATGACTTAATTTTCTATAATATTATGTATATATTGACCCAATATATACTTTCTCTCTCAAACGTGAAATTTTTATTTCTAAAAATTAAAATTGAGCCAAGTAAATAAAAAAAAAAAATTATTGTTTCCTTCTTATACTTTCTGTAATGTTCGATTGTCCAACACAATCTTGATAAAATCTTACGAGATTTAAATGTAAACAATAGATATAAAATATCTTGAAGAATGTATCAATTCCAAGCTATCAATGAATCATTTTAAGGTTTCTATAAATAGTATTTATCAGCTACAAAATAATTATTTTGTGATGAAAGAGATATACATATATACATAAGTACTGTAAGAAATATGTACTATAAAGAAATTCCAGATAAATTATCGTCTTTATCTTATCAGCGTCACATTTTTGACACGACGGAATGCCATTTGCGCGAGGATAATACAAAAATGTGTCGACAATTTCATTAAAAAGAATGAAACGTGCGAAATATGTGACAAAGTAAGGTAAAGAGCTAATAATGTATTTTCCTTCTTGATAATATCTTAGCATAATTTAAAAATTTTCGATTCTTGATACAAAATGTATCGACTTGTATCCGTCTCTTTATATCCATTATCAAACAACTTTTAATTTTTAAATAATAAACTGTAATATTAAAAAAAAAAAAATAGAACGCATTTATTTTAGTAATGTATCAAAAAAGTAAATTATGTTATATTTGGGACACATTTTTCTTGTTTGTGAGTCAACCTTCTAAATTCTAAAGAATAGAGAATGGTAAGGGTCAAGGTGGCAGCGATGGATCGTCGATGGAATTCAATTATTGCTCTCATAAAATTGACCTTAAACGGAAATCATTAAATTTTGCGTTCCTGATCACGCGGTTCTCTCTTGCGATCCCTATAATTACTTAACTATTTTAGAATTTAAATCTTATGTAATTTGACAATCAACAATTCTTGTTAAGCTGTCAAATTCCTGAAATTGATATCATTATTTTCATGATAAATTGAAAAATTATTTTACTGCATTTTTTGTTAAAAGGTATATGAGAATATTTTTATATCATAATTTTATATAAAAGAAACTAATTATAAAGAAATGAAACGAGGAAAATGTTCAGGTATCTCGACGTATTTTCAAGGTCGACTATTTCTGACGAAGATACGATTCCGGGACATGTTTCGTCTCGAGGATGAAGGTCTAACTCCAAAATTACTGTCTGTGTCCGCCAGGATCGTCAAGCGTGAAGTTAGAGGGTCTATTCCGGTAAAGGATGACGGTAATCTCGCGTGTTGGGACCGCTTCACGTTGAGGATGAAACTAGTTCACTGTCAAAGGAAATGTCGCCCCATTCGCATTCCATTACCCTTCTGTTTTATCATTTCTTGAATCAGAAATTGCTTCCCCTCTTTCGTGCTCTTAAATTTACCGTTTACGAATATCCCGGTATTTTCTATTTTATTCATCATTGCGCGTCACATTAATCCCCTTTTGAAAAGGATACCAATGAAATTAAAGATATTTGATATAATCTTTAATTTTTACTAGAAATTTTTATCGACAAAATATTTTCCAAAAAGCTTTCTAAGCTTTCTAATTATTAGCATAAATTTTAAAACAGATTTTATAAAAAAAAAAAAAAAATACTGATCTGATAAAATTTATTGATCACATTTGCCTACAAACATAGATATTATACATTCTTATCGAACCAAAATATTTGTCATGCATCTATATCGCGCACAAACTGATTACATCATTCGTTTCAAAACATTCATCACGTTTTCTTTGTATCTAAGCTGTTGTCATATGCAAATGTCGAGGAAGTAGTCGAAAGAATTTAAATGCTCGGTACGACATTTGTATGTACGGAAACGGATACATGTTCACGACAGTAACGTGATTCCGACAATTTCGGGACAAATTTACAAGCGGACTTCTGAAACAATGAATGCTGAAGGAGATGGCATGAAAAGACCGGAGACTACCGATTCTGACTATTGGCTTCCGGAGCAAAAGGGAACAGGACCGGCCAGTGAAATATGTCCGAGGATACGAACGGTCGTCCATTTGTCCGCTGTCGGCTATTTTACCCCTCGCCAGCAAACCCTTCGTCCATTGCCCGCGCTGCGGGACATTCGCCATTTCTCAGCTCGGTCCAATTTAAGGAAAATGCCTGCCATGGCCACGTACCGATCCATTCGTACGGATTTGCCTCGCGTCGATACCCGCGATACTCGTGTATATGACCCGTTCACGAGATTTGCGTTTCCACTTTCTTCAAATGTGACAGTTTGACGCGCGATATAACATAGCTCACTTGACAATTGTTCCGTGGATTGTTTTGTTACGACAAACATTACTCGTTCGATCTGAATGTTCCGATTTGTTATGTTTGGCAAATCGTTTGATCCGATAAAAATGCAAATATGTGCGAAGATATAATACTTGCGAGCCTATTGGCTGACTGAAAATATTAAATTAATCAAACATAAACGGCTCTAGAGAATTAATTTTATCTTAATTTTGAATTGTCTTGATTTTATTTTATATCTTTACTATTTGTCTTTCCAAAATTATTTCAATTACAGGTTCGCCAATTCAATGTTTCATGAATATAAAACTACATATATTTTTGATCGAAATATTTTGACAGCAGACACAATATAAATAATTAATCTGTATTATCTAGAAGTCTGAACCAACATTTTCCAAATTTCTCTGATGCTGTCATACTATAAGCTCGCCGCTTCTCAAGCTGCCGGACTCTTGGAAAATACTTGTCAGAAACACGTACGAATTTGCCTCGCGATACGACAACGAAGTTCACGAACTTCGGGCATGTCGAGCACCGACCAGACTGTCTTCAAAGTATCCGCTACAAGGTGCTTAGTTTGTGCGGCAGATACTTGTGTCACACAGCCTCCCTCACAGCTTCGACAACTTGCAACAACTTCTTACTACAACTTGCACTGACTGTTAATGTATACGGCCTCGGTAAGAAATACATCGAATCCGATGTTCTTGGTCTACGAAGATAATTATCTTCGCGTATTATATTGCATATTATTTATGCCATGACGTAATTATAAACATTTGATAGATCTTAATAGAAATTATGAGAAGTCTCTTCTCCTCTTCGATTTGCACAACATTAAAAATCATTAAAATAATAATTTTTACATTTTAATTTAATTACTATTAATTAAATTTAAATTTAAATTCAACTCAACTTTTTTTGGAATTAATTAAGCATCTGTATTTAAACAGATGCTAGTTATATATGTAGCTCTATCACTGATCTAAACATAATTTGAGATTTTTTAAATTGTGCAAATTTTTAATCATTAATTATATTATTCTTCCGAATTTTACATTTATGTAGGATTTAAAAAATCCGCAGATATTAAATTACCTAGCTCTATTTAAAACCGGAGCTGCAAAAGGAAGTTCGCTTTTTTTCCGCCAGAAACAATGGACTCTGCTTCAGACTCCGTCTGCAAAATCCATCTAACGTTCTCCCTCGGGGAATAGAGATTTTTGGCGGGGCTATTTTTTCGGGCAATGGGTTCATATTTCTGTGGCGACTCTAGAGCCGCAGTGGTTAGATTACGCGCGTTAAGGCCGGGAAACTCATCGGAGACTGAAAATGGACAGTTGAACGAATGTCGGGCTTTCGATGTCGAACGAAAGCACCGACAAGTGCGGTGGCTTAACGCAGCCGACCCTTTTCATCCGCGCCATTATTCCGGACTTAAAGCTTCCCGTGACTCGACCGTGTAGCGTTATTCGTTCGCAACACAATGAGACCTGCAAGTCCGATATGATCTATAGAATGACCGCGATTAACGAGTGCACGCGGTGCTCTCGGTGTTATACGCGCAGATTTAATCGGGACATCGATAAAACCGTCCACCCTTTCCCATGTATGAGCAGTATCAAAACTATATTATTCTGTTATATTTTTTTTTATTATTCCATTTGTATCACGTCTGCACATAGTATGGGTATACAGTATTGTATACTAGATACAGTTTGTCATTTTTCCATTATACTTTCGGTGAATTTAAATCGATGATTATTTAAAACTGGAAAATTATGTTTGAGAGAAATTGGATTTAAAAAAAAAAATAGATATCGATTAATATCGATTTTTTCAACATTTTTTTGCGTGTTCAAAACTTAAATCCACTTAGAATCCGAAAAAATAAAATTTCATAGATATCAATATTTAAAATATAAATAAAAAAACGTATATGGTGGTATATATTGTAAAATATCCAAAATATATCGTGTAAATATTGACAACTTCTCTCGAAATAGTACGATTTCTCTTTTAAATCCCTTTGTGCGTTCGATTATAAATAAAATTAAATGTCGAAATGTTAAATTATCGCGAAGAGAGAAGTGGAAAAAGGAAATAAAAGCGATCAAAAGAGTAACGGCAGGTTCACGAGTTCTCGAACACGGAAAGTTCCGACGATCGAAGATAAAGGTCCCGAGTGCATTCGTGAGAGACGTAAACGAGTACGAGAGGAAGAGAGAGAGAGAGAGAGAGAGAGAGCGTCGTGTCTGTCACAAAATGTATGGCGTAAGCAGCCTACCGTGAAACACTCCATTCAATGGTGTTTGGGTACTCTCGATTGTGGGGGTGTTGGTGTTGCGCAAGTTACGCGACTTAACATTGAACGTGCGGCATACTTTGAGAGGTTTGTTAGCCAATCTTTTGTTCGACTCGCAGACAGAAAAGCTGTTCCGTGAACGTTTGTCCCGGTGATCAACCGTTACTGTACTTGACATAAATAAATCCGTGCAATTATTCGTTTAAATTTAAATAAAATTTTGCAACTTTATGCGAAGCAAAATCTCAATAAAATTGTAATTATGCTCACGTTTACGTATAAGTCTTCAAAGTAAGAAACTCCCTTAACATCTTAGTTTCTGCTAAAGCTAAAGCCTTGTTTGTGTTTCAATTAGCTCTCAGTTACATCTAAATTAGAACTAAGTTACGATCCGATTAGCTCCCTTCAAGTTTCCAATTAAGTCGCAAATAAACTCCTCTTTATATGAGAATGAAAAATGTCTCACGTAAAAATATCAATCTCGTTATTTAGTAATGGAAATTGATCGTTATTGCGTATTAAAAAAAAATTGAAAAATTGTTAATAAATATCAAAAGCAATCACGACATTCCATTTCATTTCATATATAGTCTACACAATATAATAATATTTATATACCTGTATACATATTTTTCATAAAATCTTTATATTAGCTCTTTTATATACATACACACACCAAATATTATAATCACATAATCATAAAGTACTCAAAAATAAGAAACTATAACATTGTCAGCTTGACATCAAATTGTTTAAATTATATTACCGTGAAAAAAAAATAAGTGTGCAATTAATATATGTTCAATTAATGTTAAAAAATAAACACAAAATTATAAATTGTTCACCATTAATGGTTGCTCCGCTGTTATTTGATGCCTTTACGAGCCTCTTCCTCTTTCTTTGTTATTCTTTAATGATATTCACAAGACATTCACTCGCGAAAACACGATTAATTATAATCGCGCACGTACTAATCATTAAAATACGATAATCGTCCGACATCTTGCATAGCACGTTCGACACATTTCCTAATGTCTTGTCACGATCGTGCTCCGAGAGATAATAATACATGGAGCATCTCGTACTATTATCTTCCTATTCGAGCTTCGTTGCAAGAATGACAACAAGGTGACCGGGTGTAAACAACAGCGCGTTATCGTATGTACATACATAACTCTCGAAATATAATCGAAAAATTATTTTCTGCTATTATATTAGCTATTATCAATTTGTGCAATTAATAAATTCCTAGCATTATTGCATCATAATTAGCTATTAATTCGACTCGCATAATATTATCATGATATTATCATAAATTTGATCCTGCACGTGATCTTCTGAAAAACTATTTTATATGATTTATTCGACTAAAATCTATCGCGCCGATATATGATATATTCTGGTATATTATATTATATCAGTAAATTTCTATCTTTAAATTTTAACTTGTATATATTTTTTATTTATCATAATAAAAGATAATAAATTTGCCGTAAAATATAGATATATATTTGTAACAGAAGCACAATATGTGATTTATATTGTGCGATTTTTCAATGCCAAACAAATCGTAGCTTTATGTAATCGTCTTTCGCATTCTCTTGTCGCAATATAAAAGTACACGTTGTAATGTACTGCGATTATTGTCAAACATGCTGTGTAAAATGTTAGATAATTGTCGCATTCTGATAATAATTAGCGCTTGCACGATCGTAATTAACAGTCTCATTGCGATGCTTGCTTTTAAAGAGTAAAAAGAAGAATGAGGAAACTTGAGCAAATATCAGACGATGAAAGAGCAATTATGGTCCGGGCAATTTATTTATTTATCTTATTAATTATTTTGAAATAAAATTAATTGCTCGCTTATCTTTTGCGTTAATCCAATTTAATTTTATAGTTTTATTAACGTCGAAGAGTTTTCGATGATTAAAAAAATTTGTTTCGCGAGAAGTATGTAAATTCAAAACTAAGATATTTTGAAAATAATTTGAGAAACAATTTTGTATCAAACTGATATTGTTAACTTTTTAATCTTTATCATTTTATTATTACATAATCATAGTATTCCGTGATTATAATATATGTATATGTTAATGTCTCTATAAAAATTTAATATTTCTGAAATGTATTTTATCTTCGCGCGAGAGCAATTAATAAGCAATTAACTCTGATATATTTATGTTTCTGTTTATGATTCGTTATAAATGTTTTTCGGAAATGGAGTGCTAGCTTAAACGTTAAATCAACACCCTTTTAATGTCAATTTCCTGTTAATTAGTATATATAAAAGCAATGAATTTGAAGTTAGAGCGACAATTTCACAATAAATTAACAATAAATTGTGTCATATAAATCTGAATTCTCATGTTTGCGGTGCCAGATTAACGAAGGCTAAAGTAAACGTTGCATATATTGCAGTAAGATATAATGCATGTATAGCAACACGCGATTTATCTAGCCTCGCGTGCGTTCGGCAAGGTTACCGCTGGTGCAAGTCCTCGCTATCGACACATCACACATTTCAATTGTCGTCTGATATCCAATTACAATGAGCACGCGTGTTCGCGCGCATATACATCGCATTTGCGGATTTACGTAAGCGATGCTCTGCGGGCCACGAGCTGGAAATAACGCGAGAAGATAACGCGAACGTAACCGACAGCAACAATAAAGATCCACTTTGCCTCTTGATTGGTTGTCAATCCGCCGAGTCAATTAACGGCAAACCTGTTCGCTCTTGCTACATGTTTCCGTAAAGTATACTCGGACGAGTGCGCGGAGAACGCATTAACTGGACCGTGATAACCTTGCTCATTAAATATAGCGTGCGATGTAATTAGAGAAAATATACGTCATAGATTTTCCATATAAAATATTGCCAAGAAAATATAAATAGGAAGATATTGATATAATAAAATAGAGAGGTAATAAAAAAAGTTCTTTGATATTAAATAGTAAGAGAAATGTCAGTTTGAGAGTTTAAGCCTATATATAGTTACAGATGCACTATTATAATTAACTATAATAATTATAAGTATTATTTTAGACACATTAAAAAGGACCAAGTATGTCAGAAAGCTTCGATTCAATTCGAATCTTTCTTGTATGCTTCAGAAGAGTTGTATAAATTACAGAATAATATTACCTAAATAGATCTGACACACCAATATATTAATAAAGTTCACAGAGAAAGAGAGACATGAATAAATTGACAATAATTTGTACTATAGTGGAAATGTTTGAAAGATCGATCGTACGAACCATCTTTTGCATATTATCAACGTTCCATGCATGATTCATTGACTCGATTTCGTTCATCATTTTGTTGTAATTCATCATTTAATCTGACACAACAACAAATCGCCTGGCCAGTTGATAAAAAAATCGAGCGATTCGTTTAGAGATGTCGCGTAAGCGTCCGTGGACAAGTCATTTCGTGCAAACAACGATACAGAATGTGTGTGCGTATGTGTGTGAATATCGGCTTACGAACATTGTGTCTCGGAATGCAACGTCGAGCGTTTGTTGGCTGACGGTGGTGGTTTGCGAGAGACTCGGGGGAGAGTTCGCGTTGACTTAGAGTTGACTTAGGATTCTCAAAGCGACTTGGACCGTGTCGGGATCAGGCGCCAATGTAAATCTACACTGTGCGGTGCTCGATAAAGCCAGTTAACGCGCGTCGCGAATTTTCCTAAGAATAATAAATTGTCGTCTTTCGCACAGAGCGATTCGAAAATAAAAAAGCACGATCAATTGCATATTACGTAAAAAAAAAATTAACGATTAGACTTGTCGTCTATTTCCTGATATTAGAATATTCGATAGTTATTATTATTCAATTATGTAAGAGCACAAGTATCAGGATTAATAATAAAACAATCAAATTTATTGAATAAAATTTTTTATCAAATTGAGTCCAAATTATTTACTGTAAAAATAAAAATTAATTGCGAGACAAATAATATCCTGAAAGTGAAAAGCAATTCTAGATAAACTCGTTCAGTTTCTAGATAAACTCGATTTTTCTAATATATGAAAATTCATTATAATTCGGATATTATTTCTATATTTCAAGTTGAATAATTACAAAGCATAATTTAGATTAAAAATTATACGAATATTTTACAGTCTAATCAATACTTCAAAAATTTATTTCCATACATTAGAATGCACTGTTATGTATTATTAAAAGTCTATTTTAATTTAATAATGATACCGATTTAGTAGATATATTTGATTAAGCTTTATTGTCTGTGATGGTATAAAATGACTATCGTAGATAAGAAAGACTATTTCAAGTTTGTCTTTTTTGATCGAAGCTTGTTCTTAACAGTGGAAAAGTCGACAGGTGTTTCTACGGTCTTGTTTATGTTCCACGATTTCTCTTTTATTTTCACACATCCGCTCCCCTTGGTCCTCTCTTTTCATACCAACCCCCTTGCTTTTGCGAAGCTATTCGACGCACTCTTATCGCATGAAGCCGGTCGTGAAGCCAGCGAGAAAAATGGTTCCGCGATTTTCCTCGCTCCCGCGTCTCTTCGGACTTCGTCGAGGCGGCGTTTTCCTTTTCCAACTGTTTTTGCGAACTGTTTTTCCTTTTAGCGCGTTGCTACTCCCCGTTTTTCCTGTGTCCGCAAAGCTTTTCTGCGACATTTCGTTTCGCGGCGCAATCATATTCCAGAGAAAAATGTAATAAATGGCTTCTATTCGTTAACTGTCATAAGGCAGGTAGGACGAAAACTTTTTCTATATCAATAAAAAAATGTGAAAAGAAATGTAAATTTCTCTCCCTCCCTTTCATGGAAGGGTAGCAGAAGAATTAAAATGATGCAAATTCAGTAACATTTTGCCCATATCTGCGCAACGTTTGTATGCAAAAATATTATTTTTGCATTATGATCGAGAGAATTACTGCGCGATGATAATGCACATGTATGCAAATATCCGATTAATTTATGTTTAATACGTATTATTTCCATAATGCACTGGTATTCATCAATAAATTTATATCGCCACACAAAACAAAAACAAATATGCAAAAATTCTTAAGTATTCATAATCCACTTCAACACAAAATTATTCAGCTCGATATGCTCGCATATATACTGAAAGAGCTATCTCACTATTAATTCAATATATAGGTAACTAATTAACTCAATATCCAACATTGCATACTGTATATAATTGGTATGCCTCCGTTTTACGAGCTATTGTTCTTATAAATCGAATAATCACAAAGGATATTCGAGGAGATATAATATATAATACTCTTTTATCTATTATTATAATATTCACCTATATACATAAGTAATCAAATTGCTCCATTTTTAAAACTTGTTAAATTAGGTTTATATTGGATTATATATTTTTTTAATTAAAATTTTATATTAATAAAGTTATAATTTTAAAATTTAACTTGTAGGTGTTGTATTAAAATATCCCAATTTCAAGATATTTTAATTTATCGCACCAAAATGGAAATTATAATAAATCATTATAAAAAATTATTTTAATAAATAACATCGATAAATAAATTTTGACAAATTACATCGTACAATAAAAAATTGGATATAGCTGATGAATCATTGGTAGTAGAATTTGTAAAGAAGGTTACGTACGCGCGGTTAAGAATAGTACAACATAAGTTACGTCTAACGCAACTTCTGCTTACATATGTAATTTATGCCTTGAACAGACACAGAACATTTTCGAAAAAATCCTCCAAGTTGAAACACGTGAGTAGTAAATACAAGGTCGCGGTATATTTTTAAATTTGTTCTGAATTAAAAATGATAGACTGTGGTTAAATATCGTGTTATTTTAGAGAAAGAAATTTAAAAAATTATTATTTATAAATTGATTGAGAAAGATCTCTCTTTATTATATACGAGAAATCAAAACTTATTAGAAATATATTAGATTTTTAATAAATATCTTATGCATGGATAAATGTCCATTGAAATGGCTAGATTTTATATTGACACGATTAATTTTTTCATTTGATTTTTCACCTTTTCGAAAACGAGTCCTTAAAATAATTTCGTACTAATCCATATGTAGTTTGAGACACAAATATTTTTGACCATGACAAGTCACCGTTGGATTAAGATTACGAAAAGCCGCTATCGAGATGTGAAAGTTCGGTTCAATAAGAAATGACTCACCGTGTCGAGATTGAATAGGCTCGAGACCTTCTTCAGAAAGCCGTCCTGAGACTTCTTCTTCCTTCTAGTAGTCATCTTACTGTCGTGTTATTGCAGATCAGCAGAAAGCTCTATTAATCCAATTAATCCCGCCGCTCAGATCGCATCGAGGCACATCATATCTTTTTTATTCTTCTCACAAAACGCACGAGAGTGCACAGCACACAAGGTAGATAGACGATCAACGTTATGAATAATGCTTGTGGTTTCGCGGACGTGAGTGCGGAGGACACGCGGAATTTATATCTATTTTATTTCTTGTAATTTACGATTGCGCATAAATTTCAGTTTAACTATATTGATTTATATCGAGACAAACAATACTCTTCTTATTAATTTGCTAAAGTTGCATTCGAACTATTATAAACATGAAATCCTCTTTCGATGTTAATTAATTATAAATTTTCTTCTAATATTGTAAAATATATATATATATATATATATATATATGCATAAAAAGACGAATTTTATTATTTCTATTTTATGAAGTTTTTTTGCAAATTATAATGCTTAAAACATTTTCGTTTCAGCAATTAGTTTTCACTAAAATATATATTATATATTATTATATTTTAGTGTACATATTTGGTTTAATATTAAAGAATCTTGGGTTCTTTAAAATTCGTGAACCCTTCCCGCGAACAGCGATGATGAAACGGTACACGCGATACTATTTACTCGTATTTCAGATCTCAAGCCCCACCAAATGTCATTCTAGCAGATGGGTATTGGGCTACGTTGTATCGTAAGGGTAAAAAAAGAAGGGATAGTCAAGGCGATGAAACTCATATGTGAGTCACATTCGCGTCTCTAATTGCTTTCACAAGTGACAGGTGTACGTACACGAGGCAAAGTATCGAATATTGGCGATTGTAATGTGAAAAATGGGGGCACATCTGCCCAAACTTGTAATTTTGTTCTATCACGCATTCTTTCCGACGGAATTCTCTGTGTCCTTCACCGCACGGACTATTGTTTACTTTGACATTGTTGAAAATCAATTACTCACATTGTTATCACGCCATCCCGCAATATCGCGCGTAATAAACGAGGATTAACTCGGTTATATAAATAGAATCGGCGAAGGATATAAAATTTTCATATGTGGCATATTTATTGAAGCTCTCTGGACGTGCGATAAGCGAAAAAATACGCCCTACGCACCTGCGCGTAATGTATCATACGAGCTCGTATAGGTGACCCAATTGATAAATCTCAGGGACGTACAACGTTTCGCTTCGGAGAATTAACCTGAATCGAGCACGTGAAATTATTTTACTACGCTCTATGCTTAACTGACAATTCGTCAGCTGTTTGATTGTCGCGTGTCGCGTGATTAAAACGGGACGCAGATGTGTTTCTCCCATATCCATCAAACAAAATACGCTTCGCGGAATCGAAAACCTGACATTGAAAAACAAGATTAATGTAAGTGATTTCAATTTAATTCTAATTAATTTCAATTTTAACCCGTATACCTGCTAGAAATCAATGTAACAGCAACTCATTTCTATATACGTTTCTCGCCTTGATTTTATAATTACTACAATTTAAATGCAGATGAAAAACATTGCTGGTCGCGAAACTTGCGCGTGAGAAAAGACTTGCAACGGAAACGGGAGGTGATCGATTTTTGCAGAACGTAAACAATGAAAAGATTAATACATGACGACGTCCCGTTAAAGAAAATGTATTCTCCGACTTAATCGGACAACGCTTCAAGTGATCGATCAGTGAAAGTAAACCATGAATAGTCATCGATGCGTTTCTCAATAGCAGAATAAAAGACTGACGAGAGTTGAAATAACAATAAAATGCCAGATTAATAATAATATCAGAATAATAATAAAATGTCGACAAAATATTAAAATAATTGATTATTCAACTATTTCAAAAAATGCCACTATAAATAAAAGCTAATTTTGTATTCATACAGAAGATTGCGAAATTTCAATTATTGAAAAATGTCAGAAGAAACAAATGTACTATAAATCTACGGAGAGAGAACACTGAGTTAAAATAAATTAATAGAACGTAAAAACTCATAACATGCGTCGCGTTTCAACGCGACCTACCGTCAATGAAAATGTTCAATCAATTGATATAAATTATTAGATCGCTATCTCTAGATTTTCTAGAGTGGCGACCTCGGATTATGCAACGCGTTTTATCACGCTCTTACGGGATATTCTCGTCTCTCTCGAGCAAACGACTCATACATCGTGTCCCCTTAGAAAAACCAATGTGACTACGTATCTTAATTATTTTAAATTATTAGCGATAAATCTCTTCTTCACAGAAAATAGAAATAATAAAATCATTCCAACATTAAAATGCAATTTATATATAATTAGAGAGAGATTCGTCCTAATTATACTTGTGATATCAATCACGAAAAAACAAATTAGCTACCATATCTAAATTTTACTGTCCCTATATTACGCATGAAGATGAATTATTATGCAAATAACTAAATTTTAGCTACAATAGCTAATATTTTTTAGTTATAAAATTCCGTTAAACTACAGCTAAAAAATATTAGCTAAAAAATATAGCTAAAAAATATGAGTTAGCATAGCTAAAATTTGGGCACACGCGCATAAAATATCGTCTTTTACATTTATTTTCATAATTAAATTTCTGATATTTCCCTAACACGAAATTTAACGCGAGACCTCCTATCCGCGACTATGTTAATCGTCACATTGTAGACACATATTAAGAATCGTATGCGACCTTCGTCGTAAAGAGCAACTGTTTTTCTAACGGTTTCGAAACACCGCGTATGTGACGGCCGTGCGCCAGAGTAAAGCGCGTCCTCGTGCGCGCGCTGGATATCGTAAACAGGTTGTCTATCCGTCTCGCTCCGATGCACGAGATGCGTATTCCCGTGGAGGCGACGAGTAGCGGCCGACCCGCATAGGAAATCCCTCCGTGATATAACGCGGCGGCTTTTCCATTTCCACGTGGACGTCCCACGCGAGCGCGACGGCTTTCCCACGACACGACTCCGAAGAGGAGAGCCAGCGTTCTCGACAGGATGAGGAGCGCACACACACGCATAAAATATCGTCTTTTACATTTATTTTCATAATATTAATTTTTTAAAAACGCGAAGAAAATATATTCTTATACAGGGTGTATCTAAATAAATGCGACAAATTTTAGGTGATTCTTTGTCGAAAATTAAGGAGGGTTTCGTATATAAACATATATTCTTATATCCTCCCTATGAGAAGTTCCTTTTTAAAGAAGAAGATAACAATTAAATTTTTATTTATTTTCTCAAGTTTCAAACAAATTATAAAAAATGAAATTTGGTGGATATTTTCTACTGATAAAAAGGATATTTATTAACATTTTTTTGATCTTCCTAGGTATATCGTTATATGAGAGGATGAAACTAACAACTATTTAAAAATGTATAATAACTCTTCAGATATAAGAGTATATGTTTATATAAGAAACCCCCCCCCCTAATTTTTGACAAAGAATTATCTCCTAAAATTTTTCGCACTTTTTTAGGTACAGCCTATATAGAATCGAAACAATTTTCAAGAGTTTCATGTTTCTCGCAGGAGAGAAAAGCTATTTTTGTAATATTACTTTTGTTAAAATTTTCGGTTCATTTCTACTAGTTTTTATTATTTTTAATTTTATAATAAACACTATACTTTATGCTTTATTTTTTACACACTTTTATGACAAATTTACGTAAAAAAGTTACGAATAATTCTCATTAGCATAAAGTTTACGACAAAAATAAAATAAAGGCCATAACATTTAAAATTTTTTCAACTTTAAATATATAAGAATATATAAAAATAATTGGTTTGTGAAATAAAAAAGAAATAAATGCAATATATAATAGTTTGTCGACTTACATCATTAGTGACGAGAAGTAAAGACATAAATTTTGGAGTAATTGAAGAAGTTGAAAAACAATTAAAAGTAAAACAATAATAATAAAAGAGGACTTCTGTTCCATTTAATAACAACTATGCAACTTCAGCATAACTTTTTGTCTCTTTGTCTCAAAAGTTTAAATTTCCTCTTAAAATAAAAAACGTTACCTTATGTGAATAGAATATTTTATGCGAGAGAAGTGACTTCACCTGCAGCTATTTTTTTTAAATGTATTGTACAAAGAGGACACAAAAAGTTATGTAAAATTCATTTCAATTCGCTAGTTTTACGCATCGTTAAACATCGTAAATGACAATTACAGACATTGTTAACGTATATTATACATTGTCTACGCAATCTACACATAGGGATTATTTATACACACATGGAAAATAAATGTTTAATTTATTCAAATCAATAAAAAGTAATTAATAAATTGTATTAAGTACGTAGACACATTTAAAAATTAATTCTTTTAACAGAAATCTATATCAATGTGGAAAATCATTATCATTTTTCAAAGGGACAAATTTTTTCTAAAGCGTTAAAATTTAATAATGAAAATGCGTAGCGATATATTCACACGACAAAGAATAATTTTCCGCGTGCCTTCCGCTTCGGCCTCGAAACTCCTCACGTTCTACCTGATAGAGGTTTTTCCTCCGAAGACGACGATGTCAAACGCGACAGGAGGCGGTGGCCAGCGTCACGACGGAGATCACCGAACGTCGAGCCGTTCCTGCTGCACATGCGAGCCTCGCATTCCACGACGACGGGCACACACATACACGTACACACGCGGGCGCACACAGGTGCACGTACATTTAACACACACACGGGAGCACGAGGACGCGCACGCGCGCGCGCGCACTGAAAACAGGTTGCACTTAATCCCGGCGTGTTATATTATACTCTCACGACACGGACGCTCGAATGAGACGGAACGAGACCATCGAATTCCCGCGCGCGAATATTTTTCGAGACGAATGTCGTACGTTCTCCTTCGCTTCCTCTATCTCTCTCTCTGTCCTTGTCCGGCTCACCCTGACACGTACGATTGCATTCCGAATCTCTGGTGATCCGAAAAAAAGATCGCGCAAGATCGGCTGTCGAACGGTCTCTGTGGGCGAAACAGATCACCGCCGGTAGAGGTTAGGACGCTCTTGTCTCTCGTCCTCTCTCGCTCTCTCTTTCCTTCCGTCTCGGCGCCCACAAAATTTACGGCGGCGGATACGAGCGGCTCCACGTTCAACCGCCAAGGACGCGCACTCGCGATTTTCACATCGGCACTCGGCGATAATCGGTGACACGAAAGCGACGCGACCAAGTACGCGGCGTCTCGATCTTCGAAGAGGCGAAACAACGTTGCGGCGGAGCGTTCGTTCGTCGGTCGCGCACTCGAGTTTGGCCGCTTCACGATAGACGACGGGGCCTCTTCGCTGCTGACGTCATCGGCCGACCGAACGCCGGCGTGAAGCTCGCGCTGCACGCACGAGAGTGAGCCGAACGTCGCCGGAGTCGCACGAACCTGCACGGAAACTGCGGTTCTAATGCAGGAGCGTTCGCACCCGCATCGGTGCCCCACGCTTTCGAGAGTTGCAATCTTTAGGAAAATCTTGCGTGATTTTAAGAAAAAAAGGACGAGAGATATTCGAAAATAATATAAATATTACTTGTATTTATAAATATAAGTAATATAAATATTACTTATATTTTTATGCCTTTTTTAAATATAGATTTGCATTTCTTTGTATATATATTATGGAGAAAAAAAATTGAAAAATCAAAAATTAAACGATATGTATACTGTATAAAAGTTATTCCCGGTCTCTTATAATTATTTAGAACTTATATTTACGGAAAATTCTATCTGTAGATCTGTTTAACAAAGTGATCTGTCGAATGAGGCTATTGTACGAGACAAATGTGGGCGGAATACGTGCGATGGATGAGTCAGAAAGCGTTTATAAAGATTTTTATTTTTAGTCTTAATATGTGCACGCATCTTTCAAGAATTATGTGTTAATGCTCTCATTTAATCTTCCCTTCTCTCACCCCTTTATCTCTATTATTCCTTAGACTTAATAATTTCCTAATATTTACATTAAGTTTCTATTTCAGTATAATTAATTTCATTTAAGTAATTTCAATATTACATTTAATTTTTTTCCTATACAGAAAGAATTTTTTCTTAAAATTTACTCTGAAAAATCATGGTAATCACAATATGGGACAATATTGTATTGGAAGAACTTTTACAAGAGTTTCTTTGATTAATATTTACCACAATAAAAAGTATTAATATCTATCACAATAATATATAAAACATGATTAATTTTACTATGTACATTATTAATATGTTTTCTTGTGATTTTGAGGGTAAATTCTAAGAGTAAATTCTCTTCGTGTATATTTCGATAATAATTAATTTTATTTAACTATTTTCAATAGTACATTTAATTTTTTTTTCCTACATAAAAAGCATTTTTTCTTAGAGTTTACTCTGAAAATCATGGTAATCGTAGGACAATATGGTATTAAAAGAATTTTTACAAGAGTTTCTCTGATAAATATTTACCACAATAAAAAATATTAATATCTGCCATAATAAGATATAAGATATGATTAATTTTACTATGTACATTATTAATATTTTTTATTGTAATAAATATATTAATCACAAAGAAACTCTTATAAAATTCTTCCAATATATTGTCCCACAATTACCATGATTTTGAGGGTAAATTTTAAGAGAAAATTCTCTTCATGTATGCTTTTTTTATTATAACTTTTCGAATTCGGTTTGAAGCAGCAGAAATTGAAATTCTTTTGACAGATTTTTCTATATAATCAATATTACACCGTGCTTCGAATTCGACCTGACTCTGTCGTTAAAAATCGAGCTTCCTTTTTCGCACAGGGCGCGATCGCGTGTACCCTCGTTCCTGGCGATTCTAGTTCGTCGTGTGTAGTACGCGCGAGCCCGCGAGAACGGGCAATCGAAAGAGTTATAAACCATGCTGAAAACGTAGACCGTGACTTCCCAGGTTCGTGCGAGGTCGATCGTGAGAGAGCGACCGACCGACAGGACGTTTCACGCTTTGGTTTCATCGGCCGCCTCTGGGAATCGCGATTTTTTACACGCGGAATTCCAGCCGATGGATTCCCGCGCGCAACGCCGAATTCCATTCCTGTCAATGAGCGCATAACGCGCTATGTTCCATTTTTCTCTTTTGCGCCCGTGAAAACGATGTATGTATATCATATTGCAAAGACAACGATTCGCTACTAGATTGAGTCTTTATTAGCAGGTTCCGATTAGACGAATGTCTCATTTATATTTATATCCTTTGCTTTATTCACGGTTTTTTTTATTCGTGGATATTTTAATTAGGTACATCGAAGGAATCTAAATTATATGTTGCGCGTGTGTTTGCAATGAAATGGAACTAAATGAGTATAAAACTCGAATCGATTGCTTCAGGCTATAAAAGTACGTACGCGATTCGCGAATATGCGATGAGATTTTTTTTATTGCTAATCCCCCACGAGTCTTCGTGAAAAAAAAGAATATAAAAAAATATACCTCGTGAGCCAACAGCCGACCGTATCGTCAACAGAAGAAACCAGTTTTTTACCCAGGGTCACAGGGCATTCAAATTCTACGAGTCCGCTAAGGTTCACGAACATGCAATTTTTGCAAGTGATGAGCAAAAAATCTAAACGCAATGATAATCGAATCATGATAAATCTCATTTATTATTTTTTTATCCTTAGAATTGCACGTGTTGTTTAATAACAATTAATCATTAAAGGATTTAATAACTAAAGCAGAATGGAAAATTGATTGCGAATAATTCCCAATTAATTAAGTATGTATATAAATGTGCTACATGACTCTCTGTCAATAATAATCCGATTTGTGTCCGAACTTGAGCGAAATTTATAGAAAGCCAACCGTAACGGACGGGAAACAATGCAGCTCATAATTCGGATTGCAATTTACATTCCGGTGCAATTCACCGTCGATGAACCGAGACGAGTTCGCGTTGTCGCGCTCGTTGCGGAAGGTTCGTTTGAGTGGTCCTTTGAGAGCCGATCTTGACGAAAATTTCGTCAGTCACGGGAAATTCAGCAGCGAGAGCTGACGTTATATGGCGAATAACGTGAAATTGAGGACAGGCGCTGCGTGTCCGGCCAATTAAGGTGAAAGGGTTGTCCGGTGACCTTTGACCGAATTTCGTATAACAGCCGCACGAAATTGCCTTGAAAATCTTTCGTAAATTTTAGTGATCTCTCGACGCTTTAGTTATTTTAACGATTGTAGGAAAAAAAATAGACAGCGAAACGCACCGTAATGAAAATATTTTCAACAGCGCACTAGAAAAAAAAATTTTAGGACATTAACAAAAATTCTGTTCGAAAATGGACGAAGAATTACTGATTGGATCTATCAAAATTCATTTTAATGCAACAAATATCGTGTTTGCATAAACAACTGATTTGTTGTGTTTCGTCCATTTTTGAACAGAATTTTTGTTAACGCAACAAAATTTTTTTACAGTGCGATATATTTAAATAATATATTCGAAACGCCCGAGACAATAAGGGGATAAAAATAACGTGAGGATATATTAACTGATATTTATCTGTAATTTGCAGTTTTAATTTAATTTACTTTAGTAAATAATATTTTGTACCGAAATAATGTTGTGCTTTTATTCAGTCTTATAGCAATTTATGTTCTGCAAGAAATTTGCATTTATTTTCATATTTACAATTCTACGATATTTTTTATCATATAATGACATGTGTTTGCAAGTTTACTACTATTACTCTTGTCCAGTTAGAAAATTAAAAAGACTTATCGTTAGAGTATAAAACTGTCTAAATTTAAAATCTTTATTACGTATAATTGTTGCATAAAAACCAGAATGTTGTCAAATAAAACCGCAAGTGACACCTACAAGAAATTTACGATCCATATACGTGCGTGCGCTCAGTTGATAAAATAGCGATGATCGATTCTACCCGATGGCGAGAGAATATTACAAAGTGACGCAATAGTGATGTGCGGTTGAATTAATTCGAAATGTACAAATTAATCGCGAAACACACGCACAATTTTACACAAATTGGCAAAGCGTGTCGTGTCGGTAAAATCACAACGTTTACTTTAATACGCGGCGATGCGCGTGCATTATTCATGCACCGCGGGATTTAGCGATGCTCAAAATACAACACCTTCGCCAATTGCATTGCGCCGTCACGACTACGTAGTGATACTGATGTTTAATTAATGTACCTTGTGCAATTAGGAGCAATTTAGATTAAAACGATTGCGATCAGCAGGGCGGCGAAGTATGTCGATTTTCATCTAGTTGAAGTACCGATTAAATTCGTATCATAAATTAAATATATTAAAATTATTAGCAAACTCATATATATATATATATTAAAGAAAACAGAAGAAAAAAGCATGATACATGTTAAAGTATAATTTTTTAAGGATGGTTACCGGAGAGAAGATCAAGTGCAAAAAGAAATAAATAGAAAATTATGTAATGCAATTGCTATATTTTGTGTATACGTCTAATATATACTAATCAACTAATTAATATATTTTATAATTTTTTATATTTTTGGATAAACAAGTACTGGAGGAAGAGGAGCAACATAATGTATGTACCAAAGCCATAAGATATATCGTTTAAGTTCCATTTATTTCCTAAGACAAAATTGTCGTGGTTCTCCGAAGAGACCGCGCGACATAATTAGCGCGTGTATTGCTGACGGTGTTCCGTTCTTTTTTGTTTTTTGTAGAGATTCATGTATTCCGCCTGGTCTTGATGGTCCCGCCATGATTCCTCGCGGTCCTAATAATGAGAGAAAAAAAAAGAAAACCAAAGACTTAAAAGAAACTTAGGCGAAACTAACGATCCCACCCCGTTTCGTAACGCGAAAGAATGAAAAAGAGCAGAGAGAGAGACAAAGAGAGAAACAAAAGGAAAAATGAAGTCGAAGCCTTGGATATTAATGATCGTATTGTGGAAACGTTATTAGGAATGCGAAAGAAGTAGTTCCCTCGGTCGAAGCAAAGCCGCCTCGCGAAATGTCCCCGATTAGAAACTTACGTCAACAAAAGTCTCGCGTCGTGCAATCACCGTCACGTAAATAGATAAATCCGAAATCCTATTTACAGTTGAGTCTGAGCCGTCGCCGTCGTCTGCCGTGAAACAAAATTCCCCGGCAATAAGCTCCGAAGTTTGCCAGTGGCATTTAGAGCGCGATAGTGTGATTCGAGAAAAGCGAGAGAAAAAGCTGCGAAGAAGGGTTTGGTTCGCGGGAAAACAAAGAGGACTCGGAAGAAGGGAGACGGTCCCTTTGAGAGACTTTTCCACAAAGCGTAGAGTTGTGTAGGGTTAAAAGGAAGGAGAGTAAGGGAGAATCGGCAGACGAGATGAAGTCGATGCACGACAACAAAGGACGTGGGCGATGCGCTTTGTACTTTCGGAAAGAGAATAGAATTTCTCGCGGAGAGAGCATTGAATGACGCGGTGGATGACGCGTATTGTGGATATCCGAAACAAGAAGACCGGCCGGAGAGTACTCTCCCTCTCTTCAGAAGGGTTCGAAGAGGCCATTGAAAAACAACACGGTTCGCCAGAGTGCAAGGGTCTTGCCTATAGCAAGGACTCTTGAAGCGAGATTCAATTTTATGTACCGCGTTCGTCGCACAGTGACATATATGTGTATTCAAGACATTGAATTTCAACCCTACAAATTGATAGAATTTTTCATCCAACGAGACTCCATATTAATTATGTTTTTTTTTCCTTCATCTTGTATGTCTAATTTTCAATATTATTCATTACAATTGTATTGGAATATAATTGTAACGAATATATCATGAAAAGTAGATATATAAGATGATTGTAATGTACTAATTGAAAAACATTATCCAATAAGAAATGAGAATTTCACTGTATATTGTGACATTATACATAAATAAGAAATATATGTTAAATATATAGTGTTTTTAAAGCCACGATATATGTGTATTCAAGACATTGAATTTCAACCCTACAAATCGATAGAATTTTCCATCCAACGAGACTCCATATTAATTATGTTTTTTTTTCCTTCATCTTGTATGTCTAATTTTCAATATTATTCATTACAATTATATTGGAATATAATTGTAACTAAGATATCATGAAAAGTAGATATATAAGATGATTGTAATGTACTAATTGAAAAAAATTATCCAATAAGAAATGAGAATTTCACTGTATATTGTGACATTATACATAAATAAGAAATATATGTTAAATATATAGTGTTTTTAAAGCCACGATATATGTGTATTCAAGACATTGAATTTCAACCCTACAAATTGATAGAATTTTCCATCCAACGAGACTCCATATTAATTATGTTTTTTTTTCCTTCATCTTGTATGTCTAATTTTCAATATTATTCATTACAATTATATTGGAATATAATTGTAACGAAGATATCATGAAAAGTAGATATATAAGATGATTGTAATGTACTAATTGAAAAAAATTATCCAATAAGAAATGAGAATTTCACTGTATATTGTGACATTATACATAAATAAGAAATATATGTTAAAAATATATTGTGTTTTTAAAGCCACGAGTACATCGCTATGTCTAAATCTCCTATTCGAATTCATTGATGTATTAATCGCTTATTGAAGCTCCTGAAATTTTGTAGCGACAGAATTGCGTATAGATCTTTTGACGAATTCGGCATACGACAATCGCGATAGCATCCTGAATATCCTCAGTGCCGGAGCACCGGTGGCATAAGACACAGCAGATGCACCAAGGTAAATCCGATTAAACGCCACACTAAATCACATTCAACGCCGCGCCATTGTCTCGCCTGCCCTCAGATTTCTCTCCAACGGCATTTCGCAGACTATATTGTATTATCAGGGGGATGCTTCGGGGAACTCCTCCCAGTAATGCGCCCGACATGCCATGGCGATCCATTTATAATATTTGTTTGTACGTTGTGAAAAATGTGAGCAATAACGACATGAATTGTTGACATTTGTAATGATAGAAATCGCGATGAGAGAGTGAAAATTGGAGAAAAATTATTTTTCATTTGGTTCGCTAAAAAGAGAAGCGAAACCAAAATATACTTTACATTAGATTATCAAATAGTCTGCATATATCATAAGAATATTGTAAAATGCATATTCATTTTTTTCCTCTGCATATTCCAACTTTTGATAATTAAAATAAAAAATACTTTGCACAATATTAAATAGCCTGTGTGTACACAATAAAGGGGTATCACCACAGAACGCGTATTAAATCTTCCCTGTATGTCGCAACTCGACGGAGTATTATCGCGTTTAATTAAGCGATCGGGCGTCAGATACGGTACTTCTATGTAATAAGGAATTAATTAATCCGCATCCATCTGCGAGCATATTGTATGGAGAAACTCAATGGACGAGCGGAAGGACGTCAGTAGCAGCTGCGATGATACGCAGTTGCGATTGAAAATCGATAATCAGCATCGATGGACGTCTCATATATGTATATTATATATCGTGACTTTTTATATATATATATATATCTTCGTCTCTCGTGCCGACAAATATTTTCGTAAGTTGCGCCGCAACGTCATTAAACAGCTGCGCCCTTAATAACGACGCGGGATGCAGCGTATGTTATATAACAGCGTAACCAGACGACGATATATAAGAGCTCTGCAGATCACATGCATCACTGTCATGCAAATCGCTTTTCTCCTCTCTCCTCCCATCCCTCATATGTCTATTCACGTCTATAACTATTCACGCGCGTTTTACATGTCGGTTCAGATTTATTCCGATCGTGATTAAATTTGCGCCGCCGTACTAATTATTTGTAACGTTAATTGTTCATCAAGTTGATAAATTCAATTTTATCTAGTGGATAGTTCGACGACGAATTGTGAAATGGAAAATCATGAGAAACTATGTGCGATCGATATGAATGTAAAATAAATATTTTTTTCATTCCTTATTTTTTTTAGATTTATGTTATTGAGATGTTTAGATTGACGTTGATAAAATCTTTTATATGTGTAGATTTAGAAGAAATAACCTGGACTTTTGTTCAAGATTGAATTAAATATACATCTTTATGTCTGCACGAAAAAAATAATAAGATTGCGTTGCTAACTTAATTTTCAAACAGAATCAACAGAAAGTATGCGAGTTTTGTCCTTCAATATTCGACACACTTTGGTAATAATGAACACATTTATTGCAAACGTGTCGCGCAAAGGCGTATAGGAAAATCAGAACGGATAAGAAAAGATTGGGGTGTATATTACAAGAGCATGCGATTTGCATTCTATCGCAGAGCCTGGAAAATTTTGTGCAACACACGGAGCTCGGTGAACGAACAAACGTGACATTTCTGCGCAAGACTAGCACATCAACATGCAAATTGCGAAAGAATCTCACAGAGTCAGCGTGTCTTTCTGAAAGATGCAAGCCAAACGCGGTCGGTAGGGAATATCGTATGTGTGAAAAAGCGCTCAGAGATAGTTTTCAGGAAAGAGAAGCTGACAAGTGTTAATACAAATTGTACTTTCGCAAGCGATTTTTCCAAACTTTGAACGCTTACCTGATCACTATCGTGTCCCTGCCAGCTGTCATGACTCTGTAACAAAAAAGGTATTCAGTTAGATAAATATCATTATCGCGGAAGACTTGCAAAATAATTATTATCTATTTATATTATTAATATAATTACACATTATTATGGAATACATGATATTATAATATTATACAATAATGCACTCATATAATTGTTATTGTAGAGTATAATCATTATTAGTATTAATGAATAACTATTTAAATTTCCATTCCAAACAAAAGTACACATTTGACATAAATATTCAATAATGTTAACGTCCGATAAAATTATTCTTTTTAAAAACTGAAAATTTGGTATAGTGTAAAGCAAGCAAATTAATTTAATAATAGTATAATAAGAATAAAATAGTAATAAAGTAATAATAATAAATAGTTTCTGATCGAAATAAATGAAATTCTATTTTTAAAATAAATCTTAAGACTTTACTTGCGATATCTCACATATCGAATTTAAAATATAAATATAGAAAGAATTCAGCGCAAATTTATAAAATGTTAAATATTTTAACATTTAGACAACTATAAATTATTGTTGTCATATGAAGGTATTTGGTTTCTCACGGTGTATACACCGTATATCAGCGTTTTATTGTCGACGTACTTGTCCGTAAACTGTCGTCATTCGTATAAGACGACATTTGAATAAGAAGATTGCTACTGCGCATTTCGTCGGAAAAATGCGATTATTTTCAACATTTATTATAATTATAATTATAATTATACTGACATCGAAGCGTATCGAAACGATCGATGAAATTATTGTTGGAATTTTGATTCGTTGATTATGAAATACAATCTTCACGTGAAATAAAATATTAGTTTGCGTTCATGTAATTCGAGAATGTCATGCAGTGGCATGCAACAAACTCTGTAAGTGCAATAAATTCTGTCTGAGAGGAGGAAAGAAATAGAAGGCATTGGGCGACTGCAATCTTTGGGGTGAGTAACTTGTGTATTTCAGCTTTTATTAAGTTTTTATTTTTTTATAGAATAATGGTGCGATTTTTTCTTCTCGTTATGATTATATTAATAATATTACGAGATATATTAATATCTAATTTAAAATACAAGTTAAAAATCTACGTTTTGCCACGTATTGTCGTGCAACTCACCAACCGCAAAACAAATGGCAGAAATTGCGCGAAAATATCTCGTGACAGAGTACAAATTTCTTGTTTATTGAATATTAAAAGCAAGAAACGTTGTCGTGAACCAAACACGGTGACGTAGTCCAATTTTCCACTCTACTGATCCACGACGAATCTCGGCAACATCGAGATTTATTTCTCGAAACTCGATGGTTCACTAGCTTGTGCGATCGCGTCGATGCAGAATCGAGTGAGGAAAACTGCAGATTGGCAAATGTTTTTCTCTCGGTGAGGTACGCAACGTTTTGCCGTCAAACGTGCAATGTGATGTTAATGAATTTCACGATGTTTCGCCGAATGCAGAAAAAAAATGTAGTTTTGTACACGGAAAAAGATGGGCTGTTTTGCATCGTAATTCTCGATTTTGTGGAAGGAAGAAAATTTCATTCGGAATATTTTTCCAAATTATTTTACCGTTCAACGTCGCCGTTTCCGTAGCGATGAGATCGACGTGGTTTACTAAATCAATATGAACAATATTTCCGGCGTTTGCAGCGCGCGAGAGTTCGTACGTTGTTTTCGCTGCGGCGAACATATTTGATCGTGCTGTAAAAATCTCTATTACTGACGCGGTGTATTTCTCGTAACTCGTTGAATAGTAAGGCAAACATGTTTATCGAGGATGATATTGAAAAATGCACCTATTTTCGAACGCGATGGATAACGGATCCGATAGCTTATGAAGATATTGACTTTTCAATCTACAAAATTGACTGTAAAAGTACTGTAACACCGTTAATATTACAAATGCAAATAGCCAATGATTTTTTTACAAAATATAATGCGTGACATACCTATATCCCGTATTTAAAATAGAATAAATCTATTTTTCACTTTTCGCAACTATATATAACTATATAAATATGAAACAGAACAATAATAAATATATAGTAAAATATCTGCCCTGTGCGATAAAAAGAAATATTTGGCAGCAGTTATTTCTAATACGAAGGTGTCACATGTGAAATACGGATAAACGAGTACCTACTTGCACCGCGACAACGTCGTGGGAAAAGTTTTACGAGTTGACTTTCCAGAGACGCGGATTTGTCGGTGCTCCGACGCGGTTCATTAAATCGGTGTAAATAATACGAGGGAGTGTATGGACAGCTGTTTTATCGGACGTGAAGGTCGAATCGGTGTCGCGGTCGGAAGTATAGGCGTTCGGTGGGTTAATGTCGGGCCGCCTTGTTAGATTTATGACAGCAATATAGGAGGCAACGTTGAAACGTGCCCTGTGTACCTTCGAGTTAACGTTTGTTACGCGATGCACATTCGATATACACGCCGCGGGAATTTATGGAAATCGGACCAGTCGCTCGGCGCGCACTCCTGTAAGTACATTCGCTTTTTTAATATCGAATTTCTTCGTACGAAAATACACCAGTCACGACTCGGCGTCGTTGTCGCCGAGATTAATTGTATCACTTTGAAATTTTATCTTCGCGCGATAGGCAGCTTTTCGCAACAACGAGAAATCGATATATTGGGAAATAGATGAAATTCACTCGGGATGACTCGATATATACGGGAATTTTTTTCAGCACTGTGCTCTCTCCTTTATTTGCCCATAACGTTAATATTTATTAAAAATGTTATATAGTGTCCGATTATATCGATAATAAAATATTATAATATTTTAGTAATGTAATAATATATAGTAGCAATATAGTGTTTTATAAGGCTGAAGATGTTTTATCTTTGCCACGCTAAGTGAAAAAAGAACTTTAAAGTGGCTGCGATCAGCCTCTTTAAACTTACGCTTTAACGTTTATCTTTACGCATCTGCTTGTATACCGCGTAAAGAGCGATTAAACTAATGTTCACGACGCTTTAAAGCGGCACCGTTCTTTTCGCACTGCGACGATCCTGGCAGTTCCTCTTTAAACGCATTTTATCAGTTAGTCATCTAGAATCATTTTCGGGAAAAGATAAAAAAGAATTTTTAACTCGCTCGTATCAATATGATATTGCGCGATTGTGCAACAAAGTTGCAAAATGTTGCATAAAATACCTGTCTTTGGTTGACTCCAAAAATCAAGGCATTTTTTATTCGAGATAAATTGCACATCGAGTCGAAATGCGCATTTCAATAACGCGGGCGGTCCCTTTTAATGTTGTCGCGTTGCATAAAATTGCTTTTCCAATTAATATCGAAGCTCCGGCCGAGCCTGAGAATGCAAATGAAATCAGGCCGGTTGCGCTTCGTAATGATTCTTTGCCGCGGACAGATCGAACTTAATCGCGAGCCCCGGGCAAATCCGTGCATTCGTAACTTTCGACAACCGACTGGGGGCGGAATACGTAGATCAACAATGGCGAAAAAGTTTTCTCGTTTCCAATCGACTTTCAGCTCCCGAGGCCCTCGTTCTACTTAAACGCGCGGCCCTGATTTGCATTACGTTTTATCTTTATTTAAAGTCCTGTTATATTACGATTTTCTATACGGTATGTGCGCGTTATCTTTATTTTTTTTTACATAATACGAAAGTTAAACGAAATTTTAAAAGTAAAATAAAAAGTTAGTCAAATTATTGGCGATGTTATGGCGAGAAAGGTTGATAAGATTATATATACTTATAATCGACTCTTTTTCCGATAATTGTTACTAAATGTGTTTTCCGAGAGTGAAAACGAGACTCTCATTTTAACTTGAACATAATGCGGAATATGCAAAGAGATATTTGCATTTTCGCTCGATCACGAAAATAGCAATAAACTAGTTAAGCAGAAATATGTGCACGTAATGTAATTAGCGCACACCTGAGTTGCACGATGAAAATTCAACGGTTAAGGGAAACTAATGCCGCAGAAAATTAACATTTCGTTGGTGCATTAGGCGGTTAATTAAAACTAAGCGGGCAAATGTAAGGTACGCAAAGGACAATAGGAACGGATGCCGGCTATATAATTAGAGAGGCCGGCTGGAAAATATCATAGGGTATTAAAATTCCGAGCTTTTTATCCGCTCACGCGCGCACTCGCTCATTTTTCTGCGGCTTTCCGTCTCTCGCATTTCAGATTAATCACAATTCACGTTGATTTCCGGATCCTAGAGTTCTAGAAAAAGTTGGAAATTTTAGAACATTAATTGCAATTCGACAAACTTTATGATGTGCGTTGAAGAGACGGTTAATGAAGTCGTAAAATTTAATCATGCAAACATAAGCGCAAAATTATTCAGAATCTCGTAACGATTAACCGCTCGTAATAGAGAGTAATAATTACGGCTCGCTTAATTCACGTATACGCAATAATTATCCGATCGTTATAACATTTATTTATTTATTTACACGTAAATTGACAGGTGAGCGTAAAATAAAATTTAAAACCGAGCGATGTGCACCAAAAAGGTATTTTTTTTTCGTTTATTTGACGTGCGACGATAATCCACGGAAATAGAAGAAGATTTCCGGAAAGATGATTTGTTGAGCACCAGATCGGGAAAACGTCCCGCGAGCGGATAGCGTCGCGCGACAAGACGGGAGCGTTCGTCTCTCGTGAGACACGCGGCGAGCTCGTAAATCCGGCTTACGACTCGGATGGGGAATATGAGAAGAGAGGAGAGACGCGGATAAAAGGCTGCTGTGTTGCTGAGGAAAAAGAGGAGCTACGCCAACATTGGGAGCGAGAGACCCTTTGGGTATTTAAGGGGATGATCTTAAGTGGAATACTATTTTTCTCGTGAAATAAAATAAATTACGCGCCTAAGAGAGGTATGATCTTTAAAGTATGTCATCGTCCGTTTGAGCTGAATTCGTAAAATGTGTCTCTGTCCGCTTTTTTTTTTGCCGCAAAATGCCGCTTTACTTTAAATCGGACGCGACAATCTGATTAAAATTGCGAATGTGTTAATATGAAGAGAAATATAGGAGTTTGACATTAATCACAAATTATAGCTTATATTGATGAAAATTTTACACTATAGATAAATATTTCGTGTTAAAGAGGAACAAAAAAAGAATTTCCCATTTTACAAAGTGTTTTGCAATTATAATAGAATATATTTTATTTATCTGACAAACATAATAATAAGGTAGTAGATATTAAACTGACTACACTGGCTGTCTATTAGATTTGTTAAACTATATTTATTGACGTTTCGACCATACGGGCTGTGGTCCTTTTCAAAATTACAATAGAATCATTAATGAGTTACTGCATATCGTTATTGACATTTAAAAGTACGCTCCGGTACAGTGTGCTCAGTCGTGGCAAGATGACACAAGTGAAACGCAGTTAATTTACCATCCGATCTTAAGTTAAGTCTCACCGGAGCGTACTTTTAAATGTCAATAACGATATGCAGTAACTCATTAATGATTCTATTGTAATTTTGAAAAGGACCACAGCCCGTATGGTCGAAACGTCAATAAATATAGTTTAACAAATCTAATAGACAGCCAGTGTAGTCAGTTTAATATCTACTACCTTAGTATTTCATTCCTGGCGAACGAAATTTAATATTTTAAACATAATAATCTTTCTATCTAATAGAACTGATCTTTGTGGTAAGTACCTAATAAGCAACAATGAATAAAATTTGATAATTGAATTTTGCTTATTATTTTTCAAACAGCAATAACTTTATATATATATTTTATTACTCGATTATTTTATTCACTCAATTCGTTTAATCTGCTTTTATTCAATGTACAATATGTAATTCTAATGAGATAATGTGCGTCAGAGAATAAATCTATAATGACGCATAAAAAACACGAAATATATGAACAAATGATATTTATCAGATAAACAATATGAAGATGACATTGATGTAAAATAACCGCGAGAAAATAAATTGGAGAGTGCACAACAGCAGAGTATGATGGTGCAATAATATATTTTATTGCTATCACAATATAGTACTTTTCATCCCTAAAAAGTCGCTATATGATTTATTGTTAATAAAAAGAGAGCAACGCTTATTGCAGTGACCGGAGCTTAAATTACTTGAGATACGAGGATATTCGCATTTTCTAAGAAAGTCCAAGTTACGAGCACGCGATCTAAGTTCTAAGTCAACGATTTAATGGTTAAGGGGACTAGATGAACGACGTATGAGCCCGGAAAAACCAGATTAAACTTTTGCCTCTCATGTATTTTAGTGCCACTTATCGCTTAACGTCGCAATTTTTCAATGTTGTCGATTTAACACACAAATTTGCACCACTATACATTCAGAAGAATAAAAATTCTCAAGAGAAAAATTTTTCAATTTTGATACATTTTTTATGCATCTCGTGTCTTTAATCACAAATTTGCAATAAAAATAGAATCATAATTTATATTTGAAAATTTATGTATATATTTTTGTATATTTTAATGATTCGTTCTTTAATCAAGTTTATCAACGTACACTGAAAAAAAATGATTGAATTCGAATAAATGTTTATTTCAATACCGTCTAATAAATCATTTATTTGAGACTAATAATATTGGTTTGATGTGAAAAATATTTATTTGATATAACAAAATCCTTTTCAAGACAGATAAATATTTATTTGTTTCAAATAAAGGATTGATTAGGCAGTATTGAAATAAATATTTGTTAATATAATTTTTTTTTTCCAGTGTACGTATTTCCGTGTTGATTCCATTTGATTCTGTACTCGGGTGTAATTTTTCGATAATTTCTCTTGACATATTTTACGCGGGGCAGCGTTGATTGTATCAAGTATTTTGAACCATTGCCATTAAAATCTTTCGTAAGCACGAAATAGCTCTGTACGTTGATTAAATTTCATAGATGTCTCGCAGTAAATAAAATTATGTCATGGAAGCACGCTGGAATTGCGAAGACGCCTCGTAAATTCAGCGTCGCGAAGACTCCTAAGCACACCTCGACTTCTCCGACGGTTCAGGAATTTGCGCATGATAATATTTTGCCGAAATTGCCTAATTGCGCGAAATTATTTCACGGTATCGTGCGCAACAACTCTGTGTCAACTTTGTTCTCGCGCGCGAACGTAATTAAATTAAGGACAGAGCGCGCGCGCGCGGCTTATGTAAGTCGCTGCAGAGATTCTTCTTGCGAGTGTCGCGACGAGAGTTTCGGCCGAAAGGACGACGACGCCGATGAGCGCAAAACATCCCCAGGTGAAAAACCGGCGCGTCGGCGCCAAACTTTCTTGCGGAAAACCATTTAGGTGAGCTACGCGCGTATCCGAGATGGCTGCTAGGCAATACTGCCTCTTAATTATGAACACGCGTAGCTGGCAATAATTAATAGACGTGGCCCGGGCCACGCCTTCGCGACGTTACGTAGACGAGCAAACACCGAATTGTTCTTCAGGATCCGAGGGGTTCGTTCGCGTCGCGACTCCCCTGCTTCAATTATTAACGACCTCGTCCGCTTGTGTCCCTACCAATCTCCTTGTCGCTTCTTAATTATCGAACTTTATAAGGGTACGAATTCCGAGGAGAGAAACCGCAGACGATTTAATAATCACCTCGAGTAATAATCAATGTGCCGAGATATCGGAGAGCTTTGTGCAATAAAATATGTCGAGTAGTTCTTAATTATCTTCCCTTCTCTCGAAGTCTAACTCTTCGCTTGTTATGTCATATAAAATATGATTTAAAACAATATATATATATATTTTTAATTAATGCAAAGTGTTATATTTCGAGAAATAGTAAATTTAAATAGTAAATATCAGATGATAAGAATCATCAAGATTTTCTTTCACATGCATCGAGATTTATAATATAATAGAATTTTATCAAACTCTCCACAGTATTGACTAATGACTATTTGTTTATGAGTTTAATATTGATTTTAAAAAAAGTGTAAAAAAATATGATCTTATAAAAAATATAAAGCGTTTTAATAAACGTGCATTTAATAAACAATTACCGAGATTTCTGACTATATATGATTTTTCATCATATCCTATGCCTATTGTGTATCCCATCGAAAAATATTCCAATAAATTTCAACAGACAACTATGCACGATATTGCAATTCGAGACCGTGTCTGTAACGTATTTTCGTTTCTGTTAGTAAATAAAATTTCAAAACTAAAACAGTACGATATCTCTCAGTTCTTGTCGTATGATTTATCACATAGTCGTGGTATGTGTCCAGTGAGATACATCTCATTTGATGCAACTTTATTGAAAAATACAGAATTTTAAATCTGTGCGATTTTGCAGGTGGTTTCATACTTGAAACCAATATATTTGGCGAGTTCAATACTGAAAGAAACAAAAATAATCCCTGTACTTGTTCATATATAGAAACATAATGCAAATTGTTAAAAACAATATGATACACAGATAGAAATAAATATTTACAATATCTTTTATATAAAATATTTAAAAAATTTTTCGCTAATTTGAGAAAGCAAGATATTATTCTTAAACATTTTGCAACATTAGTTACAATAGTTAAAATTGGAAACAGAAAGAGAGAGAGAGAGAGAGAGAGAGAGAGAGAGAAAATCCGAAGAAGCTTGTTGTAAAAAAGGTTGGAGAAAAGATAGAGTACAGAAACTCGGCGTTGAAGATAAAAAAATCAATAATCTGATATCTGTATATACATATAGCTTCCTTACAGTTGGAAAAAGATAATATTTGAAATACTTCAAAGAATTGAGACAAAACCAACCATCATGTAGAGAGAATATCGTAGAAGCATTTCTTTCATTCATATACACACACATTGCAGATATTTATATTATGAATAAACATTGGAATTATACATATATATTTATACTTCTTCCACTATAGTTATTATCTGCGATTTTGATATCGAAAATTGTTTTGCGATATATGACGATAAAAATTTAACTTGCAAACATTATATTGCGATTTAAAAATTTCATGTCTCATTTAACTGTTGGGATAAGCGATAAAATTGTGCGGCATTTTAGTGCGGGGATCGTTCGCTCGTACTTCAATATCGGACAGCGAACTCGCGATCGTGCCCGATATTCTTCTTTACGATTATGGAAGACTGCGGTTACGAAGGAAAAGAAAGGTAAAAATGTCGTTACAGACACGTCAGGGCTTAAATCGTTAATTCTTTTTGCGTGTAGCCGCTTTTGCAGTGCACGCAGTCTTCGTTATTTCATTCTTTACGACGCGATCTTGGTCCTTTGTCTTTGCCATTTCCATAATCTAGCCCTTCGAGAAGCTAGTAAACTCGACGGCCGCACGAATTCGCGACAGTATTTCTTTTGCTCGCAAAGTCCGCAGTTTTTTAATACCGTGATATATAGTCCGGTCATTAAAATGGAATAGCTATATGCCCATAGGCTATATCTGCACGTTTGTTACAGCTGTCGTTAAAATATGTTGAAATATCATCGAGGGGATTACATAATTCTCCCAGTAAAATTCCCAGTAAAGTACATGGAGAATAGAAGATAATCCAGAATAAAAATATATAATGAATAAAATGTTCACAAAAATATATTACTTACTTTACATTTAGCAATTCTTTTATACATGTGTATTTATATAAACGTAAAATAAATAAATGAGTATCTAAATATTTATATCGAAAGTTAATACTTTTTGGAGAAGAAAGGGAGAAAAAGATTGCAAAAATCCACGAGCTATCGCTCTTTAGGATTCCAAACCAGCAAAAAAATCATTGGTTAAAACTATCGCGGATTCAGAACATCCGCGTATACGGATGTGCCATAGTTCACGCTGTCGGCATATTCGAATAAAGTATTGCGATCTAACGAAAAATCGCGCGTGTCCGGCGTATTGCTGCAGTCGCGCGAATATATACGCGTATCGCGTTAAAATTTACGGTTGAATATTTTCGCAACAAATGACACACGTCTCGATGTTTCGTCGTCGTCGTCAGTCAATTTCTGCGCGACCGTCCGTCACCGGAAGGCCGGATCGACAATCCCTTCGAAAAGGGAAGGTAAGGGAATTTATCGGTGTCGCGGTGACCCCAGACGACGACACACGATGATAAAAAAAAAAGAATGACTAACAAAGGATGCAATGATCCGGCAAGTGAAAAAAAAATCGTAAATTCGATATTTGTCGTCTCGTTCCTGCCTCCTCCTCTTGTATTCGCCGTTGATTTATATAATTCCCGCTTCTGTTGGTCGCGCGATAATAATAAGAGTTCGATGAAACGCACCCTATATCGGCATTTCATCGAATCCGAACAATGAGCGGTTGTATACACAGTAAAAGGGATAATAAAAATCATCCTCTTTCAGTTACCATTAAGAATTATTGCATGTGCGACAAAAAATTTCCAACTATTGCACTTTTTCTATTCTTTTGCTTAATTGAATTATTAACATGCTCACGAATGTGTATTTCTTCCAACTAATGTTACATTCGTATATCACTGAGAATATCTTACAATTAGATAATTAATTTTTTATGCGTAATTAAAAACATATACTATACAATTAAATAAAATTACTTGAGATGAGTATATATATATATATATATATATATATATATATATATATATATATATATAGCGAGGAGGACGATTTTTGTTAAATGTACAATTTAGTAAATGTCTTACATTTTATATCTTTTATATCTGAAATTATATCTTTTTATGGTGCTTGTATTTTTTTCGTGATATTTCCGGCACTTTTAATAAAATTAATAAATTAATCTGATCAATCACGCCCTACTTTGCAAAGAGTAAACGTGTGTCTCAAATCCAGCGAATACGGATGGTCGATTAACGAAAAATTGTACCAAGATCGATCAACTAAGAAGGGTAGATCCTATCTTAATTAATGTTCAACGACGAGATCCCCGAGAAGCTATAAAGCTGCCGCTGGCCGGCGCTAATGGCGGAGTAAAACGGAGCAGCTTTTCGACGTTTAATCCAATGAACAAGACTTCACTACGCTCGTTATGTGTCGTCTGATAATATAAAGTAAAAAGCCGCGATCTTCTAGATAAAACAAAGAAAAAATCGTCGATTTTTCGACCGCAAATCCTATACCCGATTATAAATGTCTTCCGTGAGATATTTCCCAAGAAGAGCTATCTTTTTGGATATAATCCGTATATATTGAGAGGAAATTTATGCGCACTTTGCTCGTAAATCACTATAAGATACACGATATCGAATAATGAATTAATTTATAGTATATACACGATATACGATAAATGTACAATTTATGAACAAAAGAGAATAAAAAAGAATATCTTTCATTATTAGATATATTCTGATATGTCATCTGTTTCTACTAATTAAAGTTAGCTCCTATAGAATTGGCAAAATTCCAATCATATATTACTTGGAATAGCATTCTCGGTACGAGAGAATTGCTAATGCAAACGAGTGTTAATACAGATGTCGTGTGTAGGCAGTAACGTAATATGAACGACGATAAAAATTTCTGTATATTCGCGAGATAGCTAACATATTTTTTAATAACGCTCCCGCATTACGTTGTTTGGTGCACGCGTTTGTGGATATATATATATATATATATATATATATATATATATATATATATATATATATATATATATTCGTCTATTTCAGAGGCGAATGTGCGATCGCATGCGTTACGAGAGACCAGCCATTTCCTGGCAGGTAATATCGCGCACGATGACAATGACGCACCGAGCCATACGGTAATGCAACTCTAATTAACCCGGGGATTTTGCATGCGCTTCCACGAACGATCGCGTTATGCGACGACGCGATATGTACACACACGTTACGGGAGTTTATATTTTCATATTTCTCGCTTCGCGCCAGTCCACTTCCAACGACGGATAAATTATCGGATAATACTCGCCCGCACGATCAAGTCGCAATTAATTGCGATCACGCCCGCGCGCGTATATTTAAGAGAGAATCGCAAAGCTTCGACGTGAACGCGCGACTAAACGATACTGATAAATTAGTTTAATTTTAGCTTTAATAACGATCAAATGTCAATTTTAATAATTTTATCAATTTTAATAACAGCTATCGACTATGTGTGTATGTATATGTATATATATATAACTGCTTCCGCACACATTTTATATCATTTAATAAATTTTAAAGTAGTTAAAATTCTGCGATACCTATATATATACAATAATATATTTAACAAACATGTTATAAACATGGTATATTTTATGATTACGTATTTTATAAAAAAAACTTTATATTTTATTTATTATGATAAAAACATGATTGAAACATTTAATTTACAGACAGACACTTATCCGAGTATATATATAATTTCATTCAAAAAATTTTTTAATAAGAAATCGAAAAGAGAACTAATATAAGAGACTATATATTAAATTGAGATAAACATGATATATTTTATGATTACGTATTTTATAAAAAAACTTTATATTTTATTTATTATGATAAAAACATGATTGAAACATTTAATTTACAGACAGACCCCTATCCGAGTATATATATAATTTCATTCAAAAAATTTTTTAATAAGAAATCGAAAAGAGAACTAATATAAGAGACTATATATTAAATTGAGATAAAGTAGCATCTAATCGGGCGACATCTCAAAAGCGCATTTTTAAATCGGCCGTTTTGCGTCCCCTTTCTGGCAGAATCGGCTTGTGCCAGAGCCCGAGATCTTTATTGCGTTTCGAAGTACCGGGAAGCGCAAACAAAGCGGTAATCTGTCGCGCAGGATGTTGTGTCGCCATGTGCCGCGTCGGCACGAAATTGCATTCCATAGTAAACGAGCGAAAATGGAGAGAGAAGACTGTGCGTGTGAGTGTATCGGTGATGTAATCGTGCGTACATTGCGCCGTGTCTTTGTGTACATTGTAAACATTCGCGCGCGTCTGGTCGGCGAACGGCCGACGAAATTGTGCGTGGATATCGCCGACGGCGCGTTTCCGCGTTTTGCCTTTGCTTATTACCTCGTGTCTTTGTAACGCGTTTGCGCAAAAAATAAATAAAGAAAAAAGATTGCGGCTTGCAAGCGTAATCGTTTGTGCTGCTTCAGCTTTGTGCTTGCGCTTCGTCGCGGATTCCATTCAGTCGTGAGTAGTCGGCGTCAAAATAATCGAGATCTTTTTTTCTTTCTTTTTCTTTCGCAGATACTTGCAGACACTTCCGGTTTATGTTATCAAAAAAATATTTAGATTCGAGAAAAAAAATATATGCATTTAATCTAAACTTTTTTTTAATAAAAATAAAATATATATATATTTTTCGTGAATATATATATACCTTTTTATCACGAAATTCAAATTGCCGATATCTTCATAACCCAATTAAAAGCAGAGCGAGGTAGGTGAGCGCGGATAGGATGGAATGCGCAATTATTCGCGGACACGCCAATTATTTTTCCGCCCGCCTTGGCGCGTTTTTGTACGTTTCCTTTTTTTCCTATCCCGCGGAGAACTTCATTAAAATTCGAACCCAGTACGATTCTCGCTTCGCGCATCGCCGCGAGGCGTTCGCGCATGGGTTGACGAGTTCGCGTTCGTCACAATTATCGGTAAAAACTTGCGAGCGTATGCAGTGGTGGCGACGATGGCGGCGGACCAGTCGTTAGCAAGCACGGATACGAAATTGAACTCGAATTGATTTTCACGATGGGCAAAATTAAAAACGAAATCGATTTGTCTTCGATTAGCGTCGCTCGCCGTTGTCGCATAACAGAAGTATTTTATGTTCTTTTTTTTTCATCCCCATCGAAACCCCCTGTCTCGTTCGCTTCATCCTGTCGCGCGGTACGACGAGAGTTGGGTTTTAAACGACATTATATAATCGTTACACCGTGTGCATGGAGAAAAACAGCACGGTCTATGTATCGACATTCAAAGTTATTGTTATATTTTTTAAATACATTTTTTATACACATACATATTATACACATACATTATTTTTATTACGTTTTTTTATATTACTTCTAATTAATTACTTGTTATTTTTTGTTATTTTTCTTTTATATTTGTAAAAATATATTAATAAAAAATTAAGGATAGAATTAATAAATAACAAAACAATAAATAAATAAAAATAAAATTATAAAAAACAAAACACAAGTAATTAATGAGAAGTAGGTATATAAAAAATGTAACAATTTTGAATAACTATATATCTGATATATTAAATATATTTGTAAAAATATTGCTTTTTATTATAAACGTTGAGTCGAGATCACTTTTTCATCCGTCAAACACCGTATCTCACAGTAGTTTCCGAAGTCGTCGGTGTAAGGATCGAGTCGCATCACTTACGGCTCATTTATTCGAGCATCGCGCAGCGGAGAATCCCGCCGTTAAAAGTCGCCAAACACTTATTAATGCAAATCGCTTTCACTCGGCCGCTCTCACGTGAATTTCCGGATTCGATTCAAGTTTAATCTCTAGGCGCGCGAGCAATCAAACGCCTTTCGATAAAGAGACTTGATCGAGGCGGGCGATATTGGCGGAACACAATCCGTATATGCATTTACGATGCAAACAGTTTGTGACGATCGCTATGTGTACGTATATATGTATACAATCCACGCGGATGCGACAGCCGTCGCCGACGTGATGCAAATCGGATAGGGTTGGCTGTGGGCGCCCGATCGAATTTCTGAGCTGAATGCCCAAAACTACGTACATAAAGGACCACAAAGGCTCGTTATCGAACAGCGTTACCTGCTAGACCAAAATTACCTCGTCCCGAGTTTCCTGCAGGACAAACGTCGCATCAAGATATCAACATGTAAGTATAGGTTCATATTCATAGAAAAACGCGCTAGCAAGTTGCAATATCGAATTGGTTCAGAAAGAAATGAGACAGGAAGAAGAGGAGAGAGAGCGATTATTTTCTTCAATAATATTGATTTCTACTAAGTTTATAAAGTTAGAAGCATGAAAAGAATTTTGATAATCAACCAACAATTCTAATAATAGCATTTTAACTGTATACATATATTAATTGCAGTTGAATAAATTGTACGTGACTAGTACATGTTATGAAAATAATTTAAATAATGATTTTTTTTTTAGTAACTTTTTCAAAATATTACGATTCTACGTTTCTGAATATTTGCATGTGAAATTAAGACACTTTGGAAAGCTGAGTTGAAAAGTTTATAAGCATAATTCCGCAAGAACCAGGATTTCTCGCGCGCATTATATGTCGCGAAACTTGTGACTGTTTTCGTTGCAAACTGCTTCCGTTTCATCAGGGACTCTCATACATTTGGTATACTTTTGGTAGTGGTTGCAACAATTACGTTTGTTGATACCGGCAAAATTATGTCGGATGAAACTACTTTTATATGTTGTACATATACATATAAACATATATCTCATATATATATATATATATATATATATATATATATAAACACTACTATCGAAAAACACATATGTCAACATAGAATAGAGTTCGTTGATTTAATATTAACAAAGCAAACAAAAGTCGACGAACATCGAGAGCGATGGAGCTAGATAAGTAGACCCATCCGTTCGCCTTGTATTTATTCGACGCAAGAGTTGACTGAAGGAGAATCGATATACAATAGAATAGATAGCTACTTTATTTCTCGTTCGAAGCCGATGCTCCCTTACGAAGCTTTCCTCTCATCCAGTTCCAGTCAAATATTTTATTCATGCAATTTTATTCTCTCTCGCATTAATATATTAGTTTTAATATTGCGCGTTTCTACTTTTTTTTCATTTCATTCAATTCTTTGAGCGTCTTTTTTAAAGTGCCCTCTTTGTAAAGTGCCCGCACATTCGCATAATAATCAACGTCCTCGTGATTGCGATTCCGTGCAACACTTTCAGCCACGTAACGCTATCTTCTCCGATGCCTTTTCTTTCCTGCAATCGCATGACTAAAAATTTCCAACGCGTGTTTCCGATGAGAGTTCCTGATGAGTGCGCGCGAAATGCCGTCGTACGCGATCTGAGTTTTCTACGAGTTTTCTGACGCACAAGGGCTTTGCTTGGCGTGAAGATGAAATTTATACGAGTGAGCAGATAGTGTCATGAATAAATGTACCTGGTCGGCGCTTAATCATTGCCAAAGGATGGCGAAAGTGTGAGAGCGAACGTTCATCACACTCACAACTTTTCACTTTGTTACGTCGATGACGAGATATTTATCCAATCGAGCGACGTTGAACGGAGAATTCATTTTACTCGATAAATAAATAGAACAAAATACAATAAAGCAGCCTTTTCCAGGTGGACAGTTTTTTTTCGATTAATCAGATTATTATATATTTCAAACTTTTCTCGTACGTGTACAATTTTTGTATGTTTCCAAACTTTGTGATGAGGCTTTTTTCCGCTAAAAGTGCTGTTTGTATTCTAATTAGTTGTTATTAAAAATGTTGAAGAGAACGAGAGAGAAGTCTGAAATAATTCTAGAAAGAATGGATTCAAATGGAATGCGTTGGAATGACTGTCAAATAATATTACTAATGTAGTCGGCGCCAAACTTCCTATGAATCAGAAATCTTTCAAGTTACAGATGAAGAAAAGAAAGATATCTAAGATTCATTTCGGGATTAGTAAGCATTTCAAGAACGGATTTAATTCTTAAGTGAAATACTTTACTATCGGCATTATGATTAAATGTTGAAGAGAATTTTTCAGAAAAAAATATTGTCATATATTTCATGTCATGTATATAAAACATGACATTTTTTTCTGAAAAATTAATTTTGACATTTGATCGTTATGCCGATTGTAAAGTATTTTACTTAAGAATTAAATCGGTAAATTTCAGGAAGTAAATATGATACGACTTAAATTATCGTAATTACATTCTGTATATATGTATACACAGATAATGTACATATGTATAGATTATCAGTTTCAAGATATATGACAATGTATGCAAAGAGTTAAAATGTACATAATTCAGCAGAGTAAATACATTATTCGTATGCATGTTATCATAGAGATAAACAATGTTATACGATTGTTCGCAACTTCGACATCAGGCGATTCGGTAAAATATCAAGGTGACTGGCAGGTGCACGTGTCGACCGGACGATCGATTCTCAACGAAACATCGTCGTCGGCAGGCGTTGTTCTAGGCGGAAACGCCTGTCAGAAACTTTGACTGTGTGTATGGACCGTTCATGCCATATGGAAATGTCGACAATAACGCGTGTCGATTTTCATAACAATGCAAGAATTTTGCAATTAACCTTCAGCAGTCCGCGTTTATTAACCCGTCTTAATTAATACGTGAAAGACAATCATCGCGAATAAACACGACATACAGTAAAAAAAAATAGTCTCCTTACCCTCTGCGGACAAGCCCATACATATATGGTTTTTTCGATATAGCAATTAAAAAATGTCGAGAATACTTTAAAGCAATTTTTTGAGTCACGATTTCCAAAGAATCAATTTTCAGCAGCTGTCGGTACCGTCTCTTTTTCCACTGACAGTGCGATATTACGTATAATTTTCGGACAAGATGGAAATTGAATGGCCCATCGGAGGTTTAGCAGGAGCTCACGCTCTCTGGCCTGCCTGCCTTTTTAAGAATCCGCTATTCGTCGCTTCGGCGACGTCACCTTTTCCTCATGTTCATCTCTCACTCGTGCGCCACCAGCCGACCCATGGGGACGGCGGTAGTCGTTTCCATGGAAATGTGCGTGCAAAATTTGTATCCCCGGCGTAGCCCGGAGCTGCCGGGAATTCGAGAAAAGCTCTCGCTGAATTACGAGCCACTAAAGAGGCTCCGCTGCGAGCAGTTTTCCACTCTCCTGTCTTCCGCCAGCGACCAACCGACCTCTCTTTTCTTCGCAGAACGTTCTCGCGCGCGAGTCAGAACGACGGAGCCCATGTATCCTGGTTTGCAGGTGCAGGAAAACGGGGAAACGAATTTCCTCGAGAAAACGCCGGCGTAATGGATACATCCTGCGCGCCGTCCGCATTCCTGCTTCGCGGCCCGAAACGACGCGTGCCATCCTTTAACGACACCCGCGATATTTCGTATTTTACTTTAATTCTCACCCCGCGAAACTTTATCGTACGCGACAAGGATAGAAGCTCGGTGCGCGATCTTTCACGCCATCGAATTTTACGCCACCGCCTTTACGATGCACGAGAGTAAACTCCATGAACACTAAATATTATCTGATATCGCTTGACATTTTTGAAGATATATATGTATATATAAATAAGCAATATTTTTATATTTAAAATTAAAAATATATACTTTGAATATTACATAAAAAATGATTTTTTTAAATATTCGCCATAGAGATTAAAACCTCGAGGGAGGAATATTTATATGCGACGTTTAAACTGACAAAATGTGGCAGAGAATAAAAAATGAGGATTAAAGAAGAGAAAAATTGAAAATTATTTCGGCGTGTGCTACTATATAATTTTGACTGGCGGAAGGAAATATATAATATAGATAAAAGGGTATAGGCAGGAATATGTAATCTAAGTTGCTGCTATCGCATCGAAGTTGCTGAAATTGCTTTGTAATCAAAGTGACGTCTAGACGTGTTACTGAAATTGTGCGTAGAAATGGAAATGAGGACCTTTTCTTTCTCTCTCTCTCTCTCTCTCTCTCTCTCTCTCTCTCTTTCCCTCTCGCTTTCTTATTGTTAGTCCATTTGTCATATCTCGATGAATTCTGCATACTACTATTCGCATAATTTTATATCTGAGAAATTCGATGTCAGAGTAATGACACTCTACGTGACTACGTGTTTCTTTGATTAATCAACACAGCGCAAAGACAATAACGCGATCGAGTTACATGAGAAAATAATGTAAAGTAGATTAAACAGTTGTTTAACAAAACCTAAAAATGCAAGAGATTATGTTGGTACATCTAAGTTTTTTCAATTTATAATTTAATTTTAATATTAAATTTTTTTTCTTTGATCGGAACGTGTATGTATAATTTCAAATTCATTTCCCTGATTCTGCAAAATGTAGAATTAATGCGCTTTTGTTCAAATCTGGAGCGACAGAAAACCGTGACTCTCGTTAAGCAAGTCTCGGCAGCGACGTCGATTCTTCGAGATACGCTATTATCGTTCATCCTGTAAAAGTTTGCGATGATAACGGATCGAAAAGGTACATGCAGGGCAAGCGCGAGGAACTTGGCGAAAAGTAATTAGCTAAAATTGGAAATGGCAATTAGCAAGCGAGAGAAGGAAGAGAAAGAGTCTCGGAGATGCGAAAAGTACGAAGACTTCAATTACAGAGACTATCTTCGGAGATACTTGCATCGAGAAACAAACTCTTATTCTCACGCCGATGGCGAATGAGGAAAGCGTCGATAGTATCGAAGATCAAAAGCGCGGAACAAACTTAATAAGAAGTTAAACGTAATAAAGATGCACGTTTGAATTGCAGCAACATTATACAACTATTAATGCGAGCATTAAATAGAGCGTAACATACGAGAAAGTAATTTATGGCGGCTTGAAAAGACTAATCAAAGTTCAAAGTTCAAAGTGGTAAAGGCCACTTGAAAATTCTATGAAACGATTCGTTTTATATATATATATATATATATATATATATATATATATATATAATCATACGCATGTGGCGATGCTTCAAGCACACGCATGGAAGCAAAGCACGTCGAGTAATCCAAATTATCCAGAAATGCATCGAGAACAGTTCCTGTACCGTCGGCCTTTGGTCAGACATCTCAAAGCACAAGTAGCCTTCAGTAAGACCACTAATCCGCATGTCATCCACATCAAAAGGCACCGAAAGCTCCGTATATGTGCATGCATATGTTCCACGTGTATACACAACTACATGTTTTCGGGATAAATGGGCTGATTCAAAGCACTCAATCACGTGCATGCAATGCAGGGTGAAAATAAGGACAAGAAATTAGCAGAATGAATAACGTCTAGGAATTACGTTTACTATTATAGCGAATAAAATTATCTTAATCGTTGCCAGAGGATCAACCTACATCACAAATGATATTGTTGGCAGGATTACCCAGCAATATTGCGGTCGGTTAGCACTTTATGCTCAAATTACCGTGAAAATCGTCAAACAAATTTGCGGAGAGAATTTTTTTGACGGATGAAAAGAATCGCTGAAAGGTGTGCCGAGACGGCTGTGTCCGAAAATAAGTTTGCAAGCGAATTGCAATCGTCGGAGAGAAATTCTCTTTGCTCTCTCAGGAATACAGTGTGTTGATAAAGGACCGAGAATGTCAAAGACACTCCCTTGAATTAACGGCTGGTTTTCAAGCGGAAACTCATTTGGAGCTTGGTACCTCGATGCGCCTTTTTTGAGGATAGAGCTAAAGATTTTTCAGTTTGCTGATGAACAAAAAGAACCGTTATGTAAGTCGTAATTTGTCGTTCAAAAGAATTTCAAATTATATAAAGACGAAAATAAAATGGTACGCATAACGATGAAATGATACCCCTTAACTAATAAATAGTAATAAATATACAATTAAAGTATAGAATATCAAAAATACTTATTTAAAATTATTTAAAAATAATTTTATTTTTAAATAAAATATTTAAAAATTTATTTTTTTTCCGTGAAAAAGATTCCATAATTATATATTGAAGCTTTCTAGAAATATAAATATCGTTTGTCTAACAGCTCGTGTTGATCTTGATGACCTTGTTTAAATTTTTTAAATAAATTATTTTTTATTTTTAAAATCAACTAATTATATTTCAAATAAGATTTTTAATTAATATATATATATATATATATATATATATATATATATATATATAATATATGTTACTTCTAATCATTTATAATCCAGTAGAAGAGAGAAAAATAACGTATATAAATGTTTGAATTTATTATTTTGCTTATCATCTGATTAATGGAGAAGTAATTATGAATGTTATTAAGCTTTTTGATATTTTACTGATAACAGTGCGCATATCGCTAATTAATGTCTGATCGAAAAGAGACAAGTAACAAGAATATCTTTCATATAATGGCATGAAAGCTCGCGTGACGATCTGCTACAGTGGAGTATCGATCAAACGACCGGTGGCAAGTACCGAAACGCAATAATATTATTGTTATCGGGTGCAATGCGGTATTTTCGCTTTGGGATTCGTATCGCGCGTGTCGTCGAGCAATCAACTCAGGGCCATAAAAGTAATCTCCACGAGTGTTTTTTGTGTCGTACGACGTAAAAACATCTCGTTTACGCACTTTTTACCACTTTCCATTAACTTGACAACGCTTTGTCTGAGCACGATATTATTCGCAATTGATCGGTCGCAAAGCGAAAAGAAATAGAGAAGCAGGCCGGCGAAGCGGAAAACACGGTCGTCTGCTAATTTTCCAATAATTTCTGCTACGACACAAGTCGATTCGCTATTTGCTTATCGCATCGATTCGTTAAGTTCGTTGACACGTGTAAAAAGATGTCCAAAGAACGTTAGTTTGATTAACTTCTGTCAAGCTATTGACGTTCTTTTGCCAATCGGACATTGGAAAGAATCGGTGATGTCGAAATAGAAGAGAAAATCGTTTAGCATTTAGTGTAAATATATTTCATTTTAAATTTAAATGTTTGACGCGACTCTATGAGATGACGCAATCTTTGATCTGACGCGCGTGTAAAAAATCAACATAATATAAGCGTATGTGTATGTCTACACATGTATATTGACTTTTAAATTTTGTCGCTTTTGGTTCTTGAATTTTAAATCCGTTCACTATCTTATTAATATTAGAATAATTTTTTTCCTTGTATCTAAAGATCACACATTCATTATTTTAAACAATAAAAATATTTAATATTTATATAACAAAATATTTTCATCTTTTAATTTATTTTATAACATTTATATTAAATTTTGATATAATTTTCTTCTTTGTACAATCAATTTGTTTTTTCAAAAACAATTTTTAAATATTGTTTATCTCTGTTAATACCTACATATTTCGAGATTTTTATTAAAAAAATTGTAAACAAAGTTTCTAAAGTTTCTAAAACCCCATCTATCTTTGTGTGAAGAGAAAAAAATCATATTGTATAGTATAGTCGATGAAAATTGCGCGTATACCTAATCATGTCCCGATCAAACAAAAATGTATGCAGCTTCGTTGAATTGGCCGCGTCATCGAAATCGATAAATTCTCCATCGGGCTAGAGTCGTGCCGCAACGACTAGTGCACTCAGAAACTTGGCAAGCAAGCAGATCTCTCGCGCGTTTTTCCACTTTTCCTCCGATCTCGTCGTCACTTCATGGCACTCAAGAGAGCGCACAGAAAGACGAAAGTCAAACAGACCCTTTTGCAATCGTGGCAAAAACAGTCTCCGCAAGTTACGTCACGCAGATGATTATCTTCGATCTTCGACTGATGTGACTATCGTCCTGTCAGTCGTCGTTTGGTCGGTCTAGTTGGCAGAATTTCAAAGCCTTTTGTCATAGATTCTTGAGTCGATCTCGAGAATCCATGTAGTCTAAACATTTCATCTCAGTGATAAGAAAAATTTTTACAACATTAGATATGTGCGTTAGAAATACCATATATATGAGAGCTAATTAAAGTTTACGGAATGGAAAAATTGTTCTTATATAGGAAAGTGTTTACGTAACCTACATGACACAGACAGATAAACGTTATTCTAATTTGATGACATTTTATTGTTTATTAATTTCTATTTAAATAATAAAAGTGTAATGTGCGCTCTTTGATTGATTTATCTGAATCTTTATATCTACAAAATTATAAAAGACAAAAACTAATTAAAATAGTATACAAAATGAGATATAACACAATATGAAATGCCATTGTAGTCAGAGCGAATGTAGAATGCAGTGAGAAACTGATATGGTGAATGGCTGAGTGGTCTCGGTCGACGGTTTCAATGAGTTAACCTCTCGACTCTGAATATATTTGTTTATCGATTGGGGCATTTGACCAACCGTTCGGCTTTCGATCGAATTATCCGCGATAACGACATGATATCGATCAGTATTCTCGAAATTATCAATAGGGGCGATAGAATTTTGTACGATTCATATTTAGTCTCATATAATAATCGCTGATGATTTTATATAAATCATTGATTTTGTATTTAGCTTATACATATAAATCTACATCTAGTTTTTAAAAAATTCATTGACTTAAAAAATAGATGACTCATATGTATTTGAAAAACTATTTTTTATCTTACAACTGTTTAAGTATTTATTCGTTTAAGTATTTATTCTGTTTCAATATATTCAGTTTTGTTTTATATTCCATTGTAAAATTAATATCAGTAAAATTGTAATAATCAATATTGTTTTGAAATTGTATCTAAAAAATATGTAAAATATATCATAAATAAAGTAACGATTGTTTTATACCAATATATTCATTGCATGATAAAAAGAATAAACATGTATTTGTCGCTATTGAAATGTACTTTATCGGTTGAATTTAATGCTTCTCACTAAAAAATAGCAAATGTTTGCGAAGCCTTGAAAACGCGAGCATGCAATAATAATTCATATTTTTCAAATCATATTGTGCAAATGTGAAATAATATGGGTATATATAGTATATATATTCGTGTCATTTACACGAATGCTCTGTAAAGGCAATTGCAGTAATGAAAGTGTACCCGCATACCCCGTAATTCCCAATCACACTATATCCTGTATTTTCAGTTTTCGTTATTCGGGATAAATCGTACATAAATTTCATTCAGAACGCGTGCAGAATAACATGTCAAAGATTGAAAATCAAGCGGCATTTAAAGCATTGAACGTTTGTTATTTGACATTCGATACGAATAACAGGAAAAACCTGGTATTGCAATTGTTAATGTAAAATATATCGATATGTATCCGATATGAGATTTTTGATATCGATAAATAATTCATTTTTAAACTCTATTACAAATATTCTGAGATTTTCGAGCATCGGTTAATCGCATGTGTATGATAACATATAGTAAACAAAATTTTAACGATTGTAATACTATCATATATTTTAATTGCGAAAGTGCAGTAAATATAAAAAAAATATTAGAATTCAAAATTGCTAATTTATAAAAGTACCCATATAATAAAAATAAAAAAACTTGCATCGGATAATTACTTCATTTCAATGATAAGAAAATTGCCAATCAAAATTCTCAACTATTTAAACATTGAGTCGTCCGATTAAAAATCTCGTAAAAATATGCGTCAAAAGTTTTCGCAGAACCTCATTTCACGTACTTCAGTTTAGCGACGAAAAACTTCAATTAGAAAAATCTCGCTTTCAAGTTTGTAATGTTCACATTCGACCCGCGGATGCTTTCGGGGTTTTAACGTCAAAAGTTTGCGAGTATCGGACAACCGCGATATAGCGTAACGCGAGCCGAATAGAATGGAGAGCTAGATTACTACAAAATAGTACTTGACACAACGGATAGGCGAGAAAGAGAGACAGAGAGAGAGAGAGAAACAGCGAAATGGATCTTTAATTGAACGATACACAATTCGTGTGGAACGAACGAGGCGTTTGTTTCGCGTCGCCGCGGAAACAAGAGGCCGCTAACGACCCGATGAGAGTGCATCGTCGTACGTCATTTCCCATTCGACAGTGAAATTTGCGGTTACGTAAATACTGTTTGCCGGGAGTTCATTGCGTTTGTAGCGCGCGAAACTACGGCAGTAGTTCGATCTCGATGTAAGTATAATACGCGCGTTCGTTTCCTTCCTGTTAATATATAGCTTAACGGTTCGCCTTTCCTTTGAAGAACAGTAATTGCAAGAATTAAACGGCGATTAAAAGAATATCGGGATAATTAATGACCTATTCCAAGAACAGATATTTAATGAACAGAGAGAAAATATTACTTGACAGACCAAATGACATACACGTATATATGATTGTGAATTTCAATGTAAATATATATATATTTCTCTTCCATATCGCAATTGATGTAATTAGTCTTATTTGTACAGATTGAGATTACAATTAATGGCATCGTACGCGCGATACACAACCAATACTCGCGTTTGCTCAGCTTGGAAATTTGTTTCGCCTGAAGCGTCATCGTGATGAATGATTCAATGAATTTCGTCTGTTTCGCGGTTGCATGGAGGCTATTGATAAATTATCAATCCTTCCATCCATTTGGACTCATGTGGCGGTAAAATTTTAATTACATGAATCAATCGGAATTCAATCGTCATTCGTGAGCTCGATATGTCAATCTGTAATCAATTTTTCCGGTCGAGTTGGAAAATCACGTTGCACAACCAAATGCACTTTTCTGAAAATGCATTAATGTTTGCGAATAATCCCGCATAATGCGTATTATTTATATGTATATATTTCGAAGGTAGAATACGTCAAACGCATCGCATTTCATGAAACAAATGATAATTCTATCAAATTAATTCTATATGTATTAGCTAGATAGGTTACGACAGACACGAGAAATTGGTACGTGCAATTGACGAGAAAGAGAATATCAAAAAATATTTACAGAATTAACTTACAATTAGTCTTTACTTAATTAGAATTTTTTAAATATAGCATTAAATTTTCTTTTTTGCTTTAATATATTTTTAATTTCTTTCCACGCAGCAATATTATCTTTGAATAATAAAATAATCAACAATTATTATATATTGAAAAAACATTTTGTTTTCTCTTAGCTAGATAGGTTACGACAGACACGAGAAATTGGTACGTGCAATTGACGAGAAAGAGAATATCAAAAAATATTTACATAATTAACTTACAATTAGTCTTTACTTAATTAGAATTTTTTAAATATAGCATTAAATTTTCTTTTTTGCTTTAATATATTTTTAATTTCTTTCCACGCAGCAATATTATCTTTGAATAATAAAATAATCAACAATTATTATATATTGAAAAAAACATTTTGTTTTCTCGCGATGTTTAAGAAGTGCAATTGACGAGTCCAATTAATAAGAAAAATATAACAACAAATAGAATATCTTATTTAGATTTTCAATGTCATAAGATAAATTTGAGTAGCTTGCCCTGCATAAATTTTGGCTCTCGTACTTCCCTGACTAAATACTGTTTCCAGGATCTTTCTCGTTTCGCACGCAGATTCATGGATAATGTATATACATGTGGCTCTATGTAAAAGCACCTACTTACTCTTAGTTGCGAAAACCCCTAAAACGATCTTAAACGCTTTCCACACTCATTAAGCGCGCGAATTATTTCTAAATGTGTCTCGTGCGGAAATCGTCGAGCCTACAAAGCAATTTTAGCAATTTTTTCATCATAATTTTTACATCGATATAAAACACGCATTATTTATAGATAATAATTTTATCATTATTTTCGCATTATTTATAGATAATAATTTTATCATTATTTTCGCATTATTTATAGATAATAATTTTATTTAATTTTATTATAAATTATTTTATATACTAATAAAATAATTTTATTAATATATAATTTTATTTTATCATAAATTAAAGAATGGTGTATTTTATTTACACAAATAGCTATATTTTCGAAATTATTTTGAGAGTAAACTTCTTAATTTACCCTAGAGCGAGAATCGCAATCTTTTTTTAGTGATTCGATTTATAAAATAGTCATGCGTCAGAAAAAGCACTTTTCTAAAGAAGAAAGAGGGACAGGAGGACGAGAGACCGACAATAATACAATCAGTGGCGTTCCTTTTTTCTAGAGGCAGCTCGGCGCGGCGACGCGTTAAATTAGTCGCTTTTATTAAAAACGTCCATATTTACGATCCTGCCAGGCAACTTCGTTCTGACTCCGCAAGCGACCAATAGCATTGTTATGCAAAATGCTTTAATCAAGACACTCTCTTCGTCGCACGCTTACCATTTGCTCGCAGCGATACAAGTAATCGTGTCATTTCGATATACATATCTCAACATAATCGAATATGTGCGTAAGTTTCTCGTGCAATTAAAATTATCTCCCAACATGCCAAATATTGATATATAAATGTTGAATTGTTTAATGTTCCGTTTACAACTATTTCTAATTAGTCAACTTATTATCAGGATGTTTATTGACTGAACGTCAGTGGATATGCGGACGCAATTTAAATGCCGAATATATTAAAAATAATAAATATATGTACATACTATATATATTATATATTCTTATTAACAAAGTATTATATTTAAACATTTATTTTTTGCGAGGAAAATATCTATAAGTAATAAAAATCAACAAAAAATGTTAGTTTATTATTAATTAAAATTAGTGATTAAAATAATATGGTTTTAAACGAAATTAAGGAACTGCCTTATTTAAAATAATATTTAAAGTTTTCGAACTTGTATATGTATGTGAGATTATTTCAAATATTATTTCAAAAGCTATGTAAGAAAGATCATTTAAACTACGACAAAATATAAAGATATATTTTTATTTCAAAAGCAACTACATCCACACACATTTACTTAAATACTAATTTATAAAAAAACAGTTAATGAATTTAATAAAACATAAAAACAGAAATAGATTCAAGAACATAACAATAAACGAAAAATTAAATAGAATGCGTATATTATTAATTTATGAAAATATTTATTTTTGAATAATTTGCCGTGTGTGTTGCGTCCATAAAAGAGAAATAATTATTTTAATTGATTACAAAGTCTCTAACCAGACATTTATGTTGAATTGAAAATATTTACTTCTAATTTATAAAATAAATTATACAAATTAAGATTTTAATTAGCTTACAAATGAATTATTATTTCTCTTCCTCGTGTTAACTATTTATTTAAGTTCTAAATAATATACACATAAATTATTATTTTAATGAGTATAATATATAAGATATATATAGCTTATACATAGATATTTTTATTTTCTATTTAAAAAATATTAGGTATTTTCCTCTACTAAAAATACATTTTTTAACATTATCCGATGCAATTTATTTTCTCGGTCCAATTGTGCAAGCTCATATTTTGAACGTTTTCAAAAGCTTGATTAATCGCATGTAGAAGAACTTTATTTATGTTAAAACAATGTTATTATTAATCCTTCTACTAATCTCCAAAAATTGATGTATAAATAATGATTATAGATAAATGGGTATCTTAAAATAGACCAAGTTTTTCCACTAATCGTCGCGAACAGCGTAACAACGAGCTCAATATTTATCAGATTTTGCGCGGCGTAATTTTATTTGCAACTCGCCTCATTTCTCTAATGCATCGCAAAAGCAAAATCCTAGCGCGATCGCCCGTTAGTTTGGTGCTACGCAATTTTGCGTACGATGGCAGTCCCGATACATAACAGCATGTTCATTCGTGCGTAATTCTATAATTTCATGATCAGCCTATTAAGCGGATCGTTAAATATTCCAGAAACACGCGCGCGCGTTGCACCAGCGACGCGGAAGAATTTTCAGGAACCAATAAACTGTATTTTGAAACTGCGAATATAGATTAATATATAATATTGCGCAAAGTGGCTAAAATCGTCACTTTCTTTAAGGATAATTCGAATAATATAAAAATAAAATAGATACCCACACACACTCAAGAAACTTTATTCAAATTTCAGCAAACTTTCGACGACTTCTAAAGCGTTTCTTAAATATCATTAATAAGGAGGAAGATGGACCTGTCAGATAATGTAAAATCCTTATATAGAGGCTCGAGATGCCCGTTAAGGTCCGCCGTAAAACAGCGATATACGTCTTATCGTGCGCAATTTTAACGAAAAATTAGGGGACGCAGATGGCCGTAGATGCGCGCGCCTGCCGCCTTCTATCCGGAATTTTTGCATGTAGATTGGAGCGTAAGCGGGCGATTGAAGCCGGTGCGCCGAGGAGGAAGCGACGGAAGAAGGTAATTTCGGAGTTCGGGTAGATGTATGTCCGCGCGATAAAAGTAATGAGATCCATTATAACCGGGACGTAAAGCTGCGCTCTCTCCGGCCGCACCACGCCAAGTATCTATATTCTCTTTCCCGAACTTGCACTCCTCGCGTCGTTACACCGCTAAATTTACACGAGCTTGGTCTTCTCATCTCTTAAAGTACCATCCGCCGTGAATTATGGCGCCCCATAAGCAATCGTTAATAATTGTAAATGGCCGCCGTCGCCGATCGAAGTCGACGGCTCGTTTATTGAATATCGGCAAAAGCGACAAGTGTCGCGCGCGATCCACTTTTCCGCGAAAAACATGTATCCCTTATATGTGAAAGAAGTATTTCCAACGTGGTTTGATGAATAAGTTAGTTTGCAATCTAATCGTGTGATACAATCGAAACCGTAAATTGAATACATGGAAGAAATTGCGGGAAAGTGGATTCCTTTCATTCACATTTATAACCGCCTTAGACAGCTCTTCATTCATTATTAGAGTCGCATTTTGTATAATTACGGTCTAGATAGAAAATGTTGAAAGAAATTTAGCGAGAATCGATGCCGAAGTAATTGACTCTTAAACGTCACGCGCAGACCGATGGTTTCATTAATCTCGCAATCATCGTCGTCAAAAAGCGCTCTTCCCTCATCACGCTCGGCAAGCAGAGAGGATGCGAAGCGTACCCGAATAAATTGAAATTCGCATGAATGCCTCGGAACCCCTTTGCCGGGAAACGTATCCGCTATACCGGATGCGGAGACGAGTGAAGACGAAACCGCGAGGGAAAAAACGCACGACGGAGACGCGTCGCAAAAATTGAACGAAACGACGAAACTGCTCGTCGCGTCGTGCGCGAAGTGGTTTCGAAAATTGGTGTAGATACGTAGATAGGTGGGTAAGCAAGTATGACGCATATAGCGTGATACGGACGGGATAAATTGAAGAAAAACTAGGTCAAACTATAATGGCAGCCGATCTTGATACCGCGATGTCGAGGGACGAGCAAAATGCTCGTACATAAACGTGACAATCGAACGCGTGAAATCGAAGGGTTGACGAAGAGAAAGAGAGCAAGTGGAAGGGATGAATCGCATAAAGAGATATATTACTTGTGTGATGAGAAGGGAAATGGAATCGCGGCAAACATATATATACAAGTGTTTTGAACATACATTCAGAAACGTTGTTAGATGTTGACAGTAGGTATATTTATATGAAGTATAAGATAAAGTTGGGGATAATGTACAGGGTAAGTCTTGCAATCGCATTATTAAAAAACTGTCGCAATATTCAAATACAGCGACCATTAAATAAATTCAAAGTAATTTGTGGAGGCAAAGTTATATATTAACCAAATTGACATGTATACTTAAACTTACTTGAATATTAATTTGAGAAAAATAGATCAATACATATGGTATAACACAAAACACAATTTCATTTCCTTTAAAATTATAAAGAATATCTTTTTCTTTCCCCTTTCTAACCCCTTCAATTTGCCAGACACCGGGAAATAAGTGCTTGCGTTCATTTCAGAGATAGTATATTTTGAGAGATATTACTTCTGATTAAAAAGGATCGTCGTGCAGGCGGGCGCTTTTACGATTTGGCCGACGACTGCGCCGTTGCATATCTTCTCTCCCGGTTTCCATAGACGCGGACCGTTGATTACGGTGAATCGGAGCGGAAATGCAACAAGAGATACCTCAACATTTCCACGATATATAGTACCATTCCAAAATCGCGACGTCGACGTACCTATGCGCTTTGAGATCTTCTGCGGTACAATTCTTCGTTGTATCGAGTACAAATGTGATTAAAATTGCAGCGGATAATTAATATGTCAATAAACTTATACACTATGGAATACTCGCAGAAGATAATTTAATATATGATTTCATAGCTTTTGTTCTATTTCGTGTTATGATAATAGGCTTATTGTTAGTTATGATATCTATTAAAGAATTGACATAAATTAAAAAATTATTAATACACTTTTTTTTTTTAATTGCAATGTTAAGGTGAGTATTTTAATTAAAATAAATCTGCTAAAAAATTATTTAGATATTATTAAAACTCAAAATAAAATCATTAATTGATTGAAAAGTTTGAAGTTCAACAAATTCAACCGCTGAATTTATATCGCAACAGATAGGAATAATAGGAACGGATAGAAATTACGACAAAGAGAAAACGAAAAGTTACAACTTGGGTCTGACAAGGATTGACGGCCCGGCGAAAATTTTACAAGCGAAGCGACGGTGATTCACGTATCTGCGTAAAAGAATAAATGTCTATCAATATTTGTAGGTTGTACGTGTAGTCGTTACTCGTCTTATCGTTCGCTGCCGTCGAATAAGTTCGCAGCGGAACAGGTAAAATCCGCGCCGTGCGATATCCGCGCGTAAATCAAACGTACACACGATGCAATGTACAAAGGGGGTGCCAGTATAATTTTCTATCAGACGCCAAAGCGCGATTTATTCGTGGCGCGGCGCGGCTCAGCGAAACAGCCGGTACGGTTTACCTTCAACATTTCGCTAAATTTACAATGAACGCTAGCTAGAAAACTTGAACGCTGCTGGAATTTTAATCAAATACGGAATTGCAATTATGCTATATATATATATATATATTTTTTATATATAATCGCGCGAGTTTTTCTTTCAAGCACTCTTGTAAGTCTAGCACATATAAAACATTTTAATAAAACACAGACTGCGACAAACACGACATCATAATATAACACAGAGCTTTGTTAAAACATAGTTTTATATACATATAAATATTGATATGTTGAAAGATGTCGAGAGTTTACTGCAATAAAATTTACAAATGTAATTATTATCATGACCGTGACAAACACACAGACATAACATCACGATATAATACAGATTTTTTTAAACACTATATATATATATAGTATATGTAAGTATATTGAGATGTCGAAAGTTACTAATAAAAAATGGTAGTAATTTAATCGACCAACTCTGGTCACTTATTTTGCTATTTTTTAATTATCATCTGGTGACTTCACAGTTTTTTACATCTTTTACTAATAAAACATACGGATATCATTACTATTCATACTAAATCGTTTCAATTAATTGATTAATTGATTGTAAACAATAAAGGGGCGATATTGAAATCTGCCGTTCAATCGCGCACGCGTAAATTGCGAACCACGTAGAATGTCTTTTGACCAATGACCATAAGTATTTATCCGTAATCCCAATGCTGTCTCGGAATTATCCGTAGGCTACTCGAGTACCATTCCAGGAAGGTACGACATCGTACCAGAACTTTGATAATCCGTAGCATCCGGATGACGAGAACAGCTCTGAGAGCTGCGTCGAGAAGTACACGAAACACTAACATTCCGAGCATGCATTTATTAGCTTTTTAAATATTACTTAATAGTTTAAATAATCTTTCAAATTTTATTTATCTTCATATTATATTTATCACTGTTGTAAAATATATATACGTTTGTTTTTTTATCAAAGCGTTAAAATTTAGTATTTGCAATGTTCCAAAGTTTCCTTCGTTTCATATTTGCATTTGATATTTTATAATGTCTTTGCACGCGAAATTATAATTTAATACAAAAATATGGTTATTCGATCATGTAAAACAAACATTAAGATTCCGAAGAAAAGCATGGAAGAACATTTATATCTCTGCAAAAATTGAGGACTGTATGTATCCCATAATAGAATCCCAAAATCCATAAGATCTTTATCCGGAATTGCGCTTAATGTTAACATTTAGCGTATTCTCGACAGATAGAGTTCAATCAGAAGAGAGTAGAGAGATAATCGCGTCTTACTAGAGTCAGCATTGTGGCATTTAAATTCGCTCGAGCACCACCAATTAAATCGGATTAAGCGCATAGCGCTTAAGAAGATGCGATGTGAATAGAGATCTTAGTAAACGTCTTTTAATTATCGCGACTAACGAGTGGAATTAAAAAAGTCTTTTTGGAAACACGCTATCTTTACGCTCTCGTTTAAAAATAAAATCACAGAAGCAGTAAAATAAATTGCTCGAAGCTGTCAATCGCGATCTTGAAAAAATAAAGACTACAAAACTTGACTCACTTTTTAACAAAATGCAATTAAATCGCGTAATATTTATGTGTATAATAATTAAATTCAAAACATTTTCACTAATATAAAATCATCATTTTCGCGATGATAATTGGATTAGAATAATCTATGTTTGATCAATATTTAATTATATCACAATGATCATTATCATTATTTGGAATAAGAAAAAAAATAGTTTGTGTAATGGAAACTCGTTGAACGTAAAATAATTCGCGCCGAATCGAGAGGATGTCGTTATCCACTGGCTTGAAAATCGTTAGTGCGCCAAGCGCAAGATAAAAATAAGCTTAGCGGGTCAAACAGCTGCTATTGTCTTGGCTGTTATCGTTAAGGCTCATTCTCTCGAAGATGAGCTCACTCTACGTGATTCGCATTGCGGAATCTCAAACTCTGATCTCGCCTCTTTACGAGCAACCACTCAAATTCTCGTAGAGAACGCGTCTTGGATCGACACGATTTCATTCAATCGCGATTGTCTCGACTTATTAATTTTCTACGACTTTAAAAAATCCACTAAATGTTTATTAACTTTCTTCAATATTAATCGATATTATATGTATATAGACTGTGTCCTCAAAATAATACAAGAAAGATGTGAGATTATTCAAGCTTAAATAATAAATTTTCCAATCTTTTTGAAGATAGAAAGTTTATAAATAAATTGATTATTAAGACTTGTAATAAAGTAGAAAAATTTCAATCTTTTAAACAAAATATGATAACTTGTATTAAATATCTATATGATATAGTATTAAAAATTCAATTATAATTTCAACCATTTATATTAATTATAATTTCGTTGTAGTGAAGCAGGTTGACGAATTTAATTTCATAAAGTATATTATTTTAAATTACATGATATATTTTCGCACATATATATTTACCATTTTTCAACAATGAAAAATTGTTTGTTTAATGGAGCATTAAAATTTCATCATAACAAGAGATAATCAAAGAAATGATGCGGTACTATTCGGATCGACTGATGCTGGAAAATGGAATTGCAGTATAAAGAGAGAGAAATAATATTATATATTCACCCACCAATTGTGGCCAGTGGACTGTAAGATAGACTTTGGCGCGGCCAAAAAGCCGCAATCTTCGTAATCTCCTCAGTTTCTTATCGTTAAAGCCCATCCCCATGAAAACGGGCGCCACACGTGATCCGCACTGGCACTCCAGGTTGACAATCGTTCTCCAGTTCTCACTACAATGACTAGCCTCATCCAACAATAACTATAACAGCAACGAATCGGCTCCTCGCGTTTCTCACGCCGGTCTCGTCGCACCGTCTTTCGTCTCGTGATCACAATCCGACCGACCGCTTCAGGAAAAAAGTTTTGACGAGGAAGGGATCAAACTCGAATGAGTTTTGCTGATCGAAAACGAATGAGAGGTTGAAAGCTCTATTAATGAAACAATCTGCTAAAGGAAGAAAGCTCTAAGTTCGGAATTGACTATATGAAAAAAGAAAAGTTGAAAATTATAATTAGTATCCTTCAATTGGTTGCTTAATAGAATGAATTTTAGACATAAATCACATGTAAGAAATTATTTAATTCCAAGTTTCTCCTATTCGATTTAAGCAAAGTGACATGTTATGATAAAATGACAAGAAAAATCAATTAAATAAACGATTCATTTCATTTAACTGCGTTGAAATCTCTTAAAGGGAATGGAATTTAGAAGTTTCCCCGAGCTTCGGCGAAGAGAAAAGCCAGCAGTGATTGCCGCCACGTGACTTCCAAATAGATCTACCGCGACCTTGAACAAGTGCCTCGACTTCCAATGTTCCTCATGCGCTCGCTACATCGATTGCATTTGCATAATTATCTCCTAATTTGTGTCACAAATTAGTTGGAACAAAGTCGTAATAATCTTATTCAATTATATTCAAAGCCATCTCTTAATGGATCTTAATGGAAATTTGGTATTTTTGGATAGCACACAATTGAAGAAAATTATTATCTTTTATCATATACGTATAGTCACAACCGCGAAATTATATTTGGATGCAATCTCGATCGACTTCTTTATATTTTGAATGGCACGACATTTGGTATCTCGTGACCACAATATAACCGAGAGAACGCGAAACATTTATGTGCCTTTATTGAACGGAGTCTCCCATTTGCGATTAGACGATTGAATATATCGATATAACGTCTAGCACAAGCCGGCGATAGCGGAGACTGGTACACGCAGAGGTAATTTTTCTTACTTTTACGTCATTTTAAATAATAATAGAAAAACAAGCTAAAAATACTATTTACAAATATATCCGTATGGAAACTCCGTATTTAATAATTGCGTAACACGGAGCATATCACGCTCGTTGAGCAGCGTTTAAATCCCATTCAGAAAATGACACGAGAGAGGCAACATTTTGCGGTCACGATGAAAGTTTTCTTTCACTTATTATTTCCTCGTAATATTTCATGTATCTCGATGTAGTTCGCTTAGCTATAAAACTCGAGGTGACTTCTAAATTCCTGTAAAACGCGAGATAAAAGCGCATATATTCTAAAATCCACTTTAAATCATTTATAACTCGCGGAAAAATTCTAATTCTAATTTTATAAGTTATATGTAATATAGAAAACATAGAAAAAAAAAAAAAATAGAAAGCACACATGTATTAGAAATACATGTACATAAAATGACAGATAGATTTCTGTACCTATTTTGAATTTTTTCACAATTTATCATCGAAAGTCTATATTCGACACAAAATGCATATTACAATTTTTACAGATAAAATTCATTTATCTCAGAAAACCTGAGATTTATAAAAAGATCGAATAAATAATTCGACAAGAAGACTTCACTTTGTACAATGTTACAACTGTAAAAAAAAAAAAAAAAAAAATGTGAACAAATTTAAACTGCCTCTACGATCTGTCAAATGAAATCTACCCAAAGTATAATCGCGATCTAAGAAGGAGAAACGAAATTCTGGCGTCAGAAATGAGGGATGTCAGGCGACCAACGACAACGTGACCGTTCGCGCCAGGACCCGAGTAACGTACTGGCAACCCCTAGAAAAGGGAGCGGACCCCGCGGGTTGCGAACCGCGCGAGTGACTGCCGAGTGCTGGCGAGGATTTCCAACTACGAGGGGGGTGCCGCGAGAGGGATGCTGCCAGCTGGAGTGGACGGCGCAAGATCTGCCTCCCCTCTTCCCTACGCGTGCGCGATCTACATCTCCGATCTGCCACCACGTTATATCTCCGGCGCAGCTCCTCTTCTCTCTCTCTCTCTCTCTCTTTTCACTCCCGACGCCGCGCGGAGGTTTCAAACAACTTCACGGCAGACTCATCGCGCAACGAGAAAACGGAAAAATCATCCCTTAGCTTTGCTCGTCGAAGCGTAAGCGACGGGTAGCCATCAGGGGATGGAAAAGCGGCGGATATTACGGCCGACTTGCTGAATGTCCAAATGTTTTCGTCGTGCGACTTTCATGTATGTCGAAAAAAAAAGCGATACGAGATAATTATAATGCTTTAGGCGGAAGTAAGGCACCTTTGTATTAATATCCCGCAAAAAAAAGTTTTTACAAAACTGATGATATTATCTTAGAAAAATAAAAATTTATTTGTGTATATGATTTAATGTATACTCTTTGATATTTTAATTTATAATTTAAAAATTATAGCTCATAACTTTCTCTAGTAACTGCAAATTTTAATATATATATCACACATTAATTTTTAAATATTATTATACAAGGGAAGTGGGAAAATGTAATTTAGAATATTTTTTTCCTTCCTGGACGCTTTTATAAAGTATAAACTGCTGTAAAGAAAATAAAAGAAGAAAAGGCTAAAAGCTAGAAAAATTTATCGAGAAAGAATTGTTCTTCATTGAGCGCAACGCAAAATGCTATGTATGAAACAGAAATTCTGATTAGTCGGAGAAAACAGTATGCGCGATGACAGATAGGACTGCACCTTAAACGAAATTTTCTACGTTGAAAAGAACGACTCTTCTTCTTGCCACTTACATCCGCAGTGGGGCGTTTTTTACATGTCGACGGGCAAAGTAAGGGGATGACGTTTCCGTTCTCTCCCTGGTACAAGTCGAAGAGTTGTTTCGACATGTGATTTCCTTTTCTTTTACGCGAGCGAGATTATGCTTTCGCGCACAAAGGTGAAAGAGATGATTTCGCGACGAGTGAATCGACATGTGAATCAAGCACCGTGCGTTATACGGATATAAATCATAATATCGCGATGAAGAATAAAGAAGGTATTATTGAAAGATAGAAAGTAGAATAAGTGGGTTTAAAAGCATTCGTAACTGATACATCAATATATATACAGGGTGTCCGGTAACTAACGGACCAACGATTACAAGTGGATTTTTTGGTCAATTTGGGAACGATTTTTCCTCAGCAAAAATGTCGAAAAAGGTCATCATTTTTTACAACTTTCCAATATTTGTCATTATGTATCTTTATAACTAAGCCTCCAATTAAAATTTTATTATAGTAAACTCTACCTAAAATTAACTGAAGAATGTAATTATGTTAGACTTTTAACTCCAAAACGTTTAGTTTTCAAAAAACTCATTTATTTCAATCGCTTACAGGGTTTGTCCGGAAAGTAATGCGTCGCATTTTTTTAAAAAAGAATTTATTGATCGCATAGGTAAAACAACTTAAAATTGTTCGAAGTATGACCCTTCTGCGTCAATACATTTTTGCCAACGCGATTTCCATGCGTCATAAGATTTCTGGACCTCCTTGACTGGGATGCTGTTCAGGGAGGCCGTCGAAGTAGCTTGTACGTTGTCAACCGACTCGAGCTGTTGTCCTTTGAGCTCCCTTTTCAGCCGAGGAAATAAAAAAAAGAAATTGGGATTATCTGCACAGAGTTGCTTGAGTTCTTCACAAACTTCCACTCGGTGTTGCTTTTGCGCATCGGTCAACACTCTGGGCACAAGTTTTGCGCAAATCTTCCGCATGGCCAAGTCTTCCGATACAATCTCGTGAACAATCGTTTTCGGCAAGTTCAATAATTCCGACATTAAGCGAACATTCATTCGACGGTCTGAATTCAATAATTGGCGCACACGAGTCACATTGTCGTCCGTTCGCGATGTTGACGGGCGTCCTGCGCGGGCCTCGTCGGCGACCTCCTTCCGACCTTCTCTAAACATCTTGTGCCATCTGTTTGACTGCGATTTGGAAAGGCAATCGTCCCCGAAAACTTTCTTGAGCATTTCAAAAGTTTCCAGCGGCGTCTTGTCCAGCTTCACGCAAAACTTTATCGCATAGCGTTGTTCTATCGTTCTCTCCATCACAAGTTCGACGCGACCACTAAGCAGAGGTTCACAGAATAAGCCGTCCTAACCCTCCAAGCGCATGGAAACAATTGAGCGACCTACCGTTGGAAAGCTAAGGGTACCCCCCTTCCTCCCCAACCGGTCCCATCGCTCTGCGATGTATAGTCGCGTCACAAAAAAATGCGACGCATTACTTTCCGGACAAACCTATAACTCGAAAATTATTGACTTCTCAATATTTTTGCTAAGGAAAAATCGTCTCCAAATTGGCCAGAGAATCCGCTCTTAATCATTGGTCCGTTAGTTACCGGACACCCTGTATATACATGTATATAAAAAAGTCGACGCAGGAGAAAATTAGCCAGCGTTAGACTATCGCATATTATAGCTTTCACGATGATTTCACAAGTAAAAACACCATCAGGATACGCAATCTCGTTATGCAATAGCGCTCTTTTAATATCCTCGGGCAGGCAAGGGCGAGATACAAGAGAATCGTAAAGAAGAATCTCGGCAACGAGATGTAATTCATGATGCGCCCCGTAATTTATACGCGATGTCGGAAATAAAAGAGTAACGCGCAACCGCGAGGGCGATTATGGGGATGGAAAAGATGAAGGGGTGGAAGGCTGAAGTAGGAAAGCCGAAGGGAGGACAGCGTTCTTCGCCGCTAAGATCGTTGCGCTCTTTGTATATGTAGTACGTAAGTATATATATATAGTGACTTACGTTGCGCGCCATCAAATACTCCGGCTTCACTACGCCCTGACTTTCAACCTATCTCGCACAACGAGGATTCTTCGTTACTCCCTTGTTTCCATTAAGAGTGATGTAGTGCGTGAAACGCTTTATCTACCCCTCTTACGATCTATACTACGATCACTGTTTCCGTCCCTCTCTTCGACTGTGTTGAATAAACGTCGAACTTCTATCGAGCGATACGAAGATGAAAGCTTCGCGAAGAATATTCGAGCGTGAGAGACACATATTCGAGACTAGCTTATGTTTAACGGTCTCAAATTTCTCTATAACATTCGAGAAGTATATCTTTCCGCGCGAATAATTCTGTCGTTTTCGACAGTTCGCGAAGACAGTTTTGTTAGTCGCAAATGGGCGAGTTGAAAATTATATAACGATAAAATTAATAAAGTCGCCAGTAATGAGTAAAATCATACAAATTTATTGAAATTTTCGACCTAACTGGCCAGTACATATTAATTTGAAACACTACGTTTCGACCCTTAGGTACGGGTCCTTTTCAAGTGTAACTTTTAAGATGTTGATTCGGCAGCAGTAAAATTACTAGTAGTCGAAACGTAGTGTTTCAAAAAAAAAAAATGAAATTGTACTGGCCAGTTAGGTCGAAAATTTAAATAAATTTGTATGGTTTAACTCATCACTGGCGACTTCATTAATTTTATCGTTATTTAAACTACACCTTGACCAAAAGATGGTGTTCATTCCGAAGGACAGTTTTTTTTACACGGATCATTAGACACGGTATGGCATCCACACGAAATATTTGATGAGAACGTGGGTTAAAACACAAGAAAGGATCGGCATTTGCAACACTAGTAATTTTACTGCTGCCGAATCAACATCTTAAAAGTTACACTTGAAAAGGACCCGTACCTAAGGGTCGAAACGTAGTGTTTCAAAAAAAAAAAAAAAAAATGAAATTGTACTGGCCAGTTGGACCAAAAGATGGTGTTCATTCCGAAGGACAGTTTTTTTACACGGATCATCAGACACGGTATGGCATCCACACGAAATATTTGATGAGAACGTAGGTTAAAACACAAGAAAGGATCGGCATTTGCAACACTAGTAATTTTACTGCTGCCGAATCAACATCTTAAAAGTTACACTTGAAAAGGACCCGTACCTAAGGGTCGAAACGTAGTGTTTCAAATTAAATTGTACTGGCCAGTTAGGTCGAAAATTTCAATAAATTTGTATGAAAATTATATAATTATATTTCCAATCTCGTCAAAGCGCACGATCCATCAATCTTCTGAATTCGAGAAAAAATATATGTGCGGTTAATTTATTATTTAATATTTCTATTCGATAAAAAAAAAAGAGGATAATCTTGTACAACTTTGACGCGCATCAATATTTCACTCACGAACATTCTTGATCGCGTGCCTAAACCTCTCGTCGAATGTCATTTTCTGATGTGCACGCTATCATTTTCGAATGGCACTTTTGACCTCGCAACCGATGTCGATCACTCCGCATATAGAAATCGCATTTTTCGCTTTGCTCCTTCGGAGAGTGCATTGTGCATTAGCGGCACAAGGCAACGAACGCGTAGAACGGAAAGCGGATGGTGCGATTCGGATATATGAAAAATTTCCGACTCAACGGCAAGATCAAAGATTTTCGCAGACACAGACGAGGGTGCATTTGCGCATATGAAAGTGCATATAAGAGTGATCCGGTCGCTGCGGATACCGCGGATAACTGCGGACATACAGTGAGAATCGTATTTGCCGTTCATTCGTACTGCAGGGAAAAGCGCTGACGTGTAACAGATAGAGAGATGCGCCAACACAAATAATATCAAGAAAAAAGATGTCAGAGTACAGTATTTTTTTTTTCATAAAAATGTATGTAGGTTTTTTAGCCTACACGCACGTAATTATATATGGTATACCGAAGCAAATATAACGTTATGCATTTTGTATTTTCTCTTATAGCGTCATAAAGGTTAAAAGCTAACGTTAATTTTAAAACGTTTCGTTTCCCACGATTAAACGCTAAATTGCTGTTTCGCAAAGACTAAAGCTGTACAGAGTCACTGCCAACCACATCGTCGGAATCTGTTTACCGGCGATGTTTGCAGGTGTGTAGCGGGCTTAAGAGTCATAGAGCGACATGCGAGTACAGTAGCGATGGCTCGGATAGACTCGGTTATAATTTAATATGCATCGCGGACAGGGTAATATCCATTAGGGTTACTGCGCAAAGCTCGTTACTTGCCGAAGAGAGGAGAGGAGTGTGTATCTGAAATGAGCCGCCCACTCTACACCAGGCCGGCTCTTTCTCAATTATTTACCGACCTGCAGAGCCCTACCGCGCACTTTTTGCGGTGCCAGCTTTCATACACCGCTTTACGGGAGATTGCAAAATGACCGCGGATGTTGCTGCTAAGCGAGAACTGCGCCGAATGTGCTGTCTTGTAATAATTATATAAATTGAACGGAGAACTGCTGAAATTTTCATTCACCAACTACCTCTAGGATATTACGATAATTATGATATGTTACGTTTGCGGCGCAAGCATTAATTAACACAAAATTGCAAAATATTAGAATAATTGATGTCATAAAAATCGTTATCACACTACTTTTTCTCATTAGCTATAATGTAAAAATGGAAATGTCATCAAGTTAATTTTTTTCACATTATTTGGGTTAATGCATCTGTCTGCTAATTTGTCTGAATTAATTAAGATCCTCGCGAGAGTCTACGAGCGTATTCTTGTTGATGTTCATTCGCACGAGCGTTAGCAAACTTTTGAGAATATATGTGAATTTGGACGAAAGAGAATAGCAGATATGTCACTGCGAAATGCCAAGAGAAATTCCAGTGAGCACTAAAGTGTAATTGTAATATTCGTGGGAAGGTGACTATATAACGTGCTAATTATCCCGTTTGTCAGATGGAATAGTTTTTAATAATGCCGGTGGAATTTAATTTACAGATCACGTATATATTATAGTATATGTAGTTGACGGAGTTTATGTATCCGTTTATCGTCTGAGTCGCGTTGTCGTATTATTTTTAAGAATTTAAGAACCTTAATTTAATCTTAATTAATCAAATTCTTTTGGGAAATATAAACTATTGCAAAATTATAATTAATATCTCCAAGTAAAATAATATTCAAATTAAAGCAATATTTTTTCTACTCAGATTAACGATCTATATCTGAATGATAAAAAAAGGATGCATTTGATATTCTCGAGAATTTAAGATTACTTTAGTCTTAATTGATAAAATTTTTTCTATATAGTAAAAAAATATTATCAAATATCTCCGCGCGTTTAACGATATTAAAAATGAAAGCAATATATATTAAATTTCCACAGAGATTAACAGATCTATATCTGTAAGTGATAAAAACAGATGTATCTGATACGGATATATGTATACATATAGCGTATATAAGTTTAGGATTAAGAGCGCGCCGGTGGACGTGAGATAATCGGATTATCCCGGCGGCGATTAGCAGCGGCGGATTCGTAAATCCCGGCTATACGAGAAAGGCGAATGGATTGCGGCCCGGGCCGGCCGCGAAGTTCGAGAGCTCGCTACTAATTCCGAGAGACGACTGACAGGCGCGACAGGACGGGGTCGCACGTACATTTCGTTACGTGATAAGCCCGTTCTATTCGCACCGAGCACGTACGTACGTTACACACACACACACACACACTCTTTCTCGCGCGATACCGACGCGAACACGTTCGCGATGGCCTTAAAATTCCCGTCGCGTCAAACTGATTATAAAAGAAGAATCGGGAAAGAGGTGGCCGCGCGCGCGAGTCGAAACGGACGTCGTAATTTAGGTCGACGCTGATAAGGAACGTGCCGGTTATTTCTACGGTTATTCCGCGTCGGATGGTTCGTTTTATATCCCGTCTACGATGAGATTAAATATAAAAGAAAAACCGGACGAAAATACGATGGAGCAGATCTCCCTTTGCCACCCTTGCCCGGTCCAATATTTGCCTCGGGCGCGTTAAAGCGGAAAATTCGCTCGTAATTTTACGGGTCTCTCTCTCAAGATCCGCAGTCGCGATCGCGATGTAGTTTTATATAAGACGAGATGTCAAATTGGAGAAAAAAATATGTTCTAAAGAGACGGTAAAAAAATGTGAAACAGTATATGATATAAAAAGTAGACAGTAATAATACCGACTAGAGAGAGAATTACGCGAGTAGTCATCGGGGTTTGCGTATTGCACGAGCAATCTCGACGAATGATCGCTACGATACACACATCTATTTGCGCTGAAAACAAAAGTCTCGCAATTTCCGCGCCGAGCGAAACGTGTCTTGCTATATTTTCTTCCTCTCTGCACTACGCGACACGGTCGGCTGTCGAGCAAGAGCTTTGAAACCGACTTTCCACGCCATCTTTGTCGCATTCGCCTTTGTCGCTTGTCGCCGAGAACTAACTTCGTTGCAGCACAGAGTGGCGTGTGTCTTTTCGAATTAATTCTAACGAGCGCTTTGTACCTCGCGCTCCCGCGTATTCGCTTTCCTGAACGACTAAGAGAATCGCGATGGAAGATCTCACGTCTGATGCAAAGCGATCTCGACTACATATGGTATTCTGTCTACAGTGATTATGCCGTTTCTCGAATACTGATTTAGACGCGTCATAAAAAAATTCGCTCTCAGGAATGTACGAAATGCAAAAATTCGCAATGTTTTTTAAATCGAGCAGACAGAGGCAAATAATATTTTATTTCTTTATAGAATTTAAAATTTCGCTGAGTAAATCATCATAATTTCATTCATACGATCATAATTTATCGCAAGTTTTTATTATTGAAGAGTTGCGATCCAATTGATTCGCACAGCATCTCGCTTGCGTTAAAATTATTTAACAAATATACATTAAAAAATTACTCACATTTAACTGCAACGGTGGAAGGAAAAATGCATGACTTACCTACAACAGAATAAATAAAATTCATGATTATTGACAAAGAAGAAATTGTGCAAATAAATAGTAATAAATACACAGATCGCAAAAAATCAACTCAGATTTCGCGCAAAGACGCAAAAGGAGATGAAAGTATATGTAATAAGAAAAGCTGGCGCGGGAGAAAGCATCATAAAGCATAATAAAAGATTAGCCGGAGGAGCTTTCTTATTTCCTCTCAACAGCTGGCAGATATGTACGCGGAAAATAACGCGGTTAATTGCGGCAATTTTGTACCGGCTTATACATAATATAAAAGTTATTATGTCGTCGGAAGTGTCGCCGCGATGTTAAATGATAAAAGGCCAGAGTGGCGCAGGGGATTCATAGCTTTCGCATTAAAATCGCCATTTTCAACGGTCCGCGATGAACATTCGTAACAAGCTCGCTTTGCGTGCACGCAAAAAAAAAAAAAAAAAAAAAAAAAAAAAAAAAAAAAAAGTTGATGAGGAACGCGAACGGCAATTAACATTCATTTCATCGGTGTTGTTCGATATGACGGCAGCGACGCCCAACGAAACGGAACAACGATAAATCGCAATTTACGCGCGCCATTTTTCATCATACAAGCGTCAATGCTTTGTGCGGCGGACAATTTTTTTCGTCGAGTAATATTTTCGTTATTGCGGCCAATCGATTGACCCGCGAATAGATGAAAGTTTGCAAATGGAAGGATTGAAACTGGTGCACTGAGCAATATAATTGATTTTGCTTTTACGCATTTCTGTTAAGCGGTAATAAAAGTCTCGTCGGGGCCTTCCGGCGGAATTGAAATGAATTTATGAGACTGATCCTTCCTCGAGATATACGTCGAATTCGCAGGCGCGTAAATAGCCGACAATGCGGTTATGCTAATCGGCTGCCACCGCGTAACTCGGCCAATCGCTCGATAAATCGACAAAATAAATTGGTTTTCGATAACATTACCGTGAAAATGCTTGCGCCTGAAGGAACACGAAGGGGTCAAAAAGAGAGCGTCCCGAGGGTGGGCCTGGTAGACGAAGATCTTCGAAAACGAAGGAATCTTTGGTTCGCTCGAACGGGTCAGCTCTTTGTCACACAAGGGTCCTTTAAGGCACTTTACCGTGTTAGCTGATCCCGTGTTGACACAATCTACACCTGATCTTCGTTTATCCCCGCCCACCTGCGCCCTGACACCCTTAAACACGGTCTTAAAAGTCGCATAATACACGATATATACGAAAAGATGAAGGCGACAAAATAGGGTATGCGATGAATTTTATATCTAAAAATTTATGTAAATATTTAGATAGAAAATGATTTCTCTTTCTTTTTCCTTCTTTTTCTATTTATTCATCTATTTATTTATTTCGCGTGTCATATGATTTTTAAGACCATGTTTCAATGACTGTATAATCAGTTTGATACGTAAAATGCTAAAAATAGCTTTATATGTTTAAGAGTTTTTCATTGCAACGAAGACGAATCAATAAAATTTAATAAATGTTAAAAGTAGAATGTAAATGTAGAGATACTAATTTCTAACAAATGTAAACAATTGCACAATTAGATGGAGGGAATATATATTGAATATTGATTGATGCTAAACATTACGAAGAAAAAAAGAGGAAGGGAAGGAAAAGAGAAAAGAGACTTGATGATTTACGTTTCTTACGAGAGACACACCACGTCAAACATTATTACAAAGAAATAGCGATTTAGCTTATAGGGAAAAGGGCATTATCGGCCACCTGCTGTTTCTCTCACCGACTACCCCCTTAACAAAATGTGTGAAAGGCGTGTCGGAAGTGTTTTCGATTTCGAGGGAGTGTTAAAAAAACATCTATAGAATGGTTCTTACAATGAAATAGAACAATGGAAATTTTTTTTCAAAGAATAAAGTCAAATATGAAAAACCGTCCTCAATTCTTGCAAACGAAAATAAAACTAAAGACGAAAAAGTATTCGAGAAATCTACATTAAGAAAATAAGATTTGGAATTGTGTTTATAAAGATGTTTTAAAAGATAAAGCTTATACTATCAAACTGAATAAACATTCTCGGTAAAACTTAAAATCTTCAGAATAAAAAGAATCTACTAACAATACAGCTTTATAAAGACGGAAAATGCGATGGATAGAAATCTAATTTTCATGCTATATTAGCAGATAAATAAAAAAATTTTGTCAAAAAATTTATTACTTTACTTTGGCAATCATATCCATATTATATACAATTTATTTTTCAATTGATCATACTTTCATTTAATTATGAATTATAAAAAATTAAGTCTTCACATTTCAATACACTAAACTTTTCATAAAAGAGTTGGTGCCAGAATTTGCAATATACCTATAATGCATTGTTATTTAATTTACTTACATTAGCAAATTATTATTTTAAAATACTGTTTCGCATTCAGCAGAGAAAAGTAGATTGAATGATTAAAAATAAAAATAAAATTATTTAATCATCTAATATATACAATTCACACTTTATAAGTGCATTTTACATAAAATACGAATAACTTTTTTCAATCTCGCTTTTCTTCAATATTATATTTAAAAATGAATATATTGATTACATTTAAAAATAACTCAAAATATTATATTACAATCGATACTGAAAAAAAGCTATTGATATCAAATAAATATTTATTTAAATAGTACCATTTACTCTATTTGTTTGAAACTTAAACTAATAATTGACTTGTTGTGAAAAAAATACTTGTTCGCTACTAAATTCTTTTTCAAAACAGATAAATTGATTTGTTTTAAACAAATGTATAAATGGTACTATTTAAATAAATATTTATTTGAAATTAATAATTTTTTTCAGAGTAAATAATTTTGTTCAGTCTTATTATTAATTATCTATGCTATGCATATATAAACAATTCTATTTTTTCGCTAATTATAATAGCGATAAATGAGCAAATATAATTCGCAGAGTTCGATTCGTTTTATAAGCAGAGTTTGCAAACGGATATGCATTATGATATTCATTGAATGTGCTTATAAGCTATCACGTGAAGGTAAAGGATGGTCGAAAATTTTTGCTTTTAAAGTCCGATTAGGTGCATCCCCTTCCGAGAGAAGTTTTTGCGAGGTTGTGCAATCGCCATTTATGCCTCGAGCATATACATAACGTGCTCCGCATTCGTGTCGTGCTGTCGATAGGAAAGTCGTAAAGATAGGAGCAGCGAGCGCGTTTGCGGATGCTTCTTACAGTGTGCAAGACTCGTAGAAAGGCAAGTATGACGATAAGGGTCGGATGCAGCGCGTGCTCTTACGCGATTACGCCCACACACAAGTGATCAAGTATCCTGTCTATGTACGAAAATAATAATGGCCACATGAAAATGCTTTCATCGTTCAATCTTCGCGACGCGCAAAAAATTGTCAAAATATCGTTTACACAAAAATGATACGAATTACTTACGAAAATAGATAAAAAATGACAAGTAAAAGAGAGACAAGAATTGTGATTAATTTTAAAAACCACCGATCATTTTCTGTCGGATTAAAATTGAATATCGTAAAGTATGCGTGTTGAATATTGTACACAGAGAGAATTTTCTCTTAGAATTTACCTTGAAAATTATGGTAATCGTGGAACAAATGGTATTGGAAGGAGAGTTTTATAAGAGTTTCTCTGATTAAATATTTATCACAATAAAAATATTAATATCTACTACAATAAGATATAAAATATATTCGTTAAATTTTATGATGTACATATTAATTTTTATTGTGATAAATATTTTAATCAGAGAAACTCATAAAATTCTTCCAAATACCATATCGATTACCATGATTTTCAAGGTAAATTTGAAGAAAAAATTCTCTCCAGGTAGAGCGTAAAATATTTGAAAATTCCTATAAAAAGATTTTTGTAAAATTGCATTTTCATAAAATATATTCGCATCGTTGAGAATCTGAGCTGAGCGGATGCAGTTAATGTAACGGTCGATTTGTTATTGCGCTATCTTTAACATTTACACGTCATTAACGGCGTTAGCAACGTCGATAACCACGTCGTTGAATTTTGCACGGAAATTGTGTAATATATGGGAAAATTTGGAAACCCTCCATTTATCTTGTTTATATCTTTTCTGTGTGTTTACATTAATAACAAGATTAATCTCACTAAAATATGAGAAAAAATTTGTCTGTGCAAATTATTATTAATGTAAAAGTAAATAATATCATTCTTCAGAGAAAAAATACTTTAAATTAATTATTACATTTATCGTAATTATATAGAACATCTCATTTAATTGCTCCGTAACTAATTACATCGAGTAAATTAATTTATTTTGTTTATCATATTATCAACGAAAAATATACCTGAAAAAATTGCTTTAAAAATCTTTTCTGTAATTATGCACGTTGTGCTAAAATTCTCAATTTAGTTTTTAATAATAGATTAATTAATAAACAATAAACAACACTACACTGTATCAAAATTTCTGGCCATTATAGCCATTTGAATAATAATAGTAAAATTTCTAGCGTTGCATAAATTATGCAGCTTTTCTATTATTTCCGAGAATATTCTCGAAATTCAAAACGAGATAGAATATCGTTAACCTTACCCTTTCGTTGGTCGCCGCATTGGAATCCGAGATGGAGAACGTATCGACGATGGAGTCGAAGCGCACGAGCTTTTTCGGATGATGGGCTTTCTTCGAACGCGGACAAAGCGAGCACATAGCTGGATCTGTCGGCGTAGTCGGGGGCATATTCGAGAACGTTTTCTCACACGGATTGTCGACACTCTGCGATTGTTTTCACTCGCGAACCGGCGCGGCGCGGCGCGGCGGACCGAATCTCACTTGACGAATCACGCGGACCGAATCACTCGACGAACGACGCGAGCCGAATAATACTCGAAAGTTATCTAATTGCTGTTTTTGCGACGACACACAACATTTCCCGCATCTCGCGCGAACTCCTGTTTTCGTTATCTTCGCGATACAATGTCAGCTGTGTAATTAAAAGACCGTAAATCACTGGCAGTGATCGTTTTTGCACGTTGCACGTTCAATGCTTTCGCCACGCTGATACCGTTTAAACGTTTTCAGTGTTGCCAACCCTTACGTAACAAATACTTTTCGTTGGACTCTCAGTGCTACCAACGCTTATGATAAATAGTTTTTATTGGACCTAATAATGGAAGAGAATTTTACGTTGGTAATATAAGTAGTATAATTAATAATGTTATTTAAACACTTTTCTATATCTATGACAATTATTAATAACTTTGTGGGAAAAATATTAGAAACAATTTAAATGATGTATACTTTTATCGAAATAACTATATTCGTGTGTAAATAATATAATAAAGTATGTCTATTTAAAACTAGCATCTTAGACGGAACATAAAGCGACATCTGACGGCAACCGAAGTTACTAGCGCACTAGTCGACATAGAAGGAATTCACGCTAAACATGGAAACTGCAGTATCGTCCCAGTAAATCGATCGTATGCAGACTTCTATATAACTAGAAGTCTGTGATCGTATTCGAGTGTGAGTGCTGCAAAATCGGAGCGTACATTTTTAAAATAAAAATGTTTTTTCGTAAAGTAAAACTTCGATTTCATATTCAGATTGTTTTACTCGTTTAGCGAAGAACCTGCATGTTTTTTAAGACTCGAAATATCACGTTTCTCCCTACCTTTCTTACTTTCTTTATATCTGTTTAGCCGCATGAATAATTGCTTGAACCGTTTTACTCGTATCGCAATTTTTCAACGGCTGTCCATTTGGATTTCGGTCAGTTACACATCAGTTTCCTCTTTAGCATATTGCCACTAATTGCTTGCTATTTTCTGAGTTGTTCCAGTTAGAAGTTTATACTTGTAAATTACTCGCCGTAATTTGTTGCGCAGTTATTTCTCGTTTCTTCGTACATTGTAACGCGATTCATCAGTACGACTTCATAACTTAATTTAATTGTGTTTTTAAAGAGTTTGATGGAAACAGAATAAATTAAAATTGTACGAATTTCTTTAATTAAGACAGAGATCGATTTTTCCTTGTAACAATATTTAATATATATTTTATCATGAATTTATATCGCGTGTGAATTACACACACATAGACACGCATATATGTACAAGTGTGCTTAAATTATTTAATATTTTGGAATAAAACATGGAAAAGTCAACGTCAACAAAAATAATTAATTGCATAACGTGTACCGTATTATACAATGGGACAATGGGACAAAATCAAGTTTCGCGCGAAAGGAAGAACGACAATGCACGCTTTAAGATATATTTGGTCTGACGTGCATCTGACGGAAATGCAATTGAGTTACTGATGTCGATAAATATCAACCTAACGACTTCGACTTCGTTTTCCAACACGCTTCGGTGAGTAAACTGAATGTACCTTTTTTCATGACTTCCATTCGTACTTTATATCCTCTCAATATGTTATAAACAATTGCGAATTGAATGCATTGAGAGAGATATTCGATAGAAGATACTAGGGAATGATGGAACTTTATTGTCGATATTTTAATTTTATCGATTTTATGTCCAAAATTGATGCAAAGATATTTATCGAAAGATTATTATTATTATTATAAGAGAGAGAGAATTTTTCTAACAATATGTCACGTTTTATTAAAAATAAAAATGCAATGATCTCAATATTTGAAAATGTACGAAATCCAATATTTGCATCACTTTATCTTTGTTTCGTACATAAAAAAGTTTATTGAAAAAAATAATTTGTTTTAAAAAGGTGAGTAATAAATTTACTTGTGTGTGTTACTAGCTTATTGTTTTATACTTTTCGCGAACATATATTTCATTCGCGTAAACGCGCGAAGAGTGACAAATTGATTGCAAACGAAAGTTTCTCTGTTACTCCACGCGAGTGCAACTAATCGATGTTTCCCCAAACGTGAATGAATTGCGCGTGTCTGCCGCAGACGGAGAACTAATCGGCGCGGTTGTTTTAATTACTCAGCCGTAAACGCGATGCAACTTCTGACGCTAATAGCAGCGTATGAATATTGGAATAGTTCACGTGAATTTCGCTAGTTGAAAAATATTTATACGCGTTTGTTTCTGGTCGTTTATCTATTTCTTTTCGCGAAAATAAACAGCTGCTTCGAAAAAACCATGAGTATCGCAAGTAATTGCGCATTTTAATCAAATTAATTGACTCTATCAATTTGTAAAGTCTATTGACAACTCATTGTTCCATTAATAATATTAAATGTATCCTCTTCATTTGTTTCACATAATTATCATACAAAATAGAAATTAATTCTATTCAGAAATTAATTATAATTAGATAATATATACATAAAGTATCTTTATCACAAAAAATCGAAAAGAGAGGGTGCGCACTTTCTGTCATTTGAAATCGAGACACTAATTGGTGTTTGGTGTTAATGCATGAGTTAGCATTATTGTCATAAACAGAATTAATGAAAAGAGCAGACGAGAAGTTGGCTTAATTTGCACGTTGATTTATCGCGTTTAAAATCTCATTTCAATATTCGTTATCGATCATTATCGTAATTTTAAACATACTACAATAAATGTATGTTATGTACAATTGTTATTGACCGCCTCTCTGTACATATATATATGTACATAAATATCGATTTGAATATAAACGGAATATGATTATAGACTTGACCATTTGTGCATAATGGTAATTGGACAAAGTCATAATAAATTAAAGATTATTGTCTATATAACTTTTTTTTAAATGATGGCTTTAACTTGTGAAAATATTTTCTCTTTTTCTCCTTTTCTCCCCTTAACTATTTGACAAAAATAATTTATAAAATGCTACATAATATATTAGGAACTAATGTGGTATTATTAAATTTTACACAACATTATTATGAAAAAGATATGCATGCAAAAATATAACCGCAAGATATTTATCTAGCACACGATGAGAAATGATGATAAAAAGAGAATTTATAAGATAATTACGAAGTTTCTGCGCGTATTTATAATTACAAGAAGCGCAACGAGTATTTCACAGCGTTAAAACGTATTTTCCGCGATGTGACTTTAATTATCGCGCATTTTCTCTGTACTTTGAAGTCATATAAAACGCGGTAAACGATCTCCCTTTGAGGACAAACCGCCATACATTGCACGATTCAAAGGAAAAATGATAAAATCGCTTGCGGTTATTTAAGACAAAGTTTTAATATAAACATGTTTTGTTTATTAAAATTTATTTTGATTGAAATATGTTATTAAATTTAATTAGATTTATTCTAACTTTTCTTTTGACTCTCCTCGATAAATTAATCGCTCGTATCTAATATTGACTATATCTAATTCAGTAGCATTTAATTTAGTAGGATATAGATTGACTTATTTGACTTTTAACATACCATTTTTTCTTTCTAAATTATATAATTCAGTGTTTATTAAAATTGTATAAAAGTGCTTCATAAAAAAGTACTTTTGTATAAAAATTACCTCTTTCTGTCTCTTTCTAGCTGTACTTTTAAATACGGTTAATTATTAATTGTCTCATAATGACTCAATAGGAATTTGACATTTCATTGCAATGAAACTAATTGCTCTTATAAAGCATGTGCAAATAAATAATTGGCAAGTGAAACATTAAATGTCAAGATCATCTGTATAAATGTGCCATTATCCAGAGTAGTTTGATAAGTGAACACTTCCACATCGAAATCGCAGATCTGCAGCTTACGCTTGCAAAATATGGAGGTCGGTCGATAACAGCACGCATTGGCTCGAACGACCTCGTAGTCTGATTGGCAACTTATAGTCGCGACAATCCACGTCGATGCGTTTGCAAAGTTTGTAACTTTACAAACTTGGCAAAAATTTTCTCGCTAGTTTCGAACTTAACAACATAAAAATCGGTACGTGCAATTGTAGGATATTTCCGTTACTTTAAGAGTTCTCTAGGAAGAGTTATGAGGACGATCGTTTCCCTCCGGTGTATCTGCCACGGAATCGATAAACGATTTGAATTATTCAATCAGATATTCTCGATGGATGCCACGAAGTCTTGCACAGGCACGAGTTAAATTTGCACTAGCTCACTATCAGTATCTTCTTAAGTGATCTACAATGCTGGTTGCTTCTTTCAATTTAATTGAACGATACGGGAAAGATATACGGGATATATTTACGAAAATAAAAAAATATATATATATCTATTATACACGCAGAGAGAATTTTTTCTTAGAATTTACCCGGAAAATCATGGTAATCGTGGGGCAATATAATATTAGAAGGATTTTATAAGAGTTTTTTTGAACAATATTTACCATAATAAAAAATATTAATATGTACAAAGCAAAATTAATCAAACATTTTAAATTTTATTGTGGTAAATATTAATATTTTTTATTGTGGTAAATATTAATCAGAAAAATTCTTATAAAATTCTTCCTATATCATATTGTTACACAATTATCATGATTTTCAGTGTAAATTCTAAGAGAAAATTCTTTATCATATATTAATAAAGTATAATAAGCATTCTTTCAAATAAATATTAAAGGTATTCAAATAAATTATAGGTACACATAAATATGTACCTATAATTTAATATTTATTTAAATTTGTGTTTCTAATTAATATGTATTACTAGTATATGTAGGTATTATTTATGTACCGATAATTAATATATTATAATTAATTAATATATAATATATATTAATTAGGATATATATATATATATAAATCCTAAATTTAAATCTAAAATTAATTATTACTATTTTCTAACAAAATAAAAAAAATACGTATTTTTTACTATCATTGCAATTTACGTTATAATCCAAACATGACGTATTTCATTTCGATCTGCGTCTCTCACGAACGCCAGCTGTTCTCGAAGAAAGGTCGCCGACAGGTTTCTTAGCAGCGAATGATTTATCGTCGCACTATTCTACAGGCGGTACAAAGATTGCGTTTCAATAAGCCACTGCGCAAAGAGTAAACGCGCGAGTCATCTCGCGCGATGCACATCCGTCGCACACGTGTGCACGTATGATTTGCGTAGGGGAAAACACCTGCGTTCGCAGGAAGTCGCACCTTACGAGAACAGCATGTCGATAAATGGCGCGTGCTTGTTGCTCGATTAATTGCAACGACGAAATACGACGTCCCCAAGGCCGACGATAATGTCGCGCGTTTCACGAAGTTCATTATATATACAATTCCTGTTTATCTATTCAACCTTATTGCGGAATTTCACAATGCATTTGCATACATCACGCGAATATGTACACAAATTACATGTGACTTTAATTGAATCCCATTGTACAACTTCAATTTCATCTGACCTTACTACGTAGATAAATTTATTTCGTTGCCTGACTCGGAAAATGACGGCTATTCGTTGGGAAAAGTAACGCAAAGTAGGATAAAATAAAGTTGAACTAAATAAATACTTCGTCTTAAGAAAGTTGCATTAACCAAATTGAAATGCACGAGTCGAAGAAAGAAAGAAAAAAAGATTAAGTACTTTGAGCTTTCACCGGGTTTATACTTCGCTATGAGATTAACGCCTTTTGAAAGTATTTCGTTGGAAATGTCAAGTTATTGCAATTAATTTCGCGATAATAACTTGCGAGAAAGGAACTTGCGTTAATCGGAATCGACGCTATTGCGATGGATTCGCGACACGAGAGTTTTAAAAAGTGCAGTTTCCAGGCCGTCGTTGCATACGCTGACCTGCATCACTGACCGTACTTTGTACACTTACGATGTGTGTTAAACGCGGATCAAGCCTCATTAAGCAGTCTTCACACGTGTGTTTGTCCGAGCGTACATCCTGCATTTCTCACATAGCCTGCATTGGATGCATTCGCGGTGACATTTTACGCGACAATATTATCGATGACCCGACGATATCGTGAGAGATCGATTCGCCAAATATTTTGATAGTGATCAAAGCCGGATGACGATACGTACAAAGATAAATAAGTGATCGAAGTCAACACTGTGTGTGGCACACTTTAATTTAATAACACTAATATTAATTGTCTACGCTGCATTGTTTTACGAATTTAAGACGAAAGTTTTAAATGCTCTTTAAATTCCTTTCGGGTAGCAAAGTTTTAAATTCCTGCAGAATCAAACTCATTTAAATAGAAGTAAATAAATGTTTGTTAAGGATGATATTTAAATCTCACAGTCTCAATGAAATATGAAAACTATTTCTTAATATAATTTCTTAATGCATACAATTAAATTGCATTAAAAAATTTCACAATTATAAACATTCTTTTCTTCGATATAGTAGATAAAAAATATATATCAAATAAATATAATAAATATATATAACGTTTGTATGCGTGTGTGTGTATTCAAAAAATTTATTTTCAACATTAATAATTATATTTAAAAAACAAAATAAAAATTCCATTAATTATTTCTTAAGATGAACAGAAGTTAATAAACTCTCAAAGAAAAAGTTCTATGTCAGAGATAGTCAACTTATTCTCATATATATGCATATATGTATACACAAAAGGAAGAGTGCTAAGCAACAAACCCACGCGCGCACACACACACACACACATACATGCACGCCGGATTCATCCTAAAATTAATTTAACATTCCGTCACAGTTTATCGGAGAGAGTGCAAACGACACGCGACGAACAACACGAAATAATTACCGAGTAAGGAGAGAATCCTCTCGTCGACGTGCGTTTTGCCCTGTCCGACGCGACGCAAGAAAACGAATACACATTGTGCACTTGCAAGCACAACTATAATAACACATGTGCACATTACGGCAACACACTCTTTAAATACCTCATAATGAACGACGGCGCTCTCGCGCGAGAGCATCTTACGTACGCGCCTCTGCATGACCGGATGCTGCATATAAAGATTAACGGCGAACCTCCCTCTCGCTTTCCCAGTAGAAAGCGCCGAGCTTTAATCTGAGGGAGAGCTTGCGGGCCGTAGCACCGTAGTCGCGAGCACTGACCTACGTCACTGAGCGCACTTGGAATACTAGCGAGCACACATCGTTGGCCGTGTGTAGGTGCGTTTCCCACGTGCATGTGGGTGGTCCTCGTTCTCTGTTTCTCTCTCGGTCGTATCGCGGGGTACCTATATATCTATCTACCCGCCTATCTGTGTGTACAGGGGTCATATACATATCGGGAGCTTTGTACATATGCATTCGTGTCAGAGTGCGGCCGACTGCACGGCGACCGTACGGCGGGGCGAACCGCACCGCCACCTCGCGAAAACTGCATCCACCCTCGAAAGACCGCATCCACAACCCCGAAACAATCCCGCCGGAATCCTTTCGGGGATCCCGGCCTCATTGAAACGACGGCTCGCCGCGCGCCGGAAACTTGAATGCTGACAAGTGCATTGTTATCATAGCGAGCGCCGCCGCTGGCTGGTGTTTCATCGCGATGTTGATGATTACTTTCAAGCGGCTTCGAGCTTCTGGCGCGGAGTCGTAGACAAATATTACTTTCGAGAGCTAAAGCCGTCGCGATGCACAAAGTGTCATTATACAAGGAAAAGGATTTTAATATAACGAGCTTCCTAAGAAAAATTATCTCAAATTTTTAATTACAAAAATTTCATTCGGTATCTATATAGAGAGAATTTATTCTTGAAATTTACCCTGACAGTCATGATAATCGTGGGACAATGTGGTATTGGAAGAATTTTGTAAAAGTTTCTCTGATTAATATTTACCATAATAAAAAATATTAATACTACAATAAGATATAAAATATTGTCGATGAATTTTGCTAAGTACATATAGTAAAATTTATATATTAATATTCTTATAAAATTCTTCCACCATATTGTCTCACAATTACCATGATTTTCAGAATAAATTCTTAGAGAAAACGATCTCTCTCTGTACAAGAAATACGTTTTAATTACGTTTGAAAAAAATAATCATCGAATAGAGAAATCTTACAAAACAGAATTTTTTTTTCAATATTTCTCATTTTATCGCAGTTCTTTCTTAATTTTTTTTTTTCAAAATCTTGGATCTTTGTGTTATGTGGGGCGAACAGTTATATAGGAAAAGATCCGATTAAGCGGTCAACTTGGCAACGAGTTTGCGGCGAGATTTTGCGCAACATATGTCGTCTCCAAGACAACGGGTGGAAACTTCATTGTTTTCGGTAAACGAATTACGCGAACGATTTCTGATAAACGTCTAGAAATGTTTACGTTGAAAAATACAGAGTCCAAGGCAATTCGGTGGAGAGCACTCGGCCGCTCGCGGTCGTTCAAAATCGATATCGTCCGCCGGCGTGATGCTTCCAGTGTAAGAGCACTCTAGGTAAATAAACAAAAAAAAATAAAAAATAAATAAAAACGAGAGGAGCAGAGAGAAATCATTGCGGAAGCTTTTAATTAAAAGCATCCGCGGTGTGGTGTGTACAACAATGCGGCCATTGTATTGCGTGTCGTTTGACAGTCGGCTGCTAAAATGCGCCGTTTTATGCGATATTTTCCGTATATAAAGAGAAATCACTCTCAATGGAGACATCGATCACTAGCTGATCGTTGCTATTACTGAATGGAAAATTTTCCGTGCTGATACAGCATCCAGCGAAATATTCACATTTATGCTTGTTCATACATGTTTATTTTTTCATTTTTATTTAAAACTAATATCACTTGGACACTCGTCCAATGTTTACGGTAAATATAATAAAAAAAAAACTCTTCACACGAGACACATTGACAAGAATACAATTTACAATTATGCTTTTCTATCACGTATCTTCTAATGAAGGATGTCACTTTGATTTATGCTTGAAAGGTCCATAGTTTGAATAAATATAACTGAATCACAGCAAGAGAAATAGAAATATATATAAAGCTTAACGTATAAATGCCAATAACGTTTTGCGCATTTAATCTTAATATAAAAAAATAATTTTACTTTTTTCCTATACAGAGAATTTATTAATACATGTACATCTCATTTTTCACTCAGAAAAATCGCAAAAGAAAAAATTATAAGGAAGGATTAGAATCCGATATACTGTTTCTGCGTTTATAACATAAAGTACGCGAATAATACGCTGTAGTAGATGAATAATCGAGGAAAGGTCTTGAGAAAGGGCGGTACAAGAAGTAGTTGAGTCAGATACAAGTCACGCCAGAATCATTCGCGAGTCACGAAGTCGTTAAGCGCGCTGTGCACCAGCTTTCGTGTCGCGCGATATCGAACAGCTGTTCCCCGTCTTCGTTTTTCGAGGCACGCATGTTCGCGCGACTAACTCGAGTCTGCACTCTCACGAAATCTCTCGATTGATTTGCTCGTATCACGAGAATACGCTTCGATAAATATATTCAAAGTAGAAAATCGCGCGCATCGTTCTTTTTCCTTCGTACTTTATACAATTTACAGTAATCTAATTTTGCTCTGCGAATATAAATTGAGTCTGTTGAAATTCGTATATTTCTCATTTCTGATTTCTGCTCATTCGCGTTTAAAAACTGACGTTTAACGTGCAAATACAACAGCACTATACAACTGTCATTAAAGACCTTGTAAGAATCCTATTTGTAGGTAACATAATTGTATCGGGCGCAATATCGCATCATAATCGCGGCTCTTACTCATGGCTAGATCAATCTGCGCAGTTGGTCACGAGGGGTTAATCGCGATTAGATTAGATTAGAAGTAACACGACACGTTAAGTTGATCGTAACACGTATTGCGCAAATTAAACACGCGTAGCGATAACGCAGTCTTTATTTAATTTTGTCGCGCGGCCTATTCGCTCGAATTACTATTTGCCGAGTGATTGTAGGTTGATTTGCAATTTGCATCCAGCCTGTAATTTATCCTCTGCTGGGAGTTTACGCGAGTTTCCTGATTTTCCGTGCGAAGCAATTTTAATTGCATCCATACTAATCGGTGATTTCGAGCATTCGTATAGTCAATGATAAATAATGCAAAATCAGCGGATACAAGAGAGATTTTTCGTTTAACATTTAATCGAGAGTATAATCCGGTCGATAAAGTTAAATGTCAAGGCGAATAAAATTATGGACAAAATCATGAATTTTGCATTTTGCGCGAAAATTACGATAAAAACGCGCACGATAAAAAAACGCGCGCGATAAAAAACGCGCATGATTATTAAATAATTATCTAAATCGCTTCGCCGCGATAATTTGCAAGACGCATAATGTACTCGAGTCTAGTTATATCTGAATACTTAAAGTAAATGTCACGTAGAACTCGACATAATACATGCAAAAAGTTCATTACACTGTAATTTCTGCGACTTTACTTGCTATTTAACATGCAGGCATATTAACGATCAGTTTTGTGTGAGATTACACATAACTACGTAAAAAATTAAACACACTCAAACAACGTCTTTTTTATGTAAAGCAATTTAAAGGAAAAACAATTAAAATTGAATTTTCTATATAATAATTTTATATCTCTCATCTCTTATCCAATTTCGTATTTTTACATATATTGCAAATATGGTGCAATTTAATGAAAATTATTAGCTTCATATATTATTTCTGAAATACTAAAATGACGTTATAAGATTTTAATAATAACATATTGAATAAATAGCAAATAATTTAATTTTAGTATATATTTTAATAATCTAATGTGAAATCCGAGATGTATTAACTGACAAACTCTATTATGCAGCCCATACTGTGCGAGTAATTCAGAATTTCTTCTATAATATAAATTGTGGAAAGAATGGTGATTCATTATCAATACTCTTATAATAGAAATGTTTATTTCATAATTGTATGTCCATAAAAAACGACTTGCTCGTAAATCTTGCAACGTTTTTTTGTATCTAAAATAAATGTTTTGGACAGTTCAAATAATTCCACGGAATTCTTAAATGCATTAAATTACATTGTTATATATTTATAATGGCTTTTCTTAAAAGAACTTTTCTCTCCTGTTTTTCACTCCTCTTTTTCACAAGCTTAAAAGAAAATTCTTCGCGTAGTTTCGACGATTTAAAAATCGGGTCTCGCGCCTTGAGAAAAGCGAGGTTTATTGTCGAACCTTTTGCTGAGCCGAGAAACGCTCAAGAGAGAAAATGGGCAACATCGTAGAAGGTAGTATCTAGGTCGATCTAGGTCATGCGAAGAACGATGACTATTCGGTGGAATCATACGTGGAGAAGAAATGTGTTCGACCCTCATCTACCTTAATCTTTCTTACTTCAATCTCTCATTCCATACCTTTTGTCGAGTCTGGATCATTTTTTGTAAGACTTTAATGAAAGCTTGCGATTTCGGATGAACTCGTGCTTTCGCGTCCATATTCAACGTATCCTCGTATCTCATAATGACTCTATGTGCAGGGACCATTCAAAGCTAGGATGGGAATACCTCATTAATGATCATTTCCTCCGTAAAAAATTATTGAACGCAAAAAATTATTTCTTTAAGAAATGTTTCTAAATTTTTTTTTAAATTTCTTATATCGATATAAAATTTACGAATAATATGAGTTGTTTTGCAACAAAATTATCTTATATATAAGAAGTCACGATATGCCTTGCGACTTTGTAGAAGTTCGATCTAGAATATTTCCTTACTTGGCCTAGATTCGGTAGATGTCGCAATAAAAGAGAGGTTTCTGTAAAAAAACGCATCGATAAATTACGACAACGGAAGCCAGAAAGAAGGAAAAGGCGAACTCGCGTAGAAGAGATAGTGAAGAGAAAATGGCACGGAAAACATATTCGTATTTTGCCATTTACTTGTTGGAAGAAAATAGTATTATCGCGCCGTTCGCGTAGCATCGTGTTAGATTGAAGATGATGAGAATGGTAATTTATTGCGCGACATAAATTATGTATAACGTTGAAACGACCCTCCCTGGCGCACGATGAGTTTGTAGTTACCTTCGTTATAACCGGTGTTTCTCGCCTTAAGTAGATGAAACTTGGTCTTTAGCGAGCACTTACAATGTTCGTGCTCTCATAAGAAATTATCTGGCTGCTCCTGAACTTTCGGTATAGCATGAAGAAGTTTCATTGATTGACTGCATAGCATTAAAAAAATATATAAAAATATAACGCACTTATAAACAATTTAATTATAATTTTTGCTAATATTGAAATTTGCAAAAATATACATATTTTGCGTTAAATTATTACTTAAGTAAACTACAGAAATTAATGCATTAAATAAATATGGATTTTTAGTCGTAAATATACGAGGGAAAATATACGTTTATGTGGAAAAATTTCTAACAGCGCGGAAAATAGCTGTAAAAATTACAAAAAAAGGTTTTAAAAGCAAGATTCAATCACGATATAACTAAAATCTCAATTCGAGATATAAAATCATTCGATACGAAATAGGAATAACAATACATTGTATATATCGACCACTTGTAGCACGTGTATCTGGGGGGGTTTATATCGTTATACTCTTCTTACCCCCAAAATCTCATTCGATGCTGCGCGAATGCGTTAAAAAGATGATTGCAACCACTCTCGCAAAATGCGAAAATCCATTTTAACGTTCTTCTTTAATGATCGTCGTTCACGAGAGAGCGATAAAAGTCTTGCAACTTTAATTTGCGACTGTGACAAATCGCTGATAAATCACCGATTAATCTCGTGCAAATGACTTGTATTTCCCGACGCAGATACATCCGTTAAATTATCGCACGATCGAGAATATCGCATTGTCACAATTTATATTTTAACGATTCTGCTCGTTCTATCGGAGAATGACAGAAAAATATATCAAAATTCGTTACACGTCGGCGGATTCGCACGATGAATACAGAATTTATCTACAGGGAATTTCAGTTTTGATAAAATTTTAGTTTCAAAGTTTCTCTCTGAACAGTAATTTATATTTTATCTTATTGTTAGAATGAAAATATATATTTTCGATACATTTTCAATGTTAACAGATAATTTGGAATAAAACAATTTAAATATAATATAAAGCATAATTAACTAAATATGTACAATAACAAATAGTTAAATAAAATAAAGTTGCTCAAGATATCTCATAGAATTCTCATAGAAACAAATTTTTGCAAAACGCGATAGAAGCATTAATACGCATAAATTCACGCATATTTTTCCTTAATTAAAAGCATGTAATTATCTATCTGGTCGGGATAGCGGCGACGCGATAAAGCTTGCGCGTACGTTGAATTAATTAACCTAATTCCCAAATTATTTATACACGACTGGAACTATTATAACTGCACGCGTTTGCGGAAACTCGATGTGTCCGCGCTCTCGGCAGCTGGTCAAATGTCGACGTAATTAAATATCGGAAAACGCACGGTGTAATTTGAATGCGCACTTCACAATTCGTGCCGATTATACATAACGCGGTCGCGAAATGTTTCGCGGCACATCGGTCCCGTTATCGACCGGTCGCAGCGATAGAAAAACATTGCACCTCCTAGAAGCGCGATCAATAAACGCCTTTTGGTTTTTCGCACCCTCGTATCCAAGGACGTCGAGTTCGACGCGAGGAAACACCCTCGGGACTCTCTGTCCTGTACCTCTTCGTCATAACGAGTCTGCGATCGCGCAGTTCTGTTTCGCGATCGGAATCGTGCAGCGCACCATCGGAGAACCACCACCGAGTCGTGTCGCGTTTGCCTGGCCGGCTCTCGGGGCCGACGAGCTGCAAAGTCGCGGCCGAACTGTTTTGTCCACGTGTTGCGGCCAGTCAACGGGACTACGGTAATGCAGACGTCGATCTTACCACGTGGTAGACGGTAGCGGGATCCTGCGGTTTTTCCGAGAATTCCGCGGCGGTACCCTGCCCTCTGATGAAGGGTTGCGGCAACTTATTCCGAGATAGCCGTGCCCCAATTTACATAATTTTCATATCGCGAAACTACTACTATGCAATCACAGTTGGATTCTAAATAGTTAGACGAAAGGGACATTGTGGCATATAGGCGAATCCCCCAGATGCCTTAGCAGCCATACAGAAGAAGAAGAAGAAGAAGAAGAAGTTAGACGAAAGGGTATACAGACTCGAGGAATTAAAATTTCTCCGCTATTCTGAGAAGTTTATTGGGAATTTAGCTTAACGGAATTTATAGTTATTTGGATGATCATTTTTAATTGTATTGATATGCGTAATGCTGATTTGCACGTACGAAATTCAAATGTTAGAGTCTCTGTATATTTGTGTATCAGCTATACGTAAAGCCTTAACGTTTGTCGGGAATTGCAGCACTCGGTAACGTGGAAGATCTGTTCTTCAACCGTTACCAGCTGCATGGAAGTCGCATCTATCGATTTCGCGGTAGAAGCGAGTATCTTCGGGGGTGAAACCGTAGGTGGCGAATATTTCGAGCTCGTATGCGCATGCGTCAGTCATTTTCCCTCAGCGAGCAATGTACCTTTGATCTGTTACTTTAACCCTCTTTTTCCTCTCACACCCATATTTCAATTACATAGGATTTCAATTTTCGAATCAAGCAACAAATTCAAATGCTCAAGTTACACACAAAGATATCAACTTCTCTCTCTTTTGCGACATTTTAAATACGATTTATATTAAATGAAAATTTCTACTTTTCCGCAAACGCAGTTCGCATCTGTTTATCAATGCGATATTATAAACTATTAAAAAAATTATTTCAACACTCTTACCTTGTTGAGCGTCTCATGGCTATGCTGGGTATTGTCAGAATGAAGGATACGGTCGACCGAATTCGGTCTAGGAACTCCATCCAGTTGGGCCGCCTCTTTTAACTGAGGCGGCGACGGCGGTGGTGGCAACTGTTCCTCCACCCCTACATTATCATATCTTGTTTTCTGCAACAAAGAAAAATAAATTTTCATCTCATTATCCCAAATCAATTGTTATGAAAGTTCTATGCCAAGATATAAAAAAAAAGCGTTACATTTCTGACACATATACTGACATTTCAAAATCAATAGATATTAACTTATACCTAATATAAAAACGCAGTTACAGAATATTTTTTTTATTAATTTCCACAATTAATTTTCTCGATTAATTTATTTAAACATCCTTTTTGCCCGAAACTTACTTGACTCCAGCAGCATTCGCAAAAATTCCCGCCATTTTCGGAATCATCGCGCGAAATCGCGTTATTAGCGTCGCAATTATCGGGCAAAACCAATTTTGGATCGATGTGCCGTCTTGCTCTTCGACGTTTTCGTATTTTGACCGGCACGGTGAACATGTAATCACTGAATCGACGCCTTGAGTGACGTACGATCGACACCCAGTCTATCATCGTGTAAAAACAGTCCGTGTACGATATTTCGCGAATATATATTTTTCAATATACACTGTCCATCAAAGTCCACTCGATTTGCCGTTGCGCAAATTTCAAACGAAATAGAAGCGCTATATGTATAATGGTGAAAAAAATGATAAAAATTAAATCGAGACGTACATAATTATCTATTAGAGTTGCTATTTGCATCTCGTTAATTGTATACAACGTATTACGAGAAGTTTTAAATTATAAAAATTTATTGGGAATAAAATGGTTTATCTAATGTAAAAAAATTAAAATGTTTTATTTCAATAAAAAATATATATTTTTACGAAAGCTTAGTTCTCTCTCATTAGAAAATTCTTGTATTTAATTCGTACTTCATTATTTGAAACTTTTTACAAGGGCAACTTTTAACATTTAAACTTTTATTTTCGAATTTCCGGATTCGAGATAAATTTTTATGATTCGTTTAAGCTGCTTGCCGTTTTTGTCGAAACTGCTCGAACGAGTGCTTTCAATCGAGTATCGCGGGCGTGCCCATCGTCGGAGAGATCGATACCAATGGCGAAGAGAACGTCAGGGATATATGTGTCACGAATCAAATTCCCCTTTTCTCTCGTTTCTCGTGCTCTGAAAGCGTGTCATAAGTATCGGACTGTCTCTATATTCCTTTCCCTCTTGTTCCATCGCGTGCGCTTTTATTCCTCCAACATATAGTCACATCGGCCATTATTATCGAGTGTATTCTGCGAACGCGAATAAAGGTGCCACGATGACGTTATATAATCGAATGCGCATTAATGCCGCGAGTCAGGGAAAGTGTGAAAATAATATTTCAAGTTCTCTATTCGACGAAACGTATTAATTGCGTTAATCATTCGTTACTACGCTTTTAATAAACAATCTTTGAACAAACATTATTATACAAAAATTATTCTTTAATCATTGCACGAACAATCTTTTGAAAAAGAACAATAATGTACAAATCATTATTTGTAAAAGAAATTTTTTTTAAATTGTTAATTACTATTTTATATTTAGAGGCTATTATCTTTCATTTGGCATGTTATTTTTTAGCTGTTACATCAAAATATAAACATATTTTTTCGTGTATTCCAAATTTTGAACGTTTTACTGAAATGTACATTCGCATTTTTATTGACGGAAGCTTGCGCAAAAATAGATACATTTGATGCACCATATGGTCGTGCGAACGGATTGCGAAGGAAAATGTCAGAGTGATTGAAGTGCTTACAAACTTCCAAGAATACCAAACACCGCCGCATATTGTTTATGGAGAAACCACGCGTGCGAGAGCGAAATAGTTCAGACTTGGAGCTTCGGCAAACAATCTCCATCAACATTCTGTTCGGTGAAAATGCATCCCTTCGCAAATCCCTTGATTTGTTACATCATCATATCTTAATTTATCGCACATTTTTTAATACTGTACAGTTTTATTGAAAAAGTATTTTATACACGACGTATACTTAAATTCTTTTCCGTATCGGAAGAAAAATGGACGGAAGTTTTGAAATAATAGGTATTCGAATTTGTTACGATAAGAGAAAGGATCTCACGGATTTATTTTTGTTCTTCTTTTTACGACAATGTTCTATAAAATATTGTTTCTCAGTTCTTTTATTTTTCATCTCACATTCTCACTGAATCACTCCGCGTTAACTCTTCCAAGACAAACATGATTGCTTTCATAAGCATGGTTATTTCGTGATCACGCCAATTAATAGATCCTCTCTTCCTTTTATTCTGAGAGTCGGAAGTTTTAACAAGATCGACCCCTTTTTTAGCGAAAATATCCTATATTGATATCCCGGCCAAATTAATATGAATATAAATAGAAAAACTTTCAAGTCAACATCATTATTTTTTCTTGCAAATATTTTTTAGAAATTCTTTCAGTTTTATAAACAAAAAAAAATTTTTGAAGACGAACAAAATCCTATTCGTATACGAATCGATGCCACTGTGCTCTCTCGTTGGGTACACTTCGTCTCTGTCACACACTTTCCCGAAGTTTCAATTTTTTTCGCGAATATTAATTTTTGAAAAAAAAAAAAAAAAAAAAAAAAATGCAATTTCTAATAGCGACTACGTGGAATAATTGCAATAACGGTATTTCGTTTTGAGATAAATAAACCGTCGCACTTAATCACGGTTGTGCCTCGAGGTGTTTTTATGAAAATGCTCGAGTTTGTATATTTCAACGTGGAAAGTCCGTCAGCGTCGGTACTGCTGTAAAAGCGACAGGGCACTGATATCAATAGCGTGTCGATGCTCCGACGAAGGTGTCGCCGTCTAATTCTGAGCGCATCTCCGCGATTGGACGGCAGTCCGAAGGAGGATTCTCCGAGGAACTTGTTTCTTTGATCGGATCCAAACTTGATAGAACTCGAGATGATTAATTATGGCCGCGCGCATTATTTATGAATTCAATGAGTCGCGCCATTTATTTCGTAGTATTCTCTATAACGATAAACTGCGTTATTGATGTCACGCGTTTAAATGTCGAATGGTCGTCGCCTTCGTTAAACGCAATTCTCACAGACAATAGTAACTATATAGGGTCTCTCCAGTGATATTACAGAACTATAGAGCCCGAGATCGATGCCGGGAGAAATTGTGTTCGCGCGTAAGTTCACATTCGGCCTGATTAAACTCTCGCTTAATTAAACTTCATGCCGCAGAGCCGGCGACCAATTTCTTGGAATCGTATTTTGAGCAAACAACAATTTACAGCCCTCCCGTTACGCTCCATTACATATTTTTCTACAGCGAGTTTTATCTCCAAAATTATAAAAGCGCTATCGATTATATTCGATTATATCATTAAATTCCACGCAAGTTACGGTAGATCGAATCTGATAAAAATCCACAAAAGTAATATCTTTTATTCTGGATAAAATGCAATTGCATATTATATCACGACATTATCGGCATTTTCTAACGAGTTAATTAGTAAAGCAGCGAAAAACAATTCAGAAACTGGTTAAATGGTGATCAATAATAAATTTCTATTAACGGATATTCCTTCTTGTATGCAACGGCATGTTTTGATCATTGACGAAAACAAATATTGCCATAATTGCTGAAACGTTCTATTCTCGTATAAGTTAACCAGGTTATTAAAGTCAAACGGAATGCATCGTAATGTAACCGCTCTGAACCAATCATCATGATTCGAGCAGTCGCTTGTAGGTCGCAAAACGGCATTAATAATGATTGACATGCTGATTTTCGGTACAGTTTACAAATTGATACGTTGCTGATTAATCGGCGAATAATGACGATAGCTCCGATCAATCAACGGTCAATTTCTCGATAATAGATTACGAAAGCATAACGTAGGAATAGGCCGGCGAACATTTACAAGCAACATTTATAAGCGCGTGTATGATTTATTATTTAATTTTTGTTCAAGGCATCAGTGATTCCAAGCTGAAATTGCTCATTGTCAGACTTACTCGCGAACGTTACAATACGCGAAATAGCTCCGTGCGAGTTTAATTAACCGTCATGCACAGCCGTCTATCGAGCAAGTCTTTTTATGAACTCCCGTTTCATTTTGCGAATCGGATGTCCATTACGAGCACAATGCCGGGGCACAATGCGGCGTCCCGCAGCTTCAGGAAACCTTGGATTTGATAGGAAGAACGTGAGGAGATAATCGAGGACCACGCGGATCGTGTTCTGAAACGAAGCGAAGAATTGCACGGCAAGGCCTTACGCAATAATGATGGCGAAAGGACGAAGAGCAGGATAGCGGAAAATTACAGTCTGCCGTTGACGTAAAGCGAATTAATTTCTATGTTTATAGTTAAATCCCTTTTCGTTAGAGAAGCTCGAGCGAATATTCTCTTTACATTAAACTTTAAGTGTTGTGTTAAGCTTTTTGAAAGCAGCAAAAAGCGGCATTTGAGGGTTGTATTAATGTAATAATGTAAGCAGCGCATTAAAAAAAGGATGGTAGCATATAAAAAAGCTGTTATAATTACAGAAAGATATTGTGTGTGTGAGATACATTATATAATCTGAATTAATTGACAAACTTTAAAAAATTTGATCACCGTATTTAATCGAAAAAAATTCTGAATGTCGTTAAAAACGGGGCTTTTTTGTAGTACGATTATTCTGATCAATGAAATTATCGAATTTTTTTATCGAAATATAGGATTGTAAGCACTTACAATTTTTTATCGATGATATACTGTCCATAAGAATATACTGATATTTTGATAGAAAGGTTTCTGATGAAAAAAAATATCGACAGAATGAATTTCGTGCCAGTTTGAAAATTGTTGATAGCACCGTTGAAAACGCAATCCATCGAGTATTCATCGAGATTTACGTATGTACTGCGCTTATTCATTCCCCGATTTCCACGGAATGGCGAGACACGATAGATATGTGCATTAAATCGATGCTTTTATTCCCGTAAAAATCGGTTCTCCAGATGCTACTCGAGCGGACAAGCGTGGCAGGAAGTTTAAGTGATAATAAAAATACGACGGCCGTGAATTTTTCAATTACGCGCCGCGTAACACATGTAAATATAACGCAAATTTACACATGTGTCACGGCGGAAATAAAAATTTTTCAAATAGCCATTTCGTATTACACTCGCACCGCGTAATATTGCGAGTTGATATTACGTTTCAATATTTATATGAAACACTATACGCGCGCGCTGCTGTTTCATTTCAAAATTCAGCTCGCAGCACGTTACACATCGCCACGTTACATTTTCCGTCGTGTAAACTAGAGAAAACACGATTACAAGGAATCTCTCCCGCGTGTCTCTTTCGAACGATTAGAGTCGATAGTAGGTGCTTCCCAGTAGCTATTCGGGTTTAAGACTCTTACGAGAGTTTTAGAAACTCCCGTTGGACACTCAAAATTAAGTATGTTCGTCTGTATCTAAATTTATGTTTAATAAAATTAGTTATATAACATTGTATAAAACGCGATTTTCTTTTTTTAATTTTTTTTTTTTACGTTAAATTTGACTTGATGAACCTAAATTTAATCACGTATATGTATCAAGAATTGAAAAAAGCGATTGAAGAATATTAAAGACAAATTAAATCGATTTATAAACAATATATCGCATTGATATAATTACTGTATCTATATCATTTAAATTTAATTTCTATAATATTTTATATAATAAGAAAAGTGTCTTGCAAAAAAGATAAAATATTTATTTCTCAGGCACTTGGAAATCGCATTATCGACAAGTCTTAAGAATAGCTTGGGACTGTGAGTAAATTCTAAGTTGTGTTGCCACGAATCTCTCGAATAAGCGAGGTCTGGTAAGCTAGAAACCTCCGTCGTACATTCAACTGCAGAAAACAGGCTTACCATCACGAGCTTATGAACAATCGAACTGCGCTCTTTGTGATCAATATATTTATATAAATTCTGAGATACAAAAAAATCATATGTACACAAAAATACACACACAATTATTAATTAATTCAAATGAAAGTGATTATTTTTACTGGAATTGTGCTTTAGAAAAAAAATTATTTTGTTAAAAAAACACTCAATGCTGATGTGATTAGCTTAACAATAAATATAACGTTTCATTAATCGAGTTATAATAGTGCTACAATATTATTTTACGAATCTAGTGGAACAGGTTTTAGTTTGCAGTGACAATATTTGTCGCGGAAGTGAACATGTTTCAAAGATTCGCAGTGTTTACTTTTGCATTTTGCACGTTTACGAACCTGAATCTCATCTACATCGGGGCCTGGAACATCGGGACTGGCCGATCTGCGGCCATAAATGTTCGATAGAGTCTGGGTCAACGGCAAGACGGAGGCTGGACCATCCTGAAACGATCACATCATCTGAAAAACATATCGTCGTATCCCGTGTCGACGAGAGAAACGCGAATTGCCGAATGGCCTTTCGAATCTTCAGTCGAATTCCAAACCCAGTTTGAAAACGTACTCTTATTCTCAAAAAATTACAACCGTGCAAATTGACTCGAAAATATTGTTCAATGCAGCTGTGATATCAAATACGGACAACTCAACATTTTTTTTGAGATTAAATGCATTTAATGATATAATAATTATTAAAATTTTTAAAACATTACAAGTTAATAGATGAAATAGCTTAAGATAATATATTATAGATCATAAATACTTTATTTTCCGACTTTTCGATAGTTCGAGAGATCATTTCCTCAACAACTACGTTCTCACTCTTATTTCGACACTTATAAATTATATTATATTTTATTAACGATTATGGGGGAAGGAAAGGAGAAAAGATCTGTATTGTGAATTATTTCGAAGATCCGTATGTTGTGTATAGTACAGGCTTTGACGCAGACTGCGCTCCAACAGTAAATACTTGATAACTAAGGTATCAGGTTTCTTAAAACGTCGACTTATTCGGAGCGGAATCGATTGCAACGGGATGTACGTGCGCTTTCGCTGACCGGATGCAAGTGCAGGTAAAAAGGGGAGAAAATAAAGTCGTGAGTTGCGCAAGGTCAATTACGCGGGCTTCGAGTAGTTTGACTCGACATTGTCACCCGTACGGTTGTAGTTTCCCAAACGGAATTATTCATAGCGAACTTTCGATGCGCACAGGTGCGTTTAACATCCAAGCGTCGTTTTATCTCCACCGACACACGGTGCTCTCTCGCCTTTATTAAACATGTATCGCGACTACCCTTCTCGAAATTCGTTTGTTCTTTCGGAACGTTTTCCAACACGTCCCAACGACGATCCCGCCACCTTCACGTGAGCCGCAGTTTTTTTTCCTTTGTTTTTCACCGTGCCACGGTGGCATCTTTTATTTATAACGGTTTGGGGCGGGATAACGAACGCGCTGCATTCTACTTTACAATGTAGCACGTGAGGTACTTAAAATTATTAAAAGGACGGAAGAGCGAGCAACGCGAGGAAATGTTTAAAAGTTAGAAAAGCATCTCGAGAATTTTTAATCGCAAAGTAATTAATCAATAATTAAATGGATTGCTAATCAAAGCTGATTATACCGATGCAGTATTTATAAAAGAAAGTAATTGGAAAGTAAGATGTATTTTATCTTTGAGTAACAAAGTTTCACATTATAGAAACACAAATAAAAAAAAAAAAAAAGAAAACAAAACGAGGAAAGGCTAATTTCATTCTCGATATTTAGATTCGACAAGCCGATCGACAAGCTGCGCAACGTTACTTCGACAAGGTGAATATGGTCGAGTGATATTCCTGACATTAATAAACGTCCTGTCCGAGCATCGCGCGCGTGATATAAATAAAACCCGCTGGACGTCACGTGAAAATGACGCGGCTCATATTCCATCTCTCAAAGATAGGGCATGGCGTATCGGATAAAATTGAAAAATAAAGTAGCCCGCGCTAATATTTTATGCTCTCCTTCTCTCTCTTTCTCTCAGGTACATTCTCGTACGTCACGGCGTATACATCTCTCCCGACGCGAGTAGTTTTACTTTGCCGAGCGAGAATATACTATTTCGCTGTCGCAGGTTCGTGCGATACCGGCAATCTAAGCACTCTCTTCGGATGCATCAAATGCCGCATATATAACCGTCGTATATCTTTCAATATTTAAAAAACATCGTAACATCGCTCTTACGACGACTCTCTGTGCTCGCAAAATGTCATATATAATACGACGCTTTTACCTTAGTGTCCTTATATAATATTTTTATCTTACATTTCTTTTATTTCCGCGATATATATATATATATATATCCGAGTCAACTTCCAAGCTGACGCATATTACGGTTCTTCATCCTGCAAAAAATAACTACACTATGTTTTTTTAACGAATTATCAAAATTGCAGCGCGAAATTGATTTTACGGCCGTAATACTTGCTCGCGCATTTTCGCGTTGTAATAAAAATGGTTTTTTCTCTATTTGGATTCGCGTGATTATTTTCCGGATCCTCTCGTAACCGGATTAATTCGTTGTTGCCGAGTAATGAGAAAATAGGTTGCCGGGCACCGGCACCGGCTCCGGAACTTATCGAGATTAATCCGCGTGTGGATGTTCATAGTTATATATTCGTAATTTTGCGACTGAATTATAATGAACGTTAATGGTATTGCGTGCATGAGCGTGCTCGATTACCCGCGAGCTATCGTGCGCTTTGATTTTATGACGTCGCCAATATGTAACACAATGATAATAGAGAATAATCCTTCGACGATGTGCATTCCACGACTCAGTGACTGAATAGTATCGCGTTTCGACCGATTTGATGAGAATCTATATTATCGATCATTATTGCTGAGCATATTCTAGAAAGCCAAACGCTAAAAGCCAAGCGTGTTTGTCCGGGTAGAATATGCGAATAATGGTCAGACGCGAATATATATTTCGAAAAGAGTCCGCACATCAGTGTTTACTTTCACGTAATAAATCCCGGACAGAGCACCATGTGTCATACTTAATACGTCATTTCAAAGCCTGAAAAAAATGGCCCGAAACTGCTAGGAAATTTTTTTCGAAATGATCGCGCATCGATGTTTTTCGACAAATTTATCTACATCCATCCTACGCATATTTATTTATTTATTTATTTTCGCGTTCTATTATGATGTACGGATGCGTTTATTCGCGACGCAACTATTTACGTGATTTACATCCAGTATTGGATCTCGTAAGGTGGCGTTTGACCGGCCGATAGTCCACCACGGTGCAAACGTATGTCACGTCTGACCATGACGCGACCATAACTACTGGCGGCCTCGACATGTCAAAGCTATAGCCAGGCGACAACTGCGTGACAACGGTTGATGCAAACTGACGGGGTGCATTTACGTGCGGATTATTCCGACACTCTTCACATAAACGTCCACATGATATGCAATTAAAACGCTGCGCATCAAGTATTGTGACGAATATTGGCGTTGAGAGAATTCGAGAGATACGTGAACATAAAATTCAGCGTGACGAAGATTTAGAATAGCTCGATCAATTCAACATACACGCGTTTATACGCGTAGCGTTATTTATTTTGAACCTATCAGAGACACCGTTTAGATATCAATATCAATTAATATCCGCAGTGAAGAGTTAGATTCGCCGATGTAATAGCAGTTACGATTAATCGTTGGAAAAATTAATTACTAATTTAAATAGCAAAATTGATTATTACGAGTGTTGTGTAAGGATGTCACGTCGCCGCGTTGCATTATGATTTAGCTATGGTTTGTCCGTTTATTTATTCATTCGCGTAGTTCGCGGATTATTAATTGGTCGAATATAATAAATCGCGACTGTGAAAATAATTACGCAGTTTTGCTCGCACATGCTCATGAAAATCATCTCGTTTCCTTTTAAAATTAATAGAATAGTTTATTGTTCAAACTTTGATAATAAATTTTGAACTCATTTTATTGAAACACATACACCAGCTGCATGTTTCATTAATTTTATTATATAACTTTATGTTGAATTAATAATATGTATGTACTATGTAACTAACTTATAGATGTGCAAGAGAAAAGCTTAATATTTTAGACTGATTTAAATTTATCAAAATAAAATAAAAAATGAAAAGCAGACATAATTCGTACTTTATACTTATTATCTATATTTAAATTTTATTATCCATATTTATAGTGTTTTTCACAAGATGATTTTGTTTCTAAAACACCGTTCCAGAACAAAATAATCACCTTTATTTGAATTAATTAATAATTGCACGTGTTACATACACATTTTTTTTTGTATCTCAGAATTATACGATTTTCTTTTCTCTTTCTCCTTTTCTTTAAAAAATTATAAAAAAATACCTAAAAATATTTCTAGTTTTTCTATTTTAATTTTTAGACATTCTTAATTCGTGAAAAATTACAAAAAGTTCGTGCAGTGTATTCAGCTCAACAATAATTTTGTGTGGTTGGAACAACTCTAATAATATATAGTAAATTTGGAAAATATATAAAATTGGCATATCTAACAGAGTAATATATTTGGATTATGACAATCAAGTTCGCCAGTGCGCGATTAAACGGCATTTACGCGAATTCGCGAGAAAGTATACAGTCCGATAGCGTGCAAGGTTCCGCAACACGATTGGAACGGTAACTGCTGGCACCTCTCGTTGTTGAACCCGATCACCTCGACCGCAAAGCAACAATGGTATCCATTCGCCCTTGCCAATACCAACCACGCCGAAAACATCCGCAGAGCCGGTGCAACGCGACGCGGCGCGGCGATGAGAACGCGACACTTGGACGCGTTTCCAATAATCCACCATCGTTGATTTCACGTCGCCGACGTGCGGAACACCCTCTCGAAACTTGGTGCGATTCCGCAATGCCATAACGCGTACCAAGTTTCTACACGAACGCTACGCGGATCTCTCCCACGTAAGGCCTTCTAATCATACGCGGCGAGGAACGTGATAAGAGAATTTGCACTTTAGATCGCGCGTGTGTGCAATTTGTAAAAATATGCGAAATAATATTTATAAAAAGAAAATAAGAAATAAATAATAGAAATACAAAAAGATTGTACGAAAGAAATTAATTGATATCCTAGGAAGAATTTTCTTTTCGGCTCGATATATTTCGTGATTATATCGAATATCGAATGTGCAAAAAAATTCACGGAGCCACGTGAATCGTGCAAGACTTTTCCCTTTAAATTCAGTTCGTTTCTACAATAGAACATCGTGGTTGTTTTCACACGAGGGAGGAAAATAGATACTTCCGGTCTGCGCATTGCAGATCCGAAGCACGTATTCTATCCTCGTGAGGCAATAAACATGCATATATATATATATATATATATATATATATATATATATGCATATATATATATATAGCGTTCGATAACTTAGAAACTTTACTCGATAACTTTCGGCAGTTCCGGCGAAAGCACCACAAGCACATGTTGTTTCGACCTAGCTTTGTCTTTCCGGATATCAATAACGCAAATTCACGACAACCCTTATCCTTTCTAATGTTGCCGCGGGCGCGTGGATTATCGTCGCTCGCTTAAGTTTAAAATGAATACGAAATACTGGTGCGTTCGAGAAAAGATAGTCGATTAATTCTATATTTCCTACTCTTCTCTTTTTTTTACTAAAGTATAAATAGAACATACAGCCATATTAATTAGATTCAATTTCCTAAGTTAAATACTTTTTAGAAAAACGTCATTTTTTTCGACCAATATATGTATATTCGGCCAAAGCGATCCCAACTTTGATTTTGCAAACGAGTTTTCCACAGGAGTTTTTTCTCTATAGTGTAATTCAGAGTTGTCATGATAAAAAAAATTTAGGTTCCCTGATATTTTTAATTACATCAAATATTTACAATGCACGCACAAAAGCAATCGTTCAAGTTATACTGTGTGCGTTTTCCAATTCCATCTTCCAAAAATAATAGCCCAGTTACCGCCGAGATATTTTTTAAATTTTTTATTTCAGAGAGAAATATTCGCGCGACCACTAGCTTCATCAATTTTTACACTTGGGAAAGAATAACGGACACATACGCTGTCTATGTAGTGAGCAAAAGTAATCTACGTTGCCGTATTTCAAATAATGAACATCTTATAAATGGTATTAAAAGAAAGCAAACGATGTGAGACAGTATCAATTCAATTCCGTAGCGAGAAATTCTTACAATTTTGTAATTTTTGCTTAATAAAACGAAAACATTCGTTTTCAGAAAAGAAAAAAGTTTACTCCAAAATATTTTTGTTGACCAAAATTCTTTAAAAAAAATAGAATATTTTCATTTTTTTTGTTTTCCAAAATACTATATATATAAGAAAGATATCTTCATAATGCTGTCATATAACTGTCTTATCTCAAGATAATTTTTCATAATTAACTAATCTGAAAGTTCAATATAATCAAATCTTTGTCAGACGTAGCGTTTTCACAGCGTCGGGATTATTCAACTTAAAATACTTTTCGGGGTTCTCGACGGAAAATCCGTTCATTAGAGAACTCGATTGAAGTTTCTCGTTTCTTACAGAATTCGATTTCAATGCGTTCTATCGTCGTGAAGATTCCATGTCGTTACCGTTAGTGTGAGATGAGAGGGTTTATATTTGCCGATCTAGAACGAAAAAGGTGAATTGGAAAGCTTTCAAAGCGAAAGAGATCCACCAGTGTTCTAAAAAAGCTTATCGCTTCTTCTCGATTGTTCGCAAAATAATTTATATATATTTTTACATATTTATCTTTTTTATTGCGGATATTTCATCCTCCGTATCTCAAGCCTCAAATTTAAGCGCATTAATTTTCTCATGCGCGCGAAGAATATACATATAATATATAGTACATCACCAAAGAAAGTATTTTATTAAACTCAAGCTGATCGATTAATAACATAGCTGTTAGATATACCTAAAAATCTCAAATATTTTCCGATACTCCGTTATGGTCTTTAATAAACGATAGTTAAAGTATATTATATCGTAAATAGGTTAAAAATCGCATATATTAAAAAAGCAAAGCAAAAAATATAAAAAATATAGATAATAAAAATATAATATAATATAAAAGCTAGAATTTTCAAATATAATTTTTGCCCATTCTCTCTCTCTCTCTTTACATCGTTGATGTTAAAGGTGCTGGATAAATAATGATAATACACATATAATAGCTTCCACAAATGGCTCTAAATGGACTCGCGAACATTTCGGTTATCTAACACAGAAACGATCGCTGGAATGAGATTCTTGGTGGAGAACTGTGTATTCCCGGACATAACTCGACTATCGTACGACCACATTCTCTTCCCGAGGCGGCGACACGTCGATAGTACACGGCTTTACACACCGGGTCGAGCTACGTGGATACCGTCGTTGAAACTAATTTCGTTGGATAGCACCGGAGGGTTATCGCGCTGTGTCGATGACGCCTCTTAGAAAGGGCAGTAACAGTTTTATCGCAAGATGAAAGGATGATGTTCCAGAAACTGGATGGAATGAAATATCGTTTCTCCACCGAACATTCGAGTCCTGCGACTCGGGGACGCCGTAATATCGGGATATTGCTCCATTCGTATCATCTATTTATTTAACTGTTCTTCTTCGCGATGGCAGAACGGAATTACGCGTAAGCGCCTCGTCGATCAAATCTCTTATACGTTCGTCCTCCCGTGGATCGTTTCCGTTTATAAATGGATAGGAAAATTTTCATAGTACTCGCAGATGCGTATATATATATATTACCCTCGATGGCCACCGCGTATAATTTTAGGATATTTTTTTTTTTTTTACCTAAGCTATTCGAATGGAAAAGTATCATCTTTGAGCTGCAATATTATGACCTCTTTGAAAAAATATCGACAAAATTATATTTATGAATACATAAGAGATTTTATAGAAGCTAGTTTCTACTTTGCGACTATAGGAACGATATTTTTCAGAGACAATACCAGTTCGAAAATATAAAAAAAATAATATTCGGAAAATAATTTAATTAAAGCAGAGCGCAAGTAATAACAAAAAAAAAATCTCGTTTGCGTAATGCGATGGAATCACGATGCAGAGATCTGAATTTCACATATCTTGTCATTCTAGAAAATAGATCACACTCATTTTACGAGCCTTCTATTATCCGAATGCTTTGATATCCCATAAAAGGAGGCCGTTAAGAACATCCCGCAGTGCTTAACGATAACGCGACGATAACAAGGCGTAGAGAGTGCGAATGAACACCGGAAGGAAGAGAAAGATAAGGAAGAGAAGGAGGGAGAAAAGCTAAGGCCATTGAATATGGGGCTTAATAAAAGCACGCATAAATATCGGAAGGTCTAATAATCGCGGCGCGCACCCGGCAACCAGCTGGTGGCTGATAATGAGGTCGTTATTTTACGGAACATATATATATGTGTTACACTCGCCTACCCTTTTCACCCCTAAGTCGCCGTAATAACTCCCCGCCGGCAATGGAGTGCCGTCTCTTTTCACGCCACGTTCCTCCACCGTCGGCGCTCTTAATGATATATACAGCTACTTCGCTATAATTACGTCTTCGTGGGATGCATCCGCTATCCTCGCACTCGCGCCGCCGACTCACTCGAGACGAGAGGCCTGGGATGGAGCAAAGTAATGCGGGTGTGAAAAATGGAAACACTCGAATGCAACAATTTTGGAAATTGTAGACTAAAACATATATAGGACGAGGGATGAGAGCGAAGCGTAAAGAATACATTCCAGCGAGAATATATATTACGCTGGCAAGAGAGAAAGATTTCGTCTCTCAAAGATAAATTAAATTCTGCTTTTAACATGGATAGTAATTCCCGATCTATCTCACATATTTTCAACGTTTTTCTTCAGATCTGTGAGTTTCAGATAGAGCAAGAGTTCAATTCTGGACTTTATTAAATATTTTCTGTATAATATAATCGTAAAATACTTACGCAAAAAAGGAACGTTTTTAAAATGTTATAGATTATTGTATTAATATCTAATATCATCGAGAATATTATCCAATGATGTTAACGAACTATAATACTGGATTTTGAAATATATATATATATATATTATCAGATATTCCTCCAGCGACATATCATGTTGCCTGTAATTACATATGTATATATATGTAATGCTTTCATATATATTGATATATTATTACGCAGCGGAAGACATATCTACTCCAAGTACATAAATTTGAAAGCAATAAATCAAACGTTGCAATAATTCAGCAGTAACAGTCAAGTTTCCCATACAATTTTTTCAATGAACTCTTATATATTTTTTTCACATATAAATTTCAATAAAGTTTTATTTGAAACAAAAGAATTAATAATTCGCATATATGTATAGTATATGATAAAAAGATTAATTTTACAAGTTTCCCATACAATTTTTTCAATGAACTCTTATATATTTTTTTCACATATAAATTTCAATAAAGTTTTATTTGAAAGAAAAGAGTTAATAATTCGCATATATGTATAGTATATAATAAAAAGATTAATTTTACATATACTGAAAGGAAATTGATTCACAATTTTCCAATTATTAAAATCATATCACTTTTATATGTTACAAAAATAGCATGTGTAAGAGTCGTGCAAAAAGTATTAAAGGGTGACGAATATTAATGATTAATATTAACGAGCAAAACCGGATTGCCATAAGGTACGTCTCTTGTCGCTGTATTCGACTTCCCTCTTAATGATACTTCCTTGCTTCGTGTACTAATTACGCGCTTAGAACATAATCCCGTGCTCTTTGCGCGAGAGCACGCGAATATATATCATGCTAGAAACTCTCTCGTGTTAATACTTGGACAACGGAATTCTGAAAGCCGATATAAGTACAACAATTATGAGAATCAAAATTTCCCTCTATATTTTTAGTTCATCTTGAACATAAGCACATTTTTGTATATCTGTGATAAAAAAGCAAGATAAAATAAAATAATAATCTGCTATGACATATTTTTTGTACAAGAGAGACGAATCTTTATCATATGATAAGAATTAACAGAAAAATTCATTGTAATTTCGCTAGGTAAATTTTGAGAAAGTACTTCATGCTTTCTTATATTTTCAGTCACATCTTGCGATAGGAGTAAAAAGTTGACAACTTACATTCAAGTAATTATCAGTTCGAAAGTATATGAAGAAGTGCGCGTGTATTTCTATTTTCTTCGAAAAGATATTAATTATATTTACAAATCCGATGACGTAGGTTCCTTAATCGAGAACAATGCACTTACATCTCGTCATTTAAGCAGAGACCGTCATTTAGAAGCGACCGATGTGATGTAACCCGCCACGGGCGGGCCATGTAATTAACTCCGAGCACTGAATTCCGTAACGCCCGGGACATCGATCTGGATTACAATTGTCGGCGCACTAAGCTTCATTCGCAGAGAGGCAGATTACATACGACTTGACGTATTTAGTACTGATTGGCAGCGCCGAAGTAAAGCTCGTATTTATGATTCGCGCAGCTCTCTGTTTATCTGCCATTGAAACGATCATATAAGGAGACGTCTAATCCTACTGTTCGCATCGTGCAATCTCGGCGCAAGCTACCAGTTTTACTATGATTATCCCGGAGATCTGAAATATTCTATATTCTAGTCGTGCTTAATGCGATATCAATGTCAGGCGGATATAATAAGCGGAAGTTTCCGCTGTCGTTTTTACACTCGAACTACTGTTGCGGAAATTTATTGAAATTTTTTATAATATGAATATTCTCACTCGTAATGCGCCAAAGATGAAATAATTCATGACATCGAGGCGATGTATAGCACTCCATATGCGCGCTCTTAACTTGACAATTTACGTGACGAACAGGGTCAGGCTTGCGTAACCGCGAAAACGAGAAAAAAAAGCGCAGGATTTTGCCGTGACGTGGCTGAAATGCATTTTGGCGATCACGAGGTTGCCCGCTAGGCGGATTACAATACCTTTTTCCAAAGTGGCAGTGGGACACGACAGGTTTATAGGTCCATCGATCGAGTAGGCAACCACCGCCCTGCGGCTGTAATATAGGCCGGAGATTTAGGACGTCAACCTTTACTGCGCCTACTACGCTGTGCAATACAGGGTGTGACTGAAAATATCCGGATCGAAGAGACAAGCATTTATTTTCTCAAAAAAAAATTTTTTTTCATCCGATTGATGAGCGAAGAGTTACAGCAATAAATATTCCTGTTAACTTTTTTCATGCGATAAAGATCATCTTTTTTTTTATAAGTAAAGTAGATGATCTATTTTACATAAACTTAACAATTTCATGGAATTCTGTAATTTTGCTTTTTCACTAAAAAATCTTTAATGTAATCATTCAAGATATTCTAACAATAAATTTATTTCTTGATTTTAGTAATAAAAAAGATATATCATCATGAGTTTAATTAAATCTCTTACAATTAAAGAAGCAATATATATGTGTATAATATTTTTCAATATTTTTTAATATTAATTAAGCGTGATTTTGAGAGACGATAAGTATTAAACCATACAGATTGCTAGCTCAGCTTTACTATTTTTTCTAAAAAGATAAATGTCATTTCATGTACTTATAATCATTTATAATTATCGTTTGCAATTAAGAATCTTAAGGACCCTGTCTCCAATTATTGACAAGGAATTATTATCGCGAAATTTTATAACAATTAATTCATGTCACATTTCTCGAGAACATCTGAGCTAGTGTTAGCTTACAGTGCTAGCTCGGATACGACTTCCGATTCATTAATAATGAATAAAGGAGCAAACATGCTCTGTCCCACCCTTTCTCCTGGAATGTTACGCCGCGAGAGATATTCGCGTCACGATAAGGTCAACGATGACAAGCTCTTCGAGGACTATACTCTGCCTAGCTGCTGTCACACCGTCCGTCTCCATTCGCAAGCTTTGTAAGCTGATGAAAGGAAGTCACGCACCGGCACGTGACCGGATATAGCCGACGAAGTGCATTGTTAACACACTAACTCGTGCCTGTTTCGCAGCGTCCGATCTCAAAGCGGGATGGTAACTCCCGTGTGCGTACCCCATCATGCCTTCATCCGTCCCGCGTGTAGTTCGAGTTTCATACCCGTGTGCGCGTGTGTATTCGCACATTTTCGCGTCGCGGTTATACAGCTGTGAGCTCACGTCAAAAGGCTGATCGGACGATAGAGCCAATAAATGTTTCGTAACTTCGAGCGCTATATCGCTTTCCTAACTGGCGGCATGCAATCCGGTGTGCATCGCGGTTTGTAAATAGCATTTAACTTTTCCTGCAGCTGTCTTCAGCCGCGAGCCTTTGAACAGAATTCTGCACGAATCGCGCGCGTTCTCGCCAAAGGGAAACTTTTGCGCGCGAATGCACGAGTGACATTACATAAATGTATAATGTAATGTAATGTAGCATGTGATCCAAAATTTTAATAATATCGATAAATAAAATTAACATCGCGTAAGCTATTAACAAGCTAACAAGCAAATTAAAAAAAAGAAACCTTTGAATGTATCAGCTGCAAAAATAATGTGTTTTGCAATATTTTCATTTCTCAAAAATATTTTAAATCTTGTGATTAATATATAAAATTTTCATAACTTCGTGAAATGTATGGTTCTCATTCGTGTGATAATTTCGTCGGTGCAATCATATCTAAAAAGAAAAAAATGAGCTTGGAAAATTTTTCCAACTGAATAACCGCGATTGGACATTCGCAGCCTTCGCAAACGCGCGTAAAACGTGCTCGAGAACTGCCAATTGGAGCGTTGTTCAATTTCGAAATCCATTCGCTATCTATCTATGTGTTATCAGCGAGAGTGGAAGGCGACGGTGGAATGGAACTGAACTGCTAAATTCCGGTAATCACTCTGGTAGAGTACTATAATTGGAATTGTAAGTGGAGCTAAAGGGGCAAAATTATAATACTTTCGACGAAATTATAAATACAATCCACGAACAATTTCGTGACGCGAAATTGAAAGAGTGATTTAATTCATAATCCATAAAATTAATACATTAAATATAATTTCATAACATTCCTTTATCATGTCTCGGCAATTACAAAATGATAATGCCATTGAATGCGATATCGCGTGACGACCGAAATCGACCGTGTTTAGGACAGAACATAAACACAGCCAGTCTATGGGCTGCAAGTCGTAAAGTTAATGGCGTATCCGAGTGACTTGTTCGCGTTGACATATTCGAAGATATTAAATCTGGCGCGGATAATCGTGGACACGCACATACGTCTCGCGTCTGTACGATGCAGCAGTCGCATCCGATGCACCCGGACGTTGAAACGCGCGACTCCGGGTTGCGATTAAACCACGCGAATATCTGGTATTCATTGTGATACAGCCGAAATATTTTTCAAGCCAAGTGGTGCGAAAAGACACGTGAAATACGAGTTGCGTGGCTGCGTCGTTGAATCGCGAGGTCTCGATATATCATGTCGCCGACCACTCGGTAACGCAAGCGCTGCTCCTGTATATTTTGCCCGCAATTTAATAACGCGGCCCCACGCGCGAGGTGCGACAGGTCGATATTAAGCGCGGCGTTTTGCTTCGCGGGTTTTAGGACTGCGGCGAAGTCGCTTTATCACAGACCATGAATTCATTACAGTCGCAGAGCGGAAAATGGTTATTAAACGCGCGCGGCGGGAATTGAGTAAACTGCTAAAAATATCTGACCGAGGCATCAGCGGCGTTTGTGCGAAAAATGAAAAAAAAAAACCGATAACCCGTTTCAGTAAAAATTTACTTTTGTAATAAAACAAAATATATATCCGCGTGTTAATCAATATAATTTAAAAAATACGGAAACACGTCGAATGTTGACATAATTTATCTAAAAATATTACTTTTTATTTCGTTTATATGAACACTGAACACATATCGCGTGTAATTTCGCACGAGATATTTTTTTATTCAAACGAAAAAAATTGTATCAATTTTTAAAGATTTATTTTATTTAATTAAATCAAAATACACACACACACACACACTCTGAATAATCGTCAAACTAGAAAATTTGGCAATTGATTCATCCGCTTGGGAGTTTGTTCCGAGAAAGTCTTATCGAATCGCGCGGCTCTTCTCCTCGAACGACAATCAAAGCAAGCGCGGTTTCAATCACGAAATTCTGCAGAATTTGTGGCCGAAGTCCACCGGACGTCGGATAACGAGATTGGCTGACCGTGAGCGTGTTCACAGTTTGGAACGGCGCGGACTTCAAAGCGGAACAAATCCCTTGGAAGTTTCTGCAGAACCTACTAAACCGCGGCGTAGTTATGCATGAGAGCGGGACGACTCCCAAGACATGCTTTTCACGCATACGAATAATAATAAAATAATTCGACTATCAATGTGAATCCCAAGATGACTTTGTAATTCGTCGAGAACACGCACGAAATGTGTCACTCGATTTTTATCATTGCAGATGTCTCTGATCAGTTTATATTTATATGTAGCTATTTCCATATATATATTTACGATATATCTATTTCCAATCAGTTTTCTCGTGGCATTTTGATTAAAATAAAAAAAAGAGAGAAAAAGATTAAATTGATTCGCAGATCTGAAACGCAAAGCAATTTAAACGATGATTACTATTCCTTTAATTATGCAGAAGCGAGCGATTATAAATAAAGTGAACAACTGAGGGAGAATAAAATTGAAAACCCGTACAGTCAATTTTACAAGGATTTTATTCTGTGATCACAATCAGAAATCTAAATTCGATTTTGCGACAATAGATTGATTATATGTATAATAATGCACAAAAATATTTTCGTGAAACTTGCGTTTGATTTGTACGTGTAAACGATCTTATATTCTTCATATATATAGATTTGATTTAACTTTGAAATCTCGTCCGACTTTTTATTCAGCGATCGTGCTTCACATACGATGTTTCCATTGTAACTGTAATAGAGTAAACTTGAAATATTCGCAGTTATTGAATTTCCAGATTATCGAAGTAAGAGCGTGTAATGCAAATCCCGCAAAATTTGCATACTTCTATATCTTTTAAGCCACGAGTTTATGGATGTTTGAACGCAGGGTGAAGTTAATTCCATCAAATTCAAATTGTGCTACAATTAAGTTATACTGCGATTAATCGAAAACTCTCTTCATAACGGAATTGATTTTCGAGCAAAGAACGTAAAATAAATTACTAAAATCAATCAGGCAGACCACGCAATCAATTATAAATTATTTTCATGCTTAAGATTGTTTATAAATTTATTTACCTGCTAAAAATATTCACCGGAAATATGTCTGTACAGTTTCGTGATAAATTATAGTATTAAATTGCAAGATGTTCTACATCTAAGAGATCAAAGGAAAAAAAATATAAAGTAATTGCGCAAGTAATTTAATCAAACAAACGTCAACATCAAGAGATTATACCCAAAGTTTATGTTTGGGATGTATGCTCTTTGAGCTGGTGGTTATCGATCTGTGAATACAAGGTGGATTAAGGTGTACCATAGTGGGTAATTAGTTTAGTCGGATCGTCAGCCCGCAGTTTCAAGCGGCTTGAACGCGCAGTAGCAACTAGCGCGCACATTTTGCTCGAGACACGCCCTCTCGTCGGGTCATCAATCAGTAGGTAACTAAACGCGATATAACCTCCGCTTTTGACCCACAATAGAGGCAAGTTGTCCCTTTATGTATCCGCAGCCCTGCGCTAAAACGTTACGACGACACGACGTAATCCTTCTCACGTCATCCTTCTCCTTCGCACGATAATCCTGCATCATGAACTATCAATTAACGCGAAAACTTATACATTTACGTTTAATCTCGTTATTATACATACATATATATATATATATATATATATATATATATATATGTGTGTGTGTGTGTGTGTGTGTGTATATATATATATATATACAGAGTGTCCGGTAACTAACGGACCAACGATTACAAATGTTTTGGTCAATTTGGGAACAATTTTTCCTCAGCGAAAATGTCGAAAAGGGTTATCATTTTTTACAACCTTCCAATATTTGTCATTATGTATCTTTATAACTAAGCCTCAAATTAAAATTTTATTATAGTAAACTCTACCTGAAATTAACTGAAGAATGTAATTATGTTAGACTTTTAACTCCAAAACGTTTAGTTTTCAAAAGACCCATTTTTTTCAATCGCTTATAACTCGAAAATTATTGACTTCTCAACATTTTTGCTAAGGAAAAATCGTCTCCAAATTGGCCAGAGAATCCGTCCTTAATCATTGGTCCGTTAGTTACCGGACACCCTGTATATATATAAATATATATATATATATATATATATATATATATATATATATATATATCTCGCTTCTTAATAATGACGTTCAATTCCGTTTTATTTAAAAACACGCAGAGACAATTGCGAATCGAGGATATTTTTGTGATAAAGTATTTACCGCAAAAGAGACAAAGTTAGTCGCACGTAGAGATATGCAGTATCATCGTCACTGTGTTATCCGTATCACGCACACGTACAGTGCAACCATAAATCATTCCGGGCAACGAGGCAAATTCCAGCGCAAACTAAGTTCGAAACTTTCAGTACCTCCAGCTAAACGCTTGAATTTCGAAGAATGATTTCTTTTGTCGCGCTAGTTACTCCACGATGGGAAGCGCTATCCAAGTTCTCTCGTCACAGTCGAATACTTCTGGGATGCGTGTACTCATCCAGGAAGAAGTCCTCGAGATACGCTCGAGGGTAGTCGGTGTAAAACATCGTCGAGGAACTACTTCCATGTGGAATAAGGGGGAAAGCTGTTGACGTCTCCACTGACAGAGAAAGTTCTTCAGTCAGTTTCTCCCTCTTTCCTCCTTTTCCCCTTCTTTTTTCGCTTTTATTTTAATTCTTCTTCAAAAGTACTTTTGATATCCATTTAATGCCAAATATACGTTTTTTTTTAAAACAGTGTTATTTTAAACAACAAAATATTAAAGCAATGCTAAATTAATACCTAATCAAAACATCACATACCAATGCTCAAGCTCGTATGACAAAATATTAAAGTTTTTTGTAATAAACAAAAAATATATTTTGGTAAATATGATTCACACTAGAAAAAAATAATAAAAAAATTATCCATTTGTTTTTATATCATATTTTTATATGTAATAGCGTCTGTAAAAAAATTGAAATATTGCAATATATTATTTAGATTTATATCTCCTGCCTCTATTGTGTGTGTATATGCGTGTGCGTGTGTGCACATCCGCGTTATCGGGATTTAATGTTCGAAATTTGTCCGAGCGACAATCACTCCGAACGTGTTCCGAGTTAACTATCAACCAAAGTTTCCAAAACGGTAGGTGAACTTGGTATAACGTCTTTACGGGATTAATGCGGCAGCGGCGAAATGCGTGTCATTGTTAAGCTATTCCGCACGAACTAGCTAACTCGGGGAACGGCTAATCAGATTGAAATTCAACCGGAGATAATATTGTATGGTCTCCGAGTTAGTTCCAATTTAAGCCTTTCAACGCGGAGTTTCGTCGAGCGCGAAGCGTTCTCTCGAAACTCACGAAATCGTGCAATGAGTTGTCCCCAACTTTTTCATTTCTATAAACAAGCATAAACAAACCGCAGCTAAAAATTTAATCCCGAGATAGCGACAGCTTTATTGCAACGCGAACGCACGCAATAATTGATATTATTATTGCAACCAAGATTAATAATTCTGAAACACGAAAAGGATTGATCAGAAAAGCGAAATGATTCGTAATTGCGTGAAAATAATTTATCGTCACGAGGGTAACTTTCGAAGCAAAGGGGATCGACGATCTCGTTCGCCTGCTGTATATACAGGGTGTCCGGTAACTAACGGACCAACGATTACAAATGGATTCTTTGGTCAATTTGGGAACGATTTTTCCTCAGCGAAAATGTCGAAAAACGTCATCATATTTTACAACTTTCCAATATTTGTCATTATGTATCTTTATAACTAAGCCTCAAATTAAAATTTTATTATAGTAAACTCTACCTGAATTTAACTGAAGAATGTAATTATGTTAGACTTTTAACTCCAAAACGTTTAGTTTTCAAAAATCCCATTTTTTTTCAATCGCTTATAACTCGAAAATTATTGACTTCTCAACATTTTTGCTAAGGAAAAATCGTCTCCAAATTGACCAGAGAATTCGCCCTTAATCATTGTTCCGTTAGTTACCGGACACCCTATATATAGACGTTAGACGAACTTCTATTTTCCGGCAACATCCAGATAAGCGAATATTCTCGATATCCGCGACAAGCGCAATTTGCTCGTTTAATTCGTCGGCTGAATCCATGCCATTTGACGTCGACGATCGTCTGTTTCCCTGTCCGTGTTGATTATTCAGGCGCCCAGGATGTAGTACTGACGCGAAGTACGAGGCGGCATTAACGTTAGTTTGCTCGGAAGTCATTATCGATCCATGAATCTTTCACTTTACGGAATATGCTCCGGAGCGCGCGCGCGCGCTGTGATGCGCGCAATACGGGGTGTTATACGTCAATTATTACGTAATCGAAAGTTACGCGCTCCTTCCCCCACCATTTCGTTCGTCGCTATTTCCAAGCTCTAACATCGATTTCGCTGTTACACAATACGCGATTGTATGAGATGCAATAGTTAGTATATGTCAAACAATAACATTCAAGTTCGATTTACTAATCACATATCACGATATATGTATACGTACAATATTAGCTCACAGATTATCACATTACATATGTATATATTGGCTTAACTTTTCTCACGAAACGAAATCCCTGTGATATATACGAAGGAAAATTAATTGTTCTAAACGCCGTAAAATCAAGCGTTAGTGTATCAATAATCGCGCAGCGAATACATATAAGTGTCGCTTCATTTCACGACAAGTAGATCATGTCAATGTAAAGCGCGCCGCTGGTGGATTTACGAAGCGTCTTACATCGTTGGCGTTAATGCATCACACGGGTTAATGCAAGCTGTCGATAGACAAAATTATACCGGGATTATCACGACTAATTTACGATGGTCTGATAGCGCACATTGGTAAATGCGGGTTTACCGGTCAAACGACGAACAATATCCCAAACTATGGATGTCGCAAATCAAATTGAGCCGCACGCGTATTTTCGTCTATCCGATATTTTTCACTTCATTCCCGCATAAATTCACGAGTTGCACGAGTGTCAATAAACAATTTACGCAGCCATTGGCTGCGTTCGATATACGGGATATATGATAGTGCGCTGTATTATCCGTGATACGTAGCGTGTGTCGGATGTTATTATTTATATTTTTTTCCGAGTGAATTGAATGTTTAGCGCGAGCAAATACACGCGTGAGAAATTACATGTATATATATTTATGTCAACATGTCCGTAAATACGCGATAAATGCGACATGATTTATTTAATAATTACGCTAATTAAATCTGAGAGGGCATACGGAACAGATTCCAGGAAAAAATTGATCCCGAGCGTTCGCAATATCGCTTGCAGCTCAACAACTCGTACACTAAAAATTTTTCATCGCACAAGAGGAAAAAAAAAGTTCAAATTTACTGCACGCGTAGAAGTTTTAACGTATAGAGAACTTTTATTTAATTCCTCGTTACCGATAGATAGAACTGTATATGGCATTTTTGTTTAACTTGCGTTCCTCGCGGAACGATCAATTCCGCTTTATACTTCGGTTATATTTTTTAATATAACCGTCTTGACAGATAATTTCCAATGGCGAAGTATATCACCATATTTATCGGGCGTGCGCCACTTATTTATCAAAATTTCGTGCAAAAGTTTCGACGTTTCTACGCTCGAGTCTTTAAGACAGTCAAAGCACTCGGACGATGAGGAAATCGCGACGATTTCGAACTCAGGCAATAACCCACGTCGATGGACACACCTTTCGAGAAATAGAACTTTCACGTGGAATGCGACGTGGGGTTAACCGCTCTTTCCCTCGGGAAAGGCAAAGTTTCCAGCCTGGATCGAGCGCTTTAATAGAGCGGAAAATCTTGCCGGTCCATCTGAGTGAAACTTTAATTCGATCACATTCGGCGGATAAACTTGAGAATCGCCTGCATGAAATATCGAACGAGCCGAGGATTAAAACGGGGGAAAATCAATAACATGTACATTTAACAAAGTCAAGATTGATTAATTATTCTTAATGGCCGGTATATTTTCTTGTTAGAAAAATGATAAATACGAAATACATCATACGTCACGGTGTATTAAAATTTAATTTTTCAAACGTAATTGCGATAACATATGCAAAATGTCAAATATGAAAATGTTGCATTACATATTATTAATAATAAAAAATATCTGATTCTTTATTTTATACACAATAGATAATGAAATCAGTGTTTATGAAAGATATACTGTAGCAAATGTATTTACATTAATTTATGTATGTCAACTCATACATTTAGTCATGTTCATGCCGAGTTCGATACGATGATGTAATATTAAACAATGTTATTTCATTCTCGTGTAACCGGTTATTCTTCAACAACAATTTCTCAACATCGGCCATTATTATGGGATAAAAGTTTTAACGACTAACAATTGGGAAAAACAGAAGCGAGAAAATTAAAGCCCGTCATTCTAGCACAAAGCAATTTCTGCTAAACTACTAGTATTTGTGACATGTTCCGTCATAATTTCCAACGATTGGTGAAAAGTTGACGAAAATTTTGCAGAAAGCAAGCGGAAAATTGTCAGAATTAATTTAAGCGCGTAATATGGCTAATTGTTAATTAAATGAGATAAATAGAGAGTATGCGCGTGTATATATAGATAATAAATAAATACTAAATAGTGAAAGTAATAAAAAAACGTAAAAAAGAAAATCGACATATTGAATAAAACAACAATCTTCAGAATTTTTAGTAGCATGAATCGAATTCAATTTAGGTAAATCTCCACGATAATTGTAAGTATAGAAATTATATTGTAAAATATGTTTGTCTTTGCGTACAAAAAAATTATAAAATTTGCAATTGCAATTAATTATAATTTCCTTCATTCTTAATTAAAAATTTATAATTCAGAAAAAATGTTACACATATTTTTTGGTTCAATTGATATATTATAGGTTGTATTCAATGTCGATTTATATACTCAATGTATTAAGTAAGAATTATGTTGATTTAATCGAATGTGCTCGACTGTGATTTATTTCTATAATCAGCTCTGAAAAGATACTTTCGATCTTTATTATTACGAAGAATTTGTATCTTAATATATCAGATGATTGTATTTAATTGCATCTCTATTTTACTGATAAGAGGTAATCGTGAGAACGGTAATCGATAACTTCTAAAAGAGGCAAAATTGAGAGCTCCTCCGTCGTATAAATAATCACCTGCGCTTTCTTTCCATCTATCTCTTAATTGTATCCCACCGTTCTGTAGAAGTTCCTATTTTTACCGCGTAAACTGGATAAAACGGATTCTGTCCACTTCGAGTAGTGGGGCAACTGAGAGAGATATCGCTTCCTTTTGTGTTCAGTACGCCGGCAAATGTGGAAAAAGACGACTGCGGCGAGTGAAAAAAAACAAAAAAAAAAAAAGAACTACATGGGAAGATAAAAACAACGCGAGGGCGCTGGGAGATGGAAGATGGAAGAGGAAGAAAAAGAAGGGATTTCAGTAACGAACGGAGGTTGCTCACGGTCTAATGAATCCCCAAGGTGGAACCTGACGGGAAACAAAGAGAGAGAGAGAAAGAGTAAGAGGCAGAGAGCGTTCGGGCGGTTCGGGATTGCTCGTATTGGAGAAGAGAGTGGAGACCGATTTCCGATAAAGCAAACTTTACCATAAAAACAATTTCTCCGCTACTATCACCCCTCCAATTCTCGAGAGGGGCAAAAGTTGTTTCGTTCTTTTGCTCTCTCTTCTTCCCTTTTATTTTCTCTATTGTAGAGAAGGCCTAGGGTTGCGAACCACAATTTGATTTGATTCGCAGAAAATCGATCTGGATGCCCGATCTAATCGAGCGACGATATCGAATTACATCGCGTGAAAAGGCTCCCCTTTAGCACGCTGAAGCTGCTAATCAAGAAAAAGAAATTGGATTCAAGCTCACACATGTAAGCAATACACAATTTTATTATAACTCTGTCTCTACGGACACGAATTTTTTTCTTCGTTTACTCCCAACCGCGCGTTAACGATCACACAATTTTTTCTTACAATTATTCGGAATATAAAATTTGGATAGAAAAGAAATACGTATACTGTGTAAACGTCTCGTCAATTTCTTTCGTTTGTTCGCCGGTGATAGTTTCGACAGCTGGGATTCAGAACCGCGCGACGACAAATCAAACGGGATCAACCTGGATCCGGTTGCTTCTTCGGTTTGCCAAACGGATGATCCGATAACGCGAGGTACTCACGCCTGTTTTTCAAATCAAGAAGAGTGTTTGCCTTGCACTCGTCGACAACGCGTGGACGGAGAATAAATCTCTTTCCTATAGCGCCGACGTAACGAGCCCCGCAGTTTCGATTCCAAAAACCGGTGTAATCTGAAAGTTGATTCATATCAATCCGGAATCAGCAGGAGCGACGACGGAAAGCGGCGATGAGAATCAGCTAACCGGTTTTCTGCCTCACAATCCAGTTGATTTAAGATATGCTCGCTTCTCCTCGCTCTCTAACATCGGATTCCCTCTAGAATCTCTCTCCTCTCGAGTCTGCTTCCGGCGAATGTTTGTTCGATCTGATCCCCGAATAAAAGCTTCGTGGGAACGAACTGGAAGATAAATACCGCTCTCTTTTCGTGTCGTCTTGCAAAATAGAATAATGCGGGCGCGCTTTCGTGTTCTCTTTCTTCTCGCGTGTTCAAATAGCTCGAGTAAAACGCATTTGCCTCGGCAAGTCCTGCAAAGTAGATTCGAGGATACCATGCATTCTTGCCCGAAGTTTGCGAAAGCAAAATCAACATTTTTATTATTGCGGAAAGCATAAAGTATTTCAAACTTTGTCTAGAAAAAAAAATTATATTATAATGCACGTATACATCTTTTTATATTTAGTTCTTTTGAAAAGTAACGCTTTGTATAAAAGAGAGAGAGAGAGAAATTGTGCTTGAGCTGGAAAACATACTTTTTAGAAACAATAAGACTGATCAAGAATTAAAATAACCGGATACGTAAAAATAAACAAATAACAATAACATAAATAAATAACATAAAAAATATATAGAACGCTTTGCCCGATCTGTAGAAAGATACAGAGAAATGTAGAAAGTTAACAAACAACAATATTTTGCATCGTTCTATTTGCATCATCCATTTTGAAACGATACGGCAAGAGAAAGAGAGAGAGAGAGAGAGAGAGAGAGAGAGAGAGAGAGAAAAGTTCACGTTTACACAAACTATAGTTTACGACTAGGAAGTGCATATATTCCAGAATTTATACAACGTATACCAGTCTAACAGCCGGGGCAAATAGGTTATTACCTTTCCCGATTGGATGGCATCTCGACTCGAATGTAATAAACGTTTGTCGATCTTACTAATGCACATCGAATACCATCGCAAATGATGATGCTCATGAGTGTATAAGTGCGTGTTCATATTTTCGTCTGCATGTGTGTGTGTGTGTGTGTACGCGCGCGCGTCTATATAAGAAAATTCGAAAAAGTTCTATGACAACAAGGAGGTTCACGACCGTCGTCGTCGTCGCCACGTGAGAAATGGGGCCGTGCACAGGAAAGGGCGGATGCCGCCTTTTCTTTATATCGCCTGCAGCTTTTCAGGACTCGGTCGTAACCCTTCTCGAGTGCTTTCAAAGGGTCCGCGAAGAGGTGCCTTTTTCCAGGACGAGAGAATGCGCCGCTGCGTATAAAACGCAAAGGCAAAGAGTTTATGCGACTGGCGACGATCTTAATGTAAGCTCGCTGGAAAAGCTCGCTTTCGACCAAGAGTTTCATAATAATAATGACGCAAAACTGTGCTATGCTTAAAACGGTGTGTGTGTGTGTGTGTGTACAAAAGAGAGCTTGTACGGATAGAAAAAATATATATAACAATATTTAAGATATTAAGATCTTTATTGCATAATTGCTTCTCCGAGAGCTTTTTCTTTTTATTATCTACAGAATTTTTTGTCTCAATTTGAAATTTACTCTTTCAACTTTTTAATCGAATAATTTAAAAAAAATTAGAAAGCAAATCCAATTAATTTAACACGATGTCTGGTGTGATTAAGTAAAGTTAATAAGTAATTAATCGTAATAAAATGATAAAGCATTCACTGTAAAATTATAAATTAATTTCGGAAATCCCTACTTATAAAATGGCATTTTATTAAAAATCGAATCTTTTTAATGCGATATCAGTTTTTAAGGCGACTGTGCGAAGTTAATCGATAAAGTTGAAAGGCCATAGAGAGCAGTGGAGATCAAATTTGAATAGCTATCGTCGCGTTGCATTAACAATTTACCCATGCTAACCGCTCAGTGTGAGAATGCAAGTTTCAGTTCGGCCGGCGCTATCAGGCTGGATACAGATCGGTTAGTTACACAGCGTTCGATAATTATATCACCAAAATTCAATTCCGCGGACTCGTGCCTGAAGAGGAGCCGCACAGGGTGCATATAGGGAGAGTGCAATCGCATCCCTCGATGGCGCGTCAATATTAGCATAGAAGCGGAACCCGTCGGATCCCCAAATTCTATCCGACCGTCTGTCCGCGTACGCTGAAAGCCGCGAGAGCTCGCGCATACATAAACACACCCACGCACGTACGTATACGTATATACTCGGTGACATACATCTCTCTATCTACTTACGCCGATAACGGAATTGATAGAACCGTATAATAATTATAACTATCCCCAGAGCAAACGCAGAGAGCTGCTCTGCGATATCCCAATTCTACGATCGTTACTAAGCTCGCACTGACCAATGAACTGAACGATGACACGTGTTCCCGGATGCATAATTCATCGGGAGGCCGATTCTCCGAACATCGTAAATCATGAATTACCTCTGTCGTGAAGACGACAATCGATCGAGAGTTTGTCCCTCCTTCCTTTCGAATCGGTTCCGCATTGTGCATGCGAAATATAATCCTGTCGAACGTGTGCAAAACTTTCCGCGTTATTTACTTTTGCGCGCGTTCAAGTTTGACAGCGTTATTTTTTTTTTTAAATAAGATGGATGAAAAAAAAATGAAAAATTATGCGCCACGATGCCGAAAAATCTCGTCGGAGCGAATAATCCGTCGTCGGTGACCCGTTGTAAATTCTTTCTCGCGGCGTGAAGGTTTAAGCCTTCACTGTCGGACGGTAATTTCCTCCAAAAGGGGTAATTACGAAGCGAAGGTGAAAGTCAGAACTCAATCCAACCACCGTGAAATTTCATTCGCCTTGATTTCTCACGCGCTTCGTCGCGGATAAAAGCTTGCTGTCTAGACGCGAAGAAGAGACAGAAAGAGAGTGTTTCTCCTCTCTCATTCACCCTTCAATTCTCTCTCTTCTTGACAGGTTCCGGAAGCAGCCAGCCACGACCAGACGATACACGTTACATCCATCAAGCGAGATGAGAAACGGCGTTGTTTCGCCGTACAAGTGACGTGATGTTGCAAAGGCAGACACCATCCCCGTCAACGTTGAAGGCGATATACACTCGGATGGAAATTATGCGAGAAATGCGCGAGCGATGGCCCACGCGTTTGTTGTCTGCCGCGCACGAAAGATGTTCCGCGAAGGGAACATTTTGCTTATGTTTGTATGCACATTTTTTCCAAACGCGTTCTTTCAGACTTCGCAACTGCACGTACCCGCGTTAACATACTCTATATTCTCTACTTGACCGGTTTTCGGTCTCGATTCGGTAGTCGGTCGATGCCAAATGCCGGCACCGTGTTCCGATGATTTGTTACACGTTTTATCACGAAAATTTACGACCTCTTTCGCCATTTCCACGTTTCTGTGTACGTTTCACGTGTTAAACTTATAACACGTAAGAGCATTTATTCGTTTTATTTGTAAATCTCAAGAAATATATAGCCTCTTTTGCTTTCAAAATATTCCATCATTTATAAACACCTAATAATTTCGTTAAGCAATTTTCCCATTTGTAAACAGAATGTTCTTATTAATTTTAAACCTCTTTAGAAGCTACTTTATAGTGCGTTATTTTAAACACAAATGTTTGTTCTACGCGTGGAAATGGCAACGAGCCAGATAGCATTTTGCGATATTTTTCAACGGTAAAGTGCGATGAGACATTTTCCGCCAACAGAGAATGTATATTTAGGTAAAGCTTTTCGTCGTTTAACTGTACTTTCACTTGTTATGATAAACTACCATATTTTCTATGTCTGGTCAATTATGTACATAATAGCATAAAATGTGTTTTGATTGAATGCATCTCGCGATTATAACTTCAATATCATATATAATAGTATTAAAAAGCTTTCAACAAGTCTCATTTTAACGAGATACATATTTTATTACACACACACACACACACATATATATATATATATATATGAGGGATGAGGACAATTTTATATACAGAGATTTTGCTATGGAAGGAAACGCAAACAGATAGACTCATAATACTACGTAATAACTGAGAATATGCGCGGCATGTTTTGTGCGTAGAATATCGCGTAACACAATATGTCAACCTCGCAGACACATTAAAAATTAGTTTGCAAGATGGCATCCACAGCGCGTCGGAGGTATATTTTTTCGCCGGTTTATTTCTTCAACGTTAACGTTAACACGCGCATGCCACGCTCAGCAGCAATTCGCCAGAGCAAACTGCCGTCTCTACTACTACTACTACTACTACTACTACTACGTGGAAATCACTTTATTGCAGCGAAACGCGCATCTCTACCGCGCGATATACACAATATAGGTAAAATTCATTCTCTCGGCGCGCGCATTAAATTTTTGTCCCGCCATTATTGAATTCCGCTCGTTATCAACGCCCATATTCCGTTTTCCGTTTCTTCTTCCCTCCGCATATGTCTGCGTATTATTAATCGTTATTGATCCTTCATTAATGATTTATTTATTGAACGTAAAACATCGGTTAAAGCCTATGGAATTGCCGAGTGTGCTTCCCAGGACCCGCTAAGTTCAACGCGAAACGAGGAAAGTTTGGCCATAACCGCATACTGAAAAACGCTATAAATATTCCGTCCCATTCTTTTCTCGGCGGGTTTTTTCCGAGATGCGCCGTAACGGACTGTAGCGCGACGGATCTCACTTTATTCTTCGCCATAACGGTCCTGCTTAGTTCCGTGTGCTGTAAAACTTTAGGCTATTCTAGAGACTTAATACGAGGCTCGAATACTCGCCCGACTATGATAGTATATATATGTATGTAAAATAGAGATCGCGCTTTCGAATAGCGCTAAATTGAGTCTAAGCCTTCTTTCATGCGGCTGTCTTTGTAACATGATTTTTCCTTGGCGCAAAAGTTTGGTGAATTTTCCAAAGAATTTGCGGGAATTCGAGGACTTGTGTAGCAAAAATTATTTTCGTCACGACAGAATTAACAAAATTTACATTTTTATCTACACGATAATTGGATATAAAATATGTAGTAATAATTATTTTTCGACGTTATTTTATCGGTAATATAAATTTTCTGTAACTGGATACATACCTTAAAATTATATATTTAAATTACTATTACACGATAATTGGATATAAAATGTAATAATTATTTTTCAACGTTATTTTATCAGTAACACAATTTTTTAGTAAATGCATACATCTTACAATTGTATATTTAAATTAATATTATATATTTAATATTCTTGATTTATTTATTTTTATTCTTATAACCGGTTTAAAAACAACAAATTTATAATATTAAATAAGATTCAAATAATTCTGCAGTTATTCTATTTTACGAATAAAATATTTAATGCCGTCGATATATTTTCACATTCACACGAATAACCATTTTTAATACGTTCCAGTATTGTAAGCCAGCACATATAATAGTCAGATATTTTATTATTCTAGAGGAGGAGAGAGAGAGATTTTCTTTTTTTCTTATATTCTCTTACAATATTATTACACCCCAGATACATGTCAAGTAGAAGTGCTCTTAAAATGAAATCGCAAGCTGCATCCGCGTTGTTACCTATCGAATTTACAATGTCGTGAAAGGTAACGTTGCATAATAAACTCCTTTCTTTAGTACAATTTATCAGCATTCAATATATTAATATATTCTTAATGCAAGTCGAGAGGGAGAGTGAGAACACGAGCCGGCGCAAACAGACATACCTTCCGGCAATGGCGAAAATGGAAACGGGCCGAGAGCTTCCATTAACTCTCACCAACACGGCAGCCTCTAATAAACACCGTAATCCCCCATTTCCTCGGCTTGCGTGCTTCCGCCGCCTGAGCATGTCTCGCGGGATCCTTCTTGCGTAATCCACCAAGTGGAAGGAGCCGCTCGCGGATGCAAGCGGCCGGCAAGAACACGGCACGGCGCGGGCGTTTCCGAGCAAAACACCCGGTTCGGCAATTTGTCAGGGAGTGATTAATTGGCGAGCCGCCACACCGACCTTCCAACGCTGGTTGCTGGCGACGAAGGCGGTACCGGTATACCGCCGTGCCGCGCCGTTCGGAATTTATGCAGCGAATTCTCGTCGGACAGATACCGTGCCGTCACACACGGACGCAAGTCCGACGACTGCGGCAAAATCCCACCAGACGGATGCAGTTTGTGATTCGAGTAAAAAGAGCAACCGCACATGTCGTACATATCCGGTATAATAATCGTAGATCAGTATGCGTAAGAGAATAATGATATCCATTCTCCAAATCTCTCTCTCTCTCTGGCGACGCTGATAAACGTTAAAATTTACTCGTAAACGCGAACGTGTATCAAGTAACTGGAATTGTCATTTTTTTAATTATTATTTTTTGGGGAGATATTTATTTCTGTACAACGCTTTTTTCCTCCCGTATTTTGTTTGGTTTCGTTGATTACACAATAGAGATAAAGGATCAAAGGAATATATATAAAATTACGCGAGATTGAATTTGTATTATCTGAAAAAAGATATGCCGTGTTACACTGATTTGTAAAATTACTACTGACAAAATAATGTCGGAAAATAATTGTAGAAAAAACACAAAAACAAATATATATAAAGTTACAACATTCTTGAGCGATACTGTCAGTATTTTATGCAGTTCGACTCTCTTTTGTTTCGCAATTTTATATACTCTCATTACGAAAAATTTACCTTTGTATATTTATACATTGATGCTAAAACTAATAATCTAGATACATGTGATTCAAAAAAAGACTGCGCCGAGTTTGAGAGAAAAAGTGTACGCGCTGCAAAACAAGTAGTGAACAAGCCGGCTGGCCGGACAGCGGTGAATTGTGATCGCGGCCGGAGAATGCCTCAAGGACCGTCCGTGAGTGGGTGTTCCGACTGTCGTCCATACATTTCGCGAGGGTGTAACGAGATGTCGTAACTCGCGTCGCTCGGGCCAACTTCGGCTGCCATTGCGGTTGGAAAATTTAACGTTAACCGTTAAGTAAAGATGTTGGATTTACGAAGATAGAGTATCGAGTCTTGAGTCCATAATCGTCACAAACAATCGCATTTATACTTCGTTATATTAATATTTAATTGTTACCAAAACAAAGTTTTGCACCTCTACACGAGATAGTTAGAAATAAAAATCATATAAATATCTTTATTCAAAATTGTCTTTAGTTTTGTCTTATTTGCTTCAACTTTCTTTCATATTATCTCTTTTACGATTTTATAATGGAGACCAACAAAGAGGATCGATTTAGGTCTTATACCCTCTTAAAATAATGTCGAAGTAAAGTTTTCGCAGATAATACCGCACGACAACTAGATACTCTTTTTTTTTTTTTTTTTTTTTGTAAAAACAGCAGGCAGTTTCTCACGTAAACTGTTAGCAAAATTAAATGCATTCCGCTCTTCCGGAAAGTGGTTCATACGAGAAAGCAGCAATTTTTCAGGATACACAACATCGCGGAGTAAAAATATATTTCCAAAATGCATCGTATGCAAGAATGCTCCTTTTGTCGCGAAAATTCAACGAAAGATCTCATTTTTCAAGGTAATCATGCGTGCGTCGTCATACGAAATTATTATTCACAAATCCGCTTTTACTTCACAGTGACAGTAAAGTACCGCGATAAGCTGTAAGTTAAATGGTTTTCGCTTTATCACGGATACTAAGAGATACGGAGAACGCTCGGGAGAAAGTTTATCTACGTACTACGGGGAGCTTAGTCCATTGCTCGATTTAGTTTGGCAATGAAAATGACAGGATGATGCATTTAAAGGGCAAATGTCCTGTGGTGCGCGATATCGCGAATTAATTGACATAATTATTTCTAAACGTATTTTCTTTACAAATAGTCTAGAGAAGAAAATTATTTATATATAATTCATTATTCAGCTTTTTTTTTATGTAGTTATTTTTATACATTTAATTCTACTGAATCTAAAGATTCTTTTTGAAATCTACGATTATACGTCGAGTTGTGACAAACAAATCACTGATTTATAATATAAGTTGTATTAGTTAATTTTATATATCGCGCGAGATATTAGAGAACTAAAAAATGGTAATAATTCAATCGACCAATTCTGGCAAATAATTAAATTTATTGAATTTTCACAACGTTTCGGCCCTTATCAAGTGCCATGTTCTTAAATCAAAGTAAATCACAACTTTTTTTAAAAAACAAAAATTCGATCTTCAAATATGACATCATATAATAACATGATAGTATAAAACGAAATAACTATGAAACCCACGGCCGAAACGTTGTGAAAATTCAATAAATTTAATTATTTGCCAGAATTGGTCGATTGAATTATTACCAATTTTTAATTATCACCTGGTGACTTCATAGTTTTATATCATTTAGAGAACTAAAGTTGGAAAAAGATAGTACAGTAATTTCGCATGTCTGTGCAAATTAAGAGACTTTAGATTAAATGAAGTCGGGTATGAAAATGAACAGGCTGAAGAACAGACAGCTGAATACGCTACTTGTTGGACGAAAAGCCAACGATGGCGAAGCAACAGGGAGCGCGTCGCTCTCGCTGGGAGTAATTTGCGAATATTTTACAGCTCCCCAAAGCCGTAAACGCAACCGACCGCGTATATTTGCACCGGGCCTGCCGCGGATATTAGCTCCCGGTGCTGTGTATGCCTTCTCGAGGTGAAAAGACGTAGAGATAGTCGGGGTGATGAATGTCCCGTCAGCAACGAGGCGGTTTGCTAACCTTTGCGAGAAGAGACGCGCAATAGTCGTCGTAGCCTCATCTACTGCTCCCGTCACACAGATTGCGTCTTAAATCATTTGACAGGAGAACGGATCACCGGAGATCGCTCCCGTCTCCGAACGATCCACCTGCGTCTCTTCTGTTTGTTTGTCGACAAAGCGAGAAGTCGCGCAGACTGCATCGGCGAGAGCTTTTCTCGGAGGAATTGTGGATAACGAAAGTTTCGAAGACTCGTGCAACTCGAATGACGAAAAGAGACAAAGGATCCTCCTTGAACTGAATCTAAATATATTACTGCGCACGGAAAATAAAAATATATATGTATAGATGCGTGAATAAAAATCGCGAAATTACATGACAAATTAATTACGAGTAATATTATGTTTAAGCTTCTTATAAAAGTACTATTAATTAGAATTTTATTTTATATATAAAATTTTGTTTTAACCAGACATTTTTAATTTTAATTTTAATTTAAATTTTAATATGTAAGCGAAAAAGTATGAATAATAAAATTCGGATTATTTGAAATTCGATTACAGAGAATCAAAGAGAAAATTTGTAATTGTGCTGAATTCGTTTCTATAATATAAAACAAGTTACACGTATTTTGCTAACAAGTAATATTATTGGTAGTTAACAAATTCCGACAATTTTTTATAGAATCTTATTAAAAAATTATACATTAAAAAAAATTATCATTAAGTCCATGATATTTCTTACGAACAATTATGATATGATTCCAGAGAGGCTAAAAGTGATATATAATAAATCTCGTGTGAATAGACTTGCCCTCTATTTGCTTTTCAAATATTGTACAGGGTTTGTCCGGAAAGTAATGCGTCGCATTTTTTTGTGACGCGACTATACATCGCAGAGCGATGGGACCGGTTGGGGAGGAAGGGGGGTACCCTTAGCTTTCCAACGGTAGGTCGCTCAATTGTTTCCATGCGCTTGGAGGGTTAGGACGGCTTATTCTGTGAACCTCTGCTTAGTGGTCGCGTCGAACTTGTGATGGAGAGAACGATAGAGCAACGCTATGCGATAAAGTTTTGCGTGAAGCTGGACAAGACGCCGCTGGAAACTTTTGAAATGCTCAAGAAAGTTTGGCCCCGGCGGACTTTTTTTTATTTCCTCGGCTGAAAAGGGAGCTCAAAGGACAACAGCTCGAGTCGGTTGACAACGTACAAGCTACTTCGACGGCCTCCCTGAACAGCATCCCAGTCAAGGAGTTCCAGAAATCTTATGACGCATGGAAATCGCGTTGGCAAAAATGTATTGACGCAGAAGGGTCATACTTCGAACAATTTTAAGTTGTTTTACCTATGCGATCAATAAATTCTTTTTTAAAAAAATGCGACGCATTACTTTCCGGACAAACCTGTATCTCGGAAAATTCTGCACGAGGGACGTTTGTAAATTAGGTTCGGACAATAATTGATAAACGCTATGAAATACATATGATAAGCGCGATAACATCATAAAGCAAAACAGAAAACAAATTCAACAATGTCGCTGTGCAAAACACATGGGAGTGACACGCGTGTCGTTATCCCATGGAGATCAAATTAAATGCAACGAACGTCGTCGGAGTCTCTTGGTGTTATTGCCGACGTTATCTTATCGTCGAAAGCAAAAGAGAAACGACGAGACGCGGACGACGGTTCGGCTCTTACGGCTCTGACGCGATAAGAAATAACGGGCTTCTCGTTAGGAGGGATAAAGTCGTATGATGGTCGGGTTGAGGAGACATGGAAGTCAGATAGATAAGCACGACAGTCGTAATTGGGGGATATTCGTGGATGATACTGTTTTTCGGTAGTCCACTCCGGTTTTTCCCTCGCTATATAATAAATACCGAATAGGATTTATTCTCTTCGCTTTTTTGCAAACAAATAGTTTGAAAAATGAATAGTGTGCATACATGTATAGCTAATCGTGTAATTTTTGCGGTAACTTAATCATACCATATATCTTTTTTTTCAATATGTAACATCGTCGAATAATTGAACAACAAATATATTCGAGAAGAATAAAACTAAATGCAAAAACCATATAGGTGAAGTTAAATAAATTATATTTTTTGAAAATAACACGTGTATGCATATATGTATGTACGTAGCTTTCTTTTATTACGCGGCGATTTTATTTCATCGGTCGAATATAATTTTTTACCATATTTGCCGCCGCACCATCGCAGGAAGCATATCGTATGATAAAGAGTTACGTAAAATAGCTTACTATTACAAAATTTGAATTGTAAAGCGAGAGACGCGGCTTTGTATCCGATATTTCTGTGTGACGTTATTCAGCAGTTTTATAAAACTTGAAATGCGACACGAGAGTCGTGAAATTCCCTTCGGTTGCCGGGACACAGCGGCAAATTTTCCAAGTTGCGCAAATGAATGGATCGGGGCCACGCAATGCATTAAATCGCCAGCCGCAACGCATGCATTTTTAAACGGATCGAAGGGCCCCGATAATGCTTTCCAGTCTGGACTTCCTTCCATTTATCGGAAACGGACGCGTTTTCCGAGGCGAAATGGGTTTTCAGTGCACAGGCGACACCGCTACTATAAATTTTTCCCTTTGTCGCGGAGAAGAGGAAACACTGCGAAAAACGACGCGCGAGGATCTTCGTGTTTCGAGAAAAAAAAAAAAAAAAAAAAATCTAATCCCGCGATTAAGCAATCCGTTTTGAAATCGCGACATTTTTCCGCGCGTCCATCTACGGTGCTGAAATAATTACGTTTGAAATCCGTGCAACTACCCGTTTAAAGGGATCTGCCGGGACTTGCCGAGCAGCGAAGTAATGTCCCATCTGTCTTGATAGCGTCCGGTACGCTGTGAAATGTCAAGCCGGCCGGCGGAAAAACGAAAAAGCACCTTTGCCGTCCGCTGTCTGTCTGACAGCAGCTTTGTGCGTGAGACCAGCTTAACATTCTCCGCGCTCAAAGCACGAGAGTTGGAGAAAAGTTCTCGCATTCTTCTCAGAGCTCTAAGCAATCCCGGCGCCCTTAATCGGGGGCTTGCTACTAGACGGAGAAGTGCAATTAAAAATTCTCAATAAAACCTCATGAGAAAAGTTTTTCCTCAACGGAAATTATATCGCGGATATTTTATGAAAATTAAAAGTTTAAAAAAATGACATTACACGCATTTCTTTATCCTTTGAGATCTTACGCAGATCTGTGTACATTAATAAAATTATAAAAGAGATTTGCTAATATTTTTTCAGTTTTTTTTTCGAAAACATTTCATTTGTAAACAAGAAATTGCGCAACAAAAAAAGAAACAGTCGTATATATTGCACATACTCGGAGTTTAGAGTTAGCGATGCGAGAAACATGCATTCGTTCGCATACCGCTGTTCGCGCAGAGAATTTAGCCTTCGGCCCTTGGAAAATTAAATTACTTACTGTCCGATATTGTTTACCGATACTTAAATCGACCGACACACGACGAGCACCGACAGTTTAATCTCTCCGCCGCCCTTCGCAGTCTCTCGCGGAAAAGAAAGGTCAGAAGAACGGAAGCGAGAGCGACCTTTATCGATTTCAGTCTTTCCCGCGGGAAATCGCGTACGTTCGGTAAGGAAGAGAACCGGGGCGGATACCGTGGTAGGAAGGATATATTCCGCGACGAACGGCGATGCACAGAATTTTCCATTACAGCGAATGCAAGTACCTGCCCTTATCATAGCGGTGCATATTCTACCACCGACGGCGGCGACGACTATCTCTCGCGAAGTAATGGAAAACAAACAGGGAAAATATCGTCCGTTTACAATACGGCAATATTCCGTGCCTGGCACGCTTCTTAAAACCGGATTTGCGGATATTCGCGGGACGTGGTAAAACGTGTATTTCTTAAACGTTTCTGTGTATCACGTAGACTATGAGGTAGCGTAAATTTTAAGTATATAAGTCCTTAATCTCTTTCGCGTGTTCTTTACTCGTAGAAAAAATTTCGGGCATATCTATATATATTGAGAGAAATTCTCACTTTTTCTATATCTTTTAAAATTAATATAAAACCTGCATTATATTACATAAAAGTGGCTTAAGCTGAAACATTTAATCTTACATTGCACAATATTGCCCTACACGGAAAGAATTTTTTCTTAGAATTTACTCTGGAAAATTTCTGGAGTTTTTATTATTTTATTATGTACATAGTAAAATTTATACTTATGTATATATTAATATTAATCAAACATTTTATAATAAATAATAACTGAAGAAGTCGATCAGACTGGTAATGATTTATTTAATGTTTAATCTACATACAAACATTTTATATCTTATTGTGATAAATATTAATATTTTTTGTAATAAATATTATTCAGAGAAACTCTAATAAAATTCTTTCAATAGCTTCCTTGATTTTCAAGATAAATTGTAAGAGAAAATTCTCTCTGTGTATTAATTGTAATTAGGACGTTTGAAAAGCGCTTTTTCAGGAAGCGATGTAGTATGCTCGTGAATTGGCTTGAATTTAAAGTTGTAAAACCAGCAACGAGCAAACGCGCAGCCGATATTAGCAATGTGTATCGAAGTTTTGACAGTTGGTAAATGGCAGAGCGATCACTATTACGAAGAATAACGGTATTGTTTCGCGGGACGGTAATGACCCACGTTTAATGCGCCATTAAAAGTTGTTAACTGTTGTTTCGGACAAACGTCACGTTACATAGATACGATGCAACAATATACGCGTAGTTGCGACGGTGTTGCATCAATAATTTATCGTTTTCCGATCTCGAAAAACGATACAAATGGTAATTAAATGCTCTTCAATTAGATGGTTTTTTTTATGGTAATCGTATTTGGTTAATCGCGAAATTCCACGTTGCTATTTTTTTTGTTGGAAACAGAAATTTATCTTTTCTCTTTGAAAATAATTTAAAAATGCTTGTCGCATCTTTTTTCTCCCACACTTTTCAAAGTTCTAACTGTCTAAAGTTATATAATTCAAGTCGAGAGTTTGCGTAAACTTTCCAAAAAGCAAGATTTTATTGTGTTTCTGTTTGTTATTTCCTCTTTTTTTAACTTAGTTGTAGAAAGAAAATATTTACGTATCTCCATTATTATTAAAGAAATATTATTGCAGTTTTCAACAGGAATTATTATTAATATCACATGTACCAAATGTGCGAAACGTATCAAATATTTAGTATAAAAAGCATCGAGCGCCCCGATTACATGTGATAATTACAATTGGAATAACATATTTTTCAATCTTATTGGAAAATTATTTTTAATCAGCTAGATATTTTACAGTCAATAAATTTTAATTATTGGTGCGTCAATAGACCATGCAATGTTATAAAATATTTATTAAATCGATAAAGTTGCAATTATTTAGCTAACATTTTTATATGGCGTTAGCCAGCTGCTATCACAAATTCAAATTATATAAAAGGATTGTTTTTGTTTTACGCGCAATGTTTAATTAAAGCTTGATCAAACATGCATTTAATTGATTTGAAAAATATTACGTAGTAACGTTATATTTATAGAGAAAAAATGTTATATAATATATATATATATTTTTTTAAATAATAGTACTATTTTTATTATATTTAAAAATAAACAATTTATATAAATTATTTAATAAAAATATATTAATGAATGACATCAGCAAAAACATTCAAGTTTATTTTAATATTTCCATATATAGAACCAATAAAAGCTATTTCGCAAATATTACATAAAAATGGTACAAGCTATATTACAAATAAAATAAACCATCTTCTTTGCTTTTTTTTTATTTTGTCTTTTCTTCGAATATATTTCTAATTGAGCGAATGTTCAAAGCGAAAAAAAGTTTGGTTCAAAATGACACATGTGACGCTGATTACGCGAAAAGTATTTTGCGTAGTTGAGTTTGATATAATTGCGGTTAATTTAGCGTTTCATTTCATCCAATATAACTCATTCATTCTATGATAAAAAGCGCAATGTAACTAGATTTTTATTACAATGCAATTTTTGCGAATTAAATTTACTGCAGCCGCAGCGAATTTTAATATATATTAGTTTCCAGTTATTAATAGTGTTTCACATATATTAATTTAAAATACATTCTAGTCGTGCGGATTATTTCCAAAAAATATAATTCCAACTTTAAAAACACATTTTCGATTTTACAAATTTCTAGATTAAATAATTTTGTATAATAATTTGTACACTGAAAAAAAATTTGTTAACTTGACTAAACCTTTCAACTAAATATTATTTTGTTAATTAAAAATATAAAAATATTTAAATTAAATGTAACATATTAAATTTAACAAAACGTATATTATATTAAATACTAATATGTGTTTAATTAACAAAATAGTAATTTAGTTGAAAGGTTTAGTCGATTTAACAAATTTTTTTAGCGTACTCTCCCTTGGCTTTAAGATGCAATATAAATGTTAATTGAATCGTACAGGATTAATCGATCGCCGAAGGAGCAAGATACAAGTGAAATATATGAAAATAGAACACAATCTCGATTTTCCATCGTGAAGAGCTGCCGCGCGCGACGGGTTAATCCAATCAAAGCACCGATGTATGCAATAACGTTTACTTGATCGTACAGGTACGTATTACATATTAGAACGCGTACACATACATATATAGTAGTATGAGGGAAGTGTACATACTGCACGCGTGTCGACACTCCGCCTATCACGTAGCTTATTAGATACACGGAGAGAGAGAGAGAGAGAGAGAGAGAGATGTGGGTGATACTTCGCTCGATAGCACGAAACATTGTTATCCGCTGTATAATCCGCCTTTGCCCATGTACGACAACGAAAGTAAATTCATATATATACATACACACACGCACACATATATATATATCGCTTTGTTTTTTCTCATTATGTATAAAAACAAGGGAATTTTCATTTAAATTTTAATTTCATTTAAATATCAAAAAGTAACGAGGGGATGCATTTGAATTTTTTTAATTTTGCTCAGTAGCATCCGCGCGCAGAGAGAAAATTTGTGTTAAATAGAGAACGTCGCAGATCCATTCGTTCGTGCAGTATCCTACGTTTCCTATGCACGTATCCGAAGTGTGTTGTGTTAGAAACGTTTAACGCCGCTTTATATACGACGTCGCGCATGATACGCGGCTCGTTTACGACGCTCTCCCTGTACGGAGACAAGAATTTCACGGGACATTTTTCCCACATGCATGTACGGGATATCCGTCCACGCGTTGAAATAAACGCGCGTGGAATGCGCTATATAAATGTCACATTGTCACGTTTGTGCTACGTTGCGTTCGCAAAAGCAAGTCGGAAGTGCGTGGATGCAATACAATGATGATAAGAATACCGAAATTCTCTCTTTTATATTTATCGCGCTGATACTGTCAATTCGTGTTATTTATGTTTTACACGATGTTATTCGAGCGAAATTTAATTTTGAATTGCTTTTGATTAATTGTATAAAATATTCTCTTAAATGCAGGTTACGTTAAAAATCATGTTATAAATTGAGCGGAAATCGCCGCTACAATTTAAAAATAAAAATCAAAAATATGATTGTTAGATATACATCAATACAATATTTGATTTATTATGGAAAAGTAAATTAATTATTTTGAGAAATAATATTAAATAATTAGGTAGCAAAATTTATCAATGTTTAATATATTTTTTCAATTATGTCCGTGTACATTTATAATATGATTATATTTTTAAAGAAGGAATTAAAAGTATGTAATTTACATTAATAAGCAACTACATACCAAAGTAATTACATCTTCAAACTAAAAAAAAATAAAAAGAAAGAAAACAGAAATTCTTTTTGCAAGTATATATAAATACATTAATTAAAAATGTCTCTAGAGAAAGAAGTTTAATAAAATATACTGCGCGAATATATTTAAATATTAATACTTTAAATTAAATTTTCATTTTTAATGTGGTACTTAATAATAGAAATGTTCACTTTCCTCATTATAAAGAGCTTCCCGTTCTCAAACAATAATATACAATATACGTTTTTCGATCAATAAGTTAATTGTACAAATTTCAATAAGTATTAAAAAAACCGCGGCATAAATCTAAAAAATCTCCGCGAATAAAATAATGGCTGTTATTGCTCGATCTCTTTGCGAACAATTACGAATATTTTCATGGAAATTACACTAACGGTCAGATTAATCCGGAAGAGCCGAGGTATACGTGATCGGGGTACACCAAGTGCAATCGCAGGAGAGCGACTGAATGTCACGTCGATTGTTCGTCACTATGACATTGCCGTCGATATGACGTCGCAACCTCGCATCCAACGTCGATTGTGGGTGGACGGTCCGCAATTAGCAATTAAAATTGGCGGCCTGACCGATTGATTGGACCGGCGTGATATCTTACGGTCAATCGATTCGCCGATCACAATTACCGGCTAATTACCCGATAGTACCGCTGGGCCGAGATACGATTTTAGCGAATGTCATGTTGTGACAGATTATCCTTAGACGCTATCGCGATTTTTCCATCGCGCTATTCTCCGGACAAACATAGATCGGAGATTGCTTTCTGATCCTTGAACTCGTGTCATCGCAAGATTATCGATTTAAATCGCGTCTATTTATGGAGAACGTCGCATTTTGATTAACGAGCATGACGGTATATATTAAATTCAAGATACCGAATGATACGTTAATACGGGGGACAGAATAAACTTTATAACCGTACTCACGTCATTCTGGGCGAAGGTCGGCGTGATTGGCCCGTCGCTGGCTTCCCATTTATCCGCGATGCGGATCGTCTCCGCCGTCTTCTGCTGCACCGATTTCGACTCGTCGAGCAGCGTCAGCTCGTAAAACTCCTGGATATCTGCAACAGTCCAGGGAAAAGGAAAAGACGTATTACCATCTGCCAGAGCGTATATAGTACGCGTTCGGAGGTAAAATCTCCGCGGACCGTATATGACCGGTCGGCAGCGAGGAATTTCATTTCGTTTCTATCTAGACCTCTGTACGCTGAGTGTAAAAATGCCATGTGATAAATTGACATCCCTCGACTGGGGACTTGATTTATTCCGCATATATCAGGTATAAGATTGAGATAGACTTCACAGAAATATAATAAAATAAAGCTAATTGTAAAAAAAAAAAAAAACAGGACTTTATATGTAGGAATCACGGATAAAATAATAAAGTATTACGAGAAATGGTTTAATATAGGTATATTCAGATAACTTATCCGCAGTTCCACGTACTCTACGGCTTCGCGAAATTCGGTGCTCTTCTCCCGGAACCTCGGGAGAGACGCTTTATATCATCGTCAAGCCCCGCGTGAGCCAATCAGGAAGCGACACATCGAGTGTTCAAATTCGCATATCTAATCCATCGCATGGCAAAATAAGAGTACAAAAACTGTCTCAAGACAAATACGGGCTCGAGACAATAGATCCGCAAGTCACAATAAATTTCGGCCACGACCGATTCGTCAACACGAGAAATAACAATATGTCAAAACAACTTGAAATAAAAACGGACTTAAGACGATAAATTCTCGATTCCTACATTCGGCCATCCTGCGTTAATATCTGTCCTCAGATATTCTCCTCGGAAACCTCGTCATCGGTCGTTATTTCATCTTCTTCATTTATCCAACGCTTCATGTATTCAGCTGCAGTGGATGTCTCATAAGGGCCTTCATGTACGCCCACCTTCTCGACGATGTAGCGGTCATTTCGCAATATCTTTTTAACTCGATACGGGCCCAAATACTTGTGTGCCAATTTTAACCCAGGGTTAGCCTGCGTTCTTTTGATAGCCACCCGGTCGCCCACTACGTAAGGCATAGCCGGCTTCCTTCGCTTGTTGAATCCTCGGCGATTCTCCTGCTGTGTCTGTCGAATAATTTCCTTGGCTTGACTCCTTATTTCGTCACGGTTTTCTTCGAATATAGAAATTAGCTCTTTCTCCACCAATTCTCGGATGGAGACGTCGTCTTTCATCTTAATATCTGTCCCGAACAGTAACCTGAAGGGCGTCGTTCCAATGCTCCTATGTTGCGTGGCATTCAAATATTTCTGCACTGTATCTAAATATTTATGCCACTCTTCTGGTCGGGGGGCAGACAGCTTTGTCAACAGCGGAATTAACGTCCGGTTGACCCGTTCGACTTGCCCGTTGGCTCTGGGCATTCCCGTTGTGGTAAGGACATGTTGTATTCCCTCCGCCTTGCAATATTCCTGAAAATCGTTGGAGGTAAATGCGGACCCGCGGTCCGAAATAAGTCTTCTCGGATTTCCAAAAACATGCGACTGTTTTGTTAAGCACGCCAACACCTCCGCTGTGTTCGCCGTCTTAACAGGATAAAGCCATACAAACTTTGTAAACGCGTCTATTACCGCCAGTATATATCGATACTGTTTCCGCGTCGAAGGGAGCGGTCCCAGGTGATCAAGATGAAATGTGTCCAAAGGAGTCTCTCCCTTCTCGATGGGATGCAACAATCCTTCCTTCTTACCATACTTCCTTTCGGCTAGGATACACAACACGCAATTTCGAACAACTTTTTCGACTTTCGCTTTTAAGTCCGGAATCCAATAATCTTTCGCGACTATACGCTCAGTTTTACCCGCTGGCATATGACCTTTTTCGTGTACGTACCGGATAATTTGCGTGTGCATCGGTCGGGGAATCACCATTCGCTCTTCATCGCTAGTTAATTTATATAAAATTCCTGCTCGCATTACAAAGTTATCAGTCTTTTTCGCCTCCACCAGCTCAATAATTTCTCGCAAACGAACGTCTTCGTATTGAGCTTTCCGAATTCGCGTTATTATATTATCTTCGCACTCATTCCACATACACACAGGCAACGGATTTCGACTTAGCGCGTCAACATGCGCCATCGCTTTCTCGGGGCGGTGCTCAATCGTATAATTAAATTCTTCCAATTGCAGAGCCCACCTCGCCACGCGCACACATAAATCTTTTTTGCTCATAGTGAGACTAAACGCTTTACAATCTGTCAATATCTTAAAAGGAATGCTTATCAGATACACGCGAAATTTTTTCAAAGCTTTAATGACTGCGAGCTCCTCGAGTTTGTAACTGCTAATAAATCTACGGAAATAACCTGATAATCCTAGAAAACTCTGAACCTGCCTCACGTTCCTCGGCTCAGGAAATCTTGTGACCGCGTCCGTTTTTATCGCCGACGGCCGCACCACACCCTTACACATCCACTCGCCTATCTGTGTTTTTATTATCGGCTTCTCCTGTTCGGAACATCTCCGCGCTCGCTGATACACAGGTTCATCGTCCTTAAGAATTAATCGCATTTTTACATCTATATCGCGTATTTTATTCGGCGTATAATTTTGTATCATATTTTCTAATGTATCTCTATTTTTATCGTCACGGTGCGCAATGTCAAATTTATTCGCTTCATACTCATAGTCGATCTGTAACACTTCAGGTATCTTTGACAATCCCTGATCCGAATTTGGCCTCAAAACTAATATTTCATTCTTTATTAAAATCTCTACAGTTCTTAGAAAATCGGCTCCAATAATTAAATCATATCGCATGAGCTCATCGGAAACTACCCATATTTTCATTGAATACACGTTATCATCTATACGAACGTTGGCCTCGAACTCGCCTAACGTCTCATTACCGTCCGATCCTATACCGCGGAAATGGATTTTATTCTCTTTTAACGGAACGTTCAATCGACTATAGCAATCCGCACGCATTAAGCACATATCGCTACCGGTATCTATCATCGCTCGGATATCGCAATCAACGATGCGCACGTCTTTATAATATTTTCTATCGCGGAACTCGCTCACCGCACGACTATCTTTAGTGCTCGTTTTTCCAGTGCACTTCGCCGCTACGTGCCCGCGCTCGCCGCACCGAAAACACTTCACTCCACTTTCTTTTGTCGGGCAATTCGCACTGATGTGATTTTGTCCGCCGCAATTATAACATCGTCGTGGTTTCTGCGCCTCGCCGTCGCCTCTCCGCTGCCTCGCTCCTCCCTGAGATCTCGCGTCACCGCCAGGTTGTCCCATCGGGGTTGCCGTACCATCTTTTTGACCCTTCGGCCGAAAGGTCACCCTCTCAAATGCCCGCAACAAGGATGCAGTCGTCTCAAATCCCTGGATCCGCGCTTGGTTTTGCAGATTCAAATCTGCTATTCCGTCGATGACGTAATCAACGAGATCGCTTTCTTCGACTGGCACCTTATTCGCCAGAATTATTTTATCGTGGAGGTACGCGCTGAAGGCCTCGTCTTTCCTCCAGATTCGTCCCTCAAATTCTTTTCTGCGTGCTACTTTATTCGGGCGGTGGTCGAACATGTCCTTCATTTCCGCTAAAAGATCGTCTGCCGATATCTCGATGTGCTCCGGTTTTGAACGAAACCATTCGGCCGCTTTACCTTTGAGGCGTGAGCCTATTAGTATTTTAATCATATTATCTCGCAACCCATAGGTAGTCGCGAGGAGACGCACCTGCTTCTCCCAGACGCTCCAGGAGTCGGTGGCCCCGTCAAAATGTGCTAACAATTCAGCAATCGCTGTTATGCCGACTCGCACCGTCGCTCCCATTGTCTCCGTCCATCTCTCACCCTCTCGGCCACGCTCGGTCTCTCGCTCTCTCTCTCTTGCCCGAAGATGATCAGCCTCTCGCCGCGCCAACGCGAGCTCTCGCCCTAGGAGTTCTCTCTCTCTCCTGAGCATGTCCAGCTCCCGCCGGGTCATCTCCGTCTCGCTCACACCGGATGCTGCGGATGCCACGGATGCATCTTGTTCTTCGCTGTGCAACATATTATTCTGCACATTGTTTTCTCGCTCGCCGAGCCAATCACCCACAGGATCCGCTTCCAATAATCGGCTAATTAATTCGCTTTTTGCTCCGGTCGTACTTAGCCCCAAGGTCCTCAGCTTCTCCTTAAGCACCAGGACCGTTAAACCAGAGGAACTCTTCGTAGGACTCATTACGTCTCGTCGACTTACTCAAAGTCAAACTTGTCCTTCGCTCCAATGCACTCAGCACTCTCAGGCAACGTTATCGCACTCGGTATTACTGCAGCTTGTTCTTGTCTCTCACAGTTCCATCCCGGCTGAGCCCCCAAAATTATGTAGGAATCACGGATAAAATAATAAAGTATTACGAGAAATGGTTTAATATAGGTATATTCAGATAACTTATCCGCAGTTCCACGTACTCTACGGCTTCGCGAAATTCGGTGCTCTTCTCCCGGAACCTCGGGAGAAACGCTTTATATCATCGTCAAGCCCCGCGTGAGCCAATCAGGAAGCGACACATCGAGTGTTCAAATTCGCATATCTAATCCATCGCATGGCAAAATAAGAGTACAAAAACTGTCTCAAGACAAATACGGGCTCGAGACAATAGATCCGCAAGTCACAATAAATTTCGGCCACGACCGATTCGTCAACACGAGAAATAACAATATGTCAAAACAACTTGAAATAAAAACGGACTTAAGACGATAAATTCTCGATTCCTACATATATAATAAAAGAGTCTAGAGACTCGATGTATCGTCATGAATGTATTACAAGATCGGGAGACAAGCGAGCTTTCGCGTATAGTTCAGTCGTCGAAGATCTTAACGCGACGCGGAGATCTCGAGACGTGAATGTGAGAGCTTCCTCGCGCACGATAAGGCGGTCACATAATTTTCAATAGTTCCTCCGCTCTCGCGTAACTCGAGTGGACCCTCGAGCAGAGCGCGCGCCTCGCGCGACGTTGCGCTCTCGAATATATATTACCAGGATACGTCGGGCGCAGGTCGTCTGGGTCGAAGGAGCCCGTAATTCTCCTTGCCACACAGGATGCTCGCTCACGGCGAATGGGATAAGACTGGCTCGTGACAACACGGAAAACGTGAAACATTATCTGAATTAAGGATGCACTGTCTCGAGATTTTTCGAAAACTCTTTCATCTTTTTATATCTCGAACATTCCTCTTGCATACTCGAAGATACGGAAACATTTCAAGATGTATAAATAGGGAGATTGATATATTTATATCATGACAAGATGTCTCTTCTTCCGAAAAATAATTCTAAAAATATTCTCTCTAGAACGTAATACTGCTGATTCTTTAAATTGTATTTTAATTAAAATATTCTCGGAGAAAAATCAATATTTTCTCCTGTTAGCAAGAGAAGTTATGCGAACATTTGTTCGGAATATGTTAATATCGCAAACTTTTACATCTGAAATTTCTTTTGTTTGTACCAACCAGGTAGAATCGGCGCGGCGGAAATCGCATAGATTTGCACAGAAGATTCAATCTTCCTCTTAAGAAAAGCGCCCAGCCACATCTATGCGGTTTAATTTCTTCCCCCGTGGACTGTATAATATTTCCAAGAGTTAAAGTAATCTCCAGCATAACCAGTAATTTTCTACGCTTATTGTGGCGAGCACTACTCTCAATTTCTTTGCCGGGCGCACGAGTGTCTTGCGCGCGTGCGGTAGTCGTTAATGAATTGAAATTACGGTTAGTGCTTTGAGGCATTGCTCCCGAGAGCGTCGCGTATTAATTGCTCCCGCGTGAGCAATTCCTAAAGGTAATTTCCAAGTTACATCATTACAGCACCTGTGTATTTCGCGCAATACCGGGCTCTCTGTAATTACGCTCGTTAGTCGGTCAAGCGGGCTAAGTTTCTCTGTCCTTTCTGCCAAGATGCGGCTGCTTCTACTATCGTGAAAAAAAATCGACCACTCTTGCAACCTTTAATAAATAATCAAAATGATCTATTGTTGCGGTATAATAAGTAACGACAAAAAAATCTTGTACAGCTTTCCCCCAACATTTTTTCCGATTTTCTACATATTTTTCTTTATATCCACACGAAGAGAATTTTCTCTTAGAATTTACCCTGAAAAATCATGGTAAAAAATAGTAATATGTACATTAATCAAAGATATTTCATATCTTATTGCGATGGATATTAATATTTTTATTATGGTAAATATTAATCATATTGTCCCATGATTATCATGATTTTTCAGGATAAATTATAAAAGAAAATTCTCTCTGTGCATTATCGATTGAAAAATATCGAAACATTTATTATTCGAGTCATTTGATTAGTTTGCTAAAGACTCAGAAGTATCTTTGCAATTATTATAGAATAATGTTTCGATGAAACATTATTACATATTTAATTTTTTTTCTTTTTTCCACAATCTGTGATTCTACATCGAAGAAGTAAATTCATTTCGCGGCTCTCATTTCCATATTCCAACGATAATTTTAAAACTACACACGAGTTTACCCAGTTTGTCTAGTTGCTGTACCGTCTTGAAAATATATTTTTCCCTCTTGCCTGAAGGTATGTGTATAAATGCACGAAAAATTTGTAGATAAAAAAAGCTATAGAGGAAAATATATTTTATCCCGTCAGTCGAGAGAGAGAAAATTTGGAGGTTTCATTTTCGTAAATTCGCTCTAACTTATAACGTCCCCTCTCTCATCCTCTGATACATGACAACTTGCCGTCACACGAAAGTAATCTGCCCCGTGCGAGAAAATTTCAAAATATCATCAGCATCCGTGGAGGGATCGCGCTCCTTTTTCGCGAAACTCTCATGAATACTTTTCAAGCAAAATTCGAATAGACGCCGAGGTAATGCCGCACACGATTTTCTCGAGCTATCGATAAGAGAAAGTTGCGAATCCTCGATATTTGCGAAAGAGCGTCGCTTTTCATCTTCGCGACGCAAACATTTCGCAACATGCCGCAAAAGTCGGGTATCCGCGGCGCCGGCGTCGCGTCGTCTCGAGGGCGTTATTGCATTATAAATTTTCAAAGGGCGTTCTGATTCCAGCGCGATAAAAATGTACATCAATCCCATTCGGCGTTCGCGGACTGCATGCTACCTTTTCACCATTCCGCGCGACGACGAATGGTACCCTGTCTAAATATCATCCGACGCATTTCTCACGTGGAATGCAAGAAATATATCGGAGACTTATTTCAATTCCTCTCCACCAACCATCGCTCGACCGTCCCTCGTGCGTTCACGTCGGCATGTGGAACGCGCGTGGAATTCTTTCCGATGACGGGCATTCGGTGTGTATAGGCGCCTTTCCCATTGAATGCAAGCACCATCGTGACGAAAGTTATCTGACGTTTCCGCTCCGTGCGAAGGGAAAAAGGTTCAAACGTTATATCGCGAGAGAGCGGGCTGCCGCTCGCGTAAGAGGATTTATGTCTTAATCTTGGAATACAAAACGTGGCGCGATAAGATAGAAATATATAAAGCCTCTCTCCGGTCTCTCAACTCATTGTGATTTTTTATTTATTTTATTATTATTTTTTTTTTTAAGAAAATAAAGGTACCCTGAATTTCATACAATGAGTATCGCTCGCAAAGTTAGCAATAAAATAATGCTTTGAAAAATTCATGTGAAACGTCACTGTTTTTTTTTTTGGTTTACACGAAGTCTTGAAGTATTTCGTTGTACTTTGATTAGAAATGTCTTTGCGTTGCATAAAGTGATAATTGATTGCGAAGCAATCACATATTCCCGTAGCGTCATCCCTTTATAATTAGTCCAATGTAACCGACGCCATCGCGGCTCTTACTAGGCCAACGGCTGGAATTGCAATTAGAGACGCAGCCGTATCGATAATCGATGCACGACGTTGATGGGCACGGAATAATAATTAGATTATTAGTACTTAAATCCGATTCGTGACGTGCACACAGCCACAATATCGCTACATCGATATCGCAATCGGGCCGCAATGTTGACGTTCTACTTATGTCATGTCTACATATATATATATATATATAATATAATTATATTGTATTCACACGTATCGTCATTGTATAGACAATGTTTAATATTTAAAAGCTAGCGAGATACCACTGTTACAAAATGCCATTCGAGTGATTGCATCTCTGTTATGACGAAACAAGAGAAAATAGAAGGAAACGTACAGCTAACGTGATTACAATACACTACGAAGCGGCAAAATACGTGATTTAGAATTTCTCGAAATTTTTTCCGCGTCCTTTCTCCCTTCCCACGATTTATTTTATATTCCCGCGTTCTCCAGTTTTCCTATTCTTTTGGTACGTGGATGCCAACTACGAAGTGCGTGCGATGAAAAAAAGTTACAACTGCGCAACGTCCAGGGAAAATATCGCTAGTCCGGCTTTTCGTTAATTTTCCACCGTTTCGCCTGTCTTCCCCTCGTTCTATCCCTCTGACCACAACATTATACATTAATTTTTTTACCCCTTTTTTGCGGAATTACGAGTACAGTGTTTTATTACATATTACGGTGGTGCATTAAAAAATTTGTGTCTCTTACGATAGTATAATGCAAAAAAGGTTACGAGAGAGAAGACGCGAGATTAAATTTACCTGGTTCTAGTTAACGTCGAATTTTTTTTTAATACGCTTTGGCAGATAGAATATTTTAGAATACTAATGCGCTTCGCGTGCTTGACGAACATATTTTGTTTGATTGATCTATTTAAACGTAATGATATGTGAGAGTGCATTTACTCGTTGCATTTACTTAGAATTTCCGTCGAAATACGTTGTCAAAATCAGATAATAATATCGTAAACATCTGTATGTAAATATGCATATTAATTTTCATTTTCCCACGCGTATTTAATAGTATTTTATAAAATAATAAAGCAACGTTTTCCCTAACAACATATATTATTAAATTTAATTACAATTGTAACAAAATACTAATTTTATAAAAATACTTAAAAAAATTGGCAAAAAACATTTTATTTTTGTGTATAAAAATATAATGTTTTGTTCTACCTTTCGCAATCGTCTTCCTTAAAATACCACGAGATAGCTGTGCAAACGGCGCCGAATTTTTAATTTTCGCAGCTTCCTGTTTTATGAAAAAATCTTTATGAGACTGTCTTACCCTTTTGTCAAACCTCAACTCTTCTTCAAGTTGCGGACGGAAGTGGGAAAGTTCGCTAAAGGTATAGGGCGGACGAAAGTTATTTACAGAAATGGCGTATCTTGTACGGTCCACGGTTGATGTTAACGAGCTCCAGTTTATCGTCGGCTCCCTCATCGTCGTCGTTGTTCTCTGCGTCTTTATCTCTCCCTCTCTCTCGTCTCTTCATCGTCCTCTTCATACCGTGCAACACACAGACTGGAAAGTTCCGCCGGTGTGGAAATTACGTGTCGCAGGGCTAAACTTCCGTCTTCGGCAAAGTACGAGGAGGGCGTTAACGCGTCGGCGCCACGTGTAGCCGACCGACGTCGGGCGTCGCGACGCCCTAAGCGTGCGAAATGGATCGTGATGTTCGCGCGTGCATATTTACCGTGCGCGAACCAGCAGCGCGTGGATTAAACCGTGAATTTATTATTGCTAACATATATTTCCAGTCCAAAGATGCCCAACTTTCTCTAACCACCGAGAGAACTCAGGACGCGGCGTACGTAGAGTTGGACAGTAACAAAGGGAGCTTGTTATTTTCCTAATTTAATCAATTCGATCCATTGTTACACATCCTGTTTTTAATTATAGATCTTAATACATGTACGTAATCAAATTTCGATTAGAATTTCAAATCCATCTAATGGCATAGTTATCGCAATTGTTAACTTCAATGTATTCTCGATCAACAGTTGAAAATTATCAGATTATTAAAAACATTAAAATTGTATTAAATAAAATTGTGAGAAAATTCACATTATACGATAGACACAAAAATAATTTAAAAATTTGGGAATTAAAAGAGATTCGTTATTATCTTCCATCACTTTTTACCGCGAGTAATAAAAGTCAAATTATGGTTAGTCTAATTTTTTCAATTTCAAAATTACAATGAATTTTATGTGGTAGAAGCAAGAGACGGTCGAGAGCACGGTTAAGACGAAATTATTCTCAGCTCGACCGCTCATCGAATTATGCTCCGTCTAGCTTTCCGCATTCTTAGTCACGCATCCTTTCGCAATTACTGATTCCTGCAGACTCGACAGAAACGACGCTTGATTTCGCGCGAGATAAGGCTTAATACACTCGAATTGACGGAATCGCAAAATTTCACGAGCACAACTAATTATATTCAAGCATGCGAGAAGCTCGCAAGATATTAGCGCTCGAAGTATGTTCGGAATAGAAACGAGATATGTAGATATCCCTAAAAAGATCATTTCTTTTTACGTAAAAGATAATCTATAAATGAAAGGATAAAACAATGAATAAATTAAAATAGTAATTTTAATTTTTTATTGTTTTAATTTTACATTAATGTTTTTATATGCGAGATAATTTTGTTTAAGTTTATATATATATAAAATTGTCTTTCCTACTATTACTTATTCTGAGTAGAGAACTCTTAAAACAATACAAAAATTTTCCGAGTTCCTACTACTAGTGACAGAATATTGTGCGATTAAAAAAGGAATTATTCAATCTATTCATCACTAGGCAATATTGCATTGCGCTGCTGCGAGTTTTAGATAGAATGAAGCCGTGCGAGAGAATCGCGGTGAGGTTCGCATAGCTTCGTCGGATATCGCGTAAAATGTTCGCCGTACTAGCGCGGCGCAGCACGTAGCGCGCAGTTAAATCACTTGCGGTACGACCGGATAGAATGAAAATTCTGTTGCATACGGTAAATCGCTTACAGCGATCAGCAAACATTTATTTTCGCAGCTCGCCAGAATCATTTATACGCGCTGCGTTGTTTTTGAGGAACCGTAAAAGTGTCTATGAAACGTGGTAATATACGTAAAAACTGAACAAATACAAGAGAAATTCAGTTTCAGAGAGAACTAGAATAAATTCATATTTCTGTTGGTCAGATTCTATACAATTCTGCATTTTAATATATTTTTTTACATGTGCCAATATAATTGCGCCAATATATACATGGCGATATAATGTCATATTATTCTGTGTATAACAGATTTCAAAACATGAATACATGAATAATTGATGTAATCAAAAATACTTTTTTTTTTTTTTCAGTAATAATACATTATTTACTCATTATTAATCAAGAGATTTAATTTTTCTTTCTCAAATCAAACGTAGAAATTCTTCGATCAAACGAAGAGAAACATTGTGGAGATAGATATTATTATACGCGTCTGTATACAGATGCAATATTACGTACAATAATCTCACGTGAATTGGCCACCGCAAGGTTCATAACGAGGCTGGCTGATTAGATTTGTGTTTAATTAGAATGTTATACGCACTGAAGGACTAAATAACATATATAATGTAAAATTTTCTTGATTAACATACTTGATTAACATACTTTCACTATTAAATAAGAATTATATAAAAGCAAAAATAATGAAAAAAAATAATACACGCGGTTTAAAAAATTTAACAAGAAAATTGCGATACACATTTTTGTACGGTTCATAAAAAAATATATTTTAGAATTGGATTTAATTTTACATTTTTTAATATATAATTATAGATACGCGTGTTTGTTACGTTTCTATTTTAAGGGATTATTGTCCTTATCTACCCTTTCTTCATTACATATATAGCCGAGAGACTACATCTATCCTATAATCTTCGTAACATAGAGAGATTGCCATAATGCGACCTGGATATTGCCAATCGACCGCGGGGCATCGTCTAAGTCTGAGTGCAAAGCATCGTATCTGCGTATAGCGGTTAATGGCTTTGCTGCGTAGTCAAATTTTGCTAAAAGGTAACGATATACGCTCGTTAGCAACTCAAATACACGGAACTCGGAACATATTTTAAAGAAGTATATATTGTAGTTTTAATACCGAACTGCACACATTAATACTTTATATTACATTATATTACATTTATAAAAAAAGTTATAAATATTTACCATTAACAAAATAATAAATAAATAAATAAATCAGTAGCTAAAGATTCTTTCATTTATTAGATGTAATACGATAATTATATAACAATCGCATATGAATATCAGAATATTATTTCAGAATAAAGATTAATTGTCTTTTTAGATATCTAGTAATTGCATTGGCTTTTCTCCTATCTCGAATAAATGCAAATTTTTAAATGGAAATACCTTTTCGCATTCGCGTGTGCTGTTCCAACTGATAAGGTATGCATCGCTCATAGACGATTTATTTTACTTTTTCTTTTTTTTTTTTTTAATTATAAGCGCATTTATATGAAGATGGCCGCAGCCGGTTCATCAAATTGACCAATAAAACGACTCTTTTCATGAACTTGTTCGCAGGACGGCCCTGATACCAATTCTCGCTTTAAGATGCGGATCACGTTTATCGGATTATGCGGACGGAATGGCGCACAGACAAGAGGAAAGAGACGGTTGGCGGATAGCCGTCGTAAAAAGTTGGGAACAAGAGACGTCCGAATACCATCGCCGACGTTTCTACACCAGGTACGGTTTTACAACTGGCAACTTAATTACGGCGCACCGGTGCCGGTGCTTCGTTAACGCGCGACCGAGCATTCGACTTGCAAAAATCTGACATAAAGTCCGACGTTGTGGGCGTTAACGGTGTCACTGGCGTTCCCGGAAGGTCCGATAAAAATTATAACAAACGTTTATTACGCCGCGCGAGACATTTTCCCGCGTTTCAGCTGCCAATCGTAGGTATACGATATGCTATTACAATTTCTGGTCGAAAGTAAACTCTATCGTTTGATTATCTCGATATTGTCGTATCTATCGATTAGTTTCGAAACGGTACGACTGCCTACACGATTGAAAAAAAAAAATAATAAAATTATTTCGCACGTCTTTTTCATATGTATCACTTTTTTCACTCAAGTGCGGTACTTATAATTGGCACGATTGCTCTCAGTTCCAATTTATTACACAGTAACACGTAAACAGAACTGTTATTAATTAATATTTGACGAATGTTTGCATTAGCTTGGAGCGCTTGTTTCGTTTGCATTATTCGTTGGTTCCGACGATGAGAAAGTTTGTGGTGCGCGAAATAGTGTAATAAATAATATGGATATCAAAACGGATATTACATGTATATATGTATGTATTTAATATTCTTCTATCGATCAAAGAATAATATGTATAATTATATATTAAATATTATTTAGATATTCCTCTACATTTATATTATGATAACGTTCGTGATGCATACATAATTTGATACTAATAAAACGTGTACCATCTATAAAATTAATAATTTTGAAATTAATAATTTGCTTGCTTAATGAATATTATTAATCTCTAGAGAAATTATTTGAAGATATTATTCCCTGAATACACTTTTCACAAGTATATATATATATATATTCCGAAATTTCTTACGATCAGATAATATTATCTTCCTCGGCGAGAGGACCAGCCAACGAGCGCATTAATTTTCATCTTCATTTCTTTCCCATTTCTTGAGCGAGGAAGTAGTCAACATTGAATATTTTCTGCCAAAGACGACTATATATACATACAGAAATATGTGTGTATTTGTATAACCTTCCATAGGTATACAAGAAACGACAACACAGAATTCATTTTTAATCCTGGTCTGTCCCACGTGACCAACTGGACGCACGCGCGATTATTTATTTCTGACTTTCATTCCGAGTTTTTAAAAATCGCCCCGAGATTATTGCAGCTTGCGCGCTCGCGAATAATTAATTAATCGCGGTAATCTTTTTTTCGAAAAAATGATAAATTTTTTACGATGAAAAATCTAAGAAAAATACGAAACAAGATGTATATAAGAAACAGTTTGCTCTTATTTCTTCTAAAGTTCATCGATCGAGCGTACATACATTTAAATTTCCCGAACGAGCCGTGAATGTGCGAAATTGATGGATGTCAATAAAATTATGCAACGGTTAATCTTCGACTTGCTTTCGCAAAGAGAATTCTGTCGCTCGAAGATTCCTCTTCCAAAAATGATCAAGCAGCCGATGGAGTACATCGGATAAGATAAATGGCGAACGTCGTGCGGACGGTAGTGTCTGAAAGTTGGGGTGTGTACGTTTGTGTGTACGTGTGTGCGCGCGCGTCTGTGGTTGTGCGAGAGAGCAATTTATCAAACCTTTCATATATTTATTATCGGACCAGTTACGGCATCGGTCGGTTCTGCTACGCAGACTGACGCTGATAATTGGTTTAAGCTAACGCCGCGAAGATGAATTCGCTATCGCGGTGGACGCAGTTTTCTAATTACTCGCTGGAAATTATACCCGTCGATGCAATATTAATACTTCATTGAATTTTTTCTCAATCATTCGACCACCAACACCAACATTATCTCGCCCGCACCGTCGTTACTTGTTTTCCCCGTTAATAACTTTATAATTGCTCCAAATTCGCGCGAGGAGAGTTTGTTTCTCTCAACTATATTTTGTTTCTTCGGAATTATGGAAAAATTAAGAAGAGGTTTATGCAATATAATTTTGAGAACACAATATCACAGCAGACCGACGATTAATGTTCGACAAGCAAATTACCTGTCACGGCATTGACGAAGTAATTTAAAGGAAACTGAAAGATTCATAAATCAAACTCGTAGTTGACAACATAATACAGAGCGTAAAAGTGCTTTGGCACGAAAAATGCGATATATAAATTATATTTATACGCAAAATGTGAATTATGTGGAAATATTAAAGTAGAGACGAGAAAATAATTTCAATAATCTCTCTGAATTAATAATCCCGCCTCTATCTTAAAACATTCAATACAGTCGAAAGATTGCAGAAATTTCCTAGGGAGAGAGAGAGAGAGAGAGAGAGAGAGAGAGAGAGAGAGAGAGAGAGAGATATGAGATTTCTATATTATCAACTCTCATACTCTCAGGTTGGTATAATTATTATTATGTGGTAGTTTTCTCGAAGGATCGTCTGGCGCAGGAAGTCGAGATCTCGCAGGAGTCATAACGTATAATAATAGCTACTTAATCGTGAGAAAATCGAGTTTCCTACGTGACATCACGAGTCGAGCCTGGTGCTCGAGGCGAGACGGCAGCGTCAGAAATGCTGCCATTGTTGCCCGCTACGCGCAATGCTCTGCTAGGGTATTGTGCAAGAAATTTCATTGTACGGGTCGATTTTCCTCGGCGCGAGAAGCAGAGAGAAAGAGGGAGAGAGATACAGAAAGGGAATCGTATCGCACTACTTCTTCCATTGTCTATGAGTATTGTTAGCGAGGTATAAGTAGAATGAACATGATTCCCGCATCCATCGTGCCATTGATTTTGACGCAATATGTTTTTCAGTTAGCGATTCCCGCAATTTATATTGTCAAAATCTGCATCGAATAATTTTTGGCATAAAACGAAGCGATTGAGGGAGAAAAAAAAAGATTAGAAAATATTAAACGCGTCCGTAAAGAATGTCAAATAATTTCATCAGCTGATAATCATCCCCCGGTGATGGATGCGTTCTGAGAAATGCGAGTTAGCGATCGGTTGGCTGACGGATGCATTATTGCGTTTAAGGGAATGCCAGAAACGCATATCGTATAGGTCGTGGCTAAGCCGATCGTGTAGACGCGATCTCCTAACAGGAAACATTAATGGGATTGCATTGACTTTGTTTCTTCGAATTTCGCGAGCCGAACTCTACGGAGTTGCATTCGTAGCTTTCATCGTTTATGACGTTTCGCGATTCCAGTTATTCTCGCTCTCCTATATCTCGTCTTTTGCGCACAGAATGGCGGAAAGGCGTCTGAAATGCAGCATAATGCTGATGTTTTGAAGCGAAACGAAACGGAGACTGATGCATTTTCATGTTATTCAATGCAAAAATTTTTTTTTTTTATTATTTACGATGACTGATAATTTTCAATCGCAGTATATTATTATATATTAAGTTTTTATTTAAAATCTTAAAACACAATGTGAGATTTTTACTTATAAAATTTAAAATCAAAAGAGAAGAATTTTCTCGGTTTTTTATCTTCCTTTGTAATTAACATTTCAAAAGTAATTCCAAGTTACAATGCCACTGTGTATATATAATTGTGAATCCGGGAAGAAAGGTTACTTTACAATACGCTTCCATTTCGCATATAATTTAAATATCTTTAGCGTTTAATGGTATCAGAAATTGCTTATCTTAATTTTCAAGATAGAAATTTTTCCTATACAATAGAGAACTATTATTTTCATTTTTTAATAGAGAAATAGACAGAAAACAACATGGTTTGTTAGATTCTCAAGAAATTATTTTAATAATTTAACCGTAACAATATGATAATTGCAGATTCAATCGAATAATATTTTGACACAAGCGTAGATAAATATTCATTAAGTTATACCACCATTTACATAACATATATGTATCTAACGTACCAAGTACAATGTTGCTTGGAATGCCGCGGTTATAACTATAATATTATTGCTCTAACTGTTACACTCGTGATATTCGTATGAAAACGCTGACGTCTTCATTAACGCTAATTATCCATTCAGTCTGCAACGCCGTTCATGCGGGCGTAACATTGCACGGAATTTGCAGACGCTTATGAAAAGCAAATCTGGTCGTTCGTATCCAAATTAATATGATACGTGGAAACTATTACGCGGGTGTGGATAATTAGTCGGGTTTCCATCTTGTCGTATACATTTCCGCTCCCACTTGGAAAATTCGCCTAATTATCTCTGTTCTATTTTCTATTTTGTAATTATAATAAGTATTCATGTATTTGTACACAGTTAATTTATGAATATCGCATTCGCGCAATAATTCAGGAGAAAGAATGTCAAGAACGCTATTAAAAAAAAAAAAAAAAAAATAGAAGTAGTAGAAGTAGTATGTCGCTTTATTTGAACCTATCACTGAGAAGTCTTAAAGTTAGAACAGAAAGCGATGACGATATCTAAGATTGCGACAAAGGAGATCCTTTATGATAGTCGACGCGCGTGAATGTAGCCCTCGGGTCTTGCGATCTTCGACAAGACGAATTTGCTCGCGAGAGTGACGACAAGCGTCGAACAAGCGCCGCTAATTGCTTTGTAGAGAAGGAAAGAAAGTGTGAGATATAGGTATACACGGTATACATATATAAGAGAAAGAGAGAAAGTTAATTGGCGCAGTTTCGTAAAAGGCGACACTCGAAAGCTCACTGTATCTGGTCCGATATGATAATATTCAAGATACCTCATATTTTCTATCGTACTGTATTTCATCGGTTACTGGATTCTTTCAGACGAGAATCGACGTCCCTTTAACAAAAATTTTATCGAGCATTCTATATCCTTTAACTTTATATATCTTACAATATCGAATAGCTTCGTATCCAAAATCGTATAAATTTATATTACTTCAAAAAGATTGAAATCAAGTTTTAGAACTATCTTCTAAACTTTTATTCTGAATTAACTGTAATCTTATTGACGTTCCGACAATTTAATTAAAGAACTAACGATTCTAGATTTTAATTACGAAATTCAAAGGTTAAAAAGAATAGTTGAAAATAATAAAAAAAAATCTATATACAGAAAAAACTCAATTTTTTGTAGCGATTGAGAAGTATGAAATTCTTCGCAATATTCAAGATTTACAAGAATCAGTTTTGTGCTATAGCGACGAAATTTATAATATTATATTATATTTTAACGTAATATGAGATTCATTAAAAGATGCGCTGTTTACCTGCTCAGTATACGCAGCGTAATTAAAGTGCATATAAGATTTAATTAATTTCAAAGAGTACCAACAGTCTTTTTTTCTACGTAATTAAAAAACAATTCTAGCAACATAAAATAATAACAATCATTCTAGACAAACATTCAAATTAGTGTAATGTGTTTTGATATTTTCTTTTCCATTTCTTCAGTTTTCTTTTGCATCTTATTACACTTATTTAGCTCTTTTTACAATTTACGATCCTCTTATACTTATACATTTTAATTTATAACATCTAATTAAAAAAATGCATTTCGAAAGTTTTTATAGCTGCAATGAACCATCACAGATTTTTCGTAAAATGTTTTATAAAACGTATAGTTTGGACAAAATCGGGCGAAAGTTCTCAGATGTGAAATTATAACTTTTGGGATAAAAATCCTCTGTGGATCTATCGAGGTTGGCTCGCAAAATGTTCTCGATGGGCTTCTTACGATCATTTCCTGCGCATTTCATTGGAACAGCAACGAATAATAGTCGTCACGCGTCTAATGTTCTTTGGAAATTTGCAATTTTCTAAGTATTTGCGATTTACGCATAAATCGCGTAGTAGAAACTATCAACTATCGCAAATTTGATATTCGTACGTGAAGAATCAGAAACAGATTACACAGAATATTATAGTAAAGAAATATTATATTGGCACACATTAATACAATTTTTTTTACTTATATATAGATATATTTAATAATTTATATATATATATATATATATATATATATATATATAGAAATTTTAATATTTCGTTTGTTGCAAAAAATCTAAAAAAATGTTTTAATTTTGCAACCAGATTCATAATTAAAATTTTGCTGCAAAGCGGTAAAAAGTAATATTTTACAAAAAAATACTATTATTCTACCAAAAATTGTTCAAAGCATTTCAAATAAAAAATATACTCGTCTTTCTCTGTTTACAGTATGCAAATAATTTTAAAAATTTCAGTTGCACATAGAAACAACGTAGAAATAAAAACTGAGACAAACGTTGGAATTCGTCTTTATTCTTTGGTTGAAAGCAACAAAATAGTTTCTACATTTTCAACTTTTCCAAGTCTCTTGAAACTAAAATATATAATAAAATTATTTTTTATTCATAAATGTATATAATGAAAGATTACAATAAATATATCGATCATTTTTAATTATGCTAGTTTCAAATCGTTATATAACTTTTGAATAAATGATTGATTTTGGATTAATTTAAATGAAAGATAGTTGCAATTTAAATTAATTTTTATGTCCTAATGAGAGAGAGTGGAGAGAAGAATGCGTCATTATTTCGCAGACAGATGAAATTCTCTTTTAATATAACACGTAACATATATCCAGAACGCGCGTTTCAGAAGCAGACTTTTTTAATTATGCTCATTAGTACAGCATAATGCTGGACGTTGGTTCGCCTAACTACCTTCATCTTCGCAAAATGACGTATACTGAATATATTCAGAATTATGAAGGAGTATATGTACCACTCGTGTCTGTAATAATCGCTTAATTATGGCAGCTAACTAATACGACATTTTTTTCACACTTTCAAAGGCTTGCCCATCCCACATTCGTACGTAAATCTTTGAAGAAAAGTATTATAAACTTAGTATGATGAATATTTCATTGCAAATATTAAAACAAAAAAATAAAATAAAATTTTCCACATTTGTTCTCTCACGATGTTTTTTTTTCAAATTTATTTTCGAGTTATCCTCTAATTTTAATCTAAAAGAAAAATGATAAATTCGAAACATGAATTAATAGTTTTAATAACAGAATCTTTAGAAAGAGTGTTGAACAGAATCACGATATTTGTAGCATTCCTGGCGTTATTATCACAAAAGTCCGAAACTCTTTTCCAGCCATCCTTGCCTGTCGTTCTTTACTTTCTCAATCGGTCCTTCTGTCATTTTATCTAACCTTTCCGCGTCCCCGTCGCGGAACGGCCGCAGGCTGAGTGGAAGATAATAAACTCGAAACAATACGGCGACCACACAATTCGCACACAACACGAACATGCTTTCAGCTTTAAAGCGCGATACCGCTGAGTCGCCGTTACGTCGCGCGCGAGGAAAACTATTTCATAACTAGGTCGTACGTGGTACGTATACGTGGAGTTGGTTCTCTCTGATGCCTGCGCGTGTAGGTGCACGATCACAGACAAATACCGGACGAAGAGACAATCCGTCGGACAAGAGGGCTTTCTCCCTCGCCAGTCGCTCTTCTTTGTTTCCGCCGGGAAAGCTCGGCGAAATTTTAGTTATATCGCAGCGCCGACTAACAGACGCGTAAAAGCGAGGCTTGTGTCACGCGAGCGACATGATTATCCTAGAAGAATACAATTTTTGCCCAGCCTCTCTCCGACTCATTTGTTCGAACCCGTACTCTATCTTTTTTATCTCGCCGGAATCGGCGACAATGGACAAACTAAGCATTCGCATGGCACGTTTACGTTATTATTATTTTTCTTCTTTGTTTAATAAAGAGTTTCACTCTGATAGGAAGTTAAATCACATTATTATACTGGAATGGAAGAAATTTTCGAGGGGGTAACCACTAGTTAAAATGTTGTCCCACAGATTACATGATTTCATTTGATTTCATGATTTCATTTGATTTCATGATTTCATCTAATTACAAACGATTTCATCTGATTATAATTGATTTCATTTGATTACAAATGATTTCATCTGATTGCAAATGGATTTTTTTCATTACATATGAAATCATTTCATAAAAGTAATGATTTCATCTGATTACACAATGCATTTTCGTGATTGCACATGTAATCATTTAGGATTTTATGTGACACATAAAATTATAAATAGCATTTTATCTTGAATTTGATCGCAATTTACTACGGAAAGTGCTCGTGCCACACATGATTTCAGTACAGATTTCATAATGATTACACATGATTCCAATGATTACACGAAAATTCAAAATGATTTCTGCTGACTACATATGATTTTATTATGATTTCTAATGATTCCGCATGATTTCATTTGACTTTATCAATTACATCTGATTGCAAACAATTACACGGGATTTCATAAGGATTTCATAAGGATTTCATAATGATTTCGGGGACACTGTCCCACGATTACATTAAGTGGTTACTCCCTCGGAAATTTTTAATTAACATGCTCTCTTCAAACTATTATCCAATAATTAAATCTTAATTAATCCTCATTAGCTCATATTTCATTGATGTTGTAATAATTCACAGAGGATGTACGCACGTGTGCATATATACAAATTAACCCTTTTCCATATTACATGCTATACCCAACTCTTGTTAAATGTTCACGAAGATATTAACATAACAACAGGTAATTTTCGCCACCGTTAAGCGTCTGCTAATGTACACATTTCGGAACAACTGTATTCACGTAAGCCTCGGCTGTGAGCTAAGAACGACTGTTCGCTTATCTGCCACGATAATTGAAAACAATTTGCTTATCCGTTAAACTGCGTCTCGCGGGTGCATTAGCATCCCGCACGTTATCTCGGAGTATTTTCCAGCCGGAGACTGCCGTAAAGAGAAACCGTTGACATTCGCGAGACGAGGAACATCTGGCGCAATTCAGGCACATTTCACCGCCCAGAGCTAATGATAGCTCTCGAGCGATTCTTCGGCCTCGCGTTTATTTAATCGCGAACGAATACAATGGAAAGGGACGTGCGAGCATTTTGCTGTCCGCGAGACAACGAGGGCGTCGCATAAAAGCAGCGCGTAATAAATTCCTTCGGCAACTCGTCGTAATAATGTAGCCGGCAGATGAAGGGCGTTGATAAATATAACAGCTCGTGGAAAACTCCCTTTTGTGCTCGGCTCGCGAACGGAAGTTTCATTCGATTCTCGTTATCGCTTGGATCGGACTCTGTACCCCACTTTTCTATATGTACACACGTGAGTCCTCTCTTCATTATTCCGACAATAATGCCGCTCTAAAACGCACGTGAGCGCGTCATCTATCACTGTCTTGTCGATAATGTTTCCTAACGACCGAGTTTCGTGTTTTGACTGCATCACGACAGGTACTCTCGGCAAAAAAGTTTTCTTCCACCCCTGCAATACGCCGGAGCACGCATTACCGGAGCAAGATCGGAGGCGCAGCCAAACTTTTGGAATTTATGGCGTAAAACTGACTGGAGAATCAAAGTAGGTCGCGTGCTTCGGGATGGTCCGGCAAAAATAAAAAAATTAAAAAAGTGAGAGAAAGAGAGAAAAGCTTTTTACTCTCGTGTGCTCGAGAGACGCCGCTTCGTAACAATTGTATCGATAATCTCCGTTATACACATTACTCTACGATGTATTTTACTTATCATATATTTTACGATATTTTTATCTCTGAAAGATTTAACATTTAATCGTGTTTTAAGCGAATGCGAAGAATTATTGAGAACTATTTTTCTTCGCTCGAAACGATTTTTCTTATTATCGCACGCCGGTATTTTCACGATACGAACAATAAAAACTACGCTGCAACACTATATTTCGTATAATTTCTCTACAAAAGTTTCGTATCTTTACTCGTTCTCTATTCTATTCTCTAAGGAATCTGGAACTTTGCCACAAAGCTCACATTTGAGCGGTCAATGACCGACTTTGAAAGAATATTTGCGTGTTAAAAATAAATATAATGCATACGATATGCGATTTACGAAAAAAAAAATCAAAGTAGTTTTTTCTCTTATATATACATGTATATTATATATGTTATATTTGCTATATATCGTATTCTACGAAACTTAATTTTTAATTAAATCATAGTAAGTCAAGGCTCTTATTAAATTATAATAAATTTGATAAAAGGCTGTTAAGAGCAGTAAATATAAAAATTCAAATTATGATTGAAAGTGAAGTCATATATAAAGATAAGATTCTTTAATCTAATGTCTAATAATGAATTACAATAAAATGTGACAAAAAAGAATTAAACACAAGTCCTCTTAAAGAAAAATACATTCGCTCTGTATTTTTCTTTAAGAGGACTTGTGTTTAATTCTTTTTTCTCACATTTTATTGTAATTCATTATTAGACATTAGATTAAAGAATCTTATCTTTATATATGACTTCACTTTCAATCATAATTTGAATTTTTATATTTGCAGCCTTTTATCAAATTTATTTTAATTTTTAATGTACATCAATGAAGATTTACTTAACGTAAATAAATGAAAAATTGTCCCGACAGAAACAATAAGCAATAAGAGAGATGAATAGCACTCTACCTTCTTTCGCCTGAATGTATCCGTGCACTTCGCAGTAACTTCCGGCCGGGCCAGCCGCTCCAGGAGTGTCCAACGTGAATAAAGTGTTGGCGGAAGAGCTAACACCGTCGTCGGACATCGTCTGCAGCAGACTAGTAGCCTGCGATAGAGTGCGTTGTTGTTGGTGATGCTGATGATGATGATGATGATGGTGCTGCTGCTGCTGCAGCACTTGTTGCTGATGTTGCTGTTGCTGCTGCTGAGCAAGCATCGCCTCGTGCCGACATTTCGAGCAACGACGCATCTCAGACTGGACGCGCAACAGCCAAACCATGCCGAAGAGCGCCATAGCAACCTCGAGACCCGCTGACCTCGATGGGTGCTTCATACTCGCGGGGTCAAGGTCATCGAGGCTCCGGGAGCCAGCGCGACACATATCACCGATTTCGGTGCGTATTTGTCTCTCCTTCCTTTTTTGTCTACCTTCGTCCTCCCGCTTTTTTTTTTTTAAACGAGCGTCTACTATTTTTACAAGCTTGCGATTGTAATTAAGCAAAGAAAAATATGTGCAATGTTTTTCTCAAATTTGCGTCAATCGATGTTTTTTTCACGACTTCCTTGCAAGATTTTCTAAAGTGTAGAATTATTAAATTCTTTCTTTGGCAGTGAATCGTTATCGTTGAAACAATTATTTCGTATACTCTAGATTTGAATGAAAGTCTTGTCTAATTTCGTAGTTTGCTGAATACTGATAATTATTACTTGACGAGCTTTGCCATTTCTCAAGAGTGACTTCTGCTCGCGTTGACTGAGAGCTTCCGATGTTTATCGTCTAGAATCCTCTTCTCTGACCCAGATTCACGGTTCCTGTTGTCGTCGTCTCGACGTCAACGTCGTCGCGCTACAGGGAAATACAATTCAATTCGATGTTCGTTCCGAGTTATTTAGAAAGATCGAATCGAAGGGTGGCTTCGATCACATTTCATCGTTTTTTACTTCCCCCGATAATGTCATCCGTACAATTTCATTCGTAGAAATTAAGATAACCGTTCTGCGAACATCTCTTGCCGGAGATAGGAAGAACCGTGGCCAGCACTTCACATTCTTTACGAACGATTTTTCCGGATAAACTTGTATCGGAGAAAAAAATATCCAGCGGAACGTGTGCACGATTAGAGATTACGAATTTTTTTTTTCTCAAACGTACGAAGCTCGACTTACAGATCACCGAAAATTGAGCGATTGAGCAAGGCACCGTTCTCCTTGAAGACTGCTCGATAAATGTCAATAAGTTAGTATCGATATTTCGTTAAATAAACAGCTCACTCGCGCGATTAGTACGAATTTTTATATATTTTTTTTATACTTGTAAAAAAACTATTTTGTTTTATATTTTTAATTTTACGTTAAATCATTCGAAATATATATTTAAATAAAAATTCGAAATCATCGAATAATTTAAAAAATCCGTACAAACAGAAGCAAACTAACTCTTTCTGTCGAATTAATTTTTATGCAGATTACAAAGCTAAACGTCCAACACAGATGTTTCTATCTGCTTACGATTTATTTTATTCGTCTCTGATGGGTTATCAATTAGGCAGTAATTATTCGATCGAAAGGAAAATATCCAGCGCAAGAGTCTTCTAATTTATAATTCGCTTCTTCAAGTAATGAGAGAAAAAGAGTCCTTCGATCTCCAGCCTCGTGTAAATACCGGAACGAATCAACCAAGGCACCAGTTCTTTCGAATATCGATAAACGAGGAGGACGAAGATGATCGATACAGCCTTTAATGAAGCTAAGCGATTGGTCCCGGGCAGACTCCGATGACGGCGAGACTTCTATAAAAGTACAAAAGACGTCACCCGAAATGCGGATGATCCTCGCATATTTTCCAGGAACTATCCCGTGATCATCGCTATTTCCATTTCTAAGCTGCGGCTACACCTCGGTCATCCAACTTTCAACGATCGAGTTCCGTTCCCAAATAACATCTCCGGCGACTTCTGCCATTCCCGTTCCTTCCTGCCCCGGATTCCGTCTGGTGGTGGTCCATCGAGCTACGCGGTAGTGCTGACGTTCTTCTTCCCTCGATAGCGCCGCACTGGAAACGCGATTCTGTCCCATCGGGACGGCAATTCCGGTTTCGCGGTCGTCTCACTCCTTACGCATGAGTGAATTTCGTTCGGTGTTCATCCCCCGGTATTGGCGAGAAAGAGACCGGGCGGAATGGAAGATGCGCTCAATACAGTGGGCGCTAGACTTCAACCCCTTTTCTTCGTATCTCCTTTGCTCTCTACGAGATTACGCGGTGTTTGCAAGCGTAACGTAGCTTTTCCGCCGAGTATTCAGATGCGGTCTTTTCTCCTTAGGATATTCTGCCTGCGTCACGAAATTGCTAAGGGGAAAAAGGATTCGCTTGACCCCATCCTGGTAGAATATCAGGCATACTTGGATCCCGCTTTTGCGGTCGAATAGTCGGAAGGATTTAACTAAAATGAAACCCTCACGCAGGGTTGAGTGACTGCTTGCATTCAAACAGCGGCTCGTTATCAATTCCCGTCGAGTCCGAGTCTGACTGAATGGGTTCACTCCTGTCAATCTGTCGACGACTACGAAATGGGAGCTTCGATAGCTCGTCTTCAACAACGATTTAGCTCCGACGATGAAAGGCGATATTAATTTCACCGTCGACTATTCACGGGTCTTATTTTACAACCACTTTGCAGCTTGATTATACAAAATCTTAAGGTAGAAATATACATATATATATATATGTTTTCGCGTTCAATTCGAATTTCTCTTCCTGTTCTGCGGAATCCTCTTGACAGAATCGATTAACGTTCGGAACGTCCGCGCTATCTCTTTTGTACTCTTTCAAATGATGACATTCGCCGTTCTCGCATCAAAATATTTTTCGACAAAAAAGTTCTTCAAACTTGCGTCTGCGAATATATTTTTCCCCCACGAATATTTCACTCTGTACACGTAGATTACCGAGATGTTATTCCGCAGTCGCGAATTTGATATCTAGCGATAACGCAGCTCTTCAGATATGAAAAGTAGTTTTCGCGGGTGTGATTTACGAGTGAAAACAAACCATGCGCAAGGAAGGCTCGATAAGCGACCGGTTTCTTTTTCTTCGAGTCGTCAGTTTGGCCTCGATACTCCCTTTGAAAGGTCCGAGCAGCCTCGGATTTCCGGCCGATACTTCTCCATTCTATCCTGGAAAAATCGTGGTAGAAACTCTTCGAGCATTACCGATGCGAAAGAAGCGCGGTCGATTTTCTTCGCCAACTTGATGCTCGCTCGAAGAGAATTTTTCAATCGGAATTCACCCTTTTATATAAATAGCGGACCGATTGATTCCGATCGATAATCGAATAATTTACAATGTATTTCTTTGCATATAGTTATGAAACTGCTGGTTGTTCCTCGTCGTCGATGGAAGTTTTATTAACTACACAATATTAATAATTTGCATACTTATTTCTTTACTGTTTTTTTCATATTAAATTCGCGAAACCATTTAAATTTTGTTTTAAATAAAAAAAATAAAAATAAAAATATATAAATAACACTTTAAATAAATAAATATAGCTTTCAGCAGTGAAATTGATAGTAGCCTCCATCGATCACGTCAATAATCTACCGCAATGCACATCGACAGTGTAACAGTGATAGAATAAAACGGTCCATCGTCAGGGCGGACTCGTAAATACAGATTGCGCCCAATAAAACAGAAACGTCAGCAAAGTTCCAGAGATTGACTTCGTTGTTAAAGAGAAAAGAAGATAGAAACAGAAAGAGAGAGAGAGCGCGCTCCTCGCGAGAGGGTTGTAAATTGCGACAGGGGACGCGATATATAAAGGGACGACGACGACGACGGGATTGTACGTCGAGCCGAGTCGGAATGCTCGAGGGGTGAAAACACTTGTGCTCCCGCTCTTCAAGCACCAACGTTACTGGCAACTACTCTCTCCGTCAGGTCGAGTTCGCGAAAGAGGTTTTCCGTCTTGCACGCGGGGCGGCAATTAAAACTTGTGTAAATTCCATTTCATGCGACGCCGCCGCGCATTCATCCGCGACGCGTTGATCCATTTCATCTGCCCCACCCGTTGTATCGCCACCCACGGGGATGGAAAACGAAAACCTGGCGCGTATAAATCGAAGCACGCGGTGGTACCGCGCCGCCGATTTTACGCGCACCGATTTTGCACGAGGATTTACCGGATCTGCCGTTACCTGGCGTTCACTCGCCCCACGACTGGGGGCTGAATAGCTCGATAACTGTCTCGTCGAGCATCGCTTTTAGCACCGGTGCTCGCGGTGATTAAAAACGGCACTACTGTGGTTCCATGCGAGCGAAGTGTATTGCGAGCGTATATTTAGGTAAGTACTGTCATCAAATAAACCGCGTTGCATGGAAAGCAAACATAGAATGCAGCGCGTACACGTACGTGCTTATTACAATTGTTCGATACATTTTAATCTCTTTACGCGTTTATTATTTTTTCTCTTACGTGTTACTTCAAAATTATGCTTATTTAATATTTTCCATTTGTGCTTCAACTATATAATGCACGAACGAAGGCTAACAACGAGCTCTCCAATTCATTTAATAATAAGTGACAAATTTTGTGCACGAACAAATTTTCATCGGATGACCTTATTTGGCGAGTTATCCTTCCGCACACCCGATATATCGATATAACAGCGAGCCAATAAACCGCGAACGAATGCGATTATGTCCGGAATAATGCAGCGCAGTGGTGTTCTCGATGCACCACCGCCAATCCTCGCAATAACGTTCGCGTTCATCGTCGACGATGGCAAAAAAAAAGTATAGTACACCCGCCGATTGAACGAGGCTTGCTGATACATCGTGCTCGCACGATGATTACCAGACCGATCGTATTTCTTCGCGGTAAAACGTCCGGGCGTAATTTCGCAGGCGTGTAAATCATCGGAATTGAAATTGATGAATCATTAGCCTGCCGTTTTCCGCACGCGTTCGAGTGGCGGCGACGCCGTTTAATCGACGCGGTCGTAAAAATTAATTTTGCACAGCGACGCGAATTATTGTTTACGGACCGTCGACGGACGACGACGGGATTAATATTTGTTCCTATCGGCGGATATTTATTAGCTATCAGAATTAAAGAACAGAAAAATGGAATTAATTTAGACAGAGACACCGAATTGCTAGACAGTAGTTATTTTGACATACTTAAAAAATTAGCTGAATCATAGTTTAGAAAAAACATTGGTAATAAATAGATACATCACGCTCTCTACTTTGACATTTGTTATTTAGACTTCGAAACACACACTTGAAATGTCGAGAATAAGAACTTGTTAAAACGATAATGTAAGTTGAAATATTTTTTAATTTTCTCTGATATTAATTTAATTCGCGTAAAATATCCACAGCATAATTAAATGTCGCAAAACTTGGAATCTCAGACCAATCGTCTTACTCATCTATTGGTCATCAGCGAAGAATCGTTTAACTTTGTATTTTAATATTTAACTTTGTATTTTAATATTTGATTTTTATGTATTGAAAAAGACTGTAGTGCAGTCGAAACGGTTACGCTGTATATTGTTTCTCTAACGGAATGAGAATTTAATTATTTAATTATTAATAAATCTTTAGATTTTATTTAATTGCTCGTTTAGTTGGCCTATAATATTTATCTTTTTTTAAATTTTGTGAATATAACATAATTACGTAATAATAAATAAAAGCGTGTATGGAGGTACATCATCTGATATACCGTCGCGTGATCATTTATCAAAATCAATGTTCGTTATGGGATATTCTAATCATTTTTTGTTTTTTATTACTTTATATAGTGTTTCACTGTTTTTAATAACCGCGTGTTTTCATTTGGGTTTCCGTCGTGCATATTTCTCTGTCTCAAAAATAGAGACGGAAAGAGACAGGCTATATTTTTTTATTTCGATTCATTTTGAAACCTGGATTATTTCTGCTTACAAAGTTCAAACTAAAGTAAAATCAAGAGTAGGATAACCCGATGAGAAGATAAAGGGGAGGAACATATTTTAAAAGTTTCAACGACCCTTTTTAGATGGGAACAACTTTACTTTCTTTCTTCGTAAGCCCCCGATTTCCCCGGCTCTTTTTACATACCTGATAAGTTAATCCAACAGTATTAACTAAAGCGCATTAAATTTACTAAGCGCAGAATTTTCGATATTTATTCTTAAAAATTAGAAAGATAATGTCTCAATATATCTCAATACTCCTTTCTAGTGCAATTGATTGAATTCATTGACTATTTCTATTATAAAATTTTATATTAAAAAACGCAATAACTTATTTTACGTAATTTTTTTATATAATTTTAAATAATCTTTATATAAAATATTTTAAAAAACACAATACACGTTTTTCTAGTTAATTATAATTTTAATTTCGAAAAATAACGTCATTACATCTCGATTTTAAAAAACGTTTAAAATACTGATATAAACTTTTGACGTTTGTATCTTTAATTCTGAAAATATATATGTATTCTCATTTGTAAAAATTAATTCACAATAAATAAAAAAATGTGATGTAATAAATATAAAGCATCAAATGTAAATTTTTTTAGCAATATATATTGCGAGTTTCGGACATTTCAATGTTTTCTTTTTTTCCGATAAAAAGCAAATTGTTTCTCACGAGCAAAAAAAGGCCTGTTGCAATACACGTCATTGGAAACATTAATAATAGCTATGCATTTCAGTTTTGTTTATCTGGAACAACGATTCAGCAATAAGCGATTTGAAATTAGTGCATCAAAACTGCAATAAAGGTCGAAAAATGTCACATACGATTCGCGTAATGCGTTAAAAATTTTCGCAATGCGTTTACAGATTCTGTTTTCTCTTTCGTCTCTTTTTTATTGCAATCACGACATATGTGAATAAAATGCCAGAATTTAAACTCTGGTGCGACTCTGCACGGTACCTTTTATATTCGGTGGTTACAAATATAAAAAATTTCATGCACAATATGATATTTCAAAACTTTTTATCTTAATTTTAATAATTATCTTTGACAAGGATACAAACATTTTGTATAATTTCAGATTTTCTAAACAAAACGATATGTATTTTAATGCATAATTAATTACTAAAAATATTTGCGGTTTTAATTTTATATTTTTCTTTGGTACCTCTACATATGTAGAAAATTGCAAAATTGTTTAAAGGTTCGTCCTATCACTCTGACAATAAGTTCGATTAAACTCACCGTTTTTTACATTTTAGTAATTTTGAAGCGTTTCGTAATCATAAAAAAGAAATTTATCGGATAGAAATGAACATCTCTGACGCTTTCAATTCTCTTTGTGGATAACAGACGGAGTACAGTGCCGTGTCGAACTACCGCATAGATCTAACGAGCAACCGAGAGTGCAGTAAACTCGATGCAAACTTGATAGGGTAGCGCACTCGAAAACATGGGGGCAGCATACGGGTAGCATAATGCAGATTCCGGTGCGCGATTACAGCAGTTTGTGCAAGTTGTAGAAACAAACACGCGAAATTGTGCACGTCCTTTGATGGTAACTCGCACGTGAATAATTTTTTAACAAAGAACCGCGAGACCGCGGGCGAACAAACGAAAGGCAGAACGATTCGATAAAGAAACTTCAGACAGAAATGACGGATCGTCAATTCTAAAAGGATTTTTCAATTCGAGTGAGAGTGTTTTTTTATCGACTGATATTCTGACAAGATTTCAAATATCTTAAAATGTAATCAGATTTGACAGTTGTACACGAAATATAAGATTTACGAAGATTATTGAAATATTTAAAATTATAATATGCTTATAGATAATCTGATTTTTAAAATCGGAAAATACGTAAGTATACGTTGTACATATTTGCTTATTCTTAAAAATAAATAGACGATCAATTTTTATATTTATGTCATTCTTTCATGTATTTTTTTTTAACATATTAATGTCAAAATATTACTTCAAATGTTTTATTTTCGTCAAGAGAAGTATTAAAGAGGTAAATAATATACTCTTTACAAATGAGTTTCTTGTAATTCCTAGCCGAATGGCTTTATTCTAAGGTTAAGTAAAAAGAAATACGACGAAATACGAGAAAAGGCGAATGAGAAAAAAGTTGCTTCGCATTCGGATTAAAGTGAGCGGAAAGAATGTGCCTCTTAGCGTGACGCAGGTGCGTCTAAATCGTGAATACACCTTTCTACTTTTTTCGCCATCTTGGTCACTGCTCTTTAATCCTTCATATTTAAAATACCTGATTTATTGTGTTTAAGAATTTCTTTTCGCTGTGCTATGAAAAAGTGGTTTTAGGTCAATGCTTTGGTTATAAACAGTAAACAGTTTCTTTCATAAAAATTAATTTTCAATTTATCAAGAAAATTATTTTTCTGATATATAAATAATTTAACATAAAAAAAAACCCGAAAAAGTAATATTAATAAATTTACTTTTTCTTTAAAATTTTGCATTGGTAAACTTTGCATTTGATTTAAGCTTTTCAGCAAAATGTCACTTAAATTTACGTACAAGTATTAATTCATGCACTCGATATATTTGCTTCTTAAGCTAACATTTATTTATCTCAGACATTATACACGCCAAATGTTATTGCACGCCAGCCGACGCGTGGCACAATGGTCACCAATAAATCGCGGAAATGTAGAAACGTCGAGAAAATCCTTTCTCTCTTTCCTTTTTTTTCAAACTCTGCATGTGAAAAATTGATTTTATCGTTACCTCGATTTGAGTCGATTCGTAACCTGAATTAACTTTTAGTTGTTGAAAGCGAAAATTATTTTGATAAATATTCAGTAGTCACTAGAGTTTTTTTCAATTTTTTTAAAGTTTGGAATTTTTAAAGCCTAATAAAAATCTACTCGAAAATTATTGTTCTTCTCTTTTTTTAGTCTAATAATTTTAAACTAATATTGTTAAAATAATAAATAAAGTATATCTATATATTTTTTTTTATATATAAATTCAAATCATGACAACTATGTTTGAATTGCTTACAAGTTCAAACTTTTGGCACTAAAACCATGCTGTTATAATAGAATCAGAAGTTTGAGATATTCAGTGCTCGTGTTTTGAAATTATTTGCGATATTGAAATATACTGTCAAATATAATTATACAAACAAATAAAATTATTTCAAGCAGATACAATTTTTAAGCTTCAAAGTATTAAAGTATGTAACTTTCAAAACATCTTATAAAATGATACTGACAATAAATATTATTTTGTATTTGTATTAAATTCGTTTTCCCGATGAGATATTTTTTATATCTAGTTCGGAAATTTTTTTTAGAAATAAACTTTGCTTTTCCTCCAATGTTTCCTCGCTTTCGCCCCTTTTTTGCAATCAACCGTTACAATTGTCTGCACTGAAAGTGCATATGAGATGTAAGATTTTTCGAATTTTTATTCGGTCACTAAGGAATCTAAGCTACATCGTTATGCGACTACGTCGGTGGTATTCATTCGGTCGTAAACATTGTTAGCCATATTTCCGACGAAAAATCTCTCACAAATTCACATAAAACTGCACGAACTTTTGATCCAGCAGAACTGCAACATATGTAAAAGTGAAGAATAATTTCGAGTTATTTTTTATAACGTCGCGTTAAAAGTTCAATTATTATTTGATATAATTTCTGTAGAAATAATAAATGGAATAAATGAGTGTTTAATTGTTTTTCAATTATTAGTATATAGATAATTTTAAAATATTTAAAAAATATACTTTTTTAAACGCGGTTTATTACATTTGTAAGAGAGAACTTCCCAAATAATGAAACATTATCTTTAACAGATATGATAATCTCAAATTAAACACAAAAAGAAAAATATATTTTTTTAAAATTATTTTACGAACCTTTTTGTACTACTCGACGTGAAAAAGCTGCGAAAGCGATTACTATCACAATTATTTGTCGACGAAAGTTTGCAACAAACAAGCTAATTGTCAAGATTCCTTGCACCGATGTGGGTGGCACGCAAGCAACTGCTTTATTAACAAACTTTGTAATCCGAATCGAAATCTAGATGCTACAGAGTAGCCAAGGAGTTTGTCGGCATAATATTAATTCTTAATTAGAAAGTTTACGCAGAATGGATTTGAATAGCGACCCTCCAGGTATTAGTGTGCCCCATTGCAAAAATTAAATGAAATGTTTGCGTGGAAAGAAAAGCACAGTTGTAATCCCATTATAATATATGAAAGAGAGAAAATGTAGACTATTCCTTTGTGCAATCTACTGCGAATTCTACAAAAGAGAAAAAGAAAGAGAAATAGAGAGAGAAAGAGAGAAAGAGGGAAATTACGATTTCACGTTACGAAAAGCTAGGAATGATCTTGCGTGAATCATCGCGTGGCGTGTTACGAAAAAAAAAATAAAATAAATGCCTCAATATCTGCGCACACGTATATCTTTCCTTTCCATTTCTTTAATTCGTTTTTGATGCATTTCTCCTACTCTACGATCATTTTCAACGCGATGCAGCGTTTATCTTCCAGCTAGTTTAATCAAAACGTAGGAGAGAGCAACATTGATTAGTTCCGGTGCCGTAGGCACAGCGTTCCTCTTGTTGAAAATGAAGAAAGCCTTCGGAGAGTTATATCCGCACGAAGTTTGTTTGCCAGGCTCAGGTAACGAAATTTCTAGGGATCCCTCGCGAGAAGGTTCTTGCTTCGTTACGTTTGTTGCTCGCCCAGTAAGCACGACTTTATAACTCGCGAAGCACTAGTGAACTCTTGATCCCGCACACGTTATGCGTTCGCCCGCGTGAGTCACATACAATGTCGAATTAAAGTCCACATTGTCCTCCCGTGTGTATAATGTCATTATATCAACAACGAAAAAATTTAGCGAAGTTTTGTCCGCGCACAGAAAAAACAGTATCCTTGAAAGAATGCAAATATGCCTTGATTCAAGTATATTTTATCCTTATAATAGCGCCAAATATAAATAATTTTGGATAAAGGATAACTTATCCTTAAAACAAAGTGCAAAATATTCTTGGTTGAAGCTGAAATTTACTTATAAATATTGCAAGGACAAGTGACAAGTGTGCAGGTACTTTCAAATATATATAATAATTCTTAGTTCAAACGTGACTAAGTTTGTTTTTACCATATGCGATTTTTCAAACAAGAATATATCTTAAGGATAAAATATACTTTACACAAACTTATTTATTATTAACCCTTAGTCCCGACGGTTCTTTTTGGCACCTTTAATCCCGACTCATGGGTCGTTTGCGTCTTTGCGTTATTTGGATTAGTAAAAACGCTTTAAAAAATCTGAAGAAATTCATGGAGTTTCTTGCAACCTTCAACTTGAAGTCCCAATCATAATATTTCGATAAAAATTATTTTTTTATATAGTTTGTTATTAAGAAATGGAGGTATCTAAGGCACTTTAAAATTTCGTTTGGGTCGCAAACGACCCATGAGTCGGGACTAAGGGTTAAGGCAAATAAAAATTTGTGATTACAAAGAGCATTCTATGCTTAAATCAATCAAATAGCGTTCAAGAATAAAAATATACTTGAATCAAGGATTCCTTTTTTTCTGTACGAAGATACGTGATTCGCGCGAAACGTACACCGACGCGAATAATTTATAAGAATTAAACATGTTAGATGACGGTGTAATCATAATCAGTGATGCAAGTAAAAGGCTATGTGGCCAATTTCGCCATCATAATTCAAAAAAAAAAAGTATGATGTACTCGTCTATAATACATGGACAAACTACATCGGGACGCTTAATTTAACTGGCAAATATTTATCGTAACATACACAGAACAACGTGCGCAACTAGAGCCGAGTTAATTAAGTCTCGTTTGTACGCGACAGCCGCGCACTGAATGTTTCCTCCCGTTGCTGCGATGTGAAGGCGCATTCAAACATCATCACCGTCGCCTCCACCGTCATGATTATGTCTCGCTCACCAATTCGAATTTCTGATCCGTGTGCACCCACAGGTCACCATTGTACCGACATGTTCACCTTTGCATTGAATTAGGACGTTCTATCCCGTCGAAAATTGCGTCCGTTCGGACTGTGATCTGAATCTCGGCGGGAAATATAGTGTTATATGAGATCGATAAAAAAAAATATATGTGTCCCTCAAATCGTACGAATGCACCTAAGACTACAGAGTGATTGAAAAAAATGATGGCGAATGTATATCAGCGCGGTATACGTTCTGAAATTTCGAATCTGAAACCAAGTTTCTCATTTAAATGTTTCAAATATAAAACTGTCTAATATATTGTATATTGTTTCGAAATTGAATTGTATTTTATTTCGGTTATAATTTTAATTTTTCAATTTCTCGTAATTTATTATTTCGTGCCATTTTTCCCGAACGCTAACATTTCCACAAGTCAATATACTATGTTATATTTCTATTAATATGTCATATTGTGTATTTACTCGACGAGCTCAACATACGTCTACGAAATTAAACACGAATACTACGAGAAAATCTACATTTCCGCAACACGTTGAACTTCTCAGCTTTATGCCTCGACACACAAATATATCTAGATATACGTATATTATAATATAGAAGTTCTTTCTATGTTACAGTGTAGACACAGCTAAATTAAAAATAACAATTGTTTGACTCTAAATTTAATTTCTATTTAACAAGAGATTTCGAGTTGAGAATAAAGCTTTGACAAAATTATTATAAAAAATATTTTTTGAATAAATTCAAAATGTAACTTCAAATAATAAGATGCAATTTAATTCGACCAAAAACTGGAAAATAAGTACACACTGAAACGTAGTGTGTACTTATTTTCAATAAATAAATAGCCAGTTTTTGGTCCAAAAAAAAAAAAAAAAAAAAAAAAAAAAAGTGTGTGCACTTATTTTCAATAAATGAATACCCAGTTTTTGGTCGAATTAAATTGCATCTTATTATTTGTAAAAATTTTATCACTGGCGATCAACAATTAATCGTGTAACTTCAAACTTTAATCAATATTCTCAGTTTCAATATAAGTATCGATTCTAAATTCGTCCGCAGCCTGAAATAATCCGTAGTCGAAAAATAAATGTGCGACTTTTGGCGCAACACGTCTATGCAATAGCAATCTATCTTGCTGCAAATGGGACCTTCAAGATGTAAAGCGGCATGTACATTTATATGGCTCGACGGCGAAAGAATATTTCACGCGAGAATTTCCGCGTCGATTCATTCGAGGCGCGTTTATTCGTCGGCGCCACGTCGGATCTCTCTCGCGGCAGAGCTCTGTGCAGTTTCCACGAAATTAAGCAACTCGCTGTCGCGTGCTCGATTACATTTTTCGTCCGGTAAGAAAGTGTCGGCAAAAAGAATGAATGTCTGCTGCCGTGAGAAAGCGCGACTGCAAGGATGTGCGCGAGGGATGGCACCCTGCCACATTGCAGGAAGAAGTTTTGGCCGCCTCATTGACGTCGACTCCGGCTTCTCCCGGAGGACTTCGCGTCCTTAAAGTGTTCCCACTTGGCTTCCCTCGCGCGCAGATTGGGCGGTTGGAAAAACTCGAACCCTACCATCACCTCATCTCGTTATAAAATTCCCCGGGGACCCACTACATTTTTCCTCCCTCTCTTATTCTCTCTCGTCGCTTCTCATCGCGATTCACCTTTCTCTCTTCTATTCGTTCGTTTCTCGCGCGATAGATTTGACAATCTTGATCGGTTTACTGTTTGTTTTTCATCGACTTTCGATCTTTTCGGAATAAAGGTCCGTTCGCGAAAAGGATTCCATAAATTTCGAATGAATGCTGATTGAATGAGAATATTATTCGATTCTTGGCTCAATTTTTTACCTACAGCGTAGGAGAAATATTTATCAATTACGTAACGGTATATCTTAATGGAATGTCATTTATTAAGCGTGGTTTTATAATGTGCTGTATATTATAACGTCACGAGAGAATCTTTGGTTACTATTAATATTAATGTATCGTCCGGAAAAGCGATTAAAACGATCTAATTAACCGCGCATTGATAATTAATACGATATATGTATATTCTCATTAAATCATTGCGCGTACCAGCGACCTCTTCTATTTTGTCGTGTGCATCGTATATGTAAATGCTGAATCAATTTCAATTAAAATTTCTCCATGTTCGGGTGGATTTATCACGGCCCATTATTCGACATCAGCAGAACCATTAACGCGATTAATACGCGATTAACATTGCGCGCATTGATCACCGCGACATTCTGCCGATTCTCATCCATACGACAAAAGACATCGCAGAATATTTGTACTTGCAGTAAGGTTCATGAAACCATAAAATAAAATGCAGAGAGAGAGAGAAAGATCATTTATAAATTTCTTAAAATTAGAATTATTTTGTATTTTTCAAGATAAATTGCGACTATCAATATTAAAAAAAAGAAGGGATATAAATATTAATAAATATATTTTTCTAATAAATAATTGCATAGATATACTATACTAATATAATAATAATCGATCAGCGTCAATCTATGGAATAAAAGAGCACCTGGAGTATCTATTTCCATGAGCGCATTAGCTCTCTGAAGTACACTTTCTTTTTTTACATGCTCGCTCTGAAAGAGATCTGGCGAAGACAGTCGGTCATCAACATCGTTTTTCGTGTTTTTATTTTCTCTTCTTCTGCTCGTTCTGCGGATAAATTGATGATTAAATTGCACGATCGGAAAGAGAATCTCTAATGAAAAACATGTATTCGTGTAATGTACACGCACACACATAAATTTGTTATTCCCGGAAATATTGATTTTAAGTTAAACAACCCATTTTACACAAATTGAGGTCACAGTTGTAATATTCACTAATTGTAAGAAAAATACAATTAAAAATTTTCTTTAAGACAATCTAACTTTTAATTGTATTTTAATAATTTTAATAACTATATAATTCTCTTTCTCTCATCTAATCTTATTCTTAATAAATTTTAGATTAAAATAATAAGTAATAATACGTAAGTATTGTTTAATAACTTATAATATAAAAAACATAATAAAAAAAATACATATAATGTAAAAGATTCATATATGCGAAAATTTTAAATGTATTATTATTTACGTAATTTTATTTATATGTAAAGGCAAACCAAAATATCTGAATAAAAATATCCATGGACAATTCTTGTCAGTTTTGAGAAAAATTAAGTCAAAGTAGTAAATGAACAGTCAGCGATATTTCCAGATATTTATGAAAAATGTCTCTCCCGCGAGTTATCCAAGTTTTCTTGCCAAACAGTTCGTTAAGCAATTCTTGCTCTGACACTCGTGCAACATCTCTAAATTTTTGGCAAGATCGTAAACGAAATAATACAGTACTCGAGTGTAGATCGTGATGCGAATTTTTTAAAACGACCCAGATAATACGGATCTTGTACGAATTAAACGTAACAAATATCGTTTCATTTCATTGTACGTACGATACTTAATATTTTTCTACGTATATAAATTATTACCGTCACTTTTACAGCAAATTTAAAAATAGTTCTCTTAACAATATAATATAATAATGATATTGAAAATTGCAATAAGCACAAAAGCAAGTCCATTGTATTATTTTATCGAATTACTATGTACATACATACATACATACACGCATTCGTTTTCAATAAGTGACAGTCGATTGATTAGCATGATAATACGATGACACGTCCATATTAGTAATTACCGCGTGATCAGATCGCGGAAATGTTTAATAACATACGTTTGTCAGCAATCTATGTGTAAACGCGCGTCGCGATACGCTCAATCCGCCATGCAACGCGTTTATCAATTAATGCCGCGCGCGTGTCTCGTGTCAAATTTTTATTCCACGCTACACAGAGACGCGTTGAATTTCATCGAGGAATTCGCGCATGACACGTTCCCCGTATAACTTTCGCCAGAATTATCCGTGGAATTGCCGGAGTTAAAAAGTAGCCGGTGGTGCAGCGTTGGAAGCTCTCTCTCTCTCTCACTCTCTCTCTCTCTTGCGCACACGGACTTCATTAAATTGATAATGGATCGCATTCCGCGCGAGTGGAGCACAATAGACGTCCGGACGTTAAACGACGCGGCATTAAAACTTGCCTGGGCAACATCAATGTGAGTTGCTCACACATGCATCGCGCTTCCGTTGCCCCTTCGCGTAACTATATCGCGATGCGTGTCGGTTACGATGCGCATTAACGCGCTGAACGTTTATACGATAAAATATCACGCCTGGCATTTTATGATATCTCCAGTCAAGTTTAGGCAGCTTTGTAGTCAGTTGCACGACAACATTATCGCAGAGTTATGGAACATTTTGAATCGCGTTTACACTTACTGAATATATAATACATTTCGATGAAAATCTGGCTAATCTGTCACGAACACTATATAGAATATTTATTCTAGCGATTATAATTAACTATTACCACCCGACTATAGCATAGTGGGGTAATCGTAACAATTAAATTGGAGTAATGTGTATAATTAATTTACGCTTGCGAAATAATAAATACAAAAGTCTCATGGTTCTCTCTACGAAACGCTAATTGCGGTGAATTTAAAAGCGCAGGCGCATTAGCGGCCGATTTATTGTCAGTCGGTTTAAATGTAACGCGAAACTCTCACCTTCATTAAACTCCGATAATAGCATACCCTTCTTACGAACTGCGTAATGTAAAATGCATCTTCGCTGCAGCAAACGCGCGATTACATTAAAATCCATCGGAAATTAGTCCGAAGGAAAATTTTTCCGTTGGGAAGGAAATCGAGTAGTTAAAAGCTACTTTGGCACGGAAAAGAGTTTGATATGATATATATATATATATATATATATATATATATATATATTTTATCATTTCTTTAAATTTGCTAGTTCTTCTTTTTAATGCGCTGTGTCAAGACCTCAGCAGATATTCAATATTCAAATAATAAATATAGAAACGTACGACAATCGATAACTTATCCGATATTGAATATTTTTTATCACACCTTTATGTTATCAGTTATTACATAACGCGATAATTGATTTCTATCGTATTTGGGATAGTTTTAACTTAACGTAATTATTAATCGTGTAATTGTTATAACTTAATAATTACTTTAATTTATTAATTTGTAATTTTATATATGTATATATAACGCAATGTATATAATGTCAAGTATATTTTTCAGAATAATTAAAGAACAAATGAATATAATGAAATATAAAAGCAGTATATGTGTAGTACTTTTTAGTATTATTATTTTATTATTTATTTGATATATTGATTTATTTGATATATTGATTGTATTCTTTCTCTTTCAAAAAATAGACCTGATGTCATACATCGTGTTTCGAAACATTGTTAGAAAAACTTTCAAGAATGCGGTATATGACGTGCTCCGGTACAGTAATCGATCGAGCCCGGCGAGCGATCGCAATATACGGACAAACCTCGTAGAATCGCGGGAAAGAGAGCTGCGCGGACGTTGAGCTCGTATAAAGTTTCATTTCCAGGAATTCAATAATCGCTTACATAGCAATAACTCGCGAGCTATTCGATTTTACCCTGCTTCGTCGTTTCTGGAAAATCTCGCGAATCGTGGAATCACGTCGAAATCTCGCGATCGTGTACACACACACTCTCGTAAAAAATAAAGACATAATACCGGAAACAAATAACGATAATGCACCGTCGAGGGACTGATGACGAGAACCGCACCGTCGAGAATAAATTTGCAAAAAATGCGATACGAAGATAATAGCATAATAGCATTTCTCGACGAGCCAGATGCGCAACGACGATTTATACGAGGCTATGTTTATCAAGAGATAATAATTCTTTTATTGCGCAAGAATTAAAATTCAATTTCTTTCTAACACAAATAATATACATATTCATTTAATATAAAGTTTATTGAAGTGAACTCTCTCATTTATTTTTCTGATGACTTTTAATATAAATATCGATGGAGGGAACGATAATTCGAAATATTAGACCGCTGTCCCTACATCATATAATTAGCATAAGGAGTGACAAGTGATTAGAAGATCGCGTAGCGTGCAGGTGAAGGATGGATTCTGTCCGAGATAATTGCAAGCGTAGCAAATGACAAGTAAGAAAGGGAACGTGTTTTCGTCTTACCAGAGAGTGTTACATCCAACGCAGATCGACTCCACGGAATGTAAATTGAGATCTATCTCGCTTAGGGGAAGACTAATTAACCGAGAATCAAATGTCGGACTCTATCTCTCTCTCTAGCTCTCTGCGATGACTAAAGCAAGCTTCGGAACGGAATTCCCGACCGGATCTTAGTCGGGAAAGGGACAAAAGGACCGATCGCAATGGACTTAGTTCGGGGAAAATTAGAACGGTTTTAAACTGATGTTAAACGATTATTAATTAGTGCAAAAACGCGACCGAAGCGAATGTTCTGATAAATATTTTTTTACATTAACAAAGTAATTAAGAGATTATATGTGCGAGGCTCGATCATTCGCGCTCGAACAAGTTTGAAAGAAATAAAATTTCTGCACAGAAACGCGGAACACCTGGTCGAGCATCCATCTTACGCGGAAGAAAACTTTAGGAGCGCTGAATGGCGCACCGCCGAGCACTATTTCCGCTCGGGAAATCTAACGAGCGCAGTTTTATCTGGCAAACAGTTCAATTAGAATTAAAAATCTCGAAAAAATTCGCGATTTATTGCTCTCAATCGCCAAATATGCTTCGTACATTTCTATCGGATTTTATTTTAATGTTCGCATCGAATTATGAGATATAATTTACTCTAGAATCACTTACCCGTGTTATGCTGCTTAATATTTGTGGGCGGGTATTATGAAGTATTATTGCTTTACGGCGAGATATTTATCGCACGATTAAAAACGCGCTCGACGGCCGAGTGTTAGGTAAATTTCGTAGGAAAACACTTTTAACGGAAGTATTCCCAAGTATTACGAAAGAGTAATACTGGGGAGTTGAATACACAAGACGGCAACTGAGATTTGCGAGGGCAAACAACTTATCGCTGTATATATACGCGGCGACAGTAGTACGACCTTTAAATCAAGGAGACAATTGCTTGTGTCCCGAACAAACTCGTTCAAAAGATAAATTCGGCTTGCGTCGATCGAACAACATCCGAGAGTCGCGAGAAAAGATCAATAGAGAACAAATATATACGTTTCTTTTTCCGCGACGATAAATATTAATGCAAAAAATATTTGTTTTTTTTTTTTTACAAGTGCGTGCAACGATTTTTCCGATTAATTTGTAATGTCGGCAAGGTGGAGCGTTTTTTTATGGCACGTCGATTCTGGACGGGAGCGAATCTCTCGAGGCTAGTTACGCGAGAATATTCGCGCAAAAATCGATAAAAAGTTACCACCAAAAATTCGGAGCCAGACAACGCGATTGGTTCGTTCACCATTATCAGCGAATCGCGCCATATAGTTGTGCGAAATTGCGTTCAGCTTTTAAGCTCTTGCAGCATTTTCGAGTCATCGAGACCGCGACCGCAGCTCGTTCGACTAATTTGCCGCCGAAATTAATATGAAGCAGAACTCAATATGATGGTGGTAAATAACATTTGCGGTTGCGGCATAATATATAGAATCTTGATGATTTTAATGCTACGTATAATGACGTTCGATTGATAAAATAATTTCGCTTTTGTTCGCTATTGAATAATGATTGAATAGTGATTTAAAAGCGAGAAATAAAAATAATTTTTATAATTTTATGGATTTATGTCCAAATTTATATATACCTATTTATATATTTTTTTTTCATTTCTATTAATCTTATTATATTCCATTTCCAATTCTCTCTCAGTTTAAGCTATATAATTATATTAATTGCATGCTATCATTGGCTTATTGCGTCCTTATTGATCTTATTTTGAATCATTAATTATTAGATACCTAATTATAGCCTCATTGTTATTTCATACACGAGCAGAATACCAAACGTTTATTCCAAGGTAGTAGAAACGATCTCTGCTTCATATTTATATATTTTTTTCATTTTTATCAATCTTATTAGGTATATTCCATTTCCATTTCTCCTTTGGTTTAAGCTATATAATTATATTAACTGCATGCTATTATTGGCTTATTGCGTCCTTATTGATGTCATTTTAATTTGTTAGTTATTCGATACCTAATTTAGCCTCATTGTTATTTCATATACGAGCAGAATACTACACGTTTATTCCAAGGTAGTAGAAACGATCTCTGCTTCATTTTACACAACTTGCCTCAATCACCTGATCTAACCAGGTAATGAGGTAATAGATGCAATTTGGAAACTTCCTGCTTGACGAAACGAGATCTAGAACGGCGGAAGGTAAATGAGAAAGTCGTCGGCCAGTTAATCTTCCGTACGGCAGACCGGCTCGGAGACGCCTCTAATCCTATAAAGACTTTAAAACTGTTAACGACAAGGCGACCGTATAATATCCGAGTGTAGAGCAGCGACTGAGAAAATAAAACAGGAAGCGCGAGAGCGATAGAAATAACGGCGCTTATTAAAAAATCTTTATCCGTTTATTGTGATTTCGCCGATATTATTGTTAACCTTCTTTATTATCACCATAAATAGTAGGTATATTATTTTCTATAAAACGTAAAGCTTCCAGAAATTTCAATTTTAACTGATATTTAATAGAAGAGAAAACATATATAAATATATTCTATTGTAAAAATTTGATTATTTAGAAAATTGTTTTTGCATCGCTGTTTTTATTTAACCAAGAATAGATTTTATTTGATATGAAAAGCTATATATTTCTCAACTATATATAAATGCATCCCACAAATAATTACTAAAGCGCGGAAAGGAAGGACTTTTAAGAGATGGGAGGAGACGGAAAGAGATTGCAAACTTGCTTATCTCCGCGGAAAACTCAACATCCGGTCTTCTAGTGGCTGACAAAGGTCGCGTCCAACCTCTCAATTCTCGTTTTCTCTCGTTTACCATGGCCAGATCGTCGTATAAAGGCTACGTGATGGTCGGTTAGAAATCTCGTGACCATCGTAAAACGATAATTACGGCGATCTTTTTTTTTCGACGACGATAGCCTGCGCTGAATTCACACTAGCGCAATATCGTTACTTAGATTAATGGATCGAAGTTGTAAAAGTATACCGTCGTCGACCGGAAAATATAGCATTCGCGTATTGACAAACTTTCAACAGTACGAATTAATACATACAACTGTGATAGCGAGCTATATAACAATAATATTATTGTTTCCGTTTATAAAATGTATAAATATCATCATATTTGTGTATTCATTATATCTCTACTCATTAGATTTTGTAAACATACAAATAATATTTGTTTATATATATATATATATATATATATATATATATATAGAAAGAGAGAGAGAGAGAGAGAAATACGATGTCGACAAAGTTTATTTAATGGTATAGTAAAAAGTACTGATTTGCAAACATGCTCTCGTGCTCTAATTTAATTCCTCTCTAGAATTTATCAACAAATGCAAAAGAGCCACAGCTCACATAAACATTCAATATTTAAAAATGTGGACAGAGCGATATTTTGATTTCTCATAGAATACATTTACTTATAAAAAAAGCCCACCCAATTTATACGCGCGCGCACACACACACATCGAGAATATTGGCAAATAAATTCTTTTGAGGGAATCGGGCAAACTCGCGCTAGACAGATAAACGATATTATATGTCGAAAAAAGAAAAAAACCGATGCCTACACATTTTTCGACAAATCCGGCGAAAGCTGTTTCTCGTCTACCTTTCGGGAGACAGGTAGATAGGTGAAAGTTGTAGATTTTCGTAACGGATTCGGAGCCTCGGGACGCGAGAAGCTCTCCCCTGTGTTTCAAACAGCGGGACAACTTCGGTGCAGCCAGCCAGGACTTGTTTACAGTGCGCCTGATTTATTCGCGCGGGTGCAGTGTTCCGAGCGCGTGATATATATTTATCGTCAAAACAGTAGTCGCTGACAATTTGGAATATTTATTCAGCCATGGCTCTCGCACGTCCAGCTCGATTCTATTTAACGTCTGTCCATCCGTCTGTTGCGCGCACATATCAGTATATATGTGCGCGAAGAATGTGCTACATTTTCCGCGTAATATGATTAATAACGAATACGCGCCTATTCCTGTCATTCGCCGTATGTGACGCTGATTTATCTCTCTCTCTCTCTATCTGTAATACGATTGTGTCGGCTTAAATAAATGCTTCTGCAAGAAACGTACGCGAAAATATATGTCCGCTGATCGTCACGTTAAGCCGGTCGTCTGCGAAAAGCTGCGAGATCCAATAGTTCGATATAACATGCCTCTAATCGGATAATGAGAAACTGATAATCCAAATGCATTTTACCGGATAGATGAAGGGAAGGAAATTCCTCTTTCCTTCCTTTCGACATCTCTCTTCTCTATTTTTCTTTTGTCGCGGATTAAAATGCGTTCATTATTCTTCTTTCCCTCGTGTATCTCCCTTTATTCTGCGGCCTTCTGCCGCGGCAATTCGTTCTCGCGAGAGCAATCGCGCCCGTGATTGTTCCTTCATCGAAATTCCGGCTGTCGAGGATTCGATTAACTTCTTAGCCCGTGGAGTTTCTCTCGCCCGACGTTATCCATTTTCCAATTCCATGTCGCGCGTGATTGCACTATTGTTCCTACGCTCGACTTGCTTAGAAATATCGCGCCGGATCATTATTTTTTCTGAATGCACGAAATGAACTAATCAACTTTTCACTCGGTACAATCGAACAATAATAAGTATTATCTTATACGTATGTAGGAATGAAATGATAAAAATGTTCGCGCAATCTTATCGAAATCACATTAATGCATCGTAATGTAGGTATATGTGAAATTCGAAAAAAAAACTCAAAGGTACGAAGTTGAAAATATTCACCCTGGAATCTTTAATCTTTAATCGATCGATTTTTGCTCGAAATAGTTAAGTACCGTATATATCATCTATTAATAAAACATTTACCTTGCACTCGTAAAACACATACTACGTGTAAAATCACAGCACATTTGCAAAGTACTAAAGGCGGAATATGTATAAGAATATGTATGAGGATTTTTGCGCAAATTATTGCGTGTGAAAGTACCTTTACGCGCGAGGAATGTATCTTTTTTTTCTTTACGACAATTGCTTTTCAAATGCACAGCAAAGCCTAGCGTAATATAAAAGGTAACACGAAACTCGCGGAAAAAGCAAAAAAAAAAAAAAAAATATGAGGGAGATAAAAATGCAACGTGCAGCCGCAAATCTTCCACGTTGCTCTTACCGGACTCTTTCGACGGCTCGTAAATGAGAGGAGCGTGCTCGTAAAAGTCTTTATGATCGTCACATAATAACATCACCAGACGACTCTCCCTCTTCGCGATTTGTTCCACGACGATCCGGCGATGAAGCGTTTCGTAGAGCGACTTACCAGACATTAATATCGCGTACCGTACGATTTATGGCAGCGATTATTTATTAAAGCGACGAGAAGTTCACCGTACCTAAGGTACATCAACTTCGTCGAACGTTCATGATTATCAAGCATAATTGAATAGCGATTCGAGTAACGTGAATTTATGAGGTCGATGTTTTAACGCTGATGCGGGTAATAACTGATAATGAGCATAAGTATAATATGTGGAATAAAACTTTTCCGCGTATAATGATCTTGCTAAAACAATTGTATATACGTATACCGCGATGTATAGCCGTAAAATTTGTTAGAGCAACAAACTCAACAATTGTCACATCACTATATGCAAATAGTTCTCAAGCACGAATAACAAAAAACGCAATAAAAAGGGAAAAACAAAAGAAACAAAATAATTGCAACTGTGCATCGCGTTGCAACGAAGTACACGCGCTCGCTAACAACGCGAACGTTACAAAAACGTATATGTAGAACGAAGTGTCAAGTCTATCAAACAACGCGCAACAAGGTTCGTTTGACTGCTTAGCGTTGCATGAATCAATTGACCTATCTCCGCAGCTGCGACTGCAGTTGCAACGGACCGCGCATTAGTTAGCGCACAGATGAATGTAGCGGGGTCGATTCCGAAATTGCCGCGTTCGCACCAATTGCAGCCGCATCGACATGTCGATATTAAAGCTATACTGCAGGCGGAAATGTCGCGCCGTGCCGCGCCGGCTGCAAGGCGGGATTGATGACAGATGTTGCATACCGCGAGGGACCGGGTTTGGATATAAACGATCAATCGCGCGCTCGATAATATTCGCGTGGTCAATACTACTGGTAAACTGTTGAGATGAAAATATATATATATATCACTCTTTAAAGTGTGTTAGTCTTTTGAAATATTGTCTGCAATATTTTATCCTCTATTGTGTAGTTTTCATTACATAAAATTAAAAAAAATCCTTGGTCGTAATTCTTTTAAAAAAATTGTAAATTTTTCTGAACTCGACTGAAAGCGACTCGTATACTCGAGTTTTCTTTGAAAAAGAAAAAAAAAGATTATAATTAAAGTAATCTTCTTTTCGTATACGTGAGCCATCTCTTTCGCGAGATACAATATTCTTCCTCTCTTTGAAAATTATTTTCGTATAATCGATAGATACCTATTATTGCAATTAAAATATTAATATTTTTCTGATGCTTGCGATTAATAAGGATAAGTTCGCAGCTCATTTTAGTTCGCTACAGAAGCAAGAATCGCGACAAAAAATTTGCCATTATTTTCAGAGTAGCTTATCGGATCTTGAACCCCAGCAGATGCTGCGGTAGAAAAAAGGAGCAACTCGTGTCGGAATCGACAAAAGGGCAGAATCCGCAGAAGCGAGGCTAACGAGAGTAACGGTTCGTTCAAAGGGTGGCGAAGCATTTTAAGCGGCAGCAACGCGAAGCCGGGGTCTCTGTAGTCCGGCTTCGTTCCGCGCGAAGAAAAGGCGCCAAGCCCTCTTTTCCCGCGATCGTATGATTAAAAAGATGTCCGGCATCCGCAGTTCGCGCGCTATGGATTCCATCCAATCAACATCCGCGAATCTCTTTGCTCTTCTCCTTTCTTTATCCACCGAGAAAAGCACACGCGGTTCGCTACATTGTAACGGTGTCTGTCGATTTCCATTTTTGCCTCTTCTCTTATTCCCTCCCTACGCTTTTCAGGCAAAGTTTAATTTTCCGTCTACAGCTTCACGTCGACGGTGGCACCGCCCCTGCTTTTATAACTCGCGCGCAAAGCATTTGCATTTTCTCGAGCGCCTTTTACGCGAGCGTGTAACGATGTAGAGAATATGTAGATGATCATATTTCGCACAGACACAGGGAAGGTCACACGTAACGATATTGCGTATTATTCCAAAACAGTTACGTAGCATATTAATGGTAAAGCCATTATGCAATATGTACACGAAGCGGTCTAATTACAATTGAGTGCGAAGTATGCGAGAGTAAGAGGCTATTTTCGTAAACAACTCTTGATAATGAACAGCGTTCTCGTAATCGGAAAAATAAAAATCGAAATTAATCGTATAGGTATAATAATAATTCTTCAGTATGTGTGATGTCGATGGAAAATTAGCAAAAGAGACAGCCAGTGGTTTATGCATCGATGATTGGTGAGAGCGTATATATATATATATATATATATATATATATATATATATATATATATATATATCGTATGCGACCACGGAATTTACAATCAAAGGGGAACACTTACTATCATTCACGCCGATCGCGGCAAAACAAAAGGCCGGCACGATATTGTCACGAGTATGGAAGTCAAAGAGAACTATTTTCAATTAAACGCCACCGCGAAACCACACCACGGCCGGTTATATTGAAATCGAAATTCTAATTAATTCCCACCCGACTCTCGGGGCATACACGAACGCCTCTCGATTTTTTTTCAATCGAAAAATAGCGCGCGGATGTACTTTCGAAAAATTTCGCTCATCATTTGCCGTGTACGAGCCGTGCCAATTCCTGATTCCACTCGTTTTTTTTTTTTTTTTTTTTTGTCACCCCATCGCAATCCGCACGTCGGTAGAGCTATCGGTGCCTATAAAAGAGTCGCCTGAAAATTGATTTTTTTCCACCCCTCCTTCGGCCTCTTTTCCCACTTTTCTCAGCTTGCGGCCTGGGTAGGAAAAGGCAGAAGGGATTGACGGTGCGCCAAAGTGGTTCTCGACGAGTAGATCGTCGAGGTTCTCGCCAATTACCGCCTCTTCGGAGGAAAACGAAAGAGAAGAAGAGACGGTGAAAAGCGAGGAAGGGCAAAGAAGAGAAACGAGACTGATTCGATCGAAAGTCGTGGACCTCGCGCGATAGGCGAGAGAAAAAGAAGGAGCGATATTGTAGTGTCAGATATCGTTACGTCGACGATGAGAGTGTACCTGCAAGTGAGGTTGTTTCCTCTGTGATGCCTTAGCGAAATTGCTCCGCGCGAGAAATTTGCGCGAATGCGAATCGAAGTAAAGGTTCTCAAATACGAAATGACTCCCGTTTAGATAGCGAAGAATTGCAAATGCATTGAGATTCCGAGAAGATTTTACGCGTATGTCTCTACATTGACGACAAATTACTCGATAAATGCTCGTTATAATGTTTTGCATATTCGCACAAAATTCATTGTGAACATTGTAGGATAAAGTTTGTCGTTCAAATTATTATATTTCGACAAACTTATAATTTTCATAAATAAAACATTACTTTTTGTTTGAATAAAAATCTTTACACGTCAATCTCGAATTTTAAATATGTAACGAATATACATATATGTGCGTGTAACTTTTACATATAAGACAGAAATTCAGTGATATACATTAAAGAACCAACGGCGACGTAAAGAGCGCGGAAAAATTTGTCGGGCACTTCCGGAATATCGTCAAGTCAGCGAAAAGCACGAACGTATGAATAGTATGAGTCGCACGGAACCCTTTTTCCAGAAAGATTTTTGCCGCAGCTTTTGCTCGCGCCGTCGCAAGTGCACGTAACGCCTGATTCGGTTCCTTTTGAAGGAACGTCGAATTCGCGACGAGCGAAGCGACCGGAATAAATGACGAGTCTGCTACGGGCGCCGTGACGCAACGCCTCGATTTTCGTCGTGTCACTCGACAACACGCCGTGCGATAAATCTTCACATTATTACAGGTTATCAATCCAAATTTATCATACTTATACATTCTCGATCGTATATATAGGTATATTTATGTACTGCATACACGCAAGAATAAATTTTCGACGCCTCGTTATTATTTAAAATAATTCTTAATATATATATATTAGTATATTGTGTATCAAGTGCGGAAAGTTGACAATTGGTCACGAGTGCGGAGGATAGACGCACGAGCCGAAGGCGAGTGAACAATTGTCAATCCGCACGTGATACACATACTATTTTGTATTACGAGTGCAGGCAAAGTGGCTTTGTGCGCGAGGTGGCCATCTTGCGGCGTGGGAAATCGGCCGCTTTCCGCACAGAAAACACGCACACAAAGCGCCACTTTGCCTGCACGTGTAATACAAATATATATTAGAATTATATAATTATCTGTTTTTTTTTTTTAATATAGCACAATTGTTTCGAGAGATCGTGACACATATGATCGCGTATCTGTCTCTGTATACTGAATGTCTTTGGGGCAATTTGCGGCTTGGGACGCGACTTGGTTTTGCGGGATTTCATATATACGGCTCGGCAATCCAGCAAATTCGTAATAATGCCATTGATTGTTGCAATTTCGTATGCAGTCGAATGCGTGGGAATAATTTAAGCGAATGCATATTGTAGTATAACGCTTTTCCGAGAATTCTCTCGTTGATTCGAATGCTTCGAGCTGATATGATAAAGTCAGGATACACATTTTATCTCGTTAATTATCATTAGTAGAATGTTGTTCTAATAAACTAATTATGAAAATGCATTGTAATAAATGTTTAAATATCGTAATATGCTATTTAGTACATAAAGCTATACGTATTAGTGTAATGATGTTCCATATATTCTACACAATTTTATTATAATATCCCTGTTAATTATCTGCGATATAATATTTGACATTATACTCTCATTTAGAAATTTTACGATAATCCCAAACACACAGGATTTGTACAGCAATCTATTCATATTTAATAATTAATAAAGTTTTAATTATTCTTTTTCGTACTATGCGCTGCAATTCAATTTGAAATACTAGTCCAATTATAATATATTAACCAAGATGTATTTATGTCGTATATAATCGTTACGATGTAACTTGCTGCAATTACCCGCAATTCTTTGCGGGGTTCGCGAGCAGTGAGAAATTGAATTAAGTTGGAGTTTCGCCAAACTGTCGGACATTTTAAAGGTGATACGCGAGAGTCTGAGTAAGAAAACAAGTTACAAATGGAAATATCGCGCGCGCGACATTTTTAGTCGTCGACATCATCTCGCTGTTGTTGGAGTTGTAACTATACTGTATTTGCAACGATGCACAGATTTAATGGTTCGAAAATACATGCGAGCAACGCATCTGCAAAATTTTGGCACGCATTCGCACGACCGAAATTGTTCTGCAAACGAGAGAAAATGAGAGAAATAAATGACAGAAATCGGGGAGCACACCATACGTGACAACGATTCACAAACGAATCGAAATGTTTTTTAAGGGGAAAAGGGAGAGATAAAGCGACCCATTTTTCGCGTTTTCATACGTGATTCCATTGCGACGCAATGTATTTCGGCCGTAAAACGTTATTAACGGCGAATTGTCAAAGAGACACGATTATCGAACCAGCGAGTCTCGGAAATACATAAATGCGAATAACGAATAAATATATACTGTATATATATATATATATATATATATATATTAAATAATTAAAAACATACGCAAAAGATATCTTAACATTTAGTTAAAAGTCTCATAAATTATCTGTCTGATTAAAGTCAATTAAATTACAATTGCCGCCTAAAAACGGTATCAATCTTTTCTCAAACAGAATTAAATTAGAAATTGCCATTGCAGCTGTACGATGTTTACCCGATATTCGTATTACAAATTCTTACGGAATAAGATCTACGTGAAACAAATTGAAAACAAAGTTCCGTTATCTATTTGTTATCTGCCCTCTGACTTTTGTTACTTCGCGGTCTCCGCGATTCCTTTGGCAACAACAACCCCCTCGTGCAGCACGACGACGACAAGACCGAAGTTTTCGCAGGGGCACCGATGCATCTTCGCGGATAAACTTCGGCGCACAAAAGACCGCGATGCAATTCGCGAAGTTTCCTTTCGCCGAGGCTTACGCCCGACTGCAACTGCATTAAAGCAGCTGCAGCGCGCGGGAACGGGAAAAAGTTGAGAGAGCGGCATTTGCAAGTTCTTGGGCCGTGCAGGGCTGCATAAATCTCACGTTATCGTTGCATTCCGTAACTCCTTTCCTTTCTCCCAGCCTCGACTCCCCTTTCATTCTTTTTATCGTATAGCCTCCTGTCGCTCTTTTAACATCGGTTCCTTCAACGCCGATACGGAAACAGACGTGTATCGATACCGTACCGGGGTTCTAGCTTTGTTGTTGCGCATAAAAGAATCCATTATTTGCGTAACGTTGCCGGCAACGTTAACTCGCGATTTCCGCGGATGCTGCGCCTTTTCGAAGAGATTATCGATTAAATATATTCACAATAGAAATAGTTCAACAAAAACCAGATTTTTTGTGATTTCCAGAATCACGCATGTTACATAAAATCCAGCTTTGAATCGCGCCACGAGTGTCAAGAAAAATTAATATAACATACACCAGATATTTAAAACCGATAAAATATCATTTTATATTCACAGATATAAATCGCCTAACTTATTAAATGCGAAAGATGCTGTACCAAAATAATGGACGTAATTAGCATAATTAATAAAGTGCAAGTTTCAGTATCGCGTTTCTCTGAAATCGCGGAAGAGTTTATAATTCTAGTCGTAAAATCTTATCGTGGATATAAAATTTTATAACGGCACTTGGGGAACGATATTACATGCCGTTTTCGACATAGATATCTTCAAGTTGGAAGGATAATGGACAAATTTCTTCTGACCCTTAACGTAGAGGTTGCTGCGCTACTGAAAAGGGAAGCGTGAGAAGACTATTACAACTCCTCTCGTGACCCTTCTCTTCTCCAATAGTCTCTGGATGCCGTTTCTGTTATTTGTGGACAATCGCGCAACCTATTGTTTCGCCTATTTGCGAGTTGTTATATCACGAAAAAGAAAGTTCAGACAGTTATAGTGGCACAATTCTTTTCTCAAAGTTTCTAAAGCAAGATCCCGATATATCTTTAATGACGACTGCGGAAGCAAATGTTTTGACTTAAATTATTAAAATAATAAATTGGTAAAAAATTATAACGCTCTTATATATGATATTAAAATAAAATTGTAAAATTAATGTAAGAACAGGCCAACTCAAGAGCATAAATTATTAGGATGTTAGTGAATATTATACATTTTTATTACTTCCCAATTATACCATATTAAAACAATTAAAACGTATTAATACAATTAAATCAAACGTTTGTTACTTTTCGTATACTTCTGTTAACTGATAAAAATCGTTGAACATCGAAAAATAATTTAAATATATCAAAAAAATATTGCATATATAAATACAAACGTACATCTAAAATAATTTTCAACGATAACATGACATGTTAAATACGTGCTCTTTGAATCTCTCTCGACTGCATTAAAATCAAAAAGGATATTCATTTTTTCAATATTTTAAATGCAATATTGAACTTTATAAAGGCAACGTAAATATGAGAAATCTAGATGGGAAGAAGTCGGGGGTATGTGCGTTTCCAGGATGGCTGAAACTTTAATGTCGAGTATTTTAAACTCGCCGTGACACTCGTCGTTCGATTTCCCTCCGGGAATTGGCGGAGCTTCTAAGCGAGCGATGCTGCGCGACTCCACGAGAGAAAACTGTAAGTATATTTCTCGACTGTGGCGTGCAATTCGGAAATGTCGATTGCCAGCCACATCGGCACGGCACGGCACGAAGACAGCAGAGCTGCAGGGCAAAAGTAACGACGTCTATTTTCCTTTCGGCGCCTAGCGACGACGATCGACTGACTATCACCCCAGAGAGATATACGCCTGCAGATAAAGCAAATACTGCACGAGCATTCCCCATCTCTCGTCTAGATTGTTCGATTCTTCGAACGAGCGAGATAAAAAATCGCTGTCTGATGTAGGATTTTGAAAGACGACACGTGATCTAGAGAGTACCTAACTCGTGCCTTTTTAAATATGAGAGATCAAATCTTCTTGGCTTTTGGAATCAGAAAGAAACCCATGATCGACATCAACGTATATAATTTTCCAGCACAAATTATACCGCAAATATTTTTATAATATTTAATATATCATAAAATGTAGATACGTATCTCTCTCTTTCGCACACAAGTGTGCATAGTGAAGGATAATTAATCTCGCGAGTCCCGTCAAACTACGCGGTCTCTCTGAGAGATGCGGCGAGCAGCCGCAAAATATTCATGGCGGGTCGAGAGAAGAGTGTCACGTGACCGGTGATAAAAAGTTCCGCGGCTATACATAAGTCATCGTAAAACGGAGGACGTGCCGCGCAAGAGGCAGCGAAAGGCTCCGCCGGGGGATTTTCTATGCGAGAGAATAATGGAACGACGGAATAAAGACGCCCTCCTCCACCGTGGCGCTTCGCGATACGATGCCGTGATGGTGTGTCGGACCTCAGTTTCCTCAGTTGCGTATGCATTATGCAGATGTGCGCTCGTATGCGCTTAAGACGCGCTAGACGCGTGTACACGCTTGATGGCGATGGTCTTCGATACACCCGAGCGGAAATGTTGATGGCGTATATAACAGGAAGAATACTCGGATACATACATATATGTATATTTAACAGTGGAAACGGTCGATGTATGCTCAGACAACACTCTCTCCGAGCCAAAACGATGGTTCCATATATCGGTGGATACGATCGGACAACAAAGATACTCGCTCCGGTATAAAATAAGGTATGTGAGTAGTTAAAGTGCTTGTATATCGCTACATCCGGCTGCTCGTGTATATATATATATATATATATATATATATATATATATATATATATATATATATACACGCGAACGCGTTAAATGTATAGCAGCGGATCTGATAACGTGACTCTTTAGAGCTTTTATAAGAAGTAAATTAGCTCCTTCACACAAAATTAGTTTGTTCCAATAATAATTATTCGTAATCTATATCATTTATTTTCGGGCATTATTTAAAAATTAAATGTTATTTTCGTAATAATTATTTTATATAATTTTTTTGTATAAGAAAGTAATTATTCAAATTATCGAAGAGCTTTTCCGTTTTGGTCGTTCGGATAAAAACTGGTTTATCATATTCATAAATATCTATCGATCCCTTTCTTGTTCGTCGTGTACATTAGCCAATTTTTTGCGCACAATTTTATTACGCGACACGTTTTTAAACCGTGCATCACATCTCACAAGAATGCAGAATTAACGACATATTTAGGCGCAGCAAACTTTAGACTAGACATTTTGATAGTCGTAACTGATGGTTACAGGGGCCGACGTAATACGAGACAGGCGACCATTCCTTTTACCCCCGACTGGAAGTAACGTCAGTGGTAGCAGTCGACGTAATACGAGGCAGACGACCATTCTTTTCCTGGCGACAGTCCTGATGTTAGGTAGAGTTGGATTGGGTCGGGCGCTCCGCCGCGCCGGGTTACATATAAAATTCCACGCGCGGCACATGTAAGAAAAGAGAAAAGAAGAGAATAGGAAAAGGGGGAGAAGAATGAAAAGATACAGCCCACGTTTTCTCGCGCATCTCGCTATTGCTCGACATTCGAAGAGACCCGATGTGTCATGAATTTCGCCGTGCGATGACACTCCAGCACAAGGGTGCACACGGGCGTTGCTCTCTCTCTCTTATGGATAATTTGTTAAATTTCATTATAAATTACCTTTCACTTGCGAGATCAGACGTAACATCTTTTAATAGTATCTCCGCATCTGTAACTCCGCACGCAATCTTATAATAAATTACCGAGCTTATATTGATTAATGAAAATATGTTTCCCCTTTCGTATCAGAGCGAAATCGGAGACAACAATGTGAATATAAACGAGCAATGTTTCTGAGAAAAATCAAGATATAAAATGACAGACAGTACCTTATAACTGTCGTCGTAAAAATAAAGATCGCTTGTAATCCTAAACTCTATTCGCGCAAACCTTTTTTATTAAAAAAATCTTGTTAATAAAAAGGGACTCTTACGTTATTATATATTTGTTATCTCTGCCTACGCCCTAAGTAATAATATCTTTCGACGATGCGTAGATCATCGACGACTTTATCTCGCAAATTAATAATTTGTGCAAATTTTATTAATTCCGTTAATTGCTCTATATGCCGACCAGGTTATTCGCGTTGAAGTTGCAAGCGTATGTAAACAAGTCTGTGTGCGTGATGTATGTCAGCCCGGCGGTTAATGACAGCACCGGATGTTAGCAGCTAGCTAGCTAGGTAGCCAGACAAACCCGACTCGCCAACAATTTGCGGAGGCTTCTGCGTACACCCTGATACATCCAGTAAACTCGGTATTGTAATTATCTGCTCGTCTAAAGCCGCCATCGCATCAGATGGTGTACTCTTCGCTAGCGCTATGTGCCAACGTCCTTATATCAGAGGTAAAGCTATAGCTCTCTGCTAGCAGGTTCCGAAACGCTCGATTAATCGAACTCAAAGTATACACTAAAACTATATGCGTGTAAAAAAAATATGCATGGAAAATTGTTGGAAAGCAAAAGCCTATGATTTTTTTTTTTACGTAAAAATTTTATGAATCTGATTCTCGCTCACTCAGTATTTCCCAGTCAACATTGAAAACTAAAAATTTTCGATTTTTCTTCCCGTTCATTTACTCAAGCTCTTTTATTCGCGCGTAGCAATTACGCGAGTTCGAGTAATGATTTGGTTGAATTCCAGCGCGATTCATCAAAGTTAAAAGCACTGTGCTGTGAATAGAAATTCGCATGAAGATGGCGACAAAAGGGTTGGAAACGAGAGAAATGGAAAATGGGACATCGGAAATAAATGCGTGATGAAAGATACCTCTGCTCTGAAAAAGGAAACTAATCATCCCGTCCTCAATAATGATATTTTTGTAGTGCGTGAGAATCTACACACATGTTCTGCGTGTATAGATTTGTCCTGGAATATTCCGCAAGTTATGCGAATTTGCGCGCAAACATATGTATATGTACAATCGCAATGCAGTTAAATGAATTTAATCTAACATTCTCCAAATTTATATACAACGTTCGTGTTACGATAATCCTCCGAATAATTCCAGAATAATATTCTAAAGTAAATCAGATCCTGCGATTGAATGTATCGCAAATGTATTTCAACCTTTCGTCAACAAATTAAAATTACATTCGCTGACTTGACACGAGATATGGGATTTCCGCGAAGACAGCATTATAAAAAAAAAAATTATCTCGAAAATATAAATTCACGCGATACCATTGCGTGGTATTTTTATCAAAGGCCGACTCGTTTTCTTGAATCATACGGATAGCTCTCTCTCTTTTCCGGTCTCCGCAATATCGGTCGGGAATTTAAAAAATCCTGACAGACAGATACGCGGAGAGAAAAAGATGCGGCGGATGTATCACTGCGAATGTAATAACGTAAGCAGACGTATGTCAGGGGAGTCGCCGAAGTCGGCGTGTTCCGTACTTTCCTTTTAACGCAGCAAATAAAATCTTTGAAGGGACCCGAGGGCTCGAAATTGAACCTGCCTTCCGCGGTCGGTCCGCGCAGCTACTCCCGAGAGAGTTTATGTCGCGCTAAATAGGGTCGGCATTACTGGCCGTGGTACGATAACGCGTATACACGCGCGGAAATGACGACACGTTGCTAACTGGTTCGGCCGGTTTTCTCTCTCGGTTCGCGGGAAAGAGAATAATTAAATCAGTTGTGCCTAGCGCGTTTCTTTGATATATGTTAATAATAAAACCGCAATTCTATATGTTAATAAGCGAGCGGTACATGGTAGATAGTACGATAGATGTGATATGACAATTGGGAATATGCGAAATTATTCTAATTATTCTCTATTCTGCCCGTAATATATAATTGATGCTTTAATTGTATCATTGTCAATACAGTGCTTCTTCGACAGGAGAGAATGTAATTAATTTCTATAGATTATTATAATTTAATGATATAAAAATTGAACCACAAGAGAGAGATAATTCTTTACAGAAGAATAAAAGAGTTTAAAAAATTAATTAAAAAGGTACTTATTGTTACATTTTTATTATTCTTTAATTAATTTTAAATAAAAAATTATAATTAATAATTACGTCGTCGCTAATTTCAGTTTACTCTAATAAATGTCTTTTTATAATCCAGAGTGAAGAAGACCATTAATAAGCTACATTTTCAAATTTGCAGCGTAGAAATAATCAAAAATTATAAAACTAGATTATATATGGCAGTATATACCTGCGGATAATCGTAGAATAGTGTACAAATAAAGGTGTATAAACAGTGTTTTAGCACACCTGTTCCCCGCGTGTTCTATAGCAGCAAAAAGAAATTCAAGGAAGTTAAGAACGCCATAAGGGAGAACGGGTAATGGTGTTTTCGCGGAATGTTCTCTTTTTTTTTCCAAGCGGCAAACATAATCGTAAGCGAAAGATATGCGGTAACCGCGAAATCCCTGCGGATTTTCTTACTCGAGATATGTTCGTTGAGCGGAGGAAAGTGTGCGCTTCGTCGTCAAGGAGAAGAAAAAAGGGAGAACGTTTTTTTTTTTTGAACATCTGCTTGTACCTAGCTCTTTGGACAACCGCGCGGATGACGTCTACATAAAAATAGTAATCTCCACGACTTGCGTGCGAAAAGTATTCAAGTAGTTTAGCTGTAAAATAAAATCGGCATGTATATGGAATGCGAATTCGATCGAAATCGTTTAAAGCTTGTTTGCAGCCTTATATAGGTATATTTATGATCTTTTCTCTTATCGTTCTTTATTTTAATATACCGTAAAAAAATAAATTTATGTAAAACAAAGTTGGTATTATTAACTCTGAAATTTGATTTCTAATCCTATAATACTTTAATGTTGTGCTTAGTTTCAAAACCCAATTATGAAAATGTTTCTTTCCACAAATATTGACCGGGATAAATTCACAAATATCCTTATATATACGCATCTTTCAACTTTACATTATATCGGCATCGCGATTTACATTATCCGCGCCAGCGCATGAGAAGCATGAAAATAGGGGGATAAAATGCTACGATCGCAGAATCGATTTTTATACGGCAGTTTGAATTTACGATGTTGGATTTTAATATTTTCAAATTTTTAATAATTTTTTTTATCTGTCGCGTAACAATCTCGTTACGTTCTCGCTCATAATGAGCAACACGAACTGATGCAAATATGAACCGATCAATTATTGCTTAACGAACGCGCTGTCATTATTGATAGTATATATACATAATAGTGCGACAATATATCGGGGTTTGCTGATGCAATCATTAGCGTAAAAAAATTTTGTTTGAAACAAAGACACGAAGTAAAATAATGAATAACACAATTTTGTACGTGGAAAAATTTTTTGAAATATATTTTATTATTAATTAATACGTATAATTTTCTTTTCGCGCAACAAATCCTATTATTTTAACAAAACCGAAACTGTATTTGTTATCACTCATATTCTTAACACTGTATTTATATACATATAAACACTAGATATTAATTATGTTTAAATGTTATGTTATTTTCATAATATTTTAGTAGATAATCTAGTTAACGATTTAACATGTATCATAAAATCTCAGTAATTTTCAATAATCGATGATATATATTCATTAAAAAAAGAGAAATACGCATTCGTTGTATACTTATGTTATTTTATCAGAAGAAATAGCGAAAAGCGATATCGCATGGTACATATCGATCGCGAGCAGTCACGTCGCCGTGCGGTAGTTAAAAGTTTCAAGCAAATTTCACCGTTTGCCGACAGACCGGATTTGGTTTCATCGCATTGCGTCCGCGCGAGTTCTGTAAAATCGGGAATTTATTCGTCGCGATGGAATTTTCGGGGATGACGAATTTTGCGGCTCATCCCGCGGGCGCCCGCGACCGCGAAACTTGTTACATTTTTTTGCCAGTCGCGAAAGGGCGCAAAATGAGAAAATTCCGCGGATATCTCCGACATGCTGTTCGAAAATTAGCGACGATACTGCAGCAGCAACCCCCTTTCTCTACCGCAAAAAACCGCATGCTCTCGCCGTGATATTTCATTGCAATGTGGCTTGGTTTACGATTTCACACGTGAGCATCGTATTGGGTGAACACAATGAAATCAATTTGAGTTTTACAGTGAACAGTCAGAATTAGTAGCTTTTCTACATTTGCAGATAAAAGGGAGAACTTTGTTTTAAACCGATGTTAGGAAAATAACAAATGTGAATTTTAATATTGACAATAGTTAACATATATAATCGAGATTTTTCATCTGTCGTTGGAATAGAAAATTGTTCTGTGTATATATATTTTTTTTTCGATTGCAAATTTTTGAAATTAATTAATTATAAGTTGAAAATTTTTATTTTATCTTTTTTGATTGTATAATAAAAATGTCTAATTTCTGATTTCAGAAGATCTTAATTATACCAAATATATGCGTTTCATGGTTTGGCATAAATAATGGTTTTAATGTTGCATGTTTAATACATGTTAATATTACATCCAATTACATGCAGTCTGACAGTACTATTAGCAAACATTGCCCTGTATTAGAGTTAAGCACTACGATTTACCATATGATTATAGAATCATATCTGTAAGCTAATAGCTATCTCTATAATTTGATGTATATGTGAGAACACTTTTTCTCAAATTTTCGAATAAAATTTTAGCAAGTAAAATAAAATAAAAAATTATATAATTATTAGAAATAAAAATAAAAATACTAATATTATTTCTGCTGTTAACATATTCAGAAATAAATAATTTTTCTTCGTACAATATTTCCCGCACTTGCGACTAAAAAAAAAATGCACCTCATGAAAAATTGTCACGATCAATTAATTCGGAAAGAATAATAATACGACTTTTTGCGAATACTGAATTTTGAGAGAGAAACACACGTTGTTATTACGTAATATTTGCGTACAGAGTAGATTACATCACATACGAACGAGTGGGCCACTCATCCGAATTGAGAGAACTCGCGTCGATGTAATTGACGCTACCGAGGTTACACAATCGCGACAGCGCCCTTTGATCTGTCCTGTAATCCAAAGAGCATGGCGTTGATAACGCGACACGCTTATTACGCCAAAAATAGACGTCGTTAATTAAAACCCTTGACGTGAAAATTTTACTCGCGAGCGCGAATGTTCTATCGCGAAGCGATCATATCGCACGGTATGTCGAAACTTTCTTTCCGCGATATTTTCGTAGAGGTATTCATTATAATATAATATGTACGAAAATACCACCGCTGTTCCATGCATATACAACAGCTTGTATTTCACGTATCATCGCATTCCTGAACACGAACGTCCGAATATCTCGGTTCATAATACTCATCCGTGATGTAATTCGGCTGTATAAATGCTGGGAAAGATAGGTGGGTGGAATAATCTGACGAATAGTATCTGAGATGTTGACCTATCTCACGAACTAAAACGCACCGGACTGATATAACTGGCCTTCTGTCGCGATCGTTATTCACGTAACTCGGGTCATCATCTCTGGCTGCCGCCAAACGACCGCAATTTCCAACGTTACAGTTGGAGCAGAGGATACTTATGAAGGTACAACTATCCCGACATTCCCCTCGATGTTCCGTAAATGGTTCAAAGGGTTCCGCAACGGACTTCGTCAATTATATCGCGTCGAATTGTTATTTCCGAACGAAGGATCGTGGAAAGTAGCTGCTGCATGTACGCAGGTATATCGAGCAGCATCGCTTGTTTGATATTGTAGACACTTCCGGTCAGTGATTTGCGCGATTATCGGAAATTTGTTGGATTAAGCGATAAATTGCGCTCTCTCAAAACTATCACGTTATTTATTAAGTGTTAATCGGTAACACTATATTCCCGGTAATAATGTAGGTATATATTAATTGCAACAATAACAGCGAGAGAAAGAGGTATCTCGTTATTGTATCGATTCACAATTACATCAATCGAAAAATCCGTATCTTTTGAAAAATGTAATATATAAATAAAGCGGCAAAACACAATATTGCAGTTGCGAGAAAAGCCTAATTACGTTCTTTTCTATGTATCCGGGTGTCCGAAAAAAAGTGCAAAGCGATTTTAGTACTCTCGTTAAGCTACATGCAAATTTAGCGACCAAAGTCGGGGGATTTGGAGGTCGATCGATCTAAAGGAAAAGAGAAGCGCGAACACACTCTCTCGAACCGGCAAAGGTGAACAAAAAGTAGCGCTAATTACAAAAGCTGTAGGCACAAAAAAGAAAGTAAAAAAATTGAAAAAATCCACCGAAAAAGCACGAGCGAAATTCTGCTCGCGCCTTTTAAAGAATAAATAGTGTACCGCTTTAAAACGTATAATGTAAAATTTGCTATCTGATAATTAAACGACGTAAACACGCAGCACCATTATAAACATTATCGACACTGAAAGAGGTATAAAGTGCCAAAAATTGAATATCGCGTTTATTCGTAACATTTTCCAACCGTATTTTAGCGTATGTCGTTAAATTTTCAATTATATTAATCATACGCTTCATGACGATAATATCGGGATATATAATTAACGAAAATATTTGTGTTCTGATAGTTTACCATAAATTAAATATTAATTGCAAAGATTCAAATATTTGTATCAATTCTTGGTATGATTTCCATCTCCAGGTTTAATTTCACATTTTCTAATCGTCTTTATAACACACACACACACACACACACACATATATATATATATATATATATGTATATTCATGACCATAATTTCTCAAATTTTATTACTTCATCTCCATTTTTTCCATTTCTCGGATATGTCAGAGTATAAAACCGGCCGTTCCCATCTGTTGCGATTTTATTTTAGAATCAAAACAGGATTTTTGTAACTCGCATAGCGGGTAAAAAGATGACAATGGAACGCAGAAATGAGTATAATCTCGTCCTCATCTGCCGCAGGGATTCCAATGTTAAACGCAATCACGAAATACACACACTCGAGATTTCTCTCTATTCCGCGCGTTTCCATTTTCTAAATATCTTTCTTGTATTCCGCCCGGCCGATCTCGCCTCCAGGGATGGTCGATTCCTGGGGACGGCGCAGGAACTGGAGCGGCGGACCACCGAAAGGGACGCTTGCCCCGCAGCCTGGCTTGCAGTTACTTTTCCTACACATCGTTTGCATATTATTTGTGTAAGCAGCAATGCATATGCATGCGGCGGCGCATCCGCCGCCAAAGAGGCAGTCGTTGCAATTGGATTATTCGACGGGGCCGAGCGGATAGAGCGCTTATAATGGAGAGATACCAAGGAAGAGAGAGAGAGAGAGAGAGAGAGAGAGAGAGAATGTGCGTGGTAATATCGTCGTAATTAGCGTTGGCAAGCACTGGATGTTCGTTCATCCTAATTATGTACCGATACGCGCGCAAGTGATAACGCCAGGTCCAGTTATGATCCGCTTCAAATCTTGGGAATTTTCGGAGTTAAAAATGAAAAGGGTCAACGGTAATCGCGTGAAATAATTCATGTACGAGAGAGAGAGAGAGAGAAGGCTCAGAGTTGTACCTTTGAGCGCTTCTAATGCACCGCTTCCGTTCATTGAACCGCTCATTGCATCTCAGTTTCCAGTCTATCATGCATGAGACGACGACGACAGGGAACACCGGAAGCACCGGAGATCGTGCTATCGAGCCGATACCTAAAGGCAGCATCAAATCAGCTTTACGATATCCTACCTATGTACATACTCCTATGTCAATCGATGGAGATTCTCGACGTGGATACATACTCGCGTATGTATCATCGAACCATCCACCTGTTCGCTGTAGTTTCCCTTTAAAAAGACCGCTTCTTATTTAGCCTTTAAAATATTCTTCGAACGACTCCCTCCGATGGAATTTGCCGAGTTATTCGAGTTGTAATGAATTCGACCGGAAGCTGTATGCTCCGTCATTCGGGGAATGCACGTTTCTTACAATCTTTCAAGATCGTCGAATTTTATATTCTGATTTGACAGAGAAAAACGAGACACTCATATAATATATATATATATATATATATATATATATTTAATATAATTAATTTTTTCAGCGCAATAATATAATATTATTTAATCATTTCTAAATAATTATTTTTGTTTGGCAAAAAAGTTTTTTACTGCTTCAGATGCAGATTTTCAAGATCATTTTCATAAAATCTCACAAACGCCGATATCTCATTAGACTTTCTAACTATTAATTAATATAATTAATTTTTTCAGCGCAATAATATAATATTATTTAATCATTTCTAAATAATTATTTTTGTTTGGCAAAAAAGTTTTTTACTGCTTCAGATGCAGATTTTCAAGATCATTTTCATCAAATCTCACAAACGCCGATATCTCATTAGACTTTCTAACTATTAATTAATATAATTAATTTTTTCAGCGCAATAATATAATATTATTTAATCATTTCTAAATAATTATTTTTGTTTGGCAAAAAAGTTTTTTACTGCTTCAGATGCAGATTTTCAAGATCATTTTCATCAAATCTCACAAACGCCGATATCTCATTAGACTTTCTAACTATTATTTAATATAATTAATTTTTTCAGCGCAATAATATAATATTATTTAATCATTTCTAAATATTTATTTTTGTTTGGCAAAAAAGTTTTTTACTGCTTTAGATGCAGATTTTCAAGATCATTTTCATAAAATCTCACAAACGCCGATATCTCATTAGACTTTCTAACTATTAATTAATATAATTAATTTTTTCAGCGCAATAATATAATATTATTTAATCATTTCTAAATAATTATTTTTGTTTGGCAAAAAAGTTTTTTACTGCATTCTTCAAAATTCATTACCGTTTAGGGTATATCTTTCTTAATATGAGAGCGAGGCCGAAATCGATATATAGTATATATAAAGCATCATGTGTAAAATTATATTATAAAATTGTAATTTTTCTTCGTGAGAGATAATTCGCGGCTCTTTCAATCAATTATACTTTGGGACGCTATGAATAATAATATAAGATGACAGCTAATTTCGTGGGAGAGACATCTTTGTAAACCGCGCGCGTTCATTCCTTTATTCATTTATTCACAACATTTTATTTTTTAATACACTGCAATTTGAGAGCGTCACGCATGCAGAGAGAATTGCAGCGTTACCGCGCTCGCCTTTGTGCGGCCTGCTGGCGCAAAAATGGCGAAACACGACGAGACGAGACGACGCGACGCGACGGGGCTTAGGTTGTCGCCCGACGCCCTCGGCGTCGCGGGGAAGATTAAACGAGCTCCGTGATAAAAGGCGAGACACGTACAGAGGTAACGCCGCGGATGCGCGCAACGATCTGTCTCAATAAAACTCACGACGTATCATCGGTCCAACGGGTTAGAAGTAATTCCGAAGAAAAGGAACGAGTAGTGGCGCGCTATAACGAGGACGCGTAGTTTTATTTCATTTCATCGTATTTCGCTCGTTTCGGAAAATCCACTGCGAGTGTCAATGTTTCTGAATTGAACTGCGAGAGAGAAACGAGTCCCTCTTCTCTCTGATAGAAATTGAACTTTGCAAATTGAACGAGTGAAAATTGAAATAGGTATATGAGAGACTGTCCGATACTAAATGAAAGAGAGTAGACGAATATAAATTGCGATAAACATGATTGAATTGTATATATGTATATTGCAAATATGTTTACATAAAAATTATATACTTTGTTGATTTTTTTCCTACTGAGTTTTCAAATGTGTGCAAAAACACTTTTGAATTTCTTCTATCTAACAATTGGCCTCGCCGTTCTTAAAATCTTAACAGATTGAGAGCACTCGCAGGATTATCGTGCTTTCACATCTTTCATTGTCGACTATCTACAAGAAGAGTCTGATAGAGAGTCTAATTTGAGACAAAGTCCTGAACCGTACGCTGCGCCTATAAATGTAATGGCTAAAACTCTCTCGCAGATCGAGCGTTTTAACTTTAAAACTCTGCTTTCAAAAGTTTATAAGTTATTTCAAGCTTTCTCTCTCTCTCTCTCTCTTCCTCTATTACAATTATTATTCTCTCAATATAGACGCTGCCCTTGTCGCCCTCCTTCAACAATTACCGTCAATATATTTTCAGTAATTCAGAAATTCCTTAAAAAATTTCATTTGCAAGTTGCAAAGTTTAATTCTTTACAGTATATATTCTTTGAATAATATTTTGAATATTATTAAAGCGCATAAGATAACTCGAGATACATAAAAAGTTTCCCTAAACCAAACTACTTTTCAAACTTTCCTTTAGATATATTCTTTGAACGCATGTTAAAAGCAAAAAAAAAAAATAATAAATAAAAGCACAAGTAAAAAAAGCGTGCATGTAAAGCAAGGAAATAAAAATAATTAATTAAAAAGGTGGAGTGAAATAGCATGTCACGCACATTAAACTGATAAACGCGATAGTAAGCCAACCGCAGCCGTGCAGTCGAATTACGTGATCTCTGACTAGCTACACCGCAATTGAGGATGCACGCGATAACCGATAGTTTTCAAAGTAACGTGAAACGTGTTTCCCACTTTCCGAAGACTCGCGGTGGCGGAAGAGAAGCCACAGAGAGTACAAGTTTCGCCAGAAATTTGAAAACGCCCAACTATTTCGTAATCTAGGTTTAATTAATGATATTAGCGTGTATATTACGATCGATAAATAGCTTCGATCGCGAGTATGTGAGCCCTCCTGCTAATAAAGTTTTCCTCGATTTTGGCCTCGCTCTCATATTAAGAAAGATATACCCTAAACGGTAATGAATTTTGAAGAATGCAGTAAAAAACTTTTTTTCCAAACAAAAATAATAATTATTTAGAAATGATTAAATAATATTATATTATTGCGCTGAAAAAATTAATTATATTAATTAATAGTTAGAAAGTCTAATGAGATATCGGCGTTTGTGAGATTTGATGAAAATGATCTTGAAAATCTGCATCTGAAGCAGTAAAAAAACTTTTTTGCCAAACAAAAATAATTATTTAGAAATGATTAAATAATATTATATTATTGCGCTGAAAAAATTAATTATATTAAATAATAGTTAGAAAGTCTAATGAGATATCGGCGTTTGTGAGATTTTATGAAAATGATCTTGAAAATCTGCATCTGAAGCAGTAAAAAACTTTTTTGCCAAACAAAAATAATTATTTAGAAATGATTAAATAATATTATATTATTGCGCTGAAAAAATTAATTATATTAATTAATAGTTAGAAAGTCTAATGAGATATCGGCGTTTATGAGATTTTATGAAAATGATCTTGAAAATCTGAATCTGAAGCAGTAAAAAACTTTTTTGCCAAACAAAAATAATTATTTAGAAATAATTAAATAATATTATATTATTGCGCTGAAAAAATTAATTATATTAATTAATAGTTAGAAAGTCTAATGAGATATCGGCGTTTGTGAGATTTGATGAAAATGATCTTGAAAATCTGCATCTAAAGCAGTAAAAAACTTTTTTGCCAAACAAAAATAATTATTTAGAAATGATTAAATAATATTATATTATTGCGCTGAAAAAATTAATTATATTAATTAATAGTTAGAAAGTCTAATGAGATATCGGCGTTTGTGAGATTTTATGAAAATGATCTTGAAAATCTGCATCTGAAGCAGTAAAAAACTTTTTTGCCAAACAAAAATAATTATTTAGAAATGATTAAATAATATTATATTATTGCGCTGAAAAAATTAATTATATTAATTAATAGTTAGAAAGTCTAATGAGATATCGGCGTTTATGAGATTTTATGAAAATGATCTTGAAAATCTGAATCTGAAGCAGTAAAAAACTTTTTTGCCAAACAAAAATAATTATTTAGAAATAATTAAATAATATTATATTATTGCGCTGAAAAAATTAATTATATTAATTAATAGTTAGAAAGTCTAATGAGATATCGGCGTTTGTGAGATTTGATGAAAATGATCTTGAAAATCTGCATCTAAAGCAGTAAAAAACTTTTTTGCCAAACAAAAATAATTATTTAGAAATGATTAAATAATATTATATTATTGCGCTGAAAAAATTAATTATATTAATTAATAGTTAGAAAGTCTAATGAGATATCGGCGTTTGTGAGATTTTATGAAAATGATCTTGAAAATCTGCATCTGAAGCAGTAAAAAACTTTTTTGCCAAACAAAAATAATTATTTAGAAATGATTAAATAATATTATATTATTGCGCTGAAAAAATTAATTATATTAAATAATAGTTAGAAAGTCTAATGAGATATCGGCGTTTGTGAGATTTGATGAAAATGATCTTGAAAATCTGCATCTGAAGCAGTAAAAAACTTTTTTGCCAAACAAAAATAATTATTTAGAAATGATTAAATAATATTATATTATTGCGCTGAAAAAATTAATTATATTAATTAATAGTTAGAAAGTCTAATGAGATATCGGCGTTTGTGAGATTTGATGAAAATGATCTTGAAAATCTGCATCTAAAGCAGTAAAAAACTTTTTTGCCAAACAAAAATAATTATTTAGAAATGATTAAATAATATTATATTATTGCGCTGAAAAAATTAATTATATTAATTAATAGTTAGAAAGTCTAATGAGATATCGGCGTTTGTGAGATTTTATGAAAATGATCTTGAAAATCTGCATCTGAAGCAGTAAAAAACTTTTTTGCCAAACAAAAATAATTATTTAGAAATGATTAAATAATATTATATTATTGCGCTGAAAAAATTAATTATATTAATTAATAGTTAGAAAGTCTAATGAGATATCGGCGTTTATGAGATTTTATGAAAATGATCTTGAAAATCTGCATCTGAAGCAGTAAAAAACTTTTTTGCCAAACAAAAATAATTATTTAGAAATGATTAAATTATATTATATTATTGCGCTGAAAAAATTAATTATATTAAATAATAGTTAGAAAGTCTAATGAGATATCGGCGTTTGTGAGATTTTATGAAAATGATCTTGAAAATCTGCATCTGAAGTATCTCTCTGATAAATAAAATAGCGAGAGAAACGCAATAAGGAGATGTACGAAAGGATTTCTACGATGATGTTACGGCTTGAGCGATATTCTCAACGCATAACCGATCAAAGCATACGGCATAATGGCTCTCAAAGATCTTCTTTAGTCTTCGAGCCACATCTTCACTATGATATGCTGGAAGAAAAATGCAAAGAACAAAGAGAAATTTATCACAAAGCGAATAAAACTCATTTCTTACAATGAAGACGAGAACAAATAAGAAAAAAACTGTTACTCATCAAATTATTATTAACTTTTGCCGGCGATTATATATTGCGATAATAATAAATCGTATTGTATCACGAAAAAAAATTAACATGAACTTTTCAATTCAATGTATCAACATATTCAGCAAATGTTTTGCGATTTTTGTATCGCGCTTATATTTTAATCCGCTTTTTCTTTTCCGAGGGAATGTCCGATACATTCGGAGTATATCATTCATACGCACAGAAAGTTATATCAGAATTTAAATGGAATGTATTTAATTAACGAAAATTTTGAACTAAAATTCAAATTTCAATTCAAAATTTAATGAGAAAGAGAGCATACCAGCCCCAACGACGGATATTATTTAAAGTGGCAGCTGGAACTCTGCGTAATGCAATTCATTGTAATGCACTTCATAAAGGATTGCTTAATAATTTACAATTCGTGTTTATGTCTAACTTGTTTAACGGCTTACCACACTTTTCTGCCTGCTGGCGCTATGAAGTTTATTAAATTCCACGGGTGAAAAGTGAAACGCCGAATCTTGCATAAATGCATAAAATCGAGATGACTTCACGTTGCTTTATTAACTTTCTGATTATCAAGAAATATCTTGAGAAAAAAGTCTAACTTTGTATATATCTACATAACAGCTTTCTTGCGTTAGAAAATGTGCGGATGACAAAATAAACGATTCTTGTATCATAGTTATATTGCAGATACGGTTATAAAATTTTCTTTGTAAAAATAGAGTTAAAATCATCCCTAAATCACAAAAAGAGCAGAAATATGCAAATGCATTTTCATTTCATATTGTCTCTCTAAAATAAAAGAAAAATTGCTTAATCTCAATATTTTGAGAGAAACTTGCACGACAAATAGCGCGTAATCGAATATAGCCGCGTACACAGATTGCGATAATTATATTTCGATATCGCGATATTGGATAAGCAAGAAATACCCAGTCAGTAAATTTTGCCGAAAATGATATATCGACCTACATCTACCAAACATCCCGTTGCAGGTTAAACGCTTGTGCGTACCCTTTAATAATGTCAATCCATGTGCAACAGCCTTAAGGTCGCGACACGATGCATTTTGAGTGACGTAAATCCAGTCAATTTCCTGACCGCTTTCCAGCGCGTCGCTATTGTCAGCATAATCTACTCAAAAGCCGATAGTGTCGGCCGTGCATGGACATTTTGAAAGTGCGCGATGTAGCGCGACGCACCAGCGAAGGCCATCGAATGACGTATTACGGGGGAATACGCGATATTCACAGAAATGTCAATCCGCTGTGAATGATATGCTGGGAATGAGGATCGGTATTGCATTAACTCGCGGATCAGTACGAACGCGCAATCAAACGTAACGTCTAATGGTCGAACGCACATTAATAAAAAATAAAAAAAATCGTATATTCGCGCGCGATCGCCGTTGCTGGTCAAAATTAATGTTTTTCCTTTATTGAACGTCGCGCAACTGCAGCGGTAGATCGTATTTCTCGGCTTTCGCGCGCATTATCCAGATAATAAATGCGATACAAAATTGTATCTGACGCGTTTTCTATTTTCAGCAACTTTGTTCCACGTCTCCGATGTTATCTAAGTGCGACGCTTCATAAAACCACGGATAAAACTCCATAGTGGTCTCAATACAGTCCTTAAGCTGGTACTTCTTATAACTAATCGTACAATAGTCGAGGTAGCAAAAGCTAACTACGTATAAAGATTTTGTCGTATTACATGCATTTTTTTATCTCTACAAATGTTATCGCGAATAATTTTTGAACGAAAATCTACGGAAGAGTTACGGCAATTCCCGAAAAAATGTCAAAAATGATTTCAATGCGAACACATCTTGTGATTTATCAGAGTACCACGGAGACTCTCGTGAAAATATTAACACAAATATTAATTAAACCTATTAATTGAGTAACAGGTGAATGAATATAAAAGGCGAATATATCAGGTGCAATTTTTCAGACCACTGAATTTCCATTTTCACCCTCTCGTAAAAACGCTTTCAGTGCGTCGACACAAGTATATTATATATACGCGCGAAAATAATTCGTCAAGGAGAAATGGCGTGGTGCAATAAGTAACGTCGGGCGTGGACGCGAATAAGAAACAGACGGGAATGAAAAAAAAAAAAAGAAAAAAAGAACAAACGCGTATGTGGCAGAGTTAAAAAAATAATAAAAAAAGAAAAAATCCCGCTCCGCGCGAACGGGAATGACCGCGCGTGGATGAAATATGTTCGTTCGAGTGCAGCAACGTGCAGTGCAACCGCAACTTCGGTGCACCGCATTTTCCACCGGTCGAGTTTTGTGCGTGCCATGCGAGAGAGGGAGAACGCGCGCGCGCGCGTTCAAGGATATTTACGATCTGCGGTTTGCGCGAGGTATCGATTTGCGCACGCGGGTCGATCCGCCGGGGTATATCCATCGAATTCGCGCTTAGAATAACAGACGGACCCAGTTTCGCAATGGAGTGTGATTTCACGATCGAGAATTCTACCTATAGAGCTTATATCGGGACAAACTTTGAAAAAAAAAAAATGTTAAATTACGAACCGTTTTAACCCTCAGTTACCTCTCTGGGCTACGTTAACCCGTATAAAAAATGATTTTTTCGAACTTTTAGAAGATCACTTTTCATTTTTTCTCAAATATCTCGAGTCGTAGAAATCTGGTGGAATTTGTACCGATATATGCTTTTTTCTTACTGTCTGGCGTATCGATTGAAAAAAAATACTTCAAAATAGCTTCATTAAATCCAGAAATTTAAACAACAGAAGACTCTGGGTTACTCTAACCCATGAGTGGTAAAATAGGGTGGCCAAAAATGAGTGGTAACTGAGGGTTAAGAGAGAAAGAAATCGAGAGATATATATTACCCTCATTACGAACGGACTGATTTAACGAGGTGAAGAACAAGGGTAATATTTAATACGCTCTTAATAGCGCTCTTAAATTATCCGATATTCGTCGTATCGGGTGTTTGAGAGGGACGAGCGATTTTAATTAACATCGATGGCTGCATCGAGATTCGTATCGTAGTGGGAGAAAGGACGACGGCTGGCGCACCAACTCTCGAATTATCTGGGAATATCCAAAACGAAGAAATCGGCCAAACGGAGAAACGAAAAGACGACAAAGAATGGTCCAAGAACAGGTTTTCCTTCGAGAAGTGGAGAGTGCCGGCAATTATAAAGACTGCTTCGTCTGCGGGGAACGTCTTAACGTTTTCTCCGGTAATTGCGTCGTATCACCCCCACGGAAAAATAAAGAATAACAGCGCCGAGTAGCTGGGGAAATAGAGCGAGAGTTGTTGGTTGAGAGAGGGAAAGAGTGAGGTGAACCGTGGAAAAATCGCGAAGGAGAAAAAGAAAAACGGCTGAAAACGAAACGGGCAGGAGGCTGCAAATTGTCGGTCATCTTCTCAAAAGGAGTTGCTTTCGTCCCAGCGTTCCCCGTCAGTCAAAGACCAGGACGGATCCTTCATCCCTATCATCCTATCTATCTATCTTCCGCGATATTCGCGCGCGAGAACTATGAAGGTATTATGCTCGTATTTTACTTTCCATTGTGTCTGATTCAACAATGCCCGGCGTCGTTTATTTCTTTCATAAAGCCTAAATAAAGCGACCAATAACGGGGAATCGCATATCAACGTCAGCGCCGTTTGTTGCAGCAAAGTGTTAGCGCTTTTTCACACAAATCGACTTACTTACTTCATGTACGCCGGATGTTTTGCAGGTTTGTCCAAGTTTCCTTTGTACCGTTTTCGTTGATCGACTTGGGAGTTGATCTTTTCTTAACAAATATTTGGCCTTCGTAATTCGCAAGTTAATATTATGTTTAAGGGAAACACGTTCAGATTAAATATATACAGAGCTGTAAATGGATTGCTCCATCGAAATAATGTGTGTGTGTGTGTATGTGTCTAAAAAAATGTATGAAAATTTTAAGCGATCAAAGTTTTCATAGAATAATATCATGTAATATGTGAAGCTCTATTACGAATATTTTAAACTATTTAAATATTGAAAAACCTTGATTTTTAAAAATATATGAATAAAATATTATATATTTTACATACAAGCATTTTATCGATAGTTAAATTTTGTAATATTAATATTGTAATATTAATTTTGTGATATAATGTATTGTATAATCGTATCTTTCACGGGATGATGATGATTCTAAAAATGCATTATAAATCAGTTCTTAAAATATTATCATATAATATGCAAAGCTTTATTTGGAATATTTCAAACTATTTAAATATTGAAAAACTTGATTTAAAAAAATATAAATAAAATATATTTTACATACAACAATTTCACAGATAAAGTTAAATTTTGTAATATTAATATTGTAATATTAAATCTTCACAATTAATTGTTGATAAAATTTTCACAAATAATAAGATACATTTTAATTCGACCAAAAACTGGTTATTCATTTATTGAAAATAAGTACACACCTGTGTACTTATTTTCAATAAATGAATAGCCAGTTTTTGGTCGAATTAAATTGCATCTTATTAATTGTAATATTAATTTAATATTATATAATCGTATCTTTCACGGAATAATGAGGATTCGAAAAATGCATTATAAAAAATCAGTTATCGAAAAATTATCATTGTGCCTTGGAAATGTTTATGAGAGAACAATTCAACATAAAAGTATATCCTTCATATATATCAATTTGTTTTTGTCATGTATACTAAATATTCGTGTTTTGAAAGCGTGTCGAGATACCTCACTTCAAAAGCCCCTATCGGCTGTATTAAGGAAATAAATCTGAGTTTCTGTTGTCTTACGTGTTGCTCGCCCGTGAATGCCTTTCTTATCCCCAGGTGGTACGCCATGCATTCAAATGAACTGCAAACAGGAGATATCAAGAGTATCGCGAGTGAGCGGAGAACGGAAGGGAAACGGAAGATGGGAAGTTTGAAATAAAAACAAATGCGTTGGATATACAGGGTGTCCGGTAACTAACGGACCAATGATTAAGGGCGGATTCTCTAAGGGCCAATTTAGAGACGATTTTTCCTTAGCAAAAATGTTGAGAAGTCAATAATTTTCGAGTTATAAGCGATTGAAAAAATGGGTTTTTTTAAAAACTAAATGTTTTGGAGTTAAAAGTCTAACATAATTATATTCTGCAGTTAATTTCAGGTAGAGTTTACTATAATAAAATTTTAATTTGAGGCTTAGTTATAAAGATACATAATGACAAATATTGGAAAATTGTACAAAATGATGACCTTTTTCGACATTTTCGCTGAGGAAAAATCGTTCCCAAATTGACCAAAGAATCCATTTGTGATCGTTGGTCCGTTAATTACTGGACACCCTGTATAAGAGAGACAGGGGTGACGGAAAGAGGAACAAGCGATACAACGGAGGAACGATACGGCAGTTGTAAAGGTTCAAGGGATACAACTATAAAAAGGAAAGATAGTCGAGATAAAGATGGCGGGGCTGACAAGATGGAGCTGCGCGAGCGAAAATTAAGGGCGACAAACGGGGTTAAAAAGCAAGACGGGCGCGCGCTTGTAACTCCGAAAAATTGAGGGAAACACAGATATGAACGTGGAGCGCACACGGTGATGGAACATCATGATGTGTGCGAGGATGAGAATGAGAGAGAGAGAAAAGAGAGTTAGAATTATGAGTCAGCGCTCGAGAAAGCGCGGGTGGTAATGCTGAGAGCGCCGACGGTGGACGAGAAATAAAAATGGAACGAGAATAAACGACTGGCTAAATAAGGGGGAAATATTACGGCACGGTGGTAGGAGAGCAATAGATAAAGGTGGACGCGACGAATAAGGGGAAATCGTACTAACCAGAAAATATACGAAACGCGGAACACGCCATGGAAAAGAGAAGAGTTTACTCAAGAGAAAGTCTGAAGTATGAGAAAGGCGAGGTATCTCCAAGTGAATTTGCTAACGGATGTATCTCGGCAGGTATTCCTCCGAGAATTTGAAAAGATATGTAACCTCGTCGGGAAGGAGGTCTTGATAAGACAATGTCATATTAAAGAGCAAAGTAAGTATTCGGTATGAAAAGATCAAATATTTGTTCACATTTGCAGAGAATGCTACAAATTATTCTTCAGCTTTAATTCCGGTTATTTAGAGAATCCACATTGTTAATTTATTAATTTATTGCATTAATTATAATAGTTACACCGCGTTCTCATTTAACATATGTACCGGTATTTTCGCTTAAAAAATCCCACGTAAAATGATGAAATTTAATATTTGCTCTGGCACACTAGATCTCATTAAACCTCGATGTTGAATACCTTCTATTATCGAATCATTAATTATCCCAGCGTATTAACGGGCTTATTAACATTCGATCGTCGCTATATATTACACGCAGTTTCCCTTTGAACCCTCAGATTACTTGCGGTATGCGCGCACCTTTTTGGTGCCGTTTGGTGTCGCATGAACGATTTAATTTCGCTCGAGGTGATTTCGTACAGGGAGCGAGCTTTAACTTGTCAGCTTTAACGCAGAATATCTATCTCCCTTTCGCCACTGTATCGGAAAGAGCGAGGATATAATCTGGAGAGAGAGAAACGCGCACGTGACGCGACGTCGGTATTAAGAGGATGCCGGAGGTATGTTTTTACCGACCGAATACGAATATTTAGTTTTTTTTTAAATAACTTTTTATTGACTATACTGATCAATAAATCCTTTTCCACGATTAAAGTACTTATAAAAACGGACCGCGTTAGCTATGATTGCATATATAAATCATATAAAAATAAAAAATTACAGTTTTGTTATCAACTTCTTGTGTCAGTTCGTAACAATACTTATTTGATAAAAAAGTTCTGCAGTTTGTCTGTGCATGAAATATATTGTAGTATACGCGGTAAGGATAATATGAAGAATTATTAGTAAACGATTAAAAGTGAGATTGCAAGTCTAATAAAAAAATTAAAAACATTTTCACGCATATGTGTTGCATATGTTTAGATATGTGTGGTGCTAACCTATCGGAGTTCGGCCGTCACTCCGGCATCCCCTTAAAACACACAAGTAGGGACAAGAGATAAGAGCTGATAAAGTCCCGGCGAGAACATAATTGCGCTTCGGTATAAGCCCCGCTTTAAGTCCCGATGTCTTCTAATGTAATTTTGTTTGCGAATCCCAGAGGCGAACGCGGATGAGAACAAATTGGGTTAAGGGTGGTTCTGCGGCTTGTGGCATTTCACTCGTAATTCTTTCCTTCCCGTGCTTACGGGCGTAAATTAGTCTCCATCCCCCTTTTCCCTCCCCCGGCTCACCTTTCCGTGGCGAATCTTTGGTGGGATCTTTCTTTTTTTTCTCTCGTTTTCGAAGCGTAATTACACACTTAGTGCGCGTCGCAGTCTCTCTACAAAGTTAATGTTTTAATATCTCTCATTTATCGTATTATTTATTTAACTAGAATGAAGTTATTTTCGTTATTTTTGTTTCCCTCCTCTCCTCTTCTCGAAGAATTTGCATGAATAACGGTCGGTTATTTAATCTTTTAAATCGCTTTGAATATTATGCAACTACGATAAAATGGACGACCCTTTGGCCATATTAGCCTTTGTTTACTGCTATGCGGCGTTCTGTCGACGATCTCATAATTAAATTTCTGCCACGAACCGGATATAAAGCCGGATATAAAGCCTACAAAGAGCGACTGGTAATCGTAAGATCAAAAATGTTGATTCTTATTACTTAAATCCGATTTAAGCTCCATAGGAGATTCAGAATAACGTTACCTGTTTTGTTGGCTGTATTTAGACTTACTAATTCAAAGCTTTAATAAAAATTAAATATAAATTCAATGCTAATAAGGCCATTGTAAATTTCTATCTGCGCAGAAATATTCTGCTTGCAGTAAAGCTGTAAACTGCAAACCGGAAAAACTTTCAATGATGAATATGTATGTATGTAAATAAATGTAATTGTTCGGAAACAATTTTGAGAAAAAGATTCGTATTAATCAATGTTGTTATTTTCTACGTTTAATTTATCTACAATATAATTCATGTAGCGTTCTCTCTCTCCCTCTCCCTCTCTCTCTCTCTCTTCTACAATATTAATATAACGAAAGATTTAATAAATTATTTACATTGCTTATAATATATTGCATCTTCCGTATATTAACTATGGCCACTTACTTTAATTAAACGCGTTCACGTAACTTAAATTAATTGCAATATCGCAATATAAGGATCTATTCCACCATTATTTAAAGACATTAGAAATTGCGCGCAACCTCGCAACGACCAATCTCGTAAGCGTCATAATTTTACAATAATGTTCCACATCGATAACGGGCTGCACCGCAGTTTCATTAAAGACGCAATCCATTATATCGCAGCGGTAATATGGAAATGAGCCACAATGTTCTGCAAGATGAAGTTGGCCGAGGAACACGAGAGAGCTGGGGAACAGAAAAAAAGAGGGAGGACGAGAGTGAGCAAAACGGAAGGTGAAAAAAAAGGATTGCGAGGGCTGAAGGTCGGTACAGCAATATCAGATGGGAAAATAAAAGAGAGATGAACCCCCGGCTGTAACCTTGCAATAATGCTTTCAGCCAATCCACTCCATCCACGCCATTCATCTGTATCTCCCTCATCAACCACTTGGCTGGAGTTATTTGCCTCGTAGATCTCAATCTCCATTTGTCGTTGTGTTTCATTTCGCTGTATACTATCGCGCTTTAAAGCTCATAAAACATACTCGCGAGTCATCGTGTGTGCGTGTATGTGCGAGATTCTCAACAATCATCACTTACAAAAGTCGCAGAATAATAGTATATTATTCTGCTACTCATCGATATCGTTTGGAATTTGAAAGATTAAACTGACTCTTTTATACAGGCGACATAATTGATCAAAGAAAAGACCAAACGAATTTTTTCTCTCCCTCTCTCTCTCTCTCTATCTCTCTCTCTGTCGCAGAGAGTAATATTTTTAATATATTTCGAAAGAAAAACGGAAATGTGACATGTACAATCACGTAGAGAAAATAAAAAACGAGAATATGACGACGAAAGAAAATTGAAGACAGAAATAGAAGGTAAAAAAATTTCACATGAGAATGATTAAGTGATCTAGAAATGTGCAAGAAGTTGAAGCGTATAAAATTATTCAGCGTTCCGAAATTACGGGTTAAAATGAAATGTTTTAACTTCTAATTTTGCACAAAACAATTTCCAGATGAGCGATTGGCCGACAAAATTGTCGTTTTGCGTAATTATGAGAATTTAATTTTCCTGCTAGAAACGCAATTTCGTGGTACATTGTCAACACATTTATGCGTATAAATTAGAGAATTACATCAATTCAATCAAATTCACATCATTCGCATTTTTATGAAAAGTTTCTATTATCTTTTAATATGCATTTGCAATGGAAAATACATCGATGAGTACTTTTTGAATAGTAATAAATGAATAAATAGAGAGATGTTGTATATATATATATATATATATATATATATATATATACATCGATAATTTAATCGAATAATTAAACATGCAATAATATGCTAATAGCAAATACTTTTCGCATATATTAAGTTCGCCGCAGTATATATTTTAAACTTTTATATATATATGTTATATATGAAATTTAATTAACAGAATATAAAGGATATATTAAAATTTGATTAATGAAACATCGTTAACTAAGAGCAAACATTCTTGTGTTCGCATGACAGATTCTTATTGTTAAGACAAATAGAAATCCCAGAGGCAATTAAGGCTAGGTACGATTATGCTGGTAAATACGAACGTAAATAAGAGACGTTGCTGTCTGGTGAAATTTAAAGGGCATTTGAATGTCTATAACTATTCCCGTAACTATGTTGATTCCGATGCACGTTTCGTTGAACTTCGCAATTACACAGCTTCCCGGAATTTCAAAGTTGGATAGATTGTTGAAAGATGTCCCCGAAATATTATATATTTATAGCCCTGTACACAAAGGAAATTAGTAACTATTACAAGTTCTATCACTTGTAATTTCCTAGTTATAAATCAAACACAAGGGAGTCGAATTTCATTACTAATATAGTATTTGGTTGACGTGCCGCTACGATGGAAATTTCCGAGAAGATGTATAATTATTTCTGCACATTTGACCCGCACAGAAACATAGAAGTAGGAAATTAAATCAATTAGAGTACAAAAATAATCAGATTTTTTTCTAAAAATAGACTATTTTGCTTAATTATTTATATTAAATAAGTAATTAAAATTATGATGAAACATATATTTCTATACCGATCAATATTAATATTAATAAATATTGATTCACAATAAATATTGATTCATCCTACAAGTCAAATTGTACCGAATAATTCGTAACAGAGACAGGAAATGAGCGATCAATACATGAAATTAGCTATATATATAAATATGTAGATACTTTATATTTAGATGAAAACTTTGTGCTATCGCGCGTTGTTTACGTTCAAAATAATTATCGTGCTTCCAACATATTTCCCCATTAATTAGCTTCGAATGAAACATTTCTGAGAACGTTGCATTTACGATCGTATTTATGTTAATGAATACATTTTCATCGATAAATGAAACAGATATAGTTCAGAATGATTATTTTATTGGCGTTTAATTAAGACTTCCTGAAATACTCACATTGTTCGTTCGCTGTGATAAATATGATTAATAATAAAAAGTAGATAATAATATTCCAAATTGTAAATATTGTATTTGACGCACATCGAAGAGTTATTTCAAGAGAAAAAGAGAGAGTACTAATTATATGTATATACACACACACACAATATAAATATGCTTGAATATTTTACAATTACATATTCTCTTAATGAGATTTTTATGCAAAGAATCCCTTTGATTTTATGAACCGCATCGTAACTATACTAACAGAATTTATATCCAGCGTGAAATAACAGGGAAGATTCGCGGGTGGATCTAAAAAAGATAGTTTTTAAAGAGCTCCATAAACGTCGGTAATCGCTTCCTAATCGCGAGCTCGATGAAGAAAATCCCGGGCGCTCAGGGCTAATTATCTCCCGTAATTAGAGAGCCTTTGACAGCGGATAATCGAGAGGAGGGAGAGAGTGAAAAGTTTCCCGTAATAATTTCTTTTCTTGTTGTTCGCTTTATCTCTGCGCAGCCCACGTTCATCTATTCCATCGTTGTCGCCAAACTCGAGGGAGCAGAGATTGGAAAGTTCTTACAAATAAAATTATGCGCTTGCACTTTGATCGTTTCACGAATTAATTACTCTACTGTGAAAAATGCATATAAAATTATCGGAAAATTATCGAAAGTGCATATAAAAATAAACTTGTGCTTGTATATAAATAATGACTTTAATTGACAGTTAAATATAATCTGATTTATATGTGTATGTGTCAAAATGTATAGTTATATTTCAATTGCATAAATTAAAAGTGCATTATTCAAATTGGTAATATCGATATCATTATTTACTTTTAATATTTACTTTATCCGATATATCGAAAATTAATAGAGAGATTTTGTCATTTTTAATTGTATCCCAGAAAATCTCGCGAAAAGCTTTTCAATTTCAGCCAATCTATAAATATCTCGAAGCCAATTGGGATATAGGTATATAATTCCAATATTTTTCTAATAACTTGAAAAAATCGACCGCGTATTAACCAAAAAAAATCTGTCGTTCAATTAATAATTGAAAGTCTACGTCGTGAAACTAAGTGTAAGATCAAGAGGTCTCAAACAGCTTACGCTTTCGCAAGAAAAACTGACATCGTCTTTTCGTTTTGCACTTTTGAAAAATTGTCGGTTTACCCGATAAAAAAGCCGAGAGAGAGAGAGAGATAGTTTTCGCAAGAGTATCGCAAGTTATCATCCAAATAGTGGACAAAATATTACGTCACTTGCATACATACTCCTATACAAGGTACTGGATGAGTGGAAATTCGCTATGATCCGGTGTGAAAGGACAAAGTGATGCCCCCGAGATAATAATTAATGTTTAACAAGTTCCCACCCTTTGCCCTGTATAGGCAAAAGGGGATGGTGTCCGTCGTGGCAACACGCCAACAGTCTTTGTCATCCTCGCCGCGTCGACAGAAGAAAAGTGAATTTCCACGAATTTCACGCCATTAGCCGCTTCGCAGTTTCCCCATCTCCATTCGACGATGCCAAACGAATTTTACTTCCCTCCTTTCCATCCCTCTACCATTGGTCGTTTTCGCGAACGAATTGATTTTCTGCTCGTTAATAGTTCAGATATTGTTTAAATATCTAACATAAATTACGTGCATATACATATATATTATATCATAAATATTATATTATGTAATGTAATATATTTAAATAAAAGATATTTTAAACAACGTATTTATAAAGTTTCTACGCACAGAATAAATAAATGTATAAATTAAAAAATTAAATTGCAGTGTTTCTTGCAAAATATTTCTTAATCCTTATTTTATGTTTAAAAAAAGCAATGCATCGATAAAAAATGCGATAATTTTCAATCAAGCTTATATATTATGTGATCAATTATTGTGTACCTATTATATTCATTAATAGAATGTTTGTGCAAAAGTATCGAAAAATGTGTTCGAATGCAATAGTTCTCAATTGGTCGCAAAAATAAATGTTTTCCGTATTATATAAAATTTCGGATATTAATTTGACAGAAATGTTAATTAAGTTTTTTAAAAGGTAGGTACGCGAAAAAAGGTGCTGCAAAAGACGAATTATTAAATAAATAAGAAGTAGATAAAAATGATTAAAAATTAAAAAATAAAATGTTAACAGGTCCTCAATAAAAATGATTAAAATAAAATAGTAATTAATTAATCAAATATTATACTTTTACACAACGTGAACAATTACGTTAATATTTATTGAACCTATGTATAAAAGAAAAAAGTACGCTCGTGTCTTCTAAAAGTTTGCTACGCATTAAAATTTGCTATACATTTATGTTTCTCTCGAGGATACAAGATTCTCGCAAAAATAATTTCAAAAAATCGACCTATCGCTAAGATATTTAAGCTGTTAAAAATACATACGGGTCACCACATAGCGACAGTTCATTTTCTTTTCAAAGAATAGACGACCACAAGTAAATCCTCTCAGAGGGTACCCCTTATCCTTTTTTCTCCTTTCTTCTCTCGAAAGACCCAAGGCTTTGTAGCTAAGATATTATCCGAGCTATTTCTAGAAGATTTTCTCCGTTATCATGCAAATGGATTTCCGCTTGGTTACATAAATATTTGCTAAAGAGTAATGATATATACTTTTGTCGAGAGGTCTAAGATCCCGACATCGAAAGCGCGCAAGATATCCGAAGATATATAAATAAGTATGTTTATATGCCATAAAATAAGAAACTCGTCAAATAGAATTTAAGAGAAATCGCGCATTTCTCGTCCAATAAAATTTAAAAGCATAAAAAACGAATAAAACTGACATTTTCAGCCAACAGTAAGTTATATGATTCTGCTCTAGAATCATATATATTCTCATGATTAAAGAAGATATTATAATATTTCATAAAAATTATATATGTCACTCGAAATAAAAGTCGTTGTATCATTTAACAATCAAGAATGTAATTTCATATGTTAATTCCAGAGACGCGATTCCCTACGATCGCTTTTCACAATTTTTTTCTCCAACAATTTGAGATAAATTGGATTCGAAACGCCTCGTAAAGGCGCGTGCACGACTCTGTAACAAGATTAATCTACAAGAAACGTGTGACACGTAACTATTCTCCTGCTAGAGGGAGAAAAGCAGATCGGTGACACCAGGGTTCTTTTTTTGTCCTCTCCCTGTCCGTCCTATTGCGATATATAGATATTACTTTTGCAAGCAAAGCCGGAAGAAGAGGAAGGGATGTAAATACGTACCAGGGGCAAAAGGGATGTAAATATGTACGGACATTTTGAAACGTCGGTAGCTCCCACGAGACGAGGTCTGAATGGTCGAACGAGCGCGCTTCCGCTTTCAACGCACGAAAATGGTGCCCGGGGCGGTCGCCATTAGCCAGAGAAGGAGGTATTAAACTCGGCTTGTTGCTTAACGACGGCAACGAGCAAAACGGCCGATAATCGTCCCCCCATGGCATGGAGGAATGGGCGAATGCGGTTTTTCTGAGGATTTTCATGCGTTGATTATTTCAATCCATTGTCGTGTTACATTCCTCGGCTTTCAATGATCGAACCTTGATTATTCGTGTAATTGAAATTCTAAACTGCAATTTACTATGATAGATTAATCGAATACAAAACAAACAAAGAGCATTGTAATTATCAAAACAAATGAAGACGCAGGAAGAATGATAAAATTCATAATAAAATTTTCGAGAAACTCTACATTTATTGTTAGATATGTCTATACGTGTAAACTATACGTACTTTATGTATACATCCTCTATACGTTTCTTTAAAAAAATATTTTTCTGTAAATAACCAATAAAATAAAACTAGTAAAAAGCATTTCTACTCTACAAATATTTTATATTGCATATTCTGTTTGTACATATAATGCAAGAGAACATCGTATGTAAATAAATATCAATATAATACTATTCCCTGAATGTTGTGTTTGCTCAATAATAATATTCTTCCTAAACTCTTCGATCCTTCAAATATATTTAAATCCATTGACAGAATTTTTTTCAATATTATTATTACTCTAAAAATTGTAGCACGTGAAATAAGTGTTTGTAAGAAGAAACCATTGTCGCGCAAGCGCCTGCATCAGAGAGTTCAGAGAGATAAATCTGTCTACATACAGATACGTGTAATTCTCTTCTTACTCGTGGCCGGCCAAAAATCAAAACTCAAAGTTAAATTCAAGACGTCACGGACATTCGGTGCCTCGGGGAATCCTTCGTCAGTTACGTTCTCTCAATCTGTCCAGAATGAAACACGCACATCGCCGGAATCGATATTGCAGCTCTCTCTCTCTCTCCATGTGCACAGTTCGTACACACAGAGATTCATCTATCCTCGTAAATTTACTGCCCGGCGAATAACGCGAATTCATTCAGACATCGTAGACCGACTGACGCGGACAAAATTTTTAATATTACATTTTATATGTATATTCTCTTTTAATAAAAGTATGTCGAGCATAAATGATAAAGTTAATGTGTTCCGTTATAATAAATGTCGTTGCACTACAATAAATTGGAATCTTCCGTCGTGAACCATATCGTATTTCGTGAAAATATACGGTTACATCTCTCGTCGAGAATATCGAGATTAATCATTACTGCTGCAATTGTGTGCAGTTGCGTAAAAAAAAAAAAAAAAATACAAATCTATTTCTAATATGATTTCTTGCCGGTTTATTTCCACCTATTTATTTTATATTTATAAATATGTGGATATATTTATCTCGGTGTTGTGCTTGAAAGATTTGATGTGTGCATTTTAGTTGAACGACTCAATTTGTAAATTGAGATATAGATATATATATATATATATATATATATATATATATATATGCATTTTGGCTATTAAAATTTATTAGGATGTTCTAGAGATGAAAATGTATATAGATATTACAATATTATAGCAGTGCAATTTTCTCGTGTAACGTGTAGGATGAGCAATAAATATCTTGGCGTTATAACAGAGCTGCATTCGCGATCCTTGCTTATCGCTGTCGATAAAATATGAATACTATACTTGACTATATTAATATACAGTTACCAGAGATATCGAGTGATCAAAGATACGATTAATGTATGTACAAATCACATTTTTTAGCATCCTAATATCGCAGTAAATTCGAAACTTTATACAAGGATAGTATCAGAAGTATACATAATATGAGAACATATTTTTAAGAGCTTTTTTTTCGTTTAAAATTAATATTTTTCTAAGCGTATTGAAAATGTAATGGCCGAATGTTGATTGAATCTTGAATAGAATCGAGTATCAAAGCTCTTCCATCGAGATTAGTGCTCATATTTACATGCATTCGATGCATCAAAGAGCGAATTGCCGATATGTCAGAATATTAAATGCGAACCATAGTAGTGTATAGATGATTTAATAATGAACCCAAAATTTTATCCTACCTATTACGGAATACATACTGTGAATTATCTTTCGAAATTTGATTAATCCCTTTTACGTATTTCAACACACACGCGATTCAGACAAATAAATTATATAGCTTAACAAACTAATCTCGCGATATGTAAAAATAATCCTTTGTGCGTCGCGTTTAAATATTTATTACTATCATCTTTAATGCAATATTCGTTTTTGTGTGCAAGCTTCTCTCATTAAGCGTATAACTTCAAAGCATTTTCCATGGCGTGAATTCTATGTGAATAGCCGTCAATTAAAGCAAGGCTGTTTACCTCGAGATCAAAAGGACCGGCCGCAAACCTTTCGCCAAGAATTTTTAATGCTTACCTCTTTTCCCTCTATAAAAAGCTAAGAGTATCCTAAAAATATCTTAAAAAAAAAATCGACACACATACACACACAAAACACAGCACTTACATAGAAAAGTTGGCGCGATTACGGGACGAAGAAAGTTGCCACGGACCGCGCGCAATCATTAATAAGGTCCACAGGCAATTAACAATTCTAGGCTCCCGGACCCTTCATTAGGAAGAAACTCTCTTTTCACGATCTACTCGCTGCGGAAGTCGCATTAAACCGATAAGTTACAGCGCCCGATCCCATCCGCGGCGTCGATTCATTTTCTCGAATTCCTCCTTTCGACTTCTCGCTGAATCGCCTGGGAAATTCATCTCGTTCCGGAAAACTCTTTCATTGTGCAAAGGGTAAACTGGTCGGTAAATGAGCGTTAGAAGTTAGCTGAATAGTTTTACGTATAAGTTACACGTAAAATTCAAGTAAAAAAGAAGCTTTTTTATACGTATCAATCTTCCGGTGAAATTATTTCTCACGAATCTAATTGTAAGAAAAACTGAGTTTTGCGCGCGCTTCAGGTCGAATTACGAGGGCAGAAAAAGGAATATAAAATAATATTAATATATAGAAAGGAGATAATAAATTTTTGGAATATTATCCGGGATCGATAGCGCTGCAAAGAGAAAAATGGCGTTAGCCATCCGGCTACATAATCCAAGATTAAGGTCGACTATCTTCTCTCGCGATATGCGCGCGCGACCTGAAATTTCAACCGTGTAAGTTTCGCGCAAAAACCGGAAAGCGGATTCGCACGGGCAAGCCGGAAATACTCCCGGTGACCTTTAGATGAGCCGTGCCATAAGACAACGTCACGGCGCATTTCACGCGGATTGTGCCGTATATTTACGAGCGGCGGTATAACGACTATTCCTCTTTCCTTCAGTCTCTCTGCTATTTTCACACCTGCTCGCCTGTGTTGCATATATATATATATATGCTGCATCATGAATATCCGACATTTTTTTATGCTTTAACGCGCTTAACAGGATTTAGCGCGACCGCCAGTCATTCTTTCGATCGTTTTATCCAGAATTATATCGCGAGACAAGCCGTACATGGCGGAAATAGAAGCAGAAAAATAAAAAAATGATAAATAAATGTAGTTAATCAGGAATTTAATTAATTGCGAAAATAACGATAGCTACGTTTATCTTTCTCTTTCAAGCTTTTTTTCGTTGAAATTAAAAACTGTTGCCGAGAAATACCTTTCGTTTTAATTCAAATTAACTTTGAATCCATGCGCATAAAGTCAAACGTTTACACGAGAGAAGAAAGAAAGAGACACCGGATAGCTCAGATATGTCGGCAATCTGGAAATAAATGAGATCTCTACTTCTACACTGCTACTTCGCACTGCTATACGCAGTTTCACCTCCCAAGTTAACAAGATTCACCACGACGCGTATATATATAAATCCCACTTACAGTTATAATTTCTCCCTCTCGCTGAGAAATAATTTCTGCGAAAAAAGTATATTACAGAAAAATGTACGCGCTTTATATTATTCTTATATTTGTATGTTTTACGATGTCTATACAAAAATATTTTGGCGCCTTTGGAATCTCGTCGAATATGCACAGAAAAAACAGTATCCTTGAGAGAATTCAAATATGCTTTGACTCAAGTATATTTTATCCTTATAATAGCACCAAATATAAATAATTTTGGATAAAGGATAATTTATCCTTAAAACAAAGTGCAAAATATTCTTGGTTGAAGCGGAAATTTACTTATAAATATTGCAAGGACAAGTGACAAGTGTGCATCGGATATAAGCGGTACTTTCAAATATATATAATAATTCTTAGTTCAAATGTGACTAAGTTTGTTTTTACCATATGCGATTTTTAAAACAAGAATATATCTTAAGGATAAAATATACTTTACACAAACTTATTTATTATTAAAGCAAATGAAAATTTGTGATTACAAAGAGCATTCTATGCTTAAATCAATCAAATAGCGTTCAAGAATAAAAATATACTTGAATCAAGGATTTCTTTTTTTCTGTGTGTCTTAATAAATTTCATATCGGGTTTTCTTCTCTTACCGATAGTACACATATAACGCAAAGTAGGATGTATCCGTATTTACTTTCGACAAACTTCCTGTCATTAAGCCGAGCTTACTCGGTTCCTGTAAACACGAAATTCTACATACTCGTCGTAACAGCTTTACGCCAAACTACAAGATTATAGTCTAACTACACGGTGTGGCGGAACGAAGATGTACCTCTAAAAGGGAAGAAGAGTAGTGACGACACACGATGCATTTCGAAACGAGATCGTAGAACGCGCGTAATTAAGAGAATACCGCACAGAAAAATCAGTATTCTTGAGAGAATGCAAATATGCCTTGATTCAAGTATATTTGATCCTTATAATAGCGCCAAATATATAAATAATTTTGGATAAAGGATAATTTATCCTTAAAACAAAGTGCAAAATATTCTTGGTTGAAGCTGAAATTTACTTATAAATATTGCAAGGACAAGTGACAAGTGTGCAGGTACTTTCAAATATATATAATAATTCTTAGTTCAAACGTGACTAAGTTTGTTTTTACCATATGCGATTTTTCAAACAAGAATATATCTTAAGGATAAAATATACTTTACACAAACTTATTTATTATTAAGGCAAATGAAAATTTGTGAATACAAAGAGCATTCTATGCTTAAATCGATCAAATAGCGTTCAGGAATAAAAATATACTTGAATCAAGGATTCCTTTTTTTCTGTGTTAAAATATTAAAATATATATACAACAATATAAGCATAAATTTCGAGTAATTGTATATATATATGTAGATATTTATTTTTTACATATTAACTTCGTCATTTTTGAACTTATATAATTCATAATCGATTTACGTTTCGTCATTATAAAATTGAAGAAAATCAATTTCGAATTCATCACAGAAAAAAATCATTAAATTTATCATCAAGAATGTTAAATTATTTATTGTCTAATAAGACTTTCTAATGTGGCAGACACAATACACATATGCACCGAAAAAACAGTATCCTTGAGAGAATGCAAATATGCCTTGATTCAAGTATATTTGATCCTTATAATAGCGCCAAATATAAATAATTTTGAATAAAGGATAATTTATCCTTAAAACAAAGTGCAAAATATTCTTGGTTGAAGCTAAAATTTACTTATAAATATTGCAAGGACAAGTGACAAGTGTGCAGGTACTTTCAAATATATATAATAATTCTTAGTTCAAACGTAACTAAGTTTGTTTTTACCATATGCAATTTTTATTATTATTTATTTATTATTAAGGCAAACGAAAATTTGTGATTACAAAGAGCATTCTATGCTTAAATCGATCAAATAGCGTTGAAGAATAAAAATATACTTGAATCAAGGATTCCTTTTTTTCTGTGCGCGTGTGTATGGAACACAATAAAAAATCAAAAGCGATCCCACGGGACATCCCGCGATAACGCGGCAATATTTTCCTTCGATCCGGCTATAATAAAATGCCGCGCGCACACATATTCTTATTACATCGGATTTAATCGATCGCGGTCTTTTCGATAAGATGCAGTCGTGTCGGGATAATCGGTGGAAGACACACGCACAGAGTCGGAGAAAAATCTCGCGCGTCGAGCGATAACGATATTTCCCGCTTATATCCGCTCCTTTTTCCCCGGTTTCCCTCGATATATACGAAGAGTGTAGACGTAAGAAATATCCGGATCACACGATCCCACACCCTCTCCTCGAATATTTTCCTCGATCTAAATCCTCCCTATATATACACGCGACGACGTGGAAATAGCTCGGCATGAAAAGAAGTACAATAAAACACGAAAAATCCAGTATCGAGAGGAAAAAAAGAAGAAATATCAAATTCTATACAATTAAAATTTTGCGAGCAAACCAATTCCTCGGTAAGCCGTAGCGATCGACAAATAGCATCTCCGATTCCCTTACCGCGAGTCGGATTTGTACAGTCTGAACCATCATCGCTTACTCTGCTAAGCGGCTCTATGGGAAGGGATCTAATTTGCATTATTGACACAAAATCCTGTCACACGGCGCGGATGAGGTTCCACACGTCTGAGAATATAACCGACAGCACCGGGCTCTCCCGGAGAGTCGCTTATCCCTCGAAATCCCACGGGAATCCGCATAAAGGCGGGAGAGAGCCGCCACCGCTGTCGCGTCGCGTAGGAAAAAGAACGCGAACATCCGCGAAAGGATGACATTCTCTCCTTCGATGCGAATGCAGGGGTACCGGCTGGCGAAGGTCCAACGTGGAGACCCGTGGAGGAGACCGACCTGATAATCGGGGACGTTGCGGAATTGATATATATATATATGCGCGCGCGCGCGCGCGGATCGTAAATCACAGATTTGATTCACGGCCAAGATTCCAGCGGATAAAGGAGCGCGCACGGCTGTTCGAGTACGGCGATAAATTCGACGGTTACATCGCATATGAATATCCTTTTCTCCCTCCCCCGGTCTCTTTTTCCGTTGACTTTCTTCTCTCCCAGGATTTCCCCAGAATCCCTCTCATTTCCCATGCGTTACGCACAAGCTCGGAGAGATGCCGGTTTTTCTTTTGCGGCCCGATCGAATTACACGGCGCTCTCCCTCCGCGATATATATATATATATATATATATATATATATATATATATATATATTAACCCCCGAAGAGCAAAGTGAAACAAGGGCGCCGGTTAATTTGACGGTTTATGTATGCATCGCGCACGCAGCCTCATATGTGCGGGATAATGCGTTTTCCAGCGAGAATATCGCGAGAATATTCAGAGAAATTAATTTTGGATTTTGAAAAATTGTAGCTATCCTTATAAACAAATAAATTTTACTCGCTTTGTATTTTTCATTCAAATATTGTATTTAAATAGTATATGTGTTTGAATGTTATATTTTACGAATGTATTAAATATTAAATTGTGATACCTATACACAGGTTGAAAAGTAAAGCGTAAAAAAATGGATTCTTTTCTGGTTTGTCGCGTTTTGTTCCATAAATATAAAATATAAATATATCTATATTTGACAATATGTGCATATATATTTTTCTCTCGAAATATATATTATCGATGCATGCGTATTTCATATTTCGGTTTCATACTGTGCAAAAGTTGAAAATTCTATCTCGAATATATCGTCGCGAGTAAGCGATGTGAACGTAAAGTACATGAAACTGCTGTAAATTATGTCTCATTAAATAACAAATACGTCTTAATGCGAAAGGAACGGAACTTTGCAAATTCTAGTCGATAATTCTCTGACGTAGGGAAAAATTTTCCGACTAGATGAAGATTGTTATCGATTACGCCTACATCGCCCTATGCCACTTCGTCTTCGAACTTCATAAAGTATCCAAGTTTCTTGGCGGAAAATTCCTGAACTACAACTCGTACCAGCGTTTCTCGCGAATTTTTTATAAACTGCCATTAAAGCGCGGAAAAGCTCGTGCGAGCGAGCTTTTAAACGTTTAATCATGCATCGCGCTTTTTTGGAGATATATTAGTGATAACTTAACAATAAATATGTCGATGAGATTATCTGCTAATTTATCGATAGCAATTCTTTACAACACTCGTGCTGTTTTCATCTAATTATTAATTCTTTCATATTTACACGAATCATATATTACACATATTTAGCACCATAAATGTCGGTGAATGACGAGGTTGACGTAATAAATTCGTTTGCTCACCGGAAACTCGATAATATTTGCGATGACGTCGGTCGCGAAAAATACCGAATCCACTAATAAATTTTGTCTGAAACGGAAGACAGCAATTTTAGTGTTAGCTTCGCGACCGAAAACGAGAATAAATAATACAATGAAATGTACGCACGGAGTGACGCGCCATCATGTTCGTCGTAATGTGTTCATGTTTCCAACGTGAAATATTATGAATGATAAGGGTATGGTGCATTATACGTGCGCGCCGCGGAAGAAGAGCTCGAGATTTATAGCACTGAGATACATTCGCCTTTCATTTAAATAATATTTTTATTCTCCTACCCACATCTCCCTCCGCGGTAGAGTGTCTTCGTGTTTGTCTTCCAACGTGCTTCACCGAGGTTTATCACCGTACAGAGAGCTATTAATATATCCCGTGTATTGCGTTTCCTGTTATTAATACTACCGACGCGTCTATTTCCGGTAATATACAATGGAAGAATATTCAATTTTCAATCGTTACAACGAAACCAGCACAATATTTCTCGCTCATTGAGAGAACAAGTGCGGTAACCGTAATGTTTAATGAGCTGGGCCTGGACCAGCATCTAGTATCCTAAATACACGAGCATACAACGGTAGGTAAATGTTCTGTGGGTAGCACATTCTCTTCCCTCTCTCCCATTTCGTGTATGTATAATTTACCAGGGCAAAGGGGATGAACGATGGTGGATGGATAAACCTACAATTATTTCGGAATGTCTTCAAAGCGAAGGAAACGAAGTTTATTCGAATGAAAAGAAAATGCGTTTTACGAAGAAAAAGAAGAGGGAAAAAAAAAAAAAAGAAAAGAAAACTTCCTTCGGCTATGTAACGCCAGCTAATTTGAATTCCACCTCGGTAGTAGCTATCAACTCTGCCGCCTCACTTGTTCCTGAAGAGGAGAGTCGGGCTGCAATTAATTAGAAACTCGGCCACGCCAATGGTCGTTGGGATGACAAAGTGCAGCGGAGTGCAAAGTACGCGACGTTGCATTTTCAATGTGTAGGTCGAAGTGCGTGCGTCAAATTCGCATTCGTGATTTCTTAAAGATGTTCCAATATCCGATAGCGCGCTCCTCGTCATTTTATTTTAGTTAGAGATAATTCAAAGTTCTCCGGACTACTCGATAATATTAATTCCTTCCTCCGCTCCTTACCTTCTTCCTTTATCTATCTGTACTTTAATTGAACTTTGACTTTTTCGTTCTCTCATAAAAATGGAATTGCCAACGTTAAAATTAAAATAAACTGCGCCAATTCAAAGACATTGTTAATCTACAGTCTGGCTGTTTGCCATTGATCATTCAATCAAGCGATTGATTACAACATCGTATAACGGATGGAATTGAGTAATGTTTCCACAGAAGCTCTTAAGCATGATGCACGATAAGATACATTTAGATGCAGTAGTCGAAGCACGACCGAGATATCACGATTGGTAGTCTGATTAGAGTGGTGGACAAGACATAATATAGGTCGCGTAGGATATGTAATAGCTTAGCTATGAACGCGGCGTACGAATATCGGTTGCACTTCGCCGGATTAACTCTTATATCATCCCGCGGTAGAGTACCTTGGCCATTATTGCGCCAATTAATAATGTCGGCGATCTCGTTACACGATTCCTGTTCGCGTTTCGCGTTACTGAGAAAAGACATGATTTCTAAATAATTCAAAGATCCACCCACGGCGCATCATTCATAATTATTATACGTATTGTTCTATCAACGCGACGAATTGATCGAGTAATTTAAAGTCGAATCTTATTTTCATATACAAATTCCACATTGCGTTATCTTTTATCGCAATATTTTTCTTTCGCATTATAGGATCTCTTTTTTAGCTTATATTCTTATTTAAGATATTAATCTGCTAAAACTGTACAATTATTTTCATTCATTGAATAAATCACATGTGTTTTTCTTAATTTATCCCTATACCTATATAATTATATAATAATTCAGCTAATACTTTCTTTTCGTAATTTATACAGATCACCGTATTTTTTCCGACAAAGTACCGTGTTTATGACGTTACGCCCGAATAACTTGGTAGGGCACCCAGGAGATTGTGTACGCGCCTAGGATAGCGATGCATCATCCCGGCGGATGTCCTGAACTTCGTCCGCGTCCTTGCCGCGCCTCTTTTCGCCGTCCTTTTTTTTTTTTTCGCTTCCTTTTTCCACCGAAGGAAACCGGCAGGAAGATCCTATTCGACTCAACCTCGTCGCGAGATGCCTCTCTCCTAGCAGAAGTTAAGCAAATAAAGTAAGCTTTATGATGGTCGGGCGATATTTATGACCTGTCCAAAGCGGCTCTCTCGCGCCGCAACATTGCACCGGATACGCATTGTTGCGTCCCCGTATTGTGTAGGGCAAGGTGCCACGTGCGAGAAAAATGCACGCGACTTTTCCTCGGGCTTTGTGCGCCGCGTCTAAGAAAAATATATATATCGATACAAATTTACTCGCCGCGTAACAATACTCGAGATAAACACGGCTCGTAACTCTTTTTATTCTCCATTCTGAATTTCAAATTACTCTCGTACACGATGCTCGTCGGAATATTTCAATCGTTCCGAAATATTGTTGTAAAAGCTCGCGTTTATAATCGCGCGCGCGAGGATCCTTTATTTTTAAATTTACATTTTTTAAATTTGAAAATTCCTATACGTCTCTCCATATCTCTCCACTCGTGATTTTTAGTTAGAATTCTTTTTACATTCAAACGCATTGGAAATTGTAGGCGAGCATATATAGGAATCGAGGCACGTTTTGGTCATGTATCGAGATTTCAAGACACGATAAAAGCTTTCAATTCAAATTGCTTAAAATCGTTATGGAAACGTTCAACATTTCATTTATCAGCAGGAATTCAAAATTATCTCATCGTCCATTTATACATAGGTATATACATATGTGTAACAAATTCTAATCAGTCTAATATGAATTAAAACAATGCTAGAAGCGCATTCATTCATATTATACTTTCAAATCGAGAAGATATGTATAAAAATTCAAAATTATCAGGTATAAGTAAATAGAGCTATAATACGCGAAAAAATGTGCGGAGGAATTCTCTTCCGCGAGACTTTTTTGCGCGATTTTTCGCACGATGTTGCACGCAAAGTATTCTCCTTATCAAAATTGCATGGATCTTGCGTGAAAGGATTGGGAACTCATAAAGTGAAGAAAATATTTCCTTGGAATTTCATCCGGAATCCGGGCGAGGTTTGATAAAATTTTTGGTTCATCCCAGTAATATCGGATCGATGCCGGAGCCGGACGTGAGTAAGGCTCCGCTTTAAAGAGCTTCTCGGCAGAGAGTAAATCGTCTCTGATCGGAGTGGGATGTCGGGAGATCGCACGTAGTCTACCTTGCTAAGGAAGTGGAGCGCGTATATCTTACGGAAAGAAAATATTTTCATCCTATGAGAGTGAGAAAGGATCGAGGCATCGCGGAAACAATTTTTTTTTTTTTTTTTATGCTTTACCGATTAATGATACGCGATCTCGTTCGTGTTGTTTCAGATGGGAGAAAACTGAAAAATCGACAGTTCGCGCCGACGAGCGCTCGCTAAATTTAATTCCATTAGCATGATTCTTTCTCCTCCTTCGCGCAATGCTACATAATAAATTCTCTCTTAATAAATGCGATAGATATTCTTGAGTAAAACAGCGAAATGAGAGTTCCATCGAGTTATATAAACTTAATTTACGATAGAATTTAATTATAACGGAAGCTTTCATGATGCATTAAGTGAGATTTAATTGAAATATAATGTAGAAAGAAAATTTGGTCCGAGTTCAACAATCAACTAACTACAATTGATTGCTACAATAAATTTATCTTCGACATTATATCCTACGTGGTGTACGATGGAAGTGGCGATTCGAGAATACGCGAACAAATACACGGAAATTGTACGTAATTTCCTTGTATTGGTGTACTTTGACCGTACCCGAGACATCGAACTTTGACCCCGGTCGATTTGATGCCATAAAGACAGGCAATAATGACTATAACGATATTCATTACAACATTGATTCATTAGCGACTATTATAATTAAAACAACCGACATAACTATATCATATTAATTGCGTTTCTTCATTCTACGTGACACGTAAAAGAGAGAATTCAAATTAAGTAAATTTAAGTAATTAAAAATGATATAATAATTTAAAAATAAATATCTATTCAATTTCACATTTATTCGCACTATAGGATATACTCATACACGGAATTCTGTTGGGTTGTTTTCCATCATAGACGATTCGCAAACTTCGTTTAGTCTCGATATATACATTTATGCATTTACTTTGGAATAAAGCCGCAAATATAGAGAAAAGAATAAAGTCACAAGAATAAAGTCGATGGCTAAACGGACAAACTTCGCGGCCGCGATATTTCCTCGTCGAATTTTTACCGTTTCTTGCGCAATATCTATTTTTCCGGGAAACTTTCCGGAACCGCTGCTGAATTCTATCGAACGCGTACGTGTCCGCCACTATCACTGCGGAAATACACGTTATAAGCGGACTCAAAAGGATATATCCCGGATATACGACGACGAAAGGAGCATTAAGAATGAGACAGAATGCAGGCGGCAGAATAAACCGCGGATTTCATTACGCTAAGAACGAATGTCCCATTGGGTCGGAATATGAAAGTTTCCGCAACGTGACGTCCGGGAGGTCTGTAATAAACCGAATCTAAATCCCCGACTAGTCGCGCTCTTCCGCATTAATCAAGAGAATTTTATTCGCGCGTCTGCAAGTGCCGGGAAGAATAAAAAAAAAAAAAATTTTCCCATTCGCTCGCCGCGAATGGGAAATTTGATCGAGAAAAAACCTGACGTCTCGGTTCGCCGCAAGAGAAAATACCTCCCACGAAATTTCAACCGCGCGCGATCATTACGCCGCATCTCGTTACACTTAACGTCGGTGGTGGTCGAACGACGAACTTTGAACCCGAATTTGGTAGCCGAACATTAACGCGATTAGTCGACTTTCGCGAGGGCTGGCAGACCACTGAGAGAGAGAGAGAGAGGGAGACGTGTGGAAGGTAATGGCAAAATATAATAGCCGACAAGATATAACCGCGGTCACTTTAACCTGCAAACTTCAAAGTACATTACACCGCCATTATCGTTCCTCTCGGTTTCTCCTGCGCCGTGTAGCAGGAAGTAATGAAAAGTAGGAGCAAGCCGAAGAAGAGGAAGGACTAAAATGATTTACGTTTCGACTTCTCCGTTAGCCGGGGTCTAAACGTGATCCTTTTCGGGGACGGGTATGCGCGAAACGAAATTGGTTTTTCCCCAGGACTTTCGACGATATTTCTTCGCTCAGGAGGCCTCGAAGCATCGTCTCTATCTTACCAGTGTTCTGAACGACCCTTCTCAACGCGCCAGACGGCATACGTCGTCCATGACGATGGTAAAGCGTGCGGTCGGAGGCGAAAGGAAGATTTTCTAGGTGGAATATCATTTGATATTCGTCGCGTGGCATGTGTGCGAAATTGAGTTATAGAAAAATGTTATTCAAGAAAGTGTATCTTCCGCGGAAAAAAGCAGAAAATAATTATTACGGATAGAGAATTATTCGCAGATGTATCCGCGTACGAGTTGCAAGAAATATATTTCGAAATGTATTATTTAACCGGAAAGAGGAAAAATTCAGCGCGCAGAGAAAAATATTCGAGTCGAGTTTAATTAACGAAATTGAATTCTTGCGAAATACGTTATTACCGTTGTTATTTTGGATATAAAATTTGTTAACAAATTGCAAATTGCAGATAATAAATTGCAATTAATCTACGATAGATGATACAAAAAAAAACACAGATTTTCGCGAAAGAGATATCCCCGTTTCCGTGTATAAATGCATATGGAATACAAAAGCATGTTTGTTTTCACGAGTCGAATATTGATCTATTGATCTATTGACGTCAATACACGGTTAGCGTAGAGATAGATGTCCTGTTTCGAAACCGCGTAGCACACTCGATAGAATTTTTTTCAACAACTGAAGATTTCCTATTAGAAATACATTTAACAGAGACAATTAACGGCGAACGGATGCGCGAGGGTGATAAATAGAATGCGCGTACGGCAAAATCTCAAAAATCAATCACGCGCGAATCCGTCGAGGATTTAAAAGTATATATATATATATATATATATATATATATATATATGTATAGAGATCGACAAAGCATCGTGATTGACAGCGAACATACAGCGAATGCGTTGCGCTTTTTCAACTTTTTTTCAGGAGACACACCATTCTTTTCCTCTCGTAAACTTTACGGTTAAACTTCCAAAAAAATTTCGAAAAAAAAATATATAAATACGCTTTTATTATTAATAATACTTTAGTCGTGAAACGCATAGGAAAAATGGAACATGCGTGACATTTATTCTTATATTTTATTAATAAAACAAAAAGTAGATATTTCAAAAGCACACATACTGTGTTTTCATAAAATTTTGATATAACATTTTGTATGATTCAATGTATTCCCCGAGAATTTTTATTAAATCTTATAATAAATTAATGTTAAAATTTAGAGAGAAAAAGAGAATAGAAGCTTTTAAAATATAACACTGTTTTTATATTATAACATATTAATGACAAGGTTTTCAAGGCTATTATTTTATATAGAAATTATTCTTTTTTACAACAATAACTGACGCTATTATCAAGTTTATGAAAAAAACGCAATTTTATTCATAAACACGAAAAAATTGTGTATTAATTAATTATTGTAAAAATATATATGAAATATGTAACAAAATAGTCTCTACTAATGCTAAGAAGCTCTTGGTCTTCGAGAGGTTAAGATGCTTAAAGACTCATTGGATATTCGACATGAGGTAACTTCCAACATGAAGCTCGAATTACAATGAAGCGCCGACGTCGTGGTTGTCTTATCTAAAGCCGTAAAGTACAACCCCCTTTAGGTATCCATAGTTGACTAAAGATCAACTTACAATCAGTGTTACATACAAGCATCCGATTAATTTGTCTCAATTTACCAGTACCATATATCAGTTTATTGGTATTTACCGTAATTAATAATGTATCGAATTTTATTAGTTTTCGCATCGATCTTTGCATCGATAAGATGTAATGATACAACATTCGCGTCCAAATTCGCCCACAATTTTCTACAACATTTAACTTTCACAGTTCGTATTATCTTCGAACTATGATTTCAAATTTAAATGACCTCTCCTTTGCAAAGGATACCGCAAAATATATCGCGACATTTTTCCAAATAAATTTACTGCTAGAGACACAAATAGAGTTATGTCACACGACACGAGCTACGTCAATACATAACTTCTGCTTCCGAGTTTTTTGCCATTAAAATTTATGCCTCTAACGCGCGGTATCCAATCAAGATAAAGTGTCGCGATACGCAAAAACATGTTATTCGAGCGAACGAGAAAGATCATCGAACATGTGTCGTTGTCTTCGACACGTAAATTCGAGACCCTCGTGCACGATATTTCTAGGATGCCATACGCGATCAACGATCGACGGGGAAGAGGAGAAGGCGCTTTTAACGACATCATAAAGTATCTCGGATACACAAGCGACTCCACGTGCAATGAAAAAAGAGAAAATGATAAAAGCGGTTTCCCATGCAGTACGATATTCGTGTATCGTCGTAAGCGTCCCAATTTCGTCAACGAGAGACAACTATATTCAATAACTCTCTTCGAACTTTTTCAATATACTCGATATAAGGACTGATCAAATACGATATTTCTCAATTGATACATTATTTATATCAATACGTTGATTAATACACAGAGAGAATTTTCTCTTAGAATTTATCATGAAAATCATGGGAAAAATTTTATTAAAATTTCTCTGATCAATATTTACACCACAATAAAAAATCCACAATAAGATATAAAATATGTTCGATTAATTTCACTATATACGTAATAAAATTTACCATGTACACATATTAATATTTTTTATTATTAGAGAAACTTATCAAATTCTTCCAATATCATATTGTCCCACGATCATCATGATTTTCAGGATAAATTCTAAGAGAAAATTTTCTCCACGTATATATTATTTATATTTTAAGCGCGATTCTTTTTTAAGAGAGCATCCGTCAAAAATTGTGCAAAAGGAAAAAAATGTCTCTATAATGCAAATGGTGATTCACGATGCCTGGACTTGGAGACGATAACGCGAAACAATTCGTGAACTTGCAGTCGCTTCGTTCACGACGTATCAGACTAGAGGGATTAGACCGGGATCACTGCCCGTTGTCGAACACTGTTCGACACTGCGTCCAAACGTTGCCCGCGGCTGATATCCAGCGCCGAAACACCGGAAACTGGCGCTGCTTGACCATTAGGCAGCCCACACCCCGAAAGCAACCCCCCGGGAGACAGATCGAACCGTTTCGGATGCATCGATATGGATTTCGTACGATAAAAGCCGAGTGCGTTGTTCCCGATATATATAATACACGCTTCGACCGGTGAACGTGCGATAATAAAACTGTCGTTGAATTATGCAGTTTGTCGTGTAAAGAAAGAGGAAAAAAGAGAGAGAGAGAGAAATAACAAATTCGTTCGATCAGAATTGAATCTCTTTTTATTCGTCGATTTCGTCGCGTGCACAGGGGACCAACGAGCCCAAGAGAAAACAGGGATAAAATATTCAGTCGCTTGTTTGACCGTTTTAATTAAACAATACGTTAGTTTTAATTCACAATCAGTCGATTGAGAAGCGAGATTAAAGTTTTTAATAAGCAGCGTGACAGACCGCTTAAATAACACAGCGACACTTCGCACACGATATAAATTAAGCTGCAACGCGAGGTAAATATTATTACGAACTTTCTCGCGCAAAGCATGTTTTATAGAAATGTTATTAAACTTCCACTTGGCTTTACAACCTGCCGTCTTCCCTCGATCGCAATCTAACCCCGGATGGTGAAACAAGACGCGCGGAGGAATGAACTTTCAAAACTCAAGGCAGCAGAGACTTGGTAACATTAAAGAAGTTTCTCTGAAAAAAAATGTGTAAAACTAGGTATAAATCTGCCATTACGTCGGAAACTTCATTAGGTTCATGGAGCCTCCGTATTCTCGCTCCGCGTGTCTGGTGCAATCTCGATTGCATTCTATTAGCTCAAATCTACAAATATAAGGCGGATTTAAAATGAGTAAAAACGTTTCTTATTTCGAATACTCATACCAAAGTAGCGCGAAAGCGTATAATGTATCGTACAGATAAAATGTGACGTACATATCCAAGAGTTTGAATTTATATATATTAATTATGCCTGATAATAATTATTGCATCTGGATTCGACTTTCGCGTTTGTCTTTTCCTTAACAAATCGACAAGAGTAAAATAAAATCGCGTGTCTTCTTGAACTTAAATTTTTATAGGTATATCTCAATTTAATATCTCCTAATCTCGTGTTTCGCGCATACATTCGTTTATATTTATTTTATTTCCGCATTAGAATTCGCAAGGAGAACAAGCCAGAGTTATCCGCGACGCGTTTCGCGCGCGAAAATTCTACCCTCGTATTTATTCATCCGAGCATGCAAATATGGGAGGTCCGGGTTGTCCCGGAAATATCGACGGGTCATAAATATCTTCCGCGATCTAAATCACAAATTAAATCCGCAAACAAATCTGCCGGAGAATTCTTGCTTCCGAAGTAGTATAACCCGTCCCTTTTCCATACGGCGCATGCGGTTACCATATATTTTCAGAAATATCGCCGCCGAGGCTCTCTGACGGAGGCTTTTGCGGGATGAAACGCAGTTCCCTGTCAGCCAAGCGGAAGGAATACCGACGTTTGTGCGTCGACCATCCCTATCCGAAAAGGAAGAGCACGGAACGTCATAGGAAATGTCAAAATCGCGGTCGCGCTGGTGTGTCGTTCCCGTTTTGCCCGGATGCGATTCATCGAACGACCCATCGAAGGGCTTTCAAATAATATCTTATATATATATATATATATATATATATATATATATATATATAAAGAAAAAATATCAAAAGATCAATATTGTTGACCTGAAATATATAGAGATTGAGGAGAATGTTTTTTATCTTTAAAAGATTCTATCGGATTAATTGTCATTGTACTAGAAAAATATTGATACAAAATTGCTTACGTCTTTATAATATATATATATATAAAGAAAAAATATCAAGAGATCAATATTGTTGACCTGAAATGAAATATATAGAGATTGAGAAGAATGTTTTTTATCTCTAAAAGATTCGATCGGATTAATTGTCATTAATTAGAAAAATATTGATATAAAATTGCCTACGTCTTTATAAAATATTTATTCCCCATTCCGAATATTATTCCGAGCAATAATGGCGCAGTTATAAAATTCTAAAAATTCCTTTAGCTTCGATTACGCGCGTTTCTATCCTCGGAGCTGTATGCGCTCTCGAATATCGCCGGGAGAATGTCCGCATTCGCCGTTTACTCGTGATGAGAGACACCCACGCACAATAGATCTCACACCGCGATATCCCACGTCGGACGACGAACATTTAATTAAACCGACCCTTTCCGCGCGAAAGTAAAAATGACGAATGAACGTACGACTGTGCATTCGCGCACGTACGTTGCATCCTTTCCTTGCAAGTTCGCGGAATTTAAAAGATCCGGGGGTTCGTCCTTCAAACATGTCGGGGACATCTTTCTTCCGTGGTTGTCTCTCCAGAACGCCACCAGACACTCTTTTTCATTCGGCTATATCTCTCCCATTCCGTGTTTCCTCACTTTTCATTGCTCTTCTGGCTCTCTCGCACTCTTTTCTTTCCATCCTGTCCCCGCTGCCTTCTTTTTCCTTTTACCTCTCATCTCCTCTTCAGGATTTTTCTTGCGCACCTTTCGCGCGCTCTGTAAGTTGCAGCTCGGAAGGATATGACGAAAGTTCCGATTCTCCCTCCTTTTTGCTTTCGTCTTGGTAACGTTGAATATTCTCTGTTGGCACGGCATATATATTATTCGTCAGAAATTTACAACGAGAAAAGAATCGCTCTGTTGGAGAGAAAATGTCGCCCACATAAATTTGATCTTAAATAATTCCGTTGTATATTCGGAGTAAAAAATTGCCGGGAGTGCACAAATGTACATATGCGTATCACACAGAGGAGAACTCAACGTTCATTGCAATATTATTTTATACTCTCCGGGGACTTTCTTCTTTTTTTTTTTTCACACAGAATAACGGAACGTAGCAAATGAAATTATTTAACAGAGATGTTACGAAATTAGCAGCGACCGACTCATCGTTTTCAGAGTGGCATTCTCTTCAAGGAGATCCAGTTGAATTAGAGCCACCGCGGGGCCATTGTAATCAGTCTTGACGTTCCAGCAGGAATAATTACGGTCCTCGTGAAACTCGGGCGATTCAAATTTGCAAATCCCGGCCTCGTTGCTAGTGAAATTTGTCGGATTAACTTTACAAATTTATCCTCGCGCCTCACACCCCCTTATATCTCTGGTCTCTTATTCAGATCTGCGGAAATCTCCAGCGACAAAGTCGATTATGAGGGATCCTTACCCCCTGGGCTTCCATTAAAAGGATCAGAACAAATTTCCACGACTAAGAAAGTTGTTATACATAAATTATAAATAATACTCTAGTATAGATACACTCGGCTGGTTAAGATATATTCCGTTTTTAAATTAATAAATAATTAAATTGACGTTGCGTTTCTCGTTCCACCGTGTCGGGTCCAACGTGACGTACAGTATTTCGCAGAAACACTGAACGTTCAGCCTCGTTCGGCGTGTACGCGTTAGAACATGCGTTCGCTGTTGCTGCGTAGTCAATCCGTTTAGGGAACGCCGCATTTAAATAACACATTTCCCATCCAGCACGTTGATAAATATTTAACTTGCTCTAGCGCGCGAGTGCAAAATCGATCGGAAGTTTACGGGATCGACGATAGCGCGTTGTGACAGAAACAGAGAAACGGAATTGCTTTTGACGAATTAACTTTTTAAACCGGTCTAGGAGAGAGAGAGAGGAGTATTCTGATTGGTTGTTTGTTGAATAAACTCGTCGCGAATACCAGTTTCATTCGAGCGCGGTTCGATCTCCGGTACACTCCCGGACAGATCCTGTCCTGCATTGTAGAGATTATTGTGTTGTATACGCAGTGCGGCATCGTAATACAACGAGAAACCGTATAGAGATATCGAGAATGATCAAATAAGAAAACATTTTTTCAACCGATTCTAAAATCACAATATATCTATTGAAGAAGAGAATTCTAGAATATATATATGTAATTACTTTAAATGCACACGTTGATGTATTTCTCTTATTGTTAGCTTCATTTGTATAGTATTAGTCATTTAAAATGAAATGCAAAGCGAGACTGTCTCGAAAAAAGAACAAGAGAGAGAGAGAGAGAGAAATGTTTGACAAATTACAAAACGAGCGCATAGTCTTTCTGTAACTCATCGCGTTTCACGAGTGCTTGCATTCGGACCATTTAACAATACTCTTGTGCCGACAGAGAGAAAGATATATATATATATATATATATATATATATATATATATATATATTCTGTTCTCTCGCGCGAACATACAACATAGTAGAGAACATTTCGCAAAGTACAAAGCGTGTCGACGAACTTGTGCTGTTTGCCGATTTTCGAGCTAGAATCGGCGCGGCCGATCAACGATTTGCATATCCGACGAATATCGGCTTCTCCGGATTGCGCGCTTGTGGCGAACCGACGAACACGGGATTAGTTCTAGACTCCGCCGCCGTACATATATACGTACGTATATATTTGTATTAGTCAACTGCGAGATATTGAAGCGTGGATAACGAGACCCAATTCGAAGGATGTCGGCACGGCAAGATGCGGAAGGAGGTCTAATCGCGGCTTGTTAGACCGACGACATTTTCCTCTAACACTCTAATCCAGCCTGATGATTAGATGGAGTTGAATGAATATCCTCGTTATGATTTCTAATCCTCTATACAGATATGACACGCCTAGGATAACGCAAATAATTGTTAGACTTTCTTTAATTATTTAATATTAACCAGAGCTCATAGGAAGAGCAATATAAGAATGATAAGTTTAAATGATGTTCTCCATTTTAATGATAGTTTTATCAAAAATTAAAAATTCATATAGTATAATTTAGCAATTTTATTTATATCATATTAAATCACAAGAGTTATAAAAGTAATTTGTTAAAAAATGAATTTTTTATCATTTATAATGCCACCGAAATGTGCAATAATAATTTATGCTCTTCCCGAAATATTAATGAAATATTAAACAGGTAACTGAATATTTAATTCTTGCTTAAACACATAGTATAAAATAGAGAGTATATATTTGTCTACAAATATATGTATGTACTGGGGAGTAGTATATAAACTAGTCATTCGGAAACGCGAGTTCGAATTAACGCAACAAATGTCATAAACACAATATTCGATTGAATACGGACGTGTAGGGCAGAATCACTCGCTGCTATAATGAAGTAAGGCTGTATTAACACCTCGCAATTAGTTTAATTCAAATATATACAGGGTGTCCGGTAACTAACGGACCAATGATTAAGGGCGGATTCTCTAAGAGCCAATTTGAAGACGATTTTTCCTTAGCAAAAATGTTGAGAAGTCAATAATTTTCGAGTTACAAGCGATTGAAAAAAATGGGTTTTTTTTGAAAACTAAACGTTTTGGAGTTAAAAGTCTAACACAATTACATTCTTCAGTTAATTTCAGGTAGAGTTTACTATAATACAATTTTAATTCGAGGCTTAGTTATAAAGATACATAATGACAAATATTGGAAAGTTGTAAAAAATGATGACCTTTTTCGTTGAGAAAAAATCGTTCCCAAATTGACCAAAGAATCCATTTGTGATCGTTGGTCCGTTAGTTACCGGACACCCTGTTTATTATAATATACGTGTATTACCTGTTTCCTGAAATTCTTCTATCGTACGAATTTAACAATGCACATTAAGGAATAACGCGCTAACATAATCATCATGAATGTTTCATCGTAGATGGTAAGCAATGTTCCAAATGTAATAAATTATCATCAAATCTGTTTCGTTAACCACACAATTTTGCACCACTTGATTTTCGCGAGTCTCTCTCCCTCATTGTTACGACCTTGTTTTATTGTTATTCTCAAAATCATATTTTGTTATCGTCGCGGCTTCTCTTTATCACGTCTGTCAATCCCGTAATTAGAGCAAGACTATAAAGAACAGGGGCTCGGTACTTTTCTTTTTTTTTTCTCGCTTTTATCAAGTGGCTGACCCGCCGACCCCGATCGCGAGGGCGGACAAAAGAGACCGAGGGATGATTTTTTTTATGTCCCGCTCGTTTTTCACGCCCGCTCCGTAATATCGCCCGTCAACTTTACCAAACTCGCCCCGACTGCGATATCTCTCTGCCCTCCCGGTGCCACGTCGTTCCTCCTTTTTTGTTCTCGTCTCTCCCCGCCATCTAAAACCCCGCACACCATACGCTTTTTTTTTTATCGCGTGTGCTAGCAATTTATTTGGGCGATCGTTCTTCCGAGAGTTGGCCATAAAAGTCGTTACACCGGGCAATCGTGTCCATCGAACACGTTTTGTTCGTTCGATCGCACGCGTGACGAGACTACTGGATAATGTCCGGCAAAGAAAAATGACGACAACTAAGAGAAATCGTTCCCCCTTTTTTTCTCTTTCCGACCCTTGGCCTCGCGTCCTTTTTGCGCCTAAAGAGCACCAACGATGGCATTTTTCATAAATGCCAATGATTTTCCTGAGCGAGCTCCGTTTTATTACGAGAAGAGGCGATATCATTGAACATATTATCTCGTCGTGGATTTTATCAAACCTGGAGAAAGTCTGTCTTGTTTGCTCATTATAAATATTTATGCGGATATTATTCGGCACCTCAAAAATAGTATTGAAATAATATTAACGCACAAGAAAGTATAATAGTCGCAAATAATGTCATAATTTTCATGACAAAATTGACACGATATATCTACCAAAATTTATATATATATAAATTTTGGTCATGAAAATTATGACATTATTTTTGTATATATATATACACAAAACAAATACTTTTCTCCCCAGCTCACTAGTAAACTCTTATGAAGACTTTTTATATGACGGGATCCGCTGTGTTCGCGAAAAATAGACTTAGGTTTGAAGTAAGAAAATAAATGCTTCCAGCAAAGGGGTTGGCAGGAGAACCAAAGCGTCGGCTTTTGTGCGCGCGCGTTCTCGATGTTGTCCCATGAAAATACTTCCACTTTTGCCGGCGGCTTTTCTTCCGCCGGAACAATGGGGCACGACATTCGTATAAACCACGAAAACAAAGGACGACGGTTTCTTTCTTACTCACGCTCCGTCTGTTTTCTCGTTACATTGTTCCGAGAGAATTCGCTTAACTTTCGACGCGGACCGCTTGCTCCAAGAGACGATATAGCCACGTGCGCAGTCGCAGTTTCATTACTGCTGTGCAATGCAACAGTTTTACGTTCGAAAATATAACAGCTTTTTCTTTCTTCTGGCATGACACCATAAATAAAATGGTAAGCCGCGAACAGCAGCATGGTGGCGACAAAGTGATGAAAACGTATGTAAGATTCCGGCCGCGATCGCGTTATCGGCCGCTCGATAAAATAAATCTCTTAATCTAATTGTCAAACAGTTCAGATAATGTGATTAAATTTATTTTCCGAGAAAAAAATACGGAATATCCTTCGTACGTGAATCGTTTCTTCGAAATGTAATTGTAAAATCAAATAAAAATGAAATAAAAAATGATGAAAAATAAAATTTTTAAATAATGAAAGATCTACATGATTCAATTAAAATTAGAGAATAAAGTTGCGTGTACAATATTGATCCGAGACAATTTTCCAAGAGATTTTAATTAATTTTCTCATAACTTAGAGTATTTTGAAAATTTCCGACAGAAAATTGTTACATTAATGTTAAATTTTTTAAATTTCTTTATGGTATGTAATTTTATTTTTTTACATAAATTATTATTTATATTGATTTCCAAGTTTTTTACGCGCGACCAAAAGTAAATTAATCATTGTTAAATATTGTTACTTAGTAGTAACAACTTCCTATTATTATTATTATTATTTTTACATTACCCGTCATATCTTCGATTATCATTTTCATATCTTTATTTTAATTTCTGGCGTGAATAAAATAATGTTTATATCGTTTTATACAAATCTTCTAGGGGCGCTCTCTCTTTTCTTTTATATAACATTGGAATATAAGATATAGAGTTACCTATTTGTCGAGAAGTACTATTATATAGTATTAAAAAGACAAAACTTTCCCAATTTGAAAAGCATGATGACCATTTCTCCAGGATACTTAGGTAATTGAGGCGTTTCACGTTTTAATTTACGTCGAGAGATATCCTGTTTCTCATTTCACAGCAATTACCAGCAGTTTCAGTAACTCGATGTTTTGCACATGCAAACGAGATTCGGGGTGAACCGTCGCGACGAAAGAAAAATTCTTCTCTCACGCGCTTCGTCCTCGTTTACGTTACCTTTCTTTTGATGTTCTCGTTACACGCGTGTCACACGCGCTAATTATCGGCGAGGAAATCAACGTCCTTTCGCTCGTTATCCAGACGTCAAGACGAACAAGAATTCCTCTCCGATACTCCGTTATTTTCGCACTATCATCGCACCATCGATAATTTGTCGACTCGATTCTCGAGTCTCGAGATACGAAGAAAATATACCCTCCTTATCGTCGAAAACAACCGCGTTTTGACAAACCTCAGAAGGAATTTTCCACACATGCAGATTCACACGCGAGTAAGATATTTTCTTGCGTTTTTTTGCATTTAATCGCTTAACGTTTCATTATTACGCGAAATCTAATCACTGCTTCAAGATTATCCCGTCGGTTATTTTTCACATCGATTTCAATTAAAGAGAAGCGTGAGTTCTTGGAAGTAACGCAAATTAACGCAAAAAAGAAATATTCGCGCAATGAGATCGAGTTTACATATCCGCTCTCATTAACACGTATCAGCACAAAATTCACACACAATTTTCTTCACTAATTATACGAAGTACTGCACGAAGGAGCCTCGCGCACAATAATCGTCGTTCGAAACGGGAGATCGAACGCTTCATCAAAGCTGAGAGATCTTCCCTACGGATTCTCTACTCGCTCGAACATTCCTGCTATCCGATATACGCTGTAAAGCTCATCCCGTCGAATTACTGCTCCGGTCGCCCTTCAAAAATCCTCGTCCAACATGACGACGCGATCGAAATCGTATACAAAGAATGCACACTAAAGGAGAAAAAAAAAAAAAACCTTCGGCAAAACACGATGCCTAAATAACGCACGAGAGTGACGAAACGACACGGCAGCCTATCTCTTAATTTTATATATATATATATATATATATATATCGAAAAATGGATTTTTTTCGTGCGCGGAATCACCGCGTCGGCGAAACAAGTAGAAGACTCCGACTCTTCGCGGACGAAGGACGCGCAAGTAGAAAAAGTCAACGCCGATGTCCGGCCGTCGTTGTGGCGCGCGGCGAGCCACTGACTGCCTCTGCCAATTCCTCGCCTCTCCCTGTCCACCCCCACCCCCTACGTACGCCACCACCTATATTCCATCCCCACTACCCTCTCAACGCACCCTTTCCTGAACGACCGCCGGCGCAAACGCCACGATCCTCCTCATTCCTCTTTGCGCGGAGGCTACCGTTTCGGTTGTACTCCCAACTCGCCCGAGATGCAGTTTCGCTCCTCCTTTCGCCGAGGGCCCAGCCTATGGGTCCTTTTTCCACCTCTGATGGCTTTACCGCTCGTCTCGACCCTGTCTTATAATTTAGACCTTAATCTCGAAAGAGAGCCTTCTCCCTCTCGAGATTACGCGTGTTTTATTAATTGGTTATCAAGAAGCAGACTAATCAGTTAATTAGTAATTATCCGGTAAAAGAGAGAGCGTAAAGAGATCTACAGAGTTTGTATTCGTAGAGGGTAATTGGAGTGTATAATGCTATGAGAAAACTTACATCGATAATATAATATCATTAATCGAATTTGCCAATTATGATATTGAATAGATATTGGATTTCATATATGTATCACATGTATGCATAACATGATAATGGGAACTCTTATTAAACCGGTAATTCGACTACAAACAATCAGGTTCGAACATATTGCATAATTAAGTACTAATCGGTACTAATTTATTTCTCTATTGCGCGAATTTATTGCTCTTACGTATTAACAGAAAATGATCTTTAAGCAATTAGTTAAACAAATAGTATATTTATTTTTTTTTATTTACAAGTCGCTATAAATATTTTTCGAATGTGAGGATGCTAGCGTAATTGCAAATCATTTTTAATATCATTTTCCTGCTAATGAATACATTGTTAGAGCAATAAATTAATTTCAATTATAAAATATATCTAAATCTAATTTTTCATGGTGATGATATACCATCGGGTTAATAAAGATGATGTAGAATGTGACTATATATGTATAGATAAACGTAACTTTTTTTTTACATTTATCATAATTAAAACATTCCATATTTATTGTGATTTGTACATTTTTCATTCTACAATTGTCGTTCTTCAAAAAAATCTAATCACGGAATTACATTGCTCTTGACTCACTGTCAAGCCCATTGTTGAATTTAATAAGACATTAAAACATACTTGAATTTAATAAAACATTAAAACATACTTTTATATACCTATAACGTAATATGTAGCATTAAACATAAAACGAAATACATGTAACGGAAGACGTTATGTCTTAAAATTAAATTCTTGATAAATTCATGTAAACTTACTTATAGTGCACATCTGTTTTTTTTTTGTTTAATTAATTTTTAAACTTAACAGTATTCTTAGATTTTATATAGCTATTCTTATAGAATTTGCAGAATAGAAACAGATTTATTATCATATTTCCGATGAATGCAAGTCCGAAAACACCTGGTACTGGACAACTCGGAAATAATGATTGAGATGCATAAATTATCAATATGATGAATTGCACCTGTTTGAATAGAAATCGAATATATCAGAAAATAATTCATTACACACCCAAACATTTTTTTGTACGTTCATCTTAATTGTATTTTTACTTAAAGTTGTGTATGTGTATATATATTTATAGATTTACATAAAAAAAAAAAAAAAAAAAACATGTTTGACATCTCAATAACAAATCAATAAATACTCTACGCTACGTCAACTTGCCATTTGCAGAATAGTTAAGGATGGCTTGATCGGGTTAATGACTTTCTGTACAGGCGGTCCAAATGTAGCGAGCAAGTAGTAAATGTACATTAGGACGTGTACAAAGCAATTTAGCAAGGTGATGAAAGTCGACATTTCACCAGGAATGTACTTTGTATAAATCCAGATAAATATACAGTTGGACATATGATGATATACATGCAGAAACGAGATCTGATTGTGTTTCTTTCTAACTACAAAAATGACTGTTTCAATCAAGTCAACTAGCTTCAAGAGCAATATCCACCACATAATCGTAGCCAACTATAAGAATTCGTATAATTTATTGAATGTTTGTGATTTATTTGTAGCATATATATATATATATATATGTGTGTATATATAATTTACAAGTAGATGTGTGGAAGATTCACACGCAAGTAATCGTTCTCCATTATCCAATAATGGATTATTTTACTTTCAGCAATAGATTTAAAAGAATATTTCGTTAGCTTGACTGAAAACAATATTTTTCTATCTTTATCTTTATATTAAAAACAAGTGACAAAGACACTTTTTAAAAATGGATGATGCGTAATTAATAATAAAAACTATGAATAAACTGATAAAATGTTTGTCTAAATATACTTTTAGTTGTTCAATTTTTGAATTAGAGTTACATATAATTAACAACGTACTTTGTAAGAACCAGGCTTGTATGAATAATCTGGCACGCAAGTTAAGGATATTTCTGTAAACCAACCCGCGGCAATATGCTCGTACACTAACCATGCGTTCGCAATTATTTGAAAAACGTTGTAAAATTTCATGAAGGTTTTTAACGAATATGGTGGTCGATTTTTCATGTACTGAGGCCCCCATCGTAAGACAAAATACATATAAGCAATTAGTAGAAACGGTATTTGATACGTAGAATTTATTAATAGCCAATTGTTCGTTCTTTGATCTGAAAGCTCAAATGTAGATTTACAATATGCAATTTTATTAATTGACAATTATGTTAGACAAAACTATTCGATTAAGGTGTTTTTTATTTTCTTTATTCTAAATTCACTCTAAGCAATTTTGATATCGTAAAAATGTCTAGCAATTATTATAAAAATATTTTTCTGTAATATGGGTATATTATTATAACTATATTATAATTAACAGCATACCTCATAGTTGTTAATAATTGGAATAATTGGACAAAAGGAAGAAAAATAACTGCTATTCTAATAGGTCTGTTCGTTTTGACTACACTGGCTACACTGTCTTTCTTGGTCAACATTCGAAGGAAAAAGATAATCTCTGAACTAGTGTAGCTAGTGTAGCCAAAACGAACAAATCTATAGATTACACACACCAATACTCACCGGCCATTTCTGTCCAGTAATAATGAAATACTTTTAAGAAAGTCATGACGTACAGATTTATTATAACGTTACAATGCACTCAGTAATCGATTATCATTGAAGTCTTCAAATTATTTTAAACCAATCGAATCTTTAACAACAGCAACATATCCTTTGTGAATACACTCACTCTTTATATACCTTTTAATGTACACCAAATTTATACTTTGTATTACTATGTTCGGCATTTTATATACAGTAAGGTGATAAATTAAATATACTAGGTGTCTAAAATGTTTATATCTATTCTTTTTTCTTATATTAATCGATAACTGCAATTTATTATTAATAATAGCATTTTTATTTTATTCGCAAAAACTATACCTTGGACTCAATGCAATCGTAATTGTACGCATACATAATAAGACTTAATATATTAAGACATTAATAATAAAATTGTATTATTATTCGTTAACTATAAAAAACTATTAATTCTTATTTAAACTTGAAATATTGGCAAACCAATTCTGTATCAATTATTTTAAAAAATAATAACTATTTCGTATAAAAAAAATATAGTTTTAAATTTTTGTTTAAAATATCTTATTAAATTCATTGATAAAATATCTATTGCACTTTACTTAAAAATTGCTATAGTACACTGTATACAGGGTGCCCCTAAAGTCCGTTACCACCCCTAATATTTCGGAAATAAATTAAAATTTCGAAAAATCGCAAAACACGTGTTCGATCATTTCTATCAGATCTACTCTTTTACGGGGGTCCAAGGGGGGTGACCACCCTTGAAAATCAATTTTTCGAAATTTTGATTTATTTCCGAAATATTAGGGGTGGTAACGGACTTTAGGGACACCCTGTATATCTAAGAATTCGACATTACGAAATATGCAAAGGAAAATATTCGATCAAGTTGAATAGTCAATCTTTATTCAACTTTTGACATTTAACTTTATTCAAATATATGGCAATTACCATGCTCTTTTCCAAAGAATTATGAATATTTATATTTGAGAACAATATACTTTATATATTAAAGCCTAACAAAATTAACAACTTTCATTTTAATACTTCTTTTATTATATACATACATATATATATATATATATATATATATATATATATATTCTAATATATAATTCTCTTTTTCTATAACTATTTTTGCAAAAATCGAAAAATTAATATAAAAAAAAAAAATTCAATTTCAGAACAAAGCAAAATAATCAGAAAACTTGTATAGTTCAGAACATAAGTAATTTAACAAATTACAATCGTAATGAAAATTATCTAATCGAATTAATTGAATTCTCAGTTTAATCCGAAATTATTAATAATCCAATATAAAATTTTCAAACTGTTAACAATTTTATTGTCAATTTGCATTTTAGTTTGCATGACGATTACGAAGCACTTCACAAATGCGACGCTTTTTATGCACACAAAAACAATCGTCTTCATTAGATCTATTAGTTTTAAAATCTTACGTAGGTATGCTATAAAATTTTATAAAACTCAATTAATAATTATTATGAACTAATTGTATATTATGTAACTAATTGTATATGTATTTTGTCAATAGTTAGAGTTGATCTCATTTTTCATTACGCAAAATAATTCGTACGTTAGAATGGCTAATTATTTCTTGCAATTATAATTCTTATATTTTATTAAGTTTAAAAGAATAATATATATATATGTGTATAGAACGAGGAAGGAAGAAAAAAGCGGAATAACATGAAAATGAATCAATTAGTCATGTTGTACTCGCGCTATCTACGTTTGTTGATAAAATTTTCAAAATCATTATGCAGTCTTGTTTTAAAAATCTTTAAAGAAAACTTTAGAGAAAAATCTTTAGAAAAAAGTAATTCTCCATTAAATCATAGATAAATCCGAGATGAATACATACAGAATATTATACATATAGCAAATAAGCGAATACCGATCATCATTGATATTTGATATGAAAAATATAATAAGATAAAAGAATAATTTCTCTGGCCCTACATTTAAAATTTGAAATATATAAATAATATACTTATTATGCATAATAAAATACAAATAAATGCGATTTGGTATATATATAATTAATTCGGAAATTATAAAAATTTCTTTCGATATAACACAATTCTACTAGCGAGTATATTAGCAAAGATTACATTACATTTTGCAAAAAAAATTCTGTAAATATGGAGATTGCAAATATCGAATCATGAATATACAAATTACACGGATAAAGAACTTTTTCTGTACGCGTGATTCTGTTATAATATGAAAAAAAGGAAAATTATAATTTATGTATTTCTTTCTGTAGATTTATCACAAATTGCATACTAATATTGATAACAATAATTAACTTTGATATCATGAGATTATCGCGGATGTTGTTATTACTCACCGCGAATAACCATTTGTGGTCGACAATAATGATATGATTCCGCAGAAATCCATTGTGTGCAAATGCACTCGCGCTAATGTGGTTATCGATAATCAATCAAAGTGCACTTGTCAATCGATAGCTGATCACTACTATAACTACTATCTATCATGATCCATCTATATCATTGTTATTATTATCACTCACTATCATTCCTCGACGTAATCGTAATGAAAGAGAAAGCTGATTCGATGAATGTAAGAACCGATCTAGTATTTTCGCACGTGTAAGTTGCATATATATGTATAATGTATAAAAAATCTCGATGAATTAAACAAATAAATAATGTATTATTCATCGGCTTTATACAGATGATTAAATAAATAGGTATATCGATATAGGAATTTATATCCTTTTTGACGTGATAATTGTATAAAATAAGCGATTTAGTAAAAATATATATGCATACTGTAACATTTCGAATAATGTTATATCTTAATAATCTTATTATTTATTGTATTCTTATTATATCTATTATGCATCTATTTATATTATTATATCTATTATGTATCTATTTATATTATGTATCCATTTTATCTTATTATATGTGTTGATTAGACTTATTTCTTTTATTAATTTATTTAATGAAATTAATTATAATATACAATAATTCTTCTTTTCTCTTTGTTTTTTTTTTTTTTCAAAATATTCTCCTGATGTATTATTCCAATATATTTTCTTAAAATGAAGAGCATTATTCACGGATTTGTTTAATTTAATTGTATTCGGAAATACGTATTGGATGGTAATGCGTCTGACAATAATGTAATCCGCGCGGGTCGTGAACTCAAATAGCCATTGTGTTATACGTTCGTTTTTTACTGCATTATTTTGTACGGGACCGACCGATCCCGCGGGAACAGTTGCATTTCTGTCGATGTATGCGTATTGTATGCATTTACTTTGAGATTCCATGCCATTTTTGTTTAGTTGCCAAATAAATACGCAAAATAATCCTAAATCCCGAGTAGTTTCGTTAATGCTAAAGTTTGCAGTGCATTCCTTCCCAGTTGAATTTTCACGGTTTTAACGCGGATGTGGTCTCGTCGAGCTTTGATGATATTAGTACATCGCAATAAGTAATTTTAGTAACAATAAATAGTAAATCTAGTGTACACTCTCCCTCTCTTACTCGCTCGCTCTTTCTTCCTCAAATCCGATGACGTTTACTCGATGCGGGCTTTGTAATAATCTGCTTGACGGGAACTCGGGCTTTATATCCCGTATATGTGCGTTTTACGTTGTCCCCTATCAACGATGTGCATTTCACTATTTTATGTGCATATAAGTGGAAGACAGCAACATATTGAATCCATCGTTATTTTGTATTACATTCCAACGTCTATATAATTCATGACTTGCTACTTCTTTTTTCCTGTTGTTCTATCGCTATTTTTCTTGAATGAGATACAACGATAAAACGAAATATTCAAGTGATTTTGCATACATATGGATTGTTGTTAGCGCTAAATTAATACAATAGTTTTCAAGTTGAAACTTAAATTATTTAATTATACGGAATTTCCGGTAGCATTCACGTTATTCATATAGAAAAGAGAGAGAGAGGAAGCTAAGAATTAGATTCCTTTTTCATTCATTGCTTTTTAATAACATTGTCATGATAAAAAAATATTTCTTATATCAAAGACTTATTAAAACTGTTCCGAGATAATATTGGAAAATTTTTGCTGATAATTAAATAAAACTTGTCTTATTCCCGAAAGTAAAAAGTTATTTTTATCACAAAAAACCAAGAAATATCAAAGATTTATATTGGAAAAAAACTATTTCAAAGAATCAGTCATTTTTATAGATGGAATTTTTGATAAAAAAGAAAATGTCAAAGTTTAAAAATATCTCCTTTTTAACATTAATGGATTTACATATGTTTATTATTTATTTTATATTGCATATTTATTATACATATATTACATGTATAATATATTTTTCGTTATTTATTCGTATATCCTTTATTTTTCAATGATTGCATTGAATTTAAATGAGTAAAAAAGTAACTCTCCAGAAGTTTGTTTCCTCTATACATACTTTCAAGATAAGTACCGAGACGAAAGCGAAAACTTTTTGCCACTAAGGAGCTATCCAGACTACGACTGGAAAGTACTAAAGTCTGCAATGTTGTAGAAGGATATATTAAGCATAGCTAATCGAGCTTTTCCATAATCGATTGCAAGAGAGGAAGTCTCACTAAAGCAAAATGTCTTAAACCGATTCAATTCAACAATCCCTCAAGAGCGTTTCGCTTATAGTAAGTACAATAATATATTTTTTTTTTCACCTCGCGCGTCTTACGAAAACTTGTCTAGTCGCGACGGTAACATTGCCCTCGAACGTAATTTACACCACGGCGAAATCGATTGGGCGTCGACGTGCATCGATGGGAGGACAGGTATCGAGGGCTGTCGCCAACAAGCCCGTTTACGTCCTCGGGATTGCACGAGTCGGATTTTCCCTCGTAGATCGTTTTTCGCTCGTATACACATCGATGTGTTGCTTTTTTAAGGCGACCCGACCTTCTCATTTTTTTTCTTTTTTTTTTTTTTTGTTTGTCAATCGCCAGGTAAAAAAAGGGGTCATCCGATAGATTGATCTCGCCCGCTCGAACGTCCATATTCTTTGCCGGCTTGCCTGGCACCATAAACCATGTATACAGAGTATCGGATAGTAGCATTTAGTAGCATTACGGTAAACGAGGAACGATGTTCCCGCGAAGACTGAAATAAGTTTTTCCCGTATCAGAGAGTTTAATGGAACATTAATAAATCTTTTCTGCAGATACGAAGCTCCGACGTTAAATGTCATATCAACTCGATAAGATGATAAAAATCCATTAAGAAATGCACTTAAATTTATTTGAAAATTAAGAGAAATCGATTTTTTTTCAACCTCTCTTATCTTTAGATAAATAAACAAAATTCGTTTATAATTGAAGCAATATTTAATTGATGTCATCGTGATTACACTCGAATGTAATGATTCATTTTCGGGCCGGTCGGCGCAGTTTCGTCAATGCGTCGTCGCCGCAATCAAGTTTCGCGAAATTTAGTTACCGATGCAACATTAACGGCGCGGTCTTCCTGTCCCGTGGAAGCGAGAACAGCAGAAACACGGAAGAAAAGGCGGAATTCCGGTGCGAACTGGAATCCGGTGATAATTTGTCGCGGGGTTATCATCGTCGTCCGACGGCGCATAAAATAATAGTGCGCGTTTAATATGAAATAAATCTGGGCGCGTTCTCTCACTCATTGTCAGTGACGCAACATATCGCGGAAAGAAGAAGCGGAATAATGCCGACACGATTCAGAACCGGCGCGATCTATGTAATGCCAAAAAGGTGTTAAGAAATCTTTTCTCTTCTTTCATTCATTTTTTGAGAGCTTTATATTTTCTGTAAAAAGTATCCAACAGAATTTCCCTTTCAATTCCACTTTCATATAATTCCTAAAGTTGTTTAAATGCTTTCCGTTATACAAATGTAAATTTAATGCAAAACTTATTTTACACACAATCACTTTTTGCTATAAATAAGTTAAAAAATGAACTTTGAACAACTTCAGAAATATATGAATGCATATATCATAAATTTTATGTTTATATAGAATATTCAAGAAACTAATGCCTATAAAATGCGAAATTGAATATTATATACACACACATATTACACAAGTTTGAAAATATTACTGAAAATAGCGAAATTTATTGTATGTGTGTGTGTTGCAATTATATTTATAATTATATGTAAAAAATAAATTCGTAATATATAAATAATTTTGAATTATCTTATGTTAAATCAACAGGGAAATCTTCTCTAATTATTCGATTTAAAAAAAACGTATTCATAAATTATATTAATTAATTGAGATTAAATTATACTTTGTTGTCATCTTATTTGATTAACTTCGTGCGTTACATTTACATTCTGGTGCTGTGAAAAACAGCGATCAGAGTCACGAGGTCACACATAAGAAAATACGTATTCTTGCATCAGGTCCCAGGTGCAAAGTTCACGATAGCGTACGGTATAAATACAATGAATGTGCTAGAAGACTGTTCATAGTAAATGATAGCGTAGATCAATAGATTTTGATTGTTAAATAACTTTACGAAATAAAACATTAACAAACGATATTAGTCGAACAGTGAGATTTTGTCATAAAACAAAATCTAACAAACAAGATTATAAGCACAATTCGACAAACAAAATCGCCAATTTTCCATGGATTTTTTAAGACAAGCTCATCATGACTGGACAAACCAGATTGGTAAGATTATTTATACTATTATATTGTTTATACTATTATAATAACAGCACACACATACAAATACAATTGCTCTTTTACAAATAAGCTATTATAGTATAATTAAATTTAAAATTTAATGGTAAAATTAATAAATATTTTCAAATTTCAAGGAAAAAAGTTTGCAAAAAAAATTCGTAAAAAAACTTTGTTAAAAAAACTAACTATTAAACATATTAAAATCTAAATGGCATTTTATTATTTAATTCTTCAATTTTGTAATATTTTCAAAGCAAATAACTGATAATGATGCGATATAATATGATAATAGCGAATGAAATAGACATTTTTAGTTGAAGCTACGTAATACATCAACGTTATATAATCTATAATAATGTATAAATATTAATTTAATAAATAATTTTGGGAATATGAGTTCACTCGTGCAAAACCCAGATATAACCGTAATATATTAATTATGCTTTACATATGTTGAAGTACGAATTTAAATGCTTATCAAGTTGTATAGTTTTTTGACCTGATCGTTTCTTATAATTCAATCAATTAATTTAATTTTCAGATCCACGAGGAGATAATTTGCCTTTAGTCAAGTCTTCCTATCAGGTGCCACTTTTAATAGTCGCGTATCTCTATTTAGTATTTATTTATGGGCCTCGATTTATGAAGAACAGGCAGCCATATTCATTAAAAACATTTATAAAATGGTACAATATCATCCAAATTGTAGGAAACGCTTGGTTGGTTTACGATCACATCGATGCCGGTTTATTTTCAAACTCAAAATTAATATGCCCTGTCATTCTTGACTACTCCTACAATGATACTCCAATGAGGGTAATAAGTTACATATAAAGAAAGAGATGTATGTCATTGACAGATATATATTTACAAGTCTAATCCGAAAAGAAATTCAGTATGCATTTCTTTTTACTATTTTCAGAACGATTTTATGTTGATTCTCATTGAGAAACAATAACCTTCAGTGATTAAATTTTTAACGAAGTTGTATTTGAAAAATAATAATGCGAGAAATATAAGTAGAAAAATAAAATAAGTTTTTATATCTAGTTAATGATGTACACTTTCATATATCAAAATATATTTATTTTAATAATCGAATAAATATGTATAATGTTATAATTACATTATTTATTCACTACACATACATATTCGTTCCGTAAAATAAAAATGCAAATTATTTAATAATATGTATAAATATTATATTGCAGTTAGTTAAGTGCGCATGGTATTTTTTTCTGTTAAAAATATTGGACTACGTCGAAACGGTCGTATTCATATTACGGAAAAAAAATAATCAAGTGTCTGGTTTGCATGTATATCATCATATAACTACCTTGCTTTTCGCATGGGCAGCCGTAAGATATTATGCTGTTGCCCCCATACTATTGAACAGCTTAGTTAACAGTGGCATACATGTGATAATGTACACCTACTACTTCCTAGCAGCGTGGGGACCGGAAGTTCAAAAAACTATAGCACCTATGAAGAAATGGATAACTATAGCACAAATGGTAAATACTCCCAATTTTTTCTGCACATACTTTACGTATTTCGAGTTTGTCATTTATATTCTTTTCAAATTATTCTTATTTACGTTATATGTTTAATTAATATTGCCTTTAAACCTCAACAATATTCCGTATATATTTGCAATTATATATATGTAAATATAATATTAATGTAGTATATAAAATATGTAATTTTATATTACAACTTTTAAATATTCCTCACGTTTAATTTATCAAAAATCCAAGTTAGTGATATTTGAAATGTTTTCTTTTATATCGTAGGTGCAATTCGTTGTATTGATCACGTATCTGTTGCAAAACGTTTTGCCAGGTTGCAAAGTCGAATCGCATTGGAAGGTCTTCTTGTTCATCGGAAATTTAATGATAAATTTCTATCTATTTTATGATTTCTATCAAAAGACATACAACAAACCTAAGAGAAAGACGTAATGGATTGTTATGCAAAATCGTCGTTTGTTGATTCTATATAATCGAATGTTGTATTATAAACTTATCGGAATAAAAAAATATTTTATTTTTTTTCGTATAATCGAATTCTACACTAGTTTTTTTATATTTCTAAATATATATAATATATAAATTTAGGAAAAATTTTGTAATTAATAATCGATAAACGTTTTTCGCATAAATGCTACTAGTTATAATTATTATCTCTTATAACATTATTTATATTATTTTAGATATTTTCTATGTATTGTGTAAAAATTTATTTCTCTAATTATACATATAAAAATAAATTTGAGTAAATATTACTGTTTTGTTCAATAAATCTATAATGTCACGAATCTGTTTTATATTATCTGGTATCTGTTACAATTTGTAATCCGCAAATTTAGACAGTTTTAGAGTTATATCAACACAGCAAACCCTCTTCCTGCAAACGTGACATATGTCACGTTACACATACTTGACAGTTAATGTCAAACTTAGTAAATTGGCAGAATGCCATCTTAGGTTTATGAGTAAAATATTCGTCAGTATAATTTCACTAAAAATACATATTGATAAAACAGTTTTCAAGTTAAAAAATTTTCAATTTACTTTAACTTAAAATGGTCTAGCATGCAAAGTTATAGATATGTATGTATAACTTTCTGCATATTTCTGATAAGAATAAAAATGCTATTCCAAAATTGTACTTTTCAACTGAATTTCTCGGTGATAAGTTGATATTTTTTCTGAACAAATAGATAAAAAAGTAGCAGATATTTTATAATTTTACATTACAGATTATTATATAACGCAATTGGAAGTTAATATTATAAAGAAAGAGCCGTAAAAAAGTTAAAAATAAAGCTTCTATAGAAAGGATTTCGTCGACATATGAAAATACTCGACTTAATATAAGGCTTAAAATAGTTTCTAGAAGATAAGTTTTGTACTACCTTATAATGCTTAAAAAAGACAAATAAATAGACTTTGTAGTAATAACAAATTAATTAGTTGCTTAAATAATTAATTAATAATTAATGAATTATTAATTATTTATACATAATTAGTCAAACAACTAATTGTGTACCTACATATAAATTTACATAGTTCATGTAATGTTAAAAAATATATAGTTTATATATAAGTGAAGTAAAATTGAGCATGATAACAATAATGCATTATTTAATTTGTTTGTTTTATCGATTATATATATTATATTTCAAACAAACTTTTAGATATATGTTCAAATTAACGCTGAAAACCGACTTCACTTGACTTTGCAAAATTATGCAGTTGTGTTATATATCCGTCTCTCACTTATGCATTCCTCAACATTTATACAATTTATTATAGATTTTACAACGCAAATATATTTCTCCATTAAATTGATAAATTTTAATCAGCCCTTACTGATCATTACTACAACTTATTAATGTATAATTTTTGGATCATAGTAAATTCTATTTAATAAATTTTTAAAATGTAATAGCTTCGCACTCGGCTTTTACGTCTCAGGGACTGCTATATCATTTCTACACATTATACTTCGCTGTGTCTATTGTTTTCGCCAGCCAACGGCGCGACAGTCAACGTGTTGTCTGACAGCGACGATAATGTGACGGCGCGTTTCCATAAGTTGTCATAGTTTAGTTTCCAGCACAGAAACGAGGAAACTGAAACCCCTTTTCTCCGCCGCGTAAACCGATTAATAAAACTGAGCTGATGTTTACGTAATGAATGGTCGAGCACGTGTTTTGATTCATTTGCAATCGGACACGTTGTTTAACAGCGTGACAGTAACATGACAGTTTCATAGCGAAATTCTAATTATTCAAAAGTATTGGAACATATATGCTTTCAACTAATCTCGAACGGCACGTAACATGACAATTTTACACACGACGTGTTCATTTCAGATAACACGCTATTTATTTTATTATTCGTAAGAAAAATGTGTCATTTACACTTAATTCGATATTTAAAAAAACTATTTGGGTCGCAATAAATACCTAAGATGCTTTGCTCAAGCGACAAGAATAATTAAGTCGTTTCTTGTATAACGCAAGATTACGACGATGATAATATTCGTTATTATAAAGTCTCTTGTATTCTCATTATATAGTTTTTCACGAGGAGAAAAAGACACGCCTTTTTGTATCTGGCATAGCGGAAACTTCATTCTCCTTTAACCCTCTCTTTAGTTGTCAAAAGAAATTGTAACGTTGAACCTTGCCGTCAATTGCAGAATATTCCGTTAAGGGAAGATCAATATCCCAAGTTACGCAATACTGACAAAGCGGATCCGACCTAAGTAAATATTGCCATAGATTTCTCTCTTCTCTTTCTCTCTCTCTCTCTCTCTCATCCACATAAATACATTATTATTATCTTATAAATAATGTTACGATATGAAATTTTGCTTCTAATTGATTAGATTCGCGTGAAATAAATTTTCCGTTTAATTCAACGAAGTATGTAAAAGTTATTAAATTGAAAGATTCGGAAAGATTTGTGTTGCGCGATATGGTATACCACAAATATGATAAAAAGTGAGAAGTTTTAATCATGAACAGCAGTGCACGTGCATTGCGGAATTTTCAGAAGAGAGATACTAGAATACGGATAATCACGTGCCGTCGCATCTTGATGCTCTACTTTGTTCCTGGCGCAGTCTGCATGCGCAAAGTTGAACGTATCATCGGAGATCCACCGATAGATCACGTCCATGAGACAAGAAACGATTGGTATTGAGGACAGTGAGGAAGAGAAGCGTGGACAAGAGAAAGAAAAAATCAAAAGGAGATCGAAGAGATTTATCTCCTCGTCGAAAGGTTTGGATAGATTCATGAACCCTTATCGATTGTTCGATTAAAAAGAAACGATATAAAATATAAACCGCGTGTGATCTATTTGAGAAATAAGACTATTGAATAAAATTTTGTCTATTTTTCCTTCACGTTGTATAATATTATTAATATTGAAATATCAATTAAAATTTCTATTCGCTCGTGTATTGTATAAAACAACAAATGTATTCAAAAAAGGCCAACTTATCGAACATTATTTAAGATGTTGTATCCAATTAAAATTTATTTCATAAACAATATATTAAAATTACAAAAAACCTTACATATAAACGTTTCAACCGCACGCGGTCTTCCTCAGTATAACAGTGTTACGTAATTTATAATTTTTACAAAAAATCATCCTAACGGACTATTAGTAAATTTTAAGAATAGGATGATTTTTTGTAAGAATTATAAATTACGTAACACTGTTATACTGAGGAAGACCGCGTGCGGTTGAAACGTTTATATGGAAGGTTTTTTGTAATTTTAATATATTGTTTATGAAATAAATTTTAATTGGATACAACATCTTAAATATTGCTCGATAAGTTGGCCTTTTTTGAATACATTATTAATATTGTTAATTTACAAGAGAAGATGGTAATTACGGTTAATTACGTTGTCAAAAATATGTGCAACTATGTATATTTTATACATAGTGAACGGACGACATAAATCGATGTTTTCTCAATCTAATTCCCATTCTTGCATTCTTTCGAATATTTCATCTCAATATTAAATCAGCCTATACCCGCGCGGCTGCTTCTGCTCGATTCTTTTCGTTTTTCGCAGCATTATGTCGACATTCCGCATGGAAAGATAGGACGGAGGGCCACTCAAAATACATGCATCGCATTACACGAAACAATATTTTAAAGTTTGCCGCCTTGGTCCTTAGACCAGCCTAAAATATAACTCGCAACTTGCAATTTCGAACTTTCGCGAAACAATAGGAACGACGAAGAGTACTTGCAACAAAAAGTATTCGAACACGATGAGACAAAAGTCCAAAACATTTTCGATGCCGAAAAATCCGATAAGTACACAATACTTAGGAAGCCATTGTAGACATAAAACTCTCTCGCTCTAGAGGAATGTAATGATCTCTTATAGAAAGAAGTAAACCTTATGGAAAAATAATATGACAAAAATAAAAACTTGAAAAATGTAAGGTGTACTAGACGAACGAACAAACGAAGAAAATAGCTATATTTTTTTAACTATACTTTTTAGACGCAACGTGTATATCTGTTTATATCCAGTGCATTCTGTATTAAATCATTTAAAAATATTATAGTAAATAAAAAATAAAAAAAAATAATTTTAACAAAAATTGTAATTTTTTACGATCAAAAGTTTCTAATTTGTTTAAATAAGAAGAATAGAAAGAACATCAGATGAGAAAGAGGAAAGAAAAATATGCGGGAAGTTTATATGCTTGTGTAAGCGACGGTGAAACGGAATTCGACGCGAAAGACCACATGCAATCTCACGGTTGATTACGCAAGTTTTACAAGTTCGATATCACAAGACTGGCAATATCGCGAAAGTAGAATCCGCCAATAGTGGTTCTCGTCTTCGTCATCGATGTCTTTGCCATAAAAGAGAGAAAAAAAATAAAATTTATAATCAGTAATAATAATAAGAAATTATCGTTTTCATTAGAAAAATGTATCGATAAAACTGAGCTACTAGACAATTTCGAATTTCCCAGGACATTTTGCAAGATTTAGTTCAGAATTATTTCCATCTCACCCTCGCTCTCTATTTGATTGAAAATCTAATTTTTGGATATGTCGACCGACAAAAATTTTCGATATCCTTATTAATCTCGCACCCTTATCACGAAAAATCAGATTTGGATGAATTACGTAATTAAGTGCTAATATTTCTTACTAATTTATTGTTCGAAACGCGAATTTATCGTAATTTTCAAAATTTATTTGCAGTACCTTCAGTGATTAATTAGCAACAAATTCTGATATATTTATTTTAGTTTACGATTCGCTATAAATATTTTTCGAAAGTGAAAATGTTAGCGTAATGATTCTTATCAAATCAACTCATTTTAGATAGAAACAATAAATAAGAACAATATATATTCTCAAATTATATAATAAATTAGTAACAAACTACAAAAATGCTTAATTACGCAAAATATCCAAACTTAATTTTTGGTAATAAATGTCAAATTAATAGGAATATTTCTACTAAAAGTTGTATGAGAAGTATTATTGCGGAGCCATATATATTTTGTATAATAATAAACATATAAAATACGACAATCACGTATGATAAATAACGTATGGTTTTGCGAATTTGTTATAAACGGTATTATCAGTCCGTTTTATTTGCATCTTTGTCTGTTATAATATAAAGTCTGTATACTCTACTATTATACTGTATTGCAAGGAAAAATATTATATTATAATAAATATGCAAATAACAAATATTTTTTAATGCGGGAATACAAAATAAGCATTGTCACTTCCACATTAAGATACGCATGTTTCAGTAATGCTTTCATTAACCTCTATTATCAAAGCCGTAGCAAGCTTATAAGTAATTAACGTATTAGCTTATTTCTTAGCGTACCCAATTTTTGCATTTCAACTTATACTTTGTTTTTATTTTATTTATTATTAATCATTATGTATCATTTAGTATTATTTTATTTATTGTATATTTATTTTCATCTTGTGTACATTTATTTTCATCTTGCATATTTATTTTCATCTTATATTTACTATTAATTATTATTATTATTATTATAGTTAAAGTTTTATTTATATATTGAAATACTAATTATTATAATTTAATGTGTATCTATACATATATTGCTTTATCAAATATAAATACGTAAGATAAATTTAGTAAATGGTTTTAAACTAATTTAATTGACAGTTATATAAACATAATAATAATATCATAATTGGTTATTTTCCGCTAATATTTACAATTCTTTCTCGTTTTCTCGAATATTATTTTTCTTTCTTAGTGGGTTCAAGAAAAACTATTTATCTGATATACAAATAAGAGTAACAAAATGTTTCTTCTCCTTCGTGAAAAACATGTGTAAAAAAGATAAATAATCATAAATTATAGAAAATGTATTAATATAGAATATAAAATATATTAATATTTTATACTCAATTTAAATGCAATTGACGGTTGTATAAATATACATTAAAATTTAATTTTAACAACGTTCAAGTTAATTGTTTACCGATTGACAACTTTAATATCAATTATTCTTCGTTAAAAATGAATAAAATTATTTTACAGCTTTTTCGCGTTGAATAATCTAATTTAAAAGCGTTGAAAAAACTTCTCCAGATATCAAATAATTAAAAAGTCTTACGATAAAAGTCGCGGATTTTAAATAAGTCGTTTTAATTAAGTAATTGAATAATTAAAATAATTAAATCGTTCGATATAGATGTAGAAATTAAAAACTAAAAACATAGGATTTAATTTAAATTAATTGCAACTGCAAAATTTTCAAGACCTTCTCAGAAACTTACTAATCCCTTTCTGTTGATTAAAATACGTTGAATATTATATACTCAATAGCACATAAAGTATGTTAAATAAATAAGAAATTATTAGAATAAATTTTGTATGATAAATAGATAAAACTTTAAAGCACAGATTTGTATAATGCACTTAGGGAAATTTTAAAATAAACGTCTGCTATCGTAAAGGGAAAAGATAGAATTCGTCGGAAAGACACTCGTGAACACGACCTTTAACAGAGCAAGAAGCCTCATTATTTTGATGACCGATGACCCGGAAGCGGACAAGTTCACTCTCGGCAGGAAGTTTGCCGCGAAATACGGCTTTTAGTTCATTTTACCGTCAGATATGCTGCGATCCGAGGTAGATTTCGCTTTTGAAAGAGGTTATCGCTTTGAGAAGATCATAAGGCAGAGTTGTCACGTTCCAGCGGACGTGATCGTCCACTGGTCGAGGAGAAAATGATGACGCAATCGAATGCCGTTGGTTATTTGATCGTTGGCTTCTCTTGGGACAGACGACAGGTAATACTGTAGGTATTTCATGCTACTCTTCAAAGTACGTGCACGCGATTATGATCGTCCTTAATTTAAATGTCATGGTAGAGAGAAGATGGAAGGTGTATTAAATTTGACATATAAGTGCTTTGACAGCGCAAAAATGAGTGCTCCGATGGGACATTTTGACAGTTAGACAATTTTGTAAACACAGAATATTTTTAAGTTAAAATCATTATATTATCTTTAATTTGACATTAACAAATTAATATCGCCGATATTGTCTATAATATGTAATATGATTTTTTGTTTTATATTTTTTAGTGATTAATACAATATAATATGAAAGGCTATATATTTTCTCAATATATATATATATATATAATTTTTAATATAATTTAGTCAATTATAATTGTGTCAATAAGAAATAAAAAATAAATTTTGATAAATTTTTTGGTTTTACACAAAGATAAATGAATAAATAAATCGTATAAAAAATGTATAGATGGACTCAGTCGATTCCTACGAAAGAAAACGATTTTTACGAGAAACGTGCTTCTATCGCGAGTTAACAAATTCCTGATTGTCAATTTTTCGTGGAAGCGTGCGCGGAATATCGCGAGCATACTGCCGTGTCCAGACATGGTTTTTTCGTGTTCCTTCAACCATTTCCTCTTTTTCTCTCGTTCGTTTCCGACTCTCGTTTTGTGCCAAGACGTCGAAAACGATGAAGAGGAAATTGCCATGAGACTTCGAAGAATGGATCCTTGGCACGTTAGTCTGCTTGTAAGAGTTCGCACTTTCTGTTTTAAACAGTTTTATTCTATATCTCATTTATTGTCGCTTTTAATATTAAATAGTGAGTAATTCATTCGGAAATGAACCTTTGTTTTTTTTTCTAGTTACTAGTGTTTTGAAGATAAAATAGCGAGCTATTTTAATATCATTTTAGCTCTATTTTTAATATTATTTTTTGCTAATAGATAGGAGCCAAATTCTTAGAATAATAATTAGTAACAAATTAATGTTTAATTAAGCAATACATCTCAACCTAATTTTTTGTAGTGATGCTAAAGATTTCATTAATAAATAATTATTTTTCCTTCAGTTAAAACATACTTCATCAAATCGATTTTTCCTTTCTCTTCCAGAAATGCGAGAGTAACGAACTTTTTCTTGCAATGTTTGTTATAGTATATAGTAGTATAAGAGACTGATGCTATGCTTTTATCTGAGAGAGAGAGAGACTATTTGTACGAGCAATGCTGAATCTATAATACTGAGCAAACAGAGTAGTGCATCCGCATCTTAAGACAAACCCGGGACGAGGTTTGGACACGAAAGGACCGTGATCCTCCGATGACCGCATGCCGATTCCCGTTCGAGCGTCTCCTGCCTGCAGACCGCAAGCGATTCCACCGGGTGTCCCGGGAATTCCGTCCGGCGGTCGCATTCTCGACGTTCGATGGGAAAGGCCGCGGCTGGGTTCTCAGCACCTAAATCAATTAAATATCTCGGAATGACCCGCTCGCTTGTCGGGTCACTTGCGTCGCGAGCTAGCCGTCACTACGACATAGTTCTCACTCGTGGTCACGTGGTCGCATTTTCCACATATGAATCGGCGAAGAAACTCATGCGGGAAGATAACAAAAGGAGTGTTAGGGTGTGCAGCAGACTCGATGAAAAAAATTCCTTGACTTTTTCAGATTTTCCAAGACCAGAAATTTATTTTTTCCCTGACTTTTTAGTATTATTTTTTTTCCAAATATATAATTTGCATATATTTATATGATAGATCAATTAAATTAAAAGTGAAATCATGAAATCCTTGAGATATTTTTGTCAACAAAAAAAAAGGCTCGAAAGTTAAAACAAAACTTTAAATCAATTATATACAATCTGCATTATGTACGATAATCGAAATAAACATGTCACTTTAAATAATTTAAATAATCACCTTTTTTATTTATATATCAAATGTTTTAGTTTTGTCTCTATCAAACACATTGAAATAAAATAACACGACGATGACAATATAAATTAACAAACACGCTGTAGATGAATCGATTTTTAACAATACAGAAAATTAGCGTGCTGGAAGTTAAAAAAAAGTTTATATTTATTTAATAAGAAATTTCAAATTATTAAGACAAATGTGAAAAAATCCAAATAAATAGTAAAATTTCCTGACTTTTCACTGACAATTTCAGATTTATAAAATTCATGTAGACAATTAATGCGAATCTCATTTTGGCGATTTTAAACGTTTCATGTAATGCAAATGTAAAATTTATAAGTTCAATGCAGATTTTGTTTATAATTTATTTCCCTAAATGTATAATAAAACTCTAGAGTGATTCCTATAAGACCTAAAAAATACACAAACAAGAAGAAAATATATACCTAATTTAAAATGTCACACTGAAAAAAACAAGCAAGAAACATAAAAGTTTTCGGTTTTATTCTAACAATTTTCCACAATGTCGATATTTAGTAACTCTAACGTTAATATTTTCGAATGTTTTTTTTTCAAATGTAAATCTAAATAAAAATATACGCGTCAACGAAAAAAAAAACTAATAGAGAAAACTCAGATTTCGGATTTAGTCATCTAGATTTATTTTCAAAATATATCTATCCAAGATTGAAAATAAATCAACCAATTAGAGAGATACATATACGGCTTCTAGTTTATTTTGGTTTGAATTTCATCAAACGAGGCTATATTCCCGGTAGTGGATAACAACTGGGAATTCAATACGCTTTCATGCAAATTTCTAACGAAGCTATAATCACGACTTTGAGTTGGTCACGCGAATATTATATAGAAATGAAATTGACGCTTAAAAACTACCAAAAAATACGGAATAATCTCCATCGGATTGCTCTACTTTGTTGCCTTTGACTCTTTTTCTATTTTCGATATTATATATCGAATGTCTAGTTTGTAATATTGTAAAATCAAATTGTTCAAAGCGATAAAGTACATTTACTGTTTAATAAATAATGATTTTCAAAATCTCTTAAATCATTTTAACAAAATCCTTGCAGTATGTTGTGTTATGTCCACACATTAATTTCATAATTCAAATACAAATATTTTAAATACAAAAGCACTAATTTTCGGAAATTATTCAATTAGGAATAAATAAATGAAAAACAGAAACAGTTTAAAATCGGATAAAATTCGTAAATAAATTGATCGAAAAAGATGAAAATTAATTCATTCATACCCTGACACAATTACATCGTATTATTATGCATTGCAGCTGAAAGAATGAATAAAAAATCCAGGATACATCAAGCTGAGTGTGAAGCCTTGTGAGATCTCTTCGGAAGCACTCGAAATAGTGAGAGAATGTAACACTTGGACAAAGTTTGGAGTCGTGAATTAAATGCAAGTTGAGTCGTCTCGTTTCCATCACTCGCCCGTAAAGAACTTCAATTACCCTTCCTATTCATGTTTCACTCTATTCGAGAACTTCACCTCTATCTTTCACGGAGGTCCTCCTTTCTGCTCCACTTGCCCTACTCATCGCTCGGTTACGTAATCGGCTCGAGCAGAAGCCATTAGCACTACACCTCTCACGTGACGCTACATCAGATATATATAAAGTTCGCATCGAATTACCGAGAGCACATTAATTCCTCCAGTCCACTAATAATAATCGACGTATGTGTGTGTGTGTGTGTATTTATATTAATAAAAGAACGTATATTTCGAGAGAGAGAATATGCAAACACATATCGCATCGAAAATCTCGTATTACAATACATTTATTTATAATATTCCTGTCACAACTACCAATATTATGTAAAAACTATTTACGATTCCATTTCAAAGCAGATAATTTATGCATAATTTATACAAATGCAGTTTCCCACATTACGAATATCATTTTAGACCGCTTGTTATTACGATTTCATGTCTATACGTCTACAATACCGAGAGATCTGGACGTATCGAAATTACAGCGATCTCAACTTGCTCGGAACATTAATCGCGCGAGGCTCGAAACGTTTCGCCCATGACATATAGACTAGAACGGATCGATCGCAATGCGACAAAATCACAAACGCTATTGCGGAAATCATCAACGATGCGGCATAATTGCGGTCGCCGAACAGGGAAAATAATTGCGACAATTATTGCGTTCCCGCGGCTTGCGTCGTCGTTCAAGTATACGTCTCATAATACAGCGAATGCACTCAATCACGGAGCGCTTCGTGTAACTTCTATGAGGTCATTCGCGAAATGCGCCCGCACAAGCAGCGGCGATTAAATCGCCGAGAAATTTATGAATCCGAATTAACGATAAGAGATGATGCCGGTACCGCGAGCGACCGGTAAACTTGGCTAGCGCTTAATTATTACTAAGAGGGCGCACGAAGAAGTAGTATGCAAATGGAAGAGCTATTAATTATCATTGAATCTTGCTTCGCGTCCGCACTTTTCTCGATGTCGAAGCTAGTCGAAGAAAGGTGCTAGATTTTATTCATGGAAATATACTTATTTCTTTCATTCGCCAATTCGTGACACGTAGCATTCGAGCGATTACTTAAAATGCAAACAAGAAACAATCATAACGCTGAGACTACTTTTAGTGGCGATAAAACGGGAAATAGATTTCCGCTATTTGATTCAATAAGAAACGGCTTGCAATAAAAGAAAGTCATGATATAAGTTTTTATAACTATATATTCTCCTTCCCATATTATATATATATAATTTTTTTTTTTTTTTTTTTTTATTCGGTTCGAAATATGTCATGAGAGAAATGTCACATAAAATTGCAACAAATTAAAGCTGAAACATCCGTCATATAATTTTCGTCCTAATAAACATATTCAAATCTTTCCTTGGCAACCGTCAATATTAATTAAGAGTAATTAAGGCACGCTAATGAATATTTCGGCGAGCGCGCGGCATAATCCGCATTCACCGAAATTGCAGGATGGCCGGCCGACCGGCTGGCAGCTGCATCCGCGCATCCGTTGTAGCGCAGCAAGTGCAAGCTCGTCCCGTTCGCTCGATCATTCCCTCATCTCAAGCTGAATCCCGACCGTGCGACGCGCCGCCTGTCTCGTGCCAATTGGCCGCATAATCAGTAATTGCCAGGATGCAACGACCACGAGCATCCCTTACACTCGACAATTCAACGCTACGAACGTCGTGACGACGGCCACGGAAAATTTATCACGATTTATCGCAACCGATTTATAAGCGAATATAGGGTGTCCAGCAGACTCAATAAAAAAAAATTCCCTGACTTTCAGATTTTCCAAGACCAGATTCATTTTTCCCCTGATTTTTTTAGTATTATTTTTAGTATTATTTTTTTCAAATATATATACTTAATTTGCATATATCTATATGATAAAGCAATTAAATGTTAAATCATAAAATCCTTGAGATATTTTTGTCAACAATGAAAAGGTTCGGAAGTGAGAAAAACAAAAATTTTAATCAATTATACAATCTGCATTATGTACGATAATCGAAATAAACATGTCACTATAAATAATTTAAATAATCACCTTTTTTATTTATCAATTTTTTAGTTTTGTCTCTATCAAACACATTGAAATAAAATAGACGATGAAAATATAAATTAACGAACACGCTGTAGATGAATCGATTTTTAACGATACAGAAAATTAGCGTGCTGGGAGTCAAGGAAAAGTTTATATTTATTTAATAAAAACTTTTAAATTATAAAATATTTAATAAAAAATTATATTTAACATTATATTTATAAATTTTGATTAAATTTATATATTTATTATATTTATAATTTTTTATTAAATATTAAATTCTATTTAATAAAAAAATTTTAATTATTGAGACAAATGTAGAATAATGTGAAAAAATTCAGATAAATAGTATTTCCTGACTTTTTCACTGACAATTCCAGATTTATAAAATTCCCTGACTGTTAGACACCCTGTTCGATTCGTAAAATATTTACGATTTTAATCACGTATATATGAGCTCGTGCAAAATGCAAACATAATGCATATTTTTCATTGTTCTATAGAGTTACGAGATTTTTTCACTATACTCTCGATTCCCTGTCAGTATCGAGCGACCGACCGCGATGAATCATCTTTTTCGCTCGCGCGGACAAGAATTAATTGCACGCGACGTCAGCAGAAAGTTACTTTACGTCGAGGAGAGAGTGCATTTCGCACTTGGCACTTGGCAAACAGCATAAAGAAGGTAGCCAAGACAAATCCGCAAAAAGACCGTCACGAGCAAGTGTAAATACCGAAGTACCATTGAATTGGAAAATTCTCTACGAAGCATTGCAAGCTAAGTTCGGACGCGGAGACTTTAAGCTCAAGAACACGTCAACGTGTCACCTTGTTCGCCTACAACTTCCGCTTTCTAGAGCAAGAACCTGTCGGATATTAATAAAGTTTAATCAAAACGCGACTTATCAAGTATTTTCCATCGCAGATAAAGTGGAAAAAAAAAATTCAAACTTAATCATCTTTTCTTTGAGTACTCTTAAAAAAATAAAATGTTTCCACGTTTCGAGAGTGTCAACCACGAAAGAGAAACAGCTGTACTAATGGCAAAAATAAATGGACGACAAGATATAAATGGTACACGTGTATAAACAAATGAATTAAAAACATCCATTTTCATATTATTAAAACAACAGTCTATAAAATGTAATATTTTAAATGTTAATTATTAAAATGAAATACTTTTTACTTAATACTTCTCATATTTTTTAAATTTTCCAATTCCGCAGTAATTTTTATCTTCAATTTACTGGGCTGTTATTCGAATGAGATTAAAGAACATAATATCAGCATATTCTGAAATTACAATTAGGATTAGTGCAGAATGTAATATGTCGATCATATATAGATATCAAATAAAATAAACACGAACGACTATTTTGAGAATCTATAGAATTCAGTTAAATATGCGCGTGTGATAACGAATCTGCATTTAATTTTATATACAGAGTACTCATGTTATGCAACTTTATAAATAATTTCGACGAACTCGGAGCGATGCGTTTCATTCTTCCACACATAGGTTTTTCGCATCGATTGCATCGACTGCGTAAAATATATGAGCAGAAACAAAAAAAGAAAAAAAAAAACAAAAAAGACAAGTAAATAGACAGAGCAAGATAAATAGCAATTTTGTACTTTCACAATATTGTCATGTGGCAGCTCCACATGGATAGTACTATTTAATTAATTAGCGCGACTTTAAAGAGCTTTAGCAATTGCGTGATTACCGTTTTCATCACGCGTCAGGACCATTATCGAACGTATATAATCGAATCCCTTCAGCGGCCAATGGAAAGTCAAACGAGCGCCAGAATGTCGGACGAAAAGCGCTCGCTAAAATATTTTCGCGTAACCTGGTTATTCTCGATGCGCACGACGCGTGTCCAAAACGCGTTTCGCAATTTGTTTTCGTCAATATTTCTACATAGATTTGTACCGTGTATCATGTCAAAAAAAAAAAAAAAGAAATCGCCGGCTTTTAGCTATAACAACGATCTCGCGATCCAACTGATAAACGATAATATGAGAAATATCTAGATAGTGACCGCTTAGATTTTCAGAAAAAAAAAACGAGTAATACCGACTACTCGAATTCAATACAATTTCGAGGTGATACGTGATCGAGATGTTCCGCGATAACGTCACTAGTTGTATCGCATCGCGCGAATATCGATGCGATACGCATTGATAGGATCGCACCATGACGGATATTGCCAAATTCGTGCACCATGAATATTCGATTCTCATAAATCACAGGAAAATACAGCCCGCTAGAGAATCACAATTTTTTGTGTCAAATGTTTAGCGGATAATCGATTCTTCGGACCAAAAACATAGGAAAACTGGCGATTCACAGATTAATTTTTCTCATTCGAATGATCGATTTTTATCAAGTACTGCCGCATAAATTTTTAACATATATTTCTCCTAAAATTTAATTTCTCTAGAAAAACCGAATAACTATATTAAATTTTAAAAATGTGATATAAGTATATTGTCAAACAATATCATGTAGATTCTAATAATTAAATAAATAAATAAATATATATATCTATATATATATTAGTATACCTATATATTATATCTAAAAGTATATATATTTATAAAAAGTATGTACATAAACATATATACTAATGAAAGAGTGTGAATGTATGTGTGAGCGAGTGGAAGAAAAAAAGCTAAGCGAGTGCGTCGCAAAGAATCTACAAAACTGATACAAACGTCTGTATAAGAGCAGTATTAATTAAAAGCGTGATTCTCGGCGCGAGAGCGACGCGAGATGAGAAATAAGAGTCAGCGCGAGAGTAACACGAGACAAAATTCGGCGCGAATGTAACGCGAGACTAAACGCGGCGCGAGCGTCGTAAATCAAATAAAGTATTGAAGTCTGCCGAAAGATAAGAAACAAAAATTCGCAGGAAACTCTCAATTACGTTCCCTCTGTGTACTCGGGTTCGCTCTCATATAAGCACATATATAGTATCGTTTCGGCAGGCTCCAATACTTCATTTGATTTACGACGCTCGCGCGCCGAGTTTTGTCTCGCGTTACACTCGCACCGAGTTTTGATCTCGTGTTACCCTCGCATCGACTCCTATCTCACATCTCACGTCGCTCTCGGGACGACAACACGCCTTTAATTCATGCCACTCTTATACATACAATCGTAACAAGTTTTACAGATTTTGCGACTCTTAGGTTTCTTCCACTCGCTCACATTTCCACACTACATACATGTTTTTTGCAAATTTATTAATTGTGATAAAGATAATACGCGCTTCTATATTATGGTCTAAGACAATTTCAATTCTATGGATTTCTCTATCTGATTTTATACATGACGAACGATCAATTAAAAATCACACGAAAGCAATTTCCTGAATTTCGACGAGATCGAACGAGATGTTCCAAGGCGTAGTAATAGACGGAACGAACTTATTCCCGTCGGCGAAATTAATTCGGGAAACCAATTTGCATCATCGGCTAATGTCATCGTCGTTGGTGATGCATCCTAGTTTGTCTGTAGCGTGTGTCACGTGCGAAATTGCAATTACCGAGATCGCGCGCGTGGTCCATCCTCAGATCACCGGAAACATATCCGTCACACTTCCATTTGCCTATTTTACCAGTTCAGAAATATTCCGAATGCGAAACATGCCGAGTTTAAAAGAAATCAAGATTCAATTCAAATTATAAGTTAACAATTCAAATCGTATCAAGTTTATTCAAACAATATGTAAAAGTGTAACACGCAAATGTAATCGCGACATGTCATTAAATAATTGATTTCGTGATATTAAATAATTTGAAATTAATTTAAATAAATTTAATTATAAGTTCTTATTTTATATAGATATAATCTTTTTATCTATATCCATACACAAATACAAGTTTAATAAAGTATTTCAAAGTAAAAGTTGTAATTCTTGAAGTAAGAATTCTAACTTCGGATCAATATAAAAAGATTCTTGGATTGTATTGCTTTATCATAACATTTTCATTTCTTTTGAATCTTTCATCGGTTTCTTTTATGCGATTTCAGAACAAAATAGTACTGAAACGAGTGTTAAAAAAATGTGTGGAAACATTATTTTCTTCTCAAACCATTAAGTATTTGCATTGCTAAATATTTATTTTGCACTTTGGACACGTGCGGAGTTAAACGAAGAAATAGAATTTTACTCGTCGTCTTCGAGTCTTCGGTCGCGTCGCGACTTTTCCTATGAAACTCGGCAAACCCCTTTCAAGTGACATCGGGTCATGCCTCTTTTACGTTTCTTATTGAAACTCGAATTTATGGTCATACGATCCGGACTTTATTTCATCGTTGACTTAACATCGCTCAATTTACTTATACGTTAAAAAAAAACTTTTATCCTATTTATCGTCTATTTATCTCGATATTCCTAAATTTCAGAAATAATGCATTTTCATCACATTTTATACTAAATACAGAAATGCAATTTCTTTTTCTTATTTGTGTGCGCATATAAATAAATTTCAATCTTATAATTTCAAATAAGTATTAATCTACAGCACATTTTGTTAAAAATCTCTTAAAAGATTAATATTGCAATATTATAATATTTAATGTAAGTCTCTCTATAAAATGCTTGCAATTTTTCCAAGCATTTTTTATCTATCCAATATGGAAATTATATTGCGTTTATGTACAATAACAACAATTTGTACAGTACAATATTATAATATTATTTTATGTTAAAGCAAGAGTGTTTATGAAGTGCATAAATATATTTACATAGAAAATAGATCTTTGTAAAAAATGTAAAAGAAATATGGAAAGAGAAAAATTAAAGTTACTTGTTACAATATAGCAGAAAATAACGCATATTTCATCATAAATACTCATAACGTGCCTTATGTAAGGCATGATTTTGCTTATCAAAAAATTTCGAATAAAACTTTTACTATATAATCAGTAAAAAAAAACTTACATTATTTTCATATAACACATTTTATAATAAAGCATATCTTTTCAAATAGGTATATTTAATTTCTAATTGACATAAAGTAAAAAGTTGTTAAAGTAAAAAATATTGTGCGTACATATTTATTTTTTTCTCACTAGATCAGAATATTAGATTATATTTAAAAAAGATTAAGCATAAAATATTCATGATTTAAAAATTAGCATGTATCAATATTTAATGCTGTATATTAAATTAAAGAAAATGTGAATACATTAATAAGTTAATGTAGGATAAAAGTTCAATTTTGCTTAAGTAAAATATGAAACCATTATCGAGTTATTTGATATAAGAGAACTGAAAGTTATAAGTTATAATAGAATTAAGGAAGCAAGGTAGTCATCAAAATTTATTTGGCGAGTTACTAAATCAGTGAATATAAATCAGCTGAACTAAATCACTACTTTTAAATAAGTTTTTTTATTCATCTTTTTATTGAATTTCCCAAATAAATTAGATCATATATCTATCATATATATTATGATCTATATATACGAACATTTTTACCGCAAATACGAAAATTTATTAAAAGTTTTTTTTCGTCTATCTCTAATTGGCATAAACGTTTTAATATTATACTTTCAAAATTGATTTGCATTGTCGCAAAATATTTATTTTTTATTCAATCTACTATACACAAATATATATATATATATATATATATATATATATATATATATATATAACTACTATATTGATAAATGTTTATATAAACTTATAATTTTTTTCAAATAATATTCTAGATCTAGTTTCTTCAGTAATGCATACAATGATTTGAAAATTTGCTAAATCTGAAAAATGTTCTCTTTTTTTCCCTCAGCTAGTATCTGAAATTGTATTATCTAGAACTGATAGCTCCAATGGATGAATGCAATGTTATTGCACGCGGACGAGAGATATCCTCCGATATTTCTTTTACAAATTCAATTACGCGATCGACCTTAAATTCACGAATGTACCCATGTTTGTATCTGCCGCATTACGTTACTGCCTGCGAATCGACCGGAATCGAAATGGACAGGGTCATATATAACATTCGCGAATAGCGTATCCCGCCCACAAAGATGCGGCTTTACAGTCGATCAATCGTTGTATCGATAACAAGATACCTCTGCCGGATTGTCAGGGTCGTTGAACCGAACAGGGAATCGCAATCACAAGAAAATCCAAATGGCATCCATCCAAGATGAACGTGCCGCGTCGGCATATTTATGGCAATATTATCGAGATCGCCGAACAGTCTCGAGATCGAACAAAATCTGTAGCTCGATCCAACTATCAAACGCATGTAATGTTTCTTTATTTCTCTCTAAATACCATCTCTAGTGCTTGGTTTTAACACAGCTCCTCTGAATAAACTATCTCTCACGCTGCTCAAGTCTAACTTGATCATTATGTTACCTCCGATTTTATAACAGCAATTCCGGCTGAATTACAGATAAAGTTTGATTCGACTAAAATGAACCGCATCATCGACATTGTTATTGTTGTACATATAATCGCGAAGGAAGTTACGAGGAAATTAAGTATATAATCTCACCTAATTATCAACTCGTTGAATTATTTTCTTTCTCTTTCTATTTAGTCACAAATTAATCTTTTTTACAGACAACAAAATTCTATATCAATGTATGCACGCATTAAATATTTAATATATGTAGCTTACGAAAAGTTTAAATAAGAAACGACGTTTCCGAGAATTTGCGAAAGCACAACCATTTAATTTGTCATTGCAATCGAATGCATAAATATGCAGTTTTCTAGTTAATCGGCCAATAGTGATGCCAACCGCCAAGTATAATAGAACAGAATAGATGAAAGCTATGCCTTCCGCTCTCTTTCTCCTCTATATCGATCCTTTTGTGAACGATGAGCATTTTCTCTTTTTTCATCGCTCTTTTATCCTATTTCGGGATGTCGAGTGCCGGAGGTCCATCAATTCCCTCAAACGCTATTCGTTCGATGTTCACAAGAGTGTGCATCGGTAGCGCGTCGAAGTGGGGTTGAAGGGGTGAAGATTGGCCCGGAAAAAAAGCCGGGCGTCGAAGGCGGATGGGCAGCGAGAGTGGTAAACGGTGAGGCACACTGAACGGATAGGGTGGATGGCGGTTAAAAGCCATGCTTGTCCATCGATCGTAAGTACTGCGAATTTTTCACGTTCGAGGCAATCATTTTTTTTCTCACGATTACGCGTGGGTCGAAGAAAACGCAAAGAAAATTGCGCCGTAAATATAGAGAGAAATTAGCTAGAAATAGATATTTCCCTTCTCAGGGTGTCCAGCAGACTCAATGAACAAATTCCCTGACTTTTTCAGATTTTTTCAGACTAGAAATTCATTTTTTCCCTCACTTTTTAGTATTATTTTTTCCAAATATATATAAGTTGCATATATTTATATGATAAATCGATTTAATATTAAATCATGAATTTTTGTCAACAATGAAAAGAGTCGAAAGTTAAAAAAAACAAATATTTTAATCAATTATATATAATCTGCATTATGTACGATAATCGAAACAAACATGTCACTGTAAACTGTTTAAAGAACCACTTTTTTATTTATATCAAATTTTTTAGTTTCTATCAAACACATTGAAATAAAATAACACGACGATGAAAATATAAATTAACAAACACGCTGCAGATGAATCGATTTTTAACAACACAGAAAATTGGCGTGCTGGGAATCAAAGAAAAGTTTATATTTATTTAATATTTGTGAAAAACTCCAGATAAATAGTAAAATTTCCTGACTTTTTCCTGACAATTCCAGATTTATAAAATTCCCTGACTGCTAGACACCCTGGTTCTTTGACATTTAGATTTTGATTAGACAAATGTCGCAAATTTAATCGAAAATGAAGGAATAGACGCGATAATTTTGTGACATCCTATATCCTCCTATACATGAGAAATGAAAGATTTACATCTAGGGAAAGAAACGACAATAAAATTTCTGCACGCGGATTATAAGCAGACGAACGACACGATAAATGCGCGCGAAAGAAAATTCCAAGAAAACACTTTTCTTCGGGAAATATACGATTAGGGCGAAAAAGAGGAAAAGTCGTAGAGAGAAAATATATGCCGCAACTATATAGACATGCGCAAAGCGCAGTGAACATCGAAAAGCAGGAAGCAGGGTAGCAAGAAAAAGAGGAGATCCTCCTTGCGGTAAAAAGAATTCGTGCTGACTAGAGATGCAACGAGGCAATTATCATATAAATTGCCGTAGACTGATTTTACACGAGCGAATACTGCACTGCACCGACCGTCATTTTGCTCTTTAATCGCACCAGCTGTCGTGGAAAACACAACTGCGTTTCTCTTTTTTTTCCCTTTCTCTTGATTCAAGTTTGAGCAAACAAGAAACCTTTAACAATTGCAACAGAGATAGACGTACACATCTCGAAGGTATTTCACAGATTCTAAAATTTATAAAATACTTGATATTGAATGTTTGAATTTCAAATTGATTTAGGAAAAATAAGAAGTTCACGGACCTATGTGGAAAATAAACTTTTTGCTAATAAAATGAATATTGCTTTGTATTAAAGCAAATGAGATTTTATACGAAGTATATGATTATGCAAAATAAGGAAACTCCTTGTTTAAAAACTTTAATGCGTAACCATATTTTCACATTCTAAAGAGGGTTCGAAAATTGCTTTCTTTTTACGAGACAGTGAACTTATAACAAAGTTTTATAATAGATGTGTTTTTATCTTCATATAAAGATAAAGAAAATCCGTTATCGCTTTACCAATATCATTCTTATATATTATAATAAGAGATCACTTTTAAATAATCGTTTTCATATTGTTTCTGCTACATATAACCGCACTTTATGATATTTGCCGTCCTAATTACCATTTCGGTCATTACCATTATACGAAGGAAAATGTAGTAAGCTTCGATAATATCGTGTCTCGCGATTTAAACACTGAATTCAATTATCTCCTCCTAGTCCGATTATTTTCTCGTACCGTTTGATTTGCCGCGAACTACTGGTATACTGCATTGCTTGGCCAGAACGTGCAATTCTTTCTCATACATAATGCAGGGCGAGATCAAAGGGCGTTTGGTAACGCTGGCGATATACGAGAGCGCCCGCATACATGTGAGGTCGTGAGGTACGTTACGCGCTCACGCGGGTTATATCGCCTGTGCCATTATGAACTTTGCCAGAATCGATCGGGATCAGCGGCACACTACTGCCGCAGTTACGAAGCTTAACGGCCGATAAGACTCTCATAGGGACGTGATTCGATTCGAGAAGAAGCGCAGAAGAGAGAGTCGCCCTCACCATCGTCTCTGTTTTAATCCGTAACTTTTTTCGCGGACGAATTGGATTGACGTTAAAAAGGGGATGTTTGGTATAACGGAAGAAAGGGGATGGAAAGGGATGCTAAGTTATATAATATATCACGAGATTGTACATCTACCGGATTTTCCGCAAGAGTGCTTTTTTAATCCACTAACAATACTGCGAGATATCCCAGTTGAAGATCAGTTTTTCACCTTCGACTCGATAAACAGAATTTGTTTTTCACGTTTTATATTTCAAAAGGTGTATCTGCACAATTGCTTTAGTGTGTTATACACTTATAAGTTATATATTTTGATGTTATAATTGAAATGTAATATAAATTGTAATTGCTTTCTTGTTTCTTATGGGGAAGAATATCACATTTTATATTATAATTGCATTGTATAAATCGTAACTGCTTTCATATCTCGTGATAAAAATGTCATTTAGTCTTTGTTGAAGATTTATATATATATCTCTGACGAGGGAGATGAGAGAATAAAGTACTCACACATACATATAAAAACATTTCTCAATTTCGCCAAGCTGGAAAGTTATAACGAAATGGGCGAATTTCAAGTTGATCGCGAATTATCACGGATATAAAACCGAGAGAAGAGTAAGAAAAAGGAGAATACGTGTCCGGGGTTTGGTCAACAACGACGGCTCATGGGAAATTCTCGAGAATAGTTTGTATGAGAGACAAGTGTATCGCGGATGCATAGAATTTTTTAGAGGATCGCGAGCGACCAAATTCTCTATGTGCGTATTTATTTTCGCGACCACTCAACTTTGCAAGACGCTCTTTCTTGCGTTGCATGCTCTTTTATTGACGACATGAAGATGAAAGATATCACGCAATATACTAATGTATAATATAACACTTGGTAAACAATAACAAATAATTAATGGTCGATTAATCTCTTCTAGCAGACGGCTGCGTTTTATTCCCTAGCTCTTTTTTTCTCTTTTCCTCTCTTTTTCTTTACCTAAATTTCTCGTCATTTCTATCATGATCGAACTTTATGTATTATTCAGTGTATTCTGTCACCGGATGGCATAGAAATGCGACGTGATTGTAATTCGACGTGTACTCGATCAAAAATATGTGATTATGATTTACATAGATATCAATATATTTATTCCTACGCATTACGTAATCTAATGGCAAGCTCGAGCGAATTGCGTAAATTCAGACAAATTTCATAAAGAATTCTCATTACTGTTTCACGATATATCTATCGATTCGCTATCGAGTATCGCTAAGCACCAAGGGACGAATGAATATTACGATATGATGACATCATCATTATACCATAATGCTGACAGACACCGCATGCATGCCACAAATTGCGTACTGTAATAGATATTTAATCTTTAAACTTGATGACATTAAAGTCAATAGAATAGTTAATTAGAATTTAACATGATAATAAGTTTCCTGAAGCTTTTCTTTTTTTTTTTTTTGCATTTTTTCGACTTTCTCTTTGGACACATTTTAACATTAATCTTGTGTATTTAAGATACTTTAGTAACATTTATCTAAAGTAAGATTATCTAAAATTGTTTCGAAGAATAAAAAGTAAAAGAAAAATTATTGCATCAAAATTGAATTTTTTATTACATGTAATATATAAACGCAAGACCTAAGATAAAGTTTAAGTACAGATCTAAGAGATCTTTATTAAGAATAAATGCAATATAATGTGAGAAGAAACTAGAAACGGTTCATAAAACGATAATAAAAATTATATAGTTCCTTTAGATTATAAAGCATTAAATCTTCTATATGAGTAAACGAAAAATATGCATGTATATATATTTAGAAATATCGTATGTCCAGCTATATTAAAGTGGTACACGGAATGGGAAGGGTAAAAAAAACCAGCTGATTTCAGGAACCATATCTATCGGCCGGAAGATCTTTATGAGAAGAACGCCAACGTCCACGTCGACGAGTTTCGAGCACCGGTTATGGACCGCCTCGCGCGGCAAAACACACTGACAGGTTCCAAACGTGCTCGCGATAAACGTTACACGAAGGAGCAAACATCGGGACGTGGGATTGGCCGGTGACATTGGCGATCGGAAGTTTCGCGCGTAAACAGGGTGATTTCGCGCGAGAGAATCGCATCCGCCTGGAAATTGTGTACCGGCGAGACTTTCCCGAACAACTTCTACCTACTTCGACACTACTACTACTACTATTACGAGAAAGTATCTTCGCCAGTCGCGCTCGCGGATGCACTCATCGAGATGCGGAGTGTCTCGCTTTACTTCTTTTTCGTTTTTATCGAAATAACGCTCACAGCCGTTATTTCGACCGAAAGAAAAAAAAATAAAGAAAGAGAAAAAAGAATTCGAATGTGACAGAATACGATAGTAGAGAGAGAGAAACTCGAAACGATAAAGTACCGTAGTTTTCGAGAAAGACGCGTAGAAAATTCTTCGCGATGCGACACGAAACTCATTGAAAAAAAAAAATAGCAAATTGTATATACTGTTAATGGACTATAAAAGGAATAAAAAAACATGATATTGCTTTTTATACCGAGACGCTTTTCTCCGTAGCTATTAATGAACCGATATAAAAATTAATAGAGTAACATTCAAAGTAACAGCTAATTATATAATGAAGAAATATAATAATGTAATAAAGAGGCAAAAAACCTAAAGTGCGCAGTTCTCAAGAAATTAAATATTATATAACCAAGTAGTACAACAGTTATATGGGATGGTATAATAAAATAGTATGAGTTCAATAGAACTGTATTAAATAATCAAATTTCAACGAAAGAGGTAAATATTCAAATCTGTAAAGGAAAACTCGATTTATATGCATACACTCGTAATGTATACCCGGAAAACAAAATTACATTATGCAAATCCAGTCGTCGTAGTGCCCATAAATTTCTCTATAATCCATAATTTTACAATCTGAAAAAATATTAGCACCGTATTTTGATTAATTCCGTGCACGCGCACATCATTTTATTCCCTTTTGTTAAAGGCGGGATGCAAATTGCATAAAATCGCGCGTTTTGTTTTAATTGTAATCCGCCGTATGAATCGCTTGGCATTCAATCCAAGGCATTAATCAAATGACTATAGATTTGTTGCGCGCGTTTATTAAACTTTATTCCACGCCGTTACATATTTCATGAAGCCGTTACTTGGCAACTCGATTATATTTCATTCGAAAATTTTCCGTGTTCGTTATTATTCCACCGGCAGTGAATCAATAAAATTTTCTCTGTCGATTAAGCTCGGAGCTCGAAGCTCGAATGTGGACAACCGTTGGCCAAAGCAATCTACGTTATCAGCTACATCGACCGTCGGAAAAATTGCAGTAAGACTGTAATATTTCATACGTAATAAAAAATCAATTTTAACAATAAATTTGTGTTCAATAAAACATATAAAGATTATATTCAAAAATCGAAATATAAGTAAAAATGCATACTTCTGACATAATTAACCGATGACTTTGTAGTAAAGGAAAATGCTAATGCGAGGTAATTAAGAAGTGTAAAACAGGATTGTTAATACAAAATTTGTCGATCAATAAAATTGATTGACATATGGAAGAAGAGCTTTCCTTTCACCTAGAACTCAAAAGCAAAGTTACCGGTGGAGAAATGCAGAATTCTGTTGTATCCTTCATTGAGAGACGAGTATTTCCGAAGCTTGCACTCTCTTGCTGCAAGCTGTAAGAATTGTGCAAGCTTCGGCCGTCGATAACGTCGGTAAAAAAAGCTTCTGATAAGCTGACAAACGTGTGATAACGCTTGATAAGCGCAGAAAGTTACCGTCCGTAGCATACCGCGCGAATAATTACAATATTGGATTATTACAAGATTTTTCGGTTAATTATAAAGGAAAATGTCAACTGCATTTTTCTCAAGCGAGCGAGCGTCGAGCTTTATTTAATTGTCTAGCCAACTTTTATTTAAAAATAATCCCTTTAGCTAATCACAAAAAAGCACTAGCCCCGAACATCTTTTTATTATCTAATACTGTATATTTAACATTAATTGGCTACGACTAATTGCTGAAATGTCATTAAATATATTGCATTATATATATGCATGCTAGTAAAAAAGCTGGCTATTTTAAAACACTTTTTGCACAAAATAGATAAAGCTATAAAAAATTACTTAATAAATTATACTTTGAAAATAGAACTGATTCTCTGACAAATATATACATAATCGAGTTTCTTGCAATTAATGAAAAGTACAGTTATAGGTACTACTTTAGCAATTTATAAGACAGTTAAAAAATATATATGCAAATTATACAAAGGATATAAAAGAGACGGGCAGAAGTTTAATTTTGAAAAGCGGGCTGCAATAAATTTTATTTTAAGATATTAAAATATTTAAATATGTTTCTTTCTCTCTCTCTCTCTCTCTCTCTCGTTAAAGTTTAACAGTAAAATTCGCGCAATGTTCGCATTATGCATTTGCGAATTCGTAAATTTCAGTAGTACGAAACAGCGGGAAAACGCAGGGGCGAACGCTTAATCATCGGACATCCGCAATTTCTTTCTGCCCTGGATTCGATGGGCAGATTAATCACCGATCCATACATTACGCGTATCACGCTTATAACAGACACGCACACATGTGCACACCGGCGATTGACACGAAAAATATACGTCGCTGTGAACCGTCCGAATTAATTATTCGTAGCTCTTGTCGCGCCGACGATTTCCAAATATACAGTTTTACAACTCAGCTCCGAAATGAACAGAAATGTAACGATCAACCCACTTACACTTAAGATAATGATCACGGTTAGACGATAAGAAAATGAAATTTGTTTCGTACTGTATCGTAAATTATGTCTGTTTCCCTTTCTCTCTCTTCTATTATTTCTTTCTTTCCTCTTTTTCGGTCGATAGAAAATGATAAATTCAATATGTATAAAATATAATATGTTATCGACATGTCTAGTCGTGTTACATGTTAAAATTATTCAAATATTTATGTATATATATATATATCGTAAATTAAATGATTCAAATGCAAATTAATGTGTTAATGATTTCACGATCGAGATTAGTTTCATCCGCGGACAAAATTCAGTTTTGGTCAATGTGATATAATAAAAAAACCAAACATAGTCATAGTTGATAATGCCTGAGAAGAAGTTGATTTCTCAGCGGAGTATAAACCGCATACACACTGCATCGTTTACAGATACTTGTAGCATCCTGGGAAAACTTAAGACAACAATTGCAAACAAGTAGTGGAAAAAGCAGAGAAGAGAGTTATTTTACATTTTACGAAAGGAGAGAATTTCATGCTTTTCCATTCCTCGCAAATTAATCCTCTGCGGTTAATAACGGGATAAATTGATTATCAGTTGAAATAACGTCTTAAGACGAAGTAATTATGTTCAATCGAATGTTCTCTTCCTTCGAGAGTGAGAAAAAGCTTGAAAAAGAGGTATAAGATGAAATGCGGAAAATCCACGAGGATAAGCGATGCGGCTTCTCATTTCGAAAAGATGAGATGTTTATTAAAAATCGACCCGCTCTCTCTGTGTGGTTCATTTCCGAGAAACGGTTATTCGTCGCGTGCCGGAGATTATCTCTGGACGTTTGCGAGGCGCATTTTCCGCATTCAGAACGGATAAATAACCGTGCTGTCGCGCGCGGCGTAGTGACGTAATTTACGGGTAGCACACGCGCGCTCTCGTTGCGCACTCGCGAAGTTAAGAAGCGCACTCGCCAGATTATCCTCCCCGTTCTCGGACTGGGGCGAAATGTGCAATTAAGCGTTCCGGCTTGGTTTACGACGTCGCGTCCGTGTCGCATCGTGTCGCGCCCTGCGAAGTTACTTCATATGTAGGTTATTGGCTAATAGATGTTCCCCGACTAAACTTTTTCCATCTATTTTCATTCCCGTTGCTTACAGCAATGTCCCGACGACGCAAGTGAAATTTCGTACGGACAATTTATTTTGACCGAACCACGTCACTTTATATACCATCGCTACACAGTAACTTTTTATTTGTCAAGTAACATACTTCGCGTATAAAAAGGCACCACTTTCCGCGAAAGCCGTAAACTATTTACTATACAGATTTCATTTAAGAAGGGAACGTTTGTGATAAATTATTCATTTTTTAAAAATGTTTTATTAATATAACACATATGCTTATGCTACTCATTATCTAATAAAACTTAATTAATTGGGAGACTCATGGATTTTTTACATTATCTAATATTGTGTTAATTAATAGCTTTTGCTGACTCGGTTGCGAAAAGAATTGAAACTGTATTTTTAACGACACTCGACGAGACTGCAGTTTAATGTGCTTATTTTTTACATTAGTCAAGTAATTAATAATGAAATTTATGTACATTATTTCTAAAATTTACATTCATTGATATAATTTACTGTTATATATTATATTTCTCTCCCGTGCGAGTTTAGTCATTTAAATTAGCAGCTTTAATGTGGCAGTGCAATAATAATATTTACTCCGCCGAGCGCGTAACAGTTTGTGCAACCGAAATTACCTTTCTCACAATTGCCTTTCTCAAAAGCTCCGAGGGCCGCATTTTTTTATTCCGTCGTCGTTGTCGTTGAGCAACGCAATTTTTACGATTTTTGCATTTCATAGCGCGCCCTTTCATGCCTGCATAAAGGAAGCCCCGGACGCAAGTTTTCTCGACGAGCGTTCTTTCCGGATTTTTCGTACGCTTGTCCTGTTTTTCTCGTCCCCTTTTCCTACCGCGAGCATTCGCGTCGAACTTTCCGCAGGAATTCTGACAACTTTCGTGCCTATACATACATATAGTTACCTTTCGGCCAAGACGCATACCGGGATACTACGCATTTCCGAATCGTGTCTCGAGAATGAAGTTTGGGAAGCAGACTTAAAAAGTCTTTGTAACCCCGTTTGTGTGCCATTTTCAACGCAAAAGTTTTGCGCTCCTCGCAAGAAAACGAAGAATAAAAATTAACCGAAGGAGAGGAACGATTTACGATTCTTCCGGTAGCGGAGACTCGGCGATTTTCAATGCGCTGAAGTCCGGCGAAAAAATCGACCGACCGAGTTCGATCGTTCGAGAGGGATTTCGTTAAGCTGCCGTAATCTCGGGGCATTTGGCCGCCAATGGCGATGTTATGCAAATGGAAACTGCGAGGAATGCGGAGTGTTACTAAAGCGCTTGAACAAACCTCTGGAATGAACTTTCCGCGGCAAAACGAGGTATATAACTTATATATATATATATATATATATATATATATATATATATATATCCGAGAATAATATGAATAATCGAGTCCTAATTGAAAGATTAACGATGAACATCTACTGCGTTAATTCACGTATCAAAGAAAAAGTTTCCCATAGTTCTATTATTCATTCGAATGCCGTCATTCGTAACGCAAATAATTATAATTTATAATATACCTGCATTTTGAATTACCTTTTTCAAATATATTTAAAAAATTCGTGATATAAATATTCATGTATTTAAAAAAATTAAATTTTGCGGAATTAAAACAATATGAGTGACAAGAAAACAACTTTAATTACCACACACATGAATAAGTTAAAATTAAAAGTAAATAATGAATCAATTTTTACAATTTGCATCGGTTTTTTTATATCGCGTACGCGTTGATAGTCCTCACTTCTAAAAGCGGCGTCACAAACAATTTCTGAAAATCACGTATGAAGCGATGATTGGATGTAATGTCGGCGAGTCACGAGATGTATTGTTTCGGCATTGCTCCGACTGTTGGCCACACAATTTCCATTTGCTCTATTTGCACGCTGGATGATTGCGCAAACATATACGTTTGCGTGCATACACACATAAACACGCGCTCAAATACATTCGATACACACAGTATACGTTTCGTCAGATAATTCTCTGTACTATCAATATTAATACTGCTACCCGATCGACAGTTTTCCATGTGCATGTTATGAAACTTTACAATTTTTCATTATTTTTAATTCGCTCATAAAGCACGCGCTTAAACGTCTTGCCTGTATAATACTTCGTTAAATTGCATAAATACAATCTCACGTGAAAATAAAGATCCATTGTAATTCGAAGTTACTTATCTAGTGACGTTAATTTTTGGCTATCATCGATACTGCCTCGAGGTTCTTAATTGCTCGCGGATTCAATCAAAAAATAGCGCACTGTGTTTTCAAGCAAATTAATCATTTGTGTAGAATAGAGATGTTCATGAAAATATAACGCATTGAACGTGTGTGAAAATTAACTATTGAGAGAGCAAAAATCATTATTTTTTACGATTTTTTAGTTGACGAGATATTCGCGTGTGAATATAATTAAAAAATGTATATGTTCCAATTTTTAAATATTTACAGTTAATTTTATAAGTACGAAACTATACAAAGATAACTGTATCGAGTTTATCTGATATGATGAATATATTAATACGAACAATTGAATAACTAATTATGCGAATTATAATAGAAAAAAAATTTACTTTTTGCTCGTTAGAAAATAATATTCTTATCACTTTCCAAAGCTAAATTAGAAAAAGTGATCTTGAAAATGTCTCCGAAGTTTATGATGTCGTTTGAAATAGAAATAGAGGGATGAAAAAAAAAGAAAAGCTAGAATGAAAGATGATCATCTCCTTTGGTCTGCGCACATTCTTATAGTTTGCATTTAGACTAGTGTGCCACGACTTTTCTTTTGAAGTTCCGACTTTATATATGACTTAGCTGGGCAACAGCAGAAAACAGCGAGATAAAACATCAACCTTTTGCTCCCTTTTTCATGCTAGATGTTTGCCAATCCCCAAGAAAGTAACGATGTCTATCTCACGGTAGCTTGTTTCCGCCCTGGTCTTTTTCACGAAAATCATTTTTGCGAAATTGCGAAGAGAAAATTCAAAATCAAATTGTTTTGGCAGTTTAAATTAGATAAATACAGGGTTTGTCCGGAAAGTAATGCGTCGCATTTTTTTAAAAAAGAATTTATTGATCGCATAGGTAAAACAACTTAAAATTGTTCGAAGTATGACCCTTCTGCGTCAATACATTTTTGCCAACGCGATTTCCATGCGTCATAAGATTTCTGGAACTCCTTGACTGGGATGCTGTTCAGGGAGGCCGTCGAAGTAGCTTGTACGTCGTGTGCCATTCCGCACTCTGCCTCTTTGACTCCGGATCGTACTGAAAGACCCATGACTCATCCCCAGTGATAACGTTGTTCAGGAAATTGGGATTATCTGCACAGAGTTGCTTGAGTTCTTCACAAACTTCCACTCGGTGTTGCTTTTGCGCATCGGTCAACACTCTGGGCACAAGTTTTGCGCAAATCTTCCGCATGGCCAAGTCTTCCGATACAATCTCGTGAACAATCGTTTTCGGCAAGTTCAATAATTCCGACATTAAGCGAACATTCATTCGACGGTCTGAATTCAATAATTGGCGCACACGAGTCACATTGTCGTCCGTTCGCGATGTTGACGGGCGTCCTGCGCGGGCCTCGTCGGCGACCTCCTTCCGACCTTCTCTAAACATCTTGTGCCATCTGTTTGACTGCGATTTGGAAAGGCAATTGTCCCCGAAAACTTTCTTGAGCATTTCAAAAGTTTCCAGCGGCGTCTTGTCCAGCTTCACGCAAAACTTTATCGCATAGCGTTGCTCTATCGTTCTCTCCATCACAAGTTCGACGCGACCACTAAGCAGAGGTTCACAGAATAAGCCGTCCTAACCCTCCAAGCGCATGGAAACAATTGAGCGACCTACCGTTGGAAAGCTAAGGGTACCCCCCTTCCTCCCCAACCGGTCCCATCGCTCTGCGATGTATAGTCGCGTCACAAAAAAATGCGACGCATTACTTTCCGGACAAACCCTGTAGATTCATTTAAAAGGATTTATTCTCTCGCCGGGACAAGTGCTATATTCCTTATACAATCAATATTGCATGTATTAGGTATATGTCTATATTAATGTGCATTGACAAATATTTACATTGGTTTCATTTATATAGTTGAATAATTAATAGGTAATTATGTTGCCTTCCAATTGTGGTCCATCATGTAGAACGATGATACACGTTTAACGATATGAAAACGTATCACAGACATGCACACAATGTCTGGTAATACTAGTTACATCGTTCTAATAACCGTTTCAACAGTCCTCAAGCACATCACTAACAGATTTATGCAGAGTGAAAATATACACTACAAATTTACATTTCATTATTCATACGAATAATTCTAGCAAATTTTTATTGTAAATTTTATGAGAAAACTAAAAAATATTTTAAAAGCAATTTTCAAAAATTACTTATTATCAGTTTAACATTAAACAAAGATATTCTTTAAAAAGAATGTTTTATTTTCCATAAATTAACATTAAAAATGCTTGATACACCAAGAGACGCAACAAAAAGTTCGCTTACGATAAAGAAAAAACCGCAAAAGATTTCGACGAGAACCTGAACACCCGCAAAGTCCCATAAGCTTAATTGCATTCCGGAGGATCAACCCTGTAAGACACACAGATATATCACAGGTATACCGGACGGGTGCTGCATACAAAACTGAATAATTTATCTGACGACTTGGAACCAAAGAGAAATACGGGTGACGAGCGAAAGTTGGGATTCTAACGCGCTTTCATCAACGTCTCGAAAATAGACGATGTAACGCTAAGTAGTCAGCAAACTTAGCTTACAAACTTCTAAGATAATCACGTAAAATAAAAAAAATTTGTTAGAGTTGATTTAATAATATCCTATTATATAATTCCATACATATAAATCTATTTTGTAAATTATTTACAAAATCAGAAATTATAAATTGGGATCTATAATTTCTAGAAAATATACATTTTCACGTAAAATTATAAATCTTTAAGTCTAAGGAAAAATGAAAAGAAAAAATCACAAGACAACTTGAGACGCTACCTTAAAAGTACTTTGTAATATTTGCTTAAATATCAAAATCAAAAATTATTAAACTATGAAAATAAAGTTAGAACTTTTAATTTCGAAATTTTCACGAAATACGCGAACATACACGCGATAAACTGTATAAAGCAAACCTATAAATAATAGATAATAGTACATTTCGTGTGTTGGTAACATTAGTGGTAAAAATCTTAACAATCGATTCTCAGGCGCTGATGTTACGTTGAAATAAGCTCGTGTTATATTTAGACGGACTTATGTCGAAAGTGGAGTCGAAAATTAACGGAGCAAATAATCACGAACTTTCCAACGGAAAAGGTTATTCGATCGATCCCAAGCAAACAACCGCTTCTACTTTTGTATTTTCGATTTAAACCTTATCTATTCGATTGTCATATGTAAGTTATATAATTAAAATAGTTCTTTTTTTATTTTATTCTCGACTTTATCTGATTTTTCTAAATTATCTTGTGCTTTAACAATTTCAGATTTTTCTGAATTATTATTTTGATACCATAGCGCGACTAACATAAGAGAATGTACAACGGAACAAGATTATACAATCCACTTATGTAAAAATGTAGAAAAATAACGAGCTAAAAACAAATTATTCATTTTTCTCAATATTTTGCAAAATATTGGCAATTAAATTTTATCTTAATATTTTAGAAAAATTACACCAAAGTCATAAAATAATAAACATATTTCTTTATTTTTAAAATTTAAAATTTACCGGAACAAAATGCAAACAGTGTTTGGTCGAAATTATCGTTTACTAAATTTAGAAAAGCTATTTCCCGATTCAAATGTAAAGTTATCAATCACAGTTGCATAGCTTATCCGGCCAGTAAACAACGGAACTCATCGGTCGAACATTTTGATTGAGGCCTCCACAATATACAATCAACAAAAGGCGTTTCAATTTGTCTGCATAAAATGGAACAATAATTTGCACACACCGAGTGCGATAAAAACAATTCTCGTGTGTGTGCGCGTATATGTATGCATTTATATGTATAACGTTTGTAAATAACATACAGTAATATATGACTAACATGTATATTTATATAATAGGAAAATATACAAAAGAGATTAAATTGAATTAATTCGGCTAGAAGTTTAAATATATATATATATATATAAATTTATGTTCGTCGGTTTATATATCATTTATATGCATCGAATATAGATTAAACTGTAATGAGGCAATTTTTCATATTTAATTTTTATTTTGCACCTTATATAAAATGCAATTACATCATTCCAAATAATTTGTTTATTTATATAATTATATCAGAGATTATGGATGTATATATTATGTATGCTGTTTATAGTGTATTATGTATGCTGTTTATACTGTTTTATAGTGTATCGTGTAAATATATATGATGACGGTATGTTATATAAGGAGTAAAATAAGTAAAGTGCAACGTTAGCGAGAGAAAGAGAGAAAATTCAATTGTGATATGAACTGACGATATGACATAAATGCGAAAAAATATAGCAAGGAAAGAGAAAAAAATTTTCAATAAAGAAATGTGAATTATGAAAGCAGATTGAAATTTGAGAAATTCGAGAATTCAAATTAACTTATTCAGTAAAATATGTAAATTGCAATCGAAAAAGCAGTAATCATTATATGCTTGTATCGTAAACCATTAATTATTTCTAATTTTCTAAAATAAATGCATCGAATTTCATTGAATCTGGAAACTTTACGCGACAATATTCGATGATTTATGAATGATCGAAACTCGTTAATTGTAAATGAGTCAACTTCTAATGCGATTATTTAGTTTCTAATATCCTAAGGATTAGTTGTAAATGTTTCACGAGCGTTTCAGTCGACGTCAATCTGAGTAGTGAGATATTTAATATATCCCGACACCACGAAGTTTCGCATACACTTTTATGGGATAGGATAGACTAAGGGTAATAATATACGTGCAGTAACGATAAATTATTACGCTATAACAAAAAAACTGAAAGTACTCCGCATCAAATGCATATATATCACATCTTCGCGAGTCTTTCGCGCGAAAATATATTCCCTATCTTCAAGATCACTTCAGAAATGTATGTATAAGATACGCACAAAACAAATTTTGTGCTACATTATCATATGTTTGGAATTACTTTAAATAATTCATATATAAATTTCGAGATAACGTAAACACAAATATAAAAGAGTGTAAGTGTTCGTCTAAAATATAAGTTTCCACGTGATAAGAATTTATTACTGTATAATATGTTATTAAAGTTCTTGAAAGCAAATACATGCTAAACACTAATAATAATGACGTAATTTTTCAATATAAAAATAAAAACTAATGATAAATATAAATAACGGAAACTTTTCAATCTATATTTTTGTCCGTATTGTTTTCAATTCATATTGTGCAAATATGTAAAAATATGTTGCATTCTTGTTTAATATTTACTTTTTGCGCATAATTATAAATATCTGTATCACAAATATATCCGTTAATCTAATATTCTTTTCTAAATAAGGAATCAAATGCGAAAAATATGATTAATATTAATTTATTAATTTTTTCCCCAAATTTATCGTTATGGTATAATATCGAACATTAACTCTCGAGGAAAACTTATCGTTGATCTTCGCTCGTTTGCGAATAAACGATAAAGAATATTCGCGTTATGATGGCGCCGGCTGTATTCTCGTCTCTAAGATAGTAAACCTGAGAGCTTCTTCATATCATCTTGTAGGTAAGTCGATACCACCGAAACAGTATTATCCGATCTAAAATTACTTAACTATGTGCCAGTGTTTACGATACCTGTGACACCTGACTCCGAAATTAACTTTCGAATTATTTCTGGGATTCATTAGTCTATTTGATAGACTAAACTAGTCTTCATAAAGCGTGAAGCGATCTGATATACTGATATTATCACAAATATTGCTCGATCTGTAAATATTTATTCATATATACTATATTATAAAATTTTGTGTATTCTTATTAATAGTTATCGGATATTAAAATATAATGATCATTCATTGTGCGAAAGCATTAACGAGTATTTATACTGACAATGAGATAGTAAGTTTCTTTTAAAAAATAAATATAAATAAAAAAATAAATAAAAATTAACCTTAATAAATAAAAGCAATTGAAAATAGATAATGACAAAAGTTTTTCTTGCAATAGAAATGAAATCTTCACATTTAATTACCAAATCAAATTTATTCGAATTAAAACGTTCGGGAATCAGTAGAAAAGACTTGATTTGATCAGACAAGAGAGAAATATAATACTTCACTCGCTAAATTCATTATATCTTTATAAGTATTATATTTATAATATTTCTGCTATCAAAAACATTATTTTAAAAGAATATATAATTTATATATTGAGTTTTAAGACTGTATCTCTCACATAAAGTACCTACAAAATATGTATATCGACGAAAACAAAAATTTGCAATTCTAATATAACATATAAAAAGTGCCATGTATTCTATCCTCTTAAAAATTATATCATTCTTTTTAAATATAAAATGCAAAGTCTCAAATATACAAGTTCAGAATTGATTAAACAAATGGATAAAAAAATACGTCGGAATTATCTTATTATGCATAAAGAATATAACTTTATTCCGAATATGTCGGCAACATTTCAAAAAGTTAAAACTGATCTATTTTGAGCAATTAGTCCTGAGAAAATGAGAATACAGCAAGAAAGTTTGATTAGTTCGTATATATAATAATTAGAAAGACGAACAATATAATGTAATGGAAAATAAAACAAGCGAGAGAAATTAAAAGTCGTACTTCCTGATTATGCATATCGTAGATCTCCGAGAATTTAGATCAAAAACAATAATAATAATAAAAAAGAAAATTAAATTAAATACTCCCCAACGTATATTGCTGATTTATAGAATTATTAGTATATTATAGAATTATTAAGAAAATATGAATGTGTAAAAATATATGTATGAGTAAAAATCTCGAAGAGTGATTACAAAAATATGCGTAACACATTTCTTTGTCTCGATTGCAAATGATCTTACATTCCGATTTAAGTGCGATCGATGACGGTGAACGAAGCGAGGTTCGTAAATAAGGCCGCAAAACGGCTGAAGCTTTCAAAGTCAGTCAAACTCAGTTACTTAAATTAAATCCGGACGTCCCTTAGCCAACGGCAAACCAATAAAATCTTCCATTACCGCATAACAGCGCGTCAATGTGAAATAAACGCGACCGCTCTTAACTTTTAGTCCCCGGTTCTCTAGGGAAGCGCATACGACGGTAGACAGAGAGGCGGTCGGAGCAAAAAGGGATAAGTCAGACGAGAGGTGGTGGATGCAAAATCCGGAGGCAATATTTCACGGTACTTTCCACGACGTGTTTGCTGCTTCTACTCTCCTACTTTCGTCCTTCATCTCGCCCTTCGATATCCCGCTGCCTTCCTTCTTCCGCATCCCTTTCGCAAAGTTGATGGTAAATTTACTTGCAGTCAGAACCTAGTATTCTAGAAGTGTGAGCTTTCTGTCACCATCTATCAGCTCATCTTAATACAAAAAAAAGGTTAGACTTCAAAAAAAATGAAGTGAAAGAAAAAATTCTCTTTTTGCTTTTATTTATTAATTTTTTTGATAGCGTTGACATCAGTTATATTTCAACTGCAGTTTAAGTTCGATGATAACAACGATTTTGTCGTTCTACTTCAATCAAAATTATTCGTTCACCAACCATTTGCATAATCATTAGAAGGAACTTTGACGGTACGCCGTACATCCCTCTCGACGATATTATATTAACATAATGTTACCATTTTCCACGAAAGATATACCGCGATATGTAACCCGGAGGAGATATATTATACAAGGACGATCTATGTATATATACGAGTAAAGCTATACAAGGTGTCCGGTAACTAACAGACCAACGATTCTCTGGCCAATTTGGAGACGATTTTTCTTTAGCAAAAATGTTGAGAAGTCAATAATTTTCGAGTTATAAGCGATTGAAAAAAATGGGTTTTTTGAAAACTAAACGTTTTGGAGTTAAAAGTCTAACATAATTACAGTCTTCAGTTAATTTCAGGTAGAGTTTACTATAATAAAATTTTAACTTGAGGCTTAGTTATAAAGATACATAATGACAAATATTGGAAAGTTGTAAAAAATGATGACCTTTTTCGACATTTTTACTGAGGAAAAATCCTTCCCAATTTGACCAAAGAATCCACTTGTAATCGTTGGTCCGTTAGTTACCGGACACCCTGTATATGCGTATACCGTATACACTTCACTGTAAAAGTTACAAAGAGTCGTTTCCATTTATCCAAAAAGTACATAACTTGATTAAAAAAATGCGCGTCTCTCTAAAGATTTCACAAGTGGCAGCTGCAACTTGTGTAGAGAAACTTTCATAATGAAAATAAACTCTAAGTGTTATTTACCATTAGAATTTAAACCTTATTAAAAAAAATTCTCCAGAATGAAAACATTTCTTTCCCTTCCTCTTTCTCTCTCCTGTTTTTCTCTTTTTGCCTCTATCTAAATATTCATTTCATATTAAAATGTAAAAATAAGATTAATGCAAAAAATTAATTGATCAGCCAATGTATTAAATAAAGAAAAGAAAAATATTGTAAGATAAAATCAATCCAGACCGAAGCCAATCTGATTACGAAAATGGAAAGACATTCACAAACGATCTCGGTACTAATTTCGACGCTTAGCAGACAACAAGTTCTCGAGTCCGCGGCAACTTGTTAACAATCGCCTGCGGGCCGATGCTGCAAGTGACGTTCCAGAACGCCATCGTGCATTACGCAAATAAGGCATAAATTTGTTCTCTTTCTCTCCCTGACACTCGAGAGATTATTAAACAAGTAAATCACTTATATTAGTGCTCTTTCATGTGGAACGCATTTGTATGTTGCGGAAAGTTTGACAGAGTTGCGATCTGTGTCAAGAGAAAAGAAAAAAAGCGAACGCCGAGAAATTGAAACTTCAACGGGATTAAGATATACTCAGAGAAGCTCACCCCACAGTGATTCTTTATAGACATAAGCTGTAGTAAAGACTGCTACGAATGCTTTGAAACATTAATCTTTGTTCTGCATTCCAGGAGAATAAAAATAGAATGATGCATTTTCGAAGCATATATATAGAACAATTTTGACTACAGCTATAATGATCGAATATTGGAATAAATTGATAAATTAAAGAGGAACGCTAGATAAAAATATTAAGTGATTATAATAGAGAATTTACGGATTAAATTGGAGAACAAATATAGATTCTAGAACTTTTTACAAAAAATATAATACAATATATTAAATTTAATATATTTTCGTGTGACTAAAGTGCTACATTAATTAAATAAATATATAGATTAAACATAGATAACACACAACAAAGAATAAAAATCGTAAAGTAATTAATTTAAGTATTCTCTTATCGATAAAATTAAATGTACTTTTTGCTCGCAACAATAATTATTGCTGCGTTGATTAAATCTGATGAATTTATTTACGATAGACTTTTTAGAAGAGATAATCGCATCTAATGAATTTATTTACGACTCTTTAGCAGAGAGGATAGCATTAATATTTAAAAAATTAAATTATAATTATATCAATTATTAATACAAAGCATAGTCTATCTGGTCAATCAATATTAACGTAATAAATATTAATTGATGTTCCCGTAAAGATATTCTACAAGACAAATATATATATATATATATATATATATACAAGATATGAAGTTAACATCCCTATATTACAATATGATATTGTTCCTTTAAGAGTTCTGAATTATGTAGAATCACAGGAAGAGTTCTTGATAATTTTTAGAAATAGTTACGGTAATTACGATAATGGAAATTAGTTTTAAAAAATAGGAGTGCTGTTACATATTTTTGCATATCAAATTCTAATAATTCTTAAAAGAATTTCAAGGTTTTTTGAACAGTTGCATAGTTCCTGATATTTTCTTGAAAAAGTTCTGCGATTTTTAGAAATAAAAAATGTACTTTCAATATTAAAAATATTTTTAAAATATCAATTTCTGGCAAAAAAATGTTAGAGTTCTAAATCATAACCCCTCGATGAGACAAGAAAAACCGTAAAAACCACATAGTTCTACCTATTATAGTTTCCCAGTTATCGATTTTTTAAAATTAATACAATTTTATAAAATATTTTAAAAATCACGAATTCTGACCAAAAATCTGGAATTCTGGATTATACACTGTAAAACAAGAAAAAAAGTGAAAACCGTATGCCTCTACCTGTTAGAATTTCCGAGCTATCGATTTTTTAAAATTAATAAATTTTTACAAAATATTTTAAAAATCATGAATTTTTGTCGAAAATGCTGAAGTTCTGAATTATATACGATAAAATAAGAAAAAAGTGAAAACCGCATACTTCTATTAATTATAGTTTCTGAGATATCGATTTTTTTAAATTAATACACTTTTACAAAATATTTTGAAAATTATGAATTTCAGTCGAAAATGCTGGAGTTCTGAATTATATACAATAAAACAAGAAAAAAAGTGAAAACCACGGCTCTATTTATTACAGTTTCCGAGATATCGATTTTTTTAAATTAATACACTTTTACGAAACATCGTGATTTTCAAAATTTTGTAAAAGTGTATTAATTTAAAAAAATCGATATCTCGGAAATTATAATTAATAAAAGTATGCGGTTTTCACTTTTTTTCTTGTTTTATCGTGTACAATTCAGAATATTAGCATTTTAGATCAAAACTCGTCATTTTCGAAATGTTTCTTAAAGTTTATCAACTTTAAAAAATCGATATCTAATTGTAATAGAGCCATGGATTTCACGTTTTTTCTTGTCTTATCGTTTACAATTTAGAAATACAGGATTTTCGACCAGAATTCGTGTTTTTTTAAATGTTTTGCAAAAGTATATTATTTCAAAAAAATCGATATTTCCGAAACTATAACAGATAGAGCCATGCGGTTTTCACGATTTTTTTGTTTTATCGAGGGGTACAATTCAGAGCTTCGCAATATTTTTTTGCCAGAACTTGATAATTTAAAAATATCTTTGAAAGTAAATTTTTTGATCTAAAAATTGCGGGACTCCTTCAAAAAATATCAGAAACTATGTATATAATTATTCAAAAGAACCATAAAACTGCTAAGAATTATTGGAACTCGATATGCAAAAAATGTGAATTTGGCACCCCTATTTTTTGAAATTGATTTTCATTATTATAATAACCGGAACTATTTCTCAAAATTATCAAGAACTCTTCCTATGGTTCTACATAACGCCAAACTCTTAACTGTTATGATATCATAACATAGAAGTATCAACTTCACACATCCTTAATTATCTTATCTTTTTGATGATTACAAACGTGTTTCTCGCAGAATTTACACATTATGTCGCATTATGTTAGAAAATATTAACACTTGTAATCCGAAGAACGAAAATCCAGATAGCTTGGTATGATTATCATAATGTGTAATAAGACTGATAAAAAATTGATTAATTTATAAATTGATTAATAAGATCATAAGATACATCTTTAACGCTTGAAAAGAAAATCGAATTTTAGAATTTTATTTAAGCAAAATAACAAAAGCAAATCTAAAATTTATAAAAATAAAAATACAAAAATTAATTTGTTTGTTAAATATTTTAAGTTAAATAATATATAATTTATATATGCTCATCTTACAATTGCTATCCACGTATAAACAATATTTAATAAATAAAATTTATTTTATATTTTTAAGTACGTTTTAACTAATGTATTTAACAATTTTTTTAGTTACTTTTGTTAGTTTATTAAAATAAATTCCCAAAAAATCATTTAATTTTCAAACATCCAAGGTCTAATCCCTTAAAATATAATGTATATATGTTGAAAATATGAGGAAAAAATTGTTTCTTGTCACACGATGCAACATGATATCAATTTGTTGTATACTCAATAAAAAATAGTTAGAATTTGGCGAATAAATTAACATATAAATTTAAATAACTTCTACTAATTTTTTTATTCTAATTTTTATTTTGTTACTCTATTTTAAAACTACGATTGCCATTCTATCTCTAAATACTCATGAAAGATATAATTTTTATATATATACACTGTATATGTTTTAATATCAAATTACAATTTAATTTACATACATCAATCTGTCTGGATTAGTATTATAATATAGAAATCATCATTATTTACATAATTAATTCATTGACATAAATACGAGATCTATAATTACGTTAATCATAATTATAGACTCACTAGTGATGTCTTGCTATTTCTTTCTCGTCTGATCCGTCCTTTCTCAATGAGGCTTTGATCAGCGATAATCCATTGCACAAGGAGTCAATTTGATCTCAATTCTATCACTCACTGTAATCGCGATATTTCAAATTTCACAATCGCGCAACACTTTTTTCGACAACACTCGCCGAGAAAATTTATTTACTCAGATATTAACAACTATATAAAAAGAAAAACACGATTTATACTTTCTCTCGACATTCACTTACGCGCGACGATACATTTTCTAATCGAATATCGATTACCGATATATGTATATCCACGGCATTTGCACTCGCATAACCATAATAATAACCATTATTTTTATCCGATACTCCTGTCGACGATCCATTCGTTGTATTCCATCAGTATATTACATTGTTCACTATTCTCGACATTTGTATTTAGAAACGCGGTACAATTTTACCCGACACTCCCGAAATTCACATATACACAATATTGCTATTTGATCGACAGACGCTTGTTTTTATTCGTAATACTTTCGTCGTACTCGACAATGAAAAATCGACAACCAACGGATCCTTCCGATATACGAAAGAATTTTGCGCACCAAAACGTTCGATGAGAAATGCTCCAAATTAATGGCGACCTCGACGCAGCGTCTGTTCTTTCTCGCGCGATTCACGCATCGATTAAATAAAGATCACTGTATTTTTACGAAATATTCACAATTTATCTCAATGTAATCACAATTGCTCTTCGATGCTTCGATCGACTTTCGAGGCAACTAATTACTCGCGACGATTATTATCCGGCGATTAACGAAAACGCGATCGCTTATAGGAGTTCACACGACAACCGCCAAGGAACGCTGCACAATCTCGAAGCAAAATACGTAGTCTTAGTAATATTCGAGCAGTAATATTTAGCGATAAAATTTTATATTCCACGCTTCTATATCTCGTATACACTTCGCGGCGATTAATGTCACGATTAGAAAACACTGATAAAGAAAGCTCACCCGCCAGGGATGCGAGTCAATCACAAGCCTGTCAACTTCTCGTCAGTATATTGATGCACTATTCACCGCGATTCAATATTCAGATCTTCCGTCGATCGAAAGGTAATTGTAGATATCGAAATAATATATCGAATGAACAAGGCGCACTAATTTGTTATACACTATTAGTCGTGTGAACTCCTTTGCTCAAATTCAAGATGACGCGCGATATATATATTCAACCAGCGTCTCTATAACGTAAGAATTTTCTGTCGATCAAAAAAGGCAATTGTTGTGTATCTGCGCGATTAAATTTCAAATTTCACACACGAACTTAAAATTAAAATTAAAATTTGATATTTTGTCGAATATTGGCAAGTAATTAATTTTTGTTAAACGTAAAGAAAAATGTATTTTTTTTATTTTAAATTACGTGCGTGGAAAAAATATTTGACTTAACAAAATCTGCGGTCGATTACGTGCAAATAAATATCAATGTAATAAGAACTAAATATTTTGTTTAATTATATTGATATTTATTTGCACGTATTCAACCGTAGATTTTGTGCAATGATTTTTTTTTTCAGTGTGTGCATGCGAATTCAAAAGATGATAAAATATTTAAGATTAAATTAAATTAAAATTAAAATAAATAAAATTTAGTTTCGATCGTTATTGGATTTGTAAAATTTATTGGAAAAAATTTTCGTAAATGGTTTTATAATATATTTTAGAATTTGAATAAGTAAAATGTTAATAAGGAATATTTTATGACTTTCATCTATGACTTTTTTAATATAATTTTTTTATATAATACTTGAAGATTGCCCTATTAAAATTTGATATTTTGTCGAACATTGGTAAGAAATTAATTTCTGTTAAACATAAAAAAATTGTTTTAAATTTAAAATTGCGTATGCAAAAGATAAAATAATTAAAATTGATTAAAATAAATAAAATTTAGTCTCGATCGTTATTGGATTTGTAGATTGTATTGAAAAAAAAAGCTTTTGTGTAAGTTGTTTAATAATATATTTGTATTTTAGAATTTGAAAAAGAGAAAAATATTAAACGCCATTACGCGCAATCAATAACATTTATGATATGTAAATCAGTTTTATTTATCATTACCAGTAATGGATTGAAAATGATATTCCTCTCAAAAAATACTTGATATCTCGCGAAAAAATAAAAATAATTAATAAAAGAAAAAATACATACGTGTGCACATAGTATTATTTTACAGATAAATGGTATATTTCTGAAATATGTGCTCAATGGAATAATTATGGCACATTGTTAAAAATATATTATATGTAAAATTATATAAAAAAAATATTAAGTTACAATAAATGGAAATGTATAAAACATTTCTATCATTTATGCATATTTGTATATTTCATACGTTTGTATATTTTATACTTTTGTCCGTGTAATTGTATATATTTCTCTTTTATATATTCCTTTTTTTCATACAAATAAATTACGTATGATTATAATACGACGCGAGCTCGCGTTTATCTCTACCTACACCAATTTCGAGAATCGTCCGGCGAGTCCCGGCGTTTTCAATACGAGATACATGATACTCACTATACGAAATTATCGTGTTAAATTGGAAACTCCCTCTGTGCGCGACATGAATTTCGCAAAAGAGCCGATCTACATCCTGCAGGCAACTGCAGCAACGAGTAAGGGCAATGTTCGCAACGCGTTCGGTTAACGATCTTACAACAGCGTCGAGTCATGGATTGAATTTCAAATCGACAGCCACGTGCGAGGCAATGACATTACCACCAGTGAAGGAATTCAATGCTAACGATCCTGTCACTGGATGAAGAAGTTTCTTAGTCTGTATAATACTCCGATAACATTTACGATGAAGCCACATTTTAACAAGCGAACTGATTTACCACATTAAAGCTTAAACAAGACTTATCATTACGCATAAATTCCGATAACAAAATTGTTGTACAAATTGGATTCGAAAATTTCTGTTTTCCTCAATTTTCTCGATTTTTTTGTTCTTCTTTTTCTAATTATAGAATGAATAGAAAAATTTATAATAATTATATATACATACATATACATCACTTTGTTAAATAAATTCGGTTAAATAAAATCAATTTCTATCGTTGTCCGTAAAATAATTGTAATCGCATTACATGCAATAATATATAATATGATTGCAATTTAAAGAAAAATAGAATAAGATCGAAAAATATGAGAATAGATAAGGAAAGTATCTTGTAGTTACTGTTCTATATAGATTTATCTGGATGAATATGCGGTATATAACAAATTGATGTGAGCTCATAACTTTTCTTGAAAAGGCACTGTATTTCGAAGCATATAACCCGAAATATCACGCTATAATATCAATAAAAATATCGAAGAGAGTTACAGCCAATAAAGTACTTTTATCTTTATAAATAACACCAATTGCTGCGTCTATAAAAGAAATTTATATCATTCTTTAACATATAATTTTTCAATAAAAGACATTACAATAGTTAAATGTAATAAACAAAAACAATTACAAATAATGATTCAAAGATTCTTTCCTTAAATATAAGTTTTTTATCAACCTTTTTTCATAAATCAAATTTTGTCTTGTAATATAAGAAAAATCTTAATATAAAAAGTTAATTGCTCCACGACAAGTTTGAATAGGTTGTCGGAATGTAATCATTGTTCTGAAACAGTCACATTCAAAGAAAAACAAGTCAAACTTTATTCTTTTTCGAAAGAAAATGTAGCGAATGTGAACAAAGAATCGAGCAGAAAAAAATGATGACGTTTCTGACAGATAATGTCGCAATAGAAACAAAGAAAGAGAAAAATTTCCGACGTAATCGTCGCAAGAGCGGGTAGAAAATGTCATATGGTACCATTAAAATATAACTGTTTCAGCAATAATCTTCTTTAACATTTTAATTCTCATTGTGCTAAAATGTATGCATCTTGAGAAAAAAGTAAAGTTACAACTCAGCTATTAAGATTCCTCTTTAAGATTCATCTGCGGTACATATTTCATTCGACGAGATATTTAATGCATAAGTTTCACATAGATTGTGAAATTTAAAACGTTGGAGTATAAAAAAAAATCTCATTATGTGCGCTATGATATCCCTGTTCAATAGATCATTTAGCCAAATAGAATTGCAATTTTCTCAATTACAGCCATCTCTATATTTATGCTCAAAGCTAAAACCAATTTTCCATATAATGCGCCAAGAATAATCAAATTGTCGTGAAAAATAATGCCGCTATATTTGTCGTACGCATCAAGGTAATATTTTTGAATGCATTGTTAATGACGCGTTCACGCACATCGATAAATATTTCTCGATTTGTGCACACGTGCTGCGTAAAGCCGTGTTATAAGCAATTAAACGGCACAATAATTTAGATAAAAGTCCGTAAATGCTGAATTTTCGCGTTATTATATTTTAAATTAAAAGATCATCACGGACGGTCTTTTCGCCGACGCATTTGCGTCACTGTGGGTGCAAAAATAAAAACAACGTCGATGTTTAAGTTCTCGTTCTGATAGCAAAATATCTCGACAAAATGCACGTTGATGTTCCCTTGAGTGACATAGTGGAATCTATATCTCGTATCTAAGAAAACTAGAGTTTACTTCGTGAAAAGAAAAACAGAGCGTGGATGGTAATAACGCGCGGGAGAAGAGAGGAAATTGTGCGCTCGATCGTGAATATAATATTCTGTTCAGTGGCTGCAGCCACTCGAAAGTTTAAGGTAAACCAAGTCGCCACGCCATCATCCTCTTATTCGGATAGAACAGAGTTTACCGTCCTTAACGGTCAACGAACTGCTCGGTGAATTAGAAACACCGCACTGATGCTTTTGTTATTCTCTATGAATAGAAATAATTTTAACGCGATTTCCTTGAATCTCTCATACCCTCGAAAAAACCCAAAAACAATTCCGAGAGGAATTCTGATTTCATTTTTTCTCACTGTCGCCCTTTTTCACGACAAATTTCTCTCTTCGTTCGTCAATAGATCGCTGAAAGTGCAATCAAATGTTTATGATTGCTCGTAAAACTTGAATAAACGCATCTTAAAATTAAGCCAAGCGCGGCGAAAAATTAAATCACTCAGAAAAATTGACAAGAATGTAGAAACAGATGTACGTAGATGCATGTAGATTTATGTAGACGAGGCTTGTGACATACAGACGAAAAGAAGAATAAATATCTGAAAAGTCGAGCCAATACGCATACGTCTGTGTTCGAGAGAGTATAGAGGATATAAAAATGATGGAGATTGTGCGCAGATTCGTGTTCCTCGCTGAAAGATTTCGCAAACGCGTTTCGAAGCGAGCGTGCGTAACGTCACTCTGCAAACACAATCCCATGCAGATGCACAAGTGCACCCTGTCGGGGTAGATGGCGATTAAGCGCACCCACGGATGCACGCTGGCGCGTTTACCTGTTGGACACGTTTTGCATGCGTTTTCCACGCACTCACACGGCACACTTCGCCGCGGCCTATTACGCGCGACCAGAAACGCACAGCCGCAACACGCGCGAACGTTCAAGTGCAATATATTATAATACAGACTCGCGGATGCGCCGGACACAAGGCATGGCCGGTTGACAAATTTCGGTTATCTCACACCCGCTCGTACGGCAGTATTTTGCAATAGCCGCGTTTCTCTTCCATTCCCCATGTATATTTCAAATTTACCGTCCAGATATATACTTGACTCTTCCGGGAGGGTTGACTTGTTATATGCGATATATATACGTATTATACCTCACCCATCATGCTTGACACTCTGTATCAAGATGAATGTGTATCGGGAAATCGATTCGACAGGTACAATTTTCAAAGGTGAAGCTTAATATTAAGTATTTGCAAAGTTAGGGGATGTTGAAAAAGTCTTGTTAAGAGATATCCGATATCGATGGATTTAATACGACTTAACGATTTAACTTAAGGAAGGCAGCGTTAGGTAAGTAAATGAAGACCATGAATTATAAACCGCGAATTTGGAATAAAGTGGAAAAGGAAATAAGAACGCGAAAAGCGAGAGGCTATTGTTCTCTTTTTCGATTTCGCTCGTGAATCACATAATTCCGATCTGCCAGTTGAAGAACTGAAATGAATACATATAGAATACGAATAAAGCAAAAAATCTTTTCCGATTAATATTCGAAAGATAGATGAAGTAATCCGTCGATGTTACGTCGTACATCGCATCTCGAGTTTCGCGGCTGATAGTCACGGGATTACACGTCATAAAGGTAGCACCAAGTATATAACGAAGTTACAACGCACCACGAAACTCGAAATTAGTTTCGGGAGCTCGCGGCTCAACGTCACTCAAATTGACGGAGAGTGTCCGATGATACATATAAGGATTCTTGCAGATATATTTCGCGATTTCCAATCGATGATCAACTATTAAAAAATCGTTGAAAGCCACTAATATAAAACTTTATTTTCCAATCAATCAATCATTCTCTCTCATTCTGTATCACACATATACATACAGCGTTCTCGAAATAAAATCGATTGATAGTGATAGATATGAAAATTGTTATTCATTTTAATGCCTATTAAAGATATGTAAAGAAGTTCGCCATTATTTGCATCAAAGTTAAACAACTAATCAAAGCAAATAACGAAGCAATAAACGAAATAATGCAATCGGATAAATGTTATCTCGTTAAGTTAATAAGATCTCTAAGCCGTTTTGATCGTATTATTTAATAACGGTGGTACAGTTGTAATTGCTTGTAGATACAGCATTTTGTAATTTAATCTTGCCGAAGACACAAACAATCTCTTTAATTCAAACAACTCATCCTCGAAAAATAGTCTCCGGATATTTCTTACTTGCCAACCTTAAATTTGTTCTTCCATAATGTCAAAAAAAAAAAAAAAAACGTTTAACGAGCTTTGAAAACTGTACAAACAAAATAAAAAAGTTGTTTCTTTTAATAAATCACTTTTTAGCAAAAGATATGTTTCGCGACATTCTATGAGTTGTTTTTTTCTTTAAATAAAATCGACAAACTCTTCCAACATCTGTGTGAAATTTTGCGCACAAGTCGTGTTTTCTTTGATCAATAAGCCCCGATGGGTGACAAACTCAGGAGATTTTTGATCGAATTTAAATTCGCGAGTGGCCGTGTTTGCAGTGGCGCTCGAGTGGCCCCGGGCAGACCAAGTGCACTTTATCTACCGACACCCGTTGGCACTCCAGGCTACTCTAAAAAACTTTTTCTGGACTGGTGAACTCCTGGACACAGTGAGAGAGATAAACCATTTCACGAGATTCACGGCTGGCAACACTCGTGTCAATTTTCTTCCACTCAAACACCCAAAAATCATTGCGTATTCCGTTCAGAATTCATCCGATATCTCGGAATACAGAAAACGCGCGTGTGACGAGAATGAAAACGTATGAGAAGCACAGGTGCGTTTATGGAACTTATTTCTTTATATATACTCTTCTATATATACATATACATATATATATGTATAATATAAAGAATTTTTGAATGGTACTTTTCGAAAATTTTACATCATCCTTTTTAAAATTTGCTTTCTTATCGCTACAGTTTTATGTTTGAATATTTTCAAGTTTTAAGACAAGAAAAAATTTCAATATTAAAAATAATACGAAAAGAGCAATAAATTTATCTGAAAATTACGATTAATTTTTGTATGACGTTAAAACGACATTTGTGAAGAAATGTTGATTAATTAGGTACCTCAACTTCGCTAAAAGATATTAAGAGATCCTCCACGATTATGTTCGGCTAATCGAGCGAAAAACAATGACGTACGATCGTGGATCGCGGTATGACGTATTATAGTTGGACGGAACCGGTTACACGTTAATCTCCCAGCTAATTTCGCGGCGAGCGGACGGGAACTTCGTCACGTCGCATCCGTCACTTGACAGTCTCGGTAGAGCGTATAATCTTGACACCATTGTCCCAAAAGCTGATAGAACACAAGCCGCGGACCCGGAGTCCGTCGAGTTTATCTGGTGGAATACACCGCGGTCGCGACGTGGCGCATTATACATAGAGGTGCATCGGCTGCACAGCTGCAGATGCATTCGACTAATCTCCGATACGGAAACTGCTCGGCCGGATGACGAGCTTGAACAAAGTAACCGGTACAACTACGTGATGGACGTGACGGAAATAGAAGGGACGACTTTTGACTATGGTGCAAATCGATTTTTCAGGCGTGAGCGAGTAACAATGCTGTCCTAGCTTCGTTTCTATATATGTATTCAGAAAAATGGTTTATAATACACCCGGTAATGCAGCATTTTCGAGATTCTTCGAGTAAATGGAATGATAGTTTAGAGATGGAGAAAAAGGAATATTGGTTGTGAAAAGAATCAAAGAGGAATAAATCGTCATCGCTGAATCCCGCGCAACAATAGCGCGAAAAATCTTTAAGGGTCGACGTTGGTCAGTTATATAAATAATGACAAGTCGAAGCTTCGATTCCTTCCCTCTCTGCTCCCCTTTCTAACTATCCCGTCGGAAAGAACTTTTAGATATGTCGATATTTCATAAATCGATTTAACGTGCGCGCCGAAGTAAATTTGTTTTCCAATTAAATTCAGTGTTTTGATGTTTGCGTCACCTTTCCACAAAATTTTCAGAGCTAAAGATTAAAGGGATCAAATATTTCTGTAAATTCTTCTCTAGATATAGCGCAGATATCGTTTTTCATACGCTGGATATTCATTCGCTTCGTGATTGAAATGTAGGTAAATAATTTTTTTAATTTAAAAAATATTTTAGGCATCGCAAATTCCACTTTTTTTGCGCTAAGCGCATGTAATTGACAGTTCATCAATAAAACAGAAAAAGAAATAACGTACACAATCCTCTTAGAGATATATATTTTCAAACGAAATATATTAATCCCAATATTAATTGTGTCAAGATGATTTTAGCGCGCAGTTGCACGCTATCTCGAAACCGCCAAAGGGAATTGCGAAATAATTAGCAATTATCGTAAAACGCGCCTTCAAATACTCGCAGTAATTGGCCGTTATTTCGAGCCGAGGACGATCAGCGTTATCGCCAGTGTGACGATCGTTTCACGAAATAGTTCGGATTATGAGTTTCCTGAAACCGGATTATGAGTGAAATCCTCATAAAATACGATATATCCTATTGTTCGTCTTAATAGGGTCGATTTTTATCATCGATCCACCACTACGAGGTAATAGAACATTTTTGGTAGTATCGATTTACGTACTTATCAGACTAAACATTCGTACTTTCTCAATTTCATAATTACAATTGAGGGTGGACATTTTGTATATGGCCATATCGGTGTCGCTATGCGCATTATTTCGAATGAAAATTATATTGAACAATAAAATAACTGACTTACCCAGCAGCGCCTGAAAAAGTCGACTCTTGAAAATACGTATGACACGCTCGATCGCTAATCGCAGCTGTTTGTCTTGCGGTCTCGTCAATTTAGCGTGATAATCCTCGAGGAGCTCCAGAGCTCGGTGAGCTTCTAAAAACAAGCAGAAGATAAGCAGAGTATAAAATCAGTAAATTACTTTTCACCGACGATGTGTATATATATAATTTTATCCCGCGCGTGTACGATACAATATACATACGATATGTACATATGATATGTATATGTATATACGTATATCATTCACAAAATTTAATCAATTAAACCACGCATTTCTCTCCATCCCATTGTTCATCAAATATTTTGCTGTCGCTTCGTCATTAGCAATTTCCTTCATTATCGCTATCATCAACACACTTCTATATGTCGCTAATTGATTAACCATATTCGTGACGCACCGTAAATCGGACGTATGTAATTAAATGTAATTTGATTACAATCTGTATTTTCATCTAAAAGTATTATTTTCACACGTTTCATTAATTAAACATCTGTCAATGTATATTAATTAAATAAACTATGTTTAAACTATGTTTATTTAATTAATGTACATTGACAATAATCAATATTACACTTTATTCCAGACGTCTAATTCTGATTTTTAAAAAAATCACGTTATTGATTTCCCTCAAATTTCAATATGAAATTCAAAGGGTCGTGACCAGTGATTCGAGAAATTGAAAATAGGACCGATTGCGTAAGAATAAAAGCAGAATGAAGGGAGTGGAAGTATTTAATCCGCGAGCAAAAGGAAAAAAAGCAAATTTAGTTAAAATAAAGTGACAACTTTGCACCAATTCAAAAATTTCTGGCTGAATAAATAAAAGTGCACATTTATATAAATATCGAAAATGTATCATCAAATTTGCAATTTTATTTAAAGGCTGAATTTGACAATTAAATTTTAACTGAAAAAGATATGAAAATAAGTGCGTAATGACGTTTCAAATTCGTTACAATTTCATTATTATACACGCTTGATTATTTAAATATGACAAATCATTTTCAATGTCTAATTACTCAGATAAAAATTGTTTCGCTGTTTACTTTTCACGTACATATGATATACGATATTACAAAACAGCGGCGCCAATAAAATATATATTGCATCTTGTGAACGAAAATTTTTCAACTACGCGCTATATATCTCTTCCACGCATCAGGATCGTATCCAAGCTATTTCCGCCATTTCCTCTTCCCACTGGCCACCATAAACACTATCCCCTTTACCCCTTTGCCGCAGTAACAAGAGTGCGAAGCCATTCGGAAGGTGAAACGACTCGAGAATCTCTTGCACCGGTGAGTATCAGTCGAGAACAAATAACGGCAATTGCATCGGTTTCATGGCAACGGTCGCCGATGCAACAGCTTCTTTGCTCTTCCGATCTCTATCTTCCCCTTTCTGCGATGTGGAAAGTGCTCTCGTTGCGCATTACGACTATACGATCGTCGTCGTATTTACATAGATGTAAATACATATAGGTATTGTACGCGAATCGTTCTCAATAAATTATGTCGATAATTATTGTAATATGAGTATTATTATAAATATATTGAATTGTACTTTTTTTTGCAGTAAAAGCACAGTTTTATTATTTAAAAAAATTACTGCTTTGTGTTAATCATGACACACGTTAACTGCAAAGTATATTTTTTCGCCACTTTATAACAAGAGATAAACTGTTTTCACTTCTATACAATATATTCAATCTAATTTCTTCTATTAGATATAAGTTGCCCAAAAATAATATATGATCTTATCTGATCATTATAAAAAAACAAACAAGAAATTTGACAAATAAATATGAGAATGGAGAGAGATTAATAACATTCTGTTTTTGAGAGAACAGTACGAAACGAAACTAATTTCAATGTTCATATAGATTTACGGAGAACAATTATGAGTTAAACGAGTTACTGTGAAAATAGTATTGTGCTCATTGTTTATGTAATTAACAATATCATGGTAACAGTCCACGCACTTGTTGATTCACATCACTGTTCATAAGAGAAACCAGTTGGGATTTCTGCAAAATGGATTCTTATTCATCAGACAACTTTGATCTTTTCTTGCTTTGAAAGTGAATATCTCGTTAGAAATAACAAACGTCCAATCAGATTATGATTTATGCTTTTGGATTTGCTCGATTTTTCGCTTTATTCCTATTTCACGATTCATAAGCACGGTAAATTATTTCATTGACGCGTCCATTAAAAATATCTCTGCTATGAAAATATTACTGGCTGATTTTATAGAATAATTAAATACTGAATTATTTTACTTCACACTATCTTATTAAGACATTCACTTTAAAATTTTCTTTTAAAGAAACATGCAATAATTTAAATTTTTAATTTTATATCTCTGCCGTTAGCTCTGAATTTTTTAATCACGTTAACATGGCAAAAAATTTTTTAAGAACATAATAAAAGTTGAGAAAATAAAAGCTATTTGTATACTTATATATATGTCGTGGCAGAATTTAAAAGACGTAAATCAAAATAAAACTTTAATTTTCAAATAAATTCGATCACATATATATGCATGCATGCATTTATTCGCAACAAGTATTTTTTTAACAACTTGTGCATTCTCACGCGTTTGCGAAGATTTGTTAAATAGTGAAAATGGTCAAGTATTTTTTCGCGAGATTTTCTAAGCATCTGTCATGCATAAAAAATATTAGTTCAATATAATAGCAATATTTGTGTGCGTGCTTCATTTTAATTACAAATTATTTTTTAAAAATTTTGCACAAATAAATGAGACTTATAAAAATCGAGTCAAATATATCCATTCATTCGATGCTACGCAAAAGGTAAGAAATGATGAAAAGCAGCGCGACTTGGTTAGCGATATTAATACATAGTTCATTATATATATATATATATATATATATATATATATATATATATATATTTCGCGCACAATATACTCGCTATTTCAGCAAGGCAGTTCTTAAGTTATGCTCTATAGCTCTGTGGTATAATCGATTGCGTAAAAAATCGGAGCAGGCGGATCTGGTTTCATCTGTGCATGCTTTTTTGTTTCGAGAAGCTCCGGAGAAGATCCGGAAAAAAGATCGGACGAAGAGACTGCGAAAGACAGGTGAGAAAAAGAGAGAAAAGAAAATTTCTCGGGCGGTAATAACACGGCAATGGGCACGTCATCTACCTACGCGAACGACAACGGAACTATGCCAAGTATGGCCGTTCATCCCGGCTTTATGGTTCATCCGGCTGCACGTCGCGCTTCATGAATTATAACGCCGTATCTCCTTTACGAGATGCCGCCTCGTGCTCGATTTTCATGAGCACGAGGCGAACGAACGAGCTCGTCATGGCCGTGAGGAGACTGTGTTTATCAAGCCCCACGGCCCACCCGAGAGCTCCGGAGTTTTATTAAGAAAGAAGAACGCGTTTTCCTCGGCGTTTGCCAAGTTTCGTTTTCCGAAGACGAGCACGACGATGTTGATGCAATAATTGCTACTTCATATACCGAAAAAAATATTTATGTAAAATTACATGATTAAGCTAGGTTTTTTTCCGACCCAGCATGATCATGCAATATTGATACTTATATAGAAGATTACAGATTATATGTAATTTCATATGAAATATATTCTTAAATATTTTCAAGATTAAAAATATTTCACTGAACATGTAATTACACATAGGAAATGTTAGTAATGTATAAATGCTGTAAAATAATGTTATAAATAAAATAGATAAATACTTATAAAAAATAAAGTTGTAATAAAGTAAAAATAGTAAATTTAAAATTACATATGATTTTTGCATAAAAATAATAATTTTACCTATATTTTACATGTATTTTTAAATTAATATGTATTTTCACTTTAAAACAAATGAAATGGAAAAAAAATTACAGTGATAAGCAAGTAATTTTTCCAGTTCTGAACTAGTAATTTCCATATAAAAGTACATGGATTTTTTTCAGTGTACTTTAAATATTAATTTATCTTCTCTTGCAATAGTAACAGATTGAATTATTAAACGCATATTGATATATCCGTAAAAATTCAATGATGCAATGAAAATAAACAGCATCTTATTCAAACGAAGAATACCTTGATAATTATATTGTCTAAAGCCTAATGCATAACTTACATGTATGTTGTATGTAAACAATTCGCAAAATATGTCCACGGTCACGAATTGTTCATTCATCATCAGTCAGTGCTTTATGTTTACACTAACTTGTGTATTTTCAATTTTAAATTTTAAAACTTTTATTCGCGCGCGCGCGAGAACGTCCACACGCTGCTAGCTTTCCATAATTAAAGTAAACTTATCGTTTGATAAAGAAAACTTTGTAAGAAGATTTGTTTGCAAATACGCCCTACATAGATTTTTATCTACTATTTTCCATTTCGAGCGAAAGACAGCAGAGATACTGTCCACGTACATAATATTTGTTCAAGTATAGTTTGCAGATATCCAAGAACGTTCCCATACAGACACAACAAGATTGCAGCAGCATTGTGCCAACATTTCATTGGAATATTACAACATTTTATAAATATTGTAAAATGTTGCAGCAATCTTGCTACAAGATTGGAGCAACGGTAAAATGTCCGCTTTCAGAAATATTGTTCTATAACATTGCAGCAATAATGCAATAAAATATATATGTAATATTACTATTGGATTATTGGAAAATGTGTCAAATACATGTGATCGGGCTGAATGTTCTGTACCTAATATTTTTTGTGTGAATTTTATTTTCATAATATTTCTGAAATGTTGCTGCAACGTTGTTTAAACTATATTGCAAATTCATGCCTATATAATATTTCTACAATATTGCTATGCAATGTATATGGGTTGTAAGCATATATTGTATACACTGTATAGACTATATTAGACAAAAAACATTAATAAATATATATTTACGAATTTCATTTAGGAACTAACTTGGAATTATAGGCCTTGTCGAGTTTAATTCGTTTTAATTCAAGGTCCAATCTAAGCTGAAAACCGCTGAAAAACAAAGACGGTCGAGACACTGTATTTTCGTCTTTCATTACATGAGCCGTCGACATAGTTCGCACGCAATAATTAAAGGAAACCCCTCTGCGTTCATCTAATTAAAGCATGGTAATTATCAAAGTGAACTACGAGTCGTTACTTCTTCGTCTCTCCTTCGTTCCACGAAGACAAGTCGTCGATGAAGTCGCAATAATTATCTCAATCATAGCAACTATTTAAAAACAAACTAAGAAGAAAGGGGAACAAATTAGAAAGAAATATTTTTTACATATTATTTTCCAAAAGTTTTTCTAAACTTTTCTAATTAAGAATCCATTTTCGATTACGTAATTATACATATTGCAATTTTATTGGCACATGACACACGTAGATCGATGCATTTATATAGGAACGTCAACACAACCCTTCGACGTAGTTTCATATAGCAGTAAATTCAGAATTCATCATTCCGGCAGTAAAAACGAACTATCGACAAACTGTCGAGCAAGGGTGCGGGCCAGAAATCTCGATTACACACAGTGCACCTGATGCACACGTATGCACTCACTGAAATTCTACAGACGGTACTTTCGATCATGCTTATACTGCAAGTCATATGACAACGCAGCGATCAAGTAAATGCAAAAAAATAAAGTGCATGCACATGAAAAGCGAGTGTTAAAGGTTAACTGATTAAAATGTTGAGAAAATATCGTAAAATGTTGGTTGGGTCACAAAAATATATATCATGCGTAGAAAATATGTACTTATCTCTTGAAATAAAGCTTGCAATTTATTACAAATTTCTTTGCACGTCGAGAAAATTATTATTCTACTTGCATCAACTAAATGTTAAAATGCTTGCAATATATATGTAAATAGGAAAGAATATTCACCCATTACTCACGTATATAAAATAATATATAAAGATAAATGGAACAATTGTCGTGGTAAAACTTATGAAAAATGAGAGCTACGAAACATCCTAACTAGCGATGATCTATATATGGTATATAGACTATATATACTACTTTGTACATAAAATGTCAAAAGAGAAATAAATGTTCCGTTAGTGTGTACCTATATTCTTGCAGATATAGGGAAAATAAAATTGCGAGATAAAAATAGCGCAGGTTGAATTATTTATCCTATCAAATTAAAGTTCACTTTGCCAAAATGCATATGTTACAAATTTACGATGTAACACGGAAATAAACAAAAGCTTCCAAATGCGTACGTGCATGTTATTGTTTATAAAGTAATTTTCATATGAGGCAGACGAATACCCGCGAATCTAATCTGGCTGAGTAACAATCACGCCAGGAGTCGCGGAAATTCGCAGATGCATTTAATCCTCGACGCCATATTCGTCATGATATCTGACGCACGTAAAGTAAACAAGCCGGCTGCGGAATATAGATTTTGCGAATTTGCAACCCGCAAGAATATGGACTTGTATTCGCGGAATTATGTAAATTTCAGTAATTGGATCCCGGTCCTCCCGCTTCGCGTGCTTTGTTCGCAGAGACACACATCCGCGTGACATCGGGTGTATTAATGCGAAGAGTTTTATTCTTAAACGCCACGCAAATTCATTCGAATCTTGGATGATTAATCTTCGTTAAAAATGATTTATTTCCTTCCCCAACAAATTTGTTTGGCTTTAAACGTGTAACATTTTTTCTCCTTTTATTTACATTGCAAATTGCTCTTCAAATATAAAAAATATTTTATTAAAAACATTCTATAAAATTTGTAGATTAATACGGAAAACATGATTCATTTCAGAAGCTTGTATATATATTGTAAATAAATAATATATTTTTATTTTTTATATAACTTTGACTTTAATGAAAGTTTAATTTATAATTACAAAATTTAATATTAAATTGATATATTTATTTTCGAATCAAAAAAAATTTCGTTCACAAAATAGTATTCAGAATGTAATACGCTCTTACGCCATGTATAAATAAAATTTCGGTAATGCACGATCGGATTTGTAATTTTTTTCTCATTACTGATGAAAAACATGAATCGAGTATGCGAACTGCGAGATCTGCTATTTTACAATCGGCAAACCGCACGCCGGAGAGAGGAAAGGTATACCGAAAGCAAATTACCATTTAGACCAACTATCTCTAATTACTAGTGGCGATAGAACAATGCGCGGCCGTGTAATATTAAGGGATGGGCCGAGTAGTCGATGTAGCCCGAGAACCTATCCAAAATACTCGGATAACTGCGGATTCACGCTGCATGCGCAGAACGCTGGCTGTTCGATTTATCTTCGAAGAGAAGGAGGTACATTGCAAAGCGATTAGAAAGCAGAATATATAGTAGAAACGAACTGCTATAACGCGTTAACATTTAATGTCCTCCTACAAGAATTATATGGAGAAACTGGAGAAGGAGAATTATATATTATAATGAATTTCAGTAATGGCAGAATTCATATAAAAATGGAAAAAATATTGTATTATATATCTTATATATATATATATATATTAGGGTAGTCGTTAAATTGAACATCATGTTGGATGGTCATAAATCAGCTCCAAATGTAGAAAAAATAATTCTCTAATTTTTTCAAATTTTTATTTTCAGCCTTGAGTCTCCCTGTTTACACGTGTTATGTTATATTCTTATATCAGTTCATTTATTTATTCATTTATATGTTATTTAAATATTATTTATATTATATTTTTTATAATTTGAAAAAATACTTAATTTACTTCAGTTCTAGATGGAGTCAGCTGCAAAAGTAGTGAACAAAATTATTTAATTTTTCATAAAAGATAGTCACATAAATATTATATGGACTATTCCGCTATTTATATTATTTAACTATTTTATGTTATTTTATACTATATTTTCGGTATTTTCAAATAGGTTCAACTTTTTTTCACTAAAATTTCAAACTATTTACAACAAAAATTGATGACAGAAGCAGCTGCAGAACTGTGGTATTAATAAAATTATTAATAAAATTACATGCCAACAGGGAGACTCAGGACTCAAAATAAAAATCTGAAAAAATTAGAGATTTTTTTTTTTTCTACATTTAGAGCTGATTTACGACCATCCAACATTAAAATTTTGAAAAAACTTATATAACGACCACCCTAATATATATATTATATATCAATGCTTGATCAATGCTCGCGTTGTCTGACGTTACTTTCATTTCGCCTTCGTGCTGTCAAACACACATGTAATTGCATTGCTCCTTTCTGCGTGCGTATTGTTAAATTCTGTCTCCTTAAAGGAAGCTTTGCGCAGTCAAATAATACTATAGAGAGAAAGGACATACTTTTATTGAAATCGAAGAGAATGCGTTCGACGCATACAAAGAAGAGCGAAACTTACATTACTTTGATCAAGATAAAATCTAAAAATCTAAATAAGAATGCACATTTTGCGCGCAACTTATTGTGAAATTTATATTAAAATTGCTTATATTAAAATTGAAATTAAACATTCGCGTCTTGCTATCATCTGTACTACTCTATTCTGATGAATCTTTGGAAATGTTCCCGATCGAGTAATCAAAGCACAAAGCACACCTATTATCTATCAAGATTATCGGGACTGAGCAGTAAATAAACAAAACTGTTATCCCTTTTCTGTTCTTGTCAGCGGCACTCGGAGGGTGGCGAGCGAAGAAAAGGAAGAGCGTGTCGCGCATATATAGCAGTGAGTGGATGGGAGTTGGCAGATGCACTCGACAAGAGGGAAAGACGTGAAGAATAAACCCGTTGGACGAGGACAATACAGTTGCATAGTGTACAACCGTTGACAGAAAAACGCGACGCAAGAAAAGAACGACGATTACTAAAGTGCTATTTTGTAATAGCGCAGACGAAGCAGAAAGCGAATCCAGCTGCTCAATGATCTCTTACGATTCTATTTAGAAATAATATGTTATTTCTGTTTTACATTATTTATTGTTAGTGAATATTGATATTATATATCTCTCGTGATTTACAGTAGAAAATAAAATATCTAATATTTTTTTCAAATGTGCGTATCTATATTTCATATTTTTTCTTTATTAATGTAAAAATTATTAATTGAAAAAAAAAAAAACGATTTCGTATAGACAGACAGATGGTGGATGCAAGATACTATTCTCGAGAGTGAGCGCGAAAAGTAAATCGGTCACCAACGAGAACAGAGAGAAAAAAGACAGAATGGGTAAGATGGAAACAGGTGGAAAAGTCGACTCGACGTTGCGAATACTTTTTCTTCGCGCCTTGACTATGGAAAGACGTGAAACTCCTTCCGTCCTGGAGGAACAGCTGTCTTTCACTTTCCTCTCTTTCTCTCCTTTATATTGTTCTTTCTTTCGTTCAGCTTTTCTTCAATCTTTTCATTAGTATAGTTTCATTGTTCCCTTAAGTCGTGTGTTTTTTTCATTACATTTTTTTTTATTATTTATTCATAATTAATACGTATACTAAAATGAAGAGAAGGTTCTTTTATTCTAAAAGTTAAAAATGTTTCTTCGTAACAAGTTAATAGTAAAAGTAATAAACTTATCGCGCGCCTCGAAATGTTTACTTCGATTATTTTGCGATTACATATTTTCGACAAAAATCTGTCAAGTACAAAGAGCTCTAGGTAAATATTTAAGTAAATTAGAATTGATAGATTAAAATGCTTGTGAAATAAAATTAATAACGTTATACACAGAGTTCTACATAGATTAATTCACGTAGCAATTTTCAACGTTCGGAGAAGCCGAGGTAAACTAAATGAAAGACGGAAGAATTTGCTTCCGAAATTAATCACAGCCACGTGTCAAGCGACGATATAAACGGTGAACAATAAAGTGGAGAGCCGCGGAGCGAGCGAGGCTCAAAAGCAGACAGTACAACAAACAGAGCCGATTTAATCTGCGTTCTGCGCACGACGGTTAAAATGGACCACCGCCCAGCAGCCAGCTAGCCACCCAGCGGTCGTCCGAGCCAACTGTAGCGTGAAACCGCGATAATCTCGATGGCCATTTGCCTCCATTCTCATTCGCGAATTTTTCCGTCCTGCGGAATCTTCCTCCGCGAATTCATTCCAATTCAAACATTATCGCGCATCCCGCTCTCGGTATGTTAACTTCGGCGTGGCAATAAAATTACCATTTGTTATTTTACCTCGATAAAAAAAAAAATCAAATAATAAAATGTAATATACTCGTGCACGTGATACATCTAAAATAAAATTAAAAAAAAAAAAAAAGAGTAATACCACATATTTTTTAATGCGACACAAATAGACTCCGAGCAAAATGATTGCTTTCGAATTTTCCCGCACGTATGTACTCGTATATGATGAATTTTTGATTGAGGTAAACAGAGCGTACCTGGAGCCGCATAAGAGATTAAAGAACTTTCATATAATTCTTTCGTGATATACGACGCTTTATGTAACCAATTTTTCGTTCTGCCCTTCGACGTCGTCGTCCACGCGTAAATCGTCGCTTGGCGCGCGACGGAATAGTAAATTGCGCTACTTTAATTGTTGTTGCCCCGTTCGCCGTTGCCGATCGACAAATCACGAGCCGCGGATAAATCACAGCGATATGCCATTTAGGGGCGTGCAATCTCTCTCTCTCTCTCTCTCTCTCTCGTCCCTTTTTTGTTGTTCTCGCATTCTTTCGTTTTTTCCAAAAAGTTAGCGCTGCTGCACCGAATCGAATCGGGCGGGCAGCTGGCGCAACGAGAAAATGAAATCGACGATTCATTCAGATTTTTCACACAGAGACGAGATTTTCTTAAAATCGCAACAGTCCGGAGAGCTCTTCGAGAAAATATCGTCGATCGTTTCGATCAAATAAAAAATAGAGGACAAAGAAAGAAGATAAATAAAGACATAGCATTGCCGTATGATGTTGTTACAATAAAAATCAAAATATATTCTTCTTTCTTTTTCTCTCCGTTATGATATCACATCGATCGCTTCTGCATTTATACACGTATATTATGTCGAAACGAAATAATGAATAAATATACCGAGAATTTTTCTATTAAATTGAAGTAAACATTTAAAAGGTATACGAGAGAAGCATCATCCGATAATAATGTTAATGGTAGCGCGACGCATATGATGCGTCGAGCGATGAAGTCCGTTTGCGAAACACGTTAGATAAAAAGCGAGTTTCACCGGAAGATGCAAGCGGATGCAGTTTACCTCTCGTTTATTCGATAACCTCTCCGCGGAATTTACATGCACAATCTTCAACCAGACGCAATTCTCTCGCGTCTCTCGCTCTAACCGCTTTATTATGCAAAATCTTTCGTTATTTTCCATCTTTTTTCTTCGAACAAGTCCGGCCTCGCGTTACAGTCGTTTTCCTTCCGCTCGCTTCCGCGGCGATCGTCCTTAAAATTACGCTAATCCGCTGGTTTCCTGAAGCGACACGCGCGTGCGCGAAAATGTATGCTTCGCTTAACTTCTACATATGAAACTCCTCGCGAGAGAAACGTCAAGTTGACTTCCCGAATTAATTATCCCATTTCCGTCACCCGCAAGCTTCGTATCAACGACGAACAGAGAAGTAGGTATTTGAAACTGTAGAAATAATTATAGCGGCCCTCCGCGAAAATTTTGTTTGACTAAACTACCCGCATTTCATTACCATAAATGTCGTCTTTTGCGTATCGCATCAAGAACCACAAAAATAATCGACATATGACTTGTATATCCATAAGTAAAATTATTCAAAAGAAAAACAAATACGAGAAAAACGTAAAATAGTGCAACAATAATTTCTAATATCTGCGTAAAGGATAAAATCCTCTTTCGTTGCAACATTTTATTCGCTTGTAATCACGGTTAGCAAAAATACTTACGATATCGTTCGAGGTAGAGAACGGTGGGAAGATAACAGCACATGCCGTTATCTCCGTGTATGTGATACATGTCTGCTAATTAACAGATGAGCCTCCTGGTAGGTTGTGTATTCTCGAGTTTCTATCGGCTCAACTGGTGAAAGATTTCGCATTGCCACTTTGAGTAGATGAACACATTTCTCGCGACGACTCCCGATCGATCGGGAAAAGTTCTCGGCGTCTTTGATAGCAAAAAATCGGCAGTACAAAAGTCATGGCACGTATTCTCGAAACTTTCGCGAATTTTTTTGCAAGTTAGGTCAACGATCGTTCGAGAAATTCCGATGAATAGCTTTTAAAATATCGTTAATGCGGACGTTCAGATTTTAAAGCTTGACGTTTTTAAGCTCGTTCAAAAAACTTTGACATTTTATAAAATGTTAAAGCCTATTATAAAAATGTGTATGTATATATGTCAAATTAATCCTAATTGCAATCAAATGTAATATGTACAGTATAGATAGTGTCAAAATTTCAAATAATAAAATGCCACTTGATAAATTTTACACCATCATTTCTCTCTGTCCCTTTCTCTTTCTCTTTTCCTCCAGATACTGGATTAGAAAATAAATCGGTTTCTAGTTGCGACGGATTAAACGACTTATTCCATTTTCAGGGAAACAACGACGGTATACGTAATGCAATTTCGCGATACGCACAGATGCAACCACCGATGAAAAAAAAAAATCCACTGTAACGCGCGGGAGATATGCTCGGTTAGGTTCGCTCGGAGTGCTCAGATAGCAACAATGTTTCCACCAAACACTATTCAACGATTTCATCCAATTATATCTGCAAAGAGTATCTGCTACATGTTTGTATTAATCCTAGTAATTGGCAACAATATCAAAAATCTTCACGAATAATCTGGCAAACGTATACATTTTTATTTACAATTCTCTTTTCAATAATGCGTGGAAATGAATTTCAATAAATTAGAAGTAAAAAAAATAAAGAAATAAAATTAAAGTGTCAGAATATCTCAGATTGTTCACGATTTATATTTAACCGAAACGTGTATTATTGAACAATTGCGAGGAAAGCAAAAGTTAATTTCGGCGTTGCTCATCGAGACTGGCAAAAGACCGATTATGTGACGGTATGCCGGAAATGCCTGCAGTCAAGTGCATACATTCGACGTCACACGTAGCGCGCGTTGTCGCAAGTGTCTGCATCGGATGTACGCAATCGATTTTCGGGGTTACGCACTTGTCAACAGGTTAATTTCTCTGTCATGCCATACATGACTCGTTCTGTTTTTTTTTTATTATTATTTTTTTTTTTTTTAATAACTTGCTGACGTTACACATTTATGTTTAACAAATATTACCGAGCCCGGTTATATCGCAAATCTCGAGACGTATCTATAAAAATAGACGAAGAATATATTCCACGTTTATAATTGGTTATTTTATTAATAAGAAAATACACATAAAACCGACAGCTTTGCAAATAATCCCGTTTTATTTAACCTTCACCAAGACTAATATTACTATTTATCGATTGTTTCGGGCAAAAGGACTTGCGATTATAGAACGTTTAAAGAGGAATGTAAGTCATATATATTCTTCGGGTAAAATTGATCACGCCCTATCCCTCTTCGCGGCGCAATAACGTTAAATGGTGTCGGTTAACGAGTCACGTGAGATCGACATTATTCTTGCGGACACTTAAAGTATAGTGAAATATCGTTTCTTAACCGTTTCTCGGCATTGCGTGACATTTTACATAATACGCAACTTCTCCTCGACTGCGGATTATATTTTTTTACGATAGAATAAGCTATCAGTGCGTAACCGCGATAATATGTATTTCGATGTTCGATCCATTATCTTTGGAATCATTCGATTGTCTCGTTTGTAATTTCGACTGTGTTCAATGTCGGCGGAACACGGACGAACCATATTCTAATTATATAATTCCTATGGAAACGGTTTCCATTTCCATAATGAGCTTGCGAATGAAATTATCGGTCGTTACACCAACCGGGAACCAACCCGGAATTTGCATCACACCCCTATCTACAGCAGTCCGAGAATGACGATTACACCGAATGTGCCTTCCTCTATGGCTTGTTAACATCATTTCGCAATATCGATTGCGAGATGAGTTCGTTGGGAAGTTTGAAGCAATAAAGGCTATGTCGCGTATTTTCTGTAAAAGTGTATATTCTTTTAGAGACAAATTAAGCTCATTATTAAAACGTTTGACAAGGACGATCATTATTTATGTAAGAATATGTTACATTGCTATATTGGAACGAAAAACCGATAACGTAGAAAAATAAATAAATATTTACGCTATTCATTGTTTGTAAAATAATATATATCTGCGTTAAAAACTTTATACTTGAATATAATATTGTAAAAAAAAAAAAAAGAAGTTAAACAGAGAGGATAGCGAGTTTTTCTTACAGTTTTCAGGAGAGGAAACTCGACGCTACGAAGGAGCTCTCCAGTTATCCCGTGCTCGTACTTACGAGTTAAGAAGAATCTCGAGTTGCCGGAAGAATTGCTATTTATCGTAATGAAAAACGTAGTAGTACACGTAAAGGGGAAAACATAAAAAACAAGAAAGAATGACTCGCGAAGTCTTTACGATTTAAAGATGTATTTTTTGCGCCAAAACAATGATATTTTGCTTCATTCGCGCGCGCAATTACACCTTAAATGATGTAATGCAACGTGTGCCCGCGTAAACCCACAAATGAAATTACTGATACACATGATTGCCGAGCACCGTGTGACGATGCACGATGACGATGCTCGGCGAAAATTCTAACAGAGACTGAATCGGAGCAAAAAGCTTTGATATTGCGAACACGAAGGATGCAAGAAATTCGCTCATTCGTTCGTTGAATTAATTTTCAGTAGACTTTCTAGCGTTTCTTACACTGATATATACGTAAATAGAAAATTATTTCATTATTTTGTACTACGATGTCGAAATATGTAACAATACGTTGTGTGTTTCCATGAAAGAGGAATTTCTCTCGCAATAATCATGCTTTCGAGAATTTCGAGAGCACGTCACGACCAGTAATGTAATGTTCGTTCGTAGCGAACCTCTGATTTTATTACAAAAGTGAAAAATTACTCGACTCTTTTTATAAAATATCTATTTTTCACATTTTAAACTAACGTTTAAATTAGTGCGTTTAATTACCACGAGAATTATCACATAAAAATCTTTTTTAATATGGTTTAATCGAAATTACGATATTAACATTCACATACGTAGATTATTTCGACGTAGTTTACAGCATTGTATTTATGATGAATTATAAAACAAGTCGGGATTGAATTCGAACAGTATATTTTATCCACACAGATGACACTTTAATCACACGTGGTAAAAACCTTCATCCATCACATCAATAATCACTCCGTAATCCTGGTTACGTGCGATGCAGTCGCATGAAACACTCAATTGCTTAACAATTCAAAATAAAAATCACTCGGATGTTTCATTACCGATTATGATACTGAGAAAAATGTCATCAACGAATGTCTTGAAAAAAAAAAAAAAAATATACGATTACGAGAATTCACGTGTGATATCGCGGGACGACAACTGCTGAAGGTCGGACAGATGAACCGAATTCACAGTACGTTCCTGTCATCTGTCGCCCCGAAATCGCTTGAAATGACTCGCGTTAATGAGCGCGACAAATTTTGACCGAAAAAAAGTGTTGCGAAAGCACGCGTACGGGCTCGCATTCGCCCGCACGGAGCGGCACTAACCCGCTGACTGCCGGAGTCGCCCCTTTTCCACCCGCCACGACCCGTCAGCCCCTAACCCGGAGGCTATCCCCTGGTCCCCGCGCGGTCGACCTACCGCCACCCACTCACCCTGCGCCAACATCACCTACCCTACTACCATCACCTCCGCCGCCACCTTCGCGAAACCGCCACCGTCACCATTCCTCCCGTCACTAGTGTCTATTACCATGGTGATGTTGACCCGTTGCGCTCTTTACTCGTATCTCGTATATATGGAATTTATTTTCTTCCTTTTTTCTTCTTATGTTTTCATAAGACAAGAGCTAAGCCCTATAAATATCAGCTTCCAATGTTTTTGTTTTCATATCGTCATCGGAATTAGAATATTATTAAAACGCGATATTTTTCATTCAAAGCAGTTATTAAAAAATAATTAAAACATTCTTATATATTCCATCCTTGTATATAGAAAATGATAATTAATTAATATGGCTGATTAATAGGGCTAAGCCCTATAAATATCAGCTTCCAATGTTTTTGTTTTAATATCATCATTGGAATTAGAATATTATTAAAACGCGATATTTTTCATTCAAAGCAGTTATTAAAAAATAATTAAAACATTCTTATATATTCCATCCTTGTATATAGAAAATGATGATTAATTAATATGGCTAATTAATAGGGCTAAGCCCTATAAATATCAGCTTCCAATGTTTTTGTTTTAATATCGTCATCGGAATTAGAATATATTATTAAAACGCGATATTTTTCATTTATAAAGCAGTTATTAAAAAATAATTAAAACATTCTTATATATTCCATCCTTGTATATAGAAAATGATGATTAATTAATATGGCTAATTAATAGGGCTAAGCCCTATAAATATCAGCTTCCAATGTTTTTGTTTTAATATCATCATTGGAATTAGAATATTATTAAAACGCGATATTTTTCATTCAAAGCAGTTATTAAAAAATAATTAAAACATTCTTATATATTCCATCCTTGTATATAGAAAATGATGATTAATTAATATGGCTAATTAATAGGGCTAAGCCCTATAAATATCAGCTTCCAATGTTTTGGTTTTAATATCGTCATCGGAATTAGAATATATTATTAAAACGCGATATTTTTCATTCAAAGCAGTTATTAAAAAATAATTAAAACATTCTTATATATTTCATCCTTGTATATAGAAAATAATGATTAATATTATGCTATTTTTCGCTATCTGAATTTACTCTGTGAAAATAAAATCAACCTCTCAAAATTAGAATATTTTTCAGTTTTATTTTATTTTTCGCAATTTAAAAACAAATATGATGAAAAATAATTTTATAGAGAAAAACAAGAGAAAAATAAAATTTATAAAGAAGAATTATTTATCTCCTTCAAATTGCAGCTAACAAAGAAACATTATTTATCAAGTCGCTGTCTACAGATTGTGTGCCACAGTTTCATGATTTTTCAATTTGTGAATTTTTCTTTATAACTAAGTTAAAATTCTAGTTTATTCATTCATATTATTAATTCATTATTATAAGAAATACAGTATAACAAATTATATACACGCAAAAAATAATTTTCAAAAAGTATGTAACCAAGAAATTACAAAGAAACTATGCAGCTTCAAACGCAGCTGTTTTAAATAGCAAAAAAAAAATAGCGCAATGCAAAGACGGAAAAATGTCCTCAGCCTGGAGCTTTCATCTTTCTCATCGGCTGAGTCGAAGACTTTTTAAGTCCCACAGATCTCTCGAGAGAAAGAACGGATAAAACTGGCGTAGAACGGAAGATCTCGTCGGCCAATTTAATAACTTTTTACGCCTTATTACTCATCGTTGCGCTTAACCGAGTAGCGGTTGGAATAGGAAAATGTTCGCATGTAATACGTTCAACCGAGTACGAATAGACTGGGATTGGGAAGGAAGAGATTCGAACAGCGTGAATTCTCGTGGCAGCTAATACAGCGGAAGGAAACGCGTTCGTAAATTCACAGAACTTTTAAAAGTCGAGCATGTCTCTCTTCTAATTCGTTCGCACGAGGATGACGCATCATAAAGACGAATCGTTGACATGTAAAAAATTTGATATATGCGCGTATTTCTAAATGAAGAACTTCGCCTCTCACTTCATTAGATGAATTTGAGATTAAACATAGCATGAAGCGCTTTCTCTGTACTTGCATCGCGTAATTAATAACTTTATCCAACATTTTTTTATAGAACCTATTACAATAATAGGATCTCTCTTTTATGCGTTAATTTTAAAAATAAATTTAGAAATTGTCTATTAAATTTAGCTTTGTAACTTTTTTTAATAATTTTAAAAAGATAAACGAAATTTGATTTATTTATATTATATGGTTATTGTTTAATATACTTTTATGTAGACATACATGAGGCTGATATTTTTCTGATATTATTTTTGCATTACGATATTTGTTTACTATTTAACAATTATGTTTAAATCCACAAATTATATAGTTTCCTTGTAATCTTTTAATTACATATTTTTTGTGTGTATAATTTATTATTACTGTATGGCTTATATAATAATGAATTGATAATATAATAAATATAAATTTCTTCTCCTGTTTTTTTTTTTAATTAACTTATTGTTAGGCATAAGAGTTTAAGAGTCTAAAATTATTTATTACTGTTATAAGAAGACACATCTTTACTTCTACCACTAGAAGCTAAATTTTATCGTAATTTTATCTAGTGTAATTAACGAAATACATTCGATTGACGTGTTACATTAACATCACAAAAGTAGTGAATTAAGCGAAAGCGGAGAATCGCGCCTTCTGCGGTCCGTTTGATCACGATCATTTGACGATGGCACCAAAGAGACCTCGAGAAGCTCTCTTGCGATAAGATAGACAACCGGGAATTCGAGAAGGAGATGGAAAACCAAGGTAAGTGATTTACTCAAGCGGATCAAGAAACAAGTAAATCAATAGTACTGATCTTATCGTTTAACGCACGAGTTCTAATCATTCGAATTATATAAAATGCTACGCGCTTCATTATCCACGAGGCACAAATCATTAATACTATAATTTGATAAATCGTCTTTGTATTCATAAAGCCGTTTATTATACAATAAATACCGTTATAATATAATAAATATCGTTTATAATATAATTAACACATCAATTATTGTTGAAATCATCATCGACGCTACAATACTAAGAGAAAAGGAAAGATATATATATATATATATATATATATATATATATATCGTAATTAACAAATATAAATAAAATCCAACAATTAAACAAGTATATTGAAAGTACTAGCATCTGGCATCGCTAATATATATACTGCATTGGTAATTAAATAGTGCTTAATGAGAATATAAGAATTCAATAGTCAAAATATATTAACAACAGCAGATAATTACAGAAGCAAAATATAGAAATTCCGACATATATAGTTCAGTTTTCGATTAAAAATATATAATGTTATGCATTAATATTGATATTGAATAAAATACAAAGAATATACCCAGCAAACACCGATATATAATTGTTACATTGCTATAATAAAACGGAATATAACAGGTAATATAACGTGTACGTTACATGTAACATCCATGTTAGTTGTAATTTCCCCACTCATAGATGTAACATTTTAATATAACATATATTACATTGTAGTTATATTGTAATTATATACCAAATAGCACATTGATGTATTAATAAGTCAGTGCTATCTTGGGATATAATGACAATATATATACAATGTAATATATGTAATATTAAAAATGTTACATCTATGAGTGGGAAATTACAACTAACATATACGTTACATGTAACATGCTTGAGTATATAACATTTATATACTGCGTTTGCTGGGTAAAATGTAAAAGTAATTTAATACTATTAGTTTTTTATGTGCTGCATATCAAGTTTTTTGACGATATAGAGCGAACGTTACTAACGCAATTTAAATTCGTTTCGATTCGTCTTTGAACGATAATGTTTGCCGATAATGTTGGCGGAACACGCATTAAATCGTCTACCCGTACCGATCTCCGTAATACGACTGCGTCGCGGTAGATTACAAGCAATTACGTCGTCGTTCAGACGAATCGTAGGCACGTAGTTCGAGACCGACGCGGATCGGTTATATGTCGTTCCCGAGAGTAGTCCGGTGTAATCCAGGAACTTCAATATTTGATATAGCTAGATCCTGTATATCGGCGTGGGAGGAGAGAAGAGAATCTTCGAACTAGTTTCGCCATGTGCAACCTGATGACGTGCAAATTAGGTTACCTGCCCACGGGAATCGTATAATTGAATTTCGTCAGGTATGCTTATTACCGAACACACCTTTAGTCGAGTGGCAGACGACGGGAGATTTTCGCCAAGACTTTTCAAAGTCTTATCGTGTTGACGTATCTCTTTCTAGCGAGAAGCGAGTCGGATTAAAGTATAAGTCGATTAAAACGTTACGTTATGTAAAACCACCGCGTGCATCTGTTTGCGAAGAGAATCTAATTTGCGCAAACTTTTAGAATAATAATCGTATATAAGATCAAGTTTTCTAAATTCATAATTTACGCGCAGTTGGTTCAAGTTCAACGTTGGCAGAAACGTCGGCGTCGTTAAAACGAATTATTATTGCCTAATACTTGTCATAAAAATCCAAGGAGCTCGTACGTGCATTTTTAATAATTATTTAAACTTGTAAATAATCGTCATTCCCGGGCCGACCTGTTGGCGCGCAACATGAGTCTCCACTTTGTAAGTTACTTCTCTGCACAGGAAATCCTATGTAATTTACCGGCGCAGTATATACTCGTATATGCCGGCTTCATCTACTTAGGAAACATATTTAACGAACTCTGACCAGTTCCTACTTACAGGAAATATTGTAAGCGCGTGTCTGAGGTATTTCCCTATCTCATACGCAATTTTGCAGATAATTGGATGGGAAATTTGGAATTATTTTGCTTTGCGATTTAATTGCTCGAAATATTTGACATCGTGTTGTGCGTTATGGACAAATATTTATTCAACATTTTATCGAAACATCGTATATTACTCTGCCAATAAATGATTTTAATAGCAAAAAGCATCTACGCATGATGTATTAACGCAAATAAAGATGCGTAAATAATTCTACAAACCTGCATATTATTCTTATACGTCATATATATATATATATATATATTTTTTTTTTTTTTAAACATAATATTTATATCCGGAGACGAAATTAAGCGTTGATTGAATTTTATTCGAGCCGCTGAGTTAAGACGCGATAAATAACACCGGCAATTTCGCAAAGTCGAACAGCCGTCCACTTCTCGACAAGCGCGATAAATCGGATGGATCGATCCGATCAAACTCGAGATTGCCAGAAATACGACGGCGCAACGAAAGCAAGCGTCGCGATAGCGAGCAACGTAACAAAAATCGACTTTATTGTATTATAGTCCGTAATTACATAATGCAATATGCATAATGGACGTTTCACGAGAGCGCCGGGCGAACCTGGGCGTTTAACGACCACCGTCATCCTTCGGGCTGCACGAAGTGTACGGGCAGTGTCAAAGTGGAGGGCCCGAAGGAAGTAGAATAAGGCGGACGCAAAAGTGGGAGTGTCGGGGACCATAAACTCGTCGAGCACAGATAATGCCGTGTATATAGAGAAGCGCACTCTTCATCCTCTTCCGCGCCAGATGAAGTGGAGTCGCGACGACGACGACGACGAACAACGAACAACGAACAACGAAGTATTATACTACGTGGCACGAGGACGGGAGTTCTCCGAGACTGCGTTTCGAAAGCTATTATCCTCCAGTCGTAAGACTAGGGAGGACGGTAGAATCCCTCCGTGTGACGTAACCTTATTTCGTCCCATTTAAGTTAGCTCGGCTTTCAACGGCTTTCAACATCGCTCGACCAACCTACTCTAACTATGCGTCCGGAAGATCGTGTTGTTCTAAGATTCGCATCGCGACGCGCAACAGTTTTCAACCCCGTTAAATCGCTCGAAATAAGCTTACCGATTTTCACCATTAAACATAAGATATAATCTTAAACTAATAATCGATCCTCGGTTGCGGGATGAAATCTGCTTAATGTTCGTTACAGCGGCATGTCGGTTCTTTTCAACGGTACGCACAGAGTAATGAGAACAAGTACGGCTTTATCAGAATAGCTCTTTCAATTATATTAGATCAAAAGCAGCTGTGTTTTCACATTGTTAATAACAATGTTAAATTTAACGAATTTATTTATATTCAATGTTGTCGGTTCTAAATATAGGAGAATTAATGATAAAGAATCTTTCGAGAGAATTCTTTTAGAATTCGGCAAGAATTTAAATTATAATAGTTGTGCATCGTTACACACATGTTGGCAAAGTTTGCCGTATTGCACTAATTGTAAGTAAGATATTGCATAATACGTGGGATATTTTGTAATAATATCTTCATTCTTGTTTAAATATAGAAGATTGTTTCGTTATACGAAAAGTGAAATCACAAAATTACATTTTCTGAGAAACTTTGATGGCAACTTGCGAAATTAGTTTGCACAAGCAGAAATTAAAATTATAATTTATAATTCGAATAATTTGTATCGAACAAACGTGCTAGCAATTTTTGTGGTAAAACTATTCAAATGTTATACATTTAACGATTTGCTTTACACACAACGGTGCTGTCATTTTTTTTTATTATATTGGTACGATATGTACTTACAGTTGGGCTCTGAATACCATTAACAGAATCATTGCATTGTTACAAAGCTTAACACGCTTTTTTTGCAAGCCGATAAAATATCACAATATTTTTTTGGTATTCTTCTCGTTCAATATTCTGATATTTTCGAGCATTTTGTTTTAAAGCTTTGTATTTTATCAAAACTAAAATGGTAATCTTTTTACGCTCAAATTTTAGAAATAGTTATTCGTTATTATATCCGCTGTTGAAAAGCGACGCGATAAAGATAGGCAAATGTAATAATATATTTACATGAAATACATCATGCATTGCGTAAAAAATTAAAACGATTTAAATTACATTCATGCATAAATAATATTCTATTCATACGTAATCATATATAACTATCGTAAATGAATAAAAGAGTTAATGACATGAAATATAAATATGTAATTTGCGCGTGCAAACCAGGAAAATTTTGCGCAACAAATATACAACGAACATGTAATTCTATTGTAATTTTAAATTGTAAATGTAATTTTAAATATCAAACATTCTCTGCTTCACTGAATTTGGAAAAGCCTAAGCAGCACATCAAAAATACATCTACTATAAGAAAAAAAATATAAATCCATTATGTATATGCAACTATTTACACTTATGTCAAAATTTTCATTCTCATACCTATATAATTACAATATTTAGTATAATTAAAGTATTTAGTTTAAATATTATAATTATACAAATACGTTAAATTATTAGATATTTCATAATGGCTGCTTTATCATATATCATAGCAAAATCCAGTAATGTCACTATTCGAGAATGAATATTCCCGAATCAAACTTATATTATCGACAGATGTCAGAATCGACTCGTCGCGAAATCGACATCGTCGAAAAGTGATTTTCGCTACTAACTAGATGAAAAATATTCGCGCTGCAGCTCGTATAAAATAAACAAATACCGACGAATTTAATTAAGTGACAGTTAAATCGAAAATAACCATAATCTGCTCTTAATAATCTCCTTAATCATAAACATATTTTTGAAATGAATTTCTGTATGTCAAAGTTAAATGTCGCACGCGTCTAATTATTTCTTTGCTTCAACACAATATATTTAATTGTAAGAATATGAATAACTGCAAAAATAGAAATGCGATAACAATTCTCTCTAATCTTTTACATTTTTATTAGGTACTCTTATAATAGGTGGAAACAAAATAATAATAATAATAATAATAATGTCAAAGACGTACGAGGCTTTACTTCAATTGTGGCCTCAATGGCTCGCTACTATAATAGGTTAGTCAATTCTTTGAGAGATTTATTTATATTCCAATTTAATTTAAGGCACAAGATTTTTGCATTCTTAAAAAAAATTAAATAAAATTCCATATATTTTTCATCAAATTAACAAAATGAACCGAATGAACTTGTGTCCTCCTGTACAACGATATATTATACCGTAGTGACCCTCTTATGCGTCAGTATTGGTCTCTCAATCGGTTGGACATCGCCTTATTTAGTGCAATTACTCGACGATGATACGCCGTTTCCCATAACGCATGAACAAGCGTCGTGGATAGCTTCTCTATTACCACTCGGACGTCTGTTTGGTGCTACCATCGGATCTCTCTTCGTAGAATATCTTGGCAGCAAGATGTCTGTATTGTTAACTGGATTGCCAATAATTTTCGGATGGATTTGCGTAATTTGCGCCAATTCCGTCACATGGCTGTACATCTTCCGAATATTTTCCGGTAATAATGTTAGTTATTAATTGTCAGCGCTTATATGCAGAATAAATCGATTCATCAATGCAATTTTTCGCAGGGCATAATTGTATTGTCTTTTATTTCCGTATTTAAATTCTGTATTTAAATAATCTTTCTCTTTTCATTTTATGTGAATTTTTCAAACTCTCATTGAATTTATCGTCATGTGCGCTAATATTTTTAAAAATGATTCCAGACCTCTGTAAATTTATCTAAAGTTATATCACTATGCACTAATCAGGTTTATCATTGGGAATGGTGTTCAGTTGCTATCCACTTTACATCGGTGAAATTTCGGCGCCATCGATTCGTGGAGCTTTAGTAAGTTTGATTATCAACGGAATGCCCTTTGGCATTCTCTTCGGTAATATAATGGGTCCCAATATGTCAATGATGTGTTTCGGAATCATCAGCTTAATATTGACGATATGCTACATAACTATCTTCTTATTTTTGCCACGGTCGCCGCATTATTTTGTGCGACGCAACGATATGGAAAGGTAAGTGATTTTTTTATAATTGTTATAATTATTTCACAAATTTGATGTTCAAAGTTATATTCGAACTTTATTATTTAATGAATTATGATTAATCTTGTGTTCATAAATTTTTCGACCTAATATTAATATCTTTAATGCGTGATTGATATGACAAAGCGAGAGAATAAACGTTCATTTAGATATTTAGAATGATGAGTTTAATTCGATAAACGTTTCGTAATGATAATATTGTAGGTATTCAGTAATTATATATAGTATATTGTACAAATTATCGGTTAATTTAATTCATAAATTAATTACGCGAACTATATGCATATAATCAGCAGAGTAAATATATATATATATAATTACTGATATATATATATTGGCATTTATGTTTATCTTTGATATTGTCATTGTTTTTGAAGAAAGTAGTAAAAAAGAAAAAAATAATTTGTTTTGAAAAAGTATATTTTACGAATAAATTATTATTTTAACTTAATATTTTTTCAGATTTTAAACTTTTCGATATTTAAAAAAAATTTAAATACACAATTCTTCGAAAAATCGAGAAAAGTCAATTATTTTCGATATATCTTTATATAACAGTATACGATTACGTAATAACGAAAGACGTGAATATATTACGAGAATTATTTCACATTTTATTTTGACCTATATACATATATATGTATGTATATATATATTCGTATTCCGATTAATATCCGCATTTCGATTATCTTTCTTTTTATACATATAATAATAGAATAAATTTATTCATGTAAAAAAATAGCCATATTTAATCTTTCATCGGTTGTATCGACTATTAAAATTTAATTTATATTAGCAGTTAATTTAAATAATGAGCCAAAGCGAAAAGAAAGCAATCAAAAAGTCATAGAATTTTTTAAAAAAGCAAATTGTTCAACTCATTATTAGTTAAATATGTAATACTGTTAGATGTAGTTTGAGCTGTAAAAAAGTAAAAAAAACTAGAGATATCGAGAAAAATATAGAGCACGAGAAAGAAAATAATTACATACTGCTATCTACTTTATATAAGTGTACCTATGTAAAGAATAGATTCATCAAAAAATAGTGATGGTTTAAGTAGAATATTCTGTATATAATATTCTAGATATGACTATTTGTAATAACTATGTAAATTAAAATATCACTTTCTTCATTTCTTATTGCTTACTATCACAATTCCAGAGCTGAGAAAGCACTTGAATGGTATTTCCGAAAATCCGACATAAGAAGCGAGTTGGAAGCTGTAGAGCTTTTCGTAAAGTCGACGCATGCAGTGACTATAAGGGAACGATTGAAGCACATAAAAATGCTGAAAAATCGCCGTGCTTTCACGATTATAATACTACTGTTCATGTTTATGCAACTCAGTGGACTAAATACTATTATATTTTATATGGAGATTATTGTGAGAAAGGGAATGATCACGTCGATCGCACCTTCGTCTGTAGTAATGATCGTTAATTCGATTGGTACGTGATTGATTTCAATATCAATAATGCCATTATTATCTCAGTTTTATATGATCTTGTTAATTCATGGAATACATGAATATTGTGTATGTATGTATTTAAAACAATCTGATCCTTAAATTTAAATGAATCTTGCCACGTGTATTTAGCATAACAAACATTAATCTTTTAAATTTGATTTTCATCCGTTTTCAAATAATAAGAATAAAATAATGAGATCGTTTTTCCTTCATCCAATTATGACACAGGTATAATTTTCGGTTGGTACGGCGCATACGCCATCGATCGTTGCGGTCGTAGAAACCTGCTAGCGATCTCATCTTCCGGTGTGATAGTCGGCATGCTATCACTAGGTTTGCACTTTCTTTTACTGGATCTCGATTACGATCCCGGTGATCTCGAGTGGCTTCTCATCCTGTCGCTGATAATATTCATGTCGATGTGCTTTGGACTCGTGCCGGTGCCAAGCACGATGCTGAGCGAATTGTTTCCATCCGATCTCAAGAGCATGGCTGGATTCATCGCCAGCATCACGTCGGCTATTTTCGCGTTTATCTGCACAAAAAGCTATCAGCCAATTGCAGATATCATAAGCGAACAGTATATATTCTGGATTTACGCTGCGATCACTACGATCTGTCTGGTGTATTCGGTTACTTTGGTGCCAGAGACGAAAGGGAAAACATTGCAGGTGAATTTATCTCCTATATGATCATTTATCATAATTCTATTTGTGTATGTGTAAATTTACTTGGACATATTAGTAATAATTTATTAACTGATGGTTTATACATTATTATGAAACATAGAAAGTTTTATCTTAAATTCGATGCAAATGTTTCATATTAATTAATGGTGATATTAATAGGAAATTCAAGACATGATGGCTGCGAGAAATACTACTGAAAGGTCACGTCGAGAGAATCGTGTTGAAATTGAAGATACTTCAGCAAATTGAATTCTCTAGAAATATTCAGGAAATAATAAGTAATACAAAAATAAAGATCCAATTACGAAAAATATGTATGTGTTTTATATAACGTACTTTTGTAAATAATATTGCAAATACAGGTATACATATATGCTTTCGTTAATATTGTAGACATCGCTAGCATTCATTTACATAAATATAAATGATTGCAAAAATAAAAGTTGATAGAAAAAAAAATGTCTATAATGTAAAAAACTGATTATAATGACTGAATTGATTTAGCAAATAAATTTAAAATTAAACTATTATAATGTTTGAAATCGTGAGAAAAAATAAAACTGTCTGAACAGAAAATGTAAATAGTTATATTTTGTTCATTGATAAATATATTTGGATTCACAACCGCGTGACGGTTTATAATGAGCAATTTCTAATTTTGCTATAAATACTTTCTGTAGTCTTCATAAAATCAGAAAATTATACAATAACATAATACATTTTACGGTAAGAATAACTAATGCAACAAATAACCTTTAAGTTTAAGTTATTTCATTATCACGAAATACTACAAATATTTTAGAAACTTAAAAATGTATTTATTTATAAATATAAATTAATTTACTTTAATATTCAGATCTTAATGTTATTATAGTATATTAGTGTCATAAAAGGTATATATCGTGTGATATAAATAAATAATATCTTACAATAACTGTGTTTTATAATAATCTTCTTGTTCAAATTAGATAAAAACACAACGCTTTTAGTAATATATTTTAATTGTTTTATTTTATTTTATCCTTGTGAAAGAAATTTCTGATGCTCTAATATATGCTTTCGTGTTACTTTCTTAAATATATATCATTATATAAATAAACTTACTGTTACTTTTATTTTTAAATAAACTTATATGCTTTATATATTATATTATATATACATATGTATTTCTGATAATCAAATTAAATTATCATTGAATTAAGCAATATTTATCGTATGTTAGATCCCTATTAAATTTTCGGAAACTTGGAATGTATATATATATATACTTCTATACTTTTAAAACACTATATTAATAGAAAAGAGAGTACGTCTGAAATTATTATTTTACAATATTATATGAAATGTTAAAATATTTATTTTCACAGCGTATTAAAAACATAATTATATAGACTCTAATATTAACATAATAGTTTCATATTTCAAAGTTATATAAGATATATTTAGCATCAAATAGAAATTGTATACATAGAGTCGCGTAATTATATGTAAGTCATAATTAAATGCAAGTGTATGCATACCGATCACTATATTAATTTTTTATAGCTCAGATAACTGATTTTTCTGTTTAACTAACTTGTTTTTTATGCTTGTTATAAATAATAGATGCATATCCTTGAAACAATTACAAATTAAAATAAAATTTAAATTTTTAATTTGTACCTTCTCTCTCATATTCTTATATACGCATATATGTATATCGTGGTTATTTTTGTATAAAAAATATTTAAAATTTTGAAATCTAAAATATATAATGCACAACAGTAAAACATTTATGTAAAAAAAAAATACATATAAGATGTTATATTATTAAATCAATCTATATTAAATTTAGCTGTAAAAAATTATATAGATAACCTTTATTATCATTAGCGTATGTCAAAAAGCACTTATCAAAATGTACAATTTTTGCAATAATGAAATAATATCGACATAGCATGACATAGACATTTCAGATATTTTTAGAATTTCTTCGTTTTTATTACGTTTTTATTACTACATTTTATCAATTTAATGTTAATTGCTTAGCAGATAAATGTTCTATAATAAAGAAATAAAATTCTTCATACAATTTAATACTACTTAAGCTACTTAATCTTATCATTGATTTAAATATAACACAAATATATATAATTAAAATAATAAATTTAAAAAGATAATCCTATTAATAATTACCCAAAAGATAGTAATTATACAAGATAAAGTTTCGCAAGTGTTTTACGTATCATACATTATTATAGCTCATTAAGAAACATCACTTATCTTATAAGTGACGCAATAGTGATTTTTACATAGCGATTGTCGAGTATAACAGATCTGCTTGAAGGTTCAGTCACAATCATTCTGCGGAAAGATCATCATGGACCATGAGATCGAGAAAAAAATAATAAAAAAAACGGTTTGGCCACAATGGATCGCTGGTATCGGAGGTATGTGCATGTATTTTATATATTAATATATTCATGTTTTATACATATCACTATTTCTCAAACACGATTTAATATCTCAAGATTTTTTATAACTTTTAAAATATTTACTCGATAACCTCGACATTTCGACATGAAAAATTATCTACACGAGCTGATGATTACATACACATATACAAATAAAAATCAATTAAAACTAAAAAAATATAAACATTGGCTAATTATTTTTCAACTTTTAGTCAATCTTTTGCTGATGCAAATAGGAATGATGGTGGCTTGGACCTCGCCATATATCGCATATCTGACTTCATCCAAATCCCACATTCCCATAACAATGACCGAAGCTTCCTGGATAGTTTCACTGTTGAACCTAGGCAGACTAATTGGCGCCATTTCCGGTGCTGTCGCCGTCAATTACCTTGGTTCTAAAACAACAATTCTCGTGACCAGTTTACCGATGGCTTTCTGTTGGCTCTTTATAATTGTCGCTGATCGAGCGGAATGGTTATATGCAGCTCGATTTTTAGGTGGCATTGGTGTCGGAAAAACCTACACCTGTTTCTCGCTTTATTTGAGCGAGATTGCAGATCCTACCATCCGCGGAGCTCTCATAATTCTAGGTATGTATTTTACGTAAACAAAAATGTATATATATCTAAATCTTACAATTAGCAAAAAATGCGAAAAATACTGGAAGTTGAGATATCTTGTTAAACGACTGACAATTCTGAAAGCTTTAGCATGAACAAATATATATATATATATATATATATAGTTGTGTTAATAATAAAAGACAATTGTGAAAAACTAACAAAGAATTTTTAAACTCTTTTTTGCAGCAATGTCTGGCTTGTCGGTAGGTAATTTAGTAATATGCACCATGGGTGCGAATTTAATGATGGATATCTCCGCTAGCGTATGTCTCGCTCTTTGCTTTATACTGATGATCATCTTTATCTGGTTGCCGGAATCACCGCATCATTTCGTGAAGATTAAAGCGGAGGAGAAAGCTCGAGCGTCGATACTCTGGTATCACCGAAAATGTGACGTGGAATCAGAATTACAGAGCTTGAAGAAATTCATCGAGGCGAACAATAATTTAAGCTTCATAAACGTTTTAAAAGAATTCAAAGTTCCGCATATTTGCAAAGCGCTAGTGCTCGTGTTTGTGCTCTTCATGTACAGTCAAATGTGTGGTATGAATAATGTGATGTTCTACATGGAAACCATCCTGCGAAGCGCCGACGTAACTATCATAGAACCGGCGACAGTCGTGATTATCGTGACCGCAGTCGGAATTGTTAGTTCTCTGTTCTCCATGTTGCTGATCGACAAGTTTGGCAGACGAGTCTTGATGATCGCTTCCAGCGTGACCGTCGCGATCTCGCTAATTTGCCTGGGTACGGAATTCCAGCTTCTCGATGCGGGTTATGATCCCGCTAGTTTGCAAGGACTACCGATCTTCTCGGTATTATTTTTCCAAATGTCCGTTTTTATTGGCATTCTCTCGATACCCACCGCAGTATTAGGCGAGATATTTCCATCACATGTTAAGTGCATGGCTGGCTGTTTCACCAGTATCATTGCTGGACTCTTCGCTTTCATATCCACGTCGACTTATCAGCCTCTAGTTGATGTACTTACGGAGAAATATCTGTTCTACGTATATTCTTTGATACTGATAACTGCCGTGCCGTTTACGCTCCTCTGCATGCCCGAGACCAAGGGCAAATCCTTACAGCAGATCCAGGAAGAATTGACGAAGAAAAGTTGAGTCGAGTACGTTTATTGAATTGCGCCACTGTGAGCAATTTATAGCGATGATTTATGAATCTAGTGGTAATACGATTACTCATTTTCTCGCGTTCATTTTTGCAAAAAGTTTTTATGACACATCAATATCAGTGCCAAGTAATGCTGGTGCGGCCAATAAACGATCTGACAAATTGTAATCTCACGCGATATTTTTACTCAGTGCTAACGAGCAGAAATATCTTGTCGGAAAAAGAGCCAGCTGCGAATTAAATTAATGAAAAAGTCGACGAATACGCAATATTTTCAATCGTTGCATATTACTGACACACGCATTTTATTTTTACATTTATTTATACATATATCACAAATGTTAAAAAACTTCCATTTTCTAGTTTATTGATTATAGAAGAATTACATAACTATAGTGAAGATGTTAAAGATCAAGCGTTATAATAAATAATAATAAAAAGTGATGATTATATTGAGATAAAATTGGACGCGTCGGAGCGACACGAAACGACTTGTAATGCAATTTAATTGTAAGAGTTGTAACTCTAATTCCTATCTACAAATAAAAAGGCAATAAGAGCTAATTAAGTTCTATCCTAGAAATATATTTGTGAAAAGATTTATAATATATAATATTAAATATTAGACAGAGATAAATATTCGAAACAAATTTATTTCTGTCTAATATTTAATATTATATGTTATAAATCTTTTCACAAATATATTTCTAGAATAGAACTTAATTAACTCTTATTGCCTTTTTATTTGTAGATTAAAATTTTCTAAAGAGCTGTTACAAATTATATCTAATTCCTATGTATCTAATATTTTTATTTCGAATAAAATTGTAATTAAAGTCACAGCTTTTACGGCAATGATTTGCAAAATTCTAATATTTACAAATGTGAACAAAACAATGTTGTAAGATAAAAAACTGTTTTATCCTCCTTCTTTATCAGCATGTGCTTCAAATGATGCATCAAATTATCAGTATTTTGCAGAAACAAACATATTTCAGATATGATATATCTCGAAAAATACGGGAAATGATTTCAGACTCTCTTGTTTCATTAAGAAATGTGATAGATAAAAAAACATACTAAAAAGTACAAACTATTTCTAAATTAATATACCTCTGAAATTAATATATCTCATAACGTAATTAAACAACAATTGCATAGAATTTTATGAACTGATCTGACAGTATCATTCTTGCTTAATCCACTACTAATAAAAAACTATATAATTGTTTTTCTTTAATAAGAATATAGAGAACCATGTAACATCCGAGATAAATTTGTTAATATTCCATTTTACAGGTTAATGTTTTATTTGAGCGATCACACTAGTGACTACTACGATAACTTTGAGACGTATATATATATGTAGTAAATTCATTAAGATCTTATCTCGTATCAGTAACGTTGTATATCAAATAATAATAATGAATAAGCAAAATTGTGCATACTATAAAAAGACAAGTCGTTACTTTAAAAATAGAAAAGACTACAATAAAAAAATATTTATATGTTAAAATACATGTTGTTTAAACAGTATTTTAATGAGACACATAACATAAAGAGAAGACATATTTCGAAAAAAATTAATAACTAGAATAAAATGATTAAGAACTGATATATTAAATAAAATTGGTATCATTTATATACTAATCGTTATTTTTGCATGTATTTCATTTACATAATAGATCAAAGCTCTGATATTTGATCGAGTATCATGAGCATGCTCTCTTAGTACGCCGACATGTACTCTCAACTAGGATTTTAAATTCATTACCGTAAAATGTGATTACGCTGCAAGAGGTGTATAAACCAATAACTATAACCACCACATCATGGGCAAACGTTGTGTACGCATAATGTTCCGTAATGCACTAATTAAATTGGAATATAAGGTAACGCGTGTACATTTACTTGCATCAAAATGCTCATGTTTTATTTGCCTAGGTGCTGCATTTCGCGCACGTAATTGGTAGAATTTTCCTTTGCAAAATAGAGGTAATGCTCCATACACGCTACGGAATGCGTAATAAAAAGAATTATCCGTGCATAAGTGAAGAAGAAGGCACATTCGCGATGTTGTTTAAATAACGCTGTCACGTGTACGCGCGTGAAATTTTAAGTAGATTACGCGATTTATTCGAAAGCAGGCGGAAATTCTCCTGGAAGATACTTGGTCCTATTTAATTTAGATAGTAACGGATACCGTTCCGTCTTCTCAGCTGCACTCTTTCTTTATGACTTTTTATCCCTTTATTTCGCAAGGATCGTTACAGTTTAGTACTCGTAAAAAAAAGTATTATCGTAAGAGCATTATTCCTATCGTGAAATTAAACGCAATAATTTACGAAGCGGCTATTTGATGAACTTTAATAAAGTAAATGAGAAATTATATACCTGCAATATACAACTGCGTATTTTTCTATTATCAATAATATAAATGTGAGCGTACATGATACGCGCATTTTAGATTAATAGAGCAATTAAAAGCTTTATTATTCTGACGCCTGGGCGCATCATCGGAGGAAGTTAAAAGCAAACGTATAAATGGAGCGCGCCGTTACTATTTAATCTTTGTTATTGTTTGATTGACTGGCATACAACAATGAACAAGCAAACAACGGAACTTACTTTACCTCGCAATTACTGCAACTCTCAGCTCAACGAAAATGGCCTCAATCGGGCGCGCGCGGAACACGACGTCTTTCGCCGCCGCGAGAAAGTTCCGCGTTCAAACCGCGTAACGAGCAGAGAGTGTAATTGCCAGCGGAGCGCAAACTCGATTGTCCTCTGAGAAACCCCTTACGTCCGCTCCGGAACTACCAATCACATTAGACCTGTCTGCAAGTAAACCCCGAGACAATTATCCTTCACCGCTACCCAGATATTCATATTTTACGGCAAACAACCACCGCTTACACACCAATGGATATATTATGGCTTCTAGACAATATACGTATTATTCGATGGTTTATTGTCAAGTTTAACCAACTCGTATATATAATTAGACACGACGTGACGTATTGCGATTAAATATATATAATTTGAGTTTTGCATACAGAAAACTCGTCATCAAATTTGAGATTTTCCTACTATGTATTTTACAAAAAAAAAATAAAACAAAAGTTTTACTTATATATACGTATTGTATATAAAGCAAGAACGCTCAGAAAGTTCCTTATTTTGTGAATAAATCATCCGCGACGATTCATTCTGATTACCGTACAGTCACTCGGTATAAATGAAAGGAAGGATTCACCCCTCGTTGTACGCCGCTGAAGCAAAGACATTCATTTCGTTCGCCTAAATCTCTGACGTCCGCGTTCTCGCTTAATTTTCGCGAGAGTTATTCCTCACGCGAACGGGGAATATTTTCGTTCTCCTATGTAAGAATAGCTCGTGCTTGAGCTGAAAACGAACAGGCAGGCAATAACGGGAATTCTTAGGGAGGCGGCCGCGAATCAAGCTCGGAATCTTCGCATGCAATTTTGCAATGCAATTACCTGTCGCCAACGATCTCCCGCGTTTTCCCCAAGTTTCTCCATTCGCCACTCTCCTCGGGGAATTTTAAAATTCAACAAACCCTAAGAGAGAGAGAAAGAGTCGTTTTTCCATTCACCGTCAGAACATCTCTTTCTCGTTTTCATTGCACGAATCGACTGATCGGTCGTAAGAATCAAAGAAGCCGCATGCGATGCTCGCTCTGACACGCGTAAAGAATCACCGTAATTTTATTGATTTGAACGCGGAAAACGCTTTTTCTCCCGTTTTTACACGCGACGATAATTTTGGTAAAAATAAACAAAACCATAAAATAGTCTTCCATAATCGTAACAAAAAAGAAATTTATCTTTATCGAATTTAATTATCATGAATATCAATGATTACGATTATTTAATTTCTTGCCAAAAATCACAACTCAATTTAATCTCGTGAATAATATTATCGTAATAATATCGTTCACGTTTCATGTTTACGAATGTTTGTATCAATCAAACATTTATCAAAGTTCTGATTTATTGTATATACAATAACATACAGCAATACAATAAAGTTTCATATTTCTTTAGCTGAAAGCTAAATTGAAACTCTGCCTCACGTTTAATGTATGTATGTAATAATTATATAGAGAATTACAGAATCGGCATCAAATTGCCAGAATGGAAATACATGACATGTTTGTATTGGTTTTGATATCAGTACAACATATGACGTTGCATATTAATTCTGGACATTTGTAGAAAACAGCGGATAATCAGATTATTAACGAAAGCAATGTTGTTTATTAAATTATCAGTATATAAAATGACAATTTTGAACAATTATTTAACCAGAAGGTAATATATCACGAACTCATTCACTGTATCATATTCATTTAGTAACTGCGAAACAACTTCAAATCAATTTTAGGATAGATAATTTGCATTGCGAAGAAGCTTCTACGCGACGAAAGAAAAAGATTATTGCGTGCGATGATGATGGAGGTTGCTGTTGTTTTGTAAAAAAGAAATGGTTTTGGTTGACTGCCAAGTTGCAATCGCAGTCAATGGAACAAGAAGAAAAGCACAAGAAGAAAAGAGAGAATGGCAAAGACTCTGATGAAGAAAGGTCGTCGATCCATATTTTCGTGGCACATTTCTCAACGAGTCGTGGAAAGCAATTTGATCTGTTTCGAGCGAATTGATGATCTTCGCGGCTAGCCATGCATTGTATTACAATGGCTACAAACACCTTTTGTACAGCCAATGGCCGACTGTAATGATGTATCGCTTTCAATAGCAGCTTCATATAAGTAAAATTAAATTATTTCAAGTAATTTGATTCATTTAATCGCCTTTCGAATTTCATTATCCATAAAATCATTGTATTTTTATATGTTTTTAATTAATATCGATAATCGAATACATAAAAATTCGAATTAAGATTTCCAATTACAAATAAAATCTTTTATTTTTTCCTTTTCTTAATAAGATGAAAAAATTTATCATTTTTTTTTTAAATCGTCAATTTTTACTGCTTTAATAATATAATAGTAATCAATTAAATAAAATTGATCACAATTAAATAGAATAAATTAAAATGAATTTATCCACAAATTTCAACAAAATACATATATGGTATCTACGATGATCGATGATACAGTTTTAATCATCAATACAGTACAATCAATACAAATGAGCACTTTCCAAGAAAATAAGAAAAAGAAAATAAAAGAGAACGATTGTACGTATACACTGACTAGTACATGAATATTTACACAAGGGAAATGAAGCTGTAGGAAACGAGCGGAAGCGAGGATTCGCATGGGACTGATAGTCGGCCCAACAGTACTCTCGTACCAATATTCCTTTCTGGTCCATTTCCACTGTACTCTTGCTCACTTTATTCTGCGTGCGTTCTTTATTTTTTCCATCCCCGTCAATCTCTTTCATACTATTCTTCTCAGTAGAAGCCAAATACGTCATTATTTATATTGCTATAGGTACATCTCGCCATGTCTTTTTTTCAAAGAACTTTATGCCTTGAAAGGAACTTTTATTTCACAGACAGATACACAAAACTGTTTTTAAAAAAATATTTGCCGAGACTTGATTTTTTTATAAACTAATTATAAAAACTCTTGGAGTTTACATATTAAAATTTTAAAAACTACTTGTATATTATTAATCAATTGAAAATATATTCCAAACATAATTTTTTTAAGAATATAAATATGGTATTTTTAAATCGGCCAACAGAGCCAAAGCACGAAAAATTAATTATTCGGAACTGTATCTCTTGGTTTGAGATCACTAAGTTCCATATATAAATTAATCTTGAAACTTACATATGGAGAAATAGGCGCGAAAGGTAAGAGCAGTCGCCCGGAAAGTGAAAGACGCGGATTCGATTCCCGCTTCAGCGACTTTTCGGACCTATATTTTTCGCGCCTATTTCTCCATATGTAAGTTTCGAGATTAATTTATATATGAAACTTAGTGATCTCAAACCAAGAGATACAGTTTCGAATAATTAATTTTTCGTGCTTTGGCTCTGTTGGTCGATTAAAAAAAAACATATTTATATTCTTAATATTGAGAGCCGATAAAAATATTTCTTTCTGATAATTTTTTTTGTGTATGATCATATGGATATGAAAATTTTGATTTAGGACGATCTGCGTACGTACATATATGTAATTACTAAACCACTATTTAAAAGATTATTTAATGAACCTCCACACATCACCGATCATGCGTCCCTAATCCACGAAGAAAGCTTGTAGAACGATCCATCTTAATTTACAGTAGACGCGCACAGGTAATTAGCCCAATTAATATCAGCCGTCGGAACTTATGGTGATTGACCGAACTAATGAACAATCGTGATTAACCCAATTAACGTTTTGGTGCTGGGCGTTTTAATGACTTCGATCGTCAACAGTCAAGGTCGATGATCAGCAATTATTGTTTTCGGAAAACAATATAAATCTTTATTAATTGTTATATTTTTATTTTGTTCCTTCTATGGATGTAATCGATTATAAATGAACATTCATTATTGCTAATTGAAACAGTATCAATCAATCTATTTCGATACATGCAAAAATCTTTATAAAAATTCTGAAAAATTTCAAAAGATATTTTTATGCAATTCTTAATGCATCATAGCTTCCTCCAAATTATATTTTCGATATAAATATAATCAAAGTTACAATTTTTGCTTCTATACAATATTTGTTTCTACGCACGTTATAAAAAGAATTAAAGTTATAAAGAAATGTAAAAAGTTCTTCAAGATTTCTAAAGATTCTAAAAATCTTCGGAAAGAATCTTCTCTTTATATACAAGATGTTCGCTTTCGATAAATTATACATTATAAACTATCAAGTTTTCTCCCTAACATACTAAAATTTTAAGTACAACAATATAACTCTCTTCTACGTCCGTTCCATATAACTTTGTCGCGATAATACCGTGGCGAAAATGAAATCCGGATTAAATTTGTACAATGCAGAGACAAGTTTCGAAATAGACTGCATTGTCGAAAAGTACATTGCTCGCAACGACGAAGAAGTCTCCCGCCGGTGTTGGAAGAGATTCGCAAGTGGAAAGAGTCGAGTGCAGGCTAGGAAAAGCGAATGCGAGAGTCATCGTCTCAGCATGTCGATTCGACGGACCCCGTATCCTCTATATGTGCGATTATCCTGACGGAAAGTGGGCGAAGAGCGAGGTTACGGTACCAACGGGAATATCCCTTCAGTCACACTGCACGACTTCCCTTCTTTTCTTTATCTCTCGACTTTCTCCGCGTGCGCGCGCATCGCCGATGCATCGCAGCGAGATAAAATACGAGTACTCTCATGAGAGTGTCAATGTCGAACGCTCTTGAGATTACACGGTCCCTCGAGAATATTCTCTCGCGAAAATATCGAAGTAACTTCCAAACACAATCGAGCAAAAATTCGTTATCGAGGCCAAGATAAGTCTGTGACGAATAATAACAAATCGTGGGAATATACACGCAGAATCGGAACCGAGAAGAAGTTTGTATCTGATAAAGATGCATTCTATTTTTTTTTTTTTAAATCGCATTATGTAGGAATTCAACTTTTAGAACTATTAAAATATATGTTGTAAGGTAATAAGTTTTCGAATTTTAACTGCGAAAATATCAAGGAAGAATTAATGGTTATTTCTGATTAAATCAAAGATAAAATATTACTAAAGGGACACATATGTATAGTGTATGTACGTATGAGTTATTGACTCACCAAAAAGCATTTAAATATTTCGAGCATCTCGGAAACGAGTTAACATTGTAGTGGGAAATGAATAAAAGAGGAAGAGAGAGCAGAAAGAGAGCTTTGCTTCCGCGAGCTTTGAATCCGCAACGGCAACCGCGTTACCGTGTAGATGGAGTGTAAGGAGACGGCCAAGGTTTGCCACTTGTCTCTCGAGAGCTTTGCTTGCCTCTAGAACTCTCGAGCACTTGGTTAACACAAGGTAATTCTGTTGTAACGTAACATCTTTGAGAAGACGCTTGTTCTCAATATTCTGATAATCTTGAAGAAAATTAAGTATCGATACATTTTACAGCAGAGATATACAAATTTCAGACTGATGAAATATCGATGATAATACGATATATTAAGATATAGTAATTTAATTTATATTTTGATATGTTGTTACAAACGGACTGAAATATTATTACTTATCTATGCTTATTAATATAAAAATATAGCGTCAAAAATATTTTTTTTTTAAACAAACAAATGTACAATTTGTGTCAAATTTATACAATATAGGATAAATAAACATAAGGTATATATAGAGCACTATATTTTGTGAAAACTCTCTTTTTTCAAATCCTTTTATGTTTTACTACGCATTCCGTATACTGAGTTTTAATTAACAACGATTAGAGTGATTATCCTTGCATGAGAAAATATATTGCGGAATAATAACTTTCGATTCATAACAGATTCGAGTAATTTACATTAAACAGAATACGAATAAAGAGAAATATAAATAAAAAACAAAAATAAAGAAAAATAGATTTACAAGCTATATATACACAGTATGTTCGCAAAAATAATAAAACTACAGAAAGAATAAAAATATACAGAAAGAAAAAGAATGCAAATGAGCAGTTTCATATGCTGTATATGTTGAAAATGTTTTACATGCATCCGCACGTGTTGCGGACTCACGTTTAACTTTCCAAGCCGAGCATCAAATCACGGAACCCTTGAGGCTACAAGGGTTGAGGCTTTACTCTGCCCGACGCGAGAAACGCGCCCACTTCCGATTTCAGGATTCAAAGGAAAGTACAGCGTAAGAGCAAATATAGCTCCCCACGCGTTACCGCACATAAATATTTGAAAAGTAATGTACTCATATATATGAAATTTGCCGGAAGAGAATACGTCAATATATCTCACAATTATGGAAAAAGGTATACACGCCGCATAATAAAAAATTGACGATTAATAACCGACAATTAACCATGCTCATCAAAATATTTCAAAGAACTATACAATAATAAAAATGTCGCACTACGTGAATACGCTGTCACATGTGTTTTTCACAAAATTGAAAATATCCATCTCCTTTGAAAAACAAAAAATAGAAACGTGGAGAAAGAGAGAGAGAGAGAGAAATGGAGAGAAAGAGAGAGCCTCTCGCAATATAAGTTCCAACGCTTCACTGCAACTATATTTAGAGATCCCTAGCAAGTTGCACTTTGAAACTCATCTTAATCTACTATTACTTGATGCACAACTTTGCTCTTAAAGAAGCTTCTTTTGTAAACGACTTTACCGAGGTATTGCATTTCAATTTTGTGTTTTCCATATATACATATATATATTATATGTATATAAAACTGTATAATATACATTTTTTTTCAAAAAATGTTTATAAAAAAAATTTGTTTCTCAACTGAAATGTTATCTATAAAATATCAAAAAATTTTGAAAATAATATAAATTTCATTATTAAAAAAGATAAAAGAAAAAACTATTGTGATAGAAGAATGCAGTTGATTAAAATATATATATGAATATATACATATATAAAATATACAGAGAATTAACCTACATTCGTGCGTGTTGACTTTCAGGCGCGTGCAGCATTGCATATAGCGCGCGAATATAGTCTTGCTAAACCGATTAAGGGATCAAACTCGAAGAACAACGACAGTGAATAAAAGAGACGGATAAATGACATAAATGAGATGAAATTGAGAAAAAGAAACGAAAGAGCTCTGTGAAAACGTGACTAGTTTATTCCAGTTTATCCCGCGGTTTCTCCACTCCGTGGATTCGCCTCGCCAAACTTATCTATCTCCTTGTAGAAATCTCGCCGAATCTTCCCAAGAGAGGATTTAGCTAGGCGCGATAAAGCGAATCCGCAGTTACGCTCGCGGCCGCGCGAATTATATTGCTCCGGCTTATCCGGAGAGAACGCGAAGAAATTATTGCAATGTTGTCGCGACCGCAAAAGCTTCTTCTTTCTCCTAAAGTCAAGTTATTGGCCAGTAAATCGTTCTAACGTAAAGCCGAAAAGCCAACGAGCAATGTTTGTCGATGTACAAATGTCTATGATATGTCTATATGTACAATTACGCAATTTAACATTTGTAGTTGCAATGTACATTTAATTTGATCTCTGGATAAAATAGAAATGTCACATAGGTATTATATACGTAAATGATAGCTTCAATTTATAAGAATGCACATTATTGAAGAAGCCTTAAACTCTGTACATTTTTAAAAACAATGTCAACATATAGAGAATATGTGCCGATGTGATTACATAATTTTATTTATTCTTCGGGGAAAATATTTAAGATAAATTGATGACACAGAGAGAGAATGCGCTATAGTAGAAAAGGCGCAAGACTGATCAAATGAAGCTTCTGACGAGCTTCCGTTTTCCGTTTACGCGAAATGTCTGATGAGACTCGAGTGCTCGCCGTTATTATTGTACGTGCTCGAGTGACGAAGGTTTCACACCGTTCAACAAGCCTTATGCGCGCATTAAGAGACTATTGAGTTTCAAGAATACTGGCGCTTTAGCAGTCGCTAAAGAGCATCTATAGTTTTCGCGAAGAAAGGACTTCGCGCTTTGGAGATTGGATCTGATGAATAAAATGTTACGCTTGGGCGCCTCGACATCTTAGAATCTCTTTGCGAGAGAGGCTGTGCCAGAGGCACATGAGAGAACTCGGAGATTATATGTGAGTCCTGCATGTACAAAATCACGAAGAAGCTTAACTGCGTGTTTCTCGCCGTATGTTGTATCAATTTATATTTCATCGAAATTTCCGTAAAAGCCCTATTCTTCTGAATTAAAATTTTAGGAAAAAATGGAGAAAATGTGTAGTAAAAAAATTAATCAAATTAAATGAATACATTTTTTCCTATAATTATCGATTAATATATTGTATAAAGAAGAAAAATTCGAAACAGAAATATGTGCCGATTGAAATCACATTGTACATCTAATGTCATTTTTATGTATTTTACGAGACGTTTGCCGTTACAATTACACAATAATACAGCATCAATTTATTACGCAAATCTGTTAACGTACCAGTTATCGTCCGAGTCCGACGTTCGACTGTTTGTGTAATCAATGATACACCGCAGCAATTAACGTGGTTGAATAATCAATACAGTTTAACTTTAATTCTCGCGAATTTCGTGTTGTATTCACCCTCCTCGATCCGTTCGACTGTTTGGTCATTATCGATTCTCATTGCGAGATAATAATATCCACAAATAGAGCTAACATTTCGAGAAACATTAAGACTTTTATGATTATTACACTTATTTAAAATTGTGTTGTATACGACCATATTGACACAAAATTAAAATTTTTGCACAATGTGAGAGAGAGAGAGAGAGATTTTCACCGCTAATTTTAATCTCAGATAAATAATTTCACGTAATGCTTCAATCCAATATATTTTGATGCATGGGACGATAAAGAAAATTAATTATCTAAAATTAAATATGCGACAGAGAAAAAATAGAATTTATAATTTAATAAATATAGATATAATTTATAATTTAATAAAATTATAAATCCATCCACAGATTAATCATAATAAATAAATAACTACAAAGATAAATATAAAGATCTTACGATGTGATTCACATTCCCGATTTTTATTGATAGATACTATTCAATAAAAAAATAATATCCAATTACAGATAAATACGGCAAGAACGATAAAAAATAAATGTTCTAAATAAATGTTATAAATAATTAAATATGTTCGAAAAAGCTTATTGAAAGCACAGGAGAAACATTTCGAACACAACGCTCCTGAACAGTTTCGAATTTCACCGCACGTGCGACTACCGGGAGACATTTTCAATCCCCCGAGCTACGTCAAAATTGCAAAGTTTCGAGTCGGCGAAAGTACTCAGACCTTTTTCATGCGATCCGAGGATCGTATCTCATCGCTCGGATGAATTCTGCTACCGAAATGATTATGTTTGGCAAACGTGATCAGCAAGATTTCGTCAGCGCGTGTCAAGTAATATCCTATTTCTCGTAATTTTTTTCCTAAACGATTTATTAGTTCAATCAAATACAATTGCATATTTTGTGTATATTTATTTACAATCTATAATATCAAAATTTTATATAAAAATTATATTTTTATTTCTTTTGCAGATATAACGGATTAATATTTTTTTATTAGTAAAACGTCCTAACAATACAATATTTTTAGATTATTTATTCTTTTGAGAAATGGGGAAATCTTTTGCGGAATATTAGAATATGTTGGGATAATAAATCTACAGCGAATGCGAATCTGGCACATTTTTTAAAATGTTGCATTGTCACGTGTGCGACAATATGCAGTTGTAATTTTAACATGTCCGTGATGGATGTGTGTGACGAAAATGAGGCGACTCGCCAGCGATATCTAAAATTATCTGATGATAGGAATCAAAAGATGTTGGAAATTGTCCACGTAAAATTGTTCCCTTGAATAATAATTTCCAATTTTATATACATACAGTTCATAAAATACACATGCGACATTTGATTAAGACCTACAAATACGGGATATATGTATTGATGTAATATAAAATCGATGTAACTTTTTTCAGCGTACGGTAAAAATATGGCTCGCCATAATGTCACAAGGACTATCTAACACTGCTGAAACTGCAGCTACATGGGCGTTAAGCGATTGGCGCGCCGTGAATTGCCCTCCGATCTTTCACATCCTTGCTTTCTTCTTACTTCGACTTCGATCTTTTCACTTCTTCGTGTTTTCGGTCTTTTAAAACGTCGTTTATCCTAATTTTTCCTCGAAAACAGGATAATCCAAGGTATCCATTCTCCGACGTATACTTTTACTTCATTTTTGGATTTGTTGCAATTTTATCGCGATAGACGTTTAAAGGAAAAATTCCATATTATTTCATTATGTAAACGGCTGTCAATCCTCGGTTATAACATCTTAGCGTCCACATGATTTCCACATTTAAAATCTTTTCAAGACTCGACTTGCTTGAAACACGTTAAGAATTCTCGTTTAGACACGCGCTGCCGTCGCATCTTACCTCGGAAAATCTCTGAGAAGCGACAAGAAATTCGTGCCACCGTTGCCGCAGGGCACCGTTGTCGTCATATTTTTTCGCGTAGCAAGTAGTACCGAGCGCAGTTATTTGTCTACCTATCTATGTTCTTCTCCTCCGTAGCCCCTTCATCTTTCGACATCTCCAACGATTCGCCAGCGTACCTTCCAGCCAGATCTTCATTTCCTGCTACTTCCTCCACCGTTTCTCTCTCTCTCTCTCTCTCCTCCACAGCGACCCAATAAATATCTTTTTCCCACCAAGAGACACGAGGATTCGCTTTCTTCGTCTTTCGATCTTCTTCCTTCGGATCGTCGCCCTCGAATCCCACGAGCTGCTGCCTAGCTCTTCGTTACTACGTCGTCGTTGCGGGCGGCGTCTGGCGGATCAGGAACTCCTTCGGAAATCCTTCAATGAAATCCTCGAGAGCCGAAGTCCGAAGCCCTCCGCTGCTGTAAAGCCGGGGGTCCTACCGGATCGATCCGCCCTCGAGACGAGCATCCTAGTCAGCAGGAAGAAGAAGGTGAACGTGCGAGAGAGAAATGAGCGCAGGTGTGGGCGGATACGTCGTGATACGTAGGTGAATCGCTCGAAACGAGATAGTCGAGAGCGACCCTGAAGGATCGCGCTGGAGCTAGAGAGTTGGGTTGGGCGGTCGTAGAATGGTCGACTCTTGTAAACCCTTGATAGTGATGTAGCATCAAGATATATAACGTTCGCGAAGATATATATATATATATATATATGTGTGTGTGTGTGGGAACACTTCATGCACGCTTGTCGTATTTGTCGAGAAATCGAATATTATCGTTCCATTATTCACCAAATCGGAATACAAAATCCATCTCGAGATGACGTATATATTTCCAGACTCAAATAACCGGCAATCGTAACGTATTTTTATCGGGAAAATAAAAACGGCTCCAAAAATGATCGTGGTATAGCGACGTCCTTCGACACTTGGCAGCACGTAGACGAAGTCACGCTCGTTAATCGCGGATTGTTTGCATGCGGAAAATTTACGAGCAGCAATCGGCGGTTGCCAAGACCTGTCGCGAATCATTGAGCGACGAACACGTGGTGCTCTTTCGTAACTTTTCCTTCGACGATCTTGGCGTGGAATTCGACTGGTCGACTCTCTCTGCTACGAATTCTAATACCAATCGAATGCGAGATTTAATAAAAGTTTGATGATGAAAGATCGTCGCTCTTTGTTCCCGCCGAGTCAGTAGACCACGGCGAATGTCAAAAGCACGCGCAATTCTTATTCTGTTGGTATGCCACCAATTTTTGGAAAATGCATTGCTTTCAACAAACTCCGAAAAGGAATTCGCCTTGCAAGCGCATACTTATCGAAATTTTTACGACGCGTTTGGCAGTCGTGAAATACTATAACGAAATAAAAAGGTGATTATTTTCTACATTTTACCAGTAATTTACAATCACAGTAATTTTGTATTTGCCAAACTATAAATGTAAGTTAATGTATTGAGAACAATTTTAAAATCATTCCCTTACATAAAAAGAATATTTTTATTTTTTTTAAATATAATATATTTTTCTTATGATTAATCATTCGGTATAAATTTTGACATATTAATTTAATAAGAATCATAAAACGAATTAATACCGTGATTGATACTGTGATTATCATATATTTCATTAGAATTTAACAAAGTAAAAAAAAATTTATATTGACGTGAAACACCTTCAATAGGAAAACAGTGTAGCAGTCAAATAGCGGCTATAAAGAATAATCCGGCTATCACTTCTCGAAAGCGACAGAGTGAGCTTCCTCGAGCACTTTACTTTCGCGTAACTATCACCGTAAAATACTACTTTCTTCTGGTAAGAAACTACATATTGCGTGAATACACGACGACAGGACACCACTCTTGGCAAACTCTTTGCGCTGTCACGTTTGATTACACAGAAATTTGTTTTAAGGCAATATTATTATCACGATCCTCCACAATATTTATCATCACTTATAATTGAGTAATGTTAGCAAAGATGCTTTATCTAAGAAAGATTATAACGGAGATATATATCTACATCTCATTACTGCTTTAGAAATTAAAATCTTTCAAGTTTTCTTCGCAACTTTCAGAATAGTAATGTGAAGAGAATTGAGAGAACTTCAAATCGTTTTATTGTAAGCTTTTCAGATAAATCTAATGTCAGACTTCTTCTGGACACTAAGAATTGCTTCAATCGACTTCTTCAATCGACAAATAGCGTGGCTTTCTAATCTTTAATCTTGATTGATCGCTGCAGATTTGTGATATCAAAAGTGAACAAAATTATGTAAATTTTTTTCTTGCGTCGTACGTCAGAATAAACTAGTTGTTCATTTGATTTGCATACATGGGATTCATATTTGATCATTTTTTCGATACACTAATAAAATATATAAAAAAAAGAAAAAGAAAAAAACTTTATTTTTTAATATCCTATATTATTAAATACAATATAATAAATGCACTTGTAACTGCAATTTGTGTTATACAAGTCTATCAAAAAATAAATATTATGACAAGTGATCAAGATACATTGCTATTTATTAATTCATGAACCACGCGAAGAATCTTGGATATATTTGATTAATTCATACTTTTGAACAAAAGCGGTGATATACGAAATGAATAATTTATCTCAACATTCAGAAAAAAATTAAATGATTTCTTTAATATCATAACTCAATATGATACAACGAAGAATTTTAATATTAGAAAAGTAATCTGAATTTTTCATGTATTATTTTGATATACAGTGTGCGCATCTACCTATAAGCAAAATGATAAAAGATTCTATTCGCTGCCGGATCGCTATAAATTGAAAGAAACGATAAAAAAAAGTATTGCCATCCTCCATTTGAATAAATATGCATTAAGAAAGTGCAGTCTCTCTCTCTCTCTCTCTCCCTCTCTCTCACTCTACGAGTATTGATTTCCTCGACGTCTTGGAATAATTGAACGAGGACGCGTGAGAGCGATACGATCGGATGCAGGTACAAGATCCACGTAGTAGACAGGTAATGGTGGTGGTAAGGGGGAGATACAGGTGGAGAGGAAGAAGGGTGCCTCCACTGGACGTGGAGGCCTCTGGGGTATTCAGTAGAAGGAGGGAGCGAGTAGGCACGTAGATAGAGGCCCGTATCTGTACGATATACCGACACCCTATTCCTGCCGAATTTATGACCGAAGTACCTGTCAGATAGGGGAACTAGTCGTACATCTCGGCCGCGGCGTCAGAATTTGCGCTATATGCGCCTATACAACGTCTTACCTGCACTGCATCGCGACAATGTAGTATCGCAACACGCGCGTTCAAAATAATCTCACAGTCAATACTTACGATCAACTTTAAGTTATCGCCCTCTTCCCGTCACGCGACGATCAGTACGAAATTTCTGCCGAATCGATCTCATAAGATACGGCTGTAATTATTTTCTAGTCGGTAGATATATTTGCATATTTTATCTAATTTGACCACTTGAATATATTCCTGTCAAGTGATACGGAAAAATGCACATAAGCCAAAAATTATTCATTTTGACAAATATTATATCTATAATATCTTAGGACAAATATATGTATAAGAAAATTTCTTCAATTAATTAAATATAATTTTAAATTGTAATTTCCTTGTTCAAGAGTCAATATGTAACGAACATATATCGTTCAACTTTAAGAAAAGCGAATATTCTTTATAATAAATCGAAAAAAGAATAAAGTAACATTTTGACATTTAAATATTTTCTTATATATTTTTTCCGATCAAAAGAGCAAAAATGTTCAAAATATGATCAAGTTAGTGTATCGATACATTAAATAAGTGCGATAAGTTCATCTATGGAGTAAAAAGTCTTAAGTTATAATTTTCTATCAATAGCTTATAGAAAATTATTGGATAAATATAAATGCGTACACTCAGAAAGTCTCGTCTAATAAATAATTTATATGTGTATATGGTGTATATATATATATATGTCTATTTATAAATAGAATCCCACGGATAATTTATAATTTACGATCAATATCCCAGTCGGTGATGCTCGGATAATAGCTAAAGAAACCCGATAAGAAAACTTTGTTTCTTCGATCGTTTTCTTCCACGAAATACCGCAAACACGTGCGTGAAATTGACGCGAAGCAGAGGCCGACCTCATAGTTGGCTGATTCCCTTTGTAAACGATACAAAAGGAAATCGGATCAAAACGTTCAATACACTTCGCTCGTGCACAATACAAACAAAGAGCAGTAACGAGAATTATCCCGGAATCATTTCTCTCTCTCTCTCTATTTCAAGTAGATTAATCGTTTTCGCGTTCTCTTCCGTCTTTATGAAATTTTATCAAATCCTAAAGTCGATTGAGCTCAGCGAAGAGGAAGAAAAAGATTCTCGGAAGGTTTACAAGCGCTTTTTTATTGCTAATACTTCTACTTTACTCCCGAAAGAAACTCTAAAAACTCCCGCGTCGATCTCGACGTCGGATCTCTTCGCAAAGATGATATTTTTTGTGCAAAGAGAGAGATTTCTTTTTCTTGAGATATTTGCTTGAGTAGGCTCGAGAGATTAAAGCGCACAAGCGGTTCCTGGACGGAAGCCCCAAGTCATCCGAGGAAAGATTCACAACGACCATTACTCACAAACGATTTAGCACCAGAATAATGAATACAACGATCTATATGCACCGGGAAAGCAGGAGTGAGTGCACAGGAGCTTGGGAGATGCTGCGAAACTTGAGAGCATCCTTCGCTCTTTCCTTGCGCCATATTGAATGCTTTTGCCGTAAAATCTTGAAGAAGTTTCGCGATGTGTCGCTGGATTGGAGAACCGTGACATTATTGATATCCTACCCTGCTGCGAATAAAGTTAGCATTCGAGACGCCTGTGACAGTCAAGAACATAGCCTGAGAATCTCGAGAGGCCCGGGGCTTTTCTTCTCTTTCAAACTTTGCAAAAACTTTTATTAAACGAAATCCATTGTCTCGTGCGTTTGAATAATATATGTAAATAATATAGTCGCTCGGTATTTAAAGATCTGCGAAGACACATACGAAACGTCAATAAGGATATACGTTCAAGAGAACGCTTCGAGCAAGAAATTTTTAATTCGTCCGGAAGTCAAGACCATTTCCAGTATCTGTAATCAATACATTCCAACGAGTGCTGATGCTCTCGGAGCTTTTCACCTCTCTCTCTCGCTCTCTCTCTCTCCCCTACAATTCTGTGCGTCATTGACGGACGCCAAAAACTTTGCCGATAAATTCGATCTCAGCGAAATACGCTGCCGGTTAACGATCCGATTTAAAGCTCGACGACCGACCTTAACAGCCCGTTTGACGCTCGCGCGTGCCTTTCGATATTTTTTTCATTTTCCGAATCGAAATGATAAGCGCGGCAATCGAGATGAAGAAATATTCGCACTTATTAATTAACGACTATTACGTTGAATCGATAGGATAAAACAGGAGAGCGTTACGTGATTCGTTTCTCAAGTTCCCTTTACATTAAGACGACATTTTTCATCGTGTGATGAAAAAAAACTCGTTTTCCATTTACGACTGTAATTAATATTTAGAGATTCTTTATTGCAAATCGGTAAATCCGCGTCGTTCGTATTATAGAGAAGCGCGACGAGAAAATATGATTTGCGGATATTTTCGCAGAGAAGGTCTTACATCTCTCGATGCAATTTTTATTCCACCTCATTTCATTTGCCCTCTAGGATTTTTACCGAAGCAAGCTACCGCCATAATCCGCGAGCAAAGAAATGATATTTAAGATTCTCCCGAAGAAATCGATTTCCTGACCGTTGCAGACGAGCGCGCCCAGACGTCTCCACGAAAAGTGCCTCGCGCCTTCATAAATGAATCAAGTTGTACGCCGGGCCGTAAGTCACGAATAAAAAGCGCAGGATCGTAAAGTCTGAGAAATGCTCTTCGCGAAATGTCGCATCCGCGAAGATCGCGACGTTAAACTTACCTTTCGGAAGGAAAGATTTATTCGCGCCGCAACAACGCGCGATCTACGAGGGATGGCGTGGAATTTACGTCAGAACGCTGTAAACTTTATAAAAATTATGGCTGACGGCTCAAGATCGATATACTTCCTTTGAATATTAGACTCGACATTAAAAATAATTGAAGATAAGCAAGATAAAGTGATCAAAATAATTTTCTCATTTTAATCTCGCGACATTTCCCGACCGATTTGCAATTAAAATTTCACATACTATGAATGAAGGTTATTATTCCAGTCATTATTCAATGATTCTTCATCAAATATTTCGCAAAATACGTATAATATTTGGAATCACGTAATATTTCGTATATTCACCGTTAATTAAACCTAGTCCGGTTTCAACAAAAACGACATGCTACCATTTTATATTTGAATCCGCTTAATCAACCTGCAATAAAATAAATCGAAAATTTAATGAATAATAGGAACTATTGCAAAGTTAAGCTTCTCGATTAATTACCGCCATTACGATCCAACGTTCCTCAATTACGCCAGATATCAAATATCTATTATTTTCCTCACAATTAAATAATAATTTGTAATTTAACTAATATCTCATCATTAATTGGTATAATTTTATTGTACACGCGCCACAATGTCTACTGTAGCAGAGTGTGCTGTGTACTGCAGCAGCTTTTTTTATAACTTTATTTTCTCGAAAAAGTGCGAAAGAAAGAGATTTATATATACATGTATACACGTTACTTCGTCATATAACGCCGCAAGTTTCCATAGTCGCAAATCGCATTCCTCCGTTATAGTATTTCCGCAGAGAGCGACATTCTCACGTCGGTCCACGTTCTCGATGCTAGCGTAAACCGCGGCAATCCCGTGTGCTCCAGTTTTTCACAGCAACTAAATAAGGTACGCCGAGTGCGAAAAAAGCGCCGGCAGGAAAGTGCTGCATAAGCAAAGCGGATTTCTCAGCGTTGTAGGTCGCAGTCGTACTGTTCCATCGGATTGCGCCATCCTCACGCAAATGTATCGTCACGCAAATCCAAAAATTGTTTCGGAGGGTTCGCGAATTCCATTTCGGAGTAAATAACTCGAACTTGCGTTCGCTATAAACAAACAATCTTAAATTTCCCTTATCTCTCGTTCATTTCTTCGGCAGTATGTAATAATCGCTGAACCTTTCAGATCGCGAGCTTTTATGATGGCTAAAATTTTAATGCATACGAGGAAACATCCGAGATTAATTTAATGAAATTCTCGTTTAGCGGTCGGTTGCCATTGATGTTAGTTTCGCGCTAACTTTACGTTAAGTGAATTTTCTTTCTTCGTCTATATCATGGATGAGACTATAATCTAGGAAGCGCGACGCAACGAAGAGAGAGAGAGAGACTCGCTAATCCGAGCTTACTCGACCCTAACTGTTGGTACAGCAGAGGGCTTTAGTCTGCTTGATAAGCCGTAAGCAGCACGAATATGCTCGCAAGGATGCTCAAAGATGCATCAATAGCGGAGAAAAATAAAATAGTACACTGGAAAAAATGACTAAATTAATACATGTTTAGTTCAATACTGTCAAATAAATCACTTATTTGAAACAAATAAATATTTATTTATTTTGAAAAGGATTTTCTTATATCAAATAAATATTATTGGTGTCAAATAAATGATGTATTTGACAGTACTGAAATAAATACTTGTAAAAATTAACTAAATTTTTGTCAGTGCACGCGAGTCAAATAACGTTAATACACTAGATAGAGTGTATCCAGAGTGGAATACAAGGGATCTCCCACGCGCGCATTCCGCATGAAAATACGACGTGTGAAGGAATAGTTGTCCGCACACACTATTTCGTTGTAAATGGTAAGGAATAAAAGAAAGATACGCGCGATACACCAATGTTGCAATCCGCGAGCGTATTTCGGAATGCCCCGAGGCTGCTTCCGCATTTTCAATTCTCGCCGTTGCGGAAAAACGAAGCGCACGTTTGGCGGCACGACGCCTATGATTTACGTGCAATAGCAACCAGTGCCATTTACACCCTGCTGACAGGTAATCCGGTCCAGGAGGCCGCAGTGCGGCACGATTGCAGTCCGAGCGCGGCGGTGCAACTGCAGCTGCACCATTTTCGCTTTCGTAATACGCCGGCAATCCGACCGACCCCGAAGTTGCACGCGTTTTACCCGCATATTTCGCGTCGCTAGATAGCCCCGTAAGATCGTAGAGAGAAGCTCGGCGTACCGAAGAATGTATAACCGTGACCGGTATGAAAGAGTATTGCTTTCCGTGACCGAGCAGAATTAGTAGAGTGGAAAGTAGCGTATAAATCGAATAAACCAAAAAAACAAGTAATTGATTTAAAATTTCACTCAACGCAGAAACTCGATAATATGCGCTCATACGTATATATACATACACTGTTATTGCTGGTATATTGTTATTTTTTTTTGTTTTATTTTATCGAATCTGCCATTATATTCCGACGTACCTACTTTACACGTAATAAAATTTTTATAAATGCAGCTGTGGAAAAATGCAATTATATAACGGTAAGTTAATATTCCGCGAATGTTATTGTGAATCAAATTGGGATAATTACATGAATTTTTCAACGAGAACTGTGAAATAAATGGATTACGAGATAATTAAATTCGGAGTAGTATCCTTGACGATGAAGGAGGTCAACAAGCAAGGATGATGGAAGCATTAGTGTTAGAGGATACGAAACATCGTGGAACACCAACCAAGAAAGGCACACTGACATGACAACCTGAGAGACTTGAAATTATTACAAGAGGCTACTACTATATAACTCCTCTGCTGATTTATCTTTAATCCATTAACATTCATTATCAATAAGTAAGACAGTTTCAAATAGCTATTCTTGATAAATATTTATCAAGCTTAATAATAAATAAGTTTATTTTAATATACAATTAATATAATTAATAGCTGTGTCTATTACGTAAAATATAAAATATATTATGCTATAAGAAAACATTTTCTTTTAACTAAAGATAGCAGAATTGTATTAATTAAAAAAGCACACAACCGTGGAAAATGAAAGTATAAATTCGCGTTTTTGCGTAGGAACGTTAACCGTGTTTACGACGCTTATAAGAGGATGCGGAAATGAATATTCATGAAAATCATTCGTCGGAAAAGCAATTGCGGTTCCTTTCTACGTACGTATTTAACTTAACGATACGCCTTCCTGCGCGTTTTCTCCGCCTCGCCGCAGTTTAGCTACGCGAGAATTAGTTGCCTCAATCAGTGACGTAAGAGTTTAAAGTTTAAGATAAAATTATTCGCGGGAGGCACCAAACGCGCAGCCACGTACGTTTGAATATATTTCGCAAGTAGTTAAAATTTTAATTATCAAGGAGGAGAGAAAGAGATACGAAGGGAATATGTAATAAACTTGCTTTTCTTATCAAATTTGTTTACCTTCATCACGTAAGTTATTGAATGAATAATAACAGATATAAGTCAATATTCTTGGCAAAATCGAAAAATTCAAACTCCCAATGCATTCTTGTTGCTAGATTCGTGTTTCAAGGAGCCTCGACAAAGAATCAAAGCATGAGAAATGGTTCACGTGACAATCTGCAATTTTCTTTCGGCGACCTATTTCCTTCAATAACCATTCGAGTTTCCCTTCGTGCCTCCGTTCCATCATAAGAAAGACAACGTTGCCGTTGTTCTCCGACGAAGCGAAATCTCAGCGGGTGCCTCGGTTGCAGCTGTCGTACAATATGTATCTCTCACTCCATTCCGCGAGAGTCAAAGAATAACGAAAGACATGCTTCGTTTTAACTAAAAAACATAAAATACGACGCTACGTTTGAGCAACAATGATGCTCAAAAGAAAACAATGAATGTAACTTTTGCTGCACTTCGTTTCGGTAAATATAAAAACAAGGTCCCCTCTATTGATATATTTAATTAATCAATTTTCTTATAAAAAGTAACTTTAAAAATATCTTATAAAAATCTCTCTCAAGAAATAAATAGAATCTTAAAAAAAGGTTTTATAATATTTTTTAAACAGTTATTTGCATGAGATAAAATTTTAAAACCTACACAAATTTTAAGTAATAAACAACAAGACATCATTATAAATGTAGAAAACTAAAAAAATGTATACTCGGATGTAATATGAATAAAAGTTCAAGCAATAAAGCAAAAAATGCAGGAGTCATACAATGCAACTGCACTGAAATTTAATGGCGCTATTACCTGTGCGACAGCGTATCCTTTCGATGGTATGCAAGCACGTTGTAGTTTCATTGTCATGAAAAATAGTAAAGCTTGACCAGTCGCGAGCTTTACAAACATGCGTTGCAACAGTTATAAAATAGGTCAATCAAGGAGCAAAAAACTACGATTTATTATAATTATTATATTTTCAAATTTATATTATACTTTAGTTTTATTATATATCTTGAAAATTTGTGATTCCACTTTTCCCGTATAAGCAATTTCGTCGCGATAAAATATGAAATGTACGACAAAATATATTTGTCAAATAACATGTCTTATGATTTGTTTCTCAGCTAAATAATATACATATCATATATATGTATTATTACAATACATATATGTATATCAAAACACGTGTAACAAATAGACTATGGAAGTAATTGGTTAGATTCAAGCAGCAATAAATATAAATTTTATACGAAACAAATGATACCTTTCAAGTGAAATACGCTATCATACCTGCATTTTTTCGGGCTGGACGATGCGTGAAGCCCATAGTTACAGGAGTTTCCTCGTAGTCGACAAAGCAATTGGACTCACCTGTAATCATCAATAAAATATTTGTTAGAAATGTATCTCATAATAAATTATAATTTTAATAATGCATCAAACATTTTTACAACATCGATTAAGCGATACGAGAAAAAAAAAGATTTTATCTCTTTTAAAATAAGTTATCAAATAAAAACAGAAAATAGGATAACGACGTAACTGCAGACTTGACGCTCTCTGCTTGCATCTCTGACCTAGTTTTACGTTCTCTGAGGTTACGTAGCTACCTCATTGAACCATGACGTCACGGAGAAACGACATTATATCCTAGTGCTACGTAATCATCTCCTCCTTTCTCGATTTTCTCATGGAGACCAAAGAAAAAAAGGTCGATTAAACGACTTTTTCAATTTTTATTTATTACCCATAATTTTAAAAAAGCTGTCGTCTAAATTTATGATTTTAAAAAACTGTAATTTTTTCGCACGCTACGTTATACAGATACATATTTTTATAGTAGAAAAACTTTTATAACATAATTCTAAAAACAATATATCGCGAATAATTTATTATATAATAAAAATGTGTATATATAACCAAAAATGTAAAAATCACATAAAATAACGTTTATATGCATATAAAGTACCTAATATCAAATTTTATGTATATGCAGTCACGAAAGAGATGATAATAATCATCTGTGTAAATGTCACAAAAAAGTAAACGGCACGTGAGATTGGTTCTGTCTACAACCTTGACCTATATTTTTATATTTATGAAAGTATAAAATGTAAATCTCTTTATACATCAGCTGCTTATTTCAGACAAACGAATTATAGTTCCTGAATTTCACACAATACTTTTTAGAAACTTTTTTATTTAACATGAAATACATGGACAAGTAATCTTGCATGAAAAAAGTTGACGGATAAAATTAATTGTGAATCAGTTTTAGATTGAAATTATATATATATAAAGTTTAATTTTCATATTTTTCAGAATTTTACTCCTTTTAAAAATATATACTACATTACATCTTTAAAGTTTCATGAATTCTTAATTAAAATATGAGCTTAATTATATATATATATATATATATATATATATATATAATTAAGCTCATATTTTAATTAAGAATTCATGAAACTTTAAAGATCTAATTTTGCACATAATTGTTTTTGTGCTGAGTTAGTTGATGCAACGAATTTCTTAGATTTGTTTTGTACAATTTGACTTATGATATTAAATTTCAAAAATTTTTTCGAAATAAAAAGAGCATAAAATTTAAAATTCTAAAAACTGATTATAAAATCCATGGAAATCATGAGCATTATCATAAAAGCGACCTGCTATCATCAAAATTGTGATAAATCAGCATTATACATATATAAGCTGCTGCTTTATAAACAATTCGATTCAGAATCGTTCCAGAAAATACAATAAAAGTACGATATTCATATTTGAAAAGAAAATTCAATTTATTGGATTAATCAAAAAGTTTGCATTTTTTGTTTTATCAGTTTCAGAGTCACATAAAAAAAGTTTTCATCAATCTAATACTTTTTAAAAATAAAAATACATGTACATATATATATATATATTTGTTTTATTTATCAACATTCTGCATTTTATTTTGCAGTCTATGTAAAAAAAAATAATTTATATGTAAGAGAAAATAATTTATAAAAATATATATAATATAATAATTTCGACTTGATATCATTGTCGAATTAATCGTAAATTTAATTTATTTTGTGTTATATTTACAATTTCTGTTAGAAAAAGATAAAAAAAAAAGTGAATATCAAACTCGATCTCACTCTCGTTTTTAACTTACTGATGCACTTACAATCGTTACAGAAGTATGCAAAAAATATTTGAACGGATAAGAAACTCACTCGCGTTTGTACGAAGGATAAATGCGCGTGGAATGCGGGTCGCAAAGTTTAAAGACACCGTTTGCCGTACGGAAATATATTTATGTCGAGTACCTTGGAGAGATAGGGAGACATAAAACGCAATAAAGGGAAGAAGAAGAAGAAAGGGCACCGGGGAAAGGCAGGATCAGAGCGAAAGAAAGGTAAAGAAGAGGAAGAAGAAGCCAGCTTGATGCAGCCAGCCGCGAAAAAGCGTTCGTCGTTCTCGGGAGCGAGATCCACTTTGAGGAAAAAGGAAAATAAAGCAAAGTCGCAGCGTGTACCAACGGCCACCGTTCTTCCAACCATTTTCCGGCCCTACCTGTACCCATTCTTCCGGTACCCGCAAGTGGCCAGCTTGCTGCGTTACTTCATTATCCAAGAGAAGAGAAAAGCGGAATAGTAGAGCGCTAATTAAATTTTTCTTATTTGTGCCCGTAGTCGTAACATTCTTCGGATCTAGTATGCACTCAAACAGTCGCCTAAAGAAAGCTCTTTATTTACTTCATTCTTTTGGCCGATAATATATTTCCTAGTGATATTAGAAGAAACGAAAATTTCTTCTTTAAAGATATTGTCGAACTCGATGCATTACATTATTATAGTTTGTCTTAATCAATGAAATTAAGCACAATCAGAAATCTATCATCTCAAAGTTACAAAAAAGAAAATAGATATTTATCGTAATAAATAAAACGAAAGGGAGAGTGAAAGTGTGCTCAATTGGATCTCGAACTACTAACCGCGAAACTAAGAGAAAAACGACTACACGAGAGTAGAAAATAGACGACCAAGATTTATCGCGCTACAGTGAACTTTTTCCCCTTTCTCAATCGGGTAAATCGATCGGCAACGCCCGTCCGCTATTGGGGAGCATAATGCGATTTTACGACAGCGGGAATAAAAGGCCTTGAAAACATCCTAAGATAAGATCGTCAGAGATCTTTCTTGTCGTGCTTTGCTCTTCTGGTGCTCGTCGTTACGAAATCTACGTAGTAATCGCAGAGCCTCTCGATCAATTCGGAAGAAGCGAAATTGATATACGGCGAAGATCATTAAAGATGTAACGTTGAAGACTTGTAAACTTTTGACCCAATTTCGATTTTATTTTCCACAAAGTATGTTCCGAAACTCTGTACTAATTTGTTTATTAACGTAAAATAGAAATTTGGAAAACTGAATTATTGATGTACTCCGTAACGCGATAATCGTTGGATGGCATCTCGCTCGGACAAGAAGGTAGAAACGGAAGATAATCGAAAAGACAGAGAAGAGTGGTTACATCTTCGGGTTTATTTCTGGATGTCCCGAGGACGACGTCACGAGCCGACCAAAATAGCGTGCATGTACGTCATGTCTGGGTAACCCCCGTGGCAAATTTCGGAGACAGACGGCAAGGTAGGCGACGCGGCGCGAAGGCGCCAGCTGTTCGATCTGTCTCTCGCGGACTTGTGATAAACACGTGAACTCTGATTGTGAGTACCGTCTGACCCGGCGCATGTCGAAGTCAAATTGCGCGCGGAATCCTATCTGGATTCGCGCGATTAACGCTCCGTTTTTATTCTTAATGAATAATGTGATTGCAAAAATAAAGCAACTCGCCAAATAATTCTAAGTCTCAGGTACAGAGAATTATGTTGCCGACCCAATTGTGTGTGTCTGACATCTTTGCCTCTTTCATTTTATGAATTCATTAATTTCATGTATAACATCAATTATGTAGATTCAAGAATGCCAAGATAGTAAACAGGAAGTATATTTCGCTGCTGTTAATTAACGTTCCGTCATACTTCGCCAATCCATATTCAACTGCAAATCGACTTGACGCCGTATGAAAATTATTTCTCGACAGCGAGAGCTCATTCGTATTCCGTTAAACAGATGTACCGACAATTCCTCGTCTCGTTACGTTACGAAGATGAGAGAAACGGAAGGGAAGGAATCCAAGATGAGAACGAGAAACGGGAAGGTAATGAAGATGAGCAAGGAAACACAGGAGAGCGAAGGAGGGTAACACGTCTAAGGCACTTTTCTAGATACGCGAGAGCACAGCGTTATTCAATTAACGAAGGTTATGCTGCTCGTCGCTTCTGCCTTCATTACCTAAACTTCGTCTATTCCTGGTTTTCCTAATTTCCATTTCGGAATTAATAAATTTTTTGAAATATTCGAGGCTGATGTGAGAATTAAAAGAACTGCGATAAATCGAGCCGCAAGAAAAAAAGAACGTAAAATTAACGTTATGCATAACAATGATTAAAACATTTTCTGACGTGACGTGAATTATTTCTTCATTTTTAAAATAAAAAATTATTTGCAATCTACTATCTACTTGCCGAATTTATTTACTATATCTTTCTATTTTATTTACAAAGAGTTCCTTATAAAACAATAGATTGTTTTGAAAATCCGAGAAATAACTCGAAATAAATCGATAGAATTCCATGCACTTAATTCTAAAACTGTTGAATCTATTGTGCGGAATTTTCTCGACCTTCGACAAAAACGTATGCTTAACTGACCGATCTGAAACATTGCCAAATGTTATTTTACGTAACACTGACTTAGATTCATTCGAGCTACGTGTAAAATAATAGAAAATGACACTTTTTACTCTGTCTCTCTCTTTTTCTTCTCTTTCAAATAATGACATTAATCGCACAGTAGTAGATTTTAAATAATAAGATAATTAAAAATATAATTTTTTGTCGATAAAATTTCATTTCCCTTAAAAGACACTAAACAAGGTAAATTTCGATGTACGTGCCATATCGATGGCTGGAAACAATTAACGCGCATTCCTGCGTCCAGACAGCTTTCAATTAATCCGGTAATACAACATTCGAAATTGCACATCGAATTCCAGAAAGCTTAACGTGACCTTGCATCTAAATCATGTAAATTACATTCAAGCATAGGTATCGAGACAGAAGTCGCATAACGACGTCCACCGCATGCTCGTATTGCAGCCGAATTCTGCATATTGTAGGACTGCTCGTAAATCTCTGTTGTGAAACGATCAGCGAGTTCCACACGTGGTATATGACTATTTCATTATCAAAAGAGGGGTTTCAGTTTCACCGTACAAAGCAAGCACGATTCTATTATTCACCCGATCGTGACCGATTTTATCAGTCAGATTTATTATTGAATACTATGCGAAAATAAATTATCTACAAATTAAGAATTTTTAAGAAATTAATTATTCAAAATTTCTAACCGGGACGGAATTATGTGTATATATTTTTATTTCATGTATTTCTTGCACAATTATCTAGTGCAATTAATTCTTACGTTTATATTAGAATTGTAGTCGAGAAGAAAAAAGAGCAAATAAAAGCTCAACTTTGAAATGGAGTTTAAACACACACACACACACAATAAAATATGTAATACAATCTAAAGTTATTTACCCTTTATATTTCTCGATGTCTGGTGATCCAGATTTCCCATTATTTTTCGTTGCATTACGTACATAATGACCCATATGACAGATATCACTGGCGCCCACATGTCGCAAAAATCGCAGACTATGTGGATTAATACGTGCTTTTTTGAATTACAAAATTAATTCGTCGCCAAAAACTTTTGCATTGTAAAATTTACACGAGATTAAATACAGCGCGCTATTGACACTTTCCAAGCGCGAACAAACAATTCATTACGCGAAATAATAATTAAAAATAAAAAGTATATTTACAATTGTATATATTATATATGCGAGAAGTTACGAGAAACTCGAGCCAGATAGAGTAACGATCCAGATCATCAACCGTAACAAATGGTAGTCAGTTTGACAAATCACTCTGAAAAGAATGTTAGCACACACAAAATGTAATACTTTACATTCGAAAAGCTATATTCATATGCGTATATAAACGCTAGTTAAAATGAACGTCATTTATCGATAAATATAGAGAGAGAGTGGTATGCGCCACTGATATATTAAGTATGTCACTAAAAAATTAAGCATGTATATATGTACATGTATTCCCAAAATATTAACAATAACAATAGTGCATCTCGGCAATCCGCCAAGTCAGTTGGTATTTATTTGCCTTGCTTATAATACGTGATGTTCGATGACACGTGACACTCAAAGATTACATAAACACGGATCTCGCCGATTTTTTTTTCGAGTCGCGGCTGCTGACGAAAATGAGCCGCTCCCTTTTTGTACTCATCAAAGCGAATCTTCGCAGACAGATCAAAGAATTTTCGCGACTAACGGCGGAGGAAGTGATGTGCGAGTAAGAAAAAACCCCAACGCGATAGTCGTCACGCTAGCAACAAGCGTGGGCACGCTTCAAGATTCGACTGCTGCATCTTATCCTAAATTTAGCCTTGTCGGTTGCGTCCTACATTAGAAGGATCTAGCCGTATGTGTACGTAGATGATGTATGTATATACGTATTTATGCGTATATAACTGTGTAATGACGTTTTGAGACTCGCGCGTCGGCCAATGCGTGTGATGTGAAACGGAAATCCGACGTCTGCGTTAAAATCTTTTAATTTTATTAATATACGTATATATATAGATATATGAAAATTGCCGTGTTCGTATAGTTATTGTATTGATATTGATAATAATGTATTATTTTAACGTACACAAATTCATTACAAAAATTTAAGTATATCAGTATTATTCCTTTGTCAATTGTTTTAAATATTTAAATATGTACACATTATTTGAATACTTTGAATAATCCGACCATCTGTTAAAACATCATTTATTTAGTTATTGTGTATATAGGAAGAGTGATTATTAAAAAAGTATAATCTTATAAGAATAAAATCAAGACAAGATCTATCAAACATTAAATGATATATATACATGTTTCTTTACAATTACACGTTTAATCTTACTATATCTTCCTAACGATAAATACATTATAAAGTAAAACAAAGGACAGTCTTGTGTAAGATTTAGCGTAGCACAGCAATGTCATGTATAGATACGTCAACGAGTATAAAAAATGAGTGACGCGATCAATACGCGGACGTATGCCACGTGGCAACGTTCAGTGGACCGTTCAGTCTCGAGACGCAAACTATCGATACTAATTGGCAGCCACAACTAACATTTGATGCCAAATATATCCGAACCAGAGTATAACCCGGTAGCGATATCGGCCAATAATAATTGGAGCGACTAACCGAATCAACGGCACGATAGAAAGGTCTCTGTTGTAACGTAATAGAATCTACTGTAAACGATCTATTTAAACCAATTATAATAATACATAATATACGCATGACGTGTGGCATAATTAATATTAATTTATGAATCGGAACAAAATAATTTGCAGCGCATTTAGAACATAATGTGCGCTTTGATTTTGCGAGCGCGTATTGAATAATATACGTATACATAGGCAAATAACGTGGTTTATCGATATTAAAGCACAATCGAGAATTATCCTCTCATTGCGCGCAATACTGTATGTTAATCACTCGCCATCGAATACGAACCAGGACAAATTCGTGTGCACGCGCGTATACAGGCGTACATTATTCTCCTCCGTATACAATTAAGTTCACCATCGAAGCACTCACAAGTAATGTATGCGACACGAATAATTCTATTGATTTCCCTACGCTTCGCCTTGATATTAATCGATACGAATCCCTTTCGCAAATGCACCGTCCATTAACGATCGAACTCTCGCACATCGCTTCGCACATTCAGTTCCCTAAACCCTAAAGGAACCGTTTAGAAGGCTTCAACATCGATCTTGATATGCCTTGAGTACGGACCAGTTTAAAAAAAAAGAGACAAATATTCCTCGCGCAGGCTTTATGTAACAATGAAATCTCCATATCCGTCCAAGTGCGTTTTCTTATACACATAATATTAGAAGGAAGAGAAAATAAATAAAAATAAATATAAAATAAATATAAATATAAAATAAATATAAAATGCAAAAAAACACGACAAAATGATTGTATCTTTAATATAATCGCATATCGCTTCGCACATTCAGTTCCCTAAATCCTAAAGGAAACGTTTAAAAGGATTCAATATCGATCTTGATGTCTTGAGTACGGACCAGTTTAAAAAATATTTCTCGCGCAGGTTCTATATAACAATGAAATCGCCATATCCTTTCAAGTGCGTTTTCTTATACACATATATTAGAAGGAAGAGAAAATAAATAAAAATAAATATAAAATAAATATAAATATATAAAATAAATATAAAATGCAAAAAAAACACGACAAAATGATTGTATCTTTAATAACCATTCGCATTTTATTGTTACTAATTTATCGTTGCATTAGAATATGCAAAAACGTTGATTTTTTTACTCGCAAGAAAGTGCATTTTCGATCAACGAGACTCTGATACTTTTTTAGTCATTTTGCGGTTCGATGAAAGAGAGTTTGCCAAGAGCTCTATACGCTAATACCGAAACATGAAAAAGTCTTCCGGCCAACATCCCAGTTATGCCTTTCAGCTTCGTGTTCAAGCTTGTTGATCTTTTTACGTGCATCGATTTTGAGCATTTTTCTTCCAATGCGATCAGTTACTTTACCAAATTTTGCATAATGATATAATTTGTCATCATGTTATATAAATTGCACAACACATTACAGAATATTCAATTTCGCATTATGATTTTGTTTAATGAAATGTATGCCACATATTATTCTATCATCGAGTTAATTATTATCTAATTTGCAATGCAAATCGAAAGTTGGAATGAAATCAACCGCGTACATCTAATCGTGCTAAATTCAGCTGAGATTAATATCGTCAATAAGCAAACGCGGAGAAAGCAAAGTGGAAAGGGACAGGAAGTTATGAAAAGCGGAACAAGGCGCATACTTGCTGGCTTAAACGAACATTAACGAGGTCGGTTAACCCCAATGCACGATGGCCTGACGGTAGAAACCAATGCAATGAAATATCTGCAAACTTCGCGCGCAGCGCAGCCGGAAGCCACTGGCGAATTGTTTTGCCGAAACTTGCACGGTTGTACAGGTGCATTTGCCAATAGGTGTATTCCTAAAGCTGCCGGAATGACGAGAGAGAAAAAGAGAGAGAGAGACCCAATTTAAAGTGCACCTTCCCTTCCCCATTCTTTCCCCCTCGACGTCGATTTCGCATTTATTTTCGATCGAGAGTGGCGATTTTAATCCCTCAGATTACATCCCGAGACCGATGTATCACGAGCCGATGGTTTCAAAAACTTTGTAATTAGATTTTATTGGAAATAATTGAAATTTATTTAAATATCGAATCGCAATAACTATATAATTTCGATAAAACAATTTGTAGCATTATAATCAAAACCATCGATCATCAACCAGTTTGCTCTAAAGTATTTTTTAACATACATGCTGTGAAGTATTTTTTAACATAGTATATAAATATCTCGTATTATTAATTTACAAAAATTGTGAAAAGATTGCAAATCTTCCTTCTGCAATATATGCAGAATATGCAATCTCTATTTGTCTATGATAGAAATTTGCATGTCGAAAACGAATGAGGCAGATGCTAAGGGATATAACGAGGCGCGTGTTTAATTTATCGCCTACTAGGAATCTCGCTGAAATGTCTATTTTCTTCGACGGGTTAAGAATAAAGCCAACATGTCACTCTCGATCGACAGTGTCGTCGGAAACAATGGTGATGGATGTCGAGCGGAATATAACGAGTGTCTATAGATGGTATGTATAGCAGGTGTTGTTTGCGACAACAGGCCTTTGCAATAATGCTTTATGATGGAGTTCGCCGAATTATGCTACCGTCATATGATAAAAATACGAAAGTCAGAGCGTCATTGTTAAAAATACACAGGAAAAGTCCACAGAGGGACTCGTATAAGAGTATATTGATAATTCATACACGGTTAATAAAATTTTTCCAATAATCGACCACATTATTATTCAGTGGTGCCGAAAGAAAAAAACATCAAGATAAATTTATTTTATCTTGACAATATATACAGTTCTGATAACTTTTTTTCTGATGTAACGTTTCTGAAATATTGCTTTACAAATATTTCAAAATATTGAATGTTAAAAATAAAATTTAATTAATAAATAAACAAATTAATCATGAAAGTAGTGTGTAAAAAGTTTCTATCAGAGATATAAGATATTTTTATTTAAAAAATTTGACGATGTTATAAATGATATAAAAATATAAATCTTCTAATATCCGATTATTTTTCATAAATAATATTGCATATTTTATCATACAACTATATTTATTATATTTCGTGGCGGTGTCATCGTATTAATGGCAACTATGCAGCAAAAGCATTCGATTGCACATCGTGCTACTTAGAGACTTTGCGCAGAAATATTCAAGTCGAGAGTATCAAACTTTTTTCCAGACACGAGATTATAAAATACGACAGGCAATAACTATAAAGACACAAACCAGACTGTCGAAGTACCTACACCAATCTATCTACATATAATGTAAATAGGTAAATATCGAAGCTCCTGTGTGAAACACGGCAAACACATCTCTGCTTTGGGAAGAGCACATAAGCTCTTGCCCCACTTCCCATTCATTGCTCTCATTATCAGGCATGTCATCTCCTCTTTCGTCCTTTATTGCCGCATCTTCTATCATATACGAGCGTGTATTTGCCGTACATGTACAAGATAAAGTATTACATTGTGTGAGAACAAAGAGCTTGTACATAAAACGCCCACGGGTCTCTGCTCACGATAGCTGCGATATTTCAGACATCGATCGAATTCGAATTTCATTCGCTCGAAATCATTTCACAATCCGCAAGAGTTTATTCAAAGCGTTTATTTATATCTTGAAAGTAAAAAAGAGTATATATTTTTATAATAGCGTAATTTCTCTTATTCAATAATTGGATTTTAAAAATTCCATACAAAAAATATATCCAGTCCTTAATTTAAAATAATAGGAATGTAAAATTTAAATTTTTATTAAATTAATTTCGAGTATATCATAAAGCGAATGACAACAATATTTTTATAATAAATTAAATATATAACTGTGTGCTACCCTGTGATAAAGCAAAAATTTAATTTTACAATTCAATAATGTCTTTTGAAAGATTTACAACTTATATTTCGTGATAAAATGTGAAACAATATACGATATCCAATTAAGATAAAGAGGTGAAAGATCACGTGCAATTGTATACTGTACGTGAAATACCTGCACTGCACACATGTACGAGAGAACATATAAGACTCGTAGGTTGTCAAGCTAAGCAAACTACCGAGCCATAAACCATCCACGACTCCCTGTATTTCTATCTCTCCACGTCTTCGTGGGTTCGTCTACAAAAGCGCATACACTGCAGAAATTGAAAACTATCGTTGCTACGACCTTGCCATGTGTTTCGTCTTACAAATTAAAAGCGCACTACGACGTTTGACCAAGTAATCCATAACACAGAAAATTAAATTTTTGCAAAATGATCCAAGACAGCAATATAACTAGCAGAAACATGAAAACAATATACAATTTTAGATAAGATATTTCAGCGCAAGTATGGCACATATTTTCAAATAACGTATATAGTTGATAAAAAATATTTTTATAAAGTATAGATATATATTTTATAAATTTATTTTATAGAAGATTTTTTGTGTATTAGTGCACATTATTAACGCAGAAAAAATTAATAAAACAAACTTTTACAAAACTGTTACGATGTTCAATAACCATTTAATAAATATTATACACATATTTAATATTTTCTTTTTATTTATTGAATAATTATTGATTATTAATATATTATATTTTTTTAAATTTATTAAATAATTATTGAGCATCGTAACAGCACTGTAAAAGTGTTTTGTTTTTTTCCGCTTTGATAATACACACACACACACATACACACATGTACGTACATGTATAAAAAGTCTTCTATAGAAAAAAAAATATTTCCGACTTGTCGTTGATCACTTTAGCAATGAATGTGCCTATTTTAGCGTTAACGCTATTTACGCCCGAATGCCCTTCTGAATACATCCACCGTGGCCTACATACGCAGAAGTTCAGAGCTGAAAAGAATCAATACGTTACCTTTACCTCTACCTCGTTTCCGCACAGCACGTGCTACCGTACAATAGTTATTCTCTACACGACTGTGTTTTTTAATGCAATCGCTAACTCCGAGCCATATTTTTTTTAGAAAAATTTGTAAATTTCAATAAATATAATAATATAACGTATACATTTGTAAAAAATATTACGAAATACGGCAGGAACACAGCTGGGATATTTGAACCCCGAGATATCGATTTTTCACGCGAGACTGTTTGACGCGCTGCTGCACCACGCTCACAAACACGTGGCATTCTAGAATTATAACCTCTGATTCACACAATTCCGCATAATATCACAAACTGCACATTATTCATGATATCCCCAAAGTTCCAATTATTTATGCCTTTTTATTTTGTCAAAGACAATACTGTTAAATTTAATAAATGCAATCAAAATACAAAATTATCTGTAATATACATATTTCAATTTTTATCTTACATATATTCATATATAATAAGTTGGTTTAATAGTAAAAAAAATATTGCAAAATATCATATTAAAAGTAAAAACTTTAATAATTTAACTTTAATAAAAATTGTAATTTTGAAATATTAAAAGAAATTTTTCATTTTTAGTTTAGCAATCGCGGCTTCAAGAGAAGTCTAAAGTTTCGCTTCCGACTTCTCGAGAAATATACTTAAAGAAACCCATCTCCATTGTAGTACGATCGATTCCTCGACGATAGCATAATTAAAGATTGATTCAATGTTAAATATATTCCAGTAACTTTCGAAATTTCGCGATCGTCCGCTTTCGTGATTTAAAGGAGGAGTTAAATTTAAACCAAACGACAAGTTTAAATTATACTAAAACTTTATGCGCTGTTACGGTGCGACGTGATTTTAAACAAACACCCATACATATTGTCACTACAAGATTCTAATTAAATGGCTAAAGTGAATTACGTTTGAATTTTGAATATTAAATTCGAAATTTTACAAAAATTAAATAGTCTATTTTTAACACAGAAAATTATTGGAATACACGAAAAGAAATCTAAAAAGTATTGCCATGTTTTTACAGTCTATGAAAATTCTTCACTTAATTTAACATAATAAAATAAAATATACTTTTATATACATGTTTAATATTTCAATATTTCAATGTAATATTTTAAAAAATGTTAAAACTATCTAAAGCGTGAGATATAATCATGAAATATTCAAATTTCATATTTAAATTGCACGTCCAGTGTAAGAGTTAACATTGATATACACATATGTGAAATGCTGCAATGAATATTATCTTGCCACTGCATGTGATAAAGAAAATTGTAAATTTAAAAGCAATTCTAAATTCAAAATTCCACGAGATATTCTGACTCGGCGATGAAATCTGAAATATCTCGCTATTATAGAGCAAGGTTAGCTTTAGAGAGCGTTCACTTGAAATACGCCGTCACTTAAAAGCAAGGCGACCAAGAGTGCAATTTCGAGAGCAAAATCGTCGGTACGCTAGTGGTGACCGAGCCCATGGCCGTGAGTTACTCGTCGCATAACCGTGGCAAAAGAGCCTCGCCTAGAGCCGAAATTATTGCGTTTTCTTGGCCCCTGTTCAAACACTGGCTTATGCCGCGACGACGGCGATTATTGCGACATCGCCAGACTGGCCTATATCAAAGAAAATCGCATAAACGAGAAGAATCCCCGCATGTCTCCGATATTGGCCCTGTGGTCCACGTGCGAAGATTAAACGCGAAAACAATACGGTTAATTCCTCCCTTCGTGAAGCTCTTATGTAATTTTGAAATAAAAGAAAAAATATCTGATATATTACAATAAATTATACTTCATTTTAAATGCATTTGAAATGTTGTCTATTATGACAGAATCCATTATGTTATACAAATATGTATACAAATGTTATGTATACAAATTATATTATTTTCTAACGAAATTTCTAAATAAAAAATTCTAATATATCAAATAAGAAAATAAATTTATAAATCTAAATATTATATGTATATATGAATAATATTACAATATATAAAACGAAATTTTCCTATTAAATTTGAAATATTTTTCATATTAAATATTCAATATATATGTAAATTATATATAATTATACATATATTTATATGTATTTATACGTATATTTAATGAGCACAAAAGCATATCCTTTTATAATAAATTTTAAATACATTTCTATAAGAAGAACAACGTTAAAGAGTTTAGACGTTCAACTTCATTTCAATGCACAATACAATAGTCAATTCCAGTTGCAACATGACACGTAGTTCGTGATTCGATGTCGTACAATTTCCGCATTCGCGCAGGCAGTTTTATCACGATGATGCGTATCAAAACGAGAAACATACGACGCATGGTATACTTGCCATAACGTACTTCATTTTATATTACACGTGTATGTGCGGATCTCCTGTTAGATTTTTATAGCGTATCTACCGTGTAAAAGATAACGAGAAAATTAAGAGACCGCACGCAGCCGAGAGCTATCCTCTTTAACCCCTCGTTTTGCTCCGAAAAAGGGTCGCGAGTTCATTACACGTGGCCAATGCTCCGACGAGTTTTGCGCGATTATCAAGACGTCGAAGAGTTCGAATGTCACTTTCGATCGCCCGAATTATACGTACCACGATACGCGAACTCAAGGTCGCGAGAATAGCGCGCAGTAGCTAAAAAACGATCAGCAAACCTGAACACCTGATCACTGCTGTATCAACATATACCGTAACAATAATTACGCAAGCAAGCATCCTGCGCTCCTAAAATTTCCAAAAGACGACGTGACTCGCAGGTGATGACATTCCGCTAAGAAAGGAAGAAGCAACGTGCACGCGATCTGTCAGTCCGAATAACAGTTGACCGAGTGACCCATACAAACACTGCAGCCACCCCTCTCCGTGGCGACTTGCGCTCCCACGAATTTGCTCTCGAATGACGACGAACGATTCGTCAGCGCAATTAACATTCTTAAGACATGTACGAGCTTACCACCTTGTTTACGCACTGGCATCTTTCTCCGCGGTAGAGCCTCTCGCAGGGGATGAACGATGACGAAAACACAGCACTTCCAGGATCTAGCGATATACTCCGGAACGGTCCAACACGGAGAGTGACAGAGGACAGACGGAAATGCGACAGGGACGAAAACAGCGGCACGAAGACGACGGCGACGACGACGAGGCACTACTATACTCTGGTCCGCCGCGATCTGTCACTTGGACGCCCGAGCTTCCTCGCGGAAGAATCGCACAACGGTGTCGCGCGCACTATATGTTGTTGTCACTCGATAATAACGACGGGTTGTTTCCGCGCACGGCGTCCACGGACACGCGCACCGCTCGAAATGTCACTCGCGAGAAATCCGACGCGGCGAGCCGAACGTGAGAAACGTGTGGAAAAGCCACGTTACGACGATATAAACACACAGGCGGCCGCCGCCACCACTCGGCCACGGGCAATATGGCGTCCCGCTTGGTCTAGCAGCCGGAAAACCGACTGGCTGGCAGGAGTGGAACGCCCGGCTCCGATTGGTCCGCCGCCCGCCACGTGACGTCACCGTTCGTAAGCTCGCGCGCCCATCCGTCACGCGCTACTCCGCCGCGCAAACAACCCCCTCGTGCGCTGTCGATATTCCCTCGATTGTTCCTCGGCACTGTCTGATAATCAGATCGCGTTCACCCGACTTTTTACCGTCCCGAGTCGGTGCCTTCACGCGTCCCGCAATTGCGATTCGAACGAGGGTTGCAAGCGACGTACCATTATTATTATTTATGCTCAATTGTTTCATTTATTTCAAACGTTTGTAATGCGCGCCAAAAGTCACTAGTGATATATAAATAATAAGTTCATTTTCATGAAACAATTGCATCATGCCCGGTTTGATAAATCGACGATTAAAATTATTGATATTTGGTCGTATTTTGTTTCCCGATTGTTGACAATTTCCAAGCAAATTGGTTAGCTGGATATATATTCGACGATCTATAAAGTAGACTGCATTGCAACAAATTATGTAATACAGAAGTGAGAGTCTTTAAATATCCAAATATATGTAAATTTGGATGTATTTTGGACGCCGAATGCGAGAGACATAACAGAGGCGCATTTGAAGTATCAATATATATTGCTTTCAATAACTTTGATATCGTTACCTTATTGCTCTTTCTGTAAGAAACACTCGAATGACACGTAATCTGAATCGAAATAAATATAAATGTCGCTATGCAACGCGCTTGTTCGATATTCACGGTGATCTTTTCGTCGCGGCAACACGTTAACACAACACTTTGTAAAGAACATTAATTTCGAACGTCTACTAAGAGCGGCGCTACTAATCAGATAATTAACTGTTGCCATCTGGTGGCAATATGCAATAATACGATCACTCGATATACTATCGATCTATTACTATCGATAACTCGATAATCAATAAGTCGAATTACAATAAATTTGTTTTATATATGAATTTTTTATTTTTATTTAAGATTTATTGAAAGTAATATTAACACAATTAAAATAAGATGAGATAGAAAAAGAATAATAAAATAATTTATTGCATATAGATAAAGTAAAATTTACAAATAATTGTTTAATAAATAATTTAATGAATATAATCAAAATAAATGTTGAATTACAGAATTATCGATGTAGATAATTACAGATATAAAAAAAAGTATATAAAATGCAATTAAAAAGATTGAAATAGAACGAATCTATTACATAACTATGCGTTTGCGTACTAGTTCTGTTACAGTAATAATATATATATAGTCTATGCAGCTGTGGCTTGCGGTGTTTCATGTTGACACCGTGAAATCTGAAAAATTAAAAAATGGAAACACGCATGCGACACGATATACCACAAAATGCCATACTATTGACAAAAATGGAGGCTTTATCCAATCAATTAGAACTTATTAAAACCTGGAATCCACGAAGCGAAGTGTACCTAACCTTATTATTATGTTTATTATGTTTTTCGATTAAGCGTACCAAGCATTTGCATGTGGCTTGAAATATTATTTATTAAATTCATATTGTGTTGTAAATTTTCCTTAAATGGTGTATACGATGTAAAACGGTAATTTATTTTAGATGGTCGCTATTATTTGGACGAGCTATTCTGACTTCAGCGGCTTCATTAACTGGGTTTTACATCAATCAACGATTTAGAAGAAAATTAAAATTCCGGAATTTCGGTGTGTTCCCCACAATGGCTGGTGTTACAACTGGTCCAGCTGTAGCGACAACACTTCTTTACACAGAGGTACAATCTACAAGTAAAAATAGAATAACCAAAAATACTTGGTGACTTAATGCAACAACAGGAAGGCAATAACGTAAAATATAATCATACTACTAGTCTGTTTATATTTGCTATTTATACAAAAAAATAATATGGTTTAGATAATCCTGAATAAAATGTTGTTATTGGAGATTTCTTGTCCTATATGCCTGGAATCCAGGTCTATTTTGTTACAAGCTTCTACTGGCTTGCTTCTTCCATTGATACTAGTACCATTCGCAAATTTTTCTGTAAGTATAAACTTTGCTCTGTTATTTTTATATAATGGTTAATCTTTCTTCATATAAAAATATTTTAAAATTTATATTTATTAAAATGCTATGTTATATATCTGCTTCAGATTGGTGCTCGCAGTGGGATGCATAACATACCACATATAACTGATGTGAAAGGAATATTTAGAATTATTTCATCAGTCTACAAGCCAATGATACCTGTAATTGCAACAATTTTCACTTTTCATGCACTGTTAGCTGGTTTTATAACACACTCACAAATTAAATCTTTTCTTCACATACTGGATGTGCAAAATTTTATAGAGCAAGACAGAAGAGATCAGAAATTTTCAAAGGCTTTCTAACTTTATGTAATAAAACAATATAATATATTGTTGTAATTGTAATAAAATATATGTAAATTAAAGAAATATCTTTTTCGGTTTAACTGATTTTATTGCATTCTAAGAATAAGTCTCATTAATTATTATCATGCTTACTTTATTTAAATTAATTATTCTATATTAGAGTTACATTAATGATACTGTAAGGATGAAAAGATTGTAATGATTCATAGAATATAAAAATGTATTTTTATTTCATCACTGACATAATGTTATAAGATATCTATAATCATTCATACCGATGTATGTGCTCTTGTTTTTATTACAAGAGTTTTCTATGTAATTATACATCTTATTTTTTTAAATTAATCCAGAGTATCTAGGCACCATATGATTTATTACAATAATAAACGCTTTTAAACGCTGTTTAAAATGTCACTGATTTAAATATTTAATATATAACTTTTCTGATTCAAGACAAATTTTTCTATGTTAATTATTTAATTTAATTAATATATAAGTTTACAATATTTTGACTCAAAGTATGGCTTTGTATATATATATATATATATATATATATATATATATATATATATATATATATATATGCATGAACTCATCATTAAACATAATACGTCAATACTTTACTTCTCTAAGCATAAGATAAAATATTTAATATTTTCATGTACTGATGTAGATTTTATCTTGAAAATTCAAAGATATAATATTTCACACAGGCTTCCAGAATATGTAATAGATTAAAATTCTAATTTAAGTCAAATTTTACACTTGTTATGTTAAATAAACTACTGGAATTTTATATTATTAAATTGTGATTAGATTTTTTAAGTCAATTTGGGCACAGATAAACGCAATTTTGATTTTGCCAACTACTCTAGAATTAAGTATATTACTGGCAGTTTACTGGACGTTACATAGGGCTCAAGTAGCAAGGAGATCCCAGGAACTATATGTGTATGCAATAAGAATATATAAAAGATAACACCAGATACTAATGCATCAATTCAATCAAAGTACAACAACCTGATTTGTTTATTCTTTCGGGAATAGGATTTTATATAATAATATCTAGAACAATGATTATGTTGGCAGTGAATGAAACCAGCTATCGCATAGCTGTGGAATCTAAGAAGCATGATAGTTTAATATAATATAAAATATTCCTGAACTCCTATTTATGTGACAATGCTATTAAATGTACCACGTATTTAAGGTACAATGATATATATTCCAATACTACTTTTTTCCGTGCTATTTTTTACCTCCAGTACTACTTTTTTCTTCAAGTACACATTATTCATCTTGTATCATAAACCAATTGTATGTACACATTTATAATATACATAATCGTGTTTTATCTATTTCCATATTATTTTGCTACTTTTAAGCATTGGAAAAAGATTTTTTTTCTGATGTTATCATAATGAATGTAAATCATCATCATGATTTGCACAGCAATCAACATCATAATGAGATCGTAATTTTTGTTAATGTATGTCTTAAATCTATTTTATATCTATACTTAATTTTTTTTATTAGTATAATGTAGTCCATTGTCTATTTACAGTAGAGAGATTCTTATGCTAAATAGATCATTAAATATATTAATCTATTAATATAAAAGCAGTTAAAGTCTAAAATTCTTTATGTCTTTTCCAATTAAAACTTTGTGAAAGAAAATGAGAATGAGAATGTAATTAAAATTTGTTAATTATAATTTAATTATATATTATTGTTATTAATATAAAGAATCCTTTGCTGCAATAAAACGTTGGACTATTTTAAACTAACGTCTTTAAACTTCATTGCAGGAATGGTATAAATATACAACATATTAAAAATTTATATAACATTTATGTTACTTTAATATTTTATTAACAACATAATCCGAATACATGATTAAAAACAGAAAAAGATTAATATTCACACAAAAATAAATTAGTATGTGACAGTATGTCTCAACTCAACAGTAATAACTTAATAAAATCTTTGAAAAAGCTTTTATTTATACCATTGATGCAAAGAAATTATGTATAGACGTAAAGTGTTATTGTGTCAAATGTTGTAAGTATGAATAATTAATGATTACATCTTAGAAAAAAAAGCAAATAACTTCCTTTTAATTCTAAATAATAGTGTGCAAACATCTGTATTGTTTTATTAAAATTACAGAACTTTTAAGAAACTCTGATGAAATTACTTGGCTATTTTTTTAGAAAATCAAAATATTTTATTGCTTATAATGTTTATTCTGACATTTTAAATCTGCTTTTAATAACATGGGCATTGTAAACAAGTGACCAGATAATGAACTTATGCTATACCCAATTAATTAGATGCATAAATTGGATAGATTAATATAGTCACTGTTAATTATATAGTGTTGTATGTATTACGAAATTTTTTGCGTCATTTGTTTCCCAAATGTTAATAAGTGTAAGATGCCCTAGCATGATAGCAAAGCTAATCTTACTACTTACATTGATCGATAGTATCAAATGATAAGTGTTAAACAGCAAACTGAACTCGCGTTGTTTTAAACGCAGATAGATTATTATTATTATTATTTCCAATTTAACAATCATAAAATTGTACAACACGAGAACAAGAATCTATCTTATATATCTATAGCCGACATATTATGCTTACAGCAAATATTATTTTGGAAGAACATTGCTACCATACTTAAAATATTGTATATTTTCATTATTCGAGAAATATTATCGCACAAGAACCAGAAGAGAAATCGTGAAAGAAATAGAGAGAATAAATGCTGTTGAATAATAAAAATAAAATAGACTTTCATCAAGCAATAGAAAATTATATATAATAGCCACCTTCAGTGTTAATTTTTATGCATTTAATTTATTTTTTTACCTTACAAAAGTTTTTTCAAAGAATAACAATAGTACACTGAAGGATGCAATACACATAATTCCATTAAAAAGGTGGATAATTCTGCATAGGTACCACAACTGAAGGAAGTGGTGGCATTGGAAGTGTGTGCATGAACGTGGGGTGATTCGGCTGAACCATAACTAATGTATGTTGCTGATTGGCCATGAAGGAATTGTATTGAGTGGTATTGTATTGTGGGTAAGATGCGTTAACTGTGTCAGCAGTATTTTTGTAACAAAATGTGCCAGCAGTTTGACAAGGTAGGGGCCCTTGAATAGGACCCCAAGCCAGCTGCTAGCATCTTCGATTGTGCCAATGTGTCATGTAATCTTGATAGCTTACAGTAATCTTCTCACTCTGGTATCGAGTCAGTTTCACACTGCGTCTAATATCTGGTGTCACTAAGCCCTTATAACCACCCTTATGTAATAGCGAATCTATTGTTTGAACCTGGTCCCAACCTGTACAGAAAAAAAAATATTAATCAAATAAATTAAACTATGCATGTAAGAAATATGATGATCAATGAGCTAATTCACTAACAATTGATAGCACAATGTACACATATTTACCTTGTTCAGTTGCAACATCAGGTAAGTAAGTAGCAGTTCTTTTATTGCCCTTTTCATTATGAAACTCTATGCGAATTCCATGCACTCCTATCTCCCAATCTAAGTAATCCACACCATCTTCAAAATGCCGCAGGATAGAAACGCTCACATGTAAGCGTGGAAGTTCCTCTCGTGTTATAGGATTGAATCGTGAATCTTTGAAAGCACTAAAATATGATTATTTAAAAATTACTTTCATAATTCTTTAATGCCATAAATCTAAATAATCAAATTAAAAAAGAAAGATATATTACCTAGTAGTAGCATATTCCCTAAGTCCTGCGTGCAAATGCATAGCATTGAATGTACCAATGCAGCCACGTAGTCGCATATCTTTGCCAATAGTCCACGTCACAAACAGGGGACTGGAAAGATATGAATGAAAAGAATGTATTAATATTAGAATTAAACCGCAAAATTGAGTGATAGACTTATCTAAAAACATTACTGAATCTTTGATAGAATTTTAAGCTAAATATATATAAAATAAAATTCTAATAATTAATGCTTTTTTAAATCAACATTTTACTTATTACTTATTCATGTAAATAATTACATAATACAAACAAGTATATAAACATTATGCTATTAATCAATAATTAAATTTTATATATATACACATATACAATTATATGCACATATATTTCTTAAATGCAAACTAGAATGAAGAACAAAACACGAAATAGAAATCGATTTCTATCTATTATAAATCGAAGAGAACGTATAATAACAAAGGCAGAAACTTTCCAACGCTTATATATAGATAAATGAAGTTGAACAATGTACTTTGCATAATCTCAGCCCGAGGTTGACAGCTCAGGGCGGAAGATATGGAAAGTACAAGACGCACGTCTTATAACAGACAAGGAGCCTGCGAACGTTTTCGTAGTCCCTCTTCCTCCATCCCCCCTTTGTCCTAACGCAACAACAGTAGTTGAAAACATAAAAGCGAGAGCGATTTCAACAAAGAGGCGCGCTGGCGTAGGTGGCGGGAGAAAAGGACGGCAATGAAAGAAAAAAAGGCGCCTTGGCAGAGAAGAGAATGGAAATGGTGGGGCGGTGAAGACGCGCACGGGAAAAGCCACGAGAGAGCGAGAAAGACAGATGCAATACGCGCGATGCATCAGTCAGGACAAAGAAAAAAGGAAAACGAATAGATGCCAGATCAAATGAGAGACCAGCTCATTCAGCGTGATTGTTCCACTCACAATGCTTCGTTGCTGAAGTTGGGCGATTTTGGTGGGTCGAGTTGGTGCAGTTGGCAGTAGAGGACATCGAAGCAGTAGAAGCCCATCTCGGGCTGCACAATCAGCGTATTACGTATACGCGTACCGTTCGACAGTACCGTTGTACCGTTGCATGGCGCGCCCGTGGAATTGTTGTTGAGCTTTTGCTTTTTCGTACCGCAACAGCCAGCAGCCATGTTTCTCCCGTTTCAGCCGTTGTTCGTCGTTGTCGACCACTACGCGACCCGAATCACTGCGGACACGAACGGTCTACGACCCGCGTATGCGTCTTGTCTCGCTCCCGTCTCGTCCGCCCGTTCTGCAGCGACTAGCCGCGATCGCCGCCGTCGTAGCGTGCAGTGTCGCGCGCGCGCGCCACCAGATGGCGCACCGCGCGTCAAAACAGCTGTTTCATCGCCCGCCATTTCGTCACCGTCCTTTCCGCGCGCGCCTGTCAATACAAACGACCGATGTCAAAACAACATTCATATTCATTCGCTTACGAGTCGAGGCTTCGCCTGCACTACTTCTCCATATATTTCTTATGATTGTTGTTCATGATAACACGCGACAATGCGATTTGTGCGGTAAGAAATGACAGTATGATTTATTATCTTTTTCGTTATATTTATATATTATTTTATTTGAAAAAATGAAAGATTGATATGATGTATTGCTTTTTTTTCTAATGAGAGAGATATGTATTATGTACGCAAAATTTATCAATAATTACATAATTGGTGTCACATTTAATCGAGGTTAGAAAAGTACTTTCACTAATATATTTTTGGCGCGTAATTCGAAAGTTATTACTTAAATATATGTGACCACTTGTGTCTTAAAATTTGCAAAAACTGCAAAACTTTGATTATGGATAAACATTATTATTTGCCAGAAGCTATTCGTGCGTTATGCAAATTCAATCTATTCTTTTTGAATAAGGTATAACAGGTAATAATAAATAATAATTAAGCAATATTTATTTGTTCGAATTTAAAAGAAATAACTTCTCATTATAATATTAATATATTTCTTTTTCTTCCTTTTCAAGTTTATCGTTTGTAAATTACATAATATGGGGAACATCAAATTTTAAAATTATACTTTTTATTGATAAAATATGAGCACGAATAAATCATATTTTTTTGTTTGCAATCAAATCTAGCATTACGCATCATTACGAGACGAAGATCAGCGTAGCGAGTAAAAGCGATGAACTGGTCGGTTTCGAGAGCCTTTTCGTACAATTTTCGATATTCATGCCGCACGACCCGCTTACCGCGGCAATTACGAAAGATTTTCGGCGATAAATACCCAATTTCGTTCCGCACCTTCGGCCGCTTTTACGAGGATGGAAACACGGCAGCAAACACTACGTCGTACACGGAAACGCGACGTAAGTCGGCGTAAACGACCGAAGATCGCATAAATATCGTGTTGTTAATGACGAGCGACGAGACGCACAATTCCTTTTTTTATTTACAACTTTTAGGACAATGCGAAATAAATGTACGGACGCGATATGCGGCTTGAGAACTCGTCCGGAACACGGCAACATGTCGACGCCCGTATGTCAGCCGGGAGGTTTCGCTGGAAAAAATTCACCGTTGATCGTCCGCAACGAGAAACTGTCACCGGATGCATCATCTCCATGATAACGCGCTCTCATACTCGTGTACGAAACACGCGTGCGGTCTAGGACCGCGATTACCACTGATACGCACATCCACGACGCGACGCGATCAAGCCGGTTATGCGTCGCGACGCCGGTTGCATCGCGCGTGACATCGCGGCGCCATCTCACAAGTGTTTCTTTGCACGATTAAAATATATATATATATATATATATAGATTATATAAAACATATGCGTATATTTATTTATACGTTATATCTTTTAATTTGCTTTTATAATACTTGCTTTCTGTGTTTAAATAAGATATAAGAATTCATTTTCCATGCATAGCATAAAACAGATACCTATATTAAATCTTTTAAAGGAAGAAAAAGACATCAATAATGAAGGATTGATTTTACAATAATCTTTATGACAATATAAAATTTTTTATTCTATTTTTTTCATTACAGTGAAAAGTCGACTAGCGATATCCTAACAAATATCTAATAATAAAATAAAATAAAGACATATATTCGCTTGTGTGATATTATATTAATCAGAGAAAGATGATACCAAATATAACAATTAATATTGCAAATGTATATATAGGTGTTTCGAAAATATTTTTTTATCATATAACTTTGTATTACATTGCATTGATTATTGAGAAAAATATTAAGATGAATTGTGTGCTTATTTTAATTACAAATATATACGTGCATATATGTATGTAGATTTTGATGAGTTTTATAAAATAATTTATTTTTTTTTAACCAATTTATATGACACATTAATTATCTAATTTAAGTAATACTTAATGCTATTTAATTGCATGAATGACATCAAAAATTTGCTTTGTAAGTGCATTTTTATTGTATTTTGCAGATCAAATTCGACAAACACGAATATAATTTACTACTATATCGCAAAATATAATTACAACACTAGAATTATTTTAACGTTAGAATTATTTTTGGTTTTAATTGTAAAAGTGCATTCATATATGCGTAAATCGTAACATGTATTACACAAATAGAGTCCCATAGGCCAAATGAACGCATACATTAATGAAGATCGCATGGCAGTTAATTGGACGATTATGCCGAGACTCAGAAGGCAAGATCTTTATCAGGAACTCGCTAATTATTATAGATTTTATATAATAAATAATAACACGAATCAATATGCACAGCATAGACATAATATAACAAAGATACAATAACAATTTTTACACATTTATTTTTAACGAAGTTCATTATAGTGTAAAAGATATAATAAAGCACGAATAAAAATTGGCAGTGTTTAAAGCCTGCTATTCAAAATAGCTGACAGTTCAAGACAAAAGTAAAATTTTGATGCCGAAAAATATACAATTTATATAATCAAGTACTTACTTTATATTATATAATATTGTAAGATGTGATTAATTTATATATATATATATATATATATATGTATATATAATAGATGCACAGCGTAAGATATTAGTGTAAATTATTACACAAAATTATGATTTATCAATCGAAAAAATATTAAATTTTACTCACAATGAGATCATTATATTTTTTTACTTATATCTAACTAATATCTAATATTTATTTATATTTTCTACTGTTTTATATATTTGCCTTTTTAAATATTTTATTAACTAAATCACCAACCACTGTAGACAATTTCTGTCATTTCTGTGGCGAAGTTTTGTGTGATTAAATATATAATTGAGTATACTTTAATAAGGCGAAAATTTTTCTATGACGCGAGACAAAAAAGCTCACGCTGTAATACGAATAAATTATATATTAGCGAGAAATATATTAAAACAGAGAGAAATCACATTTCTATCAAAAACTTCAAATTTTTCTTCAATTTTCACTTAATATATGTCTAAGAATATTATGTCTGATATATTATATAAAAGTTCTAACACATCTCAATTTGTACATTAAATCTTGTGAAGCAGGCAGTGAATTTTAAACATACTCACTGTCTTATACAAGTGTGCTCATTTTTTATATTCGTAAAGTATTATATTGAAACAATATATATAAATGCAGATTCTTTATATGTTGGCAGAACTAATTGCTAAAAGAGAGTTGAAATGTTTATGAGAAAAATTAATCGATAAACATTTAATTAAGCATTTTTGTTGTTCATTCATCAATAAATTTTCAAAATCGACAAATTTTAGGCATGTTAAAATGATTTAAATATAACGTTCAAAAATATTTAAAGCCAATGTATATGCAAATATAATTTTTAGTCAAATTGTAAATATTAAAACGTTATGGGATAATATTGTTACTTATAATTCCAACATCAGCATAACAATTAATAATTAGGCGGTGCTATCATGTATGAAATTATTATCCTCAAGACGGAGCATGCGGTATCATAAACGGGAGGCTATGTATACTGAGACACAAAAATACGCACCATTTTAAACAGTGAAAAATCGCGAGAAATAACCGCTTGCAATGTCATTTTCGTTTACGTACCCCGCGTTCCCCGTTTTCCTGCATTGAAAAGCGATGTGGTGATCGAACATAAAGTGGTGCAGGTGGATAGGACGGACCTGCGTTATCCCACCAGAAGGGTGTACTATTGCGTATCGGTATAACTGGGGAAATTGGAGGTAGGGGCAACGGATGTATAAACGTCGAACGATTAGGCTGTGTCATAATCTGCGAGTTTTGCCGATCTGATACGAAGGAATTATACCGAATATTATCATTTTGTGAATGAGACGAATTGACTGTATGCGCGTTGTTATAATGAGCTTCTGCGGGTCGTTGAAGCGGGGGCCCTTGGCTAGGACCCCAGGCGAGCTGCTAGCATCTTCGATTATGACAATGAGTCATGTAATCTTGATAGCTCACGGTGACTTCCTCACTCTGATAACGAGTCAGTTTCAGGCTACGACGGATATCGGGTGTGACTAGACCTTTAAAGCCACCTTTATGTAGTAGAGAATCTATTGTTTGTATCTGGTCCCATCCTGAATAATCGAATTGAATAATTATCGAACGTGATAATTTAATTAAATTTGTTTTAACGTAATAATTTAGTTTCGAAAATTTTAAAACTTGTTCTACACTATCGAATCAGATACGCACCTTGCTCCATAGCTACGCTGGGCAAGTAAGTAGCCGTTCGCTTATTACCCTTTTCATTGTGAAACTCTATACGAATTCCATGTACGCCTACTTCCCAATCTAAATAATCAATTCCGTCTTCAAAGTGCCGCAAAATCGACACGCTTACGTGCAATCGTGGCAACTCGTCTTGAGTTATGGGATTAAATCGGGAGTCTTTGAATGCGCTTTAAAACAGATAAACATAGAGATAAAAAGCGTGAAGCATAGAGATAAAAAGTGTGAATTATGTTCAATATTACAATCATATTCATATAAAATAATATAAAAAAATTCTGATAGATACAATCTGCGTCTATTTTTAAATATATCTCATAATATTTTGACTATTTTTATATTATTAATTATGTTTTAACGTGAGAAACATTGTCTCACCTAGTTGTAGCATATTCACGTAGGCCAGCATGTAATTGCATCGCATTAAAAGTACCGATACAACCTCGTAATCTCATATCTTTTCCTATTGTCCATGTCACAAATAATGGGCTGAAAAGACGTACCCATATATTAAACATTTCATATTACACATTATTTTTTACGAGACAATAAAAAGGAGATAAAAAGAGAAAAATAAAATAAATCAAAGTATATTTCAATTTATGTATATTTAGCAAAAATTCAAATTTTATCAAGATATGATTAATATTAAAAAAAGAAATAATTTTTTAGTGTATTTAATAAAATATATAAATATAATAAAAATAAATATAACACAAAAACAATAGTAATTTCTGGATTTATCTTTCACCGTAAATTTGTCCAAAATAGTGAAATTAATAATATAGGAATATGTATATGCATAGCAATTCTTATTAACAACGCTTTTGTAAAGATAATATAATAAATCCTCGATGACCTATATAGTTGGCATAATATGCTACAAAAGTATGAGAAATCGTCGCGATAATATACCGTGTACTCTCCGACAGATAACAATCTAAACGCGAAAATCAAATAAATTCATTTTAATGCAACTTGGTGAGTAGATTTCATGACCAATGTCAAATGTCAAAAATGAAAAGCTAACGAGCTCTAAAAATATAAACATACCCAAATATACAAATCTATTATTAATATACAATTAGCCTAAAGATTGTGCCTTTCTCTACAGCTGCAGCATCGAAATTTAATCTGAAAAAGTCGCAACTTTCAGGACAAGCGCGACGAAGACGACGTGCAACGTACCTAGAAGACAACAGCTGACTCGACAAGACGGGTGGACGGTCGGACGGACGGATGCATAAAAGGAGACAGAGATAGAGGGAGAAATGACAGATCAACTCACAACGTTTCGTTGCTGAAATTGGGCGCCTTCGGCGGGTCCAATTGATGCAGCTGACAATAGAGCACGTCGAAGCAGAAGAAGCCCATCTCCGGTTGGGCGATTGACATGGGCTTCCTCGGACGAGGCACGCCGTGACGTATGACGGTGCCATCGCACGATGACAGGCTCGGTGCCGCGCCGCCGCCACCCACCCTCTGCTTCTTCGCGCCGCAGCAACTGGCGGCCATGTTCCTCCTGGACGGTTCGCCGATGAGCACTGCCGTCTCGGTCCTCCTCCTTATTCCTCGTCTACGAGTCTCCTCTCCGCGACGTACTCTACGTCGACGTCGTCGCCGACGCGTGCCCGATCGCGCCCGCGCTCCGCTAGATGTCGAGTCGACGGTGACATAAACAGCTGTTTCCTCGCCCGCCATTTGTACGGCGTCGCGTCATCGCGCCATTGACAATTAGCGGTATAGTCAGTCGTCACCGCGGGAGTGGGGCCGTGAATTGGCCGCGGTCACGCGCATGCGCGAGCGAAAGGCAAGTGGACGGTGGCGCTCCCTACTGTCACTTTCAATTTGACTTTGTAGATGTTAATCGCCAATGTTCAATTTAATCAAAATCGCGTGTAATAATTGTGCCGTTATAATTCGTTCTACATCATTATACGTTTATGGTTGGACATCGGTGCGAGAGAAACAACGCGACGAGATAATCTGCACTGGTGATAGCAAATATCAGTCTGAAAATTCCAACATTCGATAGAAAAGGAATCAGAGATAAAAGAATTCGAGGTATATCAATGTGATTCGCCTACAAGACGATGTGCTTCAATCGATACTCGACGACAATCGGAAGGTAGTGCTTTTTGCTGTATCAAATCAAAAGATTTTAATGTTATAGAACATGCGTGCATATATAAAGAATCAAATGCTAGGACACATTTCATGTTTGCAGTTTGTCTAGAGCATAAATTTATTTTATCTAAACATGAAATGTATATCCTAGCTGCACCGGCGTCAGTTTGCGCAGGTGTAAAAACATATTAATTCAAACTTTATATTTTTTTATTTTTTATTCTAAAATAATACGAATTCGGTCGAATTCCTAGCACAACATATCCGAAGGATATTAAGAGGATATCCAGAGGCGACATTGAACATCCTCAGGAGGTTCTCTAAATGTTTTTGAGATATGTGCTGTTAGGGGTTATATATATTCGATCTGCTAAATTTTCGATTATTTAACCTTTTCCTTTCTCCTTTTTTGTTAGGTGTGCACAGCGTTAAATCACCGATCTGTGCTTCGCTTGACACCTATTATAGTAGAATGGCGCGGCTGCGCACAACTCTAAAGTGCGCCGCGCAAATTGCGAAAGCGAGTCGCGGCCGTGTAATGACGTTGCCGGCAGCAAGGGCACCTGGATTCCTAGTTCCTTACCTGGCACCTGCTGCCTACGATGTTGCACCGCCGTAGAAGCCCGAGGCGTGACAACGGCATCAACCTGGCAACGTGCGTCACTCGCTATCTGTCATACAATTCGCCAAGTGCATTTCGCGACACTTTATATCATCTTTGCGAACGAACGGAAGCGAGTCCGGCCTTGAAATTCGGGAATGCGTGGACGGTGAACACGATCTTGTGCAACGAATCCAAGTGCGGCTCCAATATCATCAGCACGGGATTGGATTTTCAAAGTGCAACGCGCTCCAAGGATAACTTCGAATTGCAACCGATGCATGTAATTTCGCGGACAACGCCAGCCTTCTGACTTCCTCGCCGGTGAGTCCTTGCTTCTTTATTAAATCATTATCTATATGTGCCGCTTCGAAAGCGATCGCATTATTATAATCTTTATGTTTATTTATAAACGCCGCCTTCGAAATTGATGCATCCATGTGCATCTTCCTGGCGCGTTACATAAAACGACAGGCGCGTGCGATTAAATGCGAATCACGTTTGCGCAATCTGACGCATGTCACCGGCGTGAAGTCATGTCTCGCGATTTTCCAATTTGCTGGAAACTTCGAAAGGATGCCGGTGATTTAATAAACAGGATGCATATCTCATAATTTTAAACATGGAAACAATCTAAATAAAACATGGAACAATAAAACGAGTACTTAATTGAATTACTTTTTTCTCTATATATTATAAGTTACATTCTTACGACTTTTTTATTCTAATTGTAAAACAATAATCGAACAATGTTAATTATTGGCATTATTATTTTTTCTGTTGGATATAAAAATTTTTTTAGAAAATAATTATTCCTAACAGAAAAAATAATGATGCCAATATAATTAATATTTTTTTATTATTGTTTTACAATTTAGAGTTATAAAAAGTCGTAAGAAGATAACTTATAAAATAGAGAAATAATATAATATAGATGAGAAATTACTTATTGGCATTATTATTTTTTCTGTTCTTTCTTAGAAAATAATTATTCTCAACAGAAAAAATAATAATGCCAATAATTAATATTTTTCAATTATTGTTTTATAATTAGTCATGAAAAAGTCGTAAGAAAGTAACTTATAATATAGAGAAATTAATTATTAGCATTATTATTTTTTTCTGTTGGAAATAATTATTTTCTAAAAATTTATTATAGAATTATTTCCAATAGAATAAATAATAATGCCAATAATTAATATTTTTCGATTATTGTTTTACAATTAGAGCCATAAAAAATCGAAAGAAGATAACTTATGCCTGTGTACTTGTTTCCACGGTATTATAAACCCTTTCTCTTAACGATAACCAGTGATTAACAAGTTGCGCACGCAGCATACACGGATAATGAACCCTCGTGTTATTCGTTTTATCATGTGATCTGGTCTTAGGTAAGAGTAATTAGTTTCTCGTAACTCCGAAAACTATTCGGCCGCTACACGGTTTCCATCGCTACTCTCGGGAATTGATTACGATACGTCACGTATTTATCACGTTAATGAGCATCACTGACTACGATGTCACATGTTTCAATTCATATACTATAATTATCGCTAATATAATTCATATTATATAATTTATGGGATCAAATGCTTTCCAAAAGTTATAATGTGATTTATAATAATAATAATAGATTATATAATATACATCCGCGTGTAGAAACAGATTCGCGATATCGGTACTGATTAAAATTTATTTTCCTATGTGTATGTGTGTGACACAGCATACATTATTTTTATTCATTATGCATTATGCGTTTGTTTAAAGAGAGATTCTGTAGCTTATATTGAGATTATTTTATCAGAATGTTGTTGATTCATGGATTAGAGGATTTTGTTTCAATTTGCAACTATTTACAATATTTTTGGAGCATTATCGCGGAGACTATCGCAGCGATTCGACGACGCGACATGGGATACAATCCTACTGAAACATACAAAATGCATTTGCCGGTTTAACGCAGTTACTGTTGATAATGCACTTGCTCGCATACCACAGACGCGATTTCGCCATTAGTATTTCGCGAAATAAAAGAGACGTTTCACTGGAATTTCGATATGTTATTGCACAAGATGATAAAAATATATATACACACAGAACAGAAAATTAATTAAGAAAAAATCTCAGAATTAACTAAAATAAAAAGTGATACCTAGTCACCAAAGTGATAATTCGATCTATCCTGTTGAAAATTTTAATCTTTCGCTTATTCGTTGTTTGAAAAATATTTTATTGACCAGAAAATTGCAGTATTTCTCGAGACTCAAATAATATAATCGTCAAGCAGAAAGTTTACACGTTAAGAAAATACTTACATACAGCTTGAATTACATAGTCAGAGAAGCTACGATGTTCACGATTGTACGCGCGCCTCGTTGGAAAATATACATACAATGCCTCATCCTTCGTAATTCTTCGTAACAATTACCACCTTTCTACTCCCACTTTGCCGGATTTTTCTGACAATCTGATCTTATTTAGCTCTGTGTTTATGTTTCTTTTTTAGAACACACAGACATGCGCATGGTACTTTCTATTTCATTTATTGTTTCACTATCGAATATGTCGAATCTTAAAGATGAAGCTAGATCGAAATATTAAGGCAGGATTTTTGTGCAGTCAAATATATTGCATTTCATGAGCACGTATGCGCGAATCTCAAGTTTTGTCCTCGACCTTCGGTCATGACAATAAGGAATATATTGCAGTAGCTACATGAATGCTTGCAGCAGGAATACATTACATCTTTTATTTGTGAAATACGCTGCACAGTCGAGGAAAGCGTTTATAAGAAATGACGGATTCGTAGCAAGCTCATTCTTCATGCATTTTGTATAAAAATACTTTGAGTAAAATATTTTTTAAACGAAAGAATTAGGAAATCAAAAAGGTAATTCGTATAAAGAGCTGAGAAATTATTTCAAAAAACATATCGCAGAATTTGTATTATATTGTATTATATTGTAATGTAGGAGAGAAGGACAGTGGTGATAAATGAAATGATATATCAAATCAAATCGTTATATTAAAGTTCGCTTACACGTACAGTGACTTGCTCGCTCGCTACGCTTCGACTGACTCGATGTGTACGCGGATGAGGACGATCTCTCGCTTTTGGAAATCGCGAAAACAAGTAAAAACTAAGTACGTCACATAGCACGTTGTTATTGAGGTAAAGTCACTCGGTAGGCACGTGTCACAACACTTGTAGCGGTCCATATATATTACAAGCCGCCTACAGCTCGGCCAGCCTGACATTATGGCCGTCTCGGGCATAAATACAATAAATTCTTTCATCACTATAATCGTCAATCTTTGTAGTAAAATGAAATAAAGCTACTAATAATAAGATTAATATAACAATACATTATACATTTGCGAGTCAATAAGCGCTATAGAAATCGGCTGTCATCATTAGATTATTCCCCATCAACATGGTAGAATTTGTCTTATTATTCTTTATTTGTGTACATCTTTATATGGTCTGAACTCACGACTCCCGTGTATGGTAACTGTGTTACTTGGAAGCCCTCAATATCTGACACGACGTAACGGTCGTGATCAAGGACGCTTTTTATGACATACGGACCCTTGAACTGTGGGATTAACTTTTTGTTTACCCCCGGTGTTACATCAGTATTGCGGATCATAACGTAATCGCCTTGTTTATAAATGGTCGCACGCTTTCGCTTACTATTATAATAAATTTCGTTCGCACTTTGGATATTTTTAATAACATTTACCGCCTGATCTCTAATGGTTTCCAAATCTCTGTCGTCATCGCAATACGGATTAAGGAAGAGACGAATCTCATCGTTCACGGTTCCTAATTGATCGATACCAAATAATAATTGACTAGGAGTGTTACCCGTGCCTCGACAGCGTGTATTATTAAGGGAAAATTCGACGTCTTCTAATATTTTATCCCATTTTTCTGGTGTTTTACATAGCTTTGCCAACATCGGCGTAAGAACTCGGTTGAAACGCTCAACCTGCCCATTAGCACGTGGAGTAGCGACAGCGATTAAAATGTGGCGGATTGATTCCCCCTCCATAAATTTTTCAAATAACTGTGACGTGAAACATGTTCCTCGATCACTTATCAATTGCCGGGGCTTACTATACGTGCGAAAGTAATCTTTCAAATATCGTATAACTTCCTCGGTTTTCGTAGATTTGCAAGGATATAATTTTATAAATTTTGTAAACCCGTCGACCAAAGATAGTATATAGCGATATCCTTTTCCTGTTTTTTGTAATGGCCCGTAATGATCAACATGTAGAGTTTGGAATGGCAACCTTCCTTTTGGAATATTGTGTAAGTATTGTAAGAAATTTTTCCCCTTTTCCCCACCGAACTGACTGGCGAACACGCGGGGAAAGCATGACACCCGATTAATTGGTCGGTCGGCGCCCCGTTACGCGACCCAGGCCCGGAATTCTGGGGGTATTCTCCCGATCGCGCGCTCGCTAGGCTTTTGGGGTATAAAAGGAGAGAAGAGAGAGTTACGAGAGATTTTTCGAGTGAAAGGCATCTGCCCTTTTGGTTGTAGCACTCGATATTCGACTTGACTAGAGCAACCTAACGGTTTTGTTAACGTGATAACGTTTTTGTATCTCGCTCGCAATTTCTGATTAGAAGTAACCGTGAAAATAGCGACGCAATTAGACATAGTGAGTCGATCCTGATATCTCTCGAAGTGTGTGGCCGGCGATTATAATTAACCGCACCCGTACAATTGTGTTTCCATATTAAATGAATATCTCTAATATACTGTCCATTAATCAAGTGACTCCTTATTTAGTTGAGACCCTCAGCCGTTCCTCGTTCTCCTGTTGTTGTCCCAAACAGGGCATTTCAAGCTCAGCTTCTTAAGAACAATTAGTGAGAACAACTTATATTTCGAATGACAAAGAGATTCTTACAGTATAAAAATTCAGAAGTGGGATAACGTACTCGCCTTCCCTTAAGAAAATTGTACGTATATTTAGGGATAGCCGCGTCCCGCATTCCTGAGCTCGCCGTTTACCGTTTTCACGAAAACATCACGCGACGCTCAAGGTGACGCGTATGTTTTTGTTCCTGTGATAACGTGCTAGGTGACTTCGATATTGTCTAAGACTGTGTTCGAGGCAAGAACGGGATTCCACATCGGACGAAGAAATCTATGGTTGGAACGCGAGCCCAGCGGGATCAGTGGCAAATAATGGAGCGAGATCGGCTTACAGCCCTATCTATGGATGATCTGCGACAAGAGGCCCTACGTCATCAACTGCCAGCAACAGCTGATCGAGAGGTGTTGATCGAAGCGATCTCGGCACATTTGTCCCTCGATAGTCCGACGGACGAAATGATGCCTTCTGCATCAGGTTCCCGCACTACCACCGGGAAGATACGCAAAGGAAGTGGCAGTGCAGATCGGCGAGGGTCGGTGCCATCAGTGGTCGTGACACCTGCCGCGGGAACTGCGGCGCAAACTGGGGCATTGGACCGCCTCACTGAGACCTTGGCTGTATTTATGCAGCAGCAACAACAAATGATGGAAGAGATACGATCGCTAACTATAAGAGATAACTTTATCCCCAGGGGACCTTCCCCAGAGCAGGAGGAAGTGGAGCAGATTCGTTCTCCAGCAGTCAGTACATCATCGCCGGCACAAGCGGTGACCTTGTTAGCACCGCAAATTCCGGAGTTCGGCGGCACGGACGAGGAAAACGTCCATATTTGGTCACAAAGAGTCGACAGAGTGGCTCAAGTGCATCATGCGTCGGAAGACGTCGTGCTCCTCGCAGCCTCTAGTAAATTGACGAAACTCGCAAAGCAGTGGTACGAGATGCAATCCGGCCACGTCTTAGAGTCGTGGTACGAACTAAAGCAAGCAATGATAAAGATGTTTGATCGTCGTGTCTCGTTTACGGCCGCGATGCAAAAAATTGAGGCTCGAAAATGGAATCCGGCTAAAGAATCATTTGACCAATATTCAATTGACAAGCTAACATTAATTCATCGTTTGGATCTCCCTAGTACAGATGCGATCAACTTGATAATCGGTGGCATTCCGCAACATTCACTTCGTGCAACGGCTTTGGCGTTAACCACGCAGTCTGTAGATAAATTCTTGGAAGCAATGAGGAGGATCACCTACGGTATGGGCGACATGGAGAAAAAAAACCATCATCAGAGTAAAGCCATTAAGAAGGACTACAAAGCAGCTGACGGGAAGACACAGGGCCACAAGGACAGGCCGACCAAGGGAGCATGCAATTATTGCAAAAAGGAAGGTCATTGGAAATCGGACTGTCCACTGCTGAAGAAGAAAGAGCGGACAGTAGCAACGGCCTCATCCTCCTCCCCGGCACCGGAAAAGACATCATCTTCCACGCAGCCGACGGCAGCGGCGGTCGAGGATAACAACAGGGATAAGTTTTACCTCTCTGGACCGTTAATAATAATTGACAAAATCAATAATATAGATTGTAATTTGAGCGCGCTAATGGACACAGGAAGTCCAGTCTCATTTGTTAGTTTGAGTAATTTTCAGAAATTTTTCAATTGTACGCAAACCGCGTTAGAACCAGTCGATCGGAAATTTAACGCTTTGCCGAAAAATCCGATTAACGTCCAGGGGAAAATTAATTCCGTGATTAGCTTTAAATCATTCCCCGATCGTACTTACGAAGTCTGTCTTCACGTAGTTGATTCAGATTTTTCTGAAATGGATTTAATAATCGGACGTGATTTCCTAGAGAACTACAATTTAACATTAATTTTCCGACCGACTAGGTCCGATTCCACTGCATTTACGCAACTCCTTTTACAATCGGATGTTTGTTATACTGAAATGAATGCGGAATCTTTGTTAGATGAGTGTGAAATAGATTTCGGGCTAGCGGAAAAACAACAGCTCAAAGAAGTGGTCTTAGATTGTTTAAATACCGAGGTTAAGGTAATCGACGATGACTATTACGTATCGGTTAATTTGAAAGACCATTCAACGTACGCATTCGCACCTAGAAAATTTGCGCTAGAGGAGCGAAAACAGATTCGGGCGATTACCGATGATTTATTGGAACGCGGCATTATCAGGAACAGCACGTCTCCGTACTGCGCAAGAATTGTTCCCGTGCGGAAGAAAAATGGCAACCTGCGACTATGCGTAGATTTACGCCCACTGAATGCGCGCATTCTTAAACAAAAATATCCTTTTCCTCTGATCGAGGATTGTCTGGCGCAATTGAGCGATCGAGCGGTTTTTACATTGCTCGATTTAAAAGACGGGTTTCACCAAATCAAAGTCAACCCTCAGCTTACGAAGTACTTTTCGTTCGCGACGCCCGATGGGCAATTTGAATATGTACGATTACCCTTCGGTTTTTCGGAAGCACCCGCTGAATTCCAAAAACGCGTCGTCCAAGTTCTGCAACCGCTCATACGACAAGATAAAGTTCTAGTCTATATTGACGACATTTTAATAGCAAGTCGATCGGTAAAGGAAAATTTGGAAGTATTACAAGAAGTCCTATTAGTTTTGAAAAAATACGGTTTTGAGTTGAATTTCACCAAGTGTTGTTTTTTGAAGAAAAAAATCGAATTCTTAGGATATATAATTTCCAAGAATCAAGTAACCATGAGCGATCGTCACACGGAAGCCGTGAAGAATTTTCCTGCTCCGAAAAACACTCACGAATTGCAGCGATTTCTCGGGTTAACTAATTATTTTAGAAAGTTTATACAAAATTACGCACATAAAGCAAGACCGTTACATAATTTGCTACGAAAATCGGTAGACTTTAATTTTGACGCAGAATGTACTTCCGCGTTTGAAATACTGAAAACTGAACTGACTGCGTATCCGGTACTTCGCTTGTATCATCCAACCGCACCTACTGAGTTGCATACTGACGCAAGTGCTCAGGGGCTTGGAGGAATACTTCTCCAGAAACAATCAGACGCGAAATGGGCCCCCGTTGCGTATTACAGCCAAACAACAAATAGCGCGGAGTCGCAATATCACAGTTTCGAGCTCGAGATGCTCGCGATTGTTCGAGCGGTGGAACGCTTCCACATTTATCTATACGGTATAAATTTTACAGTAATTACGGACTGCAATGCGCTAGTCTACGCAGTCAATAAAGCGAATTTGAACCCCCGAATCGCTCGTTGGACGCTGCTATTACAAAACTATGATTTTAAGGTGGAGCACCGTCCGGGAAAAAGAATGGCACACGTCGACGCGCTTAGTCGCCAAGTATTCTATTTAGAAATCTTACCCTTGGAAAGGGAGCTAGAATTTAAACAGCTTCAAGATCCGCGAATTAAAGAAATTGCTGATAGTCTCGAATTTGATGATAATAATAAATTTCAATTAATCAATGGATTGATATATCGGAAAGGAGAGGACCGCGCGCGCTTTGTAATTCCCGACGCGATGATCCCTAATATTCTTAGAATATATCATGATGATATGTCGCACTGTGGATTTGAAAAAACGTACCAAGGGGTACACGGATCGTATTGGTTCCCAGCTATGCGAAAAAAAATTCGCGATCATATTGATAATTGTATTACGTGCCTGTATGCGAATTCCTCAACTAATAGGCGCGAAGGCGAATCGCAAATAGATGATTTTGCCCCTACGAAACCATTTGAAATTATTCACGTTGACCATTTTGGTCCTCTGCAGGAAACGCCAGAAGGTTCAAGATATATCTTTGTAGTGATAGATGCGTTTACACGGTACACGTGGTTGTTTCCTACGAAAACAACGAACACTAAGGAAGCTCGCAATTGTTTAAAATTTTTATTTCATATTTTTGGAACACCCGTTACGGCGGTTACTGATCGGGGTTCGGCTTTTACAGCAAGAGATTTTGCAGAATTTTTGGAAAAATTAAATATTAATTTTAGAAAGGTCGCCGTAGCCTCACCGTGGGCTAACGGCATAGTAGAGCGTGTTAATCGATATTTGAAAAGCAGTCTAACTAAATCGATCGATTCGGCTGATGATTGGGAAAATAAACTTATCGCGGTACAGTACACAGTGAACAATACACATAACTCAGCAATAAAAACCTCTTCCTCGAAACTTCTGTTAGGGTACGAGCAACAATGTCATGAAGACAAAGATTTGAAAGACTATTTAGACTGTTTGCTCGAAATAGATAATAACATGTACGAACAGAGAGAGGAGGCACGTGATATTGCCAAACAAGCTAACAATAAGCTCAGGGAATATAATAAGGCTTATTATGATCGTCACCACAAGAAACCGACTGTGTACAAGGAAGGCGATCGAGTATTGATACGCGACCTTCAGGCCAAAGTAGGTATAAGTAAGAAGCTAAAACCAAATTATAAAGGCCCGTATGAAATTGCCAAGGTTCTAAATAAAAACCGGTATGTTGTAAAGGACATTCCTGGGTTCGACATCACGCAAAAACCTTACAATACCATCTTGTCTTCCGACAAATTGAAATACTGGACGAAGCCGGTAATTAAGAATAATAAATGACAGTACTAAATAGAGAAATATATGTACCTTGGCGACCGCACTGTTAAAAATAAGTTTTCTCTATATTGCGGGGTTATTTGTATGATTAATATTAATAATGTACCCGAATTACTCACTTAAGATTTTATGCAATGTAATTATATATGGCGAAAAATTATCTTGTAATCTCAGGATAATTAATGTGTATTTCTGTTCTTAGGTTTACTTAATCGAAAAAAAAAAAAAAAAAAAAAAAAAAAAAATCGGCTACATTCGAGACGAATGTAATATCAGGATGGACGAACTGTAAGAAATTTTTCCCCTTTTCCCCACCGAACTGACTGGCGAACACGCGGGGAAAGCATGACACCCGATTAATTGGTCGGTCGGCGCCCCGTTACGCGACCCAGGCCCGGAATTCTGGGGGTATTCTCCCGATCGCGCGCTCGCTAGGCTTTTGGGGTATAAAAGGAGAGAAGAGAGAGTTACGAGAGATTTTTCGAGTGAAAGGCATCTGCCCTTTTGGTTGTAGCACTCGATATTCGACTTGACTAGAGCAACCTAACGGTTTTGTTAACGTGATAACGTTTTTGTATCTCGCTCGCAATTTCTGATTAGAAGTAACCGTGAAAATAGCGACGCAATTAGACATAGTGAGTCGATCCTGATATCTCTCGAAGTGTGTGGCCGGCGATTATAATTAACCGCACCCGTACAATTGTGTTTCCATATTAAATGAATATCTCTAATATACTGTCCATTAATCAAGTGACTCCTTATTTAGTTGAGACCCTCAGCCGTTCCTCGTTCTCCTGTTGTTGTCCCAAACAGGGCATTTCAAGCTCAGCTTCTTAAGAACAATTAGTGAGAACAACTTATATTTCGAATGACAAAGAGATTCTTACAGTATCCCTCTGCCTTCCCGGAAGCCGGGGAAAACTCCACACACTTTAAACAATTAGATATATAATCTCGTACTTTCTCTTTGAGGTTTGGAAACCAGTAAACTTTCGTTATATGTTCGATGACTTTGTCGATTCCAAGATGGCCTAAATCATCGTGGCAAGTACGGATCACATTAGTCTCCATACTGTTAGGAACATAAAATAATAATTTTTTATTTTTAAATTTACGATAAACTAAGCCATCCCTCAGTTCGTAAAATTTATCCTCTGTATTCTCTAATTTATCCCGAATTTTACCGATTTCTTGATCTTTATCTTGTCGAATCGACAATGCCTGTTCGAACGTGTTCGCTTCTAAAACTAGTATGCTATTACAACGGCTTAATGCGTCGACGTGCGACATACGCTCGCCAGGACGATGCTCGATTTTAAAATCATAGTTTTGTAAAAACATCGCCCATCTAGAGATACGTGGATTAATGGTTTGCTTGCTTAGCGTGAGACGGAAGCTATTGCAATCTGTAATAATTGTAAATGGAATTCCAGACAAATAAATATGGAATCTTTTAATTGAATATACGGCCGCCAAGCATTCTAATTCGAAGCTGTGGTAGCGTGCTTCTGTCGCAGTGGTTCTCCGACTAAAATATGATACAGGCCGCATGGTGTTATCATTCTGTTTTTGCAATAATATTGCGCCAAATCCGTTCGCACTCGCATCGCAATGTAACTCTGTTACCAACTTTGGTGAATATATAGCAAGAATCGGTTGTGATGACAGCATTTTCTTCAGCAATTCAAACACGTGGTTTTCTTCGGGGCCAAAGTGGAAGGTCGCGTTTTTTTTAATTAATTCGTAAAGTGGTTTCGCTATAATTGAAAAGTTTTTAATAAAGCGTCGAAAATAACTAGCGAGACATACAAATCTATGAAGCTCCTTTGCGTTACGTGGTACTGGGAAGTCGACAACAGACTCCACATTTGCCATGCTGGGTCGAATACCATTCTCATCGATCAAGTAGCCGAGATAAACAATTTCACGATACAAAAACGAACACTTATCTAAACGAAATTGCAATCCGTATCGTCGGGCTAAATTGAAAACTCCTACCAGAATTTCCAAATGTTCCTCGATATCTTTTGTCGCAATCAATATATCGTCAAGATATACTAATATTTTGTTTGCCCGGATTAGGTCACGAAAAATGTCATTAATGTATCGCTGGAATACTCGTGGGACGTTTGTCAGTCCGAAGGGCATTTTTAGAAATTCAAACTGACCCGCAGGCGTTACAAAAGAAGTAAATTTTATTGACTCGTCCGCGACCTTCACGTGATGAAAGCCATCTCGTAAGTCGAGGCTTGAAAAGTATGATTTTTCGCGCAGCTGATCCAAGTGATCATCGATCAACGGAGTCGGAAAATTATCTTTTATAGTTATTTTGTTAAGTTCGCGGTAATCAACACATAACCGTCGTTCGCCATTTTTTTTATGTACAAGTACAATCGGAAAAGCATATGGTGAATTACTTGGTCTAATAATCTGTTCCCGTAATAATTTATCTAACATTTGATTTAATTTTCCCTTGTCAGCAAATGAAAGTCTACGCGGTCTAAAACTGATAGGTCGGTTATGCGTTAAATTGATAATCACTTCGACCTCTCCGCGCGCAAATACGTTATTTGTTTTCGTAATATATTCGTTTTTATATATCTGCTCAATACGGCCTCTCACTTTGAAATCGAGACGGGGATCAATATTTAATGTTTCGGTAACGGACGATGGATGATTTGTATATGAGATATGAAAAACTTGTTTTGAAAAATCTGAGCTATCATCAGGTTCCAATTCTGCTCGCGAAATGTTAACTTTTTCTCCCAACAATACTTTGATTGACGGTGACGAAATAAAATCTCTACCAAGCAATGCGGCGCAAGTCATCGCTGTGTCCGGTACTACAAAAAATTTAATTTTTATTATAACACTATTAACCTCGACATCTCTCTCAAAAATTCCTAAAATTTCTAATTTTGTACCATTAATACCGTAAAATGATTGGTTTTCTACCGCCGGAATACAATTGTCAAGGGGAACAAAATTTTTTTTTATTAAGCTTATTGGAGATCCCGAATCGATCATCGCTACTAATGAACATTTATACTCGTCGTTCGAGTTACTCGCAATCTGATATGTAAGATTTACCAAGTATGGGGCGACCGGCGGGATTGCTTGAATCATGTTCGTTGTATTCTCTGCCTTTGGTTGTGATTTAGGACAGCCTTGTATGCGATGTCCGACGCTGCCGCATCCAAAGCACGAGCCCTTCTCGCGCCTTGGCTCCCGCTTACAATCTCTGGAAAGGTGCCCGGGTGTTCCACAGTTATAGCAGCGAACCGGATTGCTCCGTATCGTGGCAGTTCCCTCTTTATGTTGCGATTCCATCGAAGTTCCTGATTGCTGTCCTCTCACAGTTTGCTCTGCGTTATTTTTCAATTCCACATCCAGTGACAAACTCCGAAAAGCATCCAACAAGTCCGTCGCAGATGCAAAGCGGAACATCTTTGCCTGACTGCGCATGTGAGGGTCTGGTACTCCATCAATCAGACAATCGATAAGTTCCTCCTCATCAATCGATGCTTTATTTGCGAGAATTGTTTTCTCATAGAAATATTCTGAGAACGCTTCCCCGCTTCGCCATTTGCGACTTTCCAAGTTTTTTCTCAATGTCGATTTGCTCGGCCGATTATTAAAGACTCGAGACATCTCTAGCAATAACTCGGTGGTATTCAGTTGTAGATATTCTGGTCTTGAGTGAAACCAATTCAATGCTTTATTTTTCAGTCGCGAGTTGATCAATATTTTAGTCGCGTTTTCATCGAGTTGATAAGTGACGCGTAAAAGTTCGACTTGTTTTTTCCATATGTCAAAATTATTGCAATCGCCGTGGAACTCGTTCAATAGGTTGCCAATGGCTTGAATATTAAATTTTGGATCGAAAACGCAATTATTATTAACACTGTTTCCCGCGTCGACCGATGTTTTTTGTTCCCTTCGAGCGAGGCTCAATTCTCGCTCCAGCAATGCCTTCTCCCGTCGCAACAGCTCGAGCTCTCTTGCCATCAGCTCTGGCGGCATTTCGCGATGATGCGGTGTTACCGCAGCCTCTTCAGGACGCGACATTGGGTTCGAATGGATCTCTTCATCTGAGTTCGATTGCCCCGACGTACTAGCGTCAGTATCCACTATCGGCAAATTATGCGCTGCACCATCACTCAACCGCTCAGCCGCCGCCCTCCAAATATGTTCTTTGACGGACAGTATCCGAGTCACCAATTCGGCTTTTGTCCCCGCCATCGGTTGTCCAATAGATCGTGCAACTTCTCTTAAATTTATTACCGTTAACTGGTTTAAGTCGTTTCGAGGTGACCCCTCCATTTCACAACACCACCACTCAATAACAAGTATGTAACATGTAAAGCCGTTAACAATTCAAATTCACGACAACAAAGTACGCCAAGCGTTGCAAGTCAATAATTGCAGTCCGAAACAATATCAAATTTCAATTCAATGTGCACAAAATTTATAGCGATAACTACTATTACCGTCGCTAGTCGTCAAATCACAAATTGTCGAAGCACCGTTTTAAACAGACAAATTAAATTTTATATCCGCGAGCAAGTCGTATTTAACAGGCACAAATGGATTTTCTCTGTAGACGTGGACCACTTCTGATTTGTAGGAGAGAAGGACAGTGGTGATAAATGAAATGATATATCAAATCAAATCGTTATATTAAAGTTCGCTTACACGTACAGTGACTTGCTCGCTCGCTACGCTTCGACTGACTCGATGTGTACGCGGATGAGGACGATCTCTCGCTTTTGGAAATCGCGAAAACAAGTAAAAACTAAGTACGTCACATAGCACGTTGTTATTGAGGTAAAGTCACTCGGTAGGCACGTGTCACAACACTTGTAGCGGTCCATATATATTACAAGCCGCCTACAGTAAGTTGCTGATTTTATAGTCAGCTATATATTTGTTATTACGAATTAAATTCGATACGTTTATAATTTTTAATTAAAATCTAATATTTATTGTCGTCATATAAATGGTAACAACGTCATTGTTATAATATTCATTTCTCTATTAATTTTTATCTCTGTCTCTCTATAATAATTTATATGTTTATATTTATATTCATATGATTATATTTATATTGTATATATAATATATATATTTATATTCTATCTTGCTTAATTCGGCAAAATCTCGCATTCTTGCCGGCAATCGAGGAAATGTTAAAAATATTTAAAGAACGAGCGAACATATACTTATAGCGACGATGCTGGAATTCGCGTAATGCAAACTAGAAATTCCTTCGCGATGCTCCTTCGCCGGCACCGTATCTGCGCCTGTCACTTAAACAATCGTACGTCTATTGAGAAACTCTTGCCTTGAGAGGACATTACTACCACTCATCGATGGTATGCATTCCCACACCTTCACCTTTATACGCTTGTAATTTGCCATCTTTTATGACCATGTACACGTATTCCTGAACGTACGATCACTATTCATAAATAATTCGCGAAAAAGAATAACATACATTACAAAGTTTTTACCTCGTGTTAACATGCAGTTGATTTTTTTAATATCATAAAAATATTTTAAATAAAATTTCTGTGTTTATTATATATTTTTGTAAAAAATTATCAAAACAAGATTTTATATCTTTTTTTAACGAGAGAGAATCTTTCATCTATATATCTTTAGACATCTAAAGGAATAAAATACTTTGACAAACAAATACGAGCCATACTGTTAATTATCTAAATTGAGCAGCGCGCTTACACACTATGTATACAATTTCGAGCAAATTAGTGTATAGCAGAGTACTTATAGCGCGTATCGACTAGTATAAAGTACATTGGAGGCGGCTAATTATAGATATCGTATCGAAAACGTTCCTCTTACAATTAATCTCGAAATACTCCGGTTAGTTTTTTATTAGAAACAAGTCAGTATTATGAGATCGTTTTAAATTAATATTCAATAAAATGTTCATGTGTGCCGCGTATCACTGAAATAAAAATATATTTATAGCAGTGGAAAGAAAAACAGGTTAACCAAATAAATGTTATTTAATATAATTTATAAAGTGTGTATTTATACTGTGCCATTATTCGTGCTAATATGATTATTAGCTATTTCAAATCGGGTCAAATGGAAGAGAGTCGTCGCACTATTAATTTTTGATACCGTTTTAATCCTCGACCGTGTTGGATGCATTAATCTCATATAATAATAGAAGAATATAAAATAAACGTGTATCATTTGCGGTATCACGTGATATACCTCATCGTGGCAGTATGCCATCAAAGAACCGTAATTACGTAATAAACGTCGTTATGTAAATAACGCGCGCTTCATACGAAACGTACTTACTCCTTAACGGATGCATCCCAGATGCACACGCATTCGTAGTTTCGCCACGCAAGGTGAATCACCGTAACGAAAGTGCAGGGACCCCTCTTGCTTGCGCGTATCTCTACGACGGGATGCTTGATTCCATGCAGAACGGAAAACGACGGCGAAGGATCACGCGCGGATCTTCCAGGAGCAGTGTTTCTCAAACATTTTAACGCGGTGTAAATATCGAATTGCATCGCGCAATTGCATGCGCAAATTATATGCAAATAGAGATATTATTGATGGCCACTTTTTTCTCATATACAATTTTAACGACTCTCCAAATCGAAGCGACGAATTGGTCGATCGAAATCGCAGGGTATCCATTTCTATCTCGTGATTCTACGTGGAAATTGGTGTTCGATCGCTTTCAGGTTCTTGAACTCTTCATCTCGACAAGAATAGAAGAGTCGATCTGTTCGTTTTAGAATCAAATTTGCTCTAATTTCTCAAACGAAGAACTTAATCCGATTACGATATCTGTGACATAAAACGGTTGTCAAATTGACGTTTACTTTTTACATGTCCAGGTCACTGGATTATTTTCTATTATCGGAATCTTATGTATAAAAAATTTAACTATTTACATATATATATATAAAATTTAACATATTTAATATATAAGAGAAAAAACTGAATTATTTCTTATTACATAATACTGTTAAATATAGTTACGTGTATAAATATAGTAAGTTGACAAGAAACATATATCATAGTTGTTTAATCAATTCATCGGTTTATTAATATTTGATTTTCATGGAATTATACAAGATCATAAATACAATATTATTCAAAATATTGACATGATAGTAATGCGATTTTTTGAGGCTTGTATGGCAGTGGATAATGTTACAGAGTATCGTAGGCGACTTTTGCCGACACATTTACTGACGAATATGAATGATTGATTAAGTACGACGTCGGTTTTCAAAATTCCACATTCTAGATAATACGCGTCCATGAGTGAGATGTTTGCTTTGAAATGATTACGGTATCAACTACAATCAATATACCGACAGCTATTTACATATGTACACAGTAGTTCGCGTAGTGTAACAGCAAGTGCGGTAAAATGCATCAACGCGCTAACCGCAACATACGCTGCGAAATGTATAACCGCAACCTCGCTGGACCTTCCGAGTACTCTCATAGTTCGATCAAGTATTTCCGATACCAGGTATCGGTTAGTACGCAAGTCGATCGTTTGCACAACTATTTCCTTGATTAAAATCCTCGAAAAAAGGAAAATCAATATCTTTAGAATCCGCGTCGATAGAGATCACTTTTCTACGAATTTCGACGCGAATACAAATAGAACGACGAAGAAGATGCATCGCCAAAATTGGTCGTCGGCTATACGTGTCGCCAAGGATTGATAATGTGGTATCAAATCCTCCGTCGTTTTATCCCGTCGACAATAGTACTCGTCGTCATTTGGTAAAACATCCTTTACAATATCGAGGAATTTTACGTAAGGACACAATTCCGTGCAACCTGGAATCGTCTGTATAATCAGTTGCTCTGTGACGCCAGTCCATAATAAAACCTGTGAAAGTATAACAATCTTTTATGTATCATATAAAATATTATAACAGGAATGTAACGTGGTATATATTATAAAACTAGAATAATCGATTTTTTAACTATTTTGATAGCTATAGAATTGTTTTTTAAAACTATTTTGACAGATATAGAGCTGTTCTTATCGATTATGTTCTACATGGGAAATCTAGCAGGTTCTATAAATATAATTTAATTCGTTGGTTTATTTCATTGATGAGACAATTAAGTGTCATATAACGTACCCGAATATAGTAAATTCCTTTCTTGTCCTGAAGAGTCTCTAAAATAATCGTAGAACCATAAGCAGGGATTTTTGGTTCGTTCGTTCCCAAAGCGTTAGCAAGGGCGGCTATATTGGCTTCGTGACTGCCAAATAGAAAAGCTTTTCTGTCATGTGCCGATTTTCCCGCTTTTTGCTCTTGAATATCGTCTACTATTTTGCGAAGCAACGTGCCTATAACAGTAATATACATATAGAATTATAATGTAATGAAAATATTTTAGTAGATTATTTTAAATAATTTTTAATAATGAAAAAAAGATGTGTCAATTATATATAGAAGATATTCTCAGAGTAAATTATCATACCAGCAGCATATTTTATTCATTTTGAACACAAGAAAAGGTATGATTATAAGTTCAGAAATGCATTCTTTTCAAGTTATAAATGCTTTCTGCCTGCGGTAAAGTTTTGCGAGAATACCTAAGAAATTCATAAAGCTTTGATCTTAAAGGATGAATATTATGTTTTCTTTAGTTTTAAAGGAATTGTTGAAAATCACTTCTTTCTGCAACGATACCCTAACGTTTCGTGAATTCAAATACAAATAGATTTAAACAATGCGGGATAAATGGCACATTTGATATGTTTGTTCATTTATCTGTTAATTTTTCCTAATTGCACAAGTACTACTATTATTTGTTATTAGTACAAAAAAATAATTGTGTTTACAATTTAATATTACTAAATAAAATTTAACGCAGAAGGTTTGGAAAATAACATTATTTTCATTGTATTATATTATACAGTTGATCTTTTTTCTGAGGATAAACAAAATCTATTGTCCAAGTTTATATTTTAGAAAAATTTTTTTATATAATATATAAATCATACCTACCTCCATTTAATCTCTTCAAAGTTTTTGTGTATGATTTAAGTTTGAAATCCAGTTTTAGTATTTCTTCCATCGGACTAGGGAAAACATTCTGAGTCCATCTTGGCAGTGTCAAATTTTGCGCAGCCTAGAAATGATTGTTATGATAGAAATTTGATGAAATATATTTTAGATGATTTATATCACCGTCGAAAAATAATTGCTCACCTCTTCTTTGAGTAAATTATATAAGTGACTAACTGCATCCGTACTGTTAATTAATTTACCAGAATGATCGGTCAAATAATCCATTATGTTCTTATACTTATTAATTATCTTTTTTGTACTGTCCAGTTGAAGGAATCGTTGATATTCTTCTCTGTATCTAAAAATCAATAAAAAAATAACTATTTGTAAATTGAATCATTACTGGATAAAGTTGCATACAAAGAGTATAAAAAATGCATATAAAATGATCAAATCTTTTTCTTTTGATTCCGGATCTTGCTTACTTTGCATTGTAGAAAAAAAATAATTAAATATATAAAATAAAAAGAACAATAAAATAAAAGAAAAAACATACGTTCTTAGACGTACAAGAGAGATAAGCTCGAGGAAAGGAGACTAAAAAACGAAATTTAATGATCATTCATTCTATTATTATGTCCCGACGATCCAATTTTCATAAAGTTACTTACCGATGGCAGTAATGCGGAAACAAGAGGTTGTCAGTCTTGTACGGCACGAAGAACGTCCACGTCGGAATCCAGGGCAAGCGCGGATTCCAGATTTGCCTCTCGGAGGGCGGGAATAATCCTGCTAGAACCAACTGAAGAGACAGCTGGGTTCGCGGGACATCCGTAGATCGGGCATAGATCTTGGCCGGCCAATAATTCGGGCCGAAATATTGATCGTATCTTCCGCGCAACATAGTCCCGATTTTGTATTCCCGCAGCTTGCCTTCCTAATATTCACGAGAGAGAGCGTTATAGTTAGACAAATCGAAAGATGAATATCGGAAGATATTATATAAGTTTTAAACTGAAATATTTTCTCATCTTTAATCTTCAAAGTAACGATTATCTGTATCGAAATCAGAGAATTAATTTTTTGTTACATTATAAAAAATATCAGAATATTTGAAACTTCGATGCGCGATGATAAATGTCAAATGCTCGTGTTAATGTTATATAAGACGAAGAGCATAAAATAGATAACTGCTTTGTGAGAACTATCTTATGACAGCATGTGATTTAATCTACTTTTAAAACACGTGTGCAATTCGAATATATTGCATAAGAAAATAATATTAGAATGCTCTTTGTTCCTGAATGATTAAATATAATATAATTGTTGATATAATTAAATTGATCACGGAATTACATAATACGATATTTTATTTTGATCGCTATAATTTATACTTACATTCGTTAAATCGCCGTTTCCTATCGGATAGTAAGAGTGATTCCGATGCGGATCATTGGGGTAATTTTGGAACTCTCGATGGGGCACTTTGTCACCATGGCGAAATATCTTTGAAACAGAACATACTTATGTAAGTTATGTCGTCATCATCTATTATCATCACTGTCACCTCACAAACTGTCACGATAATGCAAATGTTTCGTTACTTGTCTCTCGTACGACGGATCGCTTTCTCGTAACTTCTTAATTTCTCTCGAAAACTTTTCTCGATATCAAACTCACATCTGCGCGACTTGCGCTACAAAAATATCTATTTGTCTTTTACTGATTTGAAACAATTTAGGAATAACATTTATTTGATACTTTTGAAAGAAAAAAATCTCAAACTACTTTTTACTACAAAAAATCGAAAAAAGCTCTTGGAAACAATCAAATAAATTCTTTCACACACTTCGTCGTTCATACACATCCTCCAAGAAAGCGATTTTCATTGATTTCACGCGTTGATTTATCTAGGAAAAAAAAATGAAATAATCCTTTACCACATGAAGTAATTGCAGTTCCAGGTCGGGATCGGCTGATAAGGCAAAGTTGATAAGAGATAAGGCGAAAATCGTTGATGGTATCAAAGACATTTTTGCGATGTTTTCCCGAAGATACTTTCGATTCGAACGAGCACTTAATTAATACGACGTGGACGACGGTCGCGTTTGGAATCAACGATTTCACGGCACAATCTATGGATTGTGTGTTTATATTTCTACTCTCGCCTCTCTCAGTTGGCATCCGAGTGGGAGTGGGATAAGGAACAGTCAAACAGGCTCACAATTATTTTTATGAACAAGTTTCCCGGTCTTAGTTAGTGACGCTTGATCCTTTTTCTTTATCTCGATCGTCATCTTCCTCGAAGGACACGTAAGCAAAAAGTAAAAACCCACAGAAAACCGCAAATGATAATCATGTAGGACATTTCCAACATTTTTAGATTAAACGTTCACATTCCTTACTGCGTAAATAGTTTATTTATAAATTATGCAAACGAATTAATTGCGTCGTTGTATGAATATGATAAAGTGCGGTTTATCATATTTGACAGATTTTAAGATTTTTAGCTTTTCGTAATTATGCGATAAGACATAATAGGTAGTTGTTTGATATATGATTTGTTTTTTGAAATATGCTAATGAAAGAAATGTTATTTTTAAATAGATATATAAAACATTTTTTTAATTAAATACGATTTTCGCTTAATTTTTTTATGATATTTCAACTTTTACTAACTTTTAATTAGATTTTTAAAATCTAAAAGTTAAAAATAAAAGTAATTTTTTTCCAAATTATGTTATTAAAAACTTTAAAAGATTGGTGTATCGATATTAGTCATACAATGGTTTTAATAAAGAAAAAGATAACAAAGAGAATTTCTGTCGTGAATAAAAAACAGAAAACATATCTTTTCAGTCATTTCTTATTGTATTCTGTAACATATTTTAATATCAATCTAAGGCTTTGTTATTTTATCCAGAATCATTTTGTGGCGCATTTATGTCGTTTGTCTTTAATTTGCATTCTTTTTTCTCTTAACTGAAAAACGCTTTCTTGCTCATCTAAAAGTGTGCTGAATTTATGAGTCTCGCAAATGCTTGGTCGTTCGGTCAGGTTTATCTGCATGTGCGTAAATAACCAAACGGATCTGTGTAGCTACCATAAAAGTGGAATATTTACGAACTTTTTAAAGGTTCGAGAAGTTCTTTCCACAATTCTTTATTTATATAGCTTTATATAGATAACTATGTGTGTGTACGTATGGTCGTATATTTTATTAACAATTAAAACTTGATTAACAATACACAGGTAGTTATTGCTTATAGATTTGATTTAATTATTAAGTACAATAGATTTTTCTGAGTTGTTTTATTTGATTTTTTCCGAACAAACTGGTAATTTTTTTTTAGATATATATTTTTCGTGTATATATGTATGCATATATTCTCTGTTGAATATTTTAAAAATAATATAGCATTTTTTAGTTGGAATATTTCCTAAATTTTTTTAGTTTTATCAAATATCGACATTCCTATACGATATATCGGCATATTAAATTGATACGTCATACCAGATGCAGACGTGCGTCAAATCGTCTACAGTCGAATACATATCACATTATTGAAGTCTCAAGGATATCTACTTTATTCTTTCGAGTATAACATCATGCTTCTATTTTGACATTTATTATACTATAGATTTAGCTTTGTTACAGTGCAATCAGAACATTCATGGAAATTATTTGTTTCAAAATTGGATTCCTTTCTTAATTCTAAGATTTTTATTCCGTAACTATATTATTTTTTGATCTCTGGAACACATTTTTAGAAGTTTTATCTCTTTTCCATTAATGGAATGCGTGTATCATTTATCCAGGATAGTTCATAAAAATTCAAATAAATGATTCATGATTGTGAATGATCGGCATGAGTAGTCGACCTACGTCACGTTTTTTTCCGTAAATTTAGTGGAATCATCGCACTTGAATTCACCGCAATAGATTTTCCTTCCGCGATTCAATTCATGGAAAGCTGAGAGGAAATCTGAAAGTTTTTTGAAGCAAGCATGAAATGCGCAAATGGAAATCTATTTTGGTACCGGTAAACTTCTGATTACTATTCGCGACAGAATTAATTAATTTGCGAGACGGTGAAATATGTTATTCGTATAATCATTTACGTAACGTGAATGTATTGTACTTACGAAAACAATAAACCACGATTGCGCACGTATTAACGTTTGCAGCGAGGTGCGTCTTAATTTGCGGAACAATATAAAATATTGATAAACATTGCTGAAATAATTTATATAACTTACACAAAAAAGTGAATCGCCATTATATACATATAAAAAATGTCTCCAAACTATCAAATGCTTTTTAATAACAAATTCTCTGGGAAAAATTAAACCTGGTCAACCAAATGTTGCAAAAATTTTTTTTTAAATCAATCTTCTTTAATATATTTTGGACAATTAACTCTATCATTATAATAATTAACTTTAATGATAGCTAACTATATTATAATTAACGATCAGTTTGCATTAGTAATGCATATGATTTCATAATCGTGACGACCGCAATTGGCTCGATAGTGATGTACAATTATGTTAAATCAATAACTCGAACGATTGAGGGAAAAATAAGCTGTTATGATTATGTATGTATATTAACCAAGCCTACATATCCATATCTTATGCTCTTACGTGAAAGAAAAGTTTTTTCTTATTATAATTTTATGCAAGACATAAGAAGCTCCCTAAAATTTTCCGGTATATTAGAACATGAGAGAATAGCTGCTCATTACACTTTTTTTATTATAATTATATAAGTCCTTGAAGTGTTTTCTATCGCGGTTGATGATTTTTTACAACCTGATGAAATGTTATGCTGTAATGCGTCATATTTGGACGATTCTGATTAAGTAATTTACATTTATAAAAACTCTCTCTTTTCTTTTTTTCTCTTCTGTCGCAATTACATTTTTTTTTATTTTATTAATATATTAGATGTATTACAAAATATTCATATATTATATATAGATTTATTATAAAACAAATAAAACATCTCGCATAGTTTTCTATGTGTGAGGTCAATGCTATTTTAGTTTAAGATCAAGTAAACTAGATCAAGTATTATTATATCCGTGTATAGATCATATTATGTGTATCCGTGTATAAATTACGCGAATAAAACACCTTTCGCGCGGCCTTCATTTAGCAATACCTTACAACTACATGAATCATTATAAATCATTTAATACTTAACCTTCTATGCTACTTATATTTCTACCTTAATTGTATACCGTAAAATGCAATAATATAGTTACGCTATTCTTATATAATGATCACTCGCGATTCAAAAAAGTAAATAAATTGATGAATTTTATCAGTTAATTTTATCAGTTCAACTGATGAAGTTTGTCGAGGATTTGTCAACTAACAATAACTTTTCTTCAAAACAGAAATATTTTTATTATTAATTAGAATTTCTACAAACTTTTACAATATATCGCATAATCATAAAGATTTTGAAACTGGTAGAAATTGATTGATATTCGAGTTTATAAATTTAACAAAATATATATATATATATATATATATATATATATATGTTTGTGTGTGTGGTAACAATAATATTACATGAGAAACACAAAGTAAACATTTTTTTAAATATTATAATTATAAGTGTAAATTTTATTATTGAATCTCGTATTTTACACGATTTTTAAAGTTATTTTATAATACATTCATGTTATTGAAAAGAAGTTAAAATAATATTTTAAACTGAATATATATTCCAATATATTAGTAATAAATGTCATACTTATTCATTTGCTTCAGGAACACGTGTTATTGATTTTCTTTCATTGAAGTTTTAATATCAAACAGTTTGATTATTTATTCATAACTTTTTATGTGACAATTTCAATTAATATGAAACATGATCACAATATACTGTATCCATTAATTACAGATTTTGAAATTAATTTGAATATTTAAACATATCATTTGATCCAATTAATTATCAATCTACACGTGTGCATGATTTTATTTTACATCATAAATGAAGTAAAGTGTTTCATTCTCCATTTTCAAAAATTATAAATTATAAATTATAAGGCTCTTATTTATTAATAAGGCTATATATATTTACAAAGTTCAGAAATATATTTATATATATTTATATATATATTGCTTTTTGAAAATAGAGAACGAAACACGTTATTCCATTTTCTACGTAAAAGAAAAAAATTGCATTTACAGTGTCATCTTATAAAAAATGATGTGGGTGTGATCTAAATGCAGATGTGTATTTAGATTGTTAATGCAGATATGATCATATAGTTAATGCGGACACATAGATTAAAAAATAAACCCAATATGTTTGTAGTTGTAATTTATGTGATGTTTGTGAATAATCTCGATTAAACCCGTTTATACGAATAATTTTCTGCATAATATACTATAAAATTTTAATTTTAATGTGATATTAATCTGCTAATAGTCAATATTAAAAAATGTGAAATTTAAATAGCAAATATCTCAAATTTCTATAACAAGAAGAAATATTTTAGATAATTAATAACAATAAGTAACAATATAATCAGTATAGTAATAAAATTAAATATAAAATAAAACAAAAATATAACATCAAAATTATCAAATTAATTACGAAATATATAAAGTTGAAACAAAAATGCACTATAAGGAGTGAATGCAATCAATTATTCAACACAACTTTTTGAAACATCATTCAATCTATGATCGGTTCCACGAATTATACGATTAATTCTATCTTCCTAATGAATATTATAAACATGCTTCGATATCGCACATACGATCATAGATTTTGAAATACATAATACATATAACGCGGATTACGTGTCTTATTTCCTCATTTTAAATCGTGCATACAATGATTATAAATAGTCTTTAATTTTAATCAGATTCACAAACTTGAATACAAAATGATAGAATCAATCAAAACGTAATTATGCGATATTATTAAATACCTTTAAACATAAATGTATGTGGTTTGATACACAATAATTTATATAACACATACACAATTATTTTATATTGAGAGAGCAAGAATTTATTAAACATTTAGAACTTTTAGTTAGTAATAGATGATATATAATAGAACGAATTTACATATTTATACATATGTACCAAACAATCCGGTTTTAATATAAATCTTTCTGAATGTTGTTTAAAAAGATATATCTTTACGTTTATTATTTATTTGTTTAATAATTATAATAATTATTTACAATTATATATATATATAAATTATATTTACATTTTTGCACATCGTTTTTTTTTTTTAAATTTTTATTTTAATAAAAATGAACAGTCTGGCGCACACAAATATGTATATATACGAATATGTTGCTGCAACTGCGTTGCGATTTAACATATATAATGTATGCAATACGTTTAAAGTTAGAAATTAATCTGTGTGCTAAGACACGCGCAATTTGATAAGTCTGGGCAGACTGTATAAATTACAATACGTTATTATATGATAATCCTATGCTAAGATTCTAATAGTAATAGAGAAATGATTGTAGACGATATCAAGTACCATTCGCGTCGTTGTAGAAAAAAATTCATAGAACATAGAGAGAGTAAATTTTTTTATAAAATTTAATTCGCTAAATTAAACAAATCAACAATATTTATCATCAACTATGAGAATTTTCTTTTCATCAAAATTATATTAAATTCTTCATTTGTGTGTTCGAGAGACTTTAATTCAACTTTATTCAGGAAGCACATGGCACGAGAGAATTAGATACTTGTTTTTACTAAACGTGCGTTGGTGATCTCTATCGTTAATGCTCACATTTTTTGCAACCACTTCCTCTCGTTCAAGTATCGATTATTCGATTGCGCGTTTGTTCCGTAACTTCGCAGCAATGATGACCTTGAATGATACATCGACAGGTGTTATGAAGTGAGAAGGAAAAGGAGGAAGCGTAGAACAGAAAAACAGAAACAGACCGGATACTACACTAGTCTTATTATAATACTATGTATTTACACGTGACAGAAACATAGTTACGTTTCCACAATGCAAATGTACTTTATCGGTGAAAAAAAAATATCGGCGATGTCGCGAATCTAGAAATGCACGCTCTTATGCAGTGCAAAAAGAGCTTAAAAATCCCGATAAAATCGCGGCAACGATAATTGCACGATTGTAATAAATAATATTCGCGTCTGCCAGTTAAGTAAATGCATCTTTTAATCTCATCGTTTTCTCCGTAAAATCTAATCGCAAGATTGCAGGAAACATGTGCCACAGCTGCATTCATCGGGTCGTCGATGCATGATCGGTCATGCCGTGCACGAGGAGCACGTGTGTTGTCATCACGCAATACAGCCTGTAATCCTATTCTTTCGCGCATATATATCTCGAATGCTTCATTCGATATACGTGATCTTGATACGCAAAAAGCTCTCGTATACAAATGTTAAGAATATATACAATTTTGGAACAACTTTTCCTAGACAATTTACAGAGAGAACACGTATATATACCTAACAAGATTTAATATCTTAAAAGTTTATTAGAGTTTCAACGAGGAAAAGGAAAGGAATAATCATTGCTTGCGGAAAATAGCGATGATCGATGCGCGAAATGATACCATTACGAGATATCCAGGAAACCCCCATCCATTCTCAAGGATATCTATGAATTTTAATCCTCCGTCGCTTCAAGTGCAAGTAACGAGAAACAGAGGGAAAGAGAGAGAGAACAGCTTCTATTGCATACATGTGCGTTAATAATGAATGGGCTGCAAATCAGACGTGAGCTTCTTATCACGAGCGTACAGACTCACGAGTTTTATTACGATTACAGGTTCGCCAGACTTTACACATCTGCCGACGTTAATTCATAATTATATACAACCGCGTTTAAACGTCTCGTACTATCTGGTTCCGCTTTCGTCTTCTTCGAGAGAATCGATCCATACAGCACACAAGTTTGCAACAACATTGCAATATTGTACATTGTATAGCAATATTGCAGAAATATTATATAGGCATGAATTTGCAATATAGTTTAAACAACGTTGCAGCAACATTTCAGAAATATAAAATTCCAGCAAAAAATATTAAGTACAGAACATTCAGTCCGATTATGTATTTGGCACATTTCCAATAATCCAATAGTAATATTACATATATATTTTATCGCATTATTGCTGCAATCTTGTAGAACAATATTTCTGAAAGTGGACATTTTACCTTGCAAGATTGCTGCAACATTTCACAATGTTTATGCAATGTTGTAATATTGCAATGAAATGTTGCCACAATGCTGCTACAATCTTGTTTTGCTGTATATGGGGAACTTGCGGAAAAGCTTAGACAGACGCACATGGGCGTCGAAAGACGAACGAAAAATGAGTTTATTCTTTATCAAGTCGTTACAATCGTAAGGATATAGTTAAACCGCAACTGAGGATTCATTTCACGAGGAAAGAGAAATCCAATAGTGTCGAGAATTGAATAACTTATCGACAGATGTCGTGGAGCGTGAAGAGATACGTTCGGAAACAACTTCCTCTCTCCCTCTCTCTTTAGGAACCATTGCAGATTAGCCTAAAGATCGATAGGCTACATCGAGTTGTTCCAGCAGCCAGCGCACGATTTTCGTGTTAAATTTCAACCTTCACCTCCATCCACGTCCTTGTCTCCCTTTTCTCTCTCTGTCTCTATCTGACATTCCATTTCCCGAAACATTCTAAAAATTTCAATTTTTTTTTCAGATTCTTGCCTAATCTATTTACTATTTCCTAATATTTCTTGCGACACACATTTCTCATTCTGATATAAAATTCTGGTTGACCTTTGATAATCGAAGAGATTCTTGCCTAATCTATTTACTATTTCCTAATATTTTTTTGCGACAAACATTTCTCATTCTGATATAAAATTCTGGTTGATCTTTGATAATCGAAGAGATTATTTAATTAAATGTTTGCTTTTTATATATTCATCAAACACTGCCAAAGTAAACTTAATTTTAAATTATCATCTTATAGAAATTCTCTTGTTCATCTACTTATCAATTTGTCACACAATCATTCTTTTCAACGTATCGATGTATTATTATAATACAGTTTCTCAACTCTCTCCTAGAGTCTCTAGAAATTTATATCAATATGATTTAATATAAAAAATAAGCTGTTCAGTCAGCAACATCTGTTCTGTATTTTTTAGTGACGTATATTATGATTATATTGAGGCAGCTTCCTGTATAAAAAGCGATTGAAGGATTTATAAAGAATAAGAAGGCAATTTATATTCAATAATGCGAGCATCGCTTTGTTAATTTGATTCGTTGAAAAATCCAAGAGCTTACGGAACGTTATTATTAATGAGATAACGGTGAAGTTTTTCCTTGCAGTTTATAAATTCGTCAAAATGTAGGCAAAAAGTTGGTTAACTTTTTAATTACGAAATAGAGCGTTTATCAACTCGTTATTAACTATCTTGTATTTTGTATACGCCACATAAATCCATCATGGCACAAAATGCCTTTAGAAAATGCATATAAGTAATGTACAAATAGTTTGACTGGCTTTTGGGACACTTAAAAACACCCGTCGGAATCTGGACGTAAATACGAGGGGTGAGCAATGTCGGGGATATATGGGTCACACAGGAAGTGCCTGCAGCGTGTTACCTGGTGTGGCGCACGAGCTCGCGCGATAACCCGGGGCATAGTTTCGGCGGAACCTTGGACTAGTGACCCACATAATGCGCGCGCGCGGAAGTAACGCCGATGTCCTTCGGACACGTCGATAAACATCCTCGAGCCGGGCTTTATTTCATCGTCCGCGTACTCCGCCTTCGCGAATATCCTTCACCCGAAATTCCATGTATGACGCCCGATTTTTCAGATTCGCTAACACATCCGATAAGAACATTTCTACGACGGCCTTGTTATCGAATCAGTTTTTGGGATGTCGAAAAATATTGGGATGACGCAGAAGATCGTTAATGGAAATTGCTTGCCATACGATAATTTACATATAAACCCGAATGATATAAAAGACATGCAAATGCAATTATAGGTGTATGCAAATATCTTTCTGTAATAATTACATCAATATATATGAGAAAGAATAGAGTGAAAAATACAAGATACTTTGATCTATTTTGTGCATCAACTTTAATAGTTCAAATAAAACGCACATTAAATATGCAATTTTAACTCGATTTCTTCTCTCTTTTTATTTGATTATTTTTATTCATTGAGTTTATATGATAATAGCAATAGAAATGCGTTAAAATATTTTATTTAAACATATCAATAATAATATAATAAACCTAGTTTCTTTTACAGTTTAGTTCTGTATTCTTGAAAAGTAAAATTACGATCTATTTTATACTTTATAAAGTTACACCTAGGTCGCACATAAATAAGTAATTATGTTGTAACAACGTTCAATATAAGAAGTTTAGAATAATACATAAAAAATAATTGAGATTTACGCTGAGAGAATTATGTTCTCGAAGTTTAAATTATTCTAACCTATATTATATATATATATATATATATATATATATATATATATATATAAATTTATAATTAGCTTAACGAATTAAACTTGGAAAATCTTTTAAATATTCAGCGAAATTGAAGACATTTAAACATGCCCGTTTCCATTGCGCTCATCAATCGCGGCACATTCGGTAAATCCTTCTCCGAGAAAAATAAGATTTTTCGATGAGTTATTCTCGATGAGAGTTATATTCGAATTTTATAAATTTTTAATGATTCCCCTCGATGCATTAACAACGCGTAACGTGAAAACAAATAAAGAATAGAAGGGATAGTTTAAATATAATTTTTATAAATAAGACAACCATTTATATTATTATTATTACGGTAAATGCATTACAAGAAGAGTAGTTTTCAAAATATATTTTTTAAGATTCTATTTTTTTATATTTTTTAAAGAACATATATACTTTCATAAATATCTTGTGGTATAGTAAAAAATCCACAAAATTAAAATAATTTATATGTGTTAATCCTGTACGCGCATATATTTGTGTCTATCGATATTACGACGGATCTGTATTCTCGCAACGTGTCCAATATTTTATTGTGTTAATGGATCTTGCGGGAACATTTATCTTCGTTTTTCCTTTCTCCGGGTCCTCGATCAGAATGGCCTTTTTCTTTTCGTTTCTGAAGAAAATAAAAATTTAATAGATACACGAGAATTTTCTCGCGCTGCATCGTATAGATATTAGAATGTATTATATAATACGACAATAAGCATATGAATATTTTTAGGGTGTCCGTTTATATCGGTTTATACAAAGAGAAACTTACAGATTTAAGATTACTAATACGACGCCACCGTCGGATGTGGAAAATGCAATATTTTCAACATTATTCATATTTTCTGTTGTTGTATCGATCCTCACACTATTAGGTGGAACATACCTGTTCAAGGAAAGTTTAATTACCAATAATTATAACTTATTGTTGAATCGCTACAGTATTCCGAAAAAGTATTAACTCTAGCTATTTTATGAATTCATATTGTTTTAATATCGTTAATGTTACGAGTATGTCACACACAGACACACACAATAATTCAAATATAAAAGAGCAACCAACTTCGAAAAATGTCCAAGAGCGTAGAACATTGGTTGCTTATAAAATTCATCAGCTGCACTATTGACTATTATAGGCGAATCAACATAATTATTGATCCAATTTGGTCCACCAGTCATATCTAAGGCTATGTTCCAATCGATCCAAGAAGATGCCCAGTTCGACATGGTTTCGATAATGCTTTTCACGTATATCTCACCACGCTTCCATGAACCTAAGATTACCTTTGACTCTGTAAATAACCACTTGTATATATATACAAATATTAAATATTTTTATTTTACTGAAATTAATAAATTACCAGCAATAGACAAATTTTTCGGATAAATTTACAATGTGAAAATATAAATGAATTTTTACCAACCGTCGAAAATTCCTGCGGAAGCTTCTGTGTATAATATTAACTTCTCCGGAAAATTTTTTTTTATTTCGCCTAAATTAAATAAAAAGAAATTTGGACTGATTACAAGATCAAAATAAAAATGGACCGCGATTCCTGAAATAATATCTCTTGCTCTTTTGTCCTGAAATACTTTATTCGGCCACCCAGGAATTATAATCCTGTTGTCATCCATTGCAAAGATTTTAATGTGGCCAAAGCCCTTTTTTTGTAGAGTTGGTGACAAGTACTCGATAATCCAGTCGCGCTCTTCCTCGGGGGTCCATGCCATACTGGTAAAATTCATGTATCGAAGATAAATGTAACTGGCTGGCTCATTCTGAGACGACACACCCCAGAACTCTAAACCAGCATTACGATAAGCCTCAAAATATCTATAGATACAAGACGAGAGTAATTATTTATTATTTTGGCAATATATATTATATATATATATATATAATCTTTGATTAGGTTTATATAAATTTATTAATTATGAATCTTTCTCTATTTTCTTTATACATATACATATATATATATATATATATATATATATATATATATATCTCATTTAATAATATAAATTTCATTGTAATAATAAATATCCTGATCAGTAATTATGAATAACGAGTTAATATTATAATAATATATAATTACTTGACGAAATAATCTGCCCATAATTGTCGATATTCTGGACGTAATTTATCCCGATTCATCCAATCGTTATTTATTTTCATCCAAGGGGCCGCAGTCCACGGTACGGTCAACAGCTTGATTTTATTTTCTTTTAATTCTTGAGCCCGTTTTATCAGTGGTATCTATTAATACTTGAGATATTTAATGAAACATATACATTATGTTTTAATTATTAGCTATATTATTCACTCTAGAAAGTTAACTTTAGGAACGTAAGTATTTTTTCTTTTACATATTTTTAAAAATATAGATTACTTGTCTTGTACAATAAAAGGGCTAATAAAAAATTATTTATTAAATGAATAAACCTTATAATCATAATCTTCCATTTGCAAATTAAAATTCGAAAGTGTAATGTCATTTTCTGTCATTGCGTAGGTATAAGTTCTTGTTGAAAAATCCGATCCACCCATTGGCGTCCTGATAAAGTTATAATTGATACCATGCGGACCAAAGTAGCTTCTACAATTTGGGAAAGAAATTTAAATATAGAATTATTTTTTGATCAAAGTTATCATATACAATACTTGCTAGATATGTCACAATCGTACAACCATTAAATCAGCAAAACTTTTTTAGAATTTAAATACTCTATGATATACTTTATCAAGTTGTCGGACGCATTCTGTGTCAGATTAAAAATATTTATAGCTGCTGAATCAGTCACTGCTCCACCAAATCCCAAGATTTCTTGATACGTTTGCGTTTGATTTATAATGATCTTTCCTGGCAGAGATGGATTTACATTTTTTTCCTTAATACTTCCGCAAAATATTTTTGTTGCGGTAGTTGCTTCTGATATTTGTCGCGCACTAGGCTTTTGTGTTCGAGATTTCGAATCTGTTCACACATGCAGACAGACATGTTTTTTTCTAATATTTTTAGTGCATACCAAAAGATTAATGAATCTTCTATAAGAGACGTTATATACTCACTGCGTTTAGGTTCAGTTTCTTTAAATAAGCCTTTCGATACGCGAAATCTTAAACCATTTTTATTTGAAGTTATTAAGGTATATTCGTCGAGATTTTGTGGTTTAATCACGTCAGGAGTTTGATCACATCGCTTTGCATTGCAAACGCAATAATGTCCATCATCTCCACTCGTTGTCGAACGGCGTTTGACACAGTCAATTGATGACGTAACTACATTTATTAAAATATATAATTTATAAATTACTTTGTTATTGCTTTTGCGATACATATGTATTTCAACGATATGTGATACACATTTTTTTACGTGTAAATAAATGAATTTTTTAAATTGAAAGTAAACATGCGACTTTAAATTTGTTAATTTGAATGTTTTAATATTGTTAGAACCAGAAATTTGCTATTTTGCTATTTGATCTGTGCATGTTTTATATTTTACATCTTACATTTTGAAAGGATTCAAAATAAAAATCATGTTTATGCTTTTGTAAGAAAACATTTTTAAAATTCTAAAAGTGTATAAAAATATAGATAACAACTTTACTTATATTATTTTGATTACGTTATTTTTTTATATATTCTATAATATAAAGAATTACTTTTATAAGCAAACATTACATTTACAATTAGTGATATAAAAATTGATTTATAAAATATTGTAGAGTATAAAATGTAGAAAATATAAATTATAGAAATATCCGTCACAAAACCAATAAAATATAATCTAAATTAAAATGTATTGAAAATTGCGATAAATAAAATTAATTAAAAATTATTTAACTTTTACGTGTATATCAATAAAGCAATAAGCAACGGACGCAAACAAAATATAATAATCTAAAATATTTATTGAAATATAATTGAAATTCGAAGTATAATCTATTATTTACCTGTTACTGAAATCGCAACCAGAATGATCAAGCGCCACATTATGACTGAGTCAACAAAGATGTAACTTTAATGCAAAGACAGTGATTTCAATGTAAATTTTTCTACACCTAATACAAAACGAGAATTATTTATGAGCTGCTCATGATTACAGTTTTATAAATTAACATAAATTTGAGGAACAGAAAAAACTTGAAGAGAAATATGAAAATATATAATTAAGATATATTGTATATAAAAATAATTATGTAGTTTCTTAGTTTCTAAAATCGATTTTTTAAAAACAAAATTACGAAAAATATCTAAATATTTAAATCGAATCCGTCGTATTTAACTTAAGAAAAAAAAGCAAATAAAAAATTGTATTTAAGTCAAATACGTTGTGTTTAATTTAAATATATTAATTAAAAAAGTGATAACTTAAAAATAGAAATGATACCAAACGTATTTTACCACGTTAACCATTTTTTTCTTAGTATATTTGAAATATGCAGATCATTATCTTAGCTACGAAATATATAAGTTTTAATTTTAACCTGTGAGAGTGCCTACAGTTTTAAATAATACATTTCGATATATTCTACGTTTGTCGAGCAATTGTGACGAATTCAAAGAAATAAATACTTTGTTTAAAAAAGGCTTTTACGTGCACCTATACATAAACATTAGAGACAGAGAGAGGGATTAGATAAGAGGGGAGGATCGAAAAGAATATACATGGTACCCCAATAAATCTATAAAAAGCAAAAAGCTATAATTTTTTAAGAGAATTATTTGTGAAAATAGTTTTCAAAATGTTTCTTGTTTTTCCTTGTTTTTTACAATGTACATGAAAGACAGGATATTAAATAAATTATAAAATTATTTGGATTAAAGTTCCAATTTGTTTTGGAAAATGTTGCTAATATAAAGTCATGAAGGAAAATATCCTATTGAAGTTGCTTAAAAATGTCATTACGGTTCTCTTCAGAAGTTTTGTCGATGTATACGATACGGTGTGTAGAATTTCGTATTAAAATGTAACTTGATTCGTATTAAAATGTTAATTGATAATAATGCTATTGTTCATTTTTCAATTGCCTTTAAAGTTAAAATTGCTAATATTGCCGGTCGAGTGGTTAATATGGTAATGAAATGAGTTCCAGAAATGTGTGGGCTTGATGTATTTATTAAATTATGTGAGATCATAACACAACATAATTAGATATACATAAAATATCGAACTTTCCATATTTCTTTGTTTGACAAGCTAAAAGTAATTCAAGAAAGAAATAAAATAAAACACAATACAATACTTTAATAAAGTTTTGCAATTATTTAATAAAGTTTTATCAGATGGTCCATAATACCAGATGGGCTTGATGTATTAATTACATTGTTTCGCACATCACGTGTGATAAACGTGTTGATTTATTTACATTAAATTTAACCACTTGTAAAATTTCATTACATCTGTTTAAATAAACCGAATTAATGCGTCAATTCTATTCTCGTTTATAGCTCGCAGCGATCACTATTCAATATATATATATATATATATATATATATATATATATTAAAATCAGTTTTCAGTATTATTATATCAAATATATCAGTTCACATTGATAATATGATATTTGATCATACTTATTTAGATTGGTTAATCAATGTAAATTAAAAAAATATATTATACATGATCTCTTTCCAATTTCAACTAGTTGAATTATTAATAATAAATGTAATTAAATAAAATAATTAATTATTACTAATATTAATAAATTTTGGCAAAAAAGGATGTATACACATATGTCCATACGTACGTAAGCAAGATTCCACGTTATCGGCGAAAATTAATGAAGTATGTTTTTTAAAATCATCCAAAAAATTGCGAGCTTTCGAGACGAGTGCTGTCAAAATTGTTTCTAATACTGAACTTGGCGCAAATACAAATAGAATATATTTAGTACTAACTATGTCAAGTAGATTATACGCCATGTACGAATATTTTGCGTTTGCTTATAAATTGTATCTTTGAAAGCACGTAAGCAACTATTTACAATACGTGCATAAGTTTCGTTGAAGAATTCTTTGGTATGAATTAATTCTTAAGCTGTTTATACATATACATATACATATGACAGCTATCGATCGCAAACCCTTTTTTCCCTCTTTTTGTATTCAAATTTAAATTAACTTATTTATTAACTTATTCTTGATTGTGAAAAAAAATAGTTTTTTAATATAAAATAACTCTTGCATATATACAATTTTAGTGGAGGAAAAAATAAGCTTAACAAAATAGGTCTTACATATATATCATTTTAGTGGAAGAAAAAAAACAAACTTAACAAAAATAACCAACAAGTAAATGTAATACAAAAAACAAAAATCACATAAAACAATAGTTTTATATGATAATATGATAAGATATTCGTAAAATACAGGATTGTTTTTTTTTTTGCAACTCGAAAGTCTGCCATTTATAGAGCATAAGAGATAGAATGTAAAGGTGCAAGTATTGGATGGAAATTTTAATACATACAAAGGAATATACGGTACATTTGTTCAATTAAAACACATTAATTACTTTCTGTTATTTTACAATTGTAGTTATAAAATCGCGGTAAGAGCAAAGAATTTTAACATACATAAGAATTTTAACTCGTAAATATTATCCAAAGGCATACATATTACACTGAACTTATTGATTTCAAATAAATATTTTCTTAAGTTAAATAATATTATTTACACATGTGTTTGAAACAAATAAATATTTATTTGTTCTGAAAAAGAATTTCTTATATCAAATTAGTATTTTTTACGGCAAATCATTATTATTATTAGTTTCAAATAAATTGTATATAAATAGTGGCACTATTTAAATAAATATTTATGTGAAATCAATAGTTTTTTTAGTGTATGTACTTACATTGTTTTGTAATATATACAAAAAACATTTGAACATTGATTGTTTCAAACATCTTACTCTGTATGCAAATGACAATTAATTAAGTAATATACATTAATATATTATATCATATATAACAAGAATCTCGGCCTCGTCTAAAATAATATCTGTACTTCTTTTCTCTTATATATTAAAGTCGAAAACTCGTTAAAATTTTCCGTGACGCTGAATATTTTCCATAATCTACAACTTATTCATTTCGCAAATTAATCCACCGTAATCTTTATTTGGAAAATTAATAATTGCAGCAGTATTTGTATCGATTTTCCTGTTACAGTTCTGCTGTATTTCTTTTTCTTACATAATCGGACCTTTTATTTTTTTCTTCTTATCAGTTTATCTCTATAAGACCGGTAGGATATTAATGGCCATAAAACATTATCGATTATCTCTAAGCATTCGAATCAGCTTTTTCTATCCGGTTAAGGGGATCCTAAATGATGTTTTTACCGACCGAATGCGAGAATATTTATTTTTTTCATATAACTTTTTATTGACTATACTGATCAATAAATCCTTTTCCACGATTAAAGTACTTATAAAAACGGACCGCGCTAGCTATGTTTGCATATATAAATCATATAAAAATCAAAAATTACAGTTTTGTTATCGGCTGCTTTGTGTCAGTTCGTAATAATACTTATTTAATAAAAAAAGTTTTGCAGTTTGTCTGTGCATGAAATATAGTATGCGCGGTAAGGATTATATGAAGAAATATTAGTAAGCAATTAAAAGTGAGATTGCAAGTCTAATAAAAAAGTTATATATAAAAAAACATTTCACGCATATGTGTGTGTGCAAATCGAGGCTGCGGAATAAAACAGAGCAGTAGATTAGTTGCGTGATATCGTGATAGATGGAGCTGCAACGTGTTTCTCTCTTTCTCTCTCTTTCTTTCGCTCTCTCTCTCTTTCTGTTTTTTATAAGATCTGTTCGTTTTGGCTACACTGGCCACATTAGTTCAGAAGTTGTCTTTTTTGTTCGACATTGGAAGGAAAAAGATAACCTCTGAATTAGTGTAGCCAATGTATGCCATTATATATTTTATGTTTGATAATATAAATAATACATCAATTTTTTTCTATAAAAAACTATATATAAAACAGAAAAAATTTTGTGTTATTTATATTATCAAACACATGAAATATATAATGACATACAATTTTATTTTAATTATATTTGTATAATACAATAATATTCACATGATTTTTATAGATAATAAGTATATGCATTTATAATTTATAAAAACTAAATCTTATTTTTCATACATCGAAGTAATTCGAGTAATAATAAATGCACAGAATGAAAAATTTATTTAGAAATGCTCTCAAAGTAAGCTACATGTATGTACATGCAATAAAAAATGAGGGTTTCCATTATTTCCAAATAATCTTTATGTGACTTTGATAATGCTATTCAACATAATACTAATACTACTATGTAATGATAAATAACCCTTATAACTTTGGTAATAAAACATTTTTCAATAAAATACGTATTTTCTTCTAAAAACTCCTGATATATGATCGTTGTTACATCCTGTATATGTATAATTTATATAACATTTGTTATAAGAAGTTGTGTGCGTGTGTGTGTGTGTGTGTGTGTGTGTGTGTGTGTGTGTGTGTTGAGAAGATTGGAATATATTATTTTATTACTTTATGTTTCTATCTGATAAATGCAGCTTTTTTTAATTAAATTTATAAAATACAATTTCTATGAAAGTCAATTTTAACAAAATTTCGATTTCACAAATATATGTTTATATGAATATATTCTTTTCGATATTTTATATTTTCTCTATTTACTATTTATTATTTGTTCAATAAAATCCATTTTATTATAAAATAAATTAATAAAGATAGAATAATGCAAAATATATTAGTCTAATTGTGCAGTAAAAAATATTTTGATAAATTTAAAATATTTGTAGAAAAATTATTTATTTCGGATATTTACAAAAAGCTGCATTTATAATATAAAAACATGAAGTAATAAAATTTTATCTATTCCAATCTTCTCAACATACATACAAATCCAAATTATACATGATACACATACAACATAATAACATGCATGTAAAGACAGACAAGAATGGGGAAAGAAAAAGAAAATAAAAGTTTAAAATATCCCGGGACAAAAATTTGTGTATATAATAATATAACATTATATAGAAATATATAAAAGTATACGTATAATCGCAGAATTATATTATGAAATATGTCTATACATAATTAAGTAAAAGTGCTTGTTATATATAATTATATAAATTTATATATATATATATATATATATATATATATATATATATATATACAGGGTGTTCGGTAACTAACGGACCAACGATCACAAATGGATTCTTTGGTCAATTTGGGAACGATTTTTCCTCAGCGAAAATGTCAAAAAAGGTCATCATTTTTTACAACTTTCCAATATTTGTCATTATGTATCTTTATAACTAAACCTCAAATTAAAATTGTATTATAGTAAACTCTACCTGAAATTAACTGAAGAATGTAATTATGTTAGACTTTGAACTCCAAAACGTTTAGTTTTCAAAAAACCCATTTTTTTCAATCGCTTATAACTCGAAAATTATTGACTTCTCAACATTTTTGCTGAGGAAAAATCATCATCTTTTCACCTACCCTACAACCCCTCAACGGTTGGCACCGGAGTTCCCGAACACCCTGTATATATATATACAAGTGTAATAAATAAGTATTTCTTTATATATATAAATATATATGTTTTATATACAAATTTGACATGATTATATATGCACCCTTATTTTTTATATATAAATTTACATAATTATGTATAAAAATAGACATATTTTAAAAGAATGAATGAGTGAGTGAACGAGTAACTGGCTGTTGCCGTAAAACGATATGATTGATTGCATTGATTACTAATTGATAGAATACTAACAATAAGCATAAAGGATCAAGAAAGAGAGAGAGAGAGAGAGAGAGAGAGAGAGAGAGAGAGAGAGCTCTCTTTTTTTACTTTTCAGAAAGTAGTGACATTCAATGCAAACGATCAATTATACATATATCTCCATACGACACATACAACGCGGGAAAAATTTTTTATATATAATTATATTAAATAATTGTGTAATTATAATTTTGCGAAAAATAACAAAAATTGGGTACATGCTAAAAATGTAGCATGTAGACACCCTATATATACATATTTGTTAACAAAATCGTGTGCGCGCAATGACATATATTTGCGCGGGATGGTTCACTTGTCACGCGGTACGTGTACTATACGTGCTTACACGCAGTGCGCGACTCGACCGTTATAACGTGTGATAACGTGTCGAATATTGTGATAGATAGACATACTGTGATACTTTAAAAGTGATATTTTTATATTTATTAAATATATAGTGTATAATGGGTGCAAACAAAAATAAACGTTTGCCCCTATCTGGTCGCAGATTGAGTAGAAAGGGAGCATGTTTTAAAAGGTTAGTATTATGTCATATCATAAAATTGATTCAATATCAGAATTACTGTTACATACAGCATAAATACACAAAATATTACATACTTATTTATTATGCACATAAATGTATATAACGATTAGATAGACAAAAAGAAAAAGAAATATATATATATATATATATATATATATATATATAACATTATAAACAGTACAAATAAACATTAATTATATACATCTATTTGTTATACACATACATGGATATAATGAATAAATTAATAGATACAGAAAGCTGAAGAAAAAAAAGAGAAAGATAGTGAGTATGAGTTCTCTAGCCTCTTTACATTATAAATATATATCATAAAGCAATATATATATGTATATATACATACACACATACATGTATACATACATAATAATATATTGCTTGTCGACGTTTATAAAAAGGCTCACTCGTTCGCTCTCTTTCTATTTATTTCTTTTTTCTTCTATTTCTTTTTTTTTGTATATCTAATCGTTATATACATTTATGTGCATAATAAATAGGTATGTAATATTTTGTGTATTTGTGCTGTATGTAACAGTATTATGTATGCTGTATGTATTATATATATATATATATATATATATATATTATAATAGTGCGCATGATATTTGAGACGTTTCTGATAATTAAAAAATTTATATTGTACAAATGAATTTGTTTCAAAGCTATTACGTAACAGAAAAATTAAAAAAAAATGTTTTCATAAAAAAATGAATGTCATAATTTTTTTTTAAATAAAAGCATCATATTCAATCTAAATCAATTTGTTACAATATTCTGCATCAAAAATTATAAAGATAAAATTGTGAAAAAGTGAAAAGTTTACGAGATATTTGAGTTTTAGAGAAAATATGTAGCTGCTGGTTTACAATTTATATCTTTATTTATATCTGTGTTTTCTTTACACCAATTGATTTAAAATTGGAATAAAATAATCAGAAAATGATTTCATGAGATATTTCATAGTTTATGTACATTATGAAAGTATAATATATCTCATAAGCTATTCGCTTTTTTTGGCCATCCTACATTACAACTTATGCAGAATATTGAGAATCGATTTATATAAAAAATATGATTTTATTAAAAAAAATTCAAGGTAACACTAATTTTTTTTATAAAAATTTTTTTTCCTCATTTTTTATTGCTTGTAATAGATTGCACAAAACAGATCAATTTTTACAATATATATTTTTTTCTAAACTGTTGCAAACATTTCAAAAATCGTACGTATTGTTATGCTGAACATCGTATTAATATATATATATATATATATTGATACATATATATTGATATATATAGTTGGTGTAAAGAAAACACATGTTTACCTTTAAAAAAAATATGAAAATTGCAATAAGCAGTTAGATAATTTTTCTTTAAGACAACTATGTGTTTTCTTTACACCAATTGATTCGTCTCATTATTCTGTGCATAAAAGTATTAAGGTATGATAATCGAAAAATGAATATTTCCCAAGATATTTTCTATTTTATGTCAAAATACTGCAAATTTGCAGCCTTATAACTCGAAAAATACTTAATGAAAAAATATTTTATTGTAGTGTTTTGGAAAGATCTTAAAGTCAGCTATAAAAGTATGCAAGAAAAAATATAGTGTTCTATTTAAGAAATTGAAGTTGACCGTCACGTAACCTTCAAATGGCTATTCAAGGTCAAATCAATGACACCATCTCATGTCCCCCTTGAAACTATACAACTTTTATCTGAAACATTTTTGTCTTAAACTTTTGAATTTTGAGAAATTTTAGTGCAAAGATTAAAATGGTTTACCCTGTATATAAATATATATATACATATATATATATATATATATATATATATATATATATATATTTGTATGTATGTATGTATGTAGGTGTAATTTTATAAGAACATTCAAATAGACGTTTAAAATGCAATTTTTATTTTTATTTTTAATTTTTATTTTAATTTTTTTTTATTAAAATGCAATTCTCAATTTTTTTTATCTGAAAGATAATGCAATCCTTTGTTTATTTTTTCATGTATAATTGATAATTATTATTATAGTTTTTATAGTAGTTAGTGCCAGAGGCGGTCTATTCGTGTGCTGGTTTAAAAAATAATTCCAGAGGCGATCTATTCGTGTGCTGGTTGTTTTAAAACTGTAATTCCAGAGGCGATCTATTCGTGTGCTGGTTGTTTTAAAACTGTAATTCCAGAGGCGATCTATTCGTGTGCTGGTTGTTTTAAAACTGTAATTCCAGAGGCGATCTATTCGTGTGCTGGTTGTTTTAAAAAATAATTCCAGAGGCGATCTATTCGTGTGCTGGTTGTTTTAAAAAATAATTCCAGAGGCGATCTATTCGTGTGCTGGTTGTTTTAAAAAATAATTCCACAGGCGATCTATTCGTTTGCTGATAACTGTACAAAATATTTTACCCCAGATGCAGTTTGCATGTGCGCAAAATTCTCAGAAGCAATATTGCAATGTTGAAACTTTATAACTTATCATGTGATAGTGACTTTCACGTAATCTTTATGACTGTGCAAGGTCAACACTAATGGTACTATTTTATAGTTCCTTTGAAACCGTATAACTTTTGTTGTTTTATTATAAAATGCATTGAAACAAAGAGATATTAGGGGTAGTAAAAATGGGACACCTTGTATAAATACACACACACATACATATGTGTATATGTATGTGTAACAACCTGTGTATATATAATTTTTATATAATTATAAATTATATAAAATGGGACACCCTGTGTATGTATGTGTGTGTCGATTGACAACTTTTTTATTGCGACATCTGTAGAGTTTTGTCGATAATTATATTTAAAAAATCTTCATTATCGACCCTATCGGAGTTCGCCCGTGCATTTAGGATCCCCTTAATGCCAATAAAATTTACTAAATTACCCTCAATTCTTAATTTGCCTTGATTGCGATGTCGTAATCCATGCGTATCCATTTACTGTTGCTTTGGCTTACGTGTATTAGATTATAATTGCAGCAAAATAAAATTTGATTATATAACAAACAAACATGTGCACAAATAATGCGGCTCAAGCAGTGAAGTGTTTTTTTTTTAATAATACACGCTCTGCAACCGATTAAACGTGAAACATGAATACGTCATGCATTTATGTATAAGCTTATGTAGCATAGCGAGGACTTTAATTAGTTCAGCATTTTTAAGTTGTTGTAATGGTTGATTATTTCTAAAAAAGCTCGCATGGTTGTGATGTATTATTGATGTCAAAAAACAAGATCAATAGTGCGAATAGCATGATCACGAATAGAAAGATCATCCATTTCGTCTGCAGATAGAATGGATATGGAACGAGAGACAAGTGCATCAGCATGTCTTCTCATTTTTTTATAGTATATCTCTCACAGATAAAGAATAAAAAAAATATATATGTATATATGTGTATATATATATATAATAATTGTATTTGTTTAGAAAAAAATACGAAAGAGTTATCACTTAAAATATACGCAAATCAAAATGTATGTATCAGTGTGCACGTTACACGGCTTTTTTACTAGTAGAATGCACTTAATATTAAACTGAATATTAGGTAACTGATATTATAAATAAAATTATTTCAAAACTTTATTAATAATAATCAATTCACATAGCGTTGTGTAATTGTACAATTGTGCAAGCTTATTTAAAGTCATTACACTACTTAATTCTTGCGACATATATAAAAATATTAAATGAAGAATTATATAAAATGTAAATAAAAAAGAGTATGAGAAAAAAGACATGCAAATGCAATTACAGGTATGCAAATATCTTCCTGTAATAATTGCATCAATATACATGTATGTGAGAAAGCATAGAATTAAAAATACAAGATATTTTAATTTATTTTGTACATTATCTTTAATAGTTCAAATAAAACGCACATTAAATGCGCAATTTTAACTCGATTTCTTCTTTTTTTTTATTTTGATTAATTTTATTAATTTAATCTATATGATAAAAGCAACAGAAACGCGTTAATATTTTACTTAAATGTCTCAATGATAATATAATGGATCTAGTTTCTTTCACATTTTAGTTTTGTATACTTGAAAAGTAAAATTACGATCTATTTTATACTTTATAAAGTTACACCTAGGTCGCGCATAAATAAGTAATTATATTGCAACAATGTTCAATATATAATGTTTAGAATAATACATAAAAAATAATTGGGATTTTTACTGAGAGAATTATGTCCTTGAAGTTTAAATTATTTTCACCCATATTAAATTCATAGTAAGCTTAACGGATTAAATGCGGAAAATCTTTGAAATATTCAGCGAAATTGAAGATATTTGAACATGCCCGTTTCCATTGCGTTCATTAAATGCGGCACATTCGGTAAATTTTTATTCGAGATAAATAAGATGAGTTATTCTCGATGAGAATTATATTCGAGTTATATAAGTTTTAAATGATTCCGATGCAATAATAACGAGTAACGTGAAAACAAATAAAAGATAGAAATGATTTAAATAGAATTCTTATAAATAGGACAACTATTTATATTACTACTGTTACAACAAATGCATTACAAGATGAGCAGTTTTCAAAATATATTTCTTGAGATTCTATTTTTTTTATTTTTTGAAGAACATATATACTTTCTATATGTAGTGGTAAAATATTCACAAAGTTAATAAAATAATTTCTATTTGTTAATCCTGTACGTGCACATATTTAAACTGTTGGTATAACGACTGATCTGTATTTTTGCTACGTGTCCAATATTTTAGTGTGTTAATGGATCTTGCGAGAACATATATCCTCGTTTTCCCTTTCTCCGGATCCTCGATCAGAATGGCCTTTTTCTCATCGTTCCTGAAGAAAAGAAAAATTCAGTAGATACGCGAGTATCTTCTCTTGCTGCATCGTATAAGATATTGGGATGTATAATATGACAATAAGCATATGAATATTTTTAGGGTGTCCGTTTATACAAACTCTCTAAATTTCTTGAAGTGAAAACTGAACAATCTCATTCCAAAAGAGTGGAATCTCACTTTTTTAGAGTAAAATTGCACTCTTTTGGAATGAGATTGTTCAGTTTTCACTCCAAGAAATTTAGAAAGATACAAAGAGAAACTTACAGATTTAAGATTACTAATACGACGCCACCGTCGGGTGTAGAAAATGCAACACTTGCAACTCCATTCATGTTTTCCATCGTTGTGCCGATTCTCACACTATTAGGCGGAACATATCTGTTGAAGGAAAATTTAATTAACAATAACTTAGATCGCTAAAGTATTATGAAAATGTATCAACTCTAGCTATTTTATGAATTCATGTCGTGTTAATGTCATTAATATTACGAATATGTCACACACATACACACAGACACACACAATAATCCAAATATAAAAGAGCAACGAACTTTGAAAAATGTCCAAGCACGTAGAACATTGGCTGCTTATAAAATTCGTCCGCGGCACTATTGACTATTATAGGCGAATCAACGTAATTATCGATCCAATTTGGTCCACCAGACATATCTAAAGCTATATTCCAATCGATCCAAGAAGATGCCCAGTTTGATATGGTTTCCATAATGTTTTTCGCGTATATCTCACCACGCCTCCATGAACCTAAGATTACCTTTTGCTCTGTAAATAAGCATTATTTATTAAATTATACAATATTCGACAAATGCATTGATTCTTTCGGTAACTCGGTATATTTATGATATATAATAATATATTGTATATTATATAATATATATTTATAAAAATATATTATAACAGCTTAAAAAATATATAGAATGATAACAAAAGTACACTATTGCCAGAAAGTATTTTTGGAAATGAATCTAATCCAGAGAATTTTTACCATGTTTTTCTTTGATGAGCAATTATCGAGCATCCGAAGACAAAATGTGAAAAATTTGACGAATGACGCAAATGCGGCATGATGTTATAATTTTATTAGAAAGATTGATACTTTTTTATGTACGAGGAAGAATGGAGTAAAAAATACAAGATATTTTGTAGTTGTTTAATTTACGATGTTTGTGATGATAATAAAAATTTTCAATTTTTAATTCGATATCTCGATATTCATATAGGACGAAATAATAAATAAAAAAAATGATAAAAGATTTTTTGATTTGGTTTGCTTCTATAAATATATATATATGTTCCAATACTGGAGAACTCAGTTAACACTATATGCATAAAACATTAAATTTTTTGTTTTACTTAAACTCATTCTCATTAAAACTAGACCAGCAATAGAAAACTCTTTCGGATAAATTTATAATATGAAAATATAAATTAATTTTTACCAACCTTCCCAAACTCCTACGCAAGCTTCTGAGTATATTATTGACTTTTCCGGAAAATTTCTTTTTACTTCACGTAAATTATGTGGGCCAATTGCAGTATCGAAATAAAAATGGAGCGTAATTCCTGAAATGATATCTCTTGCTCTTTTGTCCTCAAATACTTTATTCGGCCAATCAGGAAGTACCAGCCTGTTTTCTTCCATTGCATAGATCTTAATGTGGCCGAAGCCCTTTTTTTGAAGAGTTGGTGACAAATACTCGATAATCCAGTCACGCTCTTCCTCAGGAGTCCATGTCATACTGGTAAAATTCAGTTCTGGCGGAATATAGATGTGACTGGCTGGCTCATTTTGAGACGACACACCCCAGAATTCCAGACCAGCATTACGATAAGCCTCAAAATATCTATATAGATACAAGAATAAAATATATAATTATTTATGGTAGTGTATATATTTATACATATATATATAAACTTTGATTATGAATTGTTCTCTATTTTCTTTATATATATAAAAATGTACTAATATAAATATCATTTTAATGATAATTTTCCTGATCAGGTATTATGAATAATATAAGTTAATATATAGAGATATTTGAATAATATATAATCACTTGGCGAAATAATCTGCCCATAATTGTCGATTTTCTGGATGTAATTTATCATGATTCATCCATTTGTGATTTACTTTCATCCAAGGGGGCGCGGTCCATGGTACGGTCAACAGCTTGATTTTATTTTCTTTTAATTCTTGAGCCCGTTTTATCAGTGGTATCTATTAATACTTGAGATATTTAATGAAACATATACATTATGTTTTAATTATTAGCTATATTATTCACTCTAGAAAGTTAACTTTAGGAACGTAAGAATTTTTTCTTTTACATATTTTTAAAAATATAGATTACACTTGTCTTGTACAATAAAAGGGCTAATAAAAAATTCTCTATTAAATGAATAAACCTTATAATCATAATCTTCCATTTGCAAATTAAAATTCGAAAGTGTAATGTCATTTTCTGTCATTGCGTAGGTATAAGCTCTTGTTGAAAAATCCGATCCACCCATTGGCGTTCTGATAAAGTTATAATCAATACCATTTGGCCCAAAGTAGCTTCTACAATTTGGGAAAGAAATTTAAATATGGAATTATTTCTTGATAAAAGTTATCACTTACAATACTTGCTAGATATTTGACAATCGTACAATCATTAAATTAGCAAAACTTTTTAATTCGAGTATTCTATGATATACTTTATCAAGTTGTCGGACGCATTCTGTGTCAGATTAAAAATATTTATAGCTGCTGAATCAGTCACTGCTCCACCAAATCCCAAGATTTCTTGATACATTTCTCTTTGGTTTACAATGATCTTTCCCGGCAGAAGTGAATTTACTTTCTTTTTCTTAATACTTCCGCGAAATATTTTTGTTGGGACGGTAATTATTTTTAAAAATTTTCGTAGTACACCATACTCTTTTGTTCGAGATTTCGGATCTGTTCACACATGCAAACAGACATATTTTTTTCTAATATTTTTAGTGCATATCAGAAAATTAATGAATCTTCTATATAAGAGACGTTATATGTACTCACTGCGTTTAGGTTCAATTTCTTTAAATAAGCCTTTCGATACGCGAAATCGTAAACCATTTTTATTTGAAGTTATTAAAGTATATTCGTCGAGATTTTGTGGTTTAATCGCGTCAGGAGTTTGATCGCATCGCTTTGCATTGCAGACGCAATAATGTCCATCATCTCCACTCGTACTCGAGCGGCGTTTGACACAGTCAATTGATGATGTAACTACATTTGTTAAAAAAAAAATATTAATTACTTTGCTATTACTATAGTTTTGCATATGTATTTCAATGATATGCGATACACATTTTTTTACGTATGAATAAATGAATTTTAAAATTGAACGTAAACATGTGACTTTAAATTTGCCAATTTGAATGTTTCAATATTGTTAGAACTAGAAATGCTTATTTCTGACTGTTATTTGGTGTGTGCATCTTATATTTTATATTTGACATTTTGAAAGGTGTCAAAATAGAAAATATTTCTGCTTTCATAAGGAAAGATTTTTAAAATTGCACATTATGTATAATAATATAGATAACTATCTGTACTTATATGTTGTTTTAATTACGTTTTTATATATTTTATAATATAAAGAATTATTTTTGTAAGCAAATATTATTTTCACATTTAATGTAAAATATATTAAATGTGCTTAAATTATAAAAATATCCGCGATAAAACTAATAAAAGAATATCTTAACAAAAATATACGGAAAACTGCGATAGATGAAATTAATATTTATATCAATTAGTATATTAATAACGCAATAAGCAACGGACACGAACAAAACGTAGTAATCTAGAGTACTTATTGAAATACAATTTAGATACAAAGTATAATTTATTATATATACCTGTCACTGAAATTGCAAAGAGAATGATCAATCGCCACATTATGACTGAATCGGCAAACGAGGATATGACTGTAATGTGAAGGTTGTGACTTTTATATAAATATTTTCACACCTGATATGAAACAAACCATTATAATGAACTGCTCATATTTACATTTTTGTACAGTAAGAGACATAAGTTTGATAAACAGAAAACTTGAAAAAAGATATGAAAAAGTGTAATTGAGATATTACATATAAAAATGATGATATAATTTCTTAATTTCCAAAATCGATTTTTTTTTTAAACACAAAGTTATTAAAAATATCTAAGTATTTAAGTCAAATACGTCTTATTGAACTTAAGAAAAAATTGTAAATTTGACTAACTAAATATGTTTAGTATTATTTCTATTTTTAAGTTATTATTTCTTTCATTATAATATTTAAAATATTGCTGGAAGGCTTGTTTTGATAATAATTAAAATTTTTTTTTTTAATTGCAAGCCTGACGCAACGGTGGTACACAAAGTTATTTTTGTAATGAAAACCGTGTGTGTTGTTCAATGTTATCCTTATTTGAGTTTGAACATTTCGATCCATGTGAGCCATCATCAGCAATTGTCAAATACATTAAAGTTTGCATTAGTGATATGTCAACCGTTTATCATATTTGTAACTTATAAATAAAAATGATACTAAACATTTAATCAAGTTAATCATTTTTTCTTAATCTATGTAAAATATGCAGCTTATTTGTTTAGCTACGAAATATATAGACTTTAATCTTCTAGCTTTATTGTACAATATATTAACGAGCAAATTTTTTTTATCATGTTCTATGAAATAAAAATTTATAATTATATTTTATTAAGATAAATTTGTAAAATTTAATAAAATTTCTTTAAATTGATTGCAGGTGTTCTCTTTTTCATGTGGCTAGAATGTGAAAGGAAGACTAAGATTATTTTTCTGCGTAAAGAATCAACTAATTATATGTATGGTTTCTGCAAGCCAATTATTACCGATAAGGAAATTTCAAGGTAAGACAAAATATCGATAATACATCGACAAATACATAATAAGACAAAAATAATAAAGACTTTAGACACATTATCGTTTTTTGTCATCGATGCTGTCAAGAATGTTCATTTCATTAATTTATTTCTGATGCTGATGATCAAATGGTTGTTTTACCATTCATATCTTTGCCTTTACAAGGAAATCTCGTACTCTTTGCAAAAGTTGATGAGTTTTGAATATAATAAAGACTAGAGAGAGATAATGTTTTTATATATAAATACTCAATTTTATTTTAAAGAAAGAAAGAGATTGAAACTCCCCCGTTAAAGCAAAATTAAATTTTTTGTGTACAGTAAAAGATATTTCATTGATAAGGTAAGAATTATGAAAAAAAACATTTTAAATAAAAGTTTTATAACTTTTAATAATTTTATACTGACCCGTTGAATATACAGGGGTTTTCAGACCATTTAACCCGTTAACCCCTTTTATTTTTTAAATGGCTCAAAATGATGAAAAACCGCGAAATATGTATTTGATTATTTCAAGAAGCTTGATATTCTTTTTCTTCATAATCTTGTAGAGATAATTATGAAGGCAAATGACAATATATAATTTCATTATAACTATGTAAAGTTAGTTTAACACTTTTTATTTTATTTTAACGACATTTAGATTTGATTAGTGTATAGCAGCGCCAAGTTTTTGCGAATTATATTTTTTTTGCTTTGCTTTAAATCAACTTTGTTACTTTTATTATTTCCTTTGATACAATACATACATATGTGAGCTTATATAATACTTTTAAAAATTCTTTATTTAAAGTTTTAACTACAATGATTTTAAAATATATTACAATCATATTTAAATACAAATACATAAAAAAAAACACTAAGTATAAAATATAACAATTCTACTTCAATTGTGTTTTGTATGCAAAGCAGTTGCAAATAAAATTATACTATTGCGTCGTGTATAAATTTTACATATAGGTCAGCGTATGTATTTATTCATTATTTTGTGTCGTTCTATCTAACTAAACTTCGATATTTAGTTGTTAAAGATATTTAGTCAATTCCGTTTAATATTTAGAAACACTTTATTGATTTTATATATAAAAATTGTTTATTGCCATATTGCCTTCATGATTTTATACATATTATATTTGTAAACTTATAGAAAGAAGATATTATCAGTAAGTATAAAACATTATAATGATAGAGGGATAAGATGCGTATAACGGTATCTAGTCTATTTCTGAAGAATATTTTTTGGGAGACAACTTTATTATATGATTGAATTTGGCGAAATTTTTGCTATTTTAAAAAGGTACGAAGAGACGGGAAGCTGTTTAGAAAAATATAACATGTGTAACAAAAATGAATGCGTTATAAAGTGTATTAAAAGCCATTTATATATATAAACTTTTATTTCAAATATTTTCTTATATTTTTTAGTATTTCCATAATTCAAAAACACGAATGCTGATTTTGAACTTCTCCAAATAAAATTAAATATTTACAAAATATATATACTATTTATACATTATAATTTATGCATTTACTTTTTGTTACAAATATTGTAATATATATATAATTTACAAAAATCGAAAGAAATACTTATTGTTAGTATTGTTCAAATATGGTACGGGAATCAAAACGAGATAAAGATATTAAGATTTGAGTATTTTTGTTATTAATTTAACAACAATCACTTATTAACTATCACAAGGATAACTCAAATCCTTTTATAGATTGTCTATTTTACATTTTATTTACACAAACGAAATAAGAACTATTACGAGAAATTAGCGAACTGAAATTATCACAGCACAAAGCGCAACTAATCTGAAAGTCTGAACTAGTCCGACAACATTCATGATACCGCATTTTAAGTAAGGATCATCGTACACAAAATGACATAGATGCATATTCATAATATAAGACTGTCTGAACCAATAAGCATCGAACATAAAGAGTCGTCATATTGATTTTCACAATATGCTTATTGGTCCAACCGATTTTATGCTATGCATATGCAGTTATGTCAATGTGTGCGATAGCCTTAAGAAATAATTTGCACAATCGATTGTTCATGCTTTATAGAACTCTACTGTAAAAGTCAGTTTATTGTTGCAACATGTGATGCAAACTTTTATTTTCATTGCTTTTGCTAACGAATCGTTCGAACTGTGCTTATCGGTCTTCTTTACAATTGCAATAGATTTTAGCATACAAATGATGTTCAATACATCCAACAATACATCTCCCAACTTGCATTCTTTTTGTTGTGCGTGTCTCTAACTATTTTGAATATATATATATATATATATATATATATATGTCTTCTACTGGCTTATTTTGATCGAACTTGTATCTTTTCTGACACCAATATATATTTTTTTTATTTAAGTGGTCTTTGAATTAATCAAAGAAGCAATGAAAAATTGTGAAATATTTTTTACATATTGATTTTTTCTACTTTCCACGATTCAACACATCTTGTTTTTTTACAAACGTATTTGTAATTATTTTACACATGCATACAACTAGTTAGAGCTAGTCGAGCATGTTGTCACGACAAGTGAACTAGATTCCATTAATTGCCGCGCGCGCACATATTCGGTCTTGTTTCAAGATTAAATTGAGTTTCTTTTGTAAACGGGGTCGCGTGGCCAGCCAGGCATACCTTCTGCCGTAGGGTAATCATTGGACCAAATATTCATTTAGCTTCGGAGCGCACCTATGAGAGCTTCTACAGTCTTAAATAATGCACTTTTATATATTCTCGTTGTGTCGCACGAGCAATTGTGACGAATTCATAGAAATAAATGCTTTGTTTAAAAAAGGCTTTTACGTGCAGCTATATATGGACATTAGAGGGAGAGGGATTACATAAGGAGGGAAATTTATAGAAAAGAATATACGTGATACCCCAATGAAAGTTTTAACATTTAACTGCAAAGAACCTATAATTTCTTAGGAGAAATTATTTGTGAAAATAATTTTCAAAAAGTTTCTTCTTTTTCCTTGTTTTTTTATAAGAAAAAAACAAGATATTAAATAAATTATTTAAATTAGAGTTCTAATTTGTTTTGAAAAATTTGGCTAATAAAGTCATCGAAGAAAATATCCTATCGAAGTTGCTTAAAAATGTCATTACGGTTTTTTTTGGAAGCTTTGTCGATGTATACGAATGTAGAATTTCGTATTAAATTGTAACAATGTTAATTGATAATAACGCTATAGTTCATTTCTCAATTGCCTTTAAAGTTAAAATTGCTAATATTGCCGGTCGAGCGATTAATATGATAATGAAATGAGTTCCAGAAATGTGTGGGCTTGATGTATTTATTAAATTATGCGAGATCATAATGAAACATAATTAAAAATAAAATATCGAACTTTCTATATTACTTTGTCCGATAAGCTAAACGTACATATATATAATTTAAGAAAGAAATAAAAGATAAAATAACTCTTGGTTTATTTGGCAAATATCAGATGGTCTATAATATTTGGTGTATGCTGATTACATTGTTTCGCACATCATGTGTAATAAAAGTGTTGATTTATTTACATTAAATTTATCCGACTGTAAAATTTCTTCACATCTGTTTAAACAAACTGAATTTTAGTCTCGTTCAGCGCGCAGCGGTTATTATTAATAAAAATTGTATCAAAATCAATTTTTAGTATTATTATATCAAGAATATCAGTATTAATATTGATAATATATGTGATATGTTTACATGTCATACTTATTTATATATTATAATAAAAATTCTGATTAAATTCGACACACTGGCAATTAAGGTGGATGCTAGATTTATTACGTTACGTTTCGACCATACAGATTGTGGTCCTTTTCAAACGATTACAGTATTTTTAACAATCTGGAAAGCCGATACAAAAGAATTATATATATATATATATATATATATATATATATATATATAAAATTATGCGTGAGAACAATAAGTCAATACAGATACTTACATTAAATATTACATCACATTAATTCTTTGGAAAGTTGTTTATTAAGTGTATTATAATTTAGTCATTATTTAAAAGAAGAAAACGGAAACAGACAAAACATCGCTTAAAACCGCATATTCGAATATAAATGAACGTGATTTTACATCTAAAAACAACGCGGTAATCTACCATATATTATATATATATATATATATATGGTAAGTTACCGCGTTGTCTTTAGATGTAAAATCACGTTCATTTATATTCGAATGTGCGGTTTCAAGCGATGTTTTGTCTGTTTCCGTTTTCTTCTTTTAAATAATGACTAAATTATAAAACACTTAATAAACAACTTTCCAAAGAATTAATGTGATGTAATATTTAATGTAAGTATCTGTACTGACTTATTGTTCTCACGCATACAATTATATATATATAATTCTTTTGTATCGGCTTTCCAGATTGTTAAAAATACTGTAATCGTTTGAAAAGGACCACAACCCGTATAAAAGTGTCGAAATGTAACGTAATAAATCTAACATCCACTTTAATTGCCAGTGTGTCAAATTTAATCAAAATTCCTATTATTATATTATTCCTGGTGAAGAATATCGCTTGGAACTTATTTATATTGTTCAATCATGTGAATTAAAAAAAGTATGATACGATCTCTGATAATATCAACTAGACGAATTATTAATAATAATAATTTAATGTAATGAATATAATAATTTAATTATTAATAATATTAATAAATTTTTGCAAGAAGAAATGCACACACATACGTATGTAAGCAAGATTCCACGTTATCGTTGAAAGTTAACAAAGTACTGTTTTTGAAGCTCATCCAAAAAGTTGCGAGCTTTCGAGAAACGTGCAATCCTCGAAGTCGTTTCTAACACTGAACTTTGTGCAAATACAAATAGGGTATATTTAGTACTAACTACGTCAAGTAGATTATATGGCATGTACGAATATGTTTCGTTTATTCATAGATTTCATATATATATATGCACATAAGTTTTGTTGAATTATTAAATAGTACCATTTATACATTCATTTGGATAAAAATCCGTTTAAATAGTACCACCATTTAATTTATACACCATTTGTTTCCAACTAATAATATTGATTTGACATGAAAAAATACTTATTTACTATAAGAAATTCTTTTCCAAAATAAATAAATATTTATCTATTTTAGAAAAGAATTTCTTATATTAAATAAGTTTTTTTTTATGGCAAATCAATATTATTAGTTTCAAACAAATAGTATATAAATGGTGGTACTATTTAAATAAATATTTATTCGAAATAAAGTTTTTTTTCAGTATACAATGTTTTGTAATACATACAAAAAACATTTGAGCATTAATTGCTTCAAACACTCTTCTCTATATGCAAATGACAATTAATTTAATATACATTAATTATTGTCATATATAACAAGATTTTTCTCGTCTAAAATAATATCTGTATGTCTCTTCTCTTATATATTAGAGTGGAGAACTCGTTAAAATTTTCTGTGACGCTGAATATTTTCCATAATCTACAACTTATTCATTTCGCAAATTAATCCACCGTAATCTTTATTCGGAAAGTTAATAATTGCAGCAGTATCGATTTTCCTGTTACGGTTCTGCTGTGTTTCTCTTTCTTACATGATTAGAACCCTTTTATTCTTTTCTTCTTATCCGTTCACCTCTATAAGGCCGGTAGGATATTAATGGCCATAAAACATTATCGATTATCCCTATAACCATTCGAGTCAGCTTTTCCCATCCGGTTAATATCAATAAAATTTACTAAATTACCCTCAATTCTTCTTTTTCCTTGATTGCGATGTTGAAATCTATGCGTATCCACTTACTGTCGCTTTAGCTTACTTTTAGATTATAATTGCAGCAAAATAAAATTTGGTTATATATAACAAACAACAAACATGTGAACAAATAATGCGGTTCACGCAGTGAAGTGTTTTTTAAATAATACACGCTATATAACCGATAAAATGTGAAACATGAATGCGCCATGAATTTATGTATAAATTCATGTAGCGTAGCGAGGATTTTAATTAGTTCAGCATTTTTAAGTTGTTGTAATGGTTGATTATTTCTAAAAAGGCTCGCGTGATTGTGATGTATTATTGATGTCAGAGAATAGAATCAATAGTGCGAATAGCATGATCACGAATAGAAAGATCATCCATTTCGTCTACAGATAGAACGAATAGGGCACGAGAGACAAGTACATCAGCATGTGTTCTTTTTTTCTTTTTTCACAGTGTATCTCTTACAGACGAAGAATATAAAGAATATATACAAATAGATATAAGACTAAAATATTTCTATTATCACAGAATTTTTTTTAAATAACGAAAATACGAAAATATCGAAATGACTCATTTTATTGATATAGTACTATTTTAAAATCGCGGTAGTACGAAGGATTTTAACATTCATAAATATTATCAGAAGATGTGCTGCAAAAAAATGTATTATTAATACAGTGCAAAACACATTTGAACATTTAAAGTACATGTAAATCAAATGTATATCAGAGAGCGCACATTTATATATATATATATATATATATATATATATATATATATATATATATATAATAAGGCCTTTTTAGATACTTTATAATTCGTAATTTAAGACAAATTTAAAACAGAATTTTCTCTTGAATTTTGTCACAAATTTAAAACAGAATTCTCTCTTAAATTTTGTCAGAAATTATATAGATTGTCTAGAAAGGTCTTAAAATATGTAACGCACAAAATTATAAATAAAGAATTCTGCCTCGACTTTTATGATAAATTACACATTGCCTTGAATAGGTTTTATTCAAATGAATTCAAGATAATAATACAATATTATACTACATTAACATAATATATTTTAATCAACTAACAATGCACATTGGCATTGTTTTTATTTCCATGCAAGTATCGCTGTTTTTATATCAGCTTGTCGTTTATTAAATTACACTGACGTTTTTCATGGTTTCTTGAGCAGTCACCGTTAAGAAAGCGAGCGAAACAGACGGTTGCAACACATACAAAGACGAGAGCGTTCACGCGAAAAATTTAGTACGAGTCCGAAGTGAAGGTTGTAGATCGCTTTTTGATGTCGCTCTTATCCGTCTTCTGCACGGCACAAGTCGGGAGGCGAATAGCGATCGATCAAAAATTGATGAAACCACGCTTGCTTGGGCGAGAGACAGTAAATTCGACGTCCAAAGTCGTGAGCCTCCGAGGCACCGATAATGGCGCCTGTGAAGATCGTCGAACGCGAAAATTGAAGGGGACGGGCCAACAATTTTCGCGTGTCACGCAAGAGTGCCTGAGAATGCATCTTTTATCTATTAGATCGCATCGCAAAATGAACTATCGTATATATAATTGCGTTTATAATCACAATATTGTTGCATAATGAAAGATCCGCCATATTTTGATATCCGAAACTCGCTCCTTTCCAAGTTAATTACTCTTCATTTTCATTTACTTCGGAAACTCCGGTTTCTTCGTGTCCAACGTTGAGAGGGAAGAGCATGTCGAGTCAAGTTTTCGTGGAAATTAACCACGAGCTGTATTAAAGCACGTCTGTAATTAGAAATCTTGATATCAAAACTAATAAAATTTTTCTTTGATGTTCGCAATAATATAATCTGGCAGTTTTTGTGCTAGATTTAATTTAAATATAGAAAAGATTCGAGTTAATTGCAAATACATATTCTTAAATAAATGCGAGTCTTTTAAAGATTTGACGAGTATAATTAGAAAAATACTAAAACTTATCGAAGAATTTACAGGAAAGCAAAATTAAAAAAAATTGTTTCAATCCTATTATTTGAATATCTTAAATTCTGGATAAGTTATAACGTTAACTAATGTGATTATCTATGATTGATTATCTAAATGTTCGATGCAACGGCACAATATGACAAACTTTAGTATTTTTTGCACGATGCAACGAGGTAGATTAAGACGTCGGATTTCGCATGATGGGTAGTCGACAAGAGTCACGAAGCGCAATTCTCGTCGGTTAATCTCCATAAACTCGGCCGCGCCGGGATGCACTCGCGAAAATCCTTCTGCGACATGCGCAACATTACGAGTACGATGTGAGTTTGTTGCGGGAATTAAGGAAGCTCCGAACTCCAAATTGGCGACATGCACGTCCGTTCGTTTGCATAATAAATGCTCCGCCGGCATCATAACGATTGCAGAAAAAGAGTTTACCACTGAACAATCAGTTGTGATTATAAAAACGAGTAAAATTTGATTTTAAACTGACTAATATTATAAATAAAATTGTTTCAAAAGCTCATTAATAATGATAATCAATTCACGTAGCGTCGTGTGATTGCATACAATTGTGCACATTTATTTAAAGACATTGCACTATTTAATTCATGCGAATTATGTCAAAAGATGATAGAATACAGGCAGAAATCGCGAGGGAATATCAATTCATTTTCCGTCATTTTCTGGTATACAGTCCGTTGCACTTTGACATACTTCAGCCTGCTGTTTATTTTTTATCTTACTTCTTTTGGCAACCGTCTGTTTCGCTTGATCTACGTCAGAAAAAACGTGTATTAATTAAATTACACCCTGATACGGAAGAAAGAAAAGAGAGCGTAGGAGAAAGAATAATATGTCGCTTATTGTTAGTGCTGAATTCGAGTCAATTCATTCTTTTTTTTTCTCCTACCCTGTTTTTGGCGATATAATCGCGGAAGAAGACATACTTTTACATGTACACATTATTTCGACGACATCCTGTATCTTACGTTGATGACCCGCTTTGTGATATTTTTTGGTCGCATTGCCTCAACGAGAGATTTTCACGAGATTTACAGCTTTCTGAATTTATCCTCCATTTCTCCAGTATCCCGCGGAGAATGTCTCTTTTATCATTTCAGTCGGGAGGACCACCTTCCATGTGTGATACTTGAAACGCGCTCACTCGAATCCTCCCCTGTGTACGATCGAAGATATATCTTGTCATCATTCACGTCTTAAAAAGGTGTGGTTTACAGGGTTACTGTCTATTCTCCCTTTCGAATATATACAAATAAGCGCGATCTCGTTTTTTCTCCTTTCTATAAATGATTCTCGTTTAAAGAAATATCATCATCAATCGCGTTCCATCTTATTACAGAACATTGACATTTCGTATTAATCTTTTATTAAATGTCCTTTATACTTTTTCAACAATTAGAAAATTCACTCTGAAGTATTTTTCCAATATTGATATAAGTAGAGTTAATATTCGCCTTTTTCAATCTATCTATCTGTACAAAGTTGTTGTTAAAGACACAACATAATTACTTTCGACCGATCCAGTCAGCTGTTCGTTAATGACATTGGTTACCAACGATTCGCGATGAAAATTAAATAAACGGAAACGGTACGATATAAAATAACGTATAGTTGTACATTTCGTTATACATATATAACGTGACGAATTTATCGTGTTGCCCTACTTTCCATACCGAATCGTTTCTGAATGTGACTGTGATATATCCATATCGAGATCAAATTTGAGATATTTCCAAGCGGCGTTAATGAGATCCTTTGTCACTCTTATTGTCATTTCATGCTTCTTGGGGTCCGCCCGGCATCTTTTTCATCTCAATTTCGAAGATCACTCATCGGCCGTAGACAAAGCGCTGGCGTAAGCTAACTTCCCTTATTGTCCGACCGCAGATCGAGTACCACTACTGATTGTAAGTAGACTCATCCCTTCGTGATCAGCCGCGAATGACAGCAAAAAAATACTTGTCGTTTATTCGCGCCTTTCGCCTTCGCCCAGTTTTGTCCTTGCCATTGCCCTCGCTCATCTTGATTTAAATCCCATTCTATTTTACTCCTTTCTCCCTTTGGTTAAATAAATTTTAACTTGATTCATTTATTTGATTCTAACGCAAATATAGCAACGGCAGACGGAAGTATTTCGAGTATTTTTAAAATGCAATTCTGGAAATAAGATCTTCCGCACGGAGAGAATTTTCTCTTAGAATTTACCCTGAAAATCATGGTAATTGTGGGATAATATAGCGTTGGAAGAATTTTATAAGAGTTTCTCTGATTAATATTTACCACAATAAAAAATATTAATATATGTACATAGTAAAATTAATCAAGTATATTTTATCGTATTGTGGTAGATATTAATATTTTTATTGTGGTAAATATTAATCAGAAAAACTCTTATAAAATTTTTCCATTACCATATTGTCCCACGATTACCATGATTTTTTTAGGGTAAATTTTAAGAGAAAATTCTCTCTGTGCGATCTCATATCATAGAATTATGTTTACAATAATAATAATTATAATAATATTAATTGCAAAACTATTTTATATCTTTTGAGAAAGCCTGGTTTAACGAACATGCTAGACTTTATTGCAACGGTAAATTTTCATTGATAATGGGAAGACAAATAATGAAGTAAACATGTTGTAAATGGAGATGATTAATTGAGATCCGTATGATATCATTAGACATGTAATGTATATTACTGCATCTTCTACGTCACTTATCTTCCATATATACTGCCGTAATTAAAACAAACATATGGCGTCTCTAGTGGTATGGCAATGTCTGAATTTTCCTACTCGATACGTTGAGTAAGCAGATTCGATAATCGGCAAAGTTTTGATCCACCCTCGGGGCTTTATTGCCTTCTCTTGCGGCCGACTATGTTTGTAATTAGAATCGTTCCAAACTATCCGGACTGTCCAGTGGCACCGTGAATGTTATCCAGACACATAGTGGCCGCACAATGGATATTTAATCTCAGTTTTCCCATCAGAGGAGACCGCATTGAAATGATCGATCGTTCGCGCGTTGCTTTTTAGTAAGCAGGTTTAATCTATCGTAACTTTTAAGTTTTGCGAGTTTTCCGCTATGCGCATATCTTTTTTCGATTAAAAATATGTATATTTATGTAAAATATATCTGACATATCTCTTACAGCATGTTATGCTCTCTTTATTTATATGTAACGAAATATAAATATATATGTCTTTCTCTTTCACATTCTTCGTCATATTATAATAACTTTACGCGCGTGCCAAGAATTCGAAAAGTCGATATCAGATGCGTCACGCTAACACATTTTGCTTCCGCGATAAATTGATTAAATTCCTGTATGATATTTCTAAAGAAATATTTTACGAGTAATTATTAATTGTGCGAGCCACAATAATTAAATTTGTTCTTATCGGGAAATTAAGAAGAAATTAATTTATTACAAAAAGCAATACGGCAAGCAAGTAACTAATTGCGTTGTTTGCATCAAGTTTTATAAAATAATTACATTATTAATTTGAAGAAAAATATAATTACGTTAAATGGCGTTATGATTGATTTAATTAAATGTCTGAAGGTGTATGGCATCATCGCCAATAGTTGTATAATAATAATGTTATTAAACTCATGTATATATGAGAAACTGACACAAAGTTAACGAGCGAGTTCGTAATCGCGAAAAGCGACTTACACTTGATACACTATACACCTTCTCTGTATATTATCAAATATATTAAGTTAATATTAATTACGGTACATATGTATCGTATAATCATTATCATATATCACACATATACGTTTACATCAGAAATTATATTATACTATAATTATTGGAAAATTTTAATTTGCAAGACATGAGTAGATTATTGAAGAGGATTGTTAAGGATGAATTTAATGAATATCATCACATCCGTCAACAATAAAAAAATTAATGACTCGTCTAAGGAGATAAACCGAGAAAAAAAACGCAACAACGAATATAGAAGCGAATGAAACAAGAATCAAGAAAATCCAAACTGCTCAGATTAAAAACCAATAAAGATTAGGTGCGGCTCGGGTCAATATGCATTGCAAACTTGCATTTTCCAAGCTTAATTAACCAAAACCGTATATTTTAACTGATGCAGCCTGATTTTTACATCATCTATTATATAACATTTAAATAATCAATGTTATTAATTTGGCTTCTCCAAAAGAAGCACATTTCTATACTTCTGAAGAACTATGGAGGGTTAAAAAATACATCTTCAAACCACGATCAAATGCAATCTCTACACAATCTCTTGTATCTCTCAGCTAACTTTATTCTCATATAATTATCTCGAGAGACTCATCAAAGATATCTCGAAAAAAATAGCCAAGAATCAATGCAACCAAACGTTTGCGGTGAAGGAGACAAAACCGCGCAGGACAGCCAAGCCGTCGACAGGACTAGCTAGAGCAGAGATGTGCACCATGTTCCGGTCGCGGAGGCTGCGCGGAAAAATCGATAGCCTACGCTCTCGCCGGCAGCGGCGGCGGCGGCGTCGCCGTCGTCGTCGCCGCCGCTGCCGCCGCCGACGCCGACGCCGCCGCTGATGTCGGGTAGCGCGATGGAGTCTGCCCGATGGCGCAGTCAACGACGGGACCGGCACCCCAAAAGACCACCCCACGCAGTTAAACCCATGTTCGCCACCGCTTCTTTCTGACTGGCGCCCCCTCGAGAGACATCGCACTCTCGATCCGTTTGAATAGTCTCGGCCTGTCTCGCACGAACGTTTTCGCGAGGCAAGGACGACCGATTTGAATCGTATTGTATATATTTACGGGATAAAAAAAGTGCATGCAATGTGGGTATGTGCGTATCTGTGTACGTGCGTGCGTGCCTGCGCGTCGCCGGCACGTTGACACCTTTTTCTTCCTTCGCCTTCTGTACCCCGGGACGCGAAGGAACCCGCGAGGAAGGGTGAGTCGCGTCGTAATTTTTAGCCGGGTCGACGACCTCGAACCCCCCGAGGACGCTCCTCTCGGCGAACCTGCGGCTAGGCTGCGGAAACTGACGCCGGTGAGTTCCTCGGCGGACCTGAAGGAGCTCTATTGCGAAAATGCGGGCGACGTGCGCCGCGAGGTGAAGAGGATTTGTGCGTAATGCGGCTCGCCGGAACGAGTATCCGAGTCATATACACTCGCGAGGATATTCGCCGAGATAATCTGGAGTATTTGCCCGTGGCAATTTTTTTTTCTTTCTTTATTTTTCGCATTTTTATTGAAGTGTTCTCTGGTGATGAGAGAGTACGAACAATGGATAAAAGTTTTGCGCGAAACTATAAATGCTTTGCAAATGCGGATTTGTTTTTTCTCTTGCGCGTATATACGAGAACGAACTTTGTGAAAATGATCTCTTTGTGAATTCTTGATATAAAACGCGAGAAACATGCTTCTGCCAGCGATTTACTTGCATATCCGTAAATATAATTATCGTCGCACAAAGAATTTGTTTGTAATTTGTTTCACGTAAATTTGTGCGTCTAGACTCGTGAGTTTTTGAATTTCTCGTGTAAACTACGGCGATGCTTTTGCCGTTTGACGAAAGAAGGGTTTTTGTGTGAAACGACGACACGTGGTCTGATCTTTTGAGTTTCTATGTATTTGAGTTTCCTCTCCAACGAGATGTAAAGTCGCGAATCCTCCGATACGACCCTGCGATACGCGCCTTTTCGAGGACATTGACCTCATGCTTCCGCGTCTGTCTGGCTAGTTTATCTGTTTTCCCTGCGTTCAAACGTCCTCGAACCATTGAATTTCGATAGTGCGCATACCATACGGATGCAAATGCGAAATATTTTTCGCTAAGACACTCTAAAGGAAAATTTCACAGCGCATTGCGATGCAACCTTTATTTTCCTGTCCGTTCGTTCTTTGTCGGATATTAAATGTATCGCTTAGTATTGCTCTATTATCGTTTCCAGAAAGAAGTCTGACAATCCATATATTTGTATCGTGATGTTTAGTAAATGTATCCTTAGACATTCATCATTAAATCAACTGGGTGTTAAATTAATGGGTTAAATTAATGATATACGAAAAGTCTAACGATGTAAATCTATCGTGATTTATAGAGGTTGCAGCTTTTTCCAATCGATATACCTTTAGTTGTTAATTGTTTCTCGAATCATTTCGTATTGCAATATATTTTCAAATTGCCGTCATAATTTCTCTGCCAAATTGACCTACTAACACGAATTTCGCGTTTGTGATTTATGTTTCTTTTCATTTCATATCTTTTTATATGAACCAATTAGCGTATACGGAATTTGTCATTTGCTCGCTTTGAATTTGCATGCATACGTAGGTAGGAGGTCACGCGATTAAATTTTAATTTTTCATTTGTATGTTTAATTATCGCATTTATTAAAATAACGGTGTAATATAATAACAATATAAGATAACAATAGAATAAAAGAACAGTGAGTCACTATTTATAATTAAATTATAGGTCGCGAATAACACGAAATAAAAATACTTAAAATCATATATAATCAAACCTTAGTGTGTACAAAATTTTAAACTTGTTTAATAATTTTTTTTAAGTAGTTAATAATTTAAAAAAAATTTTATTAAGACTTTAAAGGGTAATTCCTTTAACTTATAATTAGAGTTCGACGTCCCTTTGCGAATAATTAAAATATCCGCCATAAAACAGATTATGACAGGCTCGTCATTTGTCATCGCGATGACACATCGGGGTATAATCTAATGCATCGTAATTGACGATTTCCATTTTCTTCCTTCTCTCCCAATATCTCCGTTCTCGCGATGTTTTCTCTTCGAGAAAGATTAAAAATCCTGAAGCCTAGATATTACGAGCTTTGAAAGACACACATATTTTATAATTGTGCAAGTTAATTCCTACGCGCGACTCTCTTAGACACATTATGAATAATAATTTTATTTCTCATCTCTCGTCCGTTTACTTGTTCCTTAAATGAAAGTCCGAGTCAGTAACGAGCAGACGAGCGCACTTCAATAAGTGAGTTAAATACAGCAGCGAAGTAGCTAGACAATTTTGCTTGATAAAATTTTTTTCTTAAAGATATCACTTTTATACAATATATTAATTTTATGCGATAAGAATTTATTATTAGAAATTATCGAAATTAAACTAAATTAAGGTAAAAATTAGTTTTTACTGTAATTGTTTAATTAATTACTAGCGAAAATGCAAAATACTAAAGAAAATAGACTTTAAACTATATATGTTATTCATTGTTTCTTCAGATAACAATGGTCAATGCGGATAAATGAAAAATTCTAAGAAATAAATTCACAATTGGATAATTTCCGAAATTAATTAAAGAACCATATTTTGGTGAATTATCGTTTCCGATCACGTTGCAGTGATACATTTTATTACTGCCGAATTCGAAATGCGTTCTTTCTTACGGCTATCTCGAGCCATTGGCTAAACCGGTTCGACTGCTTTGTGGCAATTTTGGCGTACGAAAATAAAAATTGCTCGATGTTTTTCGATGAGAGATAGAAAAGTGGAGACATACCAACGACGTCCCACAAAGTTCGTCATTGTGTCGTGTAATTTTTGTCGCGAAAATGTCGATCACGCGCGAGGTTTGTTCATCGAGATATCAGAAAAATTCTGTCGTTTCTTCGAAGAAAATGATCGTTTCTCAGATTGAAGGTACACAAGTTTCTCGCGGAGCATCGCGAGAAATAAAAATGGTTCTTACAATCCTACGTATTTCGGAGAAAATGAGATCAAAGAAATATTTTTATGGCGACTTTAAAAGATCGTAAGTTTTTCGAAAAGGTAAGACACATGAAAGTGCCACCGTAACGTAGGAGCTTCTTCTTAGGTCGCAGAGCCGTTTCCTTGTCGTAGGTCGATATTTGTTATCGGGAAACAGTAGAGAGCCGTAGGTGTCTGATGAAACGATATGGCGGATATCGGGATAAATTACAAACTGACAGCACACTGAAAACGTTACGATGTTCACGACATCGTTACGTTGTTCAGTGGCATCGTCACATCCGCTGCAAACTCTGAATTTCTCATGAGGTTCGTTGCACCGCGAATGCCATTGCGACCTATAAATCCCTAGGGTTCGCTATTATTCGAATATGAATAGCTTTTTCATCAAAAAAACCAACAAAACCGAGAAACTTCTAATCAATTAGGTATGCTGTGGTTTATATCTCAAATCAATATATATATATATATATATATATATATAACAGCGCAGTATTTCGCAATATTTCGAAAAATAATTATGACATTTATTTTTCAAGTAAGCTTACATCGATCTATTTACAATTGTTTATTTAAGTAGAATTCGCAATTATTTTCGCAGATTTGCTTCTAACAATTTGGTTGTTAGAAACGTTATTATGAAATGGTCTATTTAGAATGCTTATACACATCAAAAGATTTATGTGCTAGAAAGATGGTCGAATAAGGGAAAGACGTGGGTTCGAGATTTGAGAAACAAGAACGAAGTTAAATCTGCGCTGCTTAAATGGCTTCTCGTGATATCTTGTTGAAACGACCAGTGTGTCTCGGTGGACCAATAAAGACTAGCTTTTTGTTTTTCTGTCTTTCACAATGAAGAGAGAACTTATTTCACGTATAATTTTCGATTCTATCATACGTATATATAAAAACGCAAAAGTTTCGACGTAAACGGAACAAAGGAAAAGGCAAAAATGCTAAAAACAAGATGATTCAAGTATTTTCGACCGTAAATTGATACGAAAAACATGAAAAATTTACATAATGCTAGTTGATGGATTTTTTGCCATAAAGTATTTATATAAAACACTATGTGAAAAAAAATATAACGTACATTATTAACAATAATAAATCCTTTGATAGATTTATATAATACTGAAAATCTGATGTAATAAAACTAGACTCTTGCATCTATTTTTTTGCCAACAAATGTATTTATAGACATATTGTATTAATAGCATGTAAAAAATGTAAACTTATTAATGATTGTGTGTATGCGTGGTAGCCTTAAATAGCTACATAAAATTACATTAAAAAAATCTAAATAATTGCGCAATATATAGTTTCGAATTATATTACAGTGACATAATAAGGGAATGAAAATTGAAAACCATAAAAGATTTTTTACGACATAATCGCTCGACATACACGAGTATTATTTCACGTAAATTTTCCAGAAGTTATCGTTCTCCTTGAAGAAAGAGACCTTAAAAAAGGGCGATCTCTCTCGACGCGGCGCGCGATGAACATTTTTATTGGAAAAGAAAAAACGTGCGAGCGAACTTTTCTGAAAGAAGAGGAACAACAAGAGTGAGCGAGAGTAAAAAAAAAAAAAATATCTGTTGATAAAATGACAAGGGATGGAGCTGCCGTCGAATAAACAATTTTATTTATTCCTGCAATACGGAACAACGAGCTTGCCCTCGGTAAAACGGGAACTAATTAAGTGAAAATGGGAAGATACCGAGGAGCAAACGAGTCGCGCGCGGAAAGTGCCTGCGGATTTTCAAAATGAAGTGCATTGCAAATTCCGGTGAGAAAACACGCGAGAATCATTTTGACCGCGATCGCTCGGAGAATCACGCCAGATGGAAGCTCTAAGACATTATTGCGCATTCGGCGGAATTGCAAGAACGTCAATTTCTTCTCTTGCGGATCCCTGGCGCGCTTCTGGAGAATGGGCGAGACTGGATTCCGTGAACGACAGGTGTGGGAGGAACACCGGAGTCGCCAGGTAAGAGATATCTCGATGATTGATCATCTCATAAATGTTCCGCTCCAGCTCTTTGTTCTTGTCTCGCGTAGCCAATCGAACCGGATCTTAATTATACGGAGAGGAAAATTCTTCTGAAATCACTTTGATACCGGATAACTCTGTGAGGCCGCACTCTTTAGATCTACTATCGATTTTATTTCTCGAACAAAAAGAGTTTGCCTCGCTATGGTCTCGCGATCTTCAGTCTCACACAATTGCGTTTTTAACTGATAACACTAATTAATAAAAATTCTCCCGCTAACATTAAGGAATAACTGCAGCTCGTGCAGCTTAAAGAGAATTGCATCTTTATGCATAATATAACCGCGCCGCTGTTTTCATTGCAATACTTAACGTTTAAATGTGTATATGTCACTCGTAAAAGGCAAAAATACGAGTCTTGGTAATTTGTTATGTTTACTATCGCAATTTCAGCTCGAATAGAAAGCAAGATAGAAGAAATTAAACCGCCTCTTTTTCTTTTTTTTCCTCACCGTCGCGAGTACGCTTATCCTCGTTTCTCTTGTTGAGCTTTTTTTCTGCGGACATTTGAGAGGGACACGCGAGGAAAAGCCGTCGAGTGCCCAAAGAAGAAGCTCGGCATCAGTTGACCTCGTTGCACTTTTTTTCCGTAACATGTCGTATAGCTTTTTTTTCTTCCCTCCACAGACGAGCAGGGGAAACGTTTGTTCCTTGTCGTTCTTCTCTCCCGCGGAAAATTCTCCGTCGATCTCCTGAGGACAACGACCCGGCGACGGTTGCATTAAACAGGAGATTTATTTTCATCTCCGAGAGAGATAGAGATATCGTTACAAAAGCGGCGTTGAATTGAAGAAAATTTCATTATGCGTCCGAGCGATGCACCGGATCGAAGTTTCGTCAAATTTTTATAGGGCGTACAGAACAGATATATATATATATATATATATATATATATATACATATATCCACACTCGAGTAAGATTTTCTTGGTTGCGAGTATCGATTTCCGTAACACGCGTTACGTCTCGTTCAAGTCGCCCGTTGCACCACTATGCAGTTATAAAGTACGTTCTCTTACGCCATTCTCCGTATCGTCATCTCTCCTTCTTGTTCTTTTTTCGAATTTTTAATTTTCACACGTTTCTCTAGGATTTTTTTAAAAAATAGAATTTCGAAGGCAGTCATAATTTTTGAGGGTTTAATTATTACTTCAAATAAAAAAAAAATATATAGTATATATACCGAGCAATGTAAATTTTTTTTTTTATCGCACCTTCAATTTTCAGTAGATACTACTTTGACATTTGTGTTCTATCTAAATATAATTTTTATCTGACAAAATATAATGATGAAATAAATGTCAATATTTTAAATTCACTATTTTCGTGCGTTTATAAAAGGCTATTGAAAATACTTGAAATTCATATATTATTGTCAGATAAAATATCAAATTTATTTTGGAATTGGAAATTGAAATTTAACTGAAATGAAACAAAATTGATTTGAACAATAATTTTATAATTATCTTGCATATATTTTACTTCTTCAGTGGTGTGTGTTTTCTGTATTATATACATATATATAATACATGTACATATAAAATTATAAATAGAATGATTATATATTTAATTTTGTCGCTACTTAACCGTCTAAACCAAATCCTTTAAAATCAAAAATAATAATATATATTTAAAGAAATTATAAAATAATTTTAAAGATAATTATATAATATTATATGTAATATAATTTGACATGTTATTATATGATATGCCATGAATATAACAATTCGATTCGATTGAATATTCCATAATGAAAAAAACAACAGTTAATTTGAAACACGGAAAATGAATCGCGTCACACATAGCGAACGTCCTTCGCATGAAATATTCAGCATCTATGATAATCCACTTGATAAATTTGTACTGTCGCGCTTAACTGTAGAATGAGATTTAATTTCTGCAGCCTCGAGTATATTTTCTGTTTCCGTTTAACGGTTTTTCCTGCGACCATAACACGTTGTTAACGAAGGGGTTTGTTTGATCATCACGCGCGACACGCTTGCGAAATATTTTCAGCCGGTACTTCCAATCAGGCTAATAGTGTTTCGTCGCGGTGAGCTTCTACGAGAGCTTTTATGTAGGAACACATTGCCGCTCATATGTACATGTGCAGTGCAATGTGGTGAACGGTGGTAGCCAATCTCATTACAGTTTACGAATTGTTTTTGGTTCACGTTGAGTTGCAATATGCGTAGAGCAGCGTTCACATTTGTCCGTCAATCCCGTTTATTTCCAGCGAAAATGAAAGGAATGAGATCGTGGGGAGAATACAATTGGAAAGTTACTGTTTCAGTACAAAAGTGTGCACTTTCCCACTCCGCGCTTTTTTCGCGTAACCGCGCCCGTACAAAGAACGGATAACCATATTTGCGTGAAAAAAAATGTTCATAAAATTCATAGCAAATTGTCTGTTGACGTGCAACTAATATAGCCAACAATTCACGTTGCAACTATACGGATTTTTACCAACTGTATATGAATCGTCAGGACGAAGTTTGGATTCACGCAAACAGTCGATGCGCAGCACACGCGGATGGATTTCGCGTGGAACATGCTGTTGACACGCGTTTGATAAGGACACTTTTCGCCCATTGAGGGCGAATAAAAGCCCGCGCACTGCAACTGTCGTTTATGCGCCTCGCCGATAAATTTGAGCGCGCCATTTCTTTTTGTTGGCGTCTCTCGTACATACTCGTTCATATTGAAATAATGATGCAGTTGCATAACGCCTGGTACTTTGCGTGTACACGTCTGTTTGCTCACGCGAATCGAATTCTCCTTTCCGCGCAATATAGACAAGGACACTCTGCTGCTCTCATAGACTTTAATCGCGAATTTCGCTCGTCCGATCGTGTTTTTAACACACTTATAAAGATATGAAAATTTACATGTAATAGTCATATTTCTTTGTCGCGATTTAGGGACATAATTAATGTTACGATATATTTATCAAGCTTTGGAGGAAAGATGGAAGGAAAATCATCTGCTAAAAGTTTGAAATATTTTCAAAAATCTTCACGAAAAATTATTCTCAAATGCGTTTCCTCATAATCGCATTTATTTTATTCATGGACTCAACTTGCAATTTTCTTTGCACCGTTTTCAATTAATCAATGCTCATCAAATACCTTACAAATTATTTAAAAAATTTAAGTACATTATTTCTAGAGATTGAAATAATATATTATGCGATACATATTATAAATTTCTAATTAATTGTAATCATTTATAATTACAATTACAATAACTGTAAAAACAGGCTTTTGTAGGATATGGAACGAAATTTCGTTGTGCATTATTTAGTTTCGAGATAGAATCGTTGGTAGAGATGATTAATAACTTTGTAGTTATAGAAGCATTCTTAACGTTCTAAAAACATCTAACTTAGAAGAAGCATAGTTTCGATTATGCTTGCAAGGCTCCAGCTGCCACACGAGCTTGTCAGACGGAGCTTGCAACAAAGAGCTAATTCAACAAGATGAATGATTATAACATGAGAAATCCACAATAATATTGTTTCAAATTTTCAAATCTTCAATCATTCTCTTTTCTTAAATCTGAATTATTACATTGAAATTTACCATTTTCATCAGTTGACAGTATTCTGGAATTTTTTGTTAAATTAAATTGTACTCTTATAAAAAACGCGAGATTAAATTGTTTGTAAGTATTATATCGTATTAGTGCGATATATGTAATTTAATTGCAGTTCTGAGGATTGTGTGACATCTATATTAACATTTTTCATCACGAAATTTTCACAAGCTTCTGCAAAATATTTTCTTTATTTTATTTTTCTTGTTATTTATATGTATATAGCATTTTATAATTATTCTTTAATCACACACATACACACACGCGCATTAGATTTTAGTATCAAAACATGTACATATATTTACATAAATTAATTTGTGCACAAGCATTCAATTATAAGCCTATTTTTATATTTTATGCTTTTTAAACTTAATTATCTACTCATGTGCAGCATTTCTTCTGCTACTAGATATCAATTAACATAATGTTAATTCTAGAATCTATCAAACTTGTTCGTTCGATGAAACCGAAAAATGAAATAAATCAAAAAATATCTTTCAATTATTTAAATCAGTTTTGATAGCTTGCAATCAAATTGATGTTCTTCAGAAAGATTGCATTCTTTCGAGCAATCAGTGCGTGCGAACTGAAACATGTTTGCGCGATGCGGTTGCGATCAATACAAAAGAGAAAAGCGCGCGCGAGAGAGAGAGAGAGAAAGCAATTTATAACCGAGCGCGAGAACGAGACGAATACTGTTAAACACTCTCTTGTAATAGCGAACGCGCTATCTCGCGAACGAACTTTGGGACATACCGTGAGTCTAGTTTGCCGAGAAAGGAGTTTTCGAAAACACCTGTGAGAAACTGATATCTTATGCCAAGGCTGCACGGTAGTCTTACGCATACTTATAGGAAGATGCACGACTAACAATAAGAAGTATAATATTTGCGATCTTCGGGCGCGCGCTCACACTTTTAGTTATTTATTATAAATTACTCAGGTAGAATAATGTAACATTTACTGCGAGATCTGCTTTAATTTGCCGCGCAAAAAGAGTGAAGGTTTACCATTTTTTGAAATATGATATCATGATTTGAGTTTATTGCAGCCTATTGCGAGACAGTCTCTTCATCTCTGTAACTATAACTGATGTTGTTGATTCAAGAGATCGTTTCAGTGTTTGTGAAAGAATTCAAGAGATTATTTTTAAGCCGCTTTCCAAATACCCGAAAGAGTATGAAAAAGTTTTTATAGGCTTGATATAATAATCTTTCCGCAGCTTTGTAACTCCGCATAATGTTCATCTTTTTTAAAAATATAAATTTAAATAAGATATAAATAATTTCTTCAATTATAATCGTATTCAACAAATGCGCGCGTTACCTTTTATAAGCTTGTATCACAACATGGCCTGCAAATAACAAATATATTATTATTATTGCATTAGCGGGGGCGTAATATCGCTTCATAAGTCAAGCGTATTGTTTATTTGTTGTTATATTTCTGTTAATACGTTATCATTTCGAATGCATTAACAGTAAACCGGCGTCATGGTTTGTTAAATGCATTAGTTTGAGTGAAAAGTGACGAGTTGCAGCCGTCCCTATCGAGCCCATTTTCGAAACTAGGCAGGATCGCACACCGTATCATTTTAACTAAACCGTCGAAACTCTCCAGAAACTGCGAAATTCGTTTCACGAGTTCGCCCATTTTCGTGTACACACCTCCGGCGCATTCAAATCGAAGTTGCCACTTCCTATTCCGATTGTGATCGGCATGTTACTCTCAGCCATACTTCGTTATTCTGTATAGCGACGGCGAACATGTGTCGTCTCTCTCATCTATTTTTCTAGTTTTCAAGAACCGTAAGACACCTCTGTGAAATGTGTGTCACTTAGCTTTAGTGACAAGCCGACTAATTTTTAATCTCTAAAGAGCTGTTCTTTATTACCCTCTCGTTATCTACCATCTTTTTTTTTTGAAAAAAAATCTACGACTAATCTATTGAAAAAGAAGATGGACTTAAAATGAAAATTCGATAAAAAGCTTATTAGGCAACTTATGCAAAAAAGTTTCTTATTCAATTATATTTAGTTTTGAAACTTATTTTCTACTTTTAATAGAAAATAAGTTAGGGCCACAACTTTTTACAAGCGTATTATTATACGTTTGTAGGAAGTATATAATTAGACCTAAAAAATTTTAATCGGCATCATCGCAAAAATATTCGCATTTTTCTTTTCCATCAGACAAATAAGATAGAAGCAATATCCCTTTTAGTCTTACCTTTGTCCGTATATTCCATGGGGAAATCACTTACGAAATTGCATAACCAGATTTGACCTAACTTTAATTTACTATCATGTTCGAGCGATGAGACAAGTTGCATTACGCGATTAATCGCTTGGCTAAGATTCCAGAAAAAAGATTACGATGGTAGTGATTAATATTAACGAATTCGTGACGCAAATATCTAGTTAGGTAAGCATTACGTTTTTGTGAATTTAATTACAAAAATAAGTACATATTGTAGAAGTATGGTAATTGTATAAATATTAGTTTATACAATTACCATAAATATTAGTTTATACAATCACCATACTTCTACAATCTGTACTTATTTTCGTAATTTTTTATTTTAATATACATATATATTATACACACAATATATATAATTGGCATAGCTAATACTATTTATTTATATAAATTATTATAATTATTAATTGATTATTATTAAAATATTTATTAATAGATTTGTTAATATAACCACATTATATAATCACAAAAGTCTATCTTTTTTTCTTTTTTTTATAAGTGTTATTAATACTTTTTCCTTAATTGATAAAACTTATGAAATAAAGAATAACAAGAGCTTAGGGATGAAAGAATGAAAGATAACAAGCAGAAAGCAATAATTTTCACGAATCAATCTTCACATACAAAATTATAATTGCATGCAAACTGGTATTTGAAAACTAATCAATAAAAAGTTAAACTGTTATCATATATACAATGATGGTAGCTTCGAATTTCTGCCATCAAGGGACAATATCAGTTCCTGAAAAGCTTTTCGAAGTTCTGAAAATCCGATGTAATTCAATGGTAGCCAAGCTTGAAGAGCTTTTACGTGATTCATCATGTTCTCGCGAACATGTCATTTTCTTTTTCTCTCTTCCTTTTCCTTTCTTTCTCTTTATCTCAACACAGATAGTTACGTTCTAACTTGAAATTGCTATCATTGTATTTATCCACGAACAGTAACCTTCAGATAAATCTCGTATGTAATTGTATATACGTAGATATATTGTTCGCAAATTGGCATTTAAATGTTATCGCGTACAAAAACTTTTATTTGTTACACTAATCGTAGTTTTTTACAAGAAATTTACAAAATAGAAATCGTTTTTTCTTTCAAAAATATTCGGAAATGTGTTGCAAGAATTCTACTACATTCTTTAGAGTTCTTCGAAATGAATTTAAGTTATTTACATAAAAAGAAATTTGCTGCTAAAATTTCGTGCATTTCTTTGTTCAATTCCATCTAATTGCAATTAGCATAATGTTTGATTTAAATGAATCCAAGAATATCTATTCGCCATCTCATTGATATTCTATCGAGCGTTGCTAATTACGTGTGTGTTATCTTTACGCAGAACGTTGAATTGATTTGTTTCAGCTGATCTAACTTGTGAAAAACGAGATAAATTTTTATGTAAAAAGTTTTCCTGCGTATAACGACACACTAATTGATAGGTAGTATTTATACGAGAATTTTTTTATTTAAGTAAATTATTTATTTATATATCTAATAAAATACGAGAAAATATTTAACGTCGCTTATATCATATTGATGATTTCCGTTAAAATTTATTCAAGTTTTTACTATAACTGGATAACTTTAATCCACTTATTAAATATGACTGATTGTTTATTTTTAATTAACACGTCCTGCTTTCGGTTTGTTGATTTTCTATACTGAGCTTTAGGGTTATAGATTAAAGTTCCGAGATATGGAGATTAGGAAGAAATCCAGTAATATTGTCATCAAATTGTAGAATGATATGCAAACACTAAATTTCGTTTCTAATAACAAAAATTTAAGATACTGACGATACTTGTTATAAAATTACACACGCGGAGTTACGACGAATCTTCTTTAACTTATCGTGACTTATTGCAACGCCTGCAGAAAGATATCCTGCTATACTAATGAATCACCTCGACTCTTAAATTACGCGCAGACACATAAGATTTTATTCGGGGCATTTTATTTTATCAATTTAAAAACAATAAAATAGAAGATTAAAACTTTTTTTAGGTTTCGAATTTAATTAATTTTTATACGTATATAGATTTTAAATATAGATGTTTTTATATGATGCGTACATATATTTTTTATATGGTATATCCTATTTCATATTATATAATTTATATCTCTTATATTCTTCACATTTTTATTTTTATTTATTTATTTTCGTACTTCTTATTTTATTTAATTCCAATTATATTTTTATACTAATAATTGATGTAATGGCGATAGCGCAACATTTATGTGACGCTCATAAAAATTGTTTTCTCTTCTTTTTTTTTATTATATTTTTTGTCAGCAATTCACGTTCTTTCGCACAAGTTGGCAGTGATCCTGGAACATATGTCCGGCAAATCTGGACTCATGTTATCGGAGTACGTGACTCTATCTGATGCTTGGGTACAACTCTAGACGATAAAATTCGAGCAGAATGACGTCTGTATTAAACTAAAAGCCTCCCTTCCCCAAAACTCATCATATATTAATCTTCCCTTCTTATGTTGCGCAATTTCTGCCTTTTCATTGCTTGTGCGGACCAGGAATATTCAAAACGAATATTCATATCATTCTATTTCATTTCAGCTTGGATGAAGTCTCACGCAATTGCCGAATTTGCAAATAATAATCGACTTACAAATATCAAGTTGCAAATTCAAGAGTTTGTTAAAGTAAAATCTGTTTGTGATTTAATACAGAGGACAAGAATACTTTATTATCCGTTATCAGAGATTAATTGCGTGCAAATTTATATATTTCTGACAGTTTGTAATTGCGATAAATGTTTATAAAAAAAATCAGCCCTAAGAATCTCTGCTTAAAAAAATTGATCCTATATTATATATACAAGAAAAATTTATATTAATTATTAGTAATTAATTAATATAATTTGTACATCGTTTTAATCATTTAATCAGTTAGGTATAAGAATGATTAAAGATATCGCGAAATGTTCGCGTTTCATACGAATTTACAATAGAATCTCCTTCTGCAAGCGAGATTCATTCTCCCTCATTTTTCCTGTTTTCTTTCGCGAAGGGTACCCAACCATAAATTTCGATTGGAGAACTCACGGTGCACTTCGTGGTTCTCGTATTAAAGAGGGCCGCAACGTGCGCGCGTGCTTGCGCCTTTCTCTCGTAAATCCCAATCAGAACTCGCAATTTATGGAGCGGGTTACCATCGTACGTCTCGCAAGTCGTTGTCCAAATGCACGCAAATCCGATCATCCCCCGTGCGCGTTTCGCTCTTTGATTTGGCGCCGCTTCCGTGTTTTCTGCGTTTTTTTCCCACCTGCCACCGGCGACGATAACTCGAAACGAACGATACTTTTACGGCCAACAAATTACATTTCGAATCACCCGTGATTTCTCGAACGGAATCCGTATAATAAAACTAACGACGCACCAACGCCAACGCGATCCCCGATTCTCCAAAATTATGTTTTCGCTCCCTATGTCTTTCTAATGAAATTATGAAATATCTCGTTTAACACACATACTTCGAATCAATTGGACGAAAAAACATCTGTAGTTTTCCAGGTGGTTTAATCGATCTAAAAAAAAAGAAAGAACCGTTACACACGCCGAATCTTTTTAGATTGGTTTTTAAATCCCTCGATTCCAGTCTTATCCGGACGTTTTGCGGCGCGATGGAACTCGGACAGGAAAAATCGTTGTTAAATTTGACTAAATGGAATTGTCGCCGATAGACTGGCGGGAAAGGTTCCACTCTCGGAAGAGGCGGTTTTCAATGAGGTTTTCATTGAGCCCGACTGAACTGAAATACAGATTACGTGTCAACGTATCCAGAAGCTGCAAAAGAGAGCGGCGACTCTTAATGGAATCGGAAAACGATTTGTAATGGGAAGTAAAATCGTCGCTTAAGGCGCATCAGCATCAACTTGGCGAGTTCGAATGCGATGAAAAAAATGCCGGCTGTAAGATATGTTCGCTCGAACTGCGGCCAAGATTGATGAATTTCAAGATGCAACTCAAGATGCAATCTTGCAAGCATCTTGGATTGAAAGAAAATCCTGGAACATCCAATACGTTTGTTACAATATTGTTTTTAGACTCTTGATTTTTTCCCCCACATATTTGGAAACGTTGAATGATGCAACGAAAGAGTTAAAACATTCAAACAAATGTCCGGAATATTTACATGGAATATCACTTGTTAATTTTGTCTATAGTTTTATTTATTTATTTATTTTTTTTTTTTTTTGCGTGTCGAAAAATTAAATTCATCTGCGAGCAACTTTTTGAATTTTCCCCGATAGGTAATATTCGATGATTAGGCTCGATGATTAGGGCCGCTGTCAGGCGCAATATTATATAGAGAAAATGTATTGCTATCGATTGTAATGTAAAGAGAGAAGCTGCATCCTCCTTACACCACTGCTATTTATCATAATAAAGCTGCCATGTGCGAAGATTAAATGCGTTAAGTGGTATAATCAAGTATATGCAACGTCTTCACGAGAATTTCTCAAGATTACGAATATATTAAACTGGAGCATTTGAAATATGAGAAGCAAAAAGTGATTTTAATAATATACTTTAGAAACGACATCTTTTTCTACATCTTCTGCTTCTTTCATCTCCAATTGAAAGATTTTTTTTATGGAATGTTGGGCAAAAATACACAAATTTTAATTACACTTAATGTTATATGATGGAATGAAATATTGATAAAAGAGTAAACTATCATTTTTGCTAAAAAAAATGAAATTATAATGTTTTACGTAAAAAACTACTATCTCTCATTCGAGAAATGAGAGAAAAGCATTTTTAAAGGCAGCCCAGGCGTGCTACTAAAACAATAACTGACAGACCGATGTTCCTGCGGCAGAAAAGGACATCATTTTTCTCATCCCTCTTCCATATATCTACTTTCTCTTTACTTTCTTTGCATCAAAGAGATATAAAAGAACAAACGAGTGAGAAAAGCGGCGCAAATAATGTGTCCGCAGTATACATTTTTCTTCTGATCTCAAACGATTCGCGGAAAGAACTATTAAAAGCGATATTTTGCGCTCTTTTATAATAAGTTATAAGCAAAATATATTTTACTAAATTATTTGTGGTTGTAGACGTTGTGTGTTATATAATATTTAGATTAATTTATTCTTCTGCAAATTTCACAAACAAACATTCTAAATTATTTTTACATCAATTTTTCTCTAGTTTTTTTAACAAAGCTTTATTACATATTTTTTCTGTTATCATATTTTGAAAAAATATTGTATTCTACTCTGGAAAATATTGAAAATATAACAATTATAAAAGTATCATCGTATGGTTGTGCAGTAAAAGTACCAAAGAGCAAGTAACAAATAATTTTTTAATTAACTTTTTTATTTTTTTTTTTTTAATGATTTCAGAATGCAGGATTCCAGGTGCACAGGATAGAATGAATCGTCGGGAAGACCCGCTGTTACGGCAGCATCGAAACCGTTTGCTGCAATTGGCCGAGGCGACGAATATCAAGCCTGGCCGTGGCAGCGGGAAGAGACGCGGACAGAAACAGTCGCAAGGTTTCGGGCCCAGGTCAGTTCATAACATAATTTGCAACTAGTTCAGAATTGATATTAGAATTTTTTTGTAAGATTTTTTCTGCAAGAAATAATTTGTTGAAATTAATTAAAAAATATCGATTAAAAATCGAGTCTTCTATAAATGAATATTTATATTTCCTCAAGTAGCCGGTACATCATTATTGACATAACCGTGATTAATTTACGAAACTTGGCACTATGTATTATTGCAGTAATGGCGGACCCAGCCGCGTGACGCTCCAGGATATTGTCAGAAGCGATCCTGGATACACGCCGAACATCGAGCACTTAGTGTTTCCGGAGCGCAAGAGCAGCAATCCGAATTTAAAGGGCGTCGCCGATGGCTCGCCGCCAAATAAATCCAAATCGAATGCTACGAGCTCGGGAAGGTCCAGGCTCGCCGAGGTCTTCGCTCGGCATTACGCAAGAGGATCTTCGCAGGACTCGTCCGTTACGTCCAGAAAGAATCACGTGAATGTACGTATTCGAGATTTCAATTGCATAATCTTTTATTCGTTTACTTCATTGCCAAAGAGAGATTTAACTTATTGGTAGCCACTTTTATAAATTAAACTGTTTATTATCGTGCTTTATGTAGACAACGGATGACACGGTTATCTCTTACAACACTCACGATATTAACCATTAATGATATTAGCTTTGGAGTGCATCAGGATAATTCGATTGTACTTGATAGTCTTTGAAAAAGCTTATTTTTTGTTGCTTAAAATGAGATTATTTTGCCTAAAATCGTATTTGATACTGCCAATCAAACAATTGCAATTAGAAGAACTTGGCGCAATAATTAAATTCCTTGATCAGTATTTCGCAACATTATTTTAATCTCTTGACTTTATATATAGCGCAGTTACAACATTGAAACGATTGAAATTTCCGGTTTTAAAAAAAGTATTTATATATATATATATATTTGTTAAAGGCAATTTTTTTATTATCCGGTGTTTGATCGATTAAGACATTGTAAATAAATTGACAGCTGTTCTAAAATCGGGCAGCGCGTCAATGGGATATTGGTTTACACGCGGAGTAATAAAAGTCAATACAACACGCACGTTCGACGGGATTCGCGACTCATCGACGGACGAATTCTCTTCTTGGTCACACATGATGAGGATAAAAATACTTTCATCGACACACGACGGAGTTGCGCCAGCCTGCCCAGCCACTCGTATACGTGCTTCGACCGTATTTGGAAGTAGAAACAGCCGCGTTTAGCCCGTGGTTCGATGTAACGATGTAATGGTACCCTAACGCGGACCCTCTTAACGATTGACACAATTTCATAACGAACGATCGTGGCTGGCGATAATGGTAATCGCTAACGAGTCGCGATTAATAAAGGAGAGCCAAAACCGGGCGGGAAGAAAAGAGAAACTTTGGTATGCCGTCGTGATGTAATACGCACGATTACATTTCGGAGATTTTCGATGCCTTTTTCAGAAACATTCTCGATAAAATCGCGGAAATTTTAAATTATTACTTATCTCTGCAAATTCTTTGTGTACCTACACAGAAGAAATGTATATCACAGAGAGAATTTTCTCTTAAAATTTACCCTGAAAATCATGGTAATCGTATATTAATAAAATTATTAATATCTACCACAATATAAGATATAAAATATACTCGATTTAATTTACTGTACTAATATTTTTATTATGGTAAATATTAATCAGAGAAACTCTTATAAAATACTTCCAACACCATATTATCCCACGATTACCATGATTTTCAGGGTAAATCCTAAGAGAAAATTCTCTCCGTGTAATACTTCTGTCTCTCGACTGAATATCCTTAGTTAACAAGTTTACGTCCCACGGCCACGAGGAATGACGACATTGGATCTTTTCGGTGATTTACAGAGCACGTCGCTGGACGGCGGGAACGTGGTGGGTCATCAGCCGGGGCCTGGCGGACCCACGGTGGTGACCGGGCGCCGCTGGCTGTCGCAGAACTCGCAGGCCTCGAGGCAACATTCGGCCGAGGACGGGATACGTGGGGGCAGCGTGGGCGTTGGAGGGCCCGTTTCGACCTCGTCCTCGAGCCAGGCCCCCGGTCAGAACGTACCTCCCGCTTTGCCGCCGCGGAGAGTCAATCCGGCCACGGATGCGAACGAGATCGCCAATTCTATCTCGCGTATCGACAGGTAATGTCGTATTTCATTTGCTTCCCGTTCAGTCCCGTTATGTTCTGTGAGTGAATTTCGACTGATGGCCACCGCGCAGTGCTTTTGATCGTTGCTCTCGGAGGATCGAGAAGTGTAAGAGCAGAAAACTGGAAAAAATCGAATGTGTGCATTTGGGAAAATTTGGTTCAATAATTATTGTTGTGTCTGTTAGAAGTGTAGTGTTCTTCATTTGTGTTGTTGAAAAAGACATCCAGGACGAAAAATCTGATCTCGAGATTAACGTTCGTGTCGTATCGGAACGGAGCGAAAATATTCGCCCCATCGCGTCACTGTTTGAGTTTGCCTTTTCCTTTTAGATTCTGTCTAGATGCTAGTAGTGTTTACATACGATGTAAATTTCATGAGGCCCAGCGGACTGTCGCGAGGACCAGTCTCTTCTCGCGCTTTATACACTCGGATACTCTCGTCCTCGAACGTAATCTGTTTACACGAATTCATTTAAAATTCTTTGGACAAGTGCCGAATCCAGTAGATTCTCAAGATCGAACGCCCGCTCATTAATCTGCAAAGATAATTAGAAAACATTTCTACACAACAACAAAAATTTTAAAACGCACATGATGAATGAAGCATAAATCATGAAAAAATATTTGTCTACGTTTATCATCATACTCGCAAATTTAACGAATTTGCAAATCGATTTTGGACGAAAAATATAACAGCTAGATATACATAACACAAATGAGAAATACAATTCTGCAGCCTGTGGATTGACAAAACGGTGGCCATCTCATTCTCTTGTTTGGACTGACAGATCGTTCTATTTAAGGAACGGTTCTATTTAAAACACCACGATTAAAGAAGCGAGCGACACTCCACGTATCATGTCGATTAAGAGGTAAATATGATTAATCGAGGACACAGATATTTTTGTCTTATTCGATAGCGAACGCTCGACTTGTTCGGCGCGTTTCGTCAGCCATATATGTGGAGCGATATCGATCAAAGGTTATTCGCAGTGAATAATATACCCGAAATACGTTTTGTCACCTAGTTTCATATAGTTCCATGTGGACGTTTAGCCCGATTTAATTAACGGTTCCATAAATTATACCGAGCCTTGCACTCTCCTCGTGTAAATTCAATGAATAATGCTATATATTTTTTTTTATCAATAATTCTTTTCAGCACACCCCGTTAAATTAAGTTCAAGCCCTCGTAAAATCGCACGTCTCCTTCAATGACTTTGCTGACTAAAAGCTCTTAAAGCGCTTTCGAGGACCTAATTTCGAATTTATCCAGCGGATCAAAATTGCATCTAATACGGCGGCATCAGCAAGACTTTGAGACGCGACTCGAATTCTCCTCCAGAGAATTTCAATTTTGCGAACGTTTTTCTCATCTTCTGCGAGATTTCTTTGATCGCGCATTAAAATCGCAAGCGACGAAGGTGAATCTTTTGGACGATGAACTTGCCGTAGCGAAAAGATCAATCATAATCAATCTATCAATTATATCCCTGGTTTCCTTTATAGAGAAATTTATATGACGAGCTCTAAAATCGTAAATTTCTTTCTTATTAATCTTAATATTTCTGGGGAAAAAAGCCATCTTCTATAATACTATAACGTGAAATGTAACATTTTTATGATGTTTCGTGACAGAACTTTTCCTATACGACGAGAAGCACGCGAGAAAAAGGGACACAGAAAACGACGGAAGCAAAAAGGAAGAGTAGAAAAATAAACGATATAGGCGAGGATGCATTTTTGTTCGCGAAAAGATCTCGTCCGAGGAAAACTGTCCGAATATCTGACGTTCGTGGGTTTTTAGCCAATGCATAGATGCACGCAATGCAACCTGAATGCAACTTCGTCTTCTCTCCCTCTTTTTGCGTCTCTCTTCCTCCCTTAGATGTTCGTGATGTATGTACAATCTCGCTTTATAAATATTCATTGCCGGACCGTCAGGTATGATACAGATATCGTCGAATTGCGAGAAAGGGAGAGAGAGAGAGAGAAGTAAATGAAGATGCTGAGCAGGGGAAGAAGTGGATGAGGAAACGTATATATAAGCAAAAACGAGCACATCTATCTTACTTCAAGACATCGGCGGAGGCGAGAGGCTTCCTGTGCCGACTGTCGCGTAAAATCCCCGGAGATACTAAAAGTACATCGCGAGTCGATTTCCTTTCGCAACGAAATAAAGCGAAATTCGAGATTTGATGATAGCAAATCAAAGAAGTACCAAAACGGAATACGAGTTTATGCAGTTGTGCGAAAAAAACTCGTATGATTGCATCTTCATCAATTTTCATTATAAATTACGAAATACTAAAAATTATAGAATTTTATAAAATTTATTAAATTAAGAGATTAAAAAATTAAAAAAAAAAAAAATAATAAAATGAGACATAACGAAAACGTCAAATTTATACTCTAAATTCCTCGAGTATTAAAATGTTTATTTATTTAATATTATTATTAAACACACATGGAATAAAATAGAAATTTATATTCAACGAATTTCGTCCTAACGCCACCATATAGATGCTAATCAGTTGTGTAAAACTTCATTTCCAGAATAATCGTCGCTATGAGTGGCGGAATAAAAAAATGATTATCATGATAGTATGATATTCTCGGCGCTTTTTGAGTAAAACTCGAAGGGAGGAAAATTTCGGTTGCAGGGGCCCAAACGTGTCGATCCTCCATTTGCGCAACGCGTCGGCGGACCCTTGGGAGGTCGGCTCTCAAGGCTCCTCGTACAGCGTCAGCAGCAACAAGAGCCAGACAGCAGGCAGCAGAGGTAAATCCGGCGGGAATGCACGTGGTTCCTACAGCCGCGGTAGCTCGATACCATCCTTGAAACGTCACGATACATCCACGTCGACCGCGTCGACGTCAAGCCTTAAGCAGCATCGACAAGACAGTCATGGTCAGGTAAGCAGACTCCTATATTAGACGTAAATTGGCATCTCTGTCAGTCTATCTGCGAAATCTGAGATATAAAGATCGAGCTTGCGCGCGAGAGGATAATAACACTATAGATCGTCGGAGTTAATATTAATTAAAGTTGCAAACTTTAATTAAAATTAAAAGTGTTGAGAGTTGATTCTTTTTTGGTCTCTATCCTGTTTTTGGGCTCGAAAATAAAAAGATAATTAATCGTTTAAATCACAATTAGAGGTAATTAATATTTACGAAGATGGCTTTATTTATGATTTATCCCATATAATTATTTTACATTCTAATCATTAAAAAAGGTAATGGGAAATAATAGTGTCGTACCTTTTTTGGATTTTAACCAACTCTCTAATTGTCACGTTATTTAAAGTTATACTACTTAAGTAGTATAACACTACTACTACTTGAGTAGTATAACACTGTGATAGCATAGTAAATACAGAACTGTTAATTACTGAAAAATATATTGAAGAAAATAATGAGAAAAAGTAGAGGTAATATTTCCCAAATCAAAGTGTTGAGAGTTGATTCTTTTTGTTTATATCCTGTTTTTGCTCGAAAAAGAAGAGATAATAAATCGGTTAAATCACAATTAGAGTTAATTAATATTTCCGTAGATGGCTTTATATTATTTATCCCATAATTATTTTATCTTCTAATCATTACAAAAAAAAAAAAAATAATAGGAAATAATAGTGTCGTACCTTTTTTGGATTTTAACTAACTCTAATTGTCAAGTTCTTTAAAGTTAAACTACTACTTAAGTAGTATAACACTACGATAGCATAGTAAATATAGAACTGTTAGTTACTGAAGAATATATTTCGAAAAAATGATGAAAGTATATGTAATACATTTTCCAAATCAATTTTCTAACATAAAAAATTAACTAATATATATAATTATAATATAATTTAATTTTTTTTAAGTCAAACTTTCTTACGTTATTCAAATTTGAACGTAATCAAATATAAATAAACGTGACGCGAAAAAAGTAGAATTAAGATAACGTTTAGGAAATGAGCGACGAGAATGCTTGCCTGTACAGGTATCCTCCAGTTCTCGGCGACGTGACGCCACAAACTCCTTCCTCTCGGGTAATAGTGGCACGTCGGGCGAGCTGTTCATCAGCGGCGACTGCAGCCGCGAGCTGTCACCCGTGCGATGGTGCGATCGCGAGGTCGACGGCGTTTACCTGGGGCGTTCCGGCTGGGTCCAGGTGCAACAGCGGTCCCTCGACGAGAATCGTCGCGCGACCTACGAGAGCAACCTGGGGACCACCGCCGGCGGCACTCTGCCGATGTCGCGACGCGCCGCGGTTAAACTAGCGGATTATCACTGCAACAGCGAGCCGGGCAAGTGTCCGCAGGACTTCGCCAGAGGATTGGACTCGCAAAGGCCGGACTATCTTGCGCTGCACAACCAGGACTTCGACTCGATCACGACAAGCGCCTGCACGTCGCCGCACAGCATCCCGGAATCATTTTCCCCGCCATCGATCACTCCGATTATATCGCCGCCGCCGGCTTTTCAAGATGCCGTCACCGGCAGAAAATCCTCCTCCAGGCACTCCTCCGCTGGACGCAGCAATTACGGCAGCAAGGCGCCTTTCCTGCCGCGATCGAACGCCATCGTCGACAGCGACATCATCAGTCCGCCACCGTCTCCTCCGCCTCATCAAGTGAACTGGAGTTCCCTACCGTCCGGATCTAGAAAAAGTCTCGGTTCGGCACCTCCCAGGTCGAAGAGACAGAATCCCAATCAACAGCAACAGCAGCAGCAGCAACAACAGTATCGTATGGCGCAGGCCAAATCTTTGGAGGATCAATCGTCCTCCAGAAGGTCGCAGTTTGCGCAGAGATATATCGAGTCGTCCAGTTCGTCGTCGTCGTCGATGGGATTCAGAAGTCTCGACAGCTGCGTCACCAAATCGATTATGCCAAGCCTAGCAGAGAACACGGATTCTTCGGTTGAAGGGTAAGTGAAAAAATTTGAATTAACAGTAATGACTTTGTCGGCCAATTTAGTTTTTTAAAAATGACACCACGCTTTATCTTGAGTAAAAATATTTGGTAGATTAGGAATAATCTTATTGTATTGCAGTAGTAAAATACGTAGCGCAAATACACATACACGACACATGCAAACACATTTATTTCTTATTAATATAAAAAAATATACGTGTAAATCGATATACGTAAAAACTAGCACATTTTTAGTGAAACGAGAGAAACATAAAAATGTCCAACGCAAAAATATCGATCTTTCAATACTAGATATGAGGATGGTGACGAAGATGATAATCCCAGCTCATCCTTAAATCTCAGTCTGGTGTCATCATCAGCTCTTGCATTGAACTCGTCCACAGAGTCAATTCGCGCCAACGGCGAACGAATTTCACCTAACAGGCAAGGGTAGGCATATGAAAACTGATGAAATTCAGAAGTAGAATTTTAACAGAGAAGTAGTAAACATTACAAAAAATTTTATTTAAATAATTTTTTTATCTACACAACACACAGTCATTTTTACATTTTTAATTTGAATTTTTTAAATTATTATATTAATTATTATTATATATACCTACATATATTATAAAAGAATAGGGAAAAATTTAGAAATTTAATATTACATCGCGTTTATTTTTTTAGTATTAGACAACGAGAATCTCACGCGATGTTGTTCGAAAATAAAATGCAGCGTTATAAAATGCAGGAGAATCCACAGAAGCCAACAAGGATTGAGAAGATCGCCAGGATCCTCCGAGTCGGGGAAGCAAATGTTCAATTCATCCTCCTCGTCATCCTCTTCGTCCAGTAGCGAGGAGCGACAAGGACGGTCACCGACGCCTAATCTCTTCAGACGCAGTAATGCCATGCGACAGCATCAGAGTGCCAGGACCAATCAGATGTCGCCTGACTCTCATCAATCCCGAGTCAGAAGATCCAGGAGTCTCCAGCTGCCTGAGAAAAGGTCACCGGGTACGACTGGGCCGCAGAGAGATCACTCTCGAGAATCCAACGAGGCTCACAGGGTCGTCATGAAGATCGTGAATGATCGAGGAAACGAGAGGTCCAAGCGCCACGTTCTTCAGAATAGTGAGTCTATCTAACCTTTCTCAAATATTTTATATATTATCTTTTGATGCTTCGCACGTGTATCGAATATTTTATGATGCTGGGCATAGAGATGTTCGTAAGCATATTTTATAAAGCTGCTCTTATAAAAGAATAATGATCGTTTTTAGAAAATGTATCGATGATGAACTACCTCCAATCTTTTGTAATATCAATTTTATGTATATCTTCTTATATCTACACATATTTTATATTTTCAAACAGAATTTTGTGTATAAAATACAAAGCTTTATATAAACATTTTTAAAAAACAAAGAATAATATATTCTATTTTTAGAACGACTGATATTTCAAAATCAATAGAATATTAAAAGAGCATATAAAATATTACATATAATATATAAAATTTAATAAAAAAATGTAATAAAAAATTTAATGAAACAGAATATTTTTACGAAGAATGTGATATCAAATCCATGATTAAAATAGATTAAATCCGTTTAATCTCACAACTCGTATTCGATCATCTTTTCCAAATCCTTTAGGAAAGGCTCAGTCTACTGATGACGCCATAAACGAAAATCTTATCCGGGAAACGGAAGTAGTAACCGAATATTTGTACGGTACACGAAGTCGTGTCGTGCCAAGAAGCCGCTACGAACGTCGCGACGAGAATCAAGAGCAAAGACGAGGCACTTCTAACACCTACGACGTTTACATCATATCTTCCAAGCAGCAGCAGCAGCAACATCAATCCTCGAAAGCATTCAATTCCTCGCAGCTGCAACAGCAGCCGCAACAATCGCAACAGCAGCAACAACAACAACAGCAATCCCGGCGGCCACGGACGTTGCAGAGAGGCGCCACGACGCCGAATACAAACGCACCGTCCGTCAATCAGGACTTTTGCATTAGTCCGGACACGAAATTGCGCTGTAACAGTAGCACGTGCGACTTCTGGCCTCACTGTTCTCAAAGAGAAACTCTGTATTCGCCAAATCAAGGATCACAGCCAGTTTTCATGAAGCTGTCGCAAAGCTATCCGGCGCATCAAAGGCTTTCCGACACCGGCAGCCACCGAGGTAGCGCCAGTTCATCGCCGGCCTCCCTGGAGCGAATGGATGATCGGGAGCTCCGTGAAAGAGATAATCTGAGAAAAAACAGAAGCAACCAGCAGACCAACTCTAAATATCGAGACAGATCCAAAGGCGTGCTCAAGCAGGCTAATAGATGGTCGCCGCTGGAAGGAATTAACGGCAATGGTTTGTAATAAATATATTTAATTATGAAAAAGAGATTACACTATAAATTCAATAATTTTTACGAAAATATAAGAGCATTTCTTTATATTAATAAACATTTTCTTTTTTATTCAATGAAACAACGCTTATTTTTACTTTTAGTTTAATAAACAGGAAAAACAATTTCTCACATCTATAATATTTTCTGTGAATAAAATAGGTTCCGGAGTGGAGAAGAGAGATCAAATGCACCATCGAGTATATCGAAAGCCCGACTTCCCAGGATCTTTCGAAGGCGCTGACAAAGATAGGAGGGTGTCTCCTATCCAAGGAATGAACGTCGTCAGTAGATCACCGAGCGGTGGCCCGGTCGGTTCTTCGTCGACGACCACCTCGTCGTCCTCGAGCAGCGATATCTGGATCACCACGTCGGATCGCACGGTGACGAAGAGCCCGCGAAACGCCAAGAGCTCTGGCGCATCCACGCCGATGGAGGACGCTGTGATCGGCTCCCTGAAGACGCTGATAGAGCCGCCTAAGGATGGTACGCTGTCCAGGCCCGGCAGTGCGCCGACCCGGGGCGAGGATTCGCTCACCGACGACATCATCCTAGATCCTCACCAGAGGTCCTTGTCGCTGCCAAAGTCCTTCCTGACGCACAACACGGATGGGTGAGTACCTGTGTGACGCAGTCTATTTTTTCACATAGATATACTTCTCATCGACTTGTCCGCGAACGGAAGAGGAGAGAAATGGCTGTAGAGCCTGTAAATCGTGACAATCTCGTCGCCCGATCCGAACGAAACGATGGAGAACAATTTCGAGACAGGTGATCCCGGCGAGTTGATTCGCCTTAAATATTAGTACGCGACCGCATTCGTTTAAATCTTGCGGTTAAGTTTACTGGGTTGCCGGGCTACTATGCCGCGGTCGATTGCGCTGGTAATTGGCTCCCTCGGATCGAAATCCCGTCGGGTATTCCATTAAACGTGCTCTGCATACGCGAGCCGCACCGGGACTTGGCTTATCCTTATACTAGCATCACATCCTTAGGATTAGTAGTAAGCCTTTTGGCTGTGAATGTTACGCAACCGCGCGCGTTTATTAGCAAAAGCTTCTTGAAATCGATATTATAATGCACTCTACATTATAGCATTCATTATATACAAGATATGGCATTAAAAATGTACAACTATAGATATATCCGCTCTTGACGATTAAACATTCACAAGCCTCTCGTCATATCGATTTTCAAAAATTTAATTATTTTTTGCAATAATCCTTTTAATAAAAATATTAGATTTTCTAACATATATATGTATCAGACTGAAATGTCATAATATGATTTTCGTAAAATAAAACTTTTATGTGGGAAAATGAAAATGATTAAATACATATGTATTCATGGAATGATATTTTTTTAATAGTGAATTTCATTGGCAAACATTTGCGGATAGCACACATGCATATTCAAATATTTAATTTGTTTTATTAATTTTTACGCGAACCTATCGAAATACGATTGAGATAAAAATTATTGAAGGATAGAGAGAGATTATCCCGGAGGAAGATCTGGAAAGGTAATATATTGCAAAATATCACAGCTGACGTCTGCCGTTATATGACGTTATAATTACGTGTTAAAGGACACTCAGGGACGACAGTTGAGCGCGAGGCTGCTGCGTTTATTGTAAAAACACGTGACCTCTCATAAACGGCACGTGCAAAGCTTTCGATTAAACTGTCACGAAGAAGATGTCGCGCGACGTGTTCCTGAAGTCCTTTGACGCATAATTGTAATTTTAGCGATAACCTCGAGAGCATTTTCTTTCACGAGCACGAGTCTCATTTCTCGCTAATCGTCCAATTACAAATAACGAAGGCACCAGATAGAAACACAACGGTGCAACTAATCGCATGTCCGTCACGTGCAGTATATAGATGCACCCCGATGCACCCTTTCGCCCTCCGGGAGTTGAGATGTTCGATTCTCTCTCTTCCGAGCTCATCGCATGCACAAATTAATTCTCGCGCTGTTGTTGCTTTCGTGTTTTGCATTATCCCGTTAAAGCCAAGTTCGCTGATTCGTGCAAATGCACGATAGATGGATCTTGGTGTTTGCACGCTCTTGAAGCTCGCCGCATCGTTTGTCAATTTCCGGTTCCGACCATGAATGTCGCGTCGACTCGGAAAGCTAATTGGTACATAATTTCCCCCAAATTCTCTTTGCGTGTCGAACTATTATAATAGAGATTTTTCGTTGTAAGACAAAAAGACTTAATCATCTATCTGATGTTCGACAATGTTGAAGCTTTGATGTCGAGAAATAGTTCTTGGAAAATGAACAAGTCATAAGAAAGGCCAGAGGATCTGTTATAATGGTGCAACACTAGAGTTTCTCAATCGTCGTAACGAAAATGTCGCATAATAAATCTCACGAGGATTTTTCTTTATTTGCTTTTGGAAACGCACGTGTAATGCGACGTAATCGCACGTTCGACGAACCGGTTAAGCATGCGTGTAAACTCGCCCACGCACAACCCACGTGTGATTCGTGCCTTTTTTGTCCACAGCACAAGGTGCCAGAAGAAACGACCGCGATTCTCGGTTCATTAAAATAAACGCGCGACACAAAGCGCGCATTTATTTTTCATTATTTTAATCTCTCTCGAAAATATTGCGCGATAAAATTGAGAGTAGAATCATATCGAATTAACACCACATACGGATTAAATAGTATTATCTTCACCAATTTCTTTATTCTTGCAAAATTTTGCAACTTTGCGTGACTAAAAATTTAAATTCGCGAATAATTCAATTCCGATACGAAAGGAACGAACGCATCATATATCGAGTTAGCACCACGGATTAAATTGTATTATTATTTCCAATTTCTCTTCCTTGCAAAAATTTGCAAAAATTTGCAACTTTGCGTGACTCAAAATTTAGATTCGCGAACAATTTAATTCCGATACGAGAGGGACGAACGCAAAGTGCCACATTGATCGCGTCTTTCGCAAAACCTTCTCTCGTCACATCCGGTTCGCGCACCATCGGACTTCCAAACTCGACATTATGCGCGTCGAGTTTCCGACGTTTCTAAACTCGATACTTAATCCGGTAAGCGCAAAGTTTCCCGGCGCGCAACTCCCTTCTTTTCAACCTAGAGAGGTGAAAAGTTTCGGTCCGCCGACCTCTCCGTAGCGGAGCCAGCTTCCTGCGGAAGCGCCGGAAGTCGCGCGCCCTTGAGTTGAGCTGGCGCGGAAGTCGTGTTGGACATTCGCAAAGGGTCGCGAGACGATATGTGTCTCGGTTCCGCGAAAAATTTCGAGGAACATCTCGCAGATCAATCCCGAACTGAAATAGCTTGACTTGTGACTTTTGATTTTTATTGAAAGGTCAAATTATTCGCGAAAAGATTGCAGATATCTTTATTACATCCAAATCAATTTTCTGAGAAACATCTTATATTATTTTATATATTTTTATATATCTATATTTATACATAAAGAAAATTGTCTTTTAAAATTTATCCTGAAAATCATAATAATCGTGCGACAATATGGTATTGGAAGAATTTTATAAGAATTTTTCTGGTGGTAAATATTAATCACAAAGCAACTTTTATAAAATTCTTCCAATATCATATTATCCCATGATTACCATAATTTTCAGGGTAAATTCTAAGAGAAAATTCTCTCCGTGTTCTATCTTGTATGTAATGTGGCGTATGTTTATTTGTGCATGTGTCTGCATATATACATACATGTATATATTTAAGATTATTTGCACATCTAACATGTCGTATAACATATTAAAAAATATTGATATTGCAAATCGCGCTGATTATTTATTTCGGTAAATATATAGTATGTATCTAGACTACTGTTTACCCGTGTTTACTGTTTATTATTTTTATTTCTGAAACTGTCTAACTATGATACGTGCTGTAAATTGCAATACTTACCATAAATATCCCCCAGAATAAAAGTAGCAATCATAAATCGTGTATAAACTATACAGTCGGCAAGAAAAGATATCGATCTTTATCTATGTCATCAAATCTCCACATCAATACGCTGTATAACGGGCGTTTATTAAATATTTATGGAGTATTATCTATCGCGTGAGAGATAACACATTTCGCTATGCTATAAAAGTGTCACCGCTCGATGTATCATGCTACCTCTCTATATCGGATTCGCCTTAAGGGAACATCCCTTAGTCGTTTTCACTCGTCTTTTTTAGTCGCTTTCAGGAAATTCTCTTGACGAAAAGATAAGCACCAGTCAAACGTTCTCACGGGTCATGGATAATGGAGAATTTCGCAAACGACGCGATTAAAACTCTTAGCTCTAGTTTATTCAGTTTCTTTATTATTTATAAGTTTATTCACAGTTTCTTTATTATTTATAAAATACATATATTAATTTATTTTTTAATAAAAAGAATATTAAAAAATACTTTAATTGCATATCTCCTTTCAAAGTCTCTCTTCAATATCTATTTTATATTTATATAATTATTAATAATAATATATATAACCTTTTTTGCACTTCTGTTATTTGCTAAATTCACCATTTATCATGGCAGCAGCACCTTAGAGTCGAGTCAACGCTTTATTTGCCTTTTTATCGAACTCCAACAAAAACGACACCCACGAAAATCTCGTACGTAGGCGAAGAAGCCGATAGCTCCTCCGTCGCGAAGCCATATATTGACGTCCACGCCACGCTCGAAGTATTAATCTTCCAAGAGTCGTAATTCGCGCGACAGGTGGTCGGTCGGAGGCATGAACCGTCGATTCCGATTAGAGACGAGAATTACCGTCTAATTGTTCATCGGGAATTAGTGCCTCCCGGATAATCGTAATGCCCTCGTATTTCGCAAATTTACGATTACATTTCCGCGTTTTCTCTAAGGTAACACGTTATTCCTTGGAAATTTATTTCGGCAAGAAATAGCGAATATTCTAGTGACAGCATAGAGAGCCATCAATTCAGTAAAATTTATTTCATGCGAGATACTCAAGTTAAATTACTTTTGGGAACACGAATATATAAAAATGTTCAGCAAGATCATTTTATCACTGGAAAAAGGTGATTTCTGAAGTATGATTGTTAAAAAAAAAAAAAAAAGAAGAAATCAATCAACCTCAATTGATTTTTCAAAGCTGCAGCTGGGGACTAGTGTGACTGTAAAGTTCATTGTTTCATTTTTTTGTTGAATGTGTGGGTTCAATCTACGCGAAATGTTATATATGAAACGCAAATTGCAAACTGTCGTATTAAAAGCGCTTGAAATGATAGATTGCGCTCGCGCACTTCAATCTCGCCATTCACGATATATTTGGAACTTCATCGCTCGCATCCCTGTATCCTGCCGCTAATTTTCTTTGGTTCGCTTCGTTGATCCTAGAATAGGTGGATAAGTTTCGATTTCGCCATCGCACGTGTCCATTGACACACGTGTAATTGGGACGGTACTATACTTGATACACTTGAAAGCGCAAACCGCGTGTCTCGTGTCAAAGTCAAGCGGAAAGTACGATTTCTATTCGTCAGTTTGATATTTGCAACTTGACTCTTTGATTAAGTATACTGACGTGCGATTCGGCGCATTTAACGCCTCAACGATATTTTTGCATTAATCACTGCTAAAGCATCGAACTCGCAAATATAGCATCTAGCAGAGAGAGAAGAGAGAAATTAAATTTATTTTATTAATATCTATCTTATAATATTAACATGTAACTCACGCGATATTATATTTGTCAAATAAAATGTTTTTCATAAATGTTAAAAATCTATAAATAAAAATTATTATTATAGAGAGGAAGATCTAATGTGTGCATACAAAATTCAATATAAAACAAAACAAATATTATTATTAAACATGTTTTAATATACATTTTATTAAACATTTTTATAGCTGAATAAAACAAGCTGATGGAAAAAGTATGGGTCATGACACATGTTAATCAAAAATCTTTCGGATAATCGTAATAATTACAATATATCCTAAATCATTGTTCTCCGAGAATAAAGATTACTGTTAAATTTAATGATTTAAAATAAATTTTCTTTTTTTATTTGAATGCACCAAATATTATTTCAAGAGAAAAATAAATAATTTTTAAATTAATTACATTTAATGACATTTTTTTCTTTTATATACACATTGATAATAGTGAAGATATTTAGACAAAAATAATCTATTGGCCTGGGAGTTGTATTTTAAGAATGAATTACATAGCTATATTACGTCTGCGGTACTATATATGTCACGAGAAGATATTGTGACAGTGAATGTCAAGTTTAAACGTATTTCATCTCTTGGTTGGATGAGCAAACGCGCTTTCTCTTCCGATCACTTTGCTATACACGAGGGGCATAATTTTTGCATAATTAATGTACTTTGTTTTTGCATAATTAATATTGTCAGATGCCGTTGCTTGCCTTGACAAGTCTATTAAAATTAATTGACATTTTTTAATTAATTTTATTTTATTTGAATTAATTTTGCAAGGAATTATCTTTTTACATAACTAGGTTTGTAATATCTGCAATTAGTTATTCATCTTTTAAAATAATAAAAAGTCTATCAAATTATCTCATAGTAAGATTATATCTACAGTCTTTTCGAATCGATTGAATTACATTACTGATATTTTTTTATCTTCTGTAGAAAATTAAAATTTTCTAATTTACGCACTTATTTTCTCTTATCTTATTACGAGATTTTGCAATTGTAGCTCTTACAATCGCCAAGAACGCAACGAGAAAAATATTGAAATGAAATTTGCACATAATAAAATTCACTTTCAATTATTTATAATTCGAATCTGGAACAGAATTCTATTTACAATAATTTTCTGACACAGCACATGAAGTTATACTTAAATAGAATAGAGATCTGTGTAAAGTTTTTTGATGGAGCACTTATAGATCGTTCAAGTTCACATTCTCGCGAGAGATTACCGCGTGCGTGCAACTTTCGTAACGGTGCACGATGACGGACGAATGCGGCACAACTGTGCGAAATTCTGATTCGTCAAACCTTTTATTCGCGGCGAATAATGGGAAGTTGGAGGAATTTCGAAAGTGCGAAAGCGCGGACAAAATTGCGCCATTATTGCTCCGAACGTCATCGCTCTCCGCGCGCGTAATTAGGATCAAGCAACGGTGCAGAGCAAACGCGCGCATTTCTTTCACCTTGACGTACGATGGAGCGAAACGAACTCTCGGGTGTTCCGAGAGAGCCGCGGTCGAACTAATTGCGATCCCGTAATTACTCTGCGCTTCGCAAATAGCGCCGTCGTTATCGCGCTGATGGACGGAGTCCGAAGGGCTCCCAGCCTCCAGGAAGGAAAATACGCATCATCAATGTTCGCGCATATCTCTTCCGAGCTAGAAACACGAGAAATAAAATCTCACGTAGCCTCATTATTTCCGCAATTACTTGTGCTCGATGAATTGCAATCGCGCTGCTCGAATGCATAATTTCGCGAATGCGTCCGGAATAACGGAGGAGTATTATTTTGTTATCGTCTGAGAGCGAAAGTTCAATTCGCTCGAAGCGACGCGCGCGCAAAAAGAAATAGGACGAATTATTCGTCGCAATTAATCCCGCTACTCATCCTCGCGCGGCCAATCGGTTACGGATGAAATGACGGATATATTGCGCGCACGAGCGCGATTCTTCAGCCGCGAGAGCCTCGCGCGTTCCCGTTCGTTCAATCGATCATCTTCTCGCGCGCGTTGCACTCGCCGAGAACTTTGCCGGACGCACTCGTCCACTTGTCGGTGTGTTTTGCCTGCGGAAGTCTGCTGTATATTTTTTTTATTTTTTCTTTTTTTTTATTAGCCTGTCTCTGCGAGTGACATTCAAGAAAAGTGCTCGAGCGATGTTTGTCGATATTTTCTGGCGCAATGTACACACATATCTCGATTTATCGCGACGTTTCCATTCTCCGTTTCTCTATGACGAAATATCTCGAAGGAATAGAGACATGTTTTTCTACCTATTTCACGGAACATTTGCGACATCTTTATATTATTGGCATTGCTGCTTCTCAGAGAAGAGTTAAAAAATGCATTAATTAAATAATTGTTTGCATGGCACAATTATATTTTTTATTTTAATGAAAAATTTGATAAATATTTAATATATGAAGTAAAGTATATAGATTTTATTTCAAACGCGGTGATGAGTTATTAAAATATTAATGGAATAATGTTTGAAGCTCGATAAGAAATTAACAAGGATTACATATATCAAATGAGGCGGAGAGATTAAACGAGAAACTAGATAGTATTAAAATAAGGGCTTTTCTCTTTTAAGCGGCTCTCTCTCCATCGGACAAAACTTTACGCGAATTTCAAGCGGGTTTGCGCTCATATATAACGACTGATCCTAAACTAGATTTACTAATTTCACAAATATGTCCGTAAAACTCTGTTGACTCGACGTATAATCAGACGAATTAATAGTAGAAATTTTCTCAACGACATTCGAGCGAACAGATAAGCTTGCGACACAAGTGCAATTATATTTTTCATTGAAACGCGTTAACTTATTGCTTTATCATTCTTTTGACGTAAACTGAGACTGTCAAAGATATAACATATAAAAAATTTTAATATCTTTATCTCTTTATATTCTAATGAATCGAGCATTTTGTACGATTGCGCAGCAGTATAATTTCCCTCTAATATAAAATCATTGTAGACTAAAGATTAAAAAACACTAATCGTGTGCGTGGGAAAGAATGCAGGCATCAAGCATTTATATAAATAGAAATTACTATAATTCAAAAATTGTCTGTTTTAACATTTTGATAAAAGAAAGAAGTAGAAAAACATAATTTGAATAAATTCATGAAAAATCTCCCATTGTATGAATTTATGAATTATTTCTCATATCTCGTTGTGATTTTGTGAAAAATTACAAACACTCTTTAAATTAATTTTTTTAAAAATATTCTGATTGTGCAAAATTCCTTCTATAACTTTATGACTAAAGATTAAAAAAATTAATTGCGTGTGAGAAAGAATGCAGACATCAAGCATCAATATAAACAGAAATCACTATAATTTAAAAAGTGTCTATTTTTAAACATTTTAATAAAAAAAAGAAGTAGAAAAACATATTTCGAATTAATTCATAAAAGATCTGCCTTTGTATGAATTTATAAATTATTTCTCATATCTCATTGTGATTTTATGAAAAGTTACAAACATTAATTTTTATAAAAATATTCTGATTATGCAAAATTCCTTCTGTAACTTTGCGTATCATAAATTCCATGAGAGAGTAAAAGTACCGAATAATCGTCACGCGCAAATTTATATTTAGTGAAAAGTTCCTTCGTTATTTCATGCTGACTCTCTCCCATTCTATCTCTCTGTTAAATATGTTATCAGAATTAAAGCGACGAACGCAACGCCTCGCGTGGATTATGCATCGGTATGCCGAAAGTTTGTGCATTCGTGTAGAGGTACGATAAATTCCGCAGTGGTCATCAATTAGTCGAGGCTGCTGCTCGTTCCCCTGGTGTTCCGCCCGAAACACACACGATCGAACCGAATCGAAAGGGTCGAAGCGTTTTCCAACCCTCCGGTACACACCCACGTTTCCTCTTATCCGAATTCCCTGAATCGTTAAACACGGCCCGACCGGACGTTTAGCACGTCGTTCGACAAGTCACGCCTCCTGTTTAACAAGGGTAAACGACAGAGACAAATAATCGTCGAACCATGTGTTGTGTAACGTAACATGGCGAGCGAATGAGATCACGCCGCAGCGCGATCGCGTTTTATCAATTAAAAGCTCGTTCATAACAGACAATTCCGACCTATTCCGCTAATCGTGCACAGGTCACAGCGGGCGAGTGCTTTTTATTTGTTACACTCTCTCCGACGAGCGCGAGTTTATAAGGGAGTTTCGAAACTCCTTTCGATAAGAGGATCTTCCATTTCTTATTCGTTCGTCTTTATTATATATAAACTTAGGTACCCGTGTGAGCGATCGCGTAAATTATTTTCTTTACAGAGTACACAGAGTACTACAGAAGCGTATATACATAGAGTAAGTGCGCGTGAAATCTCGGCGAGAGATGCAAATTGGAATGTAGAAGCGAGCTCCTTCTCGGATTTATCTTAAATCCAGATTCGCTCGGAGAGAACGTTTTCCTTTCTCGTTCAGCTTTTGAAGGATCAATCTTGTGCGATGTTACCTCGGTGAAACGAAACAGATTCCTTTCCGAAAGTCAACGAGAGGAAAGCTTCTTCGAATCGCCCGATTCGGGTGGAATCGTCGAACACAAAAGAGTGTGAAAATGCGATTTGACGAATTCGTCGATTCGTTCAAACGCCCGATAAAAGTTGGCCGATAGATAATCTCTTTGGAAAGCAATCGCGAGAAAATATCGGACAGTGAGATTCTCTCCGCGATACAATCTTGATAATCGTATGCGCCTTCGAGCGTCTTTTGCGGGAAATGCAATTAAATTGCATAGTGGAATAACGGAGTAAGTAAGAGCTTTACACCGTCATCAATATTAAGCGAGAAAGTTATCGCATCAAGCGCTCCACCGCCGTCAAACTATAATGCAATAACGAAAGAGGAAAATTCTTATCGGAAGTTCAATATTGTCGGAAGTGAATGGACGCGTATCGCTCATTTTAGAACTTTGCTTTTTTTTTGACATTTCATATTTAATTCTCCTCATAAACATATCATTATTATTTATATCATCTCGTATCAGTATGAAAATTTTCATTACACACACGCACATAAAATATGATAAATATATTCTATTAAACATTACATCGTATCTTTACATCCATGAATTTTAATAAACAAAATATTAGATTTAAGAATTTTACTCTCAATTAATTCTAGGGGCTAATTTTATATTCAGCTTAATTTCTAAGATCACATTTTATTAGATTTAAATTTGATAGACTCGCATTATTTATAGAACAACTGGGAAGAAAAAAGATTAAAAAATGTTAGTTTTAAACAAATTGGAATTTTTTCGTTAAAAACTTGAAAAGTTCTACTATTAATATAACCTTCGGATATGAAGTTGAGAAACACTGGCAGCGTGAAATGCATTTGGCAGCACCCACGCATGCATACCTGGAGCCAGTCAATATTAACGATAAAGCGATCGTTGTGCAGTTTTGTCCGTCCGGATACGGATATTCAGATCTACACTCGTTGCATTACGATATACAACTAATATAATAATAAACCTGTGAAACGGAATCTCTCTCCACAAAGCGAAATATGTGATTTATTTTTTCTAACTTTCCCATTCTCATTTACATTATTTTTATTGTCTTTCCTTCTTGCTTGCTCGCTTGAAATATTATAATAGTCATATAATACTTAAATGTTATATACTATTATATGCATATAATTTAATATAATAGTATGTATATATATATATATATAAAATAGTATATAATAATATAATAGTGTATATATATATATATATATATATATATATATATAATAGTGTGTATATATATATATATATATATATATATATATATATATATATGTGTGTGTGTATATATATATGATAATATATATATGATTGCTTAATATTTTATAATTTGCATTTACGTCAAGTGTATATTTTTTTCTATCAATGACTTTCTATATGGTTCAATGAGTATTTAAATAGGTATAATTATTTCATTGACATATATATCCTGTCATGCGTAAAATCTGTGATTAGCGCGCAGACAAATTTGTCATGTAAAATTTAACATTTTAAGATTATTCGAAATCACCTTGCCCATGTGTCACTTTAACGATCAATTTCTGTGCTGTGACGCGTTATGACGACGGCTGAGATTACGTGTGAAACATAACAAATTGAATTTTCCAGTTTAATCTCATCACGCATATATCTGTCGCCGTGAGATTTTCTCTCGAAACGCGACCATCGGATTATTTACGCCGCAAATATCGCGATGTAAAAAATAATGTTCTTTTTCAAGCAACATCGAGTACGTTCATATATCCCTTTCCTCTAATTTTTATAATAATCGAATCTCTTTTTCCCCTGATTTATTCTAATTTTCTTAATCAAAATCGCGCGATGTAACAGGACTTTATATATTGTATTAATTTTCTTCTAATTTTTCAAATATTCGAATCTCCTTTCCTCCTGATTTATTCTTGATCGAATTCGCGCGATGCAACATAACGATCCGAAGGAATTTTATATATCATTTTCTTCTATTTTTTCTAATAATGGAATCTCCTTTTCCCCTGATTTATTCTGATTTTCTGGATCGAAATCGCGCGATGCAACCGGACGATCCGAAGGGACTTTATATATCACTTTCTTCTAATTTTTCTAATAATCGAATCTCCTTTTCCCCTGATTTATTTCGATTTTCTCGATCGAATTCGCGCGATGTAACATAACGATTCGAAGAGATCTTATATATCATTTTCTTCTAATTTTTCTAATAATCGAATCTCCTTTTCCCCTGATTTATTCTGATTTTCTTAATCGAAATCGCACGATGCATCAGAACGATTCGAAGGGATTTTATATATCACTTTCTTCTAATTTTTCCAATAAAAGAATCTCCTTTTCCCCGGATTCATTCCGATTTTCTCGATCGAATTCGCGCGATGCAACAGGACGATAATTCCTTCCAACTCGAGCTCGCGTATATAATTTCGCGAGATAAGGGAATGCGAGCGCGATTATTCTCTTGCGTCGATCTCGTGATTCATAAACCTGTCGGTCCATTATCGAGCATCCGTCGTGACTAATCGATAGCCGTCGCCTCCGTAGAAGGGCCCCACGATTTACACCCACCAGCCACCTCGTCGTCGTTTTGTCGGCGTTCGCGTATATTAAACCGATGAAATTGTATTGGGGATCCGCTCGGGGAATCTCTGTGGGAATAAAGGGCACCGGGTCGTTGAGGAACCTAGCTCTCGGGGACTCTCGCCCTTTAAAAGGGCACGTCTTGCGTTCCGTTCCGCGAAGCAGCGCAGACTCCGGCGCGGCGGCGACCAAAAAGAGCGGGAGATACATCCGTGAACGCCCGAGAGAGCAGTACCTTTCTTCTCTCCCTTTTCTACCCTGATGAAGGGAGAGAGCAGCGGGCGGTCGGCGAACCGGCTCGATCATTCCGAAGGTGCAACGCGAGGCGCGGCGCATCGCGGAACGCGCGGCACGTCACACCGGCTCGGAGCGAAGCGCTGCGATCGACAAAGCAGTACGCCGCGTGCCGCCGAGCCGATAGCACGTCGTCGCCGTCCTCGTCGTCCACGTCGTGGCTTTCGTCGATACCCAGCTTCGTCTCTGCGCATTCGCGCTCGCGCACTCTGTTTGTTTACCGTTCGCGCATTTTCGAGCGCGCAAATCCCGATCGCCGGATATGACAGATCGATCGAGTGTCAATCAGCTGATGAGCTTTCCGGTAGACCTCGTTAGAGAATAACTGCGAACGATGTACGTACAGGATTTTTAACAGTGAGAGCTGTGTTTGTATCTCGAAAGGATGCTCTTATATATAATTTCTTTATTATATTTTTTTAATGCAAGATATATAGATGTTTCTCTTTGCATTCTCTCTATGCAGTCGGGAGATGTGTGGGAGATGAAAGAAAAATATGAAAGAAAGGGGTTCGTTGAATTAGAAACCATCTGGCTACAAATGACACATTTGGCAAATTATACCGCGTAATGCAAAAATAATTCGAAACGCTACATATAGGTAAAGGGCGATCCCTGCATCCTCACTTGGCGCGCGTGCGCGCTCCAGTTTTTCTCTCATCCGCCGACATCTCCGGTCTCGTTAAGACCCACGCGAAATTATATCGCACCCACCTCCGTTTTAATTGCTCCGAGGTCACTGGATTTCAGAACCGACAATCTGCTCCCGTGTAATTTCGGCATAGAAGAAGAAAGGGGAAAAAAGCGAGGGAAAAACCGCGCCGTGAGAGATTCCAAATTTAACCTTCGAATTGGTATCGCATATTTTGTTAATGACATTTTTATTAGCGAACAAATATAGATATAATTTCTAATTCGCCATTTGAATCTCCCCTCGTATGTGCACACCTGCACGCACGTTGACCTTGAATATTCGAAAATACATCTGCATGATCCATTCAGAGAAGTGGGTCTATCGGTAGCACCACGCGGGATTCTCGCACAAGACTCGCTCACCTTCGGTCCAGTCTGATTCGAGAATCTGCCATGCATGCCACTGTCCGATTTCTTATCTGGATATACTCGAGTGTCTTTTTTTCTGGAATGAATTTTTAGAGTAAAAAGTCCGTGTGAGAAATTTATATTTTTATTTATTTATTACTATAATATAAATTATCTACATTTTTATATCTAATTGTAAATTATTTGCATCTTTTGCAAAATATTGCCCAGTTAAATAATTATTTTTTAATTATACAAACAATCATACTACTCCAAATCATTCCATATGGAAAATAAAAAAACTCTCGAGTAAAATAGTTGACAATTAAGTTATATTTAACATTTCTCGATTATATCGAGAAATAATATTTTATCGAGGAGTGAAATGAACATTTTACTCCGAAATTATTTCGCGATATGATCGAGAATTGAGAAGCAATTTCGGAGCAATAGTTGGCTAATAATAATTCATCCGTAGTATAATGAAACGGCATATTAAATGAGTACAAAAGCAAGTTCCGCCCGGCCGGAAGTCGCTTTCGTGGAGGGCAACGATATCTCGCACGTAACCGAGCCAATAAAATTTCGAAACGACCACGATTAATCAACTCCCTCGGGGGAAACGCGACGGGGAATTCTCGCAGGAAACTTGCTCACCTTCGTCAATCCGCGGATCTCGGGGAGATCCTCTTCTTCCTCTTGGGGTCATGTTAGTCAGATCCGGCGAGAGATGAAACGCGGATTCTGGATCCTCTCGCGACACCGCTTGGCGCTTCTCGTTATTTATCGCGCGAGATAAATTATTGGCTTAATTAAGCGAGACACGGCCGCGAAGTCTTTCTCGTTGTCTTATATATACCTGCGAAGTTACCTCGCCGATTCCTCTGTCGGAAGTAATTTAGGTACCATGCGCTTCTCTCTTATCTCTCAGCAGTTACCTCAACGATCCGACCTGCGCACTAACGTCGAGCGCATAAAACCCCTTTCGAAAATTTTCCTCGATTGAAAGAAAATATTTTTCAAATATATAATAATGCTGTTCTTAGGTGCATTTTCATTTCTTCTTATGGAGAGATTTTTTATTATAGATTATTTTTAATCTTTTCTTCAAAGATATATCCGCATATATGATTTTGCACGATTCTCGAATTTCTTTTCCACTAACAATCTTGTTTTTTTTTTTTTTTAATCTGCCGGACAAAGATATCGGGAAAATATTTTCGGATATAATAATACTGTTCTTAGATGAATTTTAATTTCTTATGGAGAGATTTTTTATTATAGATCATTTTTAATCTTTTCTTCAAAGATATATCCGTATATATGATTTTGCAAGATTCTCGAATTTTTTTCCCATTAACAACCTTGTTTTTTTTAATCTGCCGGATAAAGATATCGAGAAAATATTTTTGGATATAATAATGCTGTTCTTAGATGAATTTTAATTTCTTCTTGTGGATAAATTTTCTATTATAGATAATTTTTAATCTTTTCTTCAAAGATATATCCGCATATATGATTTTGCAAGATTCTCGAATTTCTTTTCCACTAACAATCTTGTTTTTTTTTAATCCGCCGAACAAAGATATCGGGAAAATAATAAAACAAATATTCCAGTAATAGCTTTATTAAGATTCATTTAAGCGAAATAATATTCATCTGGCGGTGACCGAGAATTCTATGGATGGTTGTCGATTCTATTTTAAATTAAACAGAAGCTCTCTCAATTTAACTGTCCTTAATTATTATCGAAATTTCTCCAATCACGAAATGTTTTTTATCGATTATAAATAGCGAGAATTTTCTCAATCCTAGAATTTTCATCTGCCTTTCGCTTTATTCACTCGTTGTGATTTCATTCGCTTTATTCACTCGTTGTGATTTTACTTGGTTGCCCATATAAATATTACCTTATTTTTCTGGCTCTTTAAATTATATTCGAGCCACTTAAAATCGCTTATATAATTCGTCGTTTGAATCACGTTATTGAGCTAATTATTTTATTACCAGATAAAAAAGAAATTCTGTCTCTTCTCGACTCTGTAAAACAAACTTTAATCCTGTATCGAAATCTTTAAAGACAAAGTGAAGCAAGGAGAAGAAATATTAGTATTGTGCTACACATGCAAGATGTAACATTTTTGTGTTCTCCACGTGTTGCACGAGACCGACAAGACAAATAAACGTCTGAAATGAACGGTGTATGAAATAAACCTCGTCGTGGACAGTGAAATGAGTGAGAAAAGTGTAGTGTCGTCGTTGAAGAATCGAGAAAGGGTGAGCGGAAGTACTTTTTGGAGACACAGCTGGCACTGTTCCGCCTACTTCACGAGAGAATCCTCTTTCACAAGACTCGCTAACCCAGTTCGCAGTTGGGAAAACATGGCGCGGGCTAAAATCGACAAGTAAGAACGTCTATATACACACTTATTTCGATTAACAATGAAGAAGACAATTAGTTTACTGTAATTAGGTGCAAACCAAAGTATTTGATTTGATTTTACGAACAGTCTTGATGCGCAAACTTTTTTGGAACAAAAGATACTTTGTGTATTCTTCCTTAATTTATCTTTCACTGACAATGAGAGATGGTTGTTATATTAATCATGAAGTCTTTCGAAAAAGCTTACAAAAAATTTTTAGAAGATTATATATATAGGTAAGCGTATTTATAATTGTACGATGTATAAATTTTTTATTAAATACGCTTATAAAATTACAATTTTAACCCTGTATGCATTTTTGTATGATTTTTTTGAAAGACTTAATGATTAAATATATAATAAAAAAGAGACCTAAAATAATCCAGTATATAAAAACATTATATATAGCAACAAAATGCATTACACGAGTACATCAAACTATTTATTTTGATGCTCCACATTTCTTCTCTTATCTATTTTATCGAGAATACCTTTATTCAATCGGATATCAATTTTTAATTTGTAATATCTGTCAATCAATATTACGATTCATGTTATATATCATGTTGTTTTCTGTTTTCCAATGCATGATGCATATTTCTTTTTTATTATTAGATATCTTCTGCTTTTTTCATTATTGAATAAATTTAGATAGTTGGTGCATTCGTATTTTAATCTATAAAATTGAAAAAATAAATATCTACGACGATCTAAAATCTCCAAAACGTTAATTTTAACAATAAAACTATAATCAACTTTCATTCGGTTTTCTTGAGGAAAAGATATATATATATATATATATGTATATATATATATATATTATATTAATTAAAACTTGCAAGCAAGTTGCTACCAATTTGCGCAAATTATATCGAATTTATGCTTGCCAACCAGAGTTCTCGAAACTCACGAGAAATTATATAGTTGATATTTAATAATCTACCATCAAATTCTCATGCTATCGGTAGATCGGACAAGTAATAAAATACAAATAGAACTTCAATTTTCCCTGCGCTGGGTGGTTGCCGAGCAATTAAACACCTATTAATACATACGTTGAAGTTCATCGAGCAGCGAGTAAAAGTTACTAGGCGTTCGATATTAATTCAGCGAAATTCATTCAAAAATCTCGCAACATACGTAGCAGAAACTCGAATTGCAAATTAATAAATTAATAGCAACTATACAACGCAATTTCGCAGCAAACTGCGGGTGTTTTTTTGCAAAAATACTCGAGCCACGTGAACTCATAAATGTCATTGTCGTGTTTTTTTCTAGATAAACTATTTTCAGTACGAATATATTATAATATGTTATATAATTGTGCAGTTTACACACTTATTTCTCGTAAGAAGTAGAGAATGAAAAAAATCGCTGCGTCGCGCGTCGTGAAATATTTTTGTAAATTTTGCAAGCCCACGAGACATCATAATGCACGTGCAAGATGCAGCCACTTTTATCATTGTAATGAAATTTTTCATGACGGGGACGGTGGAAGGCGGCGATTTAATATCATTCCGGACGAGTATTTCGTGTTTCTAACATCGAACGAAGTGGTATCGATCGAGACAAAAATACACGTGAATTGCGCAGCGATCGCGAGCACTCGACTTGACGCCCACGTATGCTTTAAACTTAAACTATTTCAAGTAGCTTTGTTATTAAAATATACATCTAAAGGGATATTCGAAACTCTTACAGTACGTAATTAGATACAAAACGTGCACATTATACATCTTATCTTCAGTGGAGAAAGATTTTAGGACGCAATCTAATCTGTGGGATAATTTAATATATTGTACATAGATGTTAAAATTATTTTAAAATAAAATCCATCTTATTTTAAAATAATCTTTATAAAGAAATAAGGAGTTTAAATGAATGAAAAATAATTTACTTTATTCTGAGAATCTCTTTAAAGTTAAGGAACATTATTCAATCTTGTATAATGGAATGGTGATTACTGAATGAACGAATAGCGAATAATCAAAATCGATCTTTCCGTTGTCTTTCCCGCGTCTCTCCGAGACGCCTTGATCCTCTCTCGAATACACAGGGTCTCATGTGTCCGAGGCAGGTTCTCCCAGGACCAGTTTTTCTCAGCGCCGATAGTCGTTTCTTCTTCCTCCCTTACGTTGCGACATGAACAACAGACGACACGAACCAACCTTTCGGATACTGCATTTTATCTGTATTGCATCGCGTATTTTCGACCGAAATCTCAGATATCATGAGATTTTTTCGCGATGCATTATTTCCCGTTGATATCGAATGCGAATTATTTATAAAATGATGAAATTCGAAACTACAGCTTACTTTCCATAGCATATAGCATTGCTGTGTTTGACAAGCTTCAGAATTTGTTGGGCTCTTCATCTCAAGTCTTCATCCAGATTGAATTTTTTGACAGCAAAGAAACGACAATAAATCATGTTCTCGAACAAAATAACATTTTTAAATTTATTTTTTATACAATTCTTTCTTCTAAGAGATGAAATAGGAATCTAATAAGAATTTAAGGATATAATATTTGACAGCTCAATAAATCATGGAGATATAATTAATATTTTTGATTTAATATAATTCTTTTTCAACGATTAAAATATAATTTTTATGGATTTGCTTTTATCTTTATATTATGACTGTATTTCTTTTTTTTTAAGACTGTATTGAATCGAAACGATATTTTACCTAACTGTTTTATATGGTATAAAATATGTAAGAAAGAGGCTTTGGAAAAGAATTGTTTCATCTTTTATGTTGAAAGCTCTCTATTTTTTAGAACAGATTTGTCGACACCTTTTAACAGGTTAATATATATTATAGATTCTTTTTCTTTAAGTATATGGTATGCAGTCTTCATTCTCTTGAAAATTTTCTTCATACGTAACATATATATTTGACTGTAAATTTGTATATACTACAAAATATATTTTGTCACATATGTCGTAAAATGGTCTTTCCGGAATTTTTCTGCACATTAAACGTTACTATTGAGAGTACGTCAATATCGATGGGATTCGTGGCACGTAATTCGCTCCTACTGCATTCGTTTATCATATCTGAATAATGCATTTGGCGGATTCTTCTTGTTAATAAACGGAAATTGATTTATCGACAGTGGAATTTTCTAGTTCACGGATGAAGATTTTAAAATTCCCATAACGATGCGATTCAAATACGAAATCCTACGGTGCTAGGTATAGCTAAGCAACGGAAGAAGTGTACGTCTCGTTGCTCGGCACGTTAATTTTACACAGGTGTGCACAAGTGTGCATATGTGTGCATGTATGTGTGTGTTTGTGCATATGCGACCCGAAGTTTCACCTTCGCACGAAACACGAAACTGGCGGGGCTCACCACATCCTTCCCATGGTGGTTGGCAACCATTCACTGTCGCTTGCTGTCGTCACGCACGACGTACGCACACCACTGATTACCAGACATGTATATCCGGCCGTCCTGATGTAACGCGGCATGCCGATAACACACAAGACATCTCGTGATTTAGTAAAATATTATATATATAAATCCGTGATAAAAATAAACCCCTAGATGCTTGTATTCGTAGGAATTGGGATTCTTATGTACAATTTTTTATTACAAGTACAAAAATGAAAAAAACTCGATCCAAGATGTCGACACGTTAAATTAAATGTCAGATCGTATAAAAATTAATTTGCAATTTTAAATTTTAAAAAAATGTTACATACCTTCATCTCTTACTATACACGTTTTTACTCAAGTCGGAGCTCAACGGTGAAAAATAAAGAAGAGCAAAGGAAGATCAATCGGTCGACCGCACCCTTCCACTTCCGATAATTACCGGTAATTGTCACTCTAATGTAGTCAAAGGGGTAAACAAAGGGAGATAGTAGAGTTAAATTGGGAGGAATTGTATATGCGCGTCTTGCAGCATAATGGAGTGTATTTGTAACAGTATAGTATAGCTTTGCCAGGATTTCACGAGAGTTTTCGAAGTCCTGGGTGGTCGTTGTGTGTTGCCACCCTCTTCCTTGTTATCTCTTCTCTCCTTCTATCGGACTCTTCCCTCGATAGATCAGGCGATAGTTAAAGGGCTTTGTCACCCTCAACCATCTTAGCGAGACACGGCTGACTTTCCGGGCGCGTTTCCTTTCTTTCTCTCTCTCTCTCTCTCAAACATTGACACACAGAAGGAAATTATCGTCGCGCAAGTTTCCGGGAAACTTAATAAAGATTTATGACAGAAATTTAATAAGTACCTCGTTGCACTAACAACTACGTGCACCATGACGATATTTGCGCCAGCAATTTACAAGCAAAGTATAGAGATACTCGAAGTGCACTTTATGCTAATCTGTATTCATAGTCATTGACATGTACGCAGTGCGACGAAGAATTGATATTAGTAGCGAAGAACTTATTAGCATGCGACTACTGTAAATTGTTACATATTTGTGTAGCGCGCAAAATCTTTTCATCAAGTAATAATTGATATCCCCAATATTTTGCTTAGATTTCAAAACATTATCACTACTTCAAAAATTATTATTTTGCTAGCTCAATTTTAATTTAAAAGAAATTATGTTTACATTAATAGAAGAATATCCAATAAATATTATAATAATGAGGCTCTGCAATGATATAAATGAGATGTAAAGGGGAGTGGCAAACTCTTTTATTTCACGAAAAAGTTTTAATGCGACCTGTCAAAAGCTAAACGAGTTTCTTTCGTAACTTACGCAAAGATTTGTGATTGCTCATCCGCAAAGGCGTATTGTCAAAGCACCCACACATTATCACGCATTCATCGTATTATGTCAAGCTGAAGGTAATATCATTACTAGAAGCCACAAATACCGTCAGATTTTCTCTCTTCGCGTGCGTCTCTCTTTTTTATTTTTTTTTTTATTTTTTTTTTAATTTTATTTTCTATCTCTCTGGAAAAGAGTCCCGACGCGATCGTTGCGAGGATCCAATTTTCGGTAAAGTTCCCGGCGGAATTTTTCAACAATCCAATTCTATTTTTTTTCAAGGTTACGGCGTCAAACTTCTTTCTTGAAATTCCAAAAAACTAATATTGAATTCTCGGTATTTCTCGTGTTTGTAATTTGTAGAAATGTATATAAACGCAGGATCAAAAGAACTTTAAGAGACTAACGATCAGTCTCTTAAAGTAAACTTCGCTAGAATAAACTTGTTCGCGGAATTGGCATAAAAATCATGCTGATTGCTTCACTAACGAAGCAGATTACGAGAATTCGCATTTGCTGTACCATACGGAAATTTCCCATCCGCGTAGATTGCAGACTAGTGAATTCGAGCGTTTGCGATCGGCGTCAGTTACAGCGGTCTCCTCTCTCTTTCTCTCTCTCTATTGTCCCTCGTTTGGCAATTAACGCCGTGCTAACAAATCCGATATTGCGTGTTCGTCCCTTTCAGAGGAATCCAGGATGTTCCCAAGGGAGAACTAAATATGCCACGGATAAAGCGTGATCAAAAAATGCCTGAATCAATCCTCTTCGTTTGTATGCATCAAACAATCTATAAAAAATATCAACAGAAATTCGTCAGTTTATTGAATTAATTAGTAAGAGAAACGTTCACGCGCGAGTGTAAAATCTCTCTTGCGAATTTTTTCGATTTCGTGCGTCTTATTTTTAATTAAAAAAAAAAGAAGTATTTATTTAGCTTGATTTGACTTTCTTCGAATCCACATAAATCGAATTCCGGGAGAGCAGACTTGGCTCTAATTTCGTAGAATAAATTTTCATTTATCTCCAGTTTTTCTATAGTTCCCTACCTTTCTACGGGACTCAATGCATTTCTTTTCATTCAGCCACATTTATTTCACGCAAATGGAATGGCTCGATCGCCTCTATGTATACGCTTCGCGAAACACGCCAACGATTTCACGAAGATAGAAATTGGGAATCTTCTTCGAATGCCAAGGACGATATCGGCCTTAACGATATCGTTAAGATTAATGAATGCCCTCGCACGCATTCCTAACGCTCAATATAAGTCTTCCTTAAGAATCGCATTCGAGGCGTGCAACGGAAGGACGCGCCGTTCCGCAATTAGACCACGTAATTACACTGCTTTACTCTTGCAATTGCGATCGGCTCACTTCTTTTCCGCGTGCCGAAGGTGTGTCCTGGGATACTCGCGAACAGCAGAGCAAGTTTGCTCGTTACGAATAACTTTTGACGAGTGTTGCAATGTTCGCGACGCGCTGTCATTTTTTTCGATCAATTTCATCGTTAATTTTCGAATCGAAGAGAAAACGATTAAAATTGTTTAATGGAATAATAAACAATATACAATTTCTCATAATTTCATGTCTCTGAATTTCTTCTCATCTTTAAAAACTTTTCTATCTACAAAAATACATTTGCTTGTTTAATTATTCAACATATACACAGAGAGAATTTTCTCCTTTTATCCTAAAAATCGTAATCGTGGGACAATATGGTATTGTAAGAATTTTATAAGAGTTTCTTCGATTAAATATTTATCACGATAAAATATAAAACATATTCGATCAATTTTACTATATACATATAAATTACATGAATTACTATGTATTATTATATTAATATTTTTTATTGGTAAATATTAATTAGAGAAATCATGATTTTCAGGGTAAAGTCTAAAAAAATATTCTGTGTAGATTTCTAATTATAAGGTCTTCCTTTCTCAAGCTCGTGGAATCTTTATGGCTGATTGAAGGAGATTTCGATAATCGCGATGTGCGCTACGAAGTAATCGATGGAAAGATAATTATTATGGCGCTACTAACCTTTGGAATCCCGACCTCGTTCTAGGATTCGCGAACAGTTCATTCACACGAACACGAAATCGCCGCGCGAACAAAGTAAGCTAATTAATACAGATTTGCGCAAATTAGACGCGTTGTAGTTGTGTATCTTCGTACTCCCGGCAGCTTTTGTAGCAATTAGTTCCATTAATTAATGTACCGCTCATTATAGCCGCAATCATTATACGGATGCGGATGTAATATATTTACATCGTGATACCGATACTCTCTCTCTGCATATTACATTTCGTAACTGCGATTGATCCGTTTACGTTTTCCATCGACACGTGGGTACACACAAAGCTGTGTGGGTGTCGGTGAATTCCGTCGAGGTTTCGTCGACAGCGTCCCGCCAGAATTTTTGTCACGTTTCATTCGCCACACAAGTAAGGTCTACCTTTCTCTGCCTCCTTTAGCTGATCTTTCACGACCGTTTGAGAATTATCACGCGCTGACAATTCTTCAGATTACGAAATTTCTCACAACATTAAGTGTGATGACAAAAGCGAGACATAAGACAAATTTTGATTGGGCAAGAAATCTAGAAAGTCTTTATATAAAATTATTATTATTTTATATCTATAAGTTAAATGATGAAAATCATTGAGTTGATGTAAAGAGAGGCGTGAATAAGCTTATTGTAACGTAATCAAATAATATGTTATAATTGCAGTATATATTGCTAGATAATATTAATATATGTAAAAATATATATATAAATATATAATGTATGCGCAGAGATAATTTTTCAATATTTTTTGATAAAAGATTAAGCCAAAAGATTTAATTAATAATTTATGATTAAAAATATTTTTTGTTAAGGGGATGCCGGCCAAATACGTTTTATCGATCGAAAAAGTGAGAGTAGATTCGACTATAAATCTATTTATTGGCTATACGGATTATTTATTCTTGAAATTATGATGCCCCTTATTTATTAATATTAATACTTTAATTGTGCAAAAGGATTTATCAATCTGTATAATCAATCAAAATATAAGCACTTGAACTCATAATTTTATGAGATTTTATAAGTTCAAGTAGGTACTTATATGTTGATTGACTATACAGATTGATAAATCCTTTTGCATAATTAAAGTATTAATATTAATAAATAGGGGCCAATAAATAGATTTATAGTCGAATCTAACTCACTTTTTCGATCGATAAAACACATTTAGTCAGCATCCCCTTAACTTGAAAATAAGTTTATCCTTGAAATACGATTTACTTAATAAATACACACATATGATATAATATATATCATATATTTTACATATAATTATCTCTAAAATTAACAAATGAATTCAAATTAAATTTACTATTCAATTAATGAGATATATAATTACAATGTTAAAAGGATTTGATTTGCATTTCAGCAATAACCTTCACATAAACCGCCTTTTTCATGTAGGAATAAATAGCAGCGTTACAATGAGCACCTAGAAGTATCCACACAGTAAACGTCCTCGTTTTCGGGGCGTTTAAACGTTTTGGGCTTATATAAGAGCGGCGCGGGAAAATATGTACTCGTATAAATACCTTCCACAAGCCGGGTTGCACTCTTGCACGGGCGATGTGAGCTTATTCTGTCGCTTGGCGGTTAATATCATCTCTTTCTCGCGATTATCCTCGCGCGCGCGTTTGGTCCGAGCGGAGATTAATCTCGCTGTTGTTCGCTCCGCCGGCCGGCCGGCGGAGTTGGACAGTTCCGACAAACTGCACGATTGCCGCAATGTGGCCCGGCTGCTGCATTCGACGTGATATGAACGATGCGCCCGTGTGTCGGAGAGCCGAGCCCCGGACGAGTGAATGGCGTTCGTTAACCACCTGGCGTTACGAAATATTAATACTGCGGCCTTCGTCTTAAGGATTAGACATATGTACACACGTGCTATACGCATTTTTTTATCCCTTTTTCACTCCTCCCGCGCACGTGTTCTTCTGCAAAATGAAATTGTTATAGGAAAATTAAATAATCGACCAAACTAGCAAAAATCAAATTATTAATCTTCACAAGAAGGTGTGAGGATTAATATATTGATTTTTGCTAGTTTGGTCGATTATTTAATTTTCCTATTTATTGACTAGCGATTGGAAAGAATTACATTTATGAAATTATATTATCTTTTAATGCGTTAAAAAACTAGAGTTAGGAAAAAGAGTATAAAGATCCTATTGTTCACGATGTTGATAAATTAAATATATATATATAAAAAGAAAGAGAGAAGCTTCAATATACTAATAATAATAAGTTAAGATGTGAACATGTATTTAATATTTAATGAAAAGACAGTTTAGTGTAATTTGTTGAAATTATTCTTTGATACAATTTGTAAGAAAAACACATGATGCTGGATGAATTGCGGAACGAGCTTTCTTCGAATTTTACTCAAAAAAGCTCCGAAATTGTCTCTTTAGATATAATTATTTTTCTTTAAACCTCTCTTTTATCATTCGTTCTTATTTATATACTAATTATAAATACAATCCCTTATTTGCCTGACATTATGCTCGCTTCAATAGAAATTTCGTTGTAATTCCGAGAAAATAATGAGTGGTTCTCGATATTATACCTCTCCGTAAGCCGAGCTTTTATTTGTTAAGAGGGCTTGAGAAGGTCGGTCAATTATTTCTACCGAAAGGAACAAATCAATCAATGTCGATTCCATTTTGTTATATCAAAATATTTTCCGAAATAGGGTTCTTGTGGGACGCGTGGGCGCGTACATTCGTCCCGATAATCAGTCAGAAGCCAGAAAGTAATTACACTAATTGTAGCGGGCGCTTAATAACATAGGTCTGATACCGCTTGGCGACAGAGTTAATGAGTTTGCGTCGGTCAACTTATCGTGCGACTGCAATCTAACTTTCAAATATTGATTTTCCGGAATTTCAAGTAATCTCTGTTAAACTTTGTAAATTGCATCCTTATTCTTGTAAAAGTGTAGTTATTAATTATTATGCTGGAATAATCCTCGCTTATTGAAACGATAATATAAAATTGTGCTCCTAAATATACACACTGGAAAAAAATTTATTAAATTCGAGTAAATAGTTATTTCAACGCTGCCTAATAAATTATTTATTTGAAACCAATAATATTGGATTTGATGTGAAAAATATTTATTTGATTATAAGAAAATCCCTTTCAAACCAGATAAATATTTGTTGTTTCAAACAAATGATTGATTAGGCAGTATTGAAATATTTATTAATTTAATAATTTTTTTCAGTGCACATAAGTGATTCCTTCTCTTTCTCTCTCTCTTCCTTTTAATAAGTAGAAACTTGAATTGAATCACTTCGCTCATATATATGCTGCCGCGGCGTCATTTCTTTATACGCGATAATAAGATGGCCTTATTAGATCCGGTGAAATCGATATATAGTTGTTCATTCGCGGCGCGTACATATATGCCTAAGATGCTTAAACTATTCGAGAGAAACTCTGTAATTGAAATCATATTTGTACGATGTACACCGCTAGTTAACGATAATTGACAATATCATATCTCTTCACATTTTGCTACTACAACTTTCATCGTGTGTTTTTCTTACAAATTGTATCAAAGAACAATGTCAACAAATTACACTAAATTGTCTTTTCATTAAATACATGTTTACACGTTGTGCACAAGTATAATCGCACGTCTTAACTTATTATTATTAGTATATTAAAGCTTCTCTCTTTTTCTTTATATTTAATTTTATCGACATCATGAACGTTAGGTTCTTTATACTCTTTTTCTTAGCTTTCTAATTTTTTAACGCATTAAAAGATAACATAATCCATGGATATTTTTATTAGAAAAGTAATGTTCAAATTTGTCTTGACACGGAGATTTAATGGATTACCGAGCGTTGGTTGTCGTAGAATTTTGCAATTTCTTCGCGGAATTGTGCTTGTTAGAGCATTCTGACTCAAATAGAATCGTCGATACCAAAGTCGAACAATCCAACCGCAATTACAGGCCAATTGATTCAAATTGTCTCAGTTGAAATTCTGGAATCGTTGCTCCGAATCCTCCTCCGAATTTCCTTTCGAATCTCCTTTCATCTCGCAAAATTTCGATGCACTCACTAACTCGTGACGTGTTTATTCGATTCTCCACATCAATGCTGCTTTAAGCAACACTTATGCAATATATCAGATATCGAATCTTTAGTTTTAAATTTATGATTTAACGTTATACATTTTATCTACATTTTTCATCATTTAAAACCAATTCGCTATTTACCGTAGAATAGAAATTTCGCTACTTTCGTTTCGTTGATACAATATTTTTTTCCTTCAAAAAATACAAAATATCTTTCATCGTCTTTCCACTGCCAGGATTAACATGGAGAAGTGAGCATTTACACGCGATATATCCGAATAACTAAGACGGACGTGGAAACGCCGCGTAATTAATGCATCGGGAGGTAATCGTACAAAAACAAGCGTGTAATTCTATGGGATTCAGCTGCAGCTGTATCGACAGGATAATCGCATCACCCGCGGCAACACAACATCGTACCTACGAAGATTATGACGACCTATAATTTCGCGCGCACGCCCGGGAAAGTGCACATAATGAATACGCGGCAGACAGACGTTACACCTTTCGCATATATATCTAGGAAATTGTTCAATTCGCAGATCTTCCCTATATATTATGCCGCTATGAGAGACTCGCTCGATTGCGAGAGCTTCGCTCTACAATTTTTTTAAGCAATTAATATAAAATTATAAATATACTAGTACCCTCTATGAGTTTGGAAACACCTTACATTTGACAGTTAAACAATCGTATGGCAGCGATCTGTGTAGATTTTTTGTATCAATAAATCGTTAAATATTTAAATAATATTTTTATTTATGACAGATTGCTGCCATGCGATTGTTTAACTGTAAAATGTAAAGTGTTTCCAAACTTGTGAAGATTACTGTAGACAATAAATAACAAATGTCCATTTATAAGACTGTTTCTTGTTAACACGATTAATAATATTTCAAATACTATACTGATAGAAAACATTCCATTAAGTTTATATTCTTGCATGTTACGAATATCTAATTAAAGAATATTTCTTTAGAGAAATTTTCTCTTAAATTAAGAGAATCCTGTTGACAGATCTGTACATATTTTTTGTATAAATAAATCATAAAATATTTAAATGACATTTTTATTTATAACAGATCGCTGTCATGCAATTCTTTAACTGTAAAATGTAAGGTGTTTCGAAACTTATGGAGGGTACTGTATATGAGGTGAGAGAAATCGCGCGAGAACACTCATAAATATTCCATTTTTATGATACATTTTCGTGTTAATTAAAATCTCTCGTAGCTCTCTTGTAAAGTACGTATTTAAATGTTTTAATAGACGAAACGAGCGACGCGAGATATTATATACGAGAATTATACGATAGCGTATCCCTTTCAATTAAGCTTAACCGTGGGAGGCCATTACGCCAAATAATTGGCCGCTCGAATTCGCAAAGAAGGCAAGAAGCATCTGGTGGCGAGGTTTACCAGCACCGAATTTTCCTCGAAAGAATGGACAATAATAGGAGCAGTCGCCAACATTATCAGTTAATTGGTACTTGGCTCGCCAAGTTTCCGCCGCGGATATTAAACAGGTCGGCTACAGCGTGAATTCAATTCTTCGTCGCGAATTTATCCACGCGAAAGTTCTCGTCCGCGATGAAGTATCTCTATGCTTTGTAGGTGAAGATAACTAACGATTTTCCGCGGATTATATAGTGTTATACACACAGCAAAGCCTATAACAAAGCAAGCCTTAAATCAAGATCCGCGTATATAACGTACCGTGCTTTCTGATAACGAGGACGGTGCCATTTCCCTCTTACGACGAATTAACTATGCAAATGCGATTCGCACCGCGACAGTCAACGCACTCTCGCTACTCTAAGGTTATTCTAAAGCACGCAAACACGCGTGGGACGTTTCGCATGACGCGTGAAGATTAATGCGGCCGATCATCAACAAACGCTGAAGCAGATTGATAAGCGAGGTATTCGGATCTCTGTCAAACTGACATGCACCCCCACTTTTCAAAAATAAAACAATTTATAGCGTATAATAACGAGCTATTTATGAGCTTCTATATCTCACAAATTAAAATTCTTCAGCTCGTCACATTGGATAGGAATTTAATATTTATTTTGTATTTGTATTAACAATAAAAAATATTGAACCGCAAAATATATTAAATTCCTGATCAATGCATTGAGCTCAAAATGTTTAATTTGCAGGATATAAAAGTTATGCTGCTTTGCAGCATAAATAGCTCATTATTATACGCTATTAGTTTTGTTTATTTTTAAAAAGGGGACCAGCTCGACAGGAGTCTTGGCACGATTAAAGTTCCGGAGATTGCGAATTTCAAAAAAGCAAGTGCAAAAGTAATCTACCAAAATTTCAACATTTTAGAAAATGGAAAATTTGAACGTTTTTGAAGAGAAAATTGCGAGTTTTAATGAAATCAAACATCTAATAATATCTCTTGTTATTTCAATAAATCGAGATATAGAGAATTTGAAAATTGACAAACATAAAAGAGCACATACGCTCTCGTATTAATTTAAATCTATAAATAGCGAATGTGTCCTTCAAAAGAATTATACCGTGAAATATCACGTTTTGCAATTCTGCATTACATCGCATTCGTATTTTCCAATACCGAACTGATAATATTGATTACCATTTCCTGACAAGGTCGCCGACCCTCCTTGACCGTTATGGCGGCCGTTCAGTATCGATTTTCATAGCTGCTCCACTTGCTACGTGAATTATATAAGTTATAGGCCACATCAAGTGATCAAATATTCTATTAAACACGGTATCTTATGTGATGATGCTTCTCTTAATAATCGCAAGTGCCTATTAGCTTCTACGACAAGCGATATATCTTAGACTTATATATATATATATTTTTCCTTACACATTTTTACCGCAAGAAAAATTAATATCTCGAAAATTGTAGTTTCCAATACTTCTCAGGAAAGTTTATCATATTTCCTGATGTATATAATAGTTGAGTGAATACATATTACAACGTTGAAATAGCGGGTCATGCTTCAGCAACGATAAGCGCTATGCGAAGAGCTAAAAATAGACGGTTAGCCTTCTATTCTTGGCACACCGTTATCCATTTTTGAACGACCATCGCGATACTGTTGAAGATTACAATTTGGGTCAGTCCATAAATGCAGGAATATCGAATCAGGTTGAGAGGATTGATCATCGCAAAGGTGGCATTTAAATTTTTTGGTCGAAGTATGAGGTTCGATAGAGGTGGGTCCTTTGAAAAGGCGATCGCACATGTCCTTATTCATTTGTCGGGAATTGGACGGAACCCTTTTTCACGATCGGCAGATGGTCGTCGTCGAGATATCAGACGAGTTTAGGGGACGAGAATCGATCGACAGCGCCTCGCGCTCCGCGGAATAATAAGAGGAGAAAGGTGAAAGAACGGAGATATCCTTAAGGGCGAGCTAAGGGAAGGAACTAACAGGAATAAGTACCGACTGGCAGATGTGCTTTTGCTGCGGCCACGCGACAGCTGCCGGACATGTTTAGTGTTTCCGTTTCAATATATTACAAAGTGGATCTGGAAAAGGTATAGGAAACTGAAGTGCGGAATAAGGAATGAGCAAGCATAATTCATATGCAATAGACTTGATTGCACTTTAAAGGTCTTCGGAAAGATTTGTCCGAAAAGACCTAAAATTCCATTCGAATTCTTCATTACTTTGAAATTGTCATTGTCGTTGAGTAAAATCTTGATTAGATTTTAGAGAGATTATTATGTACGTTATTTTATATGAAGTCACTTTATTATTGTATTATCTACATATATCTCAATTAATCATGGTTATCACTCGCTTCTTTCGGAAGACCGTGAAAATCCTCTTTCTGCAAACTCGTTCGACCAGATGCATTGCCGAAACCGGTTCGGATTGATTGCATTTTGTTGCATACCAGTTGCCGTCGTTTTGCAAAACTGAGGCAATTGCTATACAGGCGGGAAGAATGCGATGCCGGCTTGCGTGAGAGAAATCAATCATATATCTGCTCTCCGACGAATTTTTCAAATATTTGTCATAACGACGTGTCCTATCTTCTCACGCTAATTTGTCAAAGAAACAAAATTATAATAACAGTGCAACAATTTTAAATAACAAAAGACACATTTTTTAAATTTATATTTGAGGAAAAAATAGACGCAATTTTTCTCGAGAACGAAGGAGAAGAAAACGTAAAAAGTGTGTGACTTCTGTAGATTGTCTCTTCGCTGCTGCTGTCACGTTTTTGGCTAGAGAACCGCGGAAGCGCAACTCGCCGATGCACAGAAATAGTGCATCCACCCACGGATAAAGAGAAAGAGAGAGAGAAAGAGACCGGCAACCCCTCTGTCTCTTTCTCAAGGGAAACACGACATCCTCGCCGGATGCAATCCGGTGGCCAAGAAACCGGTCCAGATGCGGAGCGCGCGTGCACGTTCGATTGGCAGCTGCCGACCAGGTATATGCAGATACGTGCATATATGTTTGCCACACCCACATCCGAGAACTTTCGCTCATTCCGCAATTATCACCCCCATCTATTAGGAGCGCAGCTAATTTGCTTTGTAATTAACAACTATCGCGCTAATTATATTATGTATATACATATATATATATATATATATATATGTATATAATAGAATAAAGTAATAGTTGTATGAAAAGGGGCGCGGATTCTTGTTGCGGAGAGGATGAAGGTAATTGCGGCAAAAGGGCCTCGAGAGGATGATTCTTGCAATTCAGACGTGGGTTAAGCCGATGACGAGAATGGATGGTGTATTGTTATTACGCGTAGTTTATATCTGCAAGATAAACGCCACAAATAAAGGGAAGAATCGCCCGAATTGAGACAGTTAAATTGCTCACGCTTCGCGTGATTCTTCTCACAATCGGATACAGTAGTGTAAGATAAATTGGCACACATTAAATTCTGGAGAAAAACAATAGAACGAAATTAATCTTGTTTTACATACAGATAACACGAGATATTGCACGTTTATATCATCAGCGTTTATATGACGATAATGTTTTTCTTATATTCTAGCAATATCTTTTTTTCTAATACATTAACATATTTATACAGATTGATAATAATCAACTGCATTAATTTTTCACAAGTATAATATTTTGCAATATTTCGTTCATATTTTTTCCTTTCTAATACTGACTTTGTGCAGTAACGAAATTCGAATGAGAGCTAACAAACTAATTAATACATGACGAATGAATTTTTTTATGAATCGCATGGAGAATATTTTCACGGATAGATTCGCAGGATGTATTCAGGATTGATAATAATCAACTGCATTAATTTTTCATGAGTATGATATTTTGTAATATTTCCTCAATATTTTTTTTTTCCAATACTGACTTTATGAAGTAATGAAATTCATACGAGAGCTGACAAACTAATTATATATGACGAATAAATTTTTTTATGGGTCGGATAGAGAACATTTTCACAAATGGATCGTAGGATGTATTCAGGATTGATAATAATCAACTGCATTAATTTTTCACGAGTATAATATTTCGCAATAATTCCTCAATATTTTTTTCAATACAGACTTCATGAAGTAACGAAATTCATACGAGAGCTGACAAACCAATTATATATAACGAATAAATTTTTTTCTAAGGATATTTGCAGGATATTTTCACGGGTTTCATAGTAGGATGTATTAATAATCGATAACAGATAAGCCGTGTCGGAATTCATTGGCACTCGCGACAGGTTTCCGGCGATGTGGCGCGTGCCACCATCGACTACATACTCGTTTGTATTCAGCGAAAAGTGCCGTGTCGTTCTGATAAATTGTAGACGAGCTCACGTCTCTCTCGTGTATTTAAACCGGCGTTTCATGTTTCCTTCCGTTCCAAGACGAAGCCTGTTAAATAAGGATTTCTTTGTCATGCAACCGCCACCATTATTCCATTCACGAGAGTTGCCATTGTACGGCGTTTATATTATTCTCCTATTGAAATTTCGATGGGGGCCATTTTATTGCTGATTGTCAGCTTCCAAAAAGATGAGAACGTGATAGTCAATCTTAATTTTAGAATTTTATTTTATTTTTTTTTTTTACAGAAAAAGAAATTAATTGTCGAAATATAGTATTATAATGCAGAAATTTTATGCAGATATATTTAAAAAAAATTTCCAACACGTAATCTCATTAATCAATGCTTCTGAAATCTTTAGGAATCATCGTTGATTTAAAATCGATTAGTCGATTCGCGAACGTTATTTTAAACGAAAGTAAAAAAGAAATGAAAATACCGAGAGATCACGACAAGACTCGAGATCCTCTCTTTGTACTCTTGAAGAAGACTCTCCGTTAGTCTTGTTCCGTGTGAACGCGGCCTTAGAAGAACCACTTTGCTTTATGCACATTGCCATTCCGAGCGGTGACACTGGAATTCACTCGGTCATTCACTTCTCTCTTCTTTCTCTTTCCGACATTCTTTTTATTATATTCGTTCGATCTCTCGTTTTTCCATATCTTCCTTCCTTCCTCCGTCGCTTCTCCTTCGCTCGTCTTCTCGCTCCCTATTCTCATGACAATGAACTTGCTTAAGAAATGACATTACTATCTTCAGTCGTCCATAAAGCGTTAACTTTTCTTCGGACATTCAAATTTCTTATCTAACATTGAAATTTTAAATTAAAAAATTGCGCGACGCTGGAACGAAGATTCCCGCCGTGAATATACCGAAAAAAGGAATATGCTTGTAAATATATCATGGCGTCACGATAGAATTAAGAAAGTTCCCCATTATATCAAATATTTTCAGAAAGTAAAATACAAAAACTGAAGAGTTGCGATGCACAGTTTTATGAAGAAATATCTCTTTGAATATAAAAAGGTAAAAGGTAAAAAGGCAAAAATAAAAGTTGATGATAAAATGCAGAGGATTTTTTTTTTTTTTAGAAGATAATCCTCTGTGCGCGAGGTTTTGAAATTGTATGCTTCCACCTTCTGTGCAATAATAAAGCGTCGCGTTTGCATAATTACGGCTGCACGTGTCTCTTCCTATTCTGATACGCGCGCTATGTCTGTCGCAAACACAGAATACGTATTACTAACATATCACTTTTATGTAGATCCAGTTACGCCATGCTTAAACCAATGCATTTCGCGAACCGCGCATGACCCGAATACTTTGTTTTCCGAGGACAACCCGTTATCGATTTCGTGAAAATATATGAACAATAATGAAAAAGAGCGATCTTGATTTGTTCCATAAAACATCTTATGGAAATGAATCTTCTTTTACGCAGAGTGCTTATCTCTTTGATATATTTTTTTTCAACGTGCAATTTATAAAAAATATATATATACATATATACGTGAGGAATAAAATTTATTCTGAAATATTTCAGCTAAAATATGTATTATTAAATATTAAAAATTACAAGAGGGAGGTTCACTCTCAGCTTCTCTAGGAATCTTATCCTAATATCTCGCGGTATTTCTGAGATATACGGTTTGCCACCCATTACACTTTATGAGAAACACACATTCCGTCGCTCTTATTCTCCTAGGTCCTAGAGAATAACCAACTTCGGAAAAGCATGATCCGGTCCACGGATCCGTACTATTAATCCGCTTAGTGTGGAGATTTCCTTCAGTAAAACCATTATAAAGTTTGAGAAAACCGCGAAAGTTGGTCCCTGGGAAGCTGGACACATGAGATACAGCAGGCTTGATGGATACATGCAGTTCGATAAGTCTCTCTCAGATTTTCAGTGAAGCCGGTTTACCCAAAGCTCGCTTTGTTCTAACATAAGAATTAACTTGGGATTTACAGTGCGTAAGTCACTTCGCAACAGAATTTATTCGACACGTTCGACATGAATCACTGGAGCGTTTAATAGCCAAGAGAAGATTAATTATCTTGACAATCTTTCCGTGAATATTTTTAACTTGTAACTATATACTCCTAAAACTCGATTTTCATCGAAAAGAAATTAAAGCACACACATTTTTTTATCTCACGTTGAAATAGAAAAATTGCCACAAAGATGGTGAGGAAGATTATCGAGACTGAATCAGTTAAAATAATTATTTTTTTTATCTACTTTCAAAATTCAAAAATCTCCAAAAATATAGATATATTTATGAATGAATTTGCTACTTCAAAATTTGTTTTGTTTTATCATCGTATTATTTAGGTCTGCGACCTAGAATCCCTAAATGCACGTCGTGATGCGCAGGCGGATGCATTTGCGGAATGTATCAAACGACGATGCGGTTCCGTGGGAACAAATTAATAGATTTACCGCGGTCGGCTCTCGAAGAGGCGAGAGAGCGTAAATATGTATATATATATATATGTATATGAGAGGATCGTATTAATTAGACAGCGATATCGCAAATTGAAATTCAATAGCCGTGTAGCGAGTAGGGTCACACGCATCGCGTGGGGTCGATATCGGCTTTCACGCACATTCACGGTATACGCATCCTATCTGCGGCCGGAATACGGTATAGGTAATCTCTGGAATAAGGAAACGCTGAAAACTCGACGAAACTTTTCCGCATCAGTTCTCAATTTACGCGCTCGATATTTTCCCTGCGGCGTAAATCAAAACCTGCGTTAATCTAAGTGAGAATTGAATGAATTATATATTTATCTCACGGAGAGTACATATAGAAGCGTGTTCGAAATTTAAAAATTAATTAAAAATATTAAACATTGAAATAATAAATATTAAATATTAAATATTTTATATTAATTATTTTATATTAATTATTAAATATTGATTAATTAATTTACATTATAATAGCAATTAAATCGCAAATTAATCGGCCCGAGAGACTATATAGAGCTTTGTCTGTTCGTAACGATGTGAAGCTTAATTTGTCAAAAAGCTTTTCTCTCTTGCGTTTCCTCGTTTTCATAAAATTCGTCCTGTGTATACAAATTTTCATGAATTGTTATCACGCAACACAATGTTACAAATGTTCAAATATTATTCCCTTGCCATGCACAAAAGTCGCATTATTATGCGTGCTGTGCAATCTCGATGCATCACTTGAAAGTTATGATATATATGATATATAAAATAAGATAAAGAAAATAAGAGAGATAGATAAAGAAGAGAGCCCGTCGACAAAAGGCGGAATCGTATATCAATAGATATATCTATATCTATATCTATATACAGAGTCGCGAATGTACTGCAATGCAAAAGCGGGCTTTATATTCCGCCGACCACCGTCAGCGTCGCTTTATCCCTTCGGGCGGTCTTTTCCGTCTTGCAGGTGAATCTCGGGATGAGATGTTTTACGACGAACGATCACGTCGACTGTGGTCTCGCAAATACATTAGATTCGAAAGAAAAATTTGTCAAGATCGCAGAAGAAAAAATATATTCTTGCTTTTTGTATACAGTACCCTCCATAAGTTTGCAAACACCTTACGTTTTACAGTTAAACAATCGTATGACAACGATCTGTGTAGATTTTTTGTATCAATAAATCGTTAAATATTTAAATGACATTTTTATTTATGACAGATCGCTGCCATGCAATTGTTTAACAGTAAAATGTAGTATTTCCAAATTTGTGAAGGGTATGCAATGAATAACAAATGTTCATTTATAAGACTGTTTCTTATTAACGCGATTAATAATATTTCAAATACTATACTGATAAAAACATTCCATTAAGTTTATATTCTTGCATGTTACGAATATCTAATTAAAGAATATTTTTTTAGAGAATTTTTCTCTTAAATTAAGATGATCCTCTTGACAGATCTGTGCAGATTTTTTGTATAAATAAAACATAAAATACACGTAAAATATTTAAATGATATTTTTATTTATAACAGATCGCTGTCATGCAATTCTTTAACTGTAAAATATAAGGTGTTTCCAAACTTATGGAGGGTACTGTTTGTAGAACTAACCGTAGATCATTTAACTACATCGACAACGGAATCGTTTTGTCATCAAACAATTAAATTTTGTCGCTAAATGTAAAAATATTATTTTTATCATTTTCATTCGAAACGCTGTTGAATTTATGCGAAAAACGCACTAATTAAAATTAATAATGTCAATGATAAGGATGCTGAAAATAATGGGCGCACATTATTAGTGGCTTAATTAGCTGCACCGGCTGCAGCAAATATTTGCTATAATTCTAGGAATTCTAGCTCACGTATTTATTTTATATTCGAATATAACAATGGTTGGTTGATATTTTTACATAAACCCGGCAAGCAGGAAAATGGAAACTGAAAATCTCTTCGCGCAGTAGCACGCGAATTTTCGCGCGATGCCACGTTTAACGCACATAGCATTTAACGAACGACGCGGCCTCCGGAATCGATTTTTTATAGTCTACAAAATCTCTCTTTATTGTCAAGCGTTCGTCGAAATATCGAGGAAACAGCATTCGATTTACGAGCGTCGCGATCTGTGTCGGGGATTTATGATATGTGAATAAAAAAAGAGAACATTTGAATAGATAGAAATATACTTTATAGACACTACTATATCACGATATTATGCAGTTATTCCCACTTTTTACACTTTTTGCGTATGAATAGAATTATACATATATTGCTATTCGTTGCAACGCTTATTGTCCTTAATATATTCAGAATGCGCAATAGTATAAATAATATGTATATAAACATTTTGTACACAGGAATGTTTAACACATGAATTTAGATGTATATCGGAGCATATATGGAAAGTGCATACACATTCCGATGTGTAAATTTTATGTGTTAAGATCTTATTCCGTATATGTATATAATAAAACTAACCACATCATTTTGTAAAGTTTCGTATGTATCGCTTGTGTATTATTTACCGTTATACAGAACATCGATTATAAAGTTAAAAATATTTTTGAAACAATTTCTTATCAGACTATTGTTTCTTGTAACTTTAATTAACTTCACAGTTTCTATATCTTGGCTAAAATAATAAGCACCATTATATGTAACTTTGAGAAAGTGCATTTATCTTTCATATAAAACTTAAAGGTATTTTAATATTTTTTATGTAAAAATACATATATATATTTAAGTGTATATATATGTATATATGTATAGAGATAAAAATGATGCAATTTTACTGATGTTTTATTTTTAGTTTTATTATATATATAAAATATGATAATTATGCGTATGTGCAAATTTTATGACGTTGCATACATTCTCACGATAAATGTTTATAACGCTTGTCGAGAGATAATTCTCATGTTGCAAGTTTCATGCAATTTTGCTGATTATGCAGACTCAGACTTAATCGATAATGATGTGATACGCGAACGTGAAACTCTCAATGGATGAAAAAAAAAAGAAGTATCGGGATTGCCATAACATATATCGTAATAGCGAGATAGCTGGAAAAAATCTGTATAGCGAGCGTCAGCAAACGACCGCAGTAACGTACAGATCACATGTGCTATTAACAACGAATCGATAAATGCCGCAATCCCGTTTTAACATTAGCGTGAGCTGCGAAAGTTCTGAATCCTTGAAAATGCGAGAAAAAGAGAAACCGGCATTACGAATGGTTCTTAGTGATTCGGTAATCTACCTTGTAATGCAACCAGTTCTTATCGCGTTTTTATGCACGATGACTAGTTATTCATCCGGCAGACAACATATACTCGTATATCAAATGATTAATTAAATTACCCTTTGAATAAATTTCAAATCAATTTTAATTTAAAATATAGATTTATCGAGTACAATTCTTCATAAAGAATTATACTTAATAAAAAATGAGAATTAACCGAGATAATATACGTATCTTGCGTAAATATTAAATGTTTAATTGTGCTAATTACTTCAAAGTGTGTGCACACGCAATTTCTCATCTTTTCATAATTATATTAAATTCTTAAATTTTGCAATATTAAATTATCATTAAATCTTTCAATTTTCATACGCGCGTTAATTCTACAATCTATAATTATAATTATAATTTTTATTGTTTTTATTTTTTATTCTTTTGTTAATATTATTATTTGCTTTTTATGAATAATATATATACGCCAGACTCGGCCAGACAAATTATCTTGAAAAGGAATAAAAAATGTGAAACGTCTCAGATTTATTAAATCTTTAAATTTTTACGCGGACACTAATTCTACAATTTATAATTATAATTATAATTTGTATTATTTTTTATTCTTTAGTCTTCTATTAATATCATTATTTGCTTTTTATGAATAATATATACTCCAGATAAATCATCTCAAGGAATAAAAAAATGTTAAACGTCGTCTTTATTAAGTTGTTAAATTTATTACGTGATTACGTTATTAAGAGTTTTATTTTATTAACATATATATATATATATATATATATATGAATATATATATATATGAATATATATATATATATATATATATATATATGAATATGTAACGGTATAGCCCTGCGGGGAAACATGTTGCATGAAACGAAGCAATACTATGTCATGCGAATTATTATGGACGAGCGATGGGCGTTACGATCGTTATCGATCGTCGCGCGATAAAATGATCATTCGGAGAACGCACGCGAATCTTCATTCATATCAATTTAATGCGCATGGTTATGCCCGTTGAAAGGGTAAAAAATCGTGCATCCCCATCCGTGAATCTGAACGCTCCAGGGCGCGGAATAGCAGCAGCGCGCCTAGCGAGAGGGAAGAAAAAAGTCCTCAGCCAGGTACATTCGTAAGACTCTCTCAGCTGGAACTGAGGGAAGCTGCGCCGTGAAACCGCAGTAAGATTTTACGACCGGTTATTGCCCACCAGCAAACACACCCACGCAGCACAAGGGCCGTATCGAGATTTTTGGCCGCCTCCGGCAAAATGGCGAGTCTGCGCCTTCGTATTTAAGATAGAAACTCAGAGTTTAGAGAATTAACTCTACCTCTTTTCTTCCGTAAAAGTTCATACAAGATTAATATAACGCGAAATGTATATGGAAAATTAATTGAGATATGTACATATTTTATCGGAAAATTCGTGAAAAAATTATTATCACAATTGCATATATGTATTTTACAAAAAAAATTTTTTTTCAGAGTTAATTTTATTCAGAAAGAGACAGAAAAGGAAAATTGACTAAATACAGTTGATTAATAAAAGACTTATCTGCGATAATTTTAGAATATTTCTGGATTTGTGGGATCTTTAGGGCTTTACGTTTATCTCTTTAGAATAAGAAATTAAAAAGATAAATTTAATTATAAATTATCAGATCAACTATCATAAGTACAGTGACAAGATAATAAAACGTTTATAAAGTATTAAAATTAAAACTTGAGATAAAAAATACGATCTTTTGCTCCTTCTTAAAATATAATTCCCTTTATACAGGGTGCATCTAAATAAATGCAAAAAATTTTAGGAGAGAGGAGAGAGAGGTTTCTTATGCATATAAACATATAATGTTATATTCCTCTCTGAGGAGTTACAATATTCTAAAAAGGGGAAAAATTAAATTTTTATTTTTTTTTCTTTCAAAGAGAGATATAACAGTATATGTTTATATAAAAAACCCCCCTTAATATTTTCGACAAAGAATCATCTTCTAAAATTTGTCGCACCTATTTATAATACATCTTGTATGCGATAAAGAAACATACAAAGAGAGAAATAATATCTAAAAGCTGAATAATTAATTTACCGGACGTCTAAAGTCCAGACGTAAAACTGCTTAACCTTGCTGATACCGCTGGCGATGTTTGCGTTTTCCACGTGAAAATGACGCATTTCCACGATCGGAAGGGATCCGGTGCACCTGGTCGCGAGCACGTATCGCGTGAAGCAGGTATTCGCTTACGTATACTAGGCACGATGTGCCAATATCCTTCGTCCGTACAGAGGGTGACGTAGTTTCCACGGAACAGACGGTAAATATTGGATCCCGTGAGACAGTTTTTGTAATCATCCATCAAACTTTAATGTACCATATTTCATAATAGTCGTGCACTTGCCTGACTACCTACGTCAAAGCTTCTCTCGATACAAATATAGATATCTTATACAAAATATCGATCTTTATTAATATACAGAACCCTCAATAATGAAACATCTTACATTTTACAGTTAAAGAATTAGATGGCAGCGATCTGTTATAAATAAAAATGTCATTTAAATATTTTATGATTTATTTATACACAAAATCTGCACAGATCTGTCAAAAGGATCCTCTTAGTTTAAGAGAAAAATTCTCTAAAGAAATATTCTTTAATTAGAGATATTCGTAACATGCAAGAATATAAACTTAATGGAATGTTTTTTATCAGTATATTATTTGAAATATTATTAATCGTGTTAACAAAAAACAGTCTTATAAATGGACATTTGTTGTTCATTGCATACAGTAATCTTCACAAGTTTGGAAACACTTAACATTTTACTGTTAAACAATCGTAAAATATTTAAATAACATTTTTATTTATGACAGCGATCTGTGATAAATAAAAATGTTATTTAAATATTTTACGATTTATTGATACAAAAAATCTACACAGATACTTATGGAGGGTACTGTATACTTTTGTGAAATTCGAAAATAAAGCATACACGGCATTAATGCATTAATTTAAAAAATCCTAAAAAATCACGATAAATACGTTTCATTCCTTCCAATTTCGAATACCACATTGAAGACAAAAATCTATTAATATTTATAAGTATAATAACAAATTGAACGAAACATTGATTTTTAACAATACCGATTTACAGTCTTTATGATCGAATTAATATTAGTCTTATAATCGCACAGTCAATTAAGGGAGCTTTAGCGCTTTCCAACTTCGCCTCTCTGCCAAGAACAGAGAAGGTTAACATGACAGCGAGCAGAGTCAACATCAGAAATTGATCTCCCGCAAAAGGAAGGGGTTAAATAAATCTCGCCCTCGTTCATTGAACGATAATAAACCGCTCCCCATCGCGCGCGAGGAAAGACGATTCGCGCGTTCGTTCGACATATGTATATATAGAAAGTGGAATAAATCGATGAACTCTCGGGTGCTTAAGCGCATCGTGACCTGCCTTCGGCTTTTGCGGTCGCTACTTGTCCATCGTCATCTCGCGGGGGACTTTCTTCTTATCGGAAAGAGGCTTTTCTTCTCTCCTCGACAACGCGAACGACTCGAGTGCACTCGTTCGATCGAGCTACGCATTTATTATTATCGCCTTTCACCCAGACTTTTTTGACGATCGGCACGTCATATCTGTCGTCGTAGATTTTCTAGTACGACTCGCGAGGCGTATTTATGCGCGCGAATAACGCGTCGCTGTGGGAAAATATCTCGACATTTGTTCGCTAATTCTCTCGTGGACCACCAAGTTTGTGTCCTTAAATTCGAGCCAGCAGATTAAACGCGAGTGTCTTCGCTCTTTATTTATCAAAACGATCTCGCGATTCGTTCGGAACTTTGGGAGAAAGCAGACGAGTTCGATATCTGTAATGAGAATAAGTATTGTAAGGAGAAAATATTAGAGAAATTGCATTCGCATGTACGCAATTGTGCGTACGTAAGCATTACTGCCAGATTCGAAAATAGAAAGCCGAATCCACGTGACGTGTTATATACGTAACCTTAAGATTATTGTCTCGCGGCTCGACAATCGGGACGATTAATCGCCCGTCTTTGTAAGAGGGGCTATCGACGAAACGAACGTCGGTACAAATCGTACCTGACGACCCTTGACCCTATAACTTACAACATCGCATCCATTATCGCGTCAGAATGATAAGCCATGGTGCTCCGTCGTAATTTATTACGAAAATGTTTTTCTAGTCCGGTCGCGAAAGTCGCGATCGATGGCGACCGAATCGTCCCCGTTCGACACAAAGGAAAGCGCATTTATTAATTATATAATACTTTCGTTTTATTCCCACGCATTTTATTCAGCAGTGTGATACGATTTCATGTAATATAATATATTCGTACACATATACGGTAGAAAATAAATTATTAAAATTCACAATTCGATAACAAAGTTCTATTTTTTGTTTCAAATAAGAATGTAATAAAAAAAATTACAAAATTTATTACATAAAGTAAAATTATATATTATATATTTAATAATAATTTCTTTTGAATAAATATAAATATTTGAATTGCCCCATAGAGATTTTTTTCAATATCTGAAAATTATTTATCGGATATTATTTTCATATGATTCAATATATGATTTTTAAATAGGTCTTTTTTCGATGAGAAAATACGTCATTTTATGATTTTCATATAATTAAAAGAGCACGCGTACACTCTCGATATGTTTTCAGGTCACATTACATATACATATATAATGACCATGTTTTGGTGAACAACATCGAAATTTTCAGCGACACGTACGTTAATATTAATAAATAAAATTATTGCAAAATGACAGGCATTACATAATTGAATTTACATGCACGTTTACGTACATTCTATACGAAATGCGAAATGGAAAATAATTTTTCCACATAATTGAAACAAGTACGCGAATTAATTTGGTACAATTTTATTACGTGAAACTTGCCTCTCAGGTCTTACCGCGCTCGGATGTGACCTACTAAGATAACGAAATGTAACTCCGAGACGTATGTTACATCTGCTCAGCTCTACCTTGCTTCGCCGACCCCATTAATTAAGATTCAAGCGACGTCGTGATTATTGATTAATCATCCGTATGGCGCATCGTGCCTATCGACCGCGCTGCAATTTGATAGCGATAATACACGATAATTCTATATGTATGTGTATGTGTGTCTGTGAATTAATTGAGATAACGATACTTACGTCTACCATCCCACTGCGAACGTAAGTAGTTCGCGAATTGATGAATAAACCTTTGAATCTCTCTTATTCACTATCAGCTCTGGGCATATAATTATTTACCAATGCAGAGATGAAGACTTGTGCATGATTATTTTATCGTCAATTCTTATAAGCTCAAATAAGTTAACAATAATTGTAAAACATGAAGATTTTTCAAAATTTATCATGAGAAGAATCTCAATTATGTTAAACAGTGTTGTGCTTAGATGATCTTGAAATTAGCTAGACAAAGATGGGATGATAATATGTAAATTCACCTTAGATAAGATGAAGATGATTTTGTTTTATAAATATATTTAGATAAAAGGTAAAATTATATGGCGATTTGTCTAGATAATTTTTTAGATTGCTTATGTAAACACAGTTATAAAAAAATGTAATTTTTATAAAAAGATGTAAAAAATATGTATTTATATTTTTATTTATAAATTTTTATCGTTTAATTTAAATATTTTTATGTGCTATGATTCTAAACCAAAATTATCTGAAAATTATTCTAGATATATAATTTAGTAAAGATAATACTTTTTTTTATCTAAGATGCAGATATAGATAATACATAATTTTATGATCTATATAAAGATAAGATGACGCCGCAAAGTTTCATCTATATAATTTTATTTAGATAACAGCAAACACTGATGTTTATTAATTTAAAAAAAAATTGTAATTACAATAAAAAATAAAATGTCTTCATATGTTGCAGCAGCAACAAGGCATCTTGGCATCGCGGACACGAGTCCCAGCGATCCAGCCCTAGCCCCAGCAGACTTCATCGCGTGCAGGAAGCGGCCACATCTCACACAGCTCCAGTTTCTGTAAGTACTTTAATCCGTTCTCCCGGAAGGATCATTTTTTTTTATTCCTACGTCGAATAACAATGGCTCCGCGTGCGCTATATGTATGCCAGAGAGATTAATTGAATCAGTGATACATTATTAATGACGGCAACAAACTGATATTTTTGTTTGGTAAATTATTCGTTTGCATTTGATAAAAAAATTATTTTCTTCGTATATTTATTTTTCAAGTGATCGATAAAAATTGCAGTTCACAAATATTATTAATAATAATTTAGTCTATATTTTTTTTTTAAGAATGAGCAGATGTAAAGAACTTTTAATATTTATATAATATTGATTTTTCTACGTGCATAAAAATCAAAAGTAATTCAACAATATTGATATTGGAACGAATTTTCATGTTTTGTCTTCTCCGAGAGAGGAAGATCAGTGCAGTTGATTTCTAGGATGAGATTGATGCATATATATTTCGTATCGAATGAGATACTATAAAATTATATATCGCAAGTCGTAAAATGACTATTTCTAGCGCATCACCGTAAACCTGCAAATTTACTGCCATACAACGGTTAAGTTAGTCGCGTGAGACACACATTCCCGGGTTTAATTAAGCCGACCACAAGCAACGCCGTTAATCTTCCGGGCTTCGGCGACATTCGCGGTTTATGCGTAATTCGAAACGCAACACAATCGTACGTCCAATTTCGTTGGCTTCTATTTTTTTACACTTGTTGACAAGAAACGACGAGAGAGTGGTTTTCGAAGAGACAAATACAGAAATTCAATTCTGTCAATAACAGTTCAAAGAATCCATTAATCCGCAACTCCTGGACATATATATCTCCATTTTTCATCTGCTGGATTTGTAATTTTATTCTTTTCGTAACATATTCGTAAAGAGAATGCTCTTGACGGCAACAGCTTGGTGCATTTGATATCCCCAATTACGGAGGATTATATAAGGACCATCTACCTATTTTCCCGGAATTAAGGGTTGATATACATTACGCTAATGCGTTTCATTCGTCATGCGTTACGGCTCTCCTTAAGGGCGGCGTCTATACTTTAAAAAGTTAAAAAACAAGGTTTTTGCAGATTTTTTTATGGAAACTGCATAGCAGATCATTTTAAAACTTTTAGGCATTTATTATTAAATATTTATAAATCCAAAAAAAATTTTTTTGGTTAAAAATAATATTATCTGAAAATTTATCTAGTTAAATCGCTATGTAATTTTATCTTTTATTTAGATATATTTAAATTCAAAGATAGATATATTATCTTCATCTGATAATTAAGATGAATTTTTATATTTTCATCTCATCTAGATAATTAAAATCTTTATCTATATAGAAATAGTAAAGGCACTCTTTTTTATATTGGGATGAGGAAGGAAAAAGATAGAAGAAGGGATAATTTAAAAAAAATTAAACCCCTTAGAGAGGTCGCGTAAGGAATAAGCTAATATTTCGTCGAACGAAGTAATCTACCCCGAAATTATCACGAATTCCCGAATCAATAATTATGCGGAAGTGATGATCGATCGGCGAGACAATGAATAACGAGTAAATAATTTGCTTTAGAGTCATTAGTACATAAAAATATTTAAGTAGTAGAACTTAAACAATAAACGATAAAAATTTATAAATAAAAATATGACTATATTTTTATATTTCTTTTATAATTATTTTTATAACTATGTTTACATAAGCGATTTTAAAAACAATATTATCTGGAAGTATCGCTAAATAATTTTATCTAAACATATTTAAATTCAAAATTATCTTTATCTTTTCTAATTGTAAGATAAATTTACATATTTTTATCTCATTTTTATCTAGATAGAATTAAAAAAATTAAACCCCTTATAGACGTCGCATGAGGAATAAGCTGATATTTCGTCGAAGGAATTTAAGTAATCTACCCCGAAATTGTCACGAATTCCCGATGTTTACATAAGCGATTTTAAAAACAATTATCTGGAAGTATCGCTAAATAATTTTATCTAAACATATTTAAATTCAAAATTATCTTTATCTTTTCTAATTGTAAGATGAATTTACATATTTTTATCTCATTTTTATCTAGATATAATTTAAAAAAATTAAACCCATTATAGACGTCGCATGAGGAATAAGCTGATATTTCGTCGAAGGAATTTAAGTAATCTACCCTGAAATTGTCACGAATTCCCGAATCGATAATTATGCGGAAGTGATGATCGATCGACGAGACGATGAATAACGGGGGTCGCGTTGCGAACGACGGGTCTCGGTGCTGCGGATGCGTGCGTAGAGATGCATCCTCTGTGCTGCACGCGACTGTGGTGCACCGCGACCGGCTGCCGACGACCCACATGCATCATCCGCAGTGTGCGTCAGTTCGTTAACGTTCGCGTCGCGATGTGTCGTGTCGCATATACACTGACGTCCCACGTTTACGGTATGCGTTAGCGTATATAACCGAACGGGAAACGGATGTTTCGAAGCGAGAAATCTCACAGTATACGCACTTTCGACAATGATATGCGCGAAATATCGTACGCGAACAAAAGCGATCGTGAAAGCCGTAATTATTTTATTGCAGGTTGAACGCGCATTAGACATTTCTACGGGATAATTCCGCCGCGGCGCGGAAAAAAACTCTTGGAAAATATTCTCATGAACACAGATTGCTCGATAGAATTAACGTGAATTTTCACGTGGCAAGAAGCAGACCGAGGTCATAATGTATGACAGTTTTTTTGTTAAACAAAATTTCCATTGAAATAAAGAGGAGCGCTTAATAAGGCTCGATTTAATTTCCATAATCTCATTTAAATTGTAGCGAGATGTTTCAAGAATGCATGTCAACGCGATATATACATATGTATATATATATATATATATATATATAGATATATACATATGTATATATATATATATATATATATATATGTACATTGTAATTAAATATCTTATATATAATTACATATTATCACTCTCTAATATGTATATATATATATATATATATATATCTTATATATTATTATGCATCGCTTTCTCGCCGCGTGGGAATCTTAATTAGTAAAACGTCGCGCATAGTGGCGAGACAGCTGCAAAGATATAATCAAGCTTGGATGGCACGATAGCGTTTGCACCCCTTTCATTTTCCATCTAACGCGAGAACTCATGAAAGGATGCATAGAAACCAACGCGAAATCAATGCTTTTGTTAATTATCGTGCGGATAAACTGTAGTTTACAACGATGCGCACATCGAGCCGATAATACGAATAGATCAGCAAATTACAACGAGAAGAACAATTAATAGAACCACTATTACATCTATGTCATTAATTATTATCAGTCGTATGCACTTACGCATTTGATGTATAATTAAAAAAGAATTGTTTCAGAGCTTTGACAAAAAATACCATTCAATTCATTAATAAATTTATTATTAAAAACTCTTCATGTATTTGTGATTAATAAAATCGTGATAAATAATCATTCTGCATTTTTTCGATAGAAGAATTATAAATAAAATAAAAATTCTGCTATTTATTATTGATTCATTAACCATAAAGATTGACAGCGTTGAGAAAATCGTTACGACGAATCGGCGATATCTGAAATAAAACCAGTTGCCTGGTGACCTACATGTAACGAAGTTTAGCAATATAATATTGAGTAACCCGGTCAAAGTACCCTCGCGATATCGATACTAATACAAAGATATAAGAATGATCAGGCACATTCTAGTGCGTACCTAGTCAAATCGTGGGAAAGGTGTACACGCAACTTTCTCGGGTTATCAATTATCATCACTGGTGTACGTTCCTAAGCATGCTTCCTGCGCGCACCTCATCTTGCATCTGAAAATATGACCCCCTTGTCAGTCTATTGCTATATGTACAAGAAGAAGGAGGGGCAGAGAAATATCTCTTATCGTTAAATGAATTATATTGTTCTGAAATTATCTGAATCGTCATCTAATATACTTCATCAATTTGCTATTCGATTTGTTAATGTCTTGTTGCAGCCTTTGCACGATTATAGAACGAGTGGCCACGCCGGAAGAGAGAGGAGGCGGATTCCCGGTCTCAGCAAAGCTCAACGGAGGATCAAAGCGTCCAGCACACCGGCACTTCTAGATAGAAACCATGACAGGTAAGAGTCTATCGTAAACTGGCTTACTTAGCATTGGCGTTCACGAATTAATTATCCTAGAAAATCGGTTTGTCTTCTTACAAATTGAATAATATAATAAAACTATATTATAATATAATAATATAATAAAAACATCATCTCTCTTCGATATATAGAATTATTATATTCGCACATTCAAAAGTTTAGCCCAATTTCTAAAGTTATTGAAAGTGTGTCAGATTTTATTTTAATATGTCTAGATCTTTAATGTATACTTCTTATAAATTTCTTTTAATTTTTCTCATAATGTGAGATTGCAAAATTACGGTCAACTTAAACGCTGCATTATAAAAATTGCATCAATATAAAAAAAAAAAAAATATTATCTCAACATACATAGAAGCCTTCTGACGTAGAAATGTGTAAAAATATGCGCGTAAAAATGTCGCGCGGGTGGTAACCTCTCATCTTGCGTTCTCCCGAGGGAGATCGTGTTTTCTCAAAAAGGGCGACTCGAAGGGTGGTCACGACAAAGGTGGCGGTGAGAATTTTTATTCCATCTCCCTCGACACCGCGGCTGACTGGCTATTCTACCGATATAGCTCCGCTTTTGCTTCCCATAAATAAGACCGCCGCGTGTTTGCAGGTGGCTTATAAAATCTATTCACTTTGTTTGTGCTTAACGCATTGTACGATTCCGCTGAAATTGGAGCTGCAAGCAATAATCGTAAATGATCAGCCCTCTCGCGCATCGAACGCGATAGTTATGACCAGTGTTGTGCGTAAATAATTTTAAAATTAGCTGGATAAAGATGAGATAAAAATATGTAATTTTGTTTTAAATATATCTAGAGAAAATTATATAGTGACTCATTCAAATAATATTATTTTCAAGACCGCTTATGCAAATACAGTTGTAAAAAAAGTAAAATATAAAGGGATAAAAATATTCATATTAATATTCATATAAATATTTATATTTTTATTTATAAGTTTTTATCGCTTTCACTCCTTCTATACTAAATCTTAAATATTTTTATATGCTATGATTCTAAACCAACCCATTATCTGAACATTATTCTAGATAATTTAGTAAAAATAATACTTTTTCCAGCTAAGATATGCAGATATAGATAATACATATTTTTATTATTTTATAAAGATAAGATGACGCCAAAATTTCATCTAGATAATCATCTATATAATTTTATTTGGATAACAGCAAACACTGGTTGTGACTATATCGGACCGATATTCCGTACACGTGACGATAATGATATTCTCCCCAAAGCTGTGAATTTATTTCGCCTGAAAATTTCCTCGAGAAATATAAATAAGTCGAATTTATATATAAGAAATTGGAAAAGTTCGTGAAAAAAATAATTTATTAGGAGAGGACGTACTTGAAATATCGAAGAGTCTTTCAAAGTTGTCGAGATAGCGATCTATGTATATTTATTAAGACTTTTTAATATGCATTCGAACATTCTCCCTCCATTTCTCTCTCTGAAAATCAAACACGTACATATCTAGTAAAATAAATCAATAATTTTGTTTACTTTGCGAATTTACTATAGCAATAATTTTTCCGTTTGAAATTATTATACGGCATATACGATATATTTCAATAAATTCAACAATAAGTTATATTGTGCTCAAATATCCAATTAAAATTTAATTGACTAAATGATTCGAAATCAAATGTACATAAAGCGGGGGTTTTATTCATTAATATTAATTTTGCTTATACAGGAAAATTTTGATATCAAATATAATTCATGCAAATATTTATATACACAATATCACACGGGATTTGTATAAATCTGACTGATTCTTGCTACGCTGATTTGCATGTTTGTTTTCCACAAAGGGGTGTCACGCGAATAAACCTGAAGTCTATCTCCGGGACCTTGCCAAATATTTGACGAGATAAAGTGGCAAAAGTCTATTAAAGATCGTGTATGCGGTAAAAAAATCGATGACACCGTTTTTATTCGTCCTTGTCGAGAAAAGGGCACCGAAATCGTTTATTGGATGTCAACTATCTCGTTCCATGAACTGCGAATCGAGAAAAAAAATCACGACGAAGTTGAGAAAACTGTCGCGCGTGACAAGGTCACGAGAAACTATACAAAACGAGGTCGATGTCGCAGCGGGACAATTAAAAGATGATATGATAGCGTCGTTTCTTCGGAGTAAATTGAAAACACGAAACGCTTTGCATTTTCATCGCGCGATTACATTTCTCTCGTTACCGCCGCGAGGATATCTTCTTCTGGAGAAGGAAACGGGACCTCCCAGAAGTGACTTTGTCGGAAGAAGACCTCCTCGAAATGATTAAAAAACGTCCCGCTGATGCCTGGGGGACAAAGGTAGACCGCGTCAAAGGTTGTCCAGGTTTCAGAGAGAGGATGCCGCGCTTTCCGCGTTTTTTTTCATCAATCTCTTCGAATGTATATGTGCGTGTCGCAGAAAGAGAGATGTTTATCGAGAAGGTGCGCATTATTTCGAATGACCTACCTGGAGTGCATTGACATCTATATACACGAGCCCACACATATAAGTGACCGTGGACACTTTAATTATGAAGCTCTGTGTAGAAAAAGACCTTACTTGGCTTTTTATCCAAGCGCTTCTCTATTCCCCGGTGAAGAATCTTCCACATCTTCCACTTTGTCGCTAAGAAGGGTCGTGCATTTTGATAAGGCAGAACAGATACGAGAGATATCTTCCTTCAACTTCGTGCTGAAGTTGATTCATTCCGACGTTGTAATGGCATTTAACTAACTCTGTACTCGAGACGACTCCACTCCTAGTTTATTTTAGCGTATTAATATTAAATATGTCTCTCTTGTGTCAAAGAAGTGAAACGGTATACCATATAACGAAGCAGACTAAATAAATATTTCTAAACGAACTGGATAGTAAATTTTATAGACTCGAGAAATAGAAAAAAATGTATTAATTATTATTATTTAATAACTTATTATTTTAAAAATAAGTATGTTCTCTCTTCCTTTTTCATTTATTTATAGAAATAGCAGATTTGACGAAATCTTTAAATTGATCAATTTCGTGAACTGTATGTATAGAGATATATACATTTTCTCACCCTTGTGTGAAATTGTTTTGTTGGACAAACGTCGGTAAAATTCAGAAGTAGAACTACGTGTCAAAATGGAGGGATATTTATTATAGAATCGATTTTCCGAATTTTCTCAGAGACCTCACAGAAAATTTAAGCATTCTGCATAATCTGTATAGACATCAAACGCTGATGCGTTTTCCGAAAGCAAGTCGGCGTCCTACTGATTAAGAAAAGGACGAAGGGCAGGTTCTCTGTCACTACATGGATAAATGGTACCTTTTGTGGAAGGCCGCCAAAAGAAGTGAAAAATAGAGAGAGAGAGTGGAAGAAGTGTAAGAGGCCACGCATCCCTCGTCATGTACCTGATGCGACCCGATGCGATCGACTCTCCAAAATCTGTTCCTAGAAGAGCCCACGAATCGGGTACACGCCCGCACACACATACACACACACACATGATCGTAGACTCTTGGTGCATCGAGATCGAGAGCTCAGTCGCCAGTGGAACGTCGACCACTGCGCTTCTTATACGTTTTAAGCGGTTGCCAGATATTTTTTTTTATCAAAAGTGTCTTATAAGTGACTCTGTCTCTCGGTATATTTACGGGGAAAATTGTACGCCAAGTGATTTTTATTTCGAATCGGTATCATTGTTAAAAATTATTATTTCTGTCACGAAACACGAAATTATCGCAGGAGTGGAGATTCTGGAATTTATTTTATTGTCCGGATTTTCGATGGGTTTTTTCTCGTTTTTTTTTTCGCGAACGATTCAATCGCACGTTTTTGTTATCCGTTGAATTTTGAGATTTGGTTTATATTGAAATGGCTTTCGCGATAATGTGACACGAGTCGTAACGACGCTGCAGTATAGAAAGTGACACTGGACTTTACTAGAGAGTGCAGGATGCGGCTTTACGTGCGAGGGATTACGCTCGCAGACAAGGAAGGATAAAGGATTGGCGCAAGAGGAAAGCACTCGTCTGTGACAAATATCCTTTATGAGGTGGTGCGTGATTCCGATTAAACTGACTCACAATCGGGCGATTACACGTCCATCCATTGTGACACATAATTACTTCTTTATAAAGTTATATTTAGATTGTTACAAGACTTTCCGTTTGTACAATTTGGAAATATTCAGTCATTTTTGACACATCGCAGAATTATCAAATATGTGACAGATTTAAAATGTTGAATATTTGTCGAAAAAAGATATTTCGTTAAATTACTCACATTTTTAAAAAAATTAAAGTTAATTAAAATAAATTATCAAGTTATTTCAGCTAATCAAACTTTAGGAAAAAAATTATTTTTCAGCTAATTTCAAGAGATTTTATATTTTAAATTTTAATTTAAAACTTATTATATTTAAAAAAGTGAAATGTGTGTGACTATGTTATTTTTCTCAATATTTTTACTAAGAAAAGATTAACCAATTAATTAAAATATCCTAAAATTGGGAAAATTTACTCTTAATTTTAACGACGGATTTGTTAGTAAATTGGACATAAATTTTCCTTAAATATTATTGTAATTAGAGAGTCGAGAAACGTTGCATATAATTCATTAACACAGTACTTCATTAACGTTGCGATATTAATAGCAATTACGCCTCTGCGTAGATTATTAAAATATCTACACAATAATAATTAATACAATGAGAATACTTCCCTCGCAGAGAACCAACAACTGCGAGGTGCAACAATTAACGTCATTAAATATTTCCTCGCGGCCTATTACAAAGTATATTCGCGCACAATTCTACCATATTAATTGCACCGAAACGCTGCACCGCGGTGCATCCCGTGGATCGTATTACGAGATATATTTATACATTTTAGCGCGAGGACGACGTAATTCGTACACTTGTTGTGGCGTGGAAGACAACGTTCCGACGTCGCAGGAAATAAAATTGCCACGCTGGTAATTTTACGGAAAAAAAGCGATTAATGCAACTTTACCCGCAAAACGTTTGCGAAATATTTTGGCCGGTTTCCTCTTTCGCCGACGAACGTGCTTCCGCTACTCTTGTCAGTTTCAGATAGTCACTTTGTCAGCCGCGATCGCGCACGCATTCCCGTTGCACTTTCGACCGTGTTGCACGTTCGTGATTTATCGAACCCGCATCTTCCTCGCGTCTTCCACGTAGTGAGATACGACGTTGAATTTTTATGCGAGTCGCTTTGTCTCTCTACGTCGCAATAAAAATATGGGAGGTGGTGCGCGAAGCTGTCTCTTGTCAATTTTGCCCGGGGACCATCGGTTGGTCCAAAATAAAACTTCATAAAAAATAAATATAATAAGACGGATCGCAGAGAGAATTTATTTATTAACAGTCTTATGAAACTGGACATTCTCGAAATTCATTTCTTTTATATACAAAAATTTGTGTCGAGTCAGACATAAAAACCACTTCAATTTTACTTGACATGCTCGGAATCTGATACAGTAAATTTTTAATTCAGTATCTATAGAAGAAATTCAATTTCTAAAAAATTTCCAATCATCTTATAAGGGATTAAAAGGAACGCAAAGTTTAACGGAAACGAACTCACTAATTCCAGAATTGATTGTTAGATTTGGAAGATTGGAAAAATAGAATTCTCGTCGATTCCTCTGATCCGACTTACCTTGCTGCTGAAGAGGGTGAATGAAATGAGAGCCCGAAAATGTTGCTTGCAGCCGACAGTGGTCCGGGGACGAAGAAGACGATGGGACGAGGAGAGGCCACGTGACGACCGAGCATCCCCTGGCCGAGGCGACGATTCCTCTGGTCAGCCATTCCAGGTTGCAGGAACCGTCTTCTGTCCTGAATGTCGCCAACGTGCCCACCGGCGGAAGTCAGAATGCTGCGCATCGCGCGCAGAGCCAGCAAGAGAGCGTGCTGCAGAAATTCCGTAAGAGCTTCTCGCTGAGGTTCCACAAGAAGGGCAGCAAGGAGAGCAACGAGGAATGTCCCGCGGAGGACAATGACGGCTCGGGGCCCTTGGACGAGGAGGAGAGCACGGAGACGCCTCCCGTCACCTCCGAGCAGAGCAACCAGCACAAAGACGACTCTAGCAATGACCAGAAATTCCGGTTCGTATATCGCCCTCTCTTTAACACCCTCCTCTGAGCATGATTTTAAATTTAGATCCTGGGAAGATCGCGGTGCTGGAAGCGCAGATCATTTCCGGCGGGTGAAAGGAATTTTTTATTCCAGCTTCCAGCGCGGAGAGAGCTGATCTTGATAGAGTTCAATGCGGGATTATCGTAAAGAAAAACAACTGGATCGTATTTACATTATTTCTAATCAGATCAGTCTCTCTCGGAAATATGCATTTCATATTTTTCTGTATATTTTTTTCATTCGTCTAAATAAGATTACTACAAAATTGTCAATCTTAAGTTTATTAACTGATTTAATGACAGATCGAAATACTAGTAATATTAAATCTTAACTTTTTTTATGAAGATTATTTGATATCATGGAAAGAAAATTTCACACATCCTCTTGTCCCGAATGTCCACTAAGATTAAACTGATTTTATTAAAATCTGATTATTATATAAGCATAAATCTAATTGAGTTCCACGTTTGATATAACGATACGAGAAATACTTGAGCTGACCAGAACTCACCGAATATGTTCAGATTCGGCCCACTCGTCTGGAGAAGTAGCAAGGAGAGGAAAAAAGGTAACAAGGCCGCCCGAAATGCGAAATGCAACAGTGGAGACAGCGGTATCCAAATCGAGGTGAGAAAAACACAGAAACACGAAAGTCTCTTCGTTTCTTCGAAAAACGCGAAAGCTCAAGAAAGCTTCATTCGAGTGATATCTCGGGACGTGTTTGAAAGATGAAAAAAAGCGACGTGCAAAGTAAGTCCGTGTCTTCCAGACATTTAAGAAAACGTCTCAATCCTTCAAATGTCCTTCAGACACCTTTTGAACGTTCTAAACGAGATTTGATGTCTCTCGGGGCTCTTTCATGTTGTTCGACTCGACGAAGAAACTGCTTCGTATATATATATGAAGGGAGTAAATATCGTTTCCTCACAAATGTGACATAGATGGTATCTGGTGGAGCATTGACTGGTGGCAGTGGCGGAGGAATGATGGGGGGTGGTGACAGCTCCGAGTCCCACGACACGGACGATATTCCCGACGATACCGACAGCCCTCCGGCTCTTCGTAGACGAGTCGCCGATAAATCGCGGCCCCAGTCCGAGCTCATCAACCAGATACTGATTGACAAGTTCAAGGTAAGCTTTGTTTTTCCTTTCCGCGTCTCTCCATTGCAGCTCGCACAATTCAACGCTTCTTTAATCACTGAGGAAATTGCTCTATTTATTCGTTTAAACGTCAGTTGCGTATCACGATACACTATAATATCTGATGTAGAAGTAATTATAATGCAAATTAGTTTAACATTGATTAAACGCGTTAAGCGTGTAATTTAATATTCAATATAAAATAACTAAAATAAAAATCTATAATTCTATATGTGAAATAAAACTAATTATAATGCAAATCGGTTTAATATTGATTAAGTTAAGTATGTAATTTAATATTATCGCCTCAGGTTTTATTTCGAAGAACTAGAATAGCAACAAAAATGTTCCCCAAAAAACACGATCAATTCAAACATTTTTAGAATAATTATTTTCTTAATCGATCTTTCGCATCGATGGCAACCTTATTAGTACTTTATTTTCGTACTTTGAGTCCGTTTTCTCTCGGACGCGCAGACGATGATTTACATCAGTTATTAATAGTGACATGATAATCACATGGCGTTTATCGAATTTATGATTGTAATTGTGTTTCCTCTTTATGACAGCATTAGTCATCTTTGTATACGGTTTGACCACGCTCGTAAAGAGATTTGCCGTTCCGTGATAGTCGTTTTTATATCGCGAGCGCCAGAATACCAGAAGAGGAAACGCGCTCATTAGTCTATATGGAGCAGTCGTCGATTTAATTCATGTCGTTTAATCTGAGAAATTTGTTTCACTTCGTACGTGCTTAAATATATTGCTTTGTGTACTTTTAATCAATCGCGTTTTGCACAAAAATTCATTTATCGAACTTGAAGAATAATATCAGCAATTAATTATGGAACTAAAGAGTTACATAAAATATATATATATAAATTAAAAATAGAAAATTAATTTTAGAGGTAAAAACACCCAGTGCGCTTGTGATATATATGTTAAATAATTTTTATAGGAGAGAACATTTTTTTACTAATTTATATTTTGCTGATAATGCACGAGTGTGCCATATTAATTCGAGTATTGTAGAAGGAACTCGCTTAGTCTGCGCGTTCCAATCGCGGGGCGACAAATCGATCGGTCGATGCATTAATTAAGCGTGCGACTTGCAATAATCCGCTAACAGAATTCACGTAATTATTCCAGGCGGATCTGCAGAGTCGCGCGTCGCGACACAACCACGTGCGTCGCACGAACAGTGATTTGGGGGGCCAGAGGCTGCTCCAATGGGACACCAGATCCGGATACGTTCACAATTATCGCAGGATGCTGTCTACTCCGTCGCCGATCAAGACGAGGCCGCCCAGACTCAGCCCGAGGCACTCTTCCCATGATATCGTTACGCTCAGAAGGTGCGTTCAGTTACCGCAAATACGTTTAATGTTCAAGCAAACCCTTATCGCGTACGCCTCATTAAACCATCGCCATCTGCGAATTACTCACGGCCCCTTATGACGGCTGGGAGAAACCCGGATAATCGTTGCCTCCGAGCCCTCGAGCCCTACATGTTTTTCTTGGTATTTCACTGCAAAACTTTTAATCAGGAAAATGCAAATTTGATGTAAAAATTTCGGAATTGGAAAAGGGTTGAAATACTTTCGAAGCAATTTCATTAAAGGGAAATTTGAACAATTAAATTGAACTTTGGCGAAATCTTAAACTATATATATTTAAAATTTTTTTCAACTTACTTTCCATCTATTAATGAAATTGTAAGATTTTCTGACAGGAGCTATAATTAAAAAGTTTTTTCTTCTTTTACGATGTTCTATTTCTTTTTAATATTTTAAGCCTGTACTAGAAAGAGATTTTGATCCCATTTATACACTTATTTATAAATAAATAAAATAACTCGAGAGCTCTCGAGATCAACGTTTTTCTGAGTTTCCAGAATCGAGACTAACTAGTAAGCTATCACTGCAAGTGTGAAAAACTGGCAGTGTCGCAATGAAGAGGCAATATAAAATAAAAAGAAAGAAAATAATAGAGAGACGTATTGAACGCTTATTAACTTCGCTCTCTTTAGCCGCACGGCCGAACCTTTTTTAGCCTGACGCGCTCGCAGCTTTTTTTATTTTTCGAATCAGTAACAATAATTTTGACTTCCTCTCACAAAACGCGACACTTATATCGTAATTATTCACATCTCCAACCAACAAACCCCTGAAAAGTAAATGACAACTTGGGAAAACTGAAACTCTTTGTTCTCGAACCTTTCCAGTAAATCGAGGGAGACTAGTGGTAGGTAAACGGGTATTATAACAAACCACCTTCTCTCTTAATCTTTCCTCCAGTAAAAAGTTGATCTGCCACGCGTGTAACATACGTATATATATACCCTGTCATGTTGTATTATATATATACATATATATATATATATCTATATACATATATTATACCTACCTATTGTAATTCGTTGCTGAATGTTGTACCAATATGCTTAATACCTGAATACACGCTTTTATTGAATCCTTTCGCTCGGTGCCGCACGTTAACGCGGTGATGGAAGCGAATTTATACCGAATTAATGTTTCCTTTTTTTCCTGCGCTCCAGTAACGCGAAAGGGAGGAGTTCTCGGACAAATCTGAGACGTTCGCTTAGTCAGCCACTGGGAATCAATCAGCTCTCTCCACTAATGCGCACCAAAACTTCAGGTGAGTTTTTTCTTCATATTATTATACACTATTCTCTTAATTCAAAGATAGACTTTGAACTCTCTAACGTAGATCACGTTCCTTTTGTTTTGCCTACCGAGCACATGCGTAAACCGTCCTCTTATCGCGTCTGGAGAACGCGAGGTCGCACGTTTCTCGTGTTTTGTGACATTAAGAATCGTATTCGCCAAATCAAGCTGTTAAAATGCACAAACAAAAAATTTTTAATAATAATATAAAAGCAAAATAATCACGATTAATTTTTTATATTCTTTTGCCCTTGGAAAAGCAACTGATTTCGTGTTACAAATCGAAATTATATACATGTTAAAACACATATGCTGGGTAGGCAAATTTTTCACGCCAGTAGACAACCTTTTAATGACGTCTAGTGCACAGTGTACTACAGAGACCCTCTGATTTCTCTTTAGACATCACCTTGAAGAATATTCAGAGCATGTATCCCCCGTAAAGGCATTGTTGAGACATTCACACTGTGTTGCCGTCGAATGCACCCTCGTAAGAAAAAAAAAGAGACAAAAGAATTGCGAGAGTAAGGAATAGGAATATGTCCCTGTATAATTATTATCGTGATGATTTCCGTACCCTTGTAAAAACGTTGCTTCGTGTGAAAACGCTTCTGTTTTACAAGTAGTGAAGAACGAGTTTGCCGGAGAGAACCTCTCGTAAGAGCACCACCCTCTTTTCAAGGGGTGGCTCTCATGGGTGCGATCAATTTCCGTTCGCGGTTAACTGAATTTTTAGGAGGTACTCCGACGAACTCGGTTACCATCTCTCGAGAAATCTCATGAAAATTGTTTTATTCTTTTCCCGCTCAAATGCTGCACGGTGGACGGTTTTTGGCCGGAGATCACGTGCTTGTTGTCGCAATAACTTGCAGAGGGATGCTGACGAGCTGAAAATCCAGTGGAATATCGTTTACGTTGCAGGATATTTTCTACACACCGCATATCAGTCATATTTATTGACTGTCGTTCTAAATTTAAAAAATTTTTTGAAAAGAATTAAAAGGAAAAACATTTCTTTGAAAAAAGCCAAGTTTGAGAGATTCTTTTCTTCTAACTTCAACATCTATTATTTTAGGCAAAGAAATTTTGAATAAAGTGTTAAACTCGATTAATATTTTTGACAATTATCAGCTGATTTCTATCAAAAAATATTAATCGAGGATATAAAGTATAACATTTATTATTTATTATAACATTTATTATTTACAGCTAATTTCTGTCAAAAAATATCTTATATTCTCTATTAATATTTTTTGACAGATATCAGCTAATTTCTGTCAAAAATGTTAATCAAGTTTAAAGTATTATAACATATTATTTAAAACATATTATTATTTTAATTTTTATTACATACTATTATTTTAAAATTTATTTAGCAAATTAAAGCTTAAATCAGCTAATTTCTATCAAAAAATACATATTAATAAAGCGTTAATAACTTAAAAGCGTATCAATTTTTCAAGCTTTTAAAAGCGTAACAAAATCACATGTGGTCATTAATTATTATTTTATAAATTAAATATTGATAATTAATATTTTATAAATTAATAATAATTTAATAAATCATTTTTTTACTTATATTTAAATTTAAAAATTGAATCAACATTCGATTTGCGATCTATATCGCACTAAGGCTGATAGATTTATATATACATTATTTTACCTTGATTACAACGAAATTTTCTATTTTTCAAAAGTAGGCGCAAGATTACCCGGTGGCAATGTGTTATCCGAGGACGAGCAGGATGGAAGAGCCGGCACATCCGACGACGAAATGATGTCCGACTCCGAATCCTCGATCGCTTCCTTGACGGATAAGAAGAAATCATTTGAGCAAACAATGGACGAGGAAATCGTCATCTTGGCTGAAGCTGTTTGGGATCACGTGGCGATGGAACCGGAGGAACTAGCTTTTCGTGCCGGGGATGTCATCGACGTCCTCGATACGTTAGACAAAGATTGGTGGTGGGGCAGCTGCAGAGGAGAACATGGATGGTTTCCGGCCGCTTTTGTTAGGGTAAATATTTTTGAATGACAGTTCGTTTAATTTTAATAAATTACGCGCCTCTTATTTCTAGAGTAGTTCTAGATTAATATATCTACTCTTTCATCTTTTTCTATTTTTTAATTCTATTTTATATTTTATATATAAGTATATGATAGTTATGTGTCTTTTATATTAATTTAATTTTTTGATTGATATTGAATAATATAATAACTAAGAATTAATTCGATAAAAATATGTCCGCAGTTACGAGTGAATCAAGAGGATACAGTGGAAGATTGTTTGGCCGCGATAGCCTCAGGAGGATCCTCGGGTACTCAACTGAGAAGACGAACGAGCGTTTCCTTGCTCTCGAACGAGCAAGTGAGGACAAGCGTTGTCCGCGAGCTCGTCCAGACCGAGCGCGATTTCGTCAAGGTCCTTCGCGATGTAGCCGAAGGCTATATCGCGGAATGTCGGAGACGCGCGGATATGTTTACCGAAGAACAGATTGAATCGATCTTCATCAACCTGGAAGAGCTTCTGGATTTTCAGTCCGAATTTTTGAAGGATCTCGAGGCTTGCATCGACTGGAACGCGCCGCACAAAAGTTGCGTCGGCGAATGCTTCCTCAATCATGTCAGTAGCATCATCGAATTCTTTTTCTTCGCTAATAAAAACTTAAGCCGATGTTTTTAAATGTTTTTAGATAAAATTAAAAAACGAGACATGTTATGATTCTTTTAGAGAGCGGGTTTTCGCATGTATTCCGAATACTGCAACAGTCATCCGATGGCCATAGCGACGCTGCAGGAGCTCTACCAGCACAATCGTTACAGCAAATTCTTCGAAGCTTGTCGGCTGATGCGAGGCCTCATAGAGATCCCCTTGGACGGGTATCTATTGACGCCCGTTCAACGAATATGCAAGTATCCCCTTCAATTGGCGGAGCTACTGAAGTATACGAAAACCGATCATCCAGATTATCACAAGATTCAGGAGGCCTTGGAAGCGATGAGAGGCGTTGCTGTACTGATCAACGAGAGAAAAAGACGGATGGAGAGTTTGGAGAAGTTGGCCGCGTGGCAAATGCGCGTAGAAGGCTGGGAGGTGCGTTACTCCTCGAGATTGTAGAGATAAAACTATCTTTGAAATTCGCCTGCGTTTCGGATCATCTCGGTAATGTTAATTTGTGCGAGTCTTTTGTTAGAGCAATTGTCGAAATACACGTTTAAAATCGGTTAATAATCGATCGCAGGGTGAGGATCTCATAGAAGTTTCGTCGCAACTGATTTATCAAGGTGAGGCGATGAGAGTGAAGACCGGCATGTGGACGAACAATATCACGCTGTTCCTCTTTGATCATCAACTGGTCTATTGCAAAAAAGACATTCTCAAGCGCAACACTTATGTCTACAAAGGTCGCATCTATCTCGACACCAGCGAGGTCATTGACGTACCAGATGGAAAAGGTAACAAACTATTGATATATTTATCAATAGCTTTAATTATTGAAAAATATTTCTTGATAACGTGAAAATAAAAATGAGAGCAAATTGATGTAGTTTTAAAAAATGCTGTTTTATCTTATAGACTGATGTTATTAAATAATTACGAAAATGAATCATTAATATGATGACTGCGATTTGTAATAAAAAAATAAAAATAAAGCTCAGCAATCAACTTCATTCGTAGATCTTCAATCGGGGGTGACAGTGAGGCACTGCTTGAAGATATACAGTTGCGTCCGGGACAAGTGGTTGCTCTTCTGTTGTCGTACAGCGGAGGAGAAACGACGGTGGCTGACGGCGATGGCCGAGGAACGGAGACTGGTAACCAAGGATAGGAACGATGGATTAGAGTTTCCAGCGGCGGCCAGACATCTCGCCAGGTTAGCCGCTAGCAGACTGCAGATTAGACCACCTATCAAACCTCGCAGTAAGTTTGCTATCATATGTACCGTATTTATCACACTAGTCGGTTAAGTTATAAAAGACAACCTGAGCTTACACTATTTTTTTATATTAATTTAATTTTACTTTATTTTAATTTTTATCTGTATGTTAAATTGATAATGCAGATAAAATTAAACTAAATTGATATTGCAGATAAAACATATAAGAGGGAGTCAACGTACGAGATGCCGACTATGATCGGACAAGGCACCACCAACTCGCTAGGAAGGAAGGTCGGCACTTGGTTCACGTTCGGTAGCAGCAAAAAAAGCACTCGGCTTCAACCGTCCTGAGACAGGCCTACCTTCGTACCGTATATTGACCTATAAAGCTGCAGCTAACGGCGCTGTATCGTCCTGTCAGAATGGTGTAAAATATACCTCAATATCGATTGCATCAAAGCTTGGAAATCTTTTCGAACAATCGTTTAAAAAAATCATCATTATCAATCGGTACTTTAATCAGGATAATATTGCTCATTTTTTGACAAACCGAATTGTACTATTCTCCGTGAGTCGATGAACGATTAATTTTGATTGCTAGAGTTTCGTATCATCTCTCGAGGATGAACAGCGTCTTGTCAAACGTACGGCACGAAGGTATTTAAATAACTCAAATGTGAAAATGTTGTCCTATAAAATAGCTCTTCTTTTAAAGTAGAAAAAGCAATCGCCATCGATTCCATGATCATAGTCTGTAATGAATCGCGCGGCGATCCAAAAGCATAAATTTCAACGATTTTTCATTCACTGCCTCTCTCATGAAAGCAGGTGCTTCTCTACCAAACAGATAGTATCATTGTCCAAATTAGATAATTGCAAATGTATATACCATATGTAAATTAACAAAAATCATTCATTATATCTATAATCTGAATCAGAACTGTCTTCGTAATGCTTCGAATCGATGGTTCCCTAACTGTATCCGATCTGAAACCAATGTTCGATCATGATTTTGCTCTCGATGTAACATTGTCAATGTTCAATTCGAGAACTACTATCCAGAAGATGTTTTGGAGAGGCAAAAAATTTGTTACTAACCAAGAGGGAAATGTATAATCAATTTTGTAGATGCTTGATATTAAAAACTATCGTTAATAATAGCCAATGCAGGTAGATTAGAGAGCTAGAAGAGTAAATAGTGAATGTATAAAGTCAATAGCAGGCTTCTAAGGTACTAAAGAGAAAGTACTAGTCACTCTTCACATCGCGAATTCATGATAAATGCCGATGAACTATAATAGATATGTATTGTTACATGCGCAATCGCTTTTTGGATCGAACGGCTATGGATGGTATGGATGTATCGTACGGCTGTATTTTTTATTGTAATCGAAAGACTGACGACCGAGATGCTTCCTCGGGGGGAAACCGGTTATAAACTTGAGAGAGAAATGCGATGGGATCGATTAAGAAATTTGTTAAGATTATTTGATTGTTTTAAAAGTTGTCGATCAATTTTCTGTGAAAGAGATACAACGAGAAAACTCACCGTTTGTAGTATATTATGTACAATTCTGTGTTAGCCAAATTCAATCACAAAATCCGAATTAGTTTCGCGATCAATTTTCGGCCGATTCCGCACACCACTTTTCTCTCAACGAAAACATAGATGTATTTCTTAGAAAAAAAATCTCCAGCGAGCTATACAAGGTAACTTACTGCCTAACTAATGTTCGTTATTTCGCATTGTAATTGTAATACTCAGTAGTTTGTACCCCAGATAGCAAAAGTAGTCATTTTGACGTCAAATTAAGTTATTTTGACGTTAAAATGATATCATAATAATTACTGTGACTATCTGGGACGGAATTGCGATAGCGGGGAAATAGAAGAGAGACGAAGGGATGAAACAGGAGCGAAAAAAAAGGGGAAAAAATTTTGTTTCCACGAAACAACATAGCAGCAGTATTATTCATATACAAAAAACGCGATTTGAATATGTAAATACTCGCATATCACGCCTCTTACTGCGATGCGAAGCGACAAGCTTCTAAAAAAAGAAAGAAAGAGAGAGGAAAAAAGATGATCGGGAGAAAATCTTTCAAGTTTTTCTACTCTTGTACAGAAAAAAGAATCAGTTAACTCGACAGAAGAATCTCTGTTATAATGATATATACATATATGTATGCAGTCCCTTGGCAAAAAATGTTCGATCTAGCAATTTCAACAGTTTAATCACGGATCCTGAAAGTTTCTAACACTGCCAATTAGTTTAAAGAAATACGTCTTCGTTCTTTAGAATTATTTGACCCGATCTTTAATAGAAAAGAAGATCGGTAACTCCGGATTTTCTCTATCTCGAGGGACGAAAGCGCGATATTTTGTCTTATTTATAACGTTTATGTACGAATGTGTGGCAGTTCTGGGCGAAAGAAGATATTTACGTTTTATATAACACACACAGAAAAATATATTTTTACTTGTTTTCGAGAGACAGCACGTAATTTACTATATATACGACGAGGACAATATAATGATAAAATGAATGGATCAAGATTCCTACTGTACAAAGAGATCATTAGCCTGTTGATGTTTAGATTTAGGAGAGGACGCAATTTGTTGCTGGACCCAACTCATTTCAGAGTTATTTTTATAGAAGAGACTACTCATTGGTTCTTGAATGTGATTTTTCTTATAAGTATTGCAATTATACACATGGACTGCTTTAATAAATAATGGCCAACGTAAGTATAAGGAACAAATGTAACTCGTTATAGGAAGGATAAGTAGCGAGGATATCCCGAACAACATGAAAGTCTACAAAAGACATTTTTTGGATGTTCCAGAAACGTCTTTTAAATGCTTCTACAGGCATCCTTCCATGAGGTTTGTGTTGTCTTCGGGCGCGTTATTCGAGTAATGCACGATTATCAGCACAACTTTCCATACTCATGAGAATAATACTTACAATTTCACGACAGACAAGTAATCGAAATACGTGAAAGTTCATACCTCGCACTCACAGACTCCCATGTATTATTGGCAAATGAATTACATATCTCGCAAGATGATTGATTAATTTGTATTTCGGAGGATATATTTGTCTATCCCCGCTAGAAACTGTTACTTTTGGGAACCGTCAGGCAGGATCTGCACAAAATTTGAGGAAATGCGCTTTGAAGCAATAAGTATTGTACTGTAAGCGTTACTGTTATGATACTTTAAGCTGTTATGTAAACATAACGCGTTTATATAAACGTATATTTTCCCTGAGATTTGATATCGATAATCATACGTACATACTCTGACGACAGGAGAAAAGCAGAGCTCAGTTTTTTGTAGCGAGATCTCTAATTACATTAATGATCTAAGACGAAAAACACAGAGATATCACATGTATCACTCTGTTTTCTGTATATATAGATGTATTTTGTAAGTGTAAATACCGTAGATCTACTCAATAGAAACAAACAATTTCAACACGTTTTTGTAGTAATTAAGTGAATTCTACTATTAAGCAATATATCTGATGTTAATGGATATGGTTAATTGTTGATTCAATCAATGATATTGTTTTGTATATTTGTATATTTCTCTGATTTTCAACGATTTCGCTGAATTGTCATTGCGAGACCGATTGTTCATGTTATAAATAATTATTGTTTATGATATGTACAGTAGAACGTTATATGATATGATTGTCATTATTTTACAATTATATAAGTATATATATATATATATATATATATATATATATGTGTGTGTCTATATATATATATATATGTACACATATATAAATAATGCATATATATATCCTGAGCTACACAGATATATGTAAATAAACATTTTGTAACTATTACACTTTATTCATTTATTCTTATTCATATTTTCTTTTTTTATTTTTTTATATAATGCGATAAAAAAAGATATATTTATATACTAACAATAAGAATTTAATTTATATTAACTTTAACATAAAGCACTAATAACAAACTTTTGCATGTCCAAAAACTAATCTAAGTACCGAGTATAAATGTACTGTTCTGCTTTGAAATTTGGACTTTTAATTTTGAATTTTCCTCTCTTAATTGACTTACAACTTGCCGAAGAGTCTTAGCTTCTTCGATCAATTGTGCGCTTTCATCCATACTCTGGGATAGTTTTTCTTGAGCGTCTCTTAATTCTATAATGTACTCACAAGCTCGTGCTAGTATACCTCCTTTGCTCTATAAATAAATTAGGGAATCATCATTATAGAAAAATAATAGAAAACTAATGTTTATATTATACTAAATTGTCCAAATATTAATTTAAAAATTTGCAAATATCATACTTGTGGTTCAAAATTTGCTTTCGCATCTCCTTCTTTATTCACATTTTGATCGCAATCTGCCAAGAGCTTTCCCAATTTATTAATCCAATTATTAATTTTATCTCTTCTACGTCTCTCAACTTCATTGTGTGTTACTCTACGCCTTTCGTCTCTCTATAAAAATAATATAATTAATATTTTCAAGTAGAAATATAACAGTAATGTAAAATGCAATACAGTAATACGAAATACCTTTTTTACATTTGCAATAATATTCTGCGGTCCTTCTAGCTGCAGTTTGGTTACACGTGGTGCGGCTGCTCTTGCAGACTCTGATGTTACGACATCATTGCCATTACTGAGTACGTATAATTGTCCATTTAAGGGCGAAGCCAAAACTTGCACAGTGTTATTCACAGGGGTGGCTATCGAAACTTCATTGTTCTCTCTGTGATTACTGCTGACTTGCATCACTTTGTATGCCACTGTATTGTCACCTCTGTTTATTGCATACAGATGATACTGTACATTGTCATCATCAGCCTCAGCCTCAGCCTCAGCATCACAATCCACTATCTCTGCCTCTTCCAAAACTACACCAATAGCTTCATCGTTCATCGTATTTTCGTCTGCACTATATAAACATAAACAGATATTTTGTCAGATATTTTGGAGATAAAAGTTATTATATATATAACAAAAATAATGAACTCGTAACGAATAAATAACACAAATTCTGTTTAAAAATTAAATATATACTTAATATACACATAATATATATAAATTAAATATACACTTTTATACATATTTGCATATATAATAATGCACTTGTATACATACCTCTCGTCGATAGCATCAGCTTGATTGACAACTTCCATTTCAATGATAATCAATAAATATTTTTATGGTCGTTAATTTAATATTTAAATAATGCACTAATATAACAGAATATATATTCACAATATTATAGCCTATAATTGAGATGAGATCTTATTGAGAATCGATATTTCTTGCGGAAGTTTGCACAGAATGTAAAATAATGTGCACCAGCGTCCTCACGAAATATTGCGACTAGAGTAAGAAATAAACTAACACACATATACACACAACCATACATACTATGCATATATTTTGAGAAGAGGTTTGGTTAGTAATGCATTTCACGAAGAGAATATATTTTACAGTGATGATAGTGCAATAAATATCTTTTAATAATTCAAAAAATCATTTGAATTAATAGGAGAATATATTTGCAAAATTTTTAAATTTTAATTAAGATATATATATGTGTATGTGTGTGCAGCTCTTTTATTTTATTTTTATATCAAAGTTAGAGAACTTTTAATTAAGGACTCCACAGGACGTTCTCTTACAATTAAACACAAAAAGTTATATATATACATATATTATACGAATATAATTGTATAAGAGATAATATAAAATCAGACAGAATCACAAAATTAATACCATAAGTATTGTAATTCAAGAAATTATATTTTCTTTCGTTAATATATAATATAATAATATATAAATCTATTATACTCTTTAGTAAATGTACATAATAAAAAAATCGTATAAAAAAATACAATACAAATTTCTAAATATCTACATTTTCAAGCCTTTTGTTTGCAACATTCATGTTGGTCTCATCTATGCTTAGAAAAATTAAGTGTAAATTAAATATTTTATAATATACAATAATAATATACATAGACATCGCATTAGGGTCTACAGCCGACATATACATATATATATTATATAAATATATTTTATGTTTAAGATATTATAATTTTATATACTGATAAATTAAACATAACATATAGACAGAATAGATGACTTTTGGCCTATACTTTCCTCAGAGTATAGCTATATATTTGCACAGTATAGTTCATAATGAATCATGTTTTTTTATATTTGTACAGTAAAAAAAGCACAATACATGTACTGTTTTTCAATATAATGTTACAAATAGAATGCATTAAAAATTTAAAAAAAAATCTAAAATTAAATATACAGAAATAAGAGCTAAAATTTTAAGTACTTTTTAAATATAATGTAAAATTGTCAACGATATTTTTCACTAATTGCTTAGTTTCCATTCTCATCTCATCAGTAATTTCTTCAATGTCATTGAATTTCTCAGATGTCATATTCAAGAGCGTAGAATAACAAATAGCTAGTTTAAAATAAAATTTTTTGACAAGTTGATATTCTTCAAGTGTTTTACATTTTATAACTACATTACTAACAGCATTTTCTAAGATTTTTATACATTGTTTAATTAGTTTTAATTTATTTATATCGTCATCTACAAAATATGCATAATATTCATATGCTGCTGAAATATGTAGTATTATATCCATATAACAGAAAATATTCTTGTCTACAGTATAATATTTTTTAGCTAAATTAAACGTTTTTAAAATATGCGAAAAAATTCTTTTGGCATCATTGAGATTTGACACATATGTAGCTGGTATCTCGATGTGTTCTAAATTTTTTTTTAAGTCAATAAATGTTAAGGATTTCGTTAATTCCTCCTTAGATTTTGCAAGAGATTTTAATTTTATGTTATTCGCTTCGCAAGATTTATCATATTGTGGTAAATTTTCGATTGATGAACGCAAAAGAAAAACTCCATACTTTCCCCAGAGTATAGCAATATTTGCACAGAATAGTTCATAATCATTTATCTCAGCTCTTAAATTACTTGTATTTTGTTTTTCGCACATCGTATTAAAATATATCTCCATCATACAATCTGCAGCGCCAAGATGATCTCTGGCTTCAATAAAGAGATCATGATGAACAAAGTAAAGGCATAAATCAGCTGCGGTGTTTGCCCAAAATATAGATATTGTGCTATCTGTCTTTAATCCTTCAATCAATTCTTTGTTTAATAAATTATGTACATATATTACAAATTTATGTTTATCTATAGGTTTAAGTTTATACTGCTCCATTAATAATTTTAAAGTTATTGTATGAAGGTCAGCCAGAACTATTTTGGAGTTTAGTGTTATATTTTGAATATGCAAAACAGTTGCTATTTCGATAGGATATGGATATTCATCTTCATCCTCTTTTGTATAATTTAAATATAATTCCATTGCTTTATCTAACAATGGAAAACACTTCTCCAACTTCTTTATTTTTATCCAAACATAATATAGCTGGAGATGCACCCGTATAGCTGTCAAAATAGCTTTACAATCCAATTCTTTTCCATTCAACAATTCTATACATCTCATAAAATTATCTTCAGCAACTTCTAATTTAATATCTTCTAAATGTAACTCACCCAAGTTATAATAAGCTACCGCAAGAGCTATAATATCATCAAATCCTGTTTCTGTTGAAGTAGTTACATTTTGAAATAAATTTTTCATCTTGACTTCTATCGCACTCTTAATTTTCTTCCCCCTTTTAAAGCTGTTCTTATCTCCATATAGAATTTTTACTTCAAATGATGATTTTAGAATTTTTAGAAATGTTTTACTAATATTGATACTTTCAGCATTCTTGCTTGTATTTGCTTCTCTATTTCTTTCTATTTCTTCTAAAAATCAACATTAAACGATTATTCAATAGATACTGTAATAGACATTGTTTTGAATATTATTGAAGATTATTATTCTTATATCTACGTACCAGATTGGCGCAACTTTTCGAGTCGATATTCCATGGTATACATTAAAAAATTCAACATTATTATGCTGGCAATATTTATTTGGCAAAAAAATTCCCCTTATTAACTTGTGAAGTCGTGCAATCTTACAATTGTCCAATATATATCCAAAATTGACTTATTTAGGGAATTAGAGGCTTTTCGAATCACTTCTTCGTTCTTAATTTCCAACAAACGTACAAAATTATTCAAAAAGGAAAACAGTTTTGCATCATTCTCTCTTCCTCACGACCCTACACAAAAGAAAGTAAGCAGAATTAATTGTACATTCTTCTATTTATTTATTAATTTTTTTTGACACAGTAAAAAACACAAATAGTGTCAATCGATAATTTCTTAAGAAATTTTTCGTTCGACAACAAATCATATGTGACATTGCGGTTATGTGTATATTTCTTGTTTATATTTTTTGAAATTTATAGCAATTTTATACTTATGATTTTAGTAATCTGAATCTGAATTTATTGATACTCTAACGCAAATTCTCTCCTCGCAAAATAGACTTCGTCTATCTTCTATGACATCTGACATTTAACGTTTTTGACGTTTCTAAACACGTGGTTACCAACGACAGGTGCAAATAATGGGAAGTGCAGTTTAGAGAAACAGCTGATTCAGAATAGCGGATGACAGATAGATACAGGCGGGAAGCAGAGGAGAGAGAGGAGGGATTCTATTTATTCCGCAAGTTTTACTATATTGCAAACCATAGTATACATAATTCAAGCCGTGATATAAGTGCACCATTCATTACGTTATCTGTTAAGTGAAGCGTTGACGTTTGTGTCTGTCATCCAACGCAGTGTGCCGATGGATTGCCTTCGAATGGTGAATCGTGTTTGCTGATATACAGCCCGTGGGCTCTAGAATTGTGTGTGATTGATAAAAGGAGAAAAAAACAGATCTCGAGAACGGCACGATGCAGGCGGCTGCTATCATTGCGATATTATGCGTTTTCCTTGGTTGCTGCACCAATGTCGTGTTCCTGGAACTGCTTGTTAAGTGAGTATGACTCGGCTGATTTAATATATTGCATAACACATAGAGAGAATAAATGTGTATTACATTTAAAAAATGTGTACTTATATGTACTCATATAAAATGCAATATATACTATATATATATAATTATTTATAATTTTTTTTATTTATCAATAACGTCTTCACATCTGATAATCTGATCTAATTTAAAAGTAATATGCATATATACTGCTTTCAAATTTTGTTCGATAATAGTATCAATATGTCCAGCAATCATCACTTATTATTTAATATTATGAAATAAAAAAGTAGTATATTAGAATTGATGATTAAATTAATATTCATTTGCTTCTATTCTTGGAAAAATCTAAATATATCTGAATATATTCTGGTTGGTACATATATCTTTATTTTATACATTTTTTTATTTATCGGTTTCCCTTAAAATTACAGAAATTGTACATCTTTCCTCAACTTGCTCCCCTTCTTATGCATGCATATAAAATTATTTTACTTATTTTATACTCTATCTTCTTGTCTTGCAATTAATTTACCACTAATTTATTGATTACTAGACATATACACACTTTGCATCTTCTATTTCTACATGCGCTGTTTTTTCTTTTCTTACGCATCCCCAAGGATTTCTACACATACACACATTTTCGTTTTTTCTCCTAATTTTCCACTCTATTCAGGTCAACATAAGTATTGATATTTATACAATTCAGTATTTAATGTTTTCTGCGCTTTGTAAGCTTCATACTTGTTTTTAATATATTCAACTTTTTTATCATATCAGCTTTTGACTGAATAGACTTGAATAAAGATTGAAACTAATTTCACTAGTAAGAGGAAATTTTAAGAATACCAAGAATATTTTAAGTACTAAAGTCCACTAGCAAGTACTTGTATGTTTTTATAATATAATGAATATATTCATTCAAATGTTGATTATTTGATTACACAGGGATGATCCTGGCAGTGGAAACCTTATTACGTTTTCACAATTTTTCTTTATATCTCTTGAAGGATTTCTATTTACTGCGAAATGCGGCACAGTCAAACCAAATATAGGCTTAAAGGATTACTTTATTTTAGTCGCAATGTTTTTTATTACTAATGTTTGTAACAATTATGCCTTTGACTTTAATATTCCCATGCCATTGCATATGATATTTAGAGCAGTAAGTAAATACAAATAAATTTAGAGTTTAACTAGGCTCTGTAATATATAAATATAAATTTAACATATATAAGATAGGCAATAAGAGCCAAATCGCGGATGACAGTGCGTTATTCTAAACGAAACTAAATTTTTTCGTTAGAATTAAATATCTGTGCACAAGGCACCAAATTTTTACTTGGACACGGCCAAGATATAAAATTGGAATAATCTCTACAAGAGATTTTTAATTCCATGTATCCCCTATTCCCCCTAAAGAAATAAAGTGCGAGAGAAAAATATAGATCCGAAAGTCGCAGAATCGGGAATCGATCCCGAGACCTTTCGCTTGCCGGGCGACTGCTCTTCCAACTGAGCTATTCAGATCCTTTAATAAAGGATCTGAATAGCTCAGTTGGAAGAGCAGTCGCCCGGCAAGCGAAAGGTCTCGGGATCGATTCCCGATTCTGCGACTTTCGGATCTATATTTTTCTCTCGCACTTTATTTCTTTAGGGGGAATAGGGGATACATGGAATTAAAAATCTCTTGTAGAGATTATTCCAATTTTATATCTTGGCCGTGTCCAAGTAAAAATTTGGTGCCTTGTGCACAGATATTTAATTCTAACGAAAAAATTTAGTTTCGTTTAGAATAACGCACTGTCATCCGCGATTTGGCTCTTATTGCCTATCTTATATATGTTAAATTTATATTTACAAATAAATTTAGTTTGGTGGATACAAATTACCTGCTCCTACCATATATAATATGCATTTTAATATACGCATTATTTCAGGGTTCCCTCATAGCCAATATGATTATGGGTATTATTATTCTAAAGAAGAAATATGCATTTAGCAAATATTTATCAGTATTCATGATTACAACGGGAATAGTACTCTGCACAATTGTTAGCAGTCAAGAGATCAAGTCCTTACAACAGAAAAACGTGGAGCAAGTGGCCACGACACCATGGGATGACTTCTTCTGGTGGAGTTTGGGAATAAGTCTACTCACAATAGCTCTATTCATCTCTGCTAGAATGGGCATCTACCAAGAAACGCTGTACAGCCGGTATGGTAAAAATGCGCGGGAAGCTTTATTTTACACAGTAAGTTCCTCATTTCTTGCTTGCTGATATTACATATCAACGTTACGCATGTTTTATAATTCTCAATATAATATATAAAATATCTTTACAGCATTTTTTACCTATGCCATTCTTCTTAACACTAGCGCCTAATATTTACGAACATTGGAAGTTTGCGCTCGCATCCGAGCCGATGAGGATACTGTTTAATATACAAGTGCCATCATTAATTGTATATTTAATTGGAAACGTTGTGACGCAGTATCCTTTTCTAATTGCAGCTATATTTTATGTTACATGCAATATCACACATATACCTGATGAATATACTATCACGTTACCGAAATATTTTCCTTAATTTATGTTTTCAGATATATATGCATCAGCTCTGTATTCGTTTTGACGACAGAGTGTAGTTCCCTCACAGTTACTTTAGTAATAACGCTGCGAAAGTTTATGTCTCTGTTATTCTCTATTATCTACTTCAAAAATCCGTTTACTATATATCATTGGATTGGTACGCTACTAGTCTTCATAGGTACAGTCATATTTACTGAAGTAGCACCAAAGATTATGCAAAGCTTACAAAAACCTAAGACGAAAAAAGTGGAGTAGATATTATATGTATAATATTGTTTTTTTATATATTACATATATAATATATAAACATTAATAACTTATATGAGGCAACGCACTCACCTTTTATTTCTTTTAAATATATGATAAAGCTCTGAACGAGTTTTTTTAAAAACATTTTATAAAATAAAATAATAAAATCATTTTATATAATAAAATATTATTTTGAAGTATATAGACGGTAGTAAATTGCTAGTTTTTCAAACAAATGTAATATTGAGAAAATAATAAGTGCCGTTCAGTGTTTTCTATATATATGGTTCTGTAAAATAGCTAATAATCGAAATGTAATCTTTACTACCTCAATACTAAATTTTCATATAATTCAAGCAATGAATAAAATGTAGAATCATATTTTTAATTTTAATTACTACAGATATACCTATTCGTTTCATGATGTAAATAAGATTATATCGTAGCGCATATCATTAATAATTTCTAAAATTCGGTTTTAATGATACAAGTATATTTCTGTGTCTTTCGTAGTATATACTTTTACAATAAATATATTTTTTTATTTAGCAACACTTTAATTTAAATTCGATATGAGGGCACAGTGTTCCGAGTATTTATAGTCGAGTAATTTATAGATCGTATATCGCTTAATTAGGCTCGTTGTTCGGAAAGTTTTCTCGGAAAATAGTTAGAAAACAGTAAAAAAAAAAGCTCATAATAAGATAAAAGGAAACAGCATAGTTTTTACTGTTGCTTGGCACGTATATATAATTCGTAAAAAAAATATTTGTTATATCTAATTAAACTAATTTCCTATTTACATTATCTATTTGTGGAAAAGGGAGGATATTACAGAATGTATATAATGGCACGAGTTAACTATCCGCATACGAGCCAGCTGTCTCAATACTCGTCGAAACAAATGTCACAGTTTCACGATATAAATGTACAAAAATGTAAGAAAATAAAACTAAAGTCCAAGAAAGAGTACTGCTGTTGTCGAGCACAGCCAAGATATGAAAAACGGATTTATTCCATCACGGCTTAAAATACTAATTATAAAATAAACGAACATATAACATCTGTGATTCTAGCTTATTACAATACAATATGCTAGTATGTGTTATTAATGTTGCAACAATAGAAGAAATACTTTCTAACAACTATTATTAAATTGGTCAACGTGTATATAATTTCTCTGATTGATTTATCCTTACAATTAAAGTTTCTATAAAAAAAAAGAAAATTGTAAGAAGTTCGATAAAGATTCACGCACCATTTCATGTCTCACCATTCAATGTAAATATTAGTTTTTAAACTAAATTTACAATTTACCATCAAATTACAACAATCGGCTAAATTACATTTATCTGCTTATGATCACTAGTTTTGTATTTATTTACGTCATGGTCACAAACATGTCGCAAACATGTTCGTGTGAAAAATCTACGACCACAATAAAAGATACTAGAGATGTGCGAATTATTCGAATTCGAATCAAATCGAATCGAATCTGGCAATATTCGATTCGATTCAAATTTGAATCGACGTAGTTCGAAATCGAAAGATTTGATAATGTCGAATCATTACAATTTGAATTCGAATCAAAGAACCACGTAAGAAGACTTCAAACCCGTTTAATTCTATACACGTTAATTCGATTCTAATTCGAAATATGGGTGAATTGATTCGATTCAGCGATATTTTTGTCGATTCGATTCGTTTTTTTTTTTTTTTTTTTTTGCAAATTCGATTCAATTCGATTCGAATTAGAAAATTTTGATTCGCACATCTTTAAAAGATACATTTATAAAATTATTTAAGATTATACTTTGTTTATAAAGTACAATTCGAGTGATATTCGAGTTTCATTCGAGTCATATATTTCTGATACATCAAGAGGAAACAGTTACATATCCTAAAAAAAAATTCATTGGCAACCTCGCTTTATAGAAATATCCTCTGATCGATTTAGAAGAATAAAGTATCGCGAAAATAATATACAAATAATTTGTAATCCATAAACTTAAGAATGCTATCGTGCGATAATTGACCTTGTCAATTCTGACATACCTCAAATAATAATTTGTTAAAATGGAAGTGATTCGGGTTTTTCTACAACTTTGAAGATATTAGATAGCTCGTCGACTAACGTCTCGTACCGATAAGCTACCCGTATATCCGGTACGTTGGTTCGCGTGATATCATTACCAGCGACTCCTTCCTTAGTATAGTTAGGTCCCAACCAGTACTGTTTGCTCTGTAAAATGAGAAACAATTGGAGATTGCATGATATTATTCACGCATCATGATCAAAATCGCATCGACGCGTTAAATAAATTTATGCAATACACAATCGAGAGATCTAGAATGAACTTAATATAAGGTAATATTAAGATAATAAGATAAGACATTAATAAGGAAATAGGAAAAAAGTTGATAGAGCGCAGTAGAGATTTTGATCCTTAATTTTCCTTATTTTATTGTCCTTTGCATGTAAGCGAAAAAGTTGAAGAACTGATTTATAATGACTCACCTTGTGCGGAAAACCGCTCATGAGAACAGAATTGCGTGCCAACTCGCACATGTCACACGAACTAAGTTTCCACACTTGGGCCGCAATACTATATTCTTCCATTAGGGGTTCCTAATTATATATAATTATATATAATTAATATTATATATATTTAATATAATATAATAAATGAGATTATTCATGAGATCTATTTTTTCAAATATATAAATATATTTTAAATGACATCATTACATAATATGTATATTGTATATTTTTTATTTACCTTGGTAAAATGAAATTGAAGAGGATCATCCGTAGATAAGCTCACACATAGTCCTCTAGCAAGATATTCCGGAAGCGGATTACGATGATAGTTTAGGAAAAGCGAGTTGTTACTGAGCGGTGACATTGCGATGCCAATTTGAGCTAAGTAATATAAATATTGGAGCACAGGAACTTTTCTGAGCAGCAGACCGTGTGAAATATTCTCCGCCATCATATAGCCGCACACCAAATGCTGAACGGGTCCGGCTTCGCCACAATGAGGTCTCAGAACAAATGTATTCAAACCTTGTTCCCTGTAAAAGGTTTCACATCGAGGATGTTTTATTTTACGAGATAACTGTTTTAAATAATATATAGAATTTTGCAGTAAAGTAACGTACGCTCTAAAGTGATTGAGGACCACCATATTCGCATAAGTGTAGTATTGATAATATCCGTACGGAGGATTTTCTATGTCATCCCATTCCGCAGGTGGATAAACGTCTTTGTCGAAGAGAGGATTTTCCGGCTTACTTTCATCATCCACAGAATCCAAACCTATTACCTGTCACGATAATAAAATAGCAAATATAAAATAATATTTAAAAAGATAAATAAACGAATTTCAGAGGAATAACATGTGAAATAGAAGAACGTACATATTGTAAAAATTTATGTAGCTCCGGATGAGAATGGGGATCATTAGTCACTTCGAAGAGCGGCAAGAAGATATTGTTGATGATCTCTTGAAAATTCGTCAAAAGCTTGTTCAGTTTGAAGATATCGCTATAATGTACAAAATGCAACGGTAAAAATTGGTCAGATCTTTCAGAAATTTCATGCTCGCGCATAACTAAATACACTTACTATAATCTAGGAATCTGTATAAGCCAGCGCACGTTGTCCGAAGAAACGTCACTTTGGATCGCCCATTTGGCTAATTTGTCCCATTCCTCTGGACTCTTGCCATAAATCGAAAGACGCAGTTCCGCATTCTGATATTTGGATTCTTCAAGATCACTTGCGACTTCCTTAATTATTCTCGCGAAGTACTTGCCATTCAAATAATTGTCCGTTTTCAGGAAAACTTCACGCAGACGACTCTCGCCGATTGGATTGTACTTTGCGTTGAACTTGTCAAATCTGTGAAATGTATTTCTGTCCTGCGAAGAAAGGAAAAGTGTTAGTAATTGCACCATATTACTTTTTCTCTCGAAAGGTTCCTTGATATATTGCAATAGAAAAACATTCAGAAAGACACTTACTGCGTGTACATCCAACATATCAACGCTTAGATCGTAAGTCGTTAGATTCATAGACTGAAAAACTTCCCGTAGCGTCATAGTCTCTCCGTTCTTGGAACAAGTGACCACTTCGTCTGCGTGATTCTTCAACGTTTTCTTGATAAATCTAAGCAGGTGTTTTTGATTCATGCACGAAGCCGCATGTATGTGAGTATCGACCTGTGAAATTAATCATACACTATTTCAATTCGATGACACTATGTTGATATATAAAAAGCGAAAAGAGTCAACTTGAAATAAAAATTTAATATCTTGTTTGATTTTTCTTACTCAAAATGTCGATGCAATCTTTTTCTCAAACTTTGCAAACTATAAAGTCTCATTATTAGATTTGTATGCAAGACACAACGTTTCTAAATATTAAGAGTTTTATTTTAAAGAAATTAAAAAAACTTTTTCTAGACTATATTGAAATTAATGATGCGATCATCTTGAAAAATTACTTTGAAACGGTGCAATTTCATTTCTAACTTCATAATAAAATAACGTTAAATATAAAATTATATATATTTTATAAAGTTTCGCCAAACTATGACAGACCTTCCTAATATTATAAAAATCCCTGTGCGGCACCGCCTTCTGACTCGCTAACTCTCTGAGCTCGTTCAATAGTACATGCAACTGATACTTGGAGGAGAGATAACTCAGTCTTCGATAGCAGAAAGACTTCAGGGGTCCGTCGGCGATCATAGCGCACAGCAGATTCATATCTTGGACGAAGGTCGCCATATCCGGATACGAATACGGAAGTGGTTTGCCATTTGCCAGGTCCTCGTCGTTGGCGAACATATTGAACACACCGTTGACTGGTACAATCTTATAGTTCTTCGCCGGTGGAAACTCACATTCCCAGGGATCGCCCCGAGATGCGGGCGCATGTACCGGATGATCTAATAATAATTAATTGAAATATGTGTATTAGCTTTATTAGAGCGCCAGCTATTTGTTGCCGCGCTGTTTATTTTATTTTTATAAAAAAAATCATCTCGCGCGATACAGAAAGAAAAAGAGAGAGATAGATAGAGAGAGAGAGAGAGAGAAAAGAGAAACTCTACTATGCATGGTCAAGTAGCTAACTCAAAACAGCGTGCAACAGGATATTTAAGGCAAGGATATTAATAGGCACTAGGAGGACCTGTCCGAGAGACGTCTTTGATCAGCGCGTCGATGTCCGCGTCGGACCGAGCTTCTCTGATTTCGTTCACAATATCCAGCAGTTCTTTCCCTTAAGAAATATATAACAAAACTAATATCGTATACTTTTCATCAGTTCATACGTAAGATATGCAGTGTTTGATAACGCTAAAGTAAAAAACTGTGCTTCATGGAGTTTCGCATAGAGAGTTGCGTGGATACGCATATCCGCGTATCGTTGCATTGCATTGCGACGAAAAAGAAAAGAAAAAAAATTACACACTACACGAACGATAGCTTGACGTCGGCCGATTACTTCTGTCGACGTTTGAAGCGCTAAACAGTAGTATTAATTGGATTATAATGCTTCGTGAGAGACGACAATCACGTGTTGCTTCTCCTGTTTTTTTAGTTTTACGATGGCACGAGGGAGGAATGAGGAACGTATATGGCAAGGATATAAAACATCCAATGGGATTTCTCACACACAACTTTAAGAATCGAATCTCGTTTCCTGATTAACAATAATTACCTTCGATAGCTTTTCGATCTTCGTGATGAGCTTCATCGTCCGTTGTGAGTGGTCTTTTGTCCACACTACGTAAGAATCTAGAAGTAATTGAGGGAAAGCTCTGCTTAGAGTTGTTCATGTATTTCTCGCGTATTGCCAATGCCTGCACCAACATTTTTGAGGCCCTTTGAAGGTCTTCCAGAGGTACCTACGTACAATTTTTAAAATAAGAATAGATATAAAATATATACAGCAAATTTACAATTAAAACAGTTATATTCTTGAATGCATGAAGCAGCGAAATCACTTTTTTTAACTTTCTTATCATAAGTATTTCATATGCAATACTTTTTTTATAACTTTCTTATCATAATTATTTCATATGCAATAAAATCAGTAAAATATGATTTATATACATACAATATAATTTGACTATAAAATTTAATAAATATATAGACTCAAAAATTTTAAAATAATGTTAATATATTACATTTGACATCAGGGTCAATCAAGTTAAGAAACTTGACTCTTTAGAGATTAAAGTATTTTTTATATAAAATAATATGGATGTGTATATATAAAGAAATAGAGAGCTAGATGATTAAAGGTTTCTCGCATAAGTCTTCGCAGTCCGAAGGTTTCAACTTCACACAAAATCTCTAGGGAGATACGTCATGCATAATATAGCATTCGTGAAATATAAAGTTGAAATTACGTTTCGACTGAATGTACTGATATGTGTGTGTCGATATCTCGCGCAATCGCATTATTTCGAAAAATATTAAATAATCAGATATCAGATAACTTCATTTTTTTCTATATTTCAATGATTAATGAATTAATCAACTATTCGCTAAGAGCATGTAATAATTTACATTTTCAAATTATGTCAATTATAATTTTAATTCTTTTAGTTTAAATGATAATTAATATTCAGCAATTATATTCCTCGAAAAAAAAACAAAAAATATAAGAAAATCCTATGGCACATTTACTAAAAATCAATCACACAACTATTATAAGATTGTCAATAGAGACTCACTCCGGAAGTATCCTCGCCGGATATGGAAACCCGTTGGAAGTGAGGTACAAAGTCATTTTCTTCGATTTTGAAACTATGATCGGTGTCATCAGGAACTCCTGGATAAAGTGATGGCTCGTAATGACTGCGACGTTCCTCAAGATCCTTTGCAGCTCTGTCAAGAAAGAAAAAAAACCGTCTCAAGAAATCTTATTTTCTCTTAGATGAAATAAAATCTCGTAAAGTTTAGCTTCATAGAAAATGATTTGTAATTATGCTGTGAAATATTGAAGCAAATTCTTTATTTTAATTTTTAAAATCAAATTTTTTAATCAAATAATATTAAAAAAGTATGATTTATTATCTTTTTATTCTTGGTATTAAATTTATGTGTACATATACATATATAATTAAGCCTAACATTATTAAAATTCTCTACGTTCATATTTACAAAAAAGTTAAATAAAGATAATATAATAATAATAAATTTGCAATTCTAAAAATCAACATTCGCTTTAATATTTTATTATTTCCGCGCGTTTTAGATTTAATTGTAAGCAAAGAATTTTATCTCGTACTGTCATACATTAACTGTGTGCCCTGAGCAGAACAGTAGCTAAAATTATACAAACGTCGATATGAGAGAATTTATAACGGAGTTAATACACACGAGTTGAAGACAAATAAAGTTTAATTTCATGATTGAGAGAGAAGGATTAAATTTGACGAGGTTGTGATAGTCGCGATGCTTGACGAACTTTTGACTCCGGGGTTATCAAAGAATATCACGCCAGGATATACAAACAAGCCTCTTTCTCTCTCTTATACACATGAAAAATTAAAAACAACTCTGTGAAAGATAAAACTCTTTAATTAATGCATCATTCTATTAATGTTTATCCGTTTATCGGCTTATTTCCTCATGTCTATAATTTCATAATATTATTTAAAAGAGACTTGCTGCTGAAAAGAATATCTCCGACGGATAAATGTTAAAGCTGCTTGCAAAAGGCATGCATAATAAAAGATATTTATTTTTAAAACTCAAAATGTTTTGATAATGATAATTTAAATACAAAGAATAATATTAAATTAAACAAATAAAAATTAATATACATATATTAATAATATAGTAGTACATTAATAATGTATCACATTTAAAAATCAGGATTATCGTAACATCAACATTATCAAAATTAATGATTTAATGTAACATTTAGATTAATCAGCACAATTGTATCGCTATTAAATATCATTCTACAACCTTCATAATAATAACTTGCATATTAAACAGGTGATAGTAGCTCAAATTAATAATATTAAAATGTGTATTTTAATTTTAAGAATTTTAAAAAATTAAAAAATAATCTGTCATTCATAGTTCGTGTCAAAGCGCGAATTACCTCAGAAGAATCCTATTATCTCTCGTCCATCGTTTTGATTCGTTCGCGTCTGCGAACATGTTACGCGTGTTGCGTGTTGCAGATCGTTTTTACTCGCGCGAAGTAAAAATTACGCGAGTCGAGTAAATTTGTGCTATGCTACACCCTGCTCTATTTTCATTTGGCACTCTTTCGTGATTTTTTTCACAAAAGCGCGAAAACAATATTACGGAAACTCCAGTGCGAAAAAGTAGCTTTCGCGCTTATGAAAAGTCGAGAAGTGATCATGACGCGACGTATTCGACCTAATAACCGTTTCTCGATCACGATCATGATCGCGAATCGGCTGCATCAGCCCATCTCTAGTTACGTGGTGGGAAAATTTCCATGATCTGTCATGATTAGTCGGCCGGTATACCCGATAAGTTCCTTTTACAGATGCTAATAAGGCGCGATGGGAGCCACGTGGCCTTTTCCCGGTTTTTTGCACAGTTTCACGCATATATTTCACTACATTGCTGCATTCCGTCAAGTATCACTAGATAAGTTAATTCCCTATTAGATAATATTATTACATTATAATTAATTAACGTTTGCTTTTATCACTAGTATTTATCGCGATAATCATCGTATCGTCGCAAGTGATTTTTTGTATTTATATATATTTTGCAAAAAATTATGTGTTAAATTTAAAAAAATATACAGAGAGAGAGAGAGAGAGAGAGAGAGAGAGAGAATTATAATTATTTAATATTTTTCAAATATTATTCATACATAAAAAAATAAATATAAAGCAAAGAAACGTCAGTTGTCACGATTACAAATAATTTCTATTATATAAATAACTTTTCAATCATTCAATGCAAATTATTATTTTATATTCCTTGTCGACATTTTCTATTTCGCATTAATGTGACCTAATTTGGTTGACAAATAGGAATATGGTGAGAGAGTGACAAAATTCTGCAGTATTTCTGTAATAGCATCCTATATATACGATGCTGCGGTAAAACGTTTATCACATCTTTGTTCCTGCCATCAACACCACAAACCTTTTTAAGCTTACAACTAAAAACCTATAAAAATATTGAAATAGCAAAATTTTGAATAACACATATTATTTCAACAATAACAATATTATATATTTGATGTTTTTGTTTCTTGACTAAAGTAAATGACTAAAGTATTTATAAAATTGAAAATTCCAGAATTCTCCGAAAGATACATATCTTGAATTTCAATCACTTTTTTTATATTTTTAAAATAATTTAAATTTCATAAATATATTTTAATATATAATGTATAATTTGCAAAAAATTTTATTTTTAAAATGTTAATCTTTATCATTTTATTATATGTATATTATTCTTTATTAATAATTCTTTGTTAATCTCTGACTTAAATTCCCAACTTCTTTATAAAAATTGAACTCTTATATAAATATGTATATATGTAAATGTAAGTTATGAAGAATAACACATATGTAAGTAAAAAAAAGTTTCTTATTAATACAAGATTAATAAATCGTATTGAGTAAGAATCATAAATTTCGAACTCTTGGATTTTAGTTGAGAAATGCTCGTGTATGGCATGTTTCTGCGTCACTCGATGTTGTTGACGCGATATTTAAATGCTAGTGAGAGGCGTCCCTCTTCAATCAGCTGATATCGAACAATCTGGCTTGATCTCGTCTAAGTGTCGTTCGCATAAAGATTATTGTTGTTACAGACGTACTGGTATTATAACAAACAATTCTTTTATTCGTTATATCTATGTAGATTGAACGTGTGATAATATCGTTGCATTACGATACACACAAATGCATTTTTTTGCAAACTGCAAGTTTCAATATAACTGCATTGCAGCGAAAGGACCAACAAATCTCCAAAGTTCCAGATTTTAAAATGAATAAAATGCACAACACGTTATATATATAATCTAATCTTTCGCATTTTTATTTATTGTTAATCAAGTAGATATTTTTTAATAAATAAGCTATTCTTTTTCAATTATGCAATTACTAAGGAATATTATCGCGTATATTGTATATTGATATATTTTTATATATCTATATTTATTATAAAAATATATTGTTTTTCTTAATTAGTCTTCTGCGTTCATATATTCTATACTCTCTTATTGTTAGAATGAAAATGTTATTGATTTAAGCAGTGACAGGATTTAATATTTTGCTCCTCCGTTTCGTTTCACTGATTATAAGTATGATTTTTATGAAAAATCAGCTATTATTACTAACTGATTCAATAAGGTTTTATTTGCTCTAATTAAAATCAATGCTAATTTATTCAATTTAAATTTTCAGAGATTAATAATCATATGTATAAGTAAAATATATATGTAAGTGTATGTGTGTGTGTTCGTATTTTTTTACGCGACAGCTCTAAAACACAGCTAGAAAATATAAGACGTTGCGATCGAACTTGATTTAATTTCGATGACGTAAGATTCCGGCGAGTGAAAATATAATTCTTCTAAATAATTGGAGCGACGATTTAACACGGTTTCCATTTTTCCACATTTATAACTCATTATGTTAGTTATATATTACTATATTGGCTTCGCGATACAACACAACATCGAACTTTATTGTGCGAATGACGTCCGACTCTCCACGCGCTCACAACTCTCTTGTATGTGCCGGAAGTCGCGTAATACGCCGCAAGTATACGTCCTACATCAACGATGGTCGCACGAGCACTGAACGGGCGGCTGAGGAGGGCTGATCGCGAGCAACCCCTTCATCCTCCAGCCCCTCTTCTCTTTTCGCCACCCTATGCCCGCCTTTCGACTCTCTGATTGCATATAAAGACAGCTGATGCATGGTTTCCGCTTACAAAACTTCTTCTGACATCTATCATCCTCATACATAAATATTCATTGTTAGAATGTAATTAAAAAAATTACACATATATATATGCAGACATATATAAAATGTATTGCAATACTTATAAATTCGCTTCTGTAATTCATTGCTACATCGTTATTTTCCTTGAATATTATCAACAATATCGCAGAATATGGATGCTTTTATAAAAGATATTGAATAATAGCAAGAGGTAGAAAATGCTTCGAGATATCGTTGAAATATCATGAACATTTTTTCACTTATGGCGGCAGACAGAAATATGAACGGGAAACTACCTGAATAAGTATGCTTATTCGTCTTTGTTTCGCAACGAAAACCAGCTACGATCGATTTTTGAGGTGGAGGTCACCTCATACAGACTGTTTCGCAACAAGGTTTACGTATATATATATCTTCCAAGTTACCGAAAGATGAAATCTTTTTTTCTTCTTTTTTTTTGAGGAAAAAGTTCTTTCGTCAAACCCTTCAATCAACTTTTACATTGACTACGGAACTTTAGTCTTTAAGTAACCATTAACGATTATGACACACATTCCGAATTGAATTATCGTATTACATTAAGCGCCTCGAGGCCAGACAGGCACACATCCTCTACGTTGAATTATTGATCGCAGCTTTATCGGCTGCAGCGGCAGAATTCCGTTCACGACGACGATGATTTTATCGGTGATCAACGATCTCGTCCCAAGGTAATTCGTGATTAAATCCCCGATTTTCACGTGAACGATAAACAAAAATTTCACAGCTAATGTAAATGATCCGTCGATGCTTTCCTCTCGTTAATGCATATAATTGTAATCATCACGCGACGTGTTTATCAATAAAATGTATGTGCTTATCAGATGTTCAATACGTTCATCACAATTGTCTCCCCATAAATTGATATCTTTTCTAAAATTTTTATTTTAAGCAAGGTAATAATTTAAAAGAATCGAGTATAAAAAAATTAATTTTTTTAGATTTTTTTAGATATAACATATGAATGAGAGAGAGAAAGATAAATGTTGCATCAATTGCGATCATTATAAATGGATAATGAAATTTGCATGTAAATAATCTTACCAATATTAATTAATGCATTGAATTAAGTTAAAGCTTTGTCACGGTAATTTATTAAAAATATTTTTCCAATTAGATATTTAAATTGCATTAAATTCGAACCATTATGTATAGAATATATTTCAATATATGCATGCATGAGACTAAAAGATATACATACATATAATAGAGAACAGTATAATACTTCATTATTAAAGATAATTATTTCAAAACATAAAAAGCATAGATAAATGACAAAAATTCCTGAACAAGGAAATACGAAGGAAGACAGAGCCCCATCGAGTAAAATTTTTAAAATGTCCGTCTCGGTTTATTCAACTGAAACATGACTTATCAGTTTCTATCCCATTCACTCTTAATTCATATCTGCATTTTGCATTATGAAATCGGTAAGATGTCTATAATGATTTTAAACTAGTTCACATGGCACAGACGAACGTTGCCGGGTCTGCATTCTACCAGTGTGTACATAAAACATTGCATACGAAATGTTTCTTATTGTTCCGTCACATCGCAGGAAGTGGAACAACACTAACAATAAGTGTCGCATCGGTGCTCGATTGTCGCGTTGAAAAATACAGTGTCTCTCTCTCTCTTCCTCTTTTTTCTTTTTTCTCTCTAATCATTGTACTACCTATTTCTTTAACTATTTAAAAAACATTCTTATATAAGAATAAATGTGTTATGCAGTTCGATTTTAAATATCTCTCGAGTTTCTTTTTAAACTGTTTGGATAATAATTTTTTTTTCATTCTGACCTTTATGGAGTTGGAATGTTTTACTTAAAAGTTTAAGCGAGAATTAGAATCTTGGAAAACTGAAGCAATTGATATTCTTTTCTGATATTCTTTTAAAAAAACTACAGCAATCGTTCGAGATATTTTCATCGGGTGCTTTTAAAATTGATGTCACATCCCTCAATACTATTAATAATCCCGATAGTGTATCGTGCAAAGAATAAGTGACTCTTTAATTTTCATAAAAGCTCCCTATCGGGTCATGATACAGTCGCTCGAAATGTATGATATGCAACTATCATGACATTTAGACATGCTACAGTATAATCATGTATCTCGAAAACTTCAGAATGTTTAGATCAATATGATACGTATCATGATACATGTGCATTTAAAAAATATTTGAAGCACAATATTTCTCTTTAAACGCGCCGTCATTTTTCGAAGAAGCTTATTTTTCAGAGATATGTATTTTCAAAGAATTTATGTATTTTTCGATTTTTATTAGGCTTTAATTCAGAATTTTTTGTTCCTTTAAGTGCTTGCGTCGCAAATACTCTGTATAGCGATTTATGGCACTCGATCTCACCAGCTACTCGAGTACATACACTTTATGTTATATCCCTCGATATACTTTAATGCCTTCCGCGTAGTAAATAACGCGATCACGATTTTATTGTTGCTTAGATATTGACGTCTTTATTTTTCGAAATTAATTTCTTTCAGCGAGCAAAGTATTCAATAAATATATGAAATTAATTAAAATTAATGATTTATATTCGATGTATTTTTAATGTGAATAATAGATTCTTATATTAAAAATTTATATATGATAGCATTTCTTTATTTTTACGATTCAAACAAAACTAAAATTATTCACTATGAAATTATTATATATTTCGATTAAAACGTACATTAAAATCCAAAAATTGTATTTCTCTCTCGTTGAAATTAAACGACGATTAAAATCTTTAAAATATTTTTCATATATAAAATATTTTTTACACAATAATTTATACACATATGTATATTTTTTCTATTATCAATATAATGAAATTAGAAATTATGATTACGCTGGGAAATTCATCTGAATCATATGATTCGAAGAGGCATGTACGTATTTGAAATTCATTAATCACTTACTTGACAGTCAGTTGTCGCTGAATCAGAAGCTTCTTCTCTATCTGTTCGATCGGAAATTGCGGTACTTCGTAAGGAGCAGAAATTTCATTCGGTAGCTCGGATGCAAGTCTTAAGCTACTGCCACCCCCAGTGCCGGTTCCACCACCTTCGAAAACTGGACTTTCGCTACCTGTAACGAGAAATGAAGTAATTTCATTAAAGTAGAATCGATTAATGAGATCGAGAATTTCTTTTATCGTAACATATATCTTTTTTTTATTAATGTAAATACAATAAGAGACTTGCGATAAATTGATCAACTTTCTATTTCTACTTTGTTTAGAGACAAACATATATAGCATGAAATAAACTGCAATGAAAAAGTTAAAGACACAATTTGCATAATTATCGGAAGATTTACCATTGTTTACATAATCTGTAGCTTGTCCAGTTTTTTGCAACCATTCAGTAATGGAATTGCGCTTGTACACGGCAAGAATTTCATTCTCATTTCCCATTTCAAGAATTTCAATCGTTCTTTGTCAACACAAATCTCTAAAGTTTCTGTAACAATTTTTCAACTTTACTTTATATCCTCATTTACACGATGTCCTCACTTAAAAAGTTCGAAATGATCAATCGCCTTTCTAACTCGCCCAAAAAGTTCTTATACAACTAATTTAATAAGTGGCTTATTATAGTCGATTAAAAACATCAGTGTTTTAATAGATGTATAATTGCGAAATAGCAATTTGTTCGTGTCGGAAAGTAACAAATGTCAAATAATGATTAATCGTTTCGTAATTCACACGTTAATTAAACGTTAAGTTACATGTTCGTGTAATTGTTATAATTTTACAGTAGCACATAATATTTGATAATTATTATAAATTATTATTGTAATGAATAATATTTGTTTAAATCAATATTTGTGATTTTATCGATTGTGATTCCCGACCGTGATTATTTTTTTTTATCCCAAAAGCGTTTCTAATTTGACGATATCTCTGCGAGCGAGAGAGAGAGAGAGAGAGTGAGAGAGAAAAACACTTGGTCGTGCAACAATATGATCAATGAACGAGCTCGTCGTGACCCTCGACTGTCGGACAAATCTACAAAGAGCCGCGGTGTCGAGCTATTAATAGAACGCAACGCGGCATTCGAGGACTGTTGTTTTCGTTCGACAAATCGACGACGAGCTTTCTCGTCTTCGTAGCCATCCATGGTTCAACCATGAGAGCAAAGAGGTTCACAAACATTGCAAATAGGATTATTGCAATAAGACAAAATAAATAACAAGTTATTACGACGAAATAAGGGATTTTACAACCTTATTAGAGAATTATGCATAGTAAACGGTAGTCAACGTCAGAGTACGTGAATTGGGGTTGCGTCAGGGATGATTAAATTACGCCTATGCACAGTTTCTGCACGTATAATTTACATGAAACTGACGTATTCTTGTCAAACGTGCAGCAAAGAGGCAAGTTAATTATTCCTTTTTATTGTCTGTCATATGTGCACAAAAAAATATATATAATCAATTTGAAGTAAAAGATCAATAAGAAGTAAAATAATAAAAAAGAAATAAAGCAATTTTGTTATATTAATATTATGTGATTAAAATTTTTACATGTTAAAAAATTTCTGACAAAAATAAAAGACAAAACAAATATATTAAAATAAGCAAAAAATAACAAACAAGTACAAAATAATTGATTTATACTTTTTATACGGATATATAAATTGCGATTATTCACCTGTATATACAATCCGTACCTAAATCATTTTTCGTCCTAAAAAAAAAAAATGTTTACAGCTGTCGAGAGATGAGCATTGTACATATCACAAAACAAGTTCAATCATTTCAACGTAAATTGATAGCAAACTGTCGACAGTTAGAATTCGCGACACGATGTCAATAGACGAATTTCAATTCGCTTTTTTTCTAGTGTCCAAACGACAATTAAAACCATTGGGTCGTACTATAAATAATTAATTCGAAAAAATTCCGCTATCATTTTTTTTATTTTCCTGCAAGGTTGATACATCATTTTCAATGCCGACTCGATGATTCACGCGTTTTACGAGTCATCGAATTGACTACAAATTGCGATTCTACAAAGAACGAGAATTCTACGCGCAACACAAAACTTACAATGCACCATTGTTGACATTTGTTTAAATGCAATTTGAACCACGTATACGAGTCTCACGTACGAGACAAATGTTGCTATATTTAAAACTTTTAATTATAAATAAATAATGATTTACTTAAAAACGATTTTTTAACGATTTTTCCCAAATTAATGCAAATTGTTAATTATTACAGTAATATGTAAATTTGATTTTCAAAAAACAATTGATTAATTTCTTTCTCTCAAACAATATATTAAACATGAAAAAGTGTCTTAAACAATTTTTATTTTAAGAATAAATAGATCTCTGAATTTATTAAAAAATCAGAACCTGTAAAAAAATATTTGTTTTGCAAATACATAAGAAAAAATAAATGAAAAAACGTGAATCTGAAAGTATGTTATAGGAACACCTTGCGTAAATGGTATATAAATGATTTATGCGATAAGGTTGAATATATATGATAATAAACGGGCCTGTGCTCCAGTTCATTTTAATCGTCGATGAATTGTGTGCGACATCAAATAGCCGGATGCTTGAATAATAACTAGATAATAATGTACGATTTGATCCATATTGATAGTACTAATCGGGCAACACATAATTTAATTCTCTCGTGCTCTCTCTCCATATCGCAATATCGATTTCGATAACGCGAGACGACGGATTTACGCAAAAGAGAAATGAGATCCGAATTAAATCTCATACAGAAGGTTGTCAACTTGTTATTCGATCTGCAGATGCGTGCATATATGTATGAGTTATATGCATATTTACGCACATCGCGTTTGCCGATAAAAATACCGTTCTCACGCAATAAACCAACGATATATTTTATCAAAGCGTTTTTGGAAAGGCAACGAGCCGTGCATTGATTATCGCGAATTAATGCTCCCGTCGAGATGTTATTTACTTGGCGAGCGACTTTCGCATTGGCGATCAAAACATTTCAAGAGCCGGTTATGTTGCATTAACATTGATTATCGCCAACTCTAGTCAACTGGATCTTCCTTGCGCGATTTATAATGTATAGACTGCTCCAAAAACGGCATCAAATAAATACTGGCGTTCTTTTTTTCCGAATGAAATTTATTGGAACAAATTTTGTAAAATTGAAGATTATGCTATGACTTTCCAAATTAAACATTAAAATTTTGCATTAAAGGAAGATTCTTTGAAACTCTAGGAAAAATATTTTCCACTGTTTTATATCTTATACAGTGAATATTAGAATAGTTGAGACATTTTATTTAGTGAGTAATTTAATTTAATATATTTGCTCCAAAATAAATATTCAAAAATTATCAATACTTTGATAATTTGCTATTAAAAGTTACTCTCAAGAAAAAAGGTGGTTCAACAATTCTAATCCCGATCAACGATTTGTTAGGCGAGAATCTCCCTGATACCAAAATTAGACGAATCAATAAGACTAAAATTTGACAGTTCCGTGAATATTATACAAAGTTACGATACAGGGCGGTTTTTCCGTGAGATGCTCGAGAATCGCTCAATGTGCGACGTCCGTTTTATTCCCTCTTGTCGGGTGTGAGACTTCAATAACTTTTATTTTGACGAGAAAATGCGCCGCGACGCGAGCGAGATGCGAGTTCACTCTCAAGAGGGAAACTACACTGCATATGTTTAGTCGACGACGCTTTGGAGGGCACTGACCATGCCAACTGGTCGTGAGTGTCGAATAAACTGTGGTAGAACAAGGCAGAAGAGGGAGAGAAAAAAGGAGGGGGGATACTTGACAGAATCTTGGCAAAGTCGTATCGCGGAATTCGTACGTGCATATATGCGTGAGACACGCGTGTACGCAAATAAATCCTTCAATCTTTATCACAGACTATAATTAACGAACTGCAGTTAAGTTAAGCGATAAAAAAAAAATAAAAATTATAATTAACAATTTTTTTTCAAATTAAAAAAAAATTTTTTCAGAGATTCAAGGATCTATACTTAAGAATTTTATATTTGAGAATGTCATAAAATTTCAAGAAAAATTATTTTAAACATCTTGAGAATTGATGATAAAATCTTGAAGCACGAGGCTAATTTATTAATTAATTTCACAAATAGATTTTAATATATTCTTAATATAGAAAATTGATCACATATATATCAAGGAACATTGAAAATAAAAAATTCTGATGCGTCATATGAAATTCAGTGAGATTTTCGGAATCGCATTTACGCCACTTTTGCAAATCATCGATGTATTAATATCCAACTTTATTCATGAGTTGCACATGCACGCGAAAAGATACCGAAAATTTGGCACAAACGCACGTAGCAACGTCCAATATTTACGTGTATTTCGCGATTTTCGATAATGCAGGTGAAACGTGGCTCGCGATTTTTCGATAATGCACACACTCGCGATCGGCGTGCATGCTTATTCCTGGATGACCCACATATCGCGGTGTGACAAATATGCATACGATCCACGTGCTAGCGTAACTGCGTAGGTATCTAACACCAGCTTTCGCGCAAACGGAATGTTCGATAAATGCTCGTGTAAAAGGCTGACCATTGTTGACAATTGTACGATATTAACAAGTATTACTAATTACCTACCATCAGTGTTGTGCTTAGATGAGTTTTCAATTAGCTAGATAAAGATGAGATAAATATTAATTAGAAATTCATCTCAGATAAGATAAAGATGATTTTGTTTTAAATATATTTAGATAAAAGATAAAATTATATGGCGATTCATCTAGATTATTTTCTAGATAATAATTTTTAAGACTGCTTATATAAACACAGTTATAAAAAAAATGTAAATTATAAAAAGGATATAAAAATATATGTATTTATATTTTTATTTATAAATTTTTATCGCTTACTGCTTAAATTCTACTATTTAAGCATTCTATGCGCTATGATTCTAAATCAAAATTATCTGGAAATTATTCTAGATAATTTAGTAAAGATAATACTTTTTTCATCTAAGATACAGATATAGATAATACATATTTTTATTATCTATATAAAGATAAAATGACGCCAAAGTTTCGTCTAGATGATCATCTCTATAATTTTATTTAGATGACAGCAAACATTGATTACTATACGATTACAATACATTAGCTTTTTAAACTCTCTTTAAAATGTCACCATATATAAGTAATATAATTTACTAAAATTGGAAATTATTGCTGTCTTGATGCTTCCTCAGATCTCCTCTTATTCATGTCATTCGCTCACGAAAACACGTTTAATTATCTTCGTGATGATCAGAATACGAAATCACGCAGTACTTTGCATAGCATTTTGATACGTATTTTATTTTGTATTGAAAATAATAACTTGAAAATCTCAGCTGTACAAAGTTATGATTTGCTTGACAGTAAAAGTGCAATAATTAATTACTCTTATATCTAATTTTTATTTAAATAAATAAATAATTGTTTGGTGTCTCTTACTATTTGTCATGATTGTAGTTCAAAAGATAATACGATACTGAGCAAGGCTCGCTGCGCAAATGACAAAACCATTACATGTAAACAACTGCGTGCCAAGTGTCGCAAAATTCATAACAAATATAATGTTACGAAAAACAAGAGCTGAAGAAACGACATTGTGTTCTTCACCAAACGATTATTAGGTACACTCTGAATAATTAAATCGCGTAATGTCAGCGTAAAATTGTCGATGTTATATATATATATTTTTTTTTTTTTCGAATTCTTTAATCATTAACAAAACATTACAAATACACAAAACAAATTAATTTTAATTGCATTTACTTATAAAAGTGCCTCTATTGATTTCCCATTTATCAATTGCATTGCATGTATCATAAATTCGACGCTTATACAATCGGCAATTTCTCGAAACATTTTATATGATTAATTCAATCGCAATCAATCGGGATTACATATCCATCTATTCTTGATATCTAACTTTAATATTAATTTGTATCGTACATCGAGAGAGATAAATACGACGATTTACAGAACGACCTCACCGCACGAATCTATGTGAATGATTACGAAGCCATAGCATGTAAATAACAGCATGCTTTGTAAATCGTGTCCTTTTTATGTGAAAATAGAATAAAATATAATAAAATCATAGAATGACAGAATGGCGCACACAATTGCGCTTCAACTAAAGACATGTAAAAATATTCAATAATTATTTCTTTGAGAAATTCTTCGGTCCATATTAAAAAAGTTATTGAAACTCTACTATAATAATTAACTCGTATTATCGCGTATTATCGCGCAGTATCGGAAAAAAATTTATTAGTCATTTTCGAATTATTAATAAAATAAGTATCAATTGTATTAAAAAAGTTATCGAAGCTCCACTATAATAATTAATTCGTATTATCACATATTGTTACGCAGTATCAGAGAAAAATTTATCAGTCATTTTCGAATTTTTTAGACATTAACAAAATAAGTATTAATTATATTATATAATTGAATGCAATTAAATGTTTTGAATTTTTGAATTATATTGTATTATTAACTATATAGATTCGAGGCTTATATAAATCGGCAATTTTCTGAAACATTTTATATGATTTATTCGATCAAAATTAATCGAGTCAATCGACAAAGCGATGACATTTTTTTAGATGTTTTGAAGTTTTATACCTTTATATGTATTATTATTTGATTTTCCTGTTGCACCCCATCGTAATATAATATGAAATAAAATGCGTATCAAATGCTATGTATAAAATACTGTCCAATTGTATTCTGATGATTGATAATTGTAATTAAGCGAGTTTTTGCAAAAATTCCATGAAGCAGCAACAAACAAAAGAGACAAACAAGGGAGAAGGAAGAAGAGATGAAATCATCGCAATAAAGAGAAATAAATTAAAAAATAAATTACATGGCAATACATTAATCAATGTTTCAATTACAAGTACAATAAAAAATATCGACCTCTTCGACATTATGTTGGTCAATATTATATTTATGAAAAATAGAGAGAGAGAGAGAGAATCATAAACAAAGTAATAAATTTTTATGCTGTCCAAGAGTAAAACATGACATGTATAATTCAAAGTTGAAAACGTAAATAATGAACACTAACGCTTTCTCGTGTGCTATTTTTATCGTAATTCATCATGATACACGCGCACATTTTTTTTAACACTCATGAGCCTGCCTCAGTGATGTGTATAGCTAATGATGTAATTATGGAACACTGTTTTTGTCGTGACAAACGGTTTTCACGTGCGCCGAAGATGGCGGTTGCACTAATTACTAATTGCTGCTTACGGCCTCGATTCGCGCGAAGAATTTCCTGTATCGGTGACATTGGCATCATGCAAACTGTATTACAAATCACATGATGTATTATTTCGCCGCACACATTTTACAGATCAAATACTAGATAAAATGGAAGGATTCTTTGCAAATTGAATCTGATTTATTAATTCCACAAAAAATTAGTAATTACATAATTCCCTTTGTGCGAGAAGCACTTTATATATATAATAATAATATTAATGAACTAGCTAATTAACAGCCAGGCACGGAAGTCGATGCGAATAAATTAAAATTAAAAGGAATGCGTTGGTAGAATTTAATATAGACATGATTGACTCGTGCTGCAGATGGGTCCAATCCTGAGGACTGAAACGTTTATTGAATACAAAATTCGAGGACACCAAATTTTATCAATATACATTTTTTTTAATTTTAACATATACGCACCGACTTTCGCGCTTGACTCTTAATTAACTCGTTTTATTAATTTTGTTATTAATATTTGTGAGCCTTAATTTAATTTAAACATTATATATATTGTATATAGATATATACACACATAAATAATTTTGTTGTTTTATATATGTATATCATGAAAACTAATATAAATAAAAGAAAGTGTGATTTATTTGCAAAGTAAAGCGAAATAAGTAAGTAAAAATTATCATTATATTTTTGTAAATTCTTGTGATTTTCTCTCGCAGCACGATAATGATTATCGATCGATTTTATCATGCGTAACTATAGAAAGACGCCGATATTAACAAGTGTTTACGCTACATATCACGATCTAATTATAAAAAGACTTTGAAAACTCAGTAAAAAATTCATTGCAGAACGATTCTACAATGTCAAGGTTGCAGCGTTAGTTGCATTAATAAATTCACCACAAGTTCAGTGCTAAATATGCGCCTGCTCGAATCTATTTCTTATGTAAATAAAATAAATTTAAAAATATTCGATAAATATATTATATATAATACTCATAACTTTTATAAAAAAATGTCTCAGAACACGCATACTTTTTTAAATAAAATGTTTCAGCTGATATGCGCAAGATCTTTTAATAAAAATTTTCGCGAATATAATTTTTTAAAATTCTATTATTCCATATGCATTTTTAGATATCTTTAAAACTAGTTTTTAATTTCCTTAGTTTCTCAAATTAAAACATTGTTGGAGTCAAATGTACTTACACTTCAATAAAAAATATAATTTATTAATTATGATAAAAAATCAAGAAAATAATAAATAATAATTCCAAATACATATCTGTAGGTAGAGATATAAGCGTATAATTTTTGTAAAATTTTATCATATAGAAAAGAGAGAGAACATGCATTTTTAAATCATCAAGAAAAATTTGAATATAATTATTTAATTATTTTCCAATATCTCATATATCTAATGAAGTGTTTTTATAAATATTTCTTACATGATATTATGATAACTTCTAATATACAAAAATAAATTCTGAAGTACTTGAATTTTGTAAATTTGCACATAAAAAATCTTGAAAAAAATATACACGTAGATACTAAATAAATATGTCAACGAAGGTATTTTTGATCTACTAATAATTTCTATTTGATTGACTGAAATCTCAACAACAAACTGCATTATGGCGCAACCGGGTGTAACAATAAGTAAGTAGGCAGTGGAAATTTCCTCGAGGCGTCGAAAAATGCGATCGAATTCTACGGTTATGTCTATTTACGGCAATCGCGTGAATTTGCGTGATTCAATTTCTGGCAACAGTACGGGGTTTGCGCGCGCCAAGAAAAGTGGCATAGTGGCTAAACGTAGCCGTGGAAAGGATCAATACTACCTCTTGGCACAGTTACCGTGGATCTCTTGCGAAGCTCGACTCAATCTTTCCCATCGAAGACGCCGGTATTTCCTCGTTTGATGCACGACGGGAGAGTTTGTACGCGAGTGCGTTATATAAATATATCGCGAAACGAAAATAAATCGACGTTGATATTTTTAATACCTATTGGTACGACGTTAACGTACCCAGGCCAAGAAAGATCATCCTTGCCACATTGCCAAAGTTTACTGCAGACGCGTATAAAACATCTTGGAATTAAAGGGTTCGGTTCATGATTTGTGAGATTCGTTTAAAATACATCATTTGATGATGTGTATCAATAGAAAAGTATCGTGACTTTAGGCATATATGTATATATATTTTCAGTTACGTAATTATTTTCCAATATCTCATATATCTAATGAAGCGTCTTTAAATATTTCTTACGTGATATTATGATGATTTCTAGGCAATGTACAAAAATAAATTCTGATCGAAGTACTTGAATTTTGTAAGTTTGCACATAAAAAATTTTTTTAATAAAATAATTCGGTGTTGTGCTTAGATAATTTTAAAATTCATTAGATAAAAATAAAATGAAAATATATAAATTCGAAGATGATTTTGAACTTAAATATAGCTAGATAAAAGATAAAATTATATAGCGATTCATTTAGATAACTTCTAGATAATATTTTTAAAATCGCATATGTGAACACAGTTATATAAGGAAAATGTAAATTATAAAAGGAATATGAAATATATTCATATTTTATTTCTAAGTTTTTATCGCTTACTGCTTAAACTCTACTATACTTAAATATTTTTGTGTTATGACTCTAAACCAAATTATCTGAACATTATTTTAGATAATTTAAAGATAACATTTTTTTATCTAAGATATACATAAAAATTTGACAGACAAAGTATTATCTATATATAAAGATAAGACAATACCAAAATTTTATTTAGATGATTACCTATATCATTTTTAAATAACAGGAAACACTGATTATATTTTTTATTGATAATATAAATTGTGTTTAAAATGGAACTCATGGATTATGTTCTAAGATAAAAATTATAAATAAAAGTTTTTTAATTAATTTATACTTTATAATCTTAAAAAAATTTTTTTAGAATTTCTAAAATAAAAAATATAAAAATATTGTTCTCCTTACAATTAATTTTATATTTTTTCACTTTGTTTAATTTTATTTGTTTAATAATCAATTTTTAATTTTATCAAAATTTTAAATTATGTAAAATATTTAAATTTAATAAAATAAAAATATAAAAACCTTTGCCTCTCTATAATTAAATTTCATATTTTAAATTTAAACTGTTAGAGAATTGTCGATTGCGCAACATCAGATAAATGCCACGATGTGTCTTAATCGTAAGTATGTATAAGTTACTCGAAATTTTTTCATAATAATTATGTCATCTATAGACACCGCATTGTGATTATTTGGGCGAAATAATTGCATCAATGCCAAACAATGTTGCATAATACTAGAAATCATTCAAATAACACATGTTATCTTCGTAAATCAAGAATAAAATGCTATTTTAATGGTTTCTGGTAAGCAGCTTTGTTTATCACTAACGATAGTTTATGTCTTGAATTATTTGATGTTCAATGTAGAGCTTTAGATACGCTTTGGGAAGGTAACGCAGGATGAATCATGTCGGAAAATTCCGAGCAGTTATACGTTTTTTTTCTATCTATAGAGACATGCACATGTCTTATCAACACACCGTAATCTGATAATAAATTGATTCGCAATTAAGAGATGGTAAGATATATAGTGGTTATTAGTCGTGTTATTGACAAGGTAAGATAATACTGATGATTCGACATATATTCGTCATCGCTATTATTCACAATGACATATACGTTACAGAAAAAAGTGCACGACGGAAAAATGTCGCTATCTGAGACAGTTTCGCGATAAAAAGTTGGGACTGACATAAATGCGTTTATCGCCAATTCGATTCTGAACATCAAGCGGTTAATTAATATCGTTGCAGCAGAATCTGATGAGCCCTCGCGCTCGCTTTTTTACCTTCATAATATTCATCCGGATCGATTAGAAAATTTGGTAGACGCAAGGAACCAAGGAACGCCTCGCTCTCCGAAGTGGTCACACCCCTGATTGACATTTCTCCCTCGAAGTCGCCCTCGAATCACGCGATGCAGCGTTTCACCAGAGTCGAAATGATTATTCGACCGATAAACTTGCCCTCCTAATGATTAAAAATCTTCGAGGGGCTCACCCAGATGTGCTAGATATAAATAAGTTTTCTGCGATATTTCGTGTGATATCTCTATGACTTGGAAAAAATTTCTCGGCTACAAACGCGACGAAGAACGCGAACTCGATGCGGATAAAGTGACTTTTAATAGCGTGTTTTTAGCTACGTCTAGAAGGTATCGCGCTAAATAACCCGCTAATCGTTGCCCTCATCAAGCCTCGTGTCGAGACTACCTCGTGAAGGTCACCAAAGCGAACGAGGTTAACGCTGGAGCAATTTTAAAACGCGTGAATTCGAAAGTGCGAAGTATGACCGCGAATTATTCAATACAATCGTGAAGCACGAATATTTGCATGTTTGTTAATATCTGGAGTCTCAAATAAAATACGAACGTGTAAATATTTGCTCGAAAAATAAACGAAAATTTCGAATTTCAATATGTTATGGCAATAATTTAATAAATTTGATTAATAAGTAAATAAGAAGAGATTTGGAATAGCTGAAATAGTTCGTCAAGAAATTATTAAGTTGAATTAGAAATTATTTTTTATTTGAGCTTGTTAAATTTTGACTTAATCTCGATAATAACTTATTTTTTTTATTATTTAAGCAAATGCATTATTCAAAATTATTAACTGAGTTTTGAGTCATTTATTGTCTAGAGAAAAAGTTTGTTATCGGCATCGTGGAAATTATAACTTACCTAATTAAATGGAGATTGAATTAAATAAAAAATTAAAAATCTCACGAGATTTTAGCGAACACAGCTTTTTTAAGCCATTTATTTTTTCACGGAATTTTGCAAATTTCACGTGCACAACTTTGAAGATTCACGATTATTGTTGATTACACAAGCTGCGGAAGCTGTGTTTCGAAATTTTCCAAATTTCACGTGTAATATATCACCTTCAAGATTTATAACTATGCGTAACGCAACTCAATGGAGGATATCGCGAAACTATCGTCAAATCGCGATTTATTTCTACGTCGTTAATTTGCACGTTGTCTTGCCTCTATTCTGAAAGTCTCGCTTCGTACTGACGAAACGAGAGACGAACCATTGTAACGACGACCAAAATATTATCGGCCGTGTCTGCAGAGAGAAACTCTTAGGCTGTCTGCCAATTTCCGAAACCTTCACTCACGTCAATCGACAGAAAATAAATCAATATTAAAATTCAATTAATACTTCTTAATATTAAAAATAGATCGGAAACGAACATGGAATACAAGATTCAGTGAAAAATTTATTATTATTTGAATAAATAAATTTTATGATTAATGATTATATTGGCAAGATAATAAAAAATATCCGAAAGTAATAATATCCATTAAATGTTTCACAATTTTTTTCTTTTTTATCCAATCTACAAACAATTACGATTTTTCACAGTTTCCGATATTTTATTTATAATATTGATTTATTTCTCAGATTTGTAATAAAATCTTGTGTACCTGGTACTACTAGGATCAGCAAATTCTAGTCCGCATAGAAGATCGACGAGACATTCGTTTCCTTATCGTGGTTGCTATATCTATATGTATAATTCATATCGATCTCTCTACCGTTCTCGCGAACTTTAATTAACTTCGCCTTTCATGCAAGAGAAAGGGAGAGGGAGAAAGAGATAAATTAGTGTAATCATGCACGAATTGTGACTATTATAATGCATCATTTAGCGAAAGCATGTTTCGCGCTCGTTTCCCGTAATTCTATCCAAACGAAGGTGATTGACCGTCACGTAGTATTTAAAATACGAGATTATGAAAAAATAGTGTTTAATTAATTTTTAATTAATAAATGTTTCGAAAAAATTGATTTTAAACTAATCAAAGAATGTCTTTGCAATCGTTATATTTTAGAGATTTTATCATTATTTAGTATTCACAAAAAGAAATTGTGCAATAATTTTTCTTTTCTACGAAAAAATGCGATAAATCTTACGATTTAAAGATTAATTTTGACGCGCAAAACTTGTCAGAGACTAACTTATTTTAAAATGGTACATTTCAAGAAAATAAAAAAAACTACAATAAGTAAAGGTCTGTCATAGACTCTTTATTTTGTCGCATAATTTTTGCATGTGACTATCTCACGATTGCATAACTCCTCGTTCTTATCGCGCTGCTAATCGATTAGAACTAGTGAGTAAAAGAAAAAGAAAGACATTGTGAAATAACAATCGATATAGTACTCACGATCGCGATGATGATCCACATTGTGACTCGGAGTCGTCGAGCTGTCGGCGTCGCCTTCGCCATCCAATTCATAGTAAATCCTGTCCGCACTTCCGTTCACCTCCTTCACCCCATTCACAGTCATCACGTCTTCCATAATTCTGCAAATGCAAATTCGTCATCTTAATTCGTCACATTTCTTTAATCACCCGCAACGACGGCGTGGCTGCATTATCAGCCACAAATTATTTGATAAGCACCCGATAATAAAATTTATTTTTTTTTGTAATTATATAAAAAATAAGTGATTCTAAGAAATATAAAAATCTAGTAAAAATATTATATTTATTTATATTATTAATATTATATTATTTTATAGTTTCTATATTATTTCCATATTCGTGATTGTTACTTTTTTTTAATTGATTTTTATTAATATATACTATAATTATAAATTATAAAAACAAATATTAAAAATGCTATTAATTAAATCATCTTTAGAGTAACAATTAAAATATAGAAACGATTTTTTATCAAACTGTTTTTCATCAAACATGGTGTTCTTTTTATATACACACACACACACATATATATATTTGAATTAACATATACTCATTCTTCTTATCAATAAGATTGCATCGTGATAAAGAAATACTGAAAAATTATGAAAAAAGAAAATCGCACTGCGCACGGATTTATTTATAATTTCCGACATAAAAGAATTGTAATTATTATTTGTGATTATAATTATATAATTATTATTTCTTCAAATAAAACATATATGCATTATTTATCATCTGATTATTAAAAAGAAATTATTGAAAAAGATGCGTAAACAAATAATCAATTGATCTGATGCTAACAAGTGTAAAGTAAACAAGATATTTTTAAGTAACGTTAACAAGATATTTATATACAATTCAATTTACGTATTATTAACATCGTCATTCTACTCCGATTAATTTGATTTTTAATACAATAGAATTGTAAGTTTATAAGTGTCTGTTACTGTGTAATTGATGGTGTAAATACATTTTCGAAAATTTTTCAAAATAGCGAATGTGTGAAATTTTTGTATGTGCCGTTTTAAAAATCAACACACAGTAAATTCACGAATATGCTCTATGACATATATAGTTAATGTTTGAATTTCATTGTACATATTTAACAAAATCGACCATAATTTACACTTGAATCAATTTACATTACAATACGTGCCAGCCAATCATACTGAATGTGTTAACCTGTGACTTGAAAGTATACATATATATCTAAAGACAATGAGCAAACATTTTTTATTTGCCTATACAAACTAATAAAAAAGTTTTTATTACAGATTGTTTCTATAATTTATTAAAATATTTTAATCAGCGAGAACAATATCTGTCAATAAAAGTCTTTTATTAATCTCGTTTGATCGAATAAATTAAATCTTTACCTGAAATACATACTTATTATTTTTGATAATATATATTTATACATCACTCTGTTATATTACATTTAAATGTGCAATTCTTTAATATAAATACATGTATCAATATCAAAAAATGCTTTCCCAATTTAAGATTAACACGCGCTCAGCTGATCGCCGTGAAGTATCATGAGAAAGAAAAAAAGAGATAAACATTTCAGTCTCTTTAAAATGTCATCAAGAGAAAATTGAGTCTCGTTCGAATAAATATTTACATTACTACTGTTTAAAACCTACCGGTATACAGCGATAAACAAATATAGATTTAAACAGGTCCGTAACGATAAGTATGCACGCACTCTTCTCGCTCACATGAATGAATTCTCCGTCATAATATACGCCATTAACGAGTTTCGCGAGAGAACGAGAACACACATACACACACACGTGGGTCGTGCCCAACCGGATTCTTTGATCGATACGCTAATGAATCTCCGTATACGCGTGTCGAGATGACGATGTACCAATAATCAACTCGTGCTCGTTATCGATCCCGCTGTCACTCCTCGCGCCGCGGAAATCCGCGAGTTATCGCGTCGTTCACGAACGACAGTCACACTTACGTTTCGCTTATTCTGCTCTGACACAGGAGGAGGAGATGCGTCGCGCGCGCGGCTCCAGAATACTTTGGATGGAGGAAACAGCTGCGCGAGAGGTGGCGCAGCGAGCGAGAGAACGTTCACGCCACTCGATTAATTCGAATTCGACGATCTACGATACAATTGAGACGCGATAAATATGACGCGAGATATAAATATGATGATCTTCGGAACACGCGAGATTTCCGCTCGACGCACGTCTGGAGAACCGAACTGTCAAATGAGTCGCCGCGAGCTGTCAGCTGCGCGTAAACACACTCGTGTGCGTCATCGTGCGCTCGCAAACTCTTGACGTATGCCGTATATATGCGAGCACGCTGCTTTCGATATATCAAAGTGACGTATATATGCGAGAGCGGGCATATCGATATCTTTTATTGAACTACCTTCCGGTTGATATGAATGGAACTCAATTGATTTTTTTTATACTTTTTTCCTATCTGTGCAGAGAAAATTCGATACGCAATAAAACTGACATAGGAATTAATAATTCTATTTTTTTCCACGAATTCTCATCCATTGCTGTCTCGTATCACTTTCTTCACTTTATTTATCGTGAAAGGGTTATGATTCTACGCAATTTCGTAATTTGTAGAGAAGCGAGAAGAGAGGAAAAGAAAAGGAATAATTAATAAATATAGAGGAGAGCGTAATTTATGTACCTTTCTCGAGATATCTACGGTGGAAGTAGCTGGATGAAGGACCTCTTCACCGGCGGCTCTTACGGCACTGCGTCCGTGGTGTGGTGCGCGTGGGACTGTAAGCGTGATTGGTCGAGGAGACGCGACGCAGCTGCGAAAATCGCACGAGTGGCGCAGACTCGTTCCCGTCGATCCCATGAAAATCCATACCGCGCGACTGACCGCCGCCGTCGTGCTGTGCTAATTATACAGCACATACACGTCTTTTATACGTGCAAAAAAACTGAAAAACACTTAATTCATCTCATTAATTCAATCAATTTCTCAATCTCAAATTTGCACTCTTCAGCTCAATTTTACAAGCATCTTTTAATTAAAGTATTTTCAAGGTATAAATTAAAGTATTTTTTAATTCTTTAAAATATTATGTATCTGTCTTGGAAAATTATACATTTATCAAAATATTATTTTTTAAAAGAGAACAAATTTGATTGATTACATCTGTTTCTATTACAATAATGTACATATGTATATAAAAAGTATAATAGCTATATATTAATTATTATTATATTATAGATATAAGTAAACTCATAAAATGTAACATCTACTAATTTATTACATCTATTGTTCAAACTATAATTATATATGTGTATATATATATATTTTTTAATGAGCACAGAATAAAAAAAATCTGACTTTAAATGATTATTTAAAGAAGTCTCTTAATAGTGTTTATTTTACTCCAATATTACTTAGCATTTTTACTCTAATTTTACAGATAACTAATATATTAAAAAAGATAACTAATATATTAAAAGTATTTTTTAATCTTTTAAAATCTTGAATTAATTATAATCTTTTCTTTCTATATAAAAACTATATTCTAATATAATTTCTTTCAAACTTAATAAGTATTTTTAAATAATAATCGATTCTTACAATGTAAATCTATAGATTCTTACAATTAAATCCATGTTATTTTTAATAAGAACGAATCTTTTCACAATTCTATAGGCGCATAGTTCTCTCATATGTGCAGATAATTAATTATATTCAAATTTAGCTGTACATTAATCGAAAATATTGTATATGCATAATAAAGCATCTATAAAATAATATATAATAATTTTATTTGCATCTTGTTTTGTCATTTTATTCTGCACCTACATATATAAATATAGATTTATGATAATATTTCAAGCAGAATTCCGATGAGATTAATTATTTTCGTTTACTACAATTCATAAACTTTAATTAAAGCTCTAATTAAAATTGAATTCGCTGTTCATTATTACAAGCGAAATAAATATTGAAATTCAGCAAAAATTGAAAGCATATCTTTTTGAACTAGAGTTGCCACATTGAAAGAATTACTGTACTTTTCTTCATCTATACTTAACTTAGTCTCTTCGAGAGATATTGCACACACATTTTAATTAAAATCACTGTTTCGGACACTTCTGGTGAAATTGATCTTGATCCTCGACATAGATTCAGTCACTTTCTTCTTTGACGCATTTAATTTTATTAACAGGATCTTGCGATTACTGCACCTTTACCTTTATCTCTTTATACAAATTTTATATATTTCTGTTGCGCGTACTGTATATTTAATTAAAATCAAAATCACTTTCCGTATTCGAGACGTTTCTCTCGATTGTCGTATCTGTGTCAGAATCCAGCAAGGATTTAATCACGTCCTTCTTCTTCTTCGTCCCGTTGACAGCTTCCGCTTGCTGCGATTCATCTTCATCTCTGCCCGATTTGTGTTCCGACTCCGGATCCCCCTGTCTCTGCGAGGTTTCTTCCGTTTCCGGTTCTCCGCGATTTTCGACGACGTTATCGTCAGGATTGTTCTGCTCTTCCTTGTACTCTTGCTCGTACATATTATCATACACCTGATTAGGACCGTACGGAACTTGTTCGGTGTACTCGTACGCCTGATTACCAGAACTGTCTCCGTACCCTTGATTGGGATCGTATTGCTGGTTGGGATCATCTCCGTATCCTTGATTAGGATCGTAATTGTAATCGTACGCTTGATTCGGATCCTGCTCGTACTGCGCGTTAGGATCGTGCTGATATTGCGGATTATTAGGATCTTCAGGATATTGCTCGTATTGATTATCCACGTATTCGACATATTCTTGTCCTTCTTGAGCGAATCCTTGCGTGGCATAGCTCGCATATTCTTCGTTACTAATGTTACCTCCTTCATATGCCATACTTTGCTCATAATATTGTTGATTTGGATCTTGTTCGTATTGTCGCTCTTGACTTGGATCCTCGACATATACTTGCTCAGGACTGTATTCATTATCTTTCATCATATTCTGAGATCGATCATCGCTCTGAGGTTCCTGGTTCGAAGTCGTCTTGTCGTGATCCTGATTTTCATTATTTTCCCTTGATTCGCCAAGTTCTTCATTTGCCTGGAATGCGATCGCGGGTTCGCCGGCTTCATGTTGATTCGACATTTGATAGCTCATGTTTTCAGCATCCTTGATAGGAGGATGTGTTTCATGGGACTCGTTTACATCCATCTTCTTCGACTCCATCTCCGCTTGAGGAAGCGTGTCTTGAGGAAGATGCACGTTCTCCACTTTATCATCTGCGCCGCTTTGCTCGGTGAACGGTGATTCGTTCGCAATTTCATCGACAGTTCTGTTCTCCGTCTCTTCAGCATCCTTCTTCACCGCTCGATCTCCGTCAGAATCGTCCAAATGTAATTCTAGAACTTCCTTTTGCACGCTCGCGAGATTCCACGGGGCCAATTCCTCGGCGACGTCGAACAGGCCTTCGATATTCGATTCTTTACCGGTAACAAGATCGAATTGTTTTTTCTTCGATGCATTTTTCTCATCATTGATCTGTGATTCATTAGCCAAGGATGTAGTTGTTTTTTCATGCGTGTCATCTTTCTTCACAACAGACAGTTTTCGCTCTCGAGATTCGGCTGAATCGTCCGCATTATTCCAGCTCTCTTTCGCAATCTCCGCGTTTCTACGCGTTTGTTCTAATTCCGTTGAGTGTGTCGCAACGTCCTCTCTAATTTCGTTTCTCGCCGAGATCCCGCGACCTTCGGCCTCGCATTTTCCTTCGAGCTGCAATGTATCGTCCGTCGTCGCTTCACGATGTTTAATTTCGTTCCCAGCAACTTCTGCGGGTAAGTTGTCGCTTTGCCCGGCTGTATCTCGCGTCACCTCCTTCAGTCCAGGCGTCCTGGACGCGAGATCGCTGGCCAACGCCAGGATCCTGTCCATCTCCTCGGACATTCGCTCCATTCTCACCCGATTCTCGACCGGAAGCTCCACAGCATCCTCCGACAAACTGACGTTCAGCACATCACCACTAGTATTCTGCTCATGATCCAGCTCCTCCAAGCTCGTCACTCCATGCTCCCGATGGATTTTCCGAATTTTATTAATGTATCGGTCCAATTCGTTCTCCAGTATCGCTGTCGTCCTTGTCCTGCCGTTCTCGTCCAGGTTATACAATCCTGAAACATCGATCGGCGATCGTTGAATCTTGGCACCGTCCGCGCTTTTCAAGAATAGATGCTCGTTGCGCCTTATCAGATCGTCTACGTCGTCGCTGGTGAGGGAACGTATAGATCCTTCGTCCTCGGACTTGTGAGGAGTATAATCCATATATCCTGGTAACGGACCGACTTGATTAACGACACTTATATTGGGATCCACTCGATATGTACTCGATTTCGCTGTCATCAAAGAAGGTTCCGCAAAATCGGACGGATTGTATTCCCTTATTCGCGATTGCGGACGAGATAGTAATATATTAGGATCGTGATATTGTAACACGGTCAAAGGATCGAATCGTCGTGGAACAGGCTCTTCGTATCGCACTGCATCCCCAGCGGGAAATTGCGCTCGCGGCGAGAGACCAGAAGATGCTTGCACCGATTCTACGTGCTCTTTGAAGAATCGATTAACGGGAACAGCATCGGGTTGAATCTGGTCCGAGAACGTCGTCTGCAAAACCGGTGTTTTCGTGTGCGATATACGAAATTTACCATCCTGAACATCTTGAAGAGTCCCGTCATGACCGAAAATCGTTCGCGGATATTGACGGGCATTTGGCGAGGAAATTGCTGACACTTGAGCGAACTGTTCGCTCGATTGACCGATCGGTGAGACATGCGGTTCCCGTAGAACGTACGTCTGATGATCGACACCGAGAGGTGCAGCTAATGACGTAGTTGGCAAGATCGGAGAATGATTTAATGAAGCGCCGTTTACAGCGATTTGATCGTGCAATTTGGACGTGGAGGTAGACTTTGGTTGATTTGATCGAGCGGACAGATGTGCTCGCGGTGACAAAACGTCTCTCGTTTCCGCTACATCAGGCTGCGTTACCGTGACGATTTTCCTCGTGTATTTATCCTCATTTTGACTGACGATTCCGCTGTCTCCAGTAACGCTACCAGGTTGTTGTCGATTGGCGTAAACGCGAAGCAGATGAGCTTCATATTGTTTCTGGAAAGGAGCCAAGAATTTTGCTCGTTAGAAGACATAGGTTGATACTTATTTGATACTAACAGCTATCTTCTTGTGATTATAAGAGAAAAGTGCATACATATGTGCAATATAATATATAGAAAATTTAAGATATTAAAATATTTGACATTTTTTATTATGTAACCAAAACACAAATATTGAAAAAAATTAAAAACTTAAGTATTTCTTTTTTCTATATACTTTTATTTTATACCTATAGAAGAATGATTATTTTGAACTCTTATAGATATAAAAAATAGAATAAAATTTTTCTTTGCAAGAAATTTTCCAAAGTTTATTTTATTAAAATCTCTAAATAACTCTTAAATGAATGAAGAAATTAATTTCTTTTTAGTGAATCAATTTAGAAAAAGCTAACAAGGTAGGTAAATTTTTTCAATATAATTGCTAGTACTTTTCAACAACTTATTTTCAATGCAATAAATTTAATATTTTTTATATAAGAAAAATATTTCAATATTATAAATTATTTTAAATAATTATAAATCGGAAATTAAAATAATAGACACTTACTCTGAGAACATTGAGTCTGTCTTTTTTCGCGCTTATTAATGCAAGCTTGTTCATGACCTTGTCTAATACTGCGAGAAGCTTATGATTTCTCTCATCTCTCATACGTTGTTCTTCTAAATATTGTATATATCTCATGCGCAATTGATTTATGCAAGAATTGTGTCTGAAATAAAAAAATCGAGTTACGTCAAATGATAAGTTTAAGCTCCACAATTACTCTTACTAAAGAAACATTTTTTTCTCTTATTTGTACGCTTATAACATAGATATTTGTAAATTTTACAGTACTATATATAAAATTAGAATTAGAAATAAAAATTATGTATTATTTTCTTTAGTCGATACTTTTCGGTTATTTATATCAATCAATCAAGAATCTAATGCGATCTGCGTACAATCGAAGAGCATTTCGTGACACCTTGAAAGCGGAAGGTCGCGTCTTCGTGACAAATATACCTAGCTAAAGCATCGCTTTAAAACAGACTATGGCATGAAATATGTGCGCGTTCTTATCCTGTCTTCACGATCGATGAAGTGCTCGGATGTCTCGGCCAGACACGAATCGGGACACGTAAACAACGAGGAAACGGATTTCGCGAATGGAGATATGTTGGACGACGATGACGAGAATGAGATTATGCTCGCAGCGTTATTGATCGTAACATCCCGCGTAAAACCGGGTTGCCATTGAATCGATATCGAGTATTTTGGGTAATTTCTTTACATCGTTACTGCACTAGATGAGACGAAATTATTCGTTCTTCTTCCGCATTTTAAATTCGAAAAATTTGCTAAAGATTTTAGATAAGAACTTAGTTCATAAACTTAGTCATTATCTAAAGTTGATCATGTTTATTAATGTATTACTTACACACAATATATAATTAAATAAAATTTAGAAAATAATAGAGAAATAATATAATTTTTATTCTTCGAAAACAAAATTAATTTAAAGAAGTTTAAATTGGAAAAGAAAATAAAAATATGTATAATATATTACTATTAATTTTTATGAAACGAATCATAATAGGTCTTATGTCACGTGACGTATTGTACAGACTTTACACAGCTGATTTTATATTGCATTACTTAAATCTCTCAACATCAAAAAATCAAGTTCAGAAAATTTTTTAATTTCGGATTAATCAAGATACTCGCTCACCTATTATGAGATTCTCGCACAAGCACGTTGAATCTTTCTTCCAATCGTATTCTTTCCTCTTCGCTGAAAAATTTACAATATTCATCATTATTTTCTTGCGACATATTCAGTGTATTATTTCGTTAAAGCTTGGTGTACTTGCCTCTTTCGCAATTTCTCCTGAAGTTCAAACATCCTCTTATAATAGTTATTGCCATCGTAAAGCGGTGCCATGCTACGCGCCATTCAAAAGTCAAAAAGTCCAAAGTCGATTGAGCGCATCGAGAGGTGATATCGATCGATTCAATGACGCAAGTTCAAATTGCGCGTGGACCAAACGCGTCGTGATTCGAAACACAAGATCATTACAGTCTTATGTATTCGAATAATTTAGCAAGCATCCATTAAAAAAATGAATGAATCCGAATGATGCAGTCGCACAAATAAACGCGTTTCTATTCTTTTCTCCACTTTCCATAGTTCTTAAATACCTTGAATAAAATCAAATTATTAAAATACAAAATATAAAAAATATTAAAAAAGCTGATAAGAACCGGGTACAGATATTAAGTACAATACAATTATTTTTAAAGTCCTTCATCATTATTTTTAACGTTTTGGTTCTTTCTTTGGACCATCCTTAGTATCAAAGAGGGCTGGAGAAGGAAAGAACAAGAGCAAACATCTTTATATTCGTAATTAAACAAATAGTACTCATTGTCAGTCAGTATTATTTATCCAAAATAAGTATAATTTATCCAAAGTGAAAAATTTAAAAATAATTTTACTGCATCTATATATTACATATATTTGTGCCTGATTTTTATAACGTGTTTTGTATATTTATGTCACAGCCTTTTCAATTTATTATTTTTTTTAATATGTTAATTCTTTCGAGAGAAGATAAATTCAAGAGATACAAAACATGCAAACTGTTAATAATTAAATTAAAAAAGATTGTGAAAGAAATATAAAATATTTAAAATAGAATTTTAAAACAAATTTGTTACCCCTAATATCTACATCTGACTTATTTTATATTTATGTATACATCAATCCCTTTTCAATTTAATATTATAGTTTAAAAAAAATTTGTTAGATAAGTACATATTTAAAATAAAGATATAAGTCCTTTATATATAAATGCCCAAAAATAGAGGAAATATAATAAAGGAAGAAAGGAAATATAACATTTTCTCGAAATGTTACAAAATTAACAATCCTGCATGACAATTTAAATACGCGACAGATGTTTGCTGAACTCAAAAATGATTTAAAGAAAAAAAAACAATCTAAAAATCGCATGCAAAATAAATTGAGCAAAAGAACATACGTATATTAAATGTCACCAAGTTGCTCGAATCATCTTATTGAATTAATGGCGGCATATGACGACGATGATGACAATGTAACAAGCACTTGCGGTTTGGTAATGCGAGATATTTGAAGATTAATTTCGATATCCGTGTCCTCGTGCCAGAGAACGATCCTTCGTCATGCCGACGCAGCGAGCAACTGTCACGATCGACATCGGTTCAACCGCGGCAGGTCGGGGCTATTTCAGCGGGTAAACACGCAGGTGTTACATTCCCTACCCCCTTGTGCCGAGTGAATTCATGCGACTAAGCAGTAGCGGTTATTTAATTCAAGTTTCTTAATATTACGAAACACGTAAATATACATTCTCGACGCATTCAAACGATTATCATCTCAGATTAACATGAATCACGCATTCTTTCCATTTAAAAAATTGGAAAATACAGTATTAAATAAAATAATTACAAATTAATATATAATAATTAAATTCAAAATTATAATATAAAGAGAAACAAGAAAATGATTTAATAATATTATTTTATATATTCTTTTTACCAAGAGAAAAATTTCCAGCCTCGCAGCTAAAATAAACATTTTTCACTTCATTTTAATTTGCTAATTTTTAACATAGAACTTTTAAACAAAAATCAAAATTAATTCCTTCATTTCTCTTTTGATATATTATGATCTTAAATTGAATTAAACTAGATATGCTGATAAATTTCGTTATCACATCATTTAAAATGTAGCATATTGTAAAAATATTCCTATACTTCGATTTTTTATATTAAATTCCATTTCGCTACATTCTACATACAATCGTATGATTAAAAAGTAAAAATCAATTTAAAAAAATTTGATATTTGGACGTAACGTAAATGTATCACAATCAATAAAAGTCATATTGATCGTTAATGTAATAAAATATAACTAAATTTCATCGATCGAATGAAAAAGGATACGCTTAAGAATATAATCTGTGGCGCAGTTCTCTGTGCGGTCACGTCGCGTGCCAGCCGCGAATTTTCTACGTATTGTGTGCGCCGACCTCCGACCTTTTATCTACTTGATTTATCTTCGTAACATGGAAGACAAAACGTATATATAATTTTGTATATAAACTAATATTAATACATTAATACATTAATGTATATAAACTAATATTAATACACATTAATGCATTAATGCATTGTACTGATAAATTAGATCTAAATATTTTATTGTACATTTATTAGCTACATCGAAGAATGCGTTTACATTTCGCATCTTTTAAAAACTTTATATTCATATCCTACTCCGAGAATTGTAACAAAAAATGAAAAACGTTAACTTGTATAGTATTTTATCCTCCTATTCCTGGGTCTTCTTGGCATATGGACAAGCGACTTTCTTATACTTCGCACGCAAATGTTCCGTCAATTCTGGCGTTTTTGACGTTGCCATGTAAAAGATTAGTTCCAAAGTGTCACCATCGAATTTAAATACTCGACGCGTCTGTTAAAAATAAAAAACACATTAAACATTGAACATGATTATTAAGCGATATTTAGAAAAAAATTGTACCTCCGTTAAAGTTGGAAAAGATGGTATCGATGCGTCTGTCGCCAATATATTGGTGCTTTTTAAATCGAAGGTTTTAGCATCGTTCATCATCAGTTCACCCTGCTCGACTGTGAACAGACCTATATTATCAATCAAACTCAGGACGATCTTGTTGGTCCCCGGTAAAATCTGCAGGAAGCCAGTTTCCCGATGCATCGGCGTGCCCGATTCCGGATGCCAACTCTGCGCAACGTAATTGAATAACGGTTGACCAAGGGACGTGATATTTATCTCATCGTAATAATTGAACGACTTGATGGTCGGATACATCCCGACCGCGGGATCCTGCGTTATCCACGTGCCCTCCAACCAGGCCAGTATATGTAGCAACTCGTGCAACGGTAATATTGTCATATTCATTTTTCACGGCTGTTGGATAATGCAAATCCAATGCAAGTGATCAAAAATTTTAATATTTAATACGTATCCGCACTCGAAATGCGCACAGAGATGCGTATTGTATACTGGGAGATCGTCGCACAAAGTATCCAGCATTTATATTTTTCTGAGATGTCTCATCTATTACAATATGATTATATGTTTGCATGCAATAATTCTTAAGATCATAAATCATTTGATATTCACAACAGAAATTATGACGGTCGATTGCAAAGGAATATAAACTTCGTGTATTATAAAGTTATTATGTAATAGCAGTAAACTCTATTTTTTGTAGTAATTTTGCAAGATCTAAATGACAGATAGTATTAAGATTTACGGATACATAATAGATTCGTTATGTAACATGAGCACAGATAATATCACTGAAAATTATTACATGAATAGTGAATGGCTAATTCGGTACGTGCTTTAACCTGCTATTTCTTAATTTTATTCATTTGTAATACTTTTACTATTATTACAAAAATGTATTATCTACTTACAGGAAATTATAAAGTAAATGGTGAAAACTATACAATAAAACGTACATTTTTCACATTTCAAATGTTTGTTCACATTTCTTTCACATATTTTTTATATCCTCTTCCTTCACTTTTACATACTTTGCTCGCAAATGTTCAGTCAATACTGGGGTATTCGCGGTCGCCATATAAAGCACATGCTCTAAATGATTTCCATCGAGTTTGAATTCTCTACGTATCTGTAATCATAAAAAAATCATAAATTTAAAAAGTATAATTTATATATTAATTCAAAATAATATTTATATAAATGTGAATTATTAAATTAAGTATGAATTAAACTGAATAAAAGTTTAAAATATTTTTGAACACATACCTGTGTCACTTGCGGTGGTTTTGCCTCTTTCATTCTTAATATATCAACGCTGTTCAAGTAAATTGTATTGTTAATTACTTCACCCTCTTCAATACTTGTTAAACCAAAATTATGTGCCAAGATAAGAAATACTTTATTAGTTTCTGGATTCACTCTCAAAAAACCTGTTGATTGAGCCATTGGTTTTCTTGGTTCCGAAACAGAGTAGCTTCGAGCAGTATAATTGAACATGGGTTGTCCTATACATGTAAAACTTATTTCTTCATAATATTTGAAATCTTTAATAGTTGTATATTTGCCATTGCCATAGTTGTCTATTCTCCATGTTCCTTCTAGCCACGCTAATGATTCTAATGCTTTGGGTAATGGTAAACGTTCCATGTCTCCAATCTGTTTTATTTTTTTGTTCCAGTTATATCGATATAAATATATATGTAATGAATAAGAGTTTTAAGCAAATATCAATTTAAATTTGAACAATTTCTTAGCAAAATATAACCTGTAAATTTAATTATAATTAATATTAGATATGACATGTTTATAAAATTAATGACTGATAAATTATTAAGCTTACCTTATCAAGCAAATATGTATTATACTTTTATGTTATATAATTGGTGTAAAAAATTTTATTCCAAGTAGAGATTCCCTATTGGGATATTCGAGTTTATGCTTTATAAAAGCATGTAATGTTTCATCTTCTATCAAATTGTAACATATTATACATATAAAAATCACAAGTTAATAATATTCAAAATAATTCTCTTTTTCTCTCTTCTGACCTAACTTTTTTATTGTTTGAACACTTCACAAATTTGTGCAAGCAGTAAAATTCAACAATGTTATTCTTGGTTATTCTCCAACAATTTTAATCGTATTTTTAGTAAGAGACAATATTATTGCTCATAAAATCGAGAAACTGTTATTAAGTGCACAATAATCTCATTTCAACTTCTCAAATATATTATTTTGTTTTTCGAATTTTTTTTTAATTTTAAACAAAACAAACGCATGCTCATGTGCAGTGCATATATGTAAATCATATCAATTATCAAAAGCGCATGCGCGCGTCAGCCATCAGCTGATGACATGTGATGCCTCGTAACATGCTCCAACATGTTGCTAATCTTATGTGCTCGCGCACATTATCAATTTTTATCACAATTAAAATATAAGAGTTTCATTTCTAGTCGACAAAATATATTAAAATTTTAATTTTTTCTGACTGAATTTTCATAATTTTTTACCAAATCTATTAAAAATTTATCAGAGCATCAGATATCAAATGTTTTTCACAATTCCTTCGTTGTTTTATATTTATATTACATATCTTTTCTGAATTATTGAAATGAAATCATGATTAACGTGAGCGTGAGTCAGCTCGTGAATCAAGTGGACAAGAGCAATTTTACATTGTACGCAGAATGGGAGGATACGCATTTTAAAATAATATTGTTGAGACCATGCACAGTACCATTGAGCGGAGAGGTATACTTATAAATGTCATTAATATTTACTCATTCAATTGTGTATATTACTTGTGTCACTCATGATTATCCTGTATATCTTTTATTACATGTATTCTTAATGATATCTTTATTTTTTTAGATGCACACAGAAAATGCCAATTATTTTCTAAATCATTTGGATGAGTCTTTTGAAATATATTTGGAGAAAACTAGACATGCATTTTCTGGTGAAAATGCTGACATACATTTCTTTCTGCAAGATGATACATTTACATGGAAACAGCAAAATATTCTTACGCGTGGGGAAATTGCAGTATATCCTCTTTCAAATATATTAACTATTTCTGATATTTTTAAACAATTATTGGAGCTTTATCAAAAATGTAAAGAGGAGATGCTAACATTGAAACAAGAGAACAAATGCGTGAATGAAAACAATATAAAGCTGACCACAGATGTAGAAAAAATGATAAATATAAAAGATGAAATGGAAAAGGATCTTTACATGAAATTTCTTTTGCTTTTAAATGCAAAGAAAGAAAAGATTAGAAAACTTCACAAAGCCTTAGATAGCAACAAACAAACAACAAAATCAGTATATGATGACACTACTGATGATGAAAACGAGAAATCAGATGTAGAAAGTATGAAAATGCATGATACAGCATTTAATTCAAGAAAACGCAAAGTGGATTATAAAAATGAGCAAAAAATTACACCAAAGAATAATAAGATAAATTTCAAGAGATGTACAAATTTCTCTTCTAATGAAGACATAAATCCTGAGCCTTCTACTAGCAAGGACAAGTTAACATTACAAAATAGAGATGTATATCATACAAGAGGCTCAAAACGAGTCCTTGATTTTTCAGAAGAAGAGTCTCAAGAAGATCTATTTTCTTAATAACAAAATAATCATTTATTACATTTTTGCATACTCTTTCTTGCATTTAAAAGATTAACAGTGCAATTTCAATATATTTACAAACATATATGCATATATAAATTTAACGTATAAGACGGGCAACAAGAGCCAAATCGCGGATGACAATGCGTTATCCTAACTATATATGCATATGTTTTTCTTCAAAATTTCTACTTATTTAGAGTATTAATTCTTTTAAATTGTGCACACATATCTATATAAATCAATTATATATTTGAATTAAAAATCTAGTCTAAAACAAAATTATAATATATAGTAAAAATAATTATTGCGTTATATAGAATATAATTTGTGTGTAATAATATATTATACAAATTTTAATTATATTATTAATTATATATTCTAATTGCATATGATTTTTGTAAACATTACAGCTATTGCTGCTTAATGTAATAAATTATATTTATATGTGTATTGATGATAAAAAACATTCTTATAAAATATAAAATTGAATATAAAATAATGAGTTAATTTTTTAATAAATATTTTAAGAATTATGATTTAGTCTTCCTTTACACAAATTCTCTTATATTTAGTAAAAATCAAAACTACGATCGTTCTTTTACATTTAAATTATAATATAATTAATAAAATTAAATATGACATGTATATAGCTCTTTTGCAAAAAAGTTAAATTCAAGGATCGGGAAAGAAATCTAGGACTTTCGCGAGATATGATTTTGTGCGGTTTAAGAAAAATAACAACGATTCAATTGTCAAAGATTGCCTAGGTGTTAATATTATCCACAATATTTTACATAAAATATATATTACAATATTATCATTAATAAATAACGAATCCGGTAATGGTAATATTAGTTTATCGTTTCGTTCTAATAAAATTAATATGCAAATGCTTTTACATTTACACATAATTAAGTACATCACGCGTTTCATAGTAGAAATTCAAAATGTGCAATAAAAGCATCAAGCGAATTTGATATATGCGATATCACTCGACGATTTCATTACAGATATCAATCTTCTCATCAATCTAATTGATAATTGACTTACGATTAATATATAGTTTTTATTTTGAATAGAGTTAAATATGTGTGTAGTTTTCTCTTTTCTATATTATGACTGGAAATATTTACGATTGCTTGAAATTGGTAATAGGTGAATATTATACAAAGTACGCGCGATATCTCAAATGTATATGGTTAATATTCGGGTTTGCTCATCTAAGAGAATAATCTCAGAAGAGTTAGTAGATAAACTTAATATGAGAGATATAACAGATATAATACAATCTCTTTAACTGCTTAATTGCTCGCAATTATCATTGAAAATATATATCCCTCTCAAATCAAATTTTCCCTAACATATAATACATAAAACTTATGTTAAGAACTGTAGACTAGAACATGGCCGAATATATGTATGTGAATTCTTAAATCTATCTAATTTAAGGATGTGTAAAATGTTACTATCTTCAGTGGATTACACAATCATTGAGCTAACAAAACAAACTTACTTATCAAAACGATCAGTGCAACATTAAATTATAATTTGACAACGAAGTAAAGACTCTTTTCAAAAGGATTCCATAACAATAATTCTCAGCCCTATAGAATCACAAAACAATGATGGTTCGGAATGTCAAAGTGCATTGCTCGGTGCCGCAAGCGAGTAGATGAATAATACAGCAGTTTCATATACCTCAGATAGCCACAGTAATTATTATGACATCATTTTGACGTCAAAATACATCATTTTGTCGTCAAAACGACTACTTTTGCTATCTGGGACGCGCCTCATTATCCTTTTCAGACACGGAAGAGCCAAGGTTGGATCAGAGGTTGGTCTGAACACAGGTTTGAAAGGTAGCAGAAGTACGTTTTGATTGTATGGGTTATTTAGAAACGTCCAATTTGCAACAGGTTCTCCGGGATGTTTCCTCTCTCGCGTTTGCCCCTTTCAAACTCGCATTCAGACCGATGTTACTCAGCCGGGCATCTTCCGATTTATCATCGCGCCTAGATCCGACACGATCTGCCTCTGCTCACGATTGAACAACAAAGTTCTTGCGTTTAAAAACGACAGGTCCGGCAACTGATTCAGAATCCTTGCGGTCTCAACTTGTACAGTCATCGGTCGCCCGTATCGATCCATGACCACGTGTTCCGAACCTTGCGTATTCTCTTTTCTACCTACCGATGTCTTTCTATGATAATCATGTACTTTGGAAATATTATTGCTTACCGGAAACGACTTATTGTTGCTTGGCGGAACATTTCTCAAAATTTTATGCGATTGGTTGCCTTTCTGTTTTGCACCGAAATCTTGCTCGGCTTTCTTCTTCCATTCTACTGTACATGGTCCTGGCAATGGTTCTATGATTTTGGACATCTGAGACGACTTTTGCTTTAGCGAACTATGAGTAAAATCGGATAAATTTTGCGATTTTACAAGCTGACTACTTGGTTCTTGTGTTTCCGATGGATCTGTATAATAATAAAAAGTGATTAACTATATAATCAAATATAACACACACAGTATCTGCTATAAAAATTTAAAATCAAGCAAGTAAGCGAAATCTACTGAATATTTCATATATATGCATCATATAAAAAGCATATTTTTTTATTTGAATACAAGAATTATAAATATGCGCACTCACATATATTACATCACATGCACACAACATACACATATACAAAAAGATAAATGCATTATAAAGCTTCAACACTTACAGTAATAAACTGAGTTCGTTGAGCAAGCTGACTGATGATAGGATTCGGAGTGTGTGGAGCAATGGGGTGTTAATAGAGGATCAAACGGACACAACAAATCCAGAGGCAGAAGAGCGGATAACCCACCACCACCTGTATTGTGTTATTTTTCGCAAGATTTAAGAAAAAAATTCAATACACGTCTAAATATTATATCACAACATACTGCATGTAGAATAAATACTTGTTCAAAGGAAAATTTTCTCTTTCCTTATATGTAATTATATCGATTTAGCAAAATATATGAGTGACTTTTTAGCATTTTTTTTCCTTCAATGTAATATCTTAACTACCACACACATACACAATTACAATAAATACTTACTAGCATCTAGGGGATTTACAAGACCAGAACTATTCCAATCAAATTGGGCGGCAGGTACTTCCTAATATAATATTACAATTATTAATAAACATGTAGATTGTACTCACATGTGTATCCTATGAAAATAAAGCCTCAACTTACATCTGAACAAGCCGCACCGTGAATTTTGCTGGTGTTGGATGCAGAAGGCTGCTGAGACTCAGCGGTAGCTTTAATCGGTTCCAATGGAGTAAAACCAAGATTTGCAGCAAACCTTGGTATATTAGGATTCCATCTCGGCCCAAATAGCTGTAATGTCACAACAAATATTATATAAGTAATTTTTTTCGGATAAATGTATAAAATTTTTTCAGTTTTAAATATATGCAATATACGAATACTTACAATATTTCGGGAATCAATACCAAGAGCATTTAAAAGAACGTTGTTACTACTACTATTTGCCCATTGATAGGTGAGAGCATTAGTTTCCTCCACGCTTTTCACATTCTGCCAAACTTTATCTGTTTTATCTATTAAAGATTTTAATTCGACTTCGTGATGTTCAGAAATCATTGGAAACATATTTGTTATTATATCTTCTATTTTATTCGCGGCCTGAAATTGTTTCGAAATATATATAAAAAGTATATTAAATTATATTACTTACGTTTAATGTAAATAAAAATTGTGCAAAAATCTAAGCCAAAGCGACACTTTTTTTTTTCTAATAAAAAAAACTATCAACTATCTTGTATTACAAACATTCCTAAACTCACGTTCTTGTTTTCTATCCGACATATAGATTCTTTCAAACTAATCTGCTGTGTCTCTACTACACCCATTGATATTTCGAAATTGCTGAAGTCTCCGAAATCGTCATTATCCTCAGGTACCTTCATTTCTTTAGAATCCTCATTTAATTTCGATTCTATTGTTGCACTCGAAAAATTAGTAAAATCACCAAAATCATCATCTTCATTATCTGCACTTTCAAAGTCGGAATAATTATCTTGTACTCTGCTGGTTACTGGTTCCATATTTCGTAAATGAAAATCATACAATTGGCCATCGCTAAAATATACTACAGATTTTTCGCTTTCATATGTGGCACATTCGCTTGTAGTACTTGTAAGATTAATTTTATCCTTTATGCAGTCGAGGGATGTATTAACTGATGGCAGTGAAGCTTCTTCAGATGATGAAAATTTTTGTATACAAGACGTATCAGATGAAAATGCATGCAAATCATGAATTTGTACTGTTTCACACTCATTATTAATGGATTCTGGATTGTAATTACTTCTTAACTCCGGTACACCATCAAAACCTTTATGCTCCATAAATTCCGTAAAATCGGAATTATCTGGATTATGTGCGTCATAGTCATCTTCCGGAATGTACTGTTCATTTATTTCTTCGTTACGCGAGCTTTTTTCCTCATAAGCAAAAATTTCCTCAGTTGCCCCATTCATGTCTGTTTTTTGAACAATTTGATTATTTGTTTCTACATCTATATATTTTTCGTTTTCTTTTGATTGTACCATATTTTCTACATCGGTTTCATCGCAGACATTATGAGGATAACTCTCATTGCTTTTCACATTAGATTTTTGAATGTAAATGTCTTCGGTATACATAGATGTACAATCTAAATTTGATTTCTCTCTTAGGGTATCTTCAAAAGTAAAATCAAAATCAAAAGAATCATTTAAGGCTTTACTCGACTTGCTCGTCTCACCATTGGGTATTACATTGTACATCTCTATATATTTTGGTTGAATACTGTATTCGCAGTCTGTCTGGCTAAAAACATTAGTACTGTCTACATTAAGTTCTTGCGAGGTAACAAAATTGGAAATTGTCCTTTCATCATCAATAAAAGTAGATTTATCATTAATATGATTGACACAGACATCATTCTCGCCATATGGCGTGTAAGCGTTTCCTATTTTATCTGTTACATTGCATTCTGCATCTATGGAATTAGGCTTATCATAATCCGTCTGCAAAACTGTCATTGTTACATCTGTCTTCTTATCACAAACAGTATCATTCCATTCACTGGAATCTTTAAACTGTTCGTAATTGTAAAAATCGTCATCCAGTTGCTGTAGAATGTCCGGTGTACTTGTGGGATCCTCCAAATCCAAGCTTGCGGGTTCTATTTCGTCGTTTGTCTCCAAACCATTCAACGATCCTTCCTGTTCACTGACTGTTTTTACACTATCAGCTAAACTACTATTGTTGCTACTAATTACATCGGTATCAACAAAATTTTCTTTAGCTAAAACATTCTGAGTACAAACGTGATCAATGCTATTACTAGTCTCAACGTTATGCGAATCGCCATTTCTAGGTACATCTAATACATTGTGTTCTTTTATACTAATGTTTTCCAAATTGTTTTCCAATACGCTACTATTATCTGTTCTATCTTTCAATCTTATGTGGCTCACGTTGTCGTCCCTCTTCTCGACAATCAATAGGTCATCAATAACACCACATTTCAAGGCTTTGCTTATTTTAGAGCAACTGTCTAATACTGGTGATTCATTAATACCATTTATCCTAGGAGATACATTCTGTGATGTTATTGGTGTTTGTATCGGAGTGATAAGTTTCTGCGGGGACTCTGATGAAACAGATAAGCCTGTAACAATACACCTATATATTAGAGAATAACTGTGTGTGTGTGTGTGTGAAAGAAAACACAGAAGCTAATTGATATTGTGGTAGATATTAATATCCATTAACTTATACATAAATACCATCTATTCCGCCAGCTGTGAAGTCTCCGAACTCATCTTCATCAGACTCTCCAAAGTTGTCTAAGGGCGGAGGTGTGGAGCTGACTAAAGGCGGGAAAGCCATGGTTCTCCTTCATGAAACATTAAAAACGACAAAATCTTACATAACCTTATAGAAACACCATGACGAAATAAAAAAGAACGCGTTAATAAGGACACAGTGAGGGATGGATTTTCAAACGCGTAAAATTACTACGCATAAATTTCGTAATTTGCACAAAATCATTACTTTCAGTCACATCATCTCACGAGCTTTGTTTACAATTACATCGTCCTATTCTCTCCACAAGCATACCCCCGTTACACACACACTATGTCAAAACGCTTTAAGGTTAAGTCGCGCTCAAGCAAACTTCTAAGTCATCGGACGGAGGATCTCTCTCGGGGAGAAGGCCTCGTCGAAGGTTTACGCGACGATAACAAGCGTCTTAATCCGTCACGATCGACTACTCGCGCGAAACATCTCTAATGAACGTTCCTCGTAACTCACGTACCAGGATATCCAGCTCCGCGATCTCGGGAACGCGATTCTACCTCGCCGTCGTCATCTCGTAGACCATCACGACGGGCGCGACGGGCTCGGTGATTATCACAGCCAAGTGTGTCAGGTCCGTCCAACAGATCGTCCGTGCGCGACGATTAGATGACGGCGGTCATAAGATAAGTATGCAACGCACACATCACCTGTTCTGCGACGCACATGCGCATGCGCAAGCGGGTGCGCGCGCGCAGCTGTCATCCGTTTGCGCGCGTATTTACGATTTTGAAAAAATTGCGTATCGCCGTAGAATTCTTTCCCTTACGTGTGTACATCTGTAATCACAATACAAAACATAAATTAATATTTTATTTTAATTTATTATTAATTAATCTCTTCTAATTAATTTTAATCTTTTAAAATTAATAATTAAGAATAAAATAATACATATAATAATAAATAAATAATAAATAGAAAATATTTGTGACATTATACAATATTTTATACCTTTTATATATATATAATGCACGTTTTATATAAATCATAATAACTTACATGCTAAGTTATACATTTCCTTAGTTATTTTATTGTTTTGCTTTATAATATGTTAATATATTATTATTTTATTTATAATCTTGTTTCTCTCTCTCTCTCTCTCTCTCTCTCTCATCTTTTCCTTTCTGTATAAAATATTTTGTAATTTATAATAAAATAGGTAAATTAATAATTTGTTCTGTATTCTTTATGTAATAATATAGTACAATCATATTGCATGAATAGATTACTATATGTACATATTTGTTATTATTATCATAATAACATAATGATGAAAATGCAAGCATAATGACAGCATAATGATTAAAACAAAAACATTTAGATGTGAAGAGTTTTGTATCCTACATAGAATTATGTTGGGTGCGTCTGTGTTTCCTCATGTCTCCTTTCTGTCTGAAGCATCTACCACACACATCGCACGCGTGTGGCTTTTCCCCGGTGTGTATCTTAATGTGATTATTTAAAGCCTCCGTCCTGGTGAAGGCCTTCTCACAGTAATGGCACTTGTACCTACGATCACCGCGGTGTATCAATCTATGCTGATAAAATACGGATCCGGTGAGAAAAGCCTTGTTGCACACGTCGCACTTGAACGGCCTCTCCCTCGTATGTTTCTTCCTGGTATGATCCGCCAAATCCGGCTTTATCGTGAAACGCTGATCACAATACTCGCAAGCGTAAGGCTTTACACCCATATGGAATCTCTTGTGAGTCCACATGTGACTAGACTGAGTGTAACTCTTCCCACATATGTTGCAGACGTAAGGTCGCAGTCCGTTGTGCCGCCTTTTGTGAGCATTCAATGAATTCGCCGTAGGTAATAAACTGCCACAAATATCGCAGGGAAATTTGGAACACTGATCCCGTCCATGATCCTGTATGTCCTTGCTGCTGTCGAACATATTTCCGCAAAGTTCGCATACAAACTTTGCATCGCCGGACTCGGACAATCTGGCTACGTAATCGTGTCTCTTTCGCTTGTGTTTATACAACAGAGATAACTCCTTCATGTCCTTGTTACAGACGTCGCATAGAAAGACGACGAGAACTTTGAATAATCTTTGATGTTCCTTCCAATGTAAGACGGCCTCCGCGAACGATTTGTACATAGTTTCGCAGATATTACACGTATATGATTTCTCGACGACGTGTTTATTCTGATGAGTCTTCAGGTTGTCCACTTCGGTGAAGTGACTATTGCAGAATTCGCAATGATACAATTTCGATATCGATAGCTCCTCGATCAATGTGATCTTATTCTCGTGTAGCTTGCAATGAGCATCGGCATCGTCGCAAGAGATAAATATCTCGCCGCATTGAATGCATTTCCAGACCGTTTGATTGTTTTCGATAACGATGCAATGACTCGCGACATGCTTGTTTAATCTCGACTTCTGCGTAAAGCTCTTCGAGCATTGCGAGCATTTGTAAGGTTTCTCAGGCAGATGAGTAACTATGTGACGCTTCAGGGTATAGCCGTCGGAAAAGCCTTTGTTACACACCTCGCAAATATGTGGCCGATTCTTACCATCCACGCAAACGTGAACACGAAGCGCCTCTTGATTCTCGAATAATTTGCCACACTGCAGACACGAGATGCTAATGTCCTTGGAATGGTATCTCTTGTAGTGATAAAACAGCTTCAATTCTTTACTGAATGTTATTTTGCAGATTTCGCAGTACAACGCTTTCGTGCCTCTGTGAAATTGCGCGTGAAAGTTCAAACGCTCCTCGAAGCTGAACGTCGTATCACATGTAAGACACTTGTACGGCTTCGTTGTGCTCTGCATGCTGGGCTTGCATTTGTGACTGTCTAGAGTTTCCTTGGTATGATAGAGATTCATGCAAGCGCCACATTTCAAGTATTTCTGCCTATTTCCTAGACATTGTAACATAATAGAACGATTTCCGCTTTCCATATCGACGTTTACATTATTAAATATACTTTCTTCGTCGCTGCTTTCTAAAATTATGTCATTTTCGTCAAATTCTACATTTTTCACATGTTGAGACATGTTTTCACATGTGTCCATGTAGCCCTCTATACATAAAGGACAAGACTGTCGGTCCACTAAAATTTGATTTTCGTGATTGGAAGCATTGAAAAATTGTTTTTCCTTTAGCATCGTCGAGAGGATTTCTTCCGCTTTAATGCACTGCGTGTCAAACCCGTCGTAACAATTTATTTTCTCAATACAAGTCAAACAAAGCTGTTTCGGTAATGGATCTGTTTTTTTAATCTGCAATATAAAATATAATATATATTTACAAAAATGTACATAATACATATTCACGAATCATATATAATAAAGTACATATTTTATAAAAATTTTAATAAAATATTTTTATATATATTTCAAAGATAGAAAATTTTATATACATATAAAAATTTTATATATATAAATTTATTATAGATAAATAATATTTTATATATATACCTTAACACTTAGACATGTATTTATTTTATGTGCCAATTTCATTGATTCCCCGAGTTCAGAGTAGATATAAATTGGATTATTAGTTTGACCAGCACACAATCGACAGAAAGCAGCTAAACTATCTTCTCTCTCATTTTGAACCGATAATTCTAATATTTCATTAGAAGAAAGTGGTTCTTCTTGGGACCATACAATAGAACCATCCAAATCATCGATCTCATCTTCATGATCACTTAATGTACTAATTGATTCTGCTTTGAACATATTTATAGCTGCAAATCATTCATAAGTCTTTATAAATACCTGTAATATCAATAATTGTTCATTGTAAGCAATTTTACATATTACATATATGCAAAGCAATCTTAAAATAATTACTAAAAAATTAATCTGGAATCAATGAATAATTTTTATCTACAGCTTATTCACACAATAAATATTTAATCTAATTTTATCATTTTTGTAAGTATTTAATTTGTGATAAAATATATAAAATAAAATTATACACATACTGTTCAAATTTATTTTACACATTGTAGATAGATAAGCAAAAAATACTTCAAATAGCGCAATCAGAAAAATGGAGCAGATTACCTTTTCCTTGAAAAGAACACAAATATTCAAATATTCTTTCATGGCAAACTCAATATTCTTGAAATAGCGAATTTTCGCGTGCTACCACGATTCAGCTTCTTCAATGACAAACAAATTGGCTAGGTAACTATAAACAATTGACCATCTTTTTGTCGTTTCTAGTTTGTTTCCGATATTAATCTCGAAATGTATATAATTCAAGAATAGGTATAAGAAAAAGTTACTTATTTGTTTATTATATAAATGTAAAAATACGTTTATTTATTATTTACATAATTATATCTTAAAATCATCTTTTTTTATGCACACCATGATACATCAATGTAATGTTATAAAAATAGCAAGCATTTAAATCATTTATGTTAATTTATATTTAAATCAATGAGACTTTTATAAAAAATTTTATTTTAACAATATATATATATATATATATATATATATATATATATATTAATGCTATTTAAATTAATTCAAACGTTATTACATCTTTATTATATATTGTATAAATTTCTAAAATCTAAAATCTCATTAATTAAATTAATGAGATTTTAGAAATTTATAAGTGTAGAAGAATTTAATAAAGTGTCTAAATACATGATTGAAAGGCACACTTTAGATATAATTTATACAATATACATATAATAAAGATATAATATACAATAGATTATATTACTTAATTATAATATATCGCAATTCATTTTTTATTCTACATTCGCGTAAACGTTTGCAATGGCGCAATGCAGTTATTAAGTTTAATTTAGTCCTATCAAGTTTTGTTTTTGTTTGCCAATAATAATCTTCAGCTGTGAAAAAGTATAAGTATCCTGAAAATATTAATGTAAATTATATACTTATGTACCTCTACAAAAAATACATACATATTTATTATATTTGCAACATTGTTATAAAAAATATATATATATGTATATATATAAAATACAATAAAAATTGTTGAGATTCAGAACTAACCTTTTTCTTCTTTAATATCAAACTCTTGTTTTTTATATTGTAGATATAGATTAATTTCACCTCTTTTCTGTGCAGCCGCTTTTCCCAATGATAATATTGTATACTTTGTGATTAATGTATTATTCATATCATGGATCAAACTATTAATTGTTTCCAAACTGTGTCTTCCAATCATATATTTAGGCACTTTATTAAATTCTTCTGCACTTATAAATGATATTGTTGGACATACTTCTGGTTCATTAAAAAGTGTTCTTTTACAATCTTTTATTGTTTCTTGTTCAATATCCTTATTGTGCTTATTAAAAGATATTTTTTGCTCTATCAATTTTTGCGTTGAATTTATAGCATTTTCTGGTATAGGAGGAGAAATTTGAGTTTGAAGACTTGTGCATCCTTGTTCAACATTTTGGTAACCCTGTATCAACTCTGGTGGAACATTCTCTTTCTGGTGTGAAATTCTTTTATTCAAAGTTTCAAGCAATGACAATAATTCCTGTATACAACAAATAAAGTTAAGTTACAAAGTTTTAATTTTTTAGTTCTTAATAAAAAAAAAAATTTGAGATAAACAATTTTAAAAAATTTACTTTAGAAAACGTATTTTGCTTTTTTATTCTCTCCAAAATTTTTCTCATGTTCTCAACACCAGATGACATTTCCAATACTTTGTTATGAATTCCTTGAAGTTCATCTTTTATGTTGTGCTTACCTATAAGAAATAAAACATAATTTGCAATCATAAATCATTATATTGTTAAAATTGTATAATATAAAATAAGTAATATAATAAATAATGCAATAATATACTTTTTATCAATACTGTAGCCATATTGAGTTCATGTAATTTCTTGTGTTGTCTATCAACTATTTCTTCTAGATTAATCTTATTATTGTGATTCTCCATATTGTTAGGTTATTTGAATAAATAACACAAAATGATGTACTTTGTACTTAAATAATGGGAACTAATCCAAAGTAGGTTGGAAATATGTCATCACAAAAATATATATAGTATATAAACACAAAACTTTTTTATATATCACAAACATCAAGGTTATATTTATTGTGTGATGTCACATGTATATTATGTTATTGGTCTATCAAATACTTCCAAATTATTAGCATCCAAGAAACAAAACACATTAGTTTGAGGAAATTATTTCCCTGTTGCTGTATTAATAATTTTTTCACATGACACATACACTTTACACAAGCAGTTTCAGATTTAAGGGTCGACAGGTCGGGCGGCCAAACTCCGAATTGATGTTGGAGACCTCGCGCGGTGACAACGCGAAACTCCGATTTCAGTGTTGCCAACGCCGAGAAACCAATTCTCGGGTTTTATGAGTGGTGCATGTCTGTACACGTACATACACCATTGCATTGCTCACGCGGACGCACCGTAGAGAGACAAGGACCGATAATCACGTGTTCTCCTTGTTCCTCTACCGTGCCGGTATACGCGAGATGCCGCCTGAAAATGCTTTCTGGCCTTCCGTAGCAGAAGGCAGTAGCGTAACAAGGCTAATAAGCACCCACTTTATGGAAATTGTATATATGGTTATGCACATATGTGCATAACGTATATATATAACATATATATATATATATATATATATATTATATAAGGGATATGTTGATTATATTCTTGATTTCTTTTTAATTATTGATGCTATTGTATAATTTGCTCCAAATACTTATAACGTGAAAGAACGTTGAGTAATGTATAATCAATGCAAGGATGTTCAGTATATCATCCAGTATATAAATTAGAGTTCAAATATATCAATATCAATTTTTTTATAATATATATATATATATATATATATATATATATATATATATTAGAATATAGAAAAATGATAAAAAAATATATTTCGGCGATTTAAAAATTTTTTAATATATTAAAAATATTTTTACTACATACACTATATATAAGTGTAAAATAATTCAAAAAATAAATTTAATAAAAATCTACATACCAGCTGTGTGCATGTGTGCAATTGATTTATTACTTGAAATTTATTTACGGAATTATTTTGCATTTATATATTTATAGTATGTGTAGTTGTAAAATGATTAAAATATTTTCAATATCAAATTTTTAAGTTTATCGCCTATATAAAAAATATATTTCTATGATTTTCTATATTCCAATATATTATAAAAAAATTGATATTGATATATTTGAACTCAAGTTTTTTTACGTGATTAAATATTCTTGCATTGAGCCATCATACGTTAATCGTAAGTTCTTTCACGTCATAAGTACTTATGTAGCAGAGAGAAAGAAATGAGAGTTATACAATGTAACATCAATAATCTTATATATTATAATCTTATATATTATATATATATAATATTTCATTTATTTATAAAAAACATTTTATAAATAAGTAAAATATTATACAGACAATGTACAAGATGTTCAGTTTGTGCCATAACAAGCTTCAATCAATAATTATTACTCCAATGAGTATAATTCACAATAATTTTTATATAATATAATAAGTATTTGAATATATAAAAATATTTTTAAAAATTTGTTTTAAAAATTAATTGAAAAAGAATATTTAAAATATTTTTTTATATTTAAAATATTCTTTTCCTCAATTAATCTTAAAAAAAATATTTTTAAATATTTAAAAATACTATATATTATATAAAAATAATTGTTGATTATTATATTGGATTATTAATTGAATGAAGCTAGAGCTTTTAATATGGCTTTTAATACTGCTTGACAAGGAGAGAGCATCATTCCATCTTTGTCTCTCTTACATCGCATATGTAGTAGCGTCCATGTAGGTACAAACACTAAAAAATATTAAATTTAATTTTTTTATTGTTTTGAATAATTTTATCATTAATATACTTATTTTCAGAACTATTTCAATTTTTATTTCATACTTATGTTTATATAAATTATAAATTAAAAACATATCAAAAATGTAATACGTACATATTAATAAAATGCAAATACATATAGAAAATTAATTATAAAATATCATCTTAAAATAGTTTTTATTTTTGTTCTTTATTTACATATGCATACATATACAAAAAAATAAAAATAATATGATAGCCTTTTTGCTGACATTATCTCTCAATATTTGCATCCGTGTGCTCACGTATTAGTTTTTGTACCTACATGGACGCTACTACATATGCGATGTAAGAGAGACAAAGATGGAATGATGCTCTCTCCTTGTCAAGCAGTCAGCATGTTACCACAGAAATTTCCCCTGCTCCTTATGAATCTAGTGAGAATCTTATCGTCCAGATATTTCATAAAATAAGTGACATAACTTCGTGAATTTTTTTTTAATATATTCTTTATATAATAAAGCAGTCCTCTAAAAGGCCGGATTTTACATTTTCGCTCTTAAAAATTTATAATAAATAAAATACGGACTCGCGGCTAACCCAACCTTACCCGTTCCTAGCTGTGCATTCCCCCAAGTTTATTAAAAATTTTTATTTTTATCTTTTTTTCATAAAATAGCTCTTTAGAGGACTACAAATGAGCTTACTGATTAAGAATATCCTAAATTTAATAAGATTCATTCAATATTTTCGCTAATATCTGGAAAATAAGAATCCGTAATTCCCGGCCGGCCGATAGGCGTCTCCACCATGTCGCCTGTCGACCCTTAAATTTCTGTTTTCTGTCAGATGAAGCGGTTGAATTATACCTCCCACCAATATGACAGGTTAAATGCGTTCGAAAAGCCTACTCGTAGGATACAATAGCATTCAATTGACCAATAAGGACAAAGAAATTTTCGCTCCTCTTTTCTGATTCGTCAATTCTCTAGTTCATAATAATAACACAGGTTGGTAACCGGACAAAAATTTTCTAGGGTGATTTGGCAAATTTAAAACTATATGAATGTTTTTATAAACATCCTATTCAAATTTAAATATGCAGAACATAGCAATTCAGATATTATATTTTCGTAGTTATATAAGAAAATAATATAAATATGTTATTAAATAAATACCATTTTCTTATATTACTAATAATAAATATTATATTGCAACTATAAGTATATCTAGACATTTTAAAAACTGTTCATAATTGGTTAATCTTATTTTCTTTTTTACTCTACAGAATTGTCTCTAATGAAAAAAAATTCAATAATTTATGATAATTAAATTATCAATCTAAATTATGACATATCAAATTACTCATGATTTAAAAAAAAAAAAAAAAAAGAATCTATAAAAAACAATCAAATAAAAAACTAAGACTAAAAGGGACAGAGACGCATATATAACACATTAAATTCAAAATTATTGATAAAATATATTTATCTATCATTTAAATAAAGTCCCAAATATGCTTGCAAATTTTGAATATGTTTGTCTAATTTTGTTCGTCATTTCAGTAATAAATCGATATTTACTTGGGTCTATAGACCTCTCAAAAGTAAGATAGGGGAACAGTAGGTAAAAGCTATCAGTTATTTATCAGTTATTATATCACGCAAAGTCATTGAGGACGATATACAAATACTATGAATAGCGATATAAAGAAAAAAATACTAATCAAAAAGCATTCTAGAAACATATCATATCACTATATCATATCACACTATCTAAAAGTGGCAAATAAATCAGAGTTACATATATCCACAAGAAAATTACATTAGTAGAAAGATAGCAAAATTTTTTATAGATTCAGATTCCCAATATGAATTTATATGGTAGATAGAATAAGAAATCTCTCTAATTTTCACAAATGTGTTAATTAAAAATTGCAAATGTTTTATAAGAAAAATATAGATATGTTTTCATACTTTCTTGTCTAACTATAGGTTTTATATTGTGTTCAAAGTTCTTTTTATTTTCATATATATACTTAAGCGTTTCTTTTTTGCGGTTGAATATCTGGCAATACCGCAAAGCACGTGGTTTGGACATGTATATCACACTTTCAGTGTCGCGGCTTATTTCCCGCAAAAATCCTAATAAAGCAAAAGAAATAGCTCATACGATAAAATAAAATAAAAAAGAAAAATAATTGATTATTTTATCAATTTTGAACTTTGTTCTATGCAGTTTTCAGTGCTACTAATACAGATGTAAAATTGTAGAGAGATTATAATCGGCTATACATGCAGCATTTGAACTTTAGGGTATGCTGTTCGAATGCAAATTATGATTCTAAATCTGAAAAGTATATGACCCTTATAGAAATTTATCACTAGTAACGCCAATTTATCACTTATTTCGAGTACTTAAATTGCTGTATATCAGTATTTTAAGTACTCGAAATAAGTGATTAATTGGCGTTACTAGTGATAAATTTCTACAAGGGGACTCTAAGAACTCGATGTACTTTTCCTGAAGATTACTCGAAACAGTATGCAAAGTGTTTATTTTTATATTTACGTTTCGTTTTACGAAATAAAGGCAATCTGAACATAGAATGTATAGAATGATAAATCTTCAGTATTTTCAATAATACTTATTTAGTTGCATCTATTCGGCATGCGATAATTTCGCGCCATTAAATGCAATTATCACACATGAGAAGCGTAGAAAAAAATTTCCGTTCCGCGAAAACATCAATTATCCCAGCAAACACCGATATATAATTTTTACATTGCTATAATAAAACGGAATATAACAGGTAATATAACGTGTACGTTACATGTAACATCCATGTTAGTAGTAATTTTCCACTCATAGATGTAACAGTTTAATATAACATATATTACATTGTAGTTATATTGTAATTATATACCAAATAGCACATTGATGTATTAATAAGTCAGTGCTATCTTGGGATATAATGACAATATAACTACAATGTAATATATGTTATATTAAAAATGTTACATCTATGAGTGGAAAATTACAACTAACATATACGTTACATGTAACATGCTTGAGTATATAACATTTATATACTGTGTTTGCTGGGGATCATCCGAATTGATCGTCCCGAAGGTGTAGAAAAATTATTTCGCAAACCGGACAGACCCATTTGCGCGACATCAACAAACAGCCACGTTGATTACATCAAGATATACGTACATACATATCTTCGCGTTTCGACATATTGCATGCGGCTGATAAGAACTGAATTCTTGCCGGGGCGATGATTAACGTTGTGGGCCTCCGGCGAACATACACTTCCATCGTGCGCCATCGTGCACAGTGCACATCATCGTCGTCGTCGGTAACCAGTGTAAGGGTTCAAGACTCGGTCTCATCTGGAAGGCTGTTTCCTGCACGCAGCAACGACGACGACGACGAAGAAGTCTTGTTCTGTGGAGAAAGATCTCGGTGTGTAATCAGTTCCAATTTAATAGTCAAATTAATGTTAAAGTCGAGCGATAACAGTAATCAATTAGCATAAAGAATTCTCGTTCATAAAGGTCAGTTTGTTCTTTTTTTTTTGTATTTTTTTTTTATTTCCCGTTGCCTTATTTTTTTCAAATCCACATATTTATTTTTGCTATAAATGTATGGAAAGTGTATAATATGCAAGTGTGGAAAGGAAACATATCTCATAATTTTTTATGACTCACATTCGTTAGGCATTATCGATATCTTAATTAACGTTAAATTTTATTTTGCAAACTTGAAACGTTGCAAATTTAATCATGATCGATGTGTGTACATATGTGTGTGTATGCGCATGCTTTATCAGATCACTTTCGAGTTTAAAAATAATAGAATAAATATAAAAAATAAAAATAATTGTGGATTTTCGAAAAAAGAAAGAAAGAAAGAAAAGTATATAATATATAAATGACATTGCACGTAAAAAAAGTTTTGTAAGCACTTGTCACAAATAGCCTGTAATAATAATTAAAAGTAATAGAAAATATATAGTCACACCATAAAATTTCACGCATTTTTACAAAAATGTACACATGTCGGAGCGAGGTTAACACATTCCCATCTCGTGTTACTCTTTAAGATTAGCCTTATTACATTATCTATATGCAAACTCATATATTTTTTTATTTTTACACATCTTTCTACTCAGCAACCTTAACGCAAAGTGCTTGCGTTAATGTCTTTTTTATGCATTGTTCGTGAACCTTATCTCATTAAAAACGACATGTCACATTAGAGATATTGAATATATTTATGCTTAAGACTCTAATTTAGACATTTATTTATAGTATTATTTTCTCATATCTTTGGTTCAATTAAATGGGATATATAATAAGGCAGAGAAAATGGAACGATGATGACAGTCGATGGTTAATGTCTCTTGATAATATAATAGTGACCTAATAAAATTCAGAATTTTGTAATTCGACGATTAATAATTACATGAACAATAAGTTTTCAAACTCGTAGCGAGTGTTTTCGATTTGTACGCTATCGCAGTCGTGAAATACGTGAGATAAGGGAAAAATTCGCAAACCACTGGTCTAATTGTTACGTTCGTTTAATTACTCGCGATTTCGCCAGGCCTGATTTTAACATGCGATTCTGCAATTTTTCGCGTAACATAAGCTTCGTTGGTCGTTTCGACAGACGGAAAAAACACAACAAAACGAAAATTATGGATGGGACCTCACACATGTGTTGTTACTTACATAAGAAACCGCGTATCATTACATAAATCATTTTTGCACGATGAGTTTTAACGTTGAAATACGGATGTTGTTCAAACACGGGCGAAAGTGTTTTTTTCGTAATTACTTTTAATAAGCTTTTATAATGATTGCTTGCTAATTAATAATATTTTATCAATAAGATATAATTAAGAACAATATTATTTCATGCAAAAAGAATGCCAGGTTTACGAAATGATAACCAAATAATATAAATTTGCTGCGCATATTAGGTAGAAATTATTTCTGTTGAACGCGTTTTAATTTTTTCTGATTCCTGTTTTTTTTACTGTTGCTTCTATTATATATTTAATTAAATTCTATTATATATTAAATTTATTATTTATTTAATTATATTTAAGTATTCTGTATTTAATTAATTTAGAATAATTTTCTGTCACATTTATATTGTATTTATATGCATATAATTATTAACATAACTAATTTTTGAAAAAAAATATATATATTAATATATATTTCAATTATATTCAAATGTTTATAATTAAAACGCGCATTAATACCGTGATATAGACTTATACATATATTTCCGCATAGCAACACACATTTTAAAAATATTTGTTTAAAAAAATAATAACAGATATACGGATGATTTACTTCTTTTTCATATTATGCATTCTTATGCATTTAATAAGACAAGATAACGAATACATATGACCATATTTTAACGGATTTTAATAGACTTTATAAAAATTTGCATATAACTGTAGGCAAATTAAGTTATAAGTAAAAAATTTCTCCCGGAAATCTAATTTTTTTATCATATTGAGATGTCAATCTCTCGAAATTTATCATTTCAAATTAATATAAAAGAATTTATATATATATATATATATATGCATATATATAAATAAAAATTAAGCAAACAGAATGCTTGATAATCGAAATTTGTATGGATATATATGTGTGGGTGTATGTATGTGTGTGTATGTATGTGTTATATATATATATATATAATAAGTCTCAATTATCATGCATCCTGTTTTGCTTAAACTTTTTGAAGTGATGCAGTGCGTTATCTATTATGACACAACGGTTCAAAAGTCGAAAAATTGGCTACCATAATTTAAAAATAAAAACACAAATTTTTTGTATCACAGAAGCTCGTTAAAATATAATAAATATATATAAAAAAAGTATACATTTCACGTATATAATCCGCGTTTTCTTTTACAATCAATTCATAAAACTTTATTGTATCGGTTAAGTTAGAAATAGTGCCAATAAAGATTGTTAATACTTTATGGATTCATGTTTAATCTCTCATTGACATTTTAAACTTGGCACTCTTTCGACGTTATGTCATATTGCCTATATCCTATTGATATCACTATGATATATCACGCGATAGTATTATGTAATAATGATATATTATTGTTTATATTTAACACGTTGCAATATTAATATCATAATAAATATTTATATTTTCACAAATATATTATAAATATTTATAATTTTATTATAAAATGTTTTTATATATTGAATTTTCCTATATTGAAATGCATCTCAAAGACAAGCTAAAATAATAGGGAAAGATTTTCTTAGTCAACTTTTATAAAAATATTTACCTAGTTTCCACAGATATTAGATAATAAGAATAAATACAAAATCGAAAGAAGCAAATATCCTCATCATTTTCGTATCTTTATGTCTTTATGTCTTATGTGATAAATTTAAAAGCATAGTATTGTGAGGAAATATTGACATAGCACACGTTTATAATGATAATTGGTAAATACGAAAAAACCTATTAATTTAATAAACAATTAAATTTACACATTTGTTGTAAAAAAGTAAACTTTCAGAATTATTTAGTTCTCTTATGTAAGATATGAAAAGAATAAAAAAGTGTATATTTTATATTTTTAAATTATAAAGTTTCAACTTATGTAAAATTTCAATCTATACATAAGAACGATAAAGAATTTGCGATTTTTTTACGCATACCCTTGCGTATTTTATAGTATCCCTATTATTTGTTATATATTTTTAATTCTTATCTAAACAATTTTTTTCTATTAAATATCACACGTGATACAATCGTGTTTAACAATGTTATTTTTAACAATGTATTCCTTTGTATAGGGAAATCTTTTCTCAGTAAGTTATATATCACATATATAATCTTATGTATGCAATAAATGTTACTGTAATTGCATTCCTTTAATTTTTACGTGATTATATACCTGAGAAACGGCAAATAAGTTCGTAATAAATAAATCTATAAAATATAAATCCATATTTGTAATGATCTTTTTGTCTAAATAATACATAATAAAATGTTAACAATGTGCTACATGTACATCCATTTATAAAAATGTACAAAAATGACTTGGTATCATAATTTATATCTATATATATTATCTAGTAATCTAGTGTTTATTAAATCATATAATTTAAACACGTAAAAAACAAGATTGGAATGTTTCAAATGTGTTGTCTAACAATAATCGCAATGATATAAAATCATATATGAATTTCATGAGATAATAACAGTGTGATACACGCGCGTACATCGCGATAATTTTTGATACAAAACTAAGATAGCTACGTATCTCTCAAAGTAGATCACGATATGATTATGTTATAATGTATATATATGACGTACGTGTATTGTATATGTTCTTGAATTAAAAGAATACGAGTATTGATATATTATCTTAAATCTCTCTTATATGTGTATATAGTTACATAAAATATATTTTTTATAAGGAGAAAATATTAAAAATTTATAAAATATATAGAATTTATATATAATATATATTATATACACAATTAATATATATTAAAAATCGCTTACATAAAAGATTCGAAATTGTAGCATTAAATAATTAAACTTTTTTATTTTTGTGAAAGCAATATACGAAAAAAAACTATAAAAATATAAAAAAATTACTGGTATAACAAGAATTCTTTAATATATATTGTCGAAAAATTGTTATTATACCAGTATCTTTTGTCATAATCATGTAGGTTTTCCTGTGCAAGAATTAAAATATTTAAGAGTTTATGTCATTATAAATAAGTGTAAATAAGTAAATTTCAAATTTATCAATGATAATGCTAATTTATAATTGCATACATAAGTTAACATATGCAATCACATAATTTAACTTATTACGTCGTACAAGAATATATGTGATATATGTTGAACGTTAGACGTACAGTATTTAGCATAAGTTAATCAAGACATGGAAATAACGTGCACAAATTAAAAATGCTCCAAGTATAATATTCAACTGAACAAGTACTATACTTAAATTAAAAAATAAACAAAAACTAAAAATTTATTAATTTTTAATAATAAATGCAAAATGGCAAAAATGTTATCAATGATTCACGTTTTAAGTAAATGTATCTTTAAATAAATAAAATGCATTTATGCAATTATTATGCTTACACATTATACATTATCGTTCTCTAATTTTTTGCTTTTAACATAGATAGAAAGCGAAACTTTTCAGGAAATTGAAAAATGTAAAAATAGAACAAGAAATTTTACAGTATTCCAAAAAACTTTTCAGTAAGAAAGCACATATATAGTGTAGATATAATGTTATATAATTGATTATCAAAAAGAGAATTTTTGACATTTTTCTATTCAGTAAACTAATCTTGGATTTATTTGTTGCTAGAAAGTTTGGTACTTTTATGTAGTAAAAAATTAATTTTTAGCTTTGACCAGTAGATGTCAGAAGCAAATATTTTCTCATAGCGTGTTGTATTTCTATATTGTATTTCGTTTTCGATGCCACAGCTGTTTAGACAACAAAAAAACAATAGACATGTGCATGTGTTGATTGACAGATGGGTCATACGATATCACGATATATCAAATGTGAACTGTGCTGCATTTACCTTGACAATTTTTTGTAGTAGAATAAAATTACAAAGCTCTTCTTATTGTAAAATGGCGACGAATTATACATGGGATGTCGAAAATACGGTACCAACATGTGTATGTAATCCTTCATTATGATATATTCCCTTAATGTCATCATCTCTCAATCCGCTTTGTTCAGCTAATAAATATATCTCTGCTGTTCCCAATATGAAATTCCTGAAAATATCATAATAAATCTTTAGAATACAATTCTATATATTTTCATATCATTCATTATTACAGTTTTATCATTATTTGTTATTACCGTTTTAATTCCAAATCATAAATGAAAAGATAAAAATAATCATTGTAAAAATATATATAATAGTTTTGATAATTGATAGTTACAAGTGTAAAAAAAAAAAAAGAAAGTTTTCATATATAAATAAGATAGTTTTGAGCATTTTAAAGTTTTTAAATAAAGAATTGTCGTTTTCAAGTACAAATTACATTATTTATGGAATATCTCTGCATTGTTAATATGGTTTGAAAATGGAAATTTTGCATTCAAAATTTATGAGAAAAACATGTTCTCTAAAACTGTCTTATGTTCAAAATTGTTAAAGAAATTTATGCACATTCTATTGAAAAGTAAAGTTATAGCAGATATATAGCGTATTATATGATTCATTGATTAAGTATAATTAAATGTATTTTAAAAAATTATTAATATTTTTTCCAGACCGACGAAAGCACACCACTTCTACCAGGAAGTGGCCAAGCCAGCATGGCCGAAAAGATTGGTATCTCACAACAAACTTTGGTCTCCACTAATGGCCAAAAAGCTAAGAAATTACCACAGTACATGGCAGGAATAGCAGCAACCCTTGGTGCTGTTGCAGCTGGTATGGTACTGAGCTGGACATCGTCTGCTGGTGAAGAGGGTGTAAATCTGGCGAATAACTATAAGATACCTATTACTGATGAAGAATTCTCCTGGATAGGATCGCTCGCCACTCTTGGAGCAGGTGCAATGTGCATTCCCATTGGTATATTGGCAGATCTAATTGGCAGAAAGACTGCCATGTTACTCATGGTGATCCCTTTCACTGTCGGTTGGCTACTTATCATCTTCTCAAATTCAGTGCTCATGTTCTACTTCGGTAGATTCATCACAGGTCTCAGTAGTGGGGCCTTCTGCGTGGCTGCTCCTCTATACACGTCGGAGATAGCCGAGAGCGAGATCCGTGGTGCGCTTGGCTCTTACTTTCAGTTGATGCTTACTGTAGGTATTCTTCTTTCATACGCTCTCGGGACCGCTCTGAATATGATAACACTGTCAATTATTTCGGGAATTGTACCGCTGGTCTTCTTCGCGGTATTCTTCTTCATGCCAGAGAGTCCAGTATACTACTTGAAGAAAGGCAACGAGGAAGCTGCCAGGAAAAGCTTGGTCAGACTTCGTGGCGCTCAGTATGACTGTGAGTCTGAATTGCAGGCGCAACGCGAAGCACTTGAAGAGGCCAATAGGAGTGGTGCATCGTTCTCTGTCACAATTAAATCACGAGCTGCCAAAAAAGGCTTCGCAATCGCTTACGGCTTGATGCTATTCCAACAAATGAGTGGCGTGAATGCCATCATTTTTTATTCTGGAGATATTTTCAGTAAAGCTGGAAGCACTCTACCACCAGGTGAGGCATCCATCATTGTGGGAGCGGTGCAAGTAATATCGGTCTTCTTAGGTACACTAATCATCGATAAATTAGGCAGAAGAATACTGCTATTAGCTTCAATCGCAGTTATGTTCCTAACGACTCTGATCCTTGGTGTTTACTTTTATTGTATCACTTATACTACCGCCTTTGATGATCTCAAGTGGTTCGCAATCATTCCACTATGCGTTTTTCTTGTAATGTTCTCCATAGGCTTTGGCCCAATTCCATGGCTGATGATGCCAGAGATCTTCGCTCCAGAAGTGAAGGGAATTGCTGGAAGCAGCGCCTGTTTATTCAACTGGCTTGTAGCTTTCATAGTGACCAAGTTTTATACCAATATGACTGCAGCTATAGAATCTTATGGTACTTTCTGGATATTCTCTTTATTCTGCGCCATCGGCGTTATATTTGTTTACTTCTTGGTCCCAGAAACTAAGGGCAAAACATTAGATGAAATTCAAAGAGAATTGAATCGCTGAGTCAGAGTTCCTATTAAAAATATAAATTGTATATATTGAAATATTAATATATATATAAATAAATTATATATGTACATATATATATAAGTTACAATATTTAAACAAAGCATTGTAAATTGATAATATTATATGAAGCTTCTATCGCAGCATGTATTTTCATGACCATATAATATTTTCAATAGTCTAGAGTCTAGATTGCCATTTTATAATCTATAAATGTTATTCAATATCATTTTATTTATATTGGAGTATTATTTTAACCTTTATCTGAATATCATTGAAGAAGATAAATATATATTATCTTTTTTCTTAAATTATATAAAATTATAAAATTCATAGTATTATATCTTGAAATAACACATGTAGTATAAATTTTAACTCTGGAGAGTTTTAATAATATGACTTATATAAATATATTGTTAGTTGATCCGCCGTTAAAAATAACATATCATTGTCCTATTAATGATATTTGACCATTTTATTGTATAATAAGATTTGATTCTTTTATAAAACTCTTGTATAAAGTTTTAATTAATACCACTACTTTTGTTATTATTTAAGAGAATTATAATTACCATTATATACTTGCGATATTTTTTCGTTCACATATAACACTTGTTCTTCAACATTTGAAACAACTGCATTACTTCCGTTGAAATTGTGACGTAGAATCTGACATTACTTTACCCTTTGTCAATAATGTAGGAACCTGTTGTTTTTATCTCTTATCCTACCTTATCTTTCAAAAAGGTTATATTGTTTCGCATTTTCTTTCATAGATGTCGACATTTTTAAATTTAACGTGATTTAACGATTTATTTATTTGTAAAATAGTCAGTGAAACTGTGAAGGTCAGGGAAGTCTTTCAAAGTGTAAATAAATATTCTGATTAGATTATCTATTAGATTTTCGAATTTTATATATATATATATATATATATATATATATATCTAAAGATAGAAAATATCAACATGTGAACGATCTTTATTAGGTAAGAATCTCTTTTCACAACAGAAATTCTAATATACAGATGTCTAATACAATAAAATATTCTTCTCCGCGAAAATGCATATATATATATATATATATATATATCTTATAAAAATTTTCGGGGATAAGAAAAATGACATTTACACACCGAGTACATAATCCCGACGATAATGAACTTTGAAACAAAAATATTTATATACTATCAATCAAGTATATTTTGATTTCAACTCAATTATTAAAGACTTTGATCTCAAGATAAAAAGAGAAAATTTTATTCCGATATCTTCACCCATACATACATACATACATACATATGAATCATCTGGTTCGATTTTTGTCTCTTGATATCTCAATTATACATACATATGTAATATATCATCTCTCGCCGGGTGCAGCGCGAATCTATTTTCCGATGGTGTGATCTCTCGCGATAATAATGTGTGCGTGCGCACATACGCGAGATGAATCAAACTGTCACGGAATAGGAAGAGACAGAGAGAGAGAGAGAGAGTGGAGCCGCGTCTCGCGCGCCGAATCGACAGAGAGGCAGCGAGGAGCCTCGCGTGGTCCGCGTCAGCCAATCACGTTCGCGGATTGTGGTCCGACGCGGGCGCGATGGTGGGATGGCGAGAGTGAGACGCGACCAGCTGGTGTAGCGCGGTGTGCCGCGCCGCTCGTCTCCTCGTGCTGTCGTCCGTCCACTCGCGTGATACATCTTCTCCGCCCGGCGCGAGCGAGTGCGTTTCCTCTCTGTGCGTCGTCGTTTATCGTGCCGTCCCGCCCGCGCTGATTATTGACACACGTGGCGGCCGATAAGAATTTGTGACGGTCGAAGTTCGCGAAGAAGAAGGGGAATAAATAAGGGGTGCGCGCGCGAGAGAGCGAGACAGAGAGATCTCGGCCAGTTTCCGCTCCGCGATGCTCCGTAAAAGCGTGCTCCACCCCGCTCTCGACCTGCTCGTCTTAATTTCGTCGTAATCGTCGATTCGAGCCATCGTCTATCGCATTCCGCGGCGCGCGTCTCTCGCGCGAAGATATAAAGGAGCGGCGAGCCTCGCGATCTAGTCTCATCTCTCGTCTCTCCGCGATATATCTGCTGTCTCTCTCTTCCCACGTCCGGCGTTTTTCTTTCCTTCTCTACTCTCTCGCGGTGAGAGCGCAGCTATACAGGTGCGCGTGCACTCGCATCGATCAAGAGGACAACATTCACGAGAGAAAAATGAATTACGGGGATATGTCGAACGTCGATCCTGCCAGGTATGACATTTCTTTGCTTCCCTAATTTCATTCCTCGCTTTAATTCACGTGTGTACACATTACACACACATATATGTATATATATATCTTTCGTATGTTTGATTTCTATAACGTCGTCTTGCCGCACTTAAATTGACAAAAGCGGGAAATTCATACGTATGTATTTGCGCTGAAAATATATTTGCGGAATGTCGCAATAGTAGATAGATTTTAGCCTCGAATGTAATATAATTTTTATTCCTTTGTACGATTGACCGCGCGAACGATTGGTCAACTTTTGTGCAATATGGACGAGTGAGCTAATGAAATCTTGTTTGATCGTTGCAACATAATGTCCGACCATGTATGGTGGGTTTATCGAGACTTTCATGGATAATCTATATATATATATATATATATATATATATATATATATATATATATATATATATATATATATAATAAGTCACTTTGTCGTTCGACAATCAGCGAAGCGCGACTCTTCTGTCATTTAGGATGCGCTCCATTTTTTCATGAATTGTACGAATATTATTTTTATATTTTTCCTATGACATTATATATACTTTCTCGTTCAAGAATGTGCTCTCGTTTTACGCAATGCTTCTCTCGAGATATATCATTTTTGTCTCCTTCCTTATAATTTACAATCAATGGAATGTTTATGTCGCGCAATAATCGAAATTTTCGAGGAAATAAAATTGATAAAAAAATATTAACATATAATAGACAGATCAATAGATTACAAAAATTAAAAATCTCTTATTAAATCATTAAAACATTAGAAACCTCTTATTAAAAAAATTAAGGTTTCTTATTGTAAGAAGAAAAAATTTATATTATTTATCTATGTTCGTCATCTTTTTTTGGATAATTGACTTTGTAATTTGTACAAGCCAATATACTGATATTGCAAAATGCAATGATAAAGGTATGCAGTAGTTTGTGTGAATACACACGTTTAGAAACGTTAAATACATACCTACGTAACTTTGTAATTACACTCGGTGTCATTAATGCCTTCTCCAGGTTCCGGTTTATAGCATTTCCGGGTTGAACGCATCGCATGTAGATATCTATGGTTCAGAGTTACACCTAACAGAGTTTTCAAGCATTTTTTTATGATAAATTTAACGTAGGATTTCAAAAACTAACCGATAAATGAAATATTATTAAAATTATAAATATAGTATTTAATTAATAATTTTGATTTAATTAACGTCGAGTTTGTATACGAAATTAGTACATTAAAAAAAAATTTTTTTTTACGAAAGATAATATTAAAGCAGAATAAACTTGAAATATAACTAGTTTCTCTTTTCATAGCGTGATAGTATCTATACATACATATATACATATATATGAGTCACGTTGCTAAAATCTATATTTTTGTACTTATCTTTAAGTATTATATTTGCAATAGTGAACAATAGTATTTTTTTTTTTTTACAATTTCCTCTTTTTGTTACAAGTTAACAAATAGATTGGATTCTTATTTTACAAGAGACGTTCCATTTAAAATACATTAAATATTTTTAAACAATAAACATAAAAAAAATTATCATAATTTTTTATGGTACAAACAAGCTGTAACTACGCAATTGTGTAATATATTATTAAATTTTTATCGATTTTCTTTAAATCCAATTAATATTGTGCGATTACAGAATTTTCGACTTTGATATATACGCAAAAAGTAACATGTACAAGAGAGTACAAGATGATTACTAGAGATATTATAATCAAAAAATTTTATTACTTTTACATGAGATTATTTTTATACTTTTTTTGCATTATTATATTTATTCCAATGATTCAGCTAATTTGAAACAAATTCTTGTTTAACAGATAGATATTTTTATTTCTCGAATTATACACTTACTAATTGGAAAACTATCATATTAGCATTTTTAAAAATATATTTGTTACATAAGAACGAGTAAAAAAAAATAATAAAATAATGTTGAATAAAAATATTAGGTAAAAATATTAATTAAAAACTATATATTAAAAGTATATTAATTAATTAGTAATTTATTAAAATAAATATATTCATTATGTATTTCGAAGCTGCACTTTTCTTTTTTAATTCACTGATCATGAATAAAATTGGGATTGTTTAAAAGAAATTAGAAACTCTGAATAGGATTTGAACGAAGAGACTAATCAAATGTGCATTTATGCGCAAAGTAGCACTCGAAGGAGCGAATTTGGATAGATTCGCGGCGTAGTTCTATGCGAAGCACGTCCCGTCTTTCGGTCTTGGTCATCGTCTGTAGAAGTAGAAAGTCTGGCATTACGATGTCTGTGACTCTTTACCCGTGACACCATTGTCGCGTCTTCGCTACTACTGCGAAATATTCTTGTAATACTGAAACCGTAATGCTAGTTGTGTTTATTAGGACGAATGTATAAGTCGACTAGTTACAGCGAATATTTTTTCAACAATTATATCGATACATTAAATTAACACTAATTCTAGTTTTTACTCACTCGAGATATTCCAAATAATTTAATGAAAAATATTTTTTTCAACAATTAGATTTATATTGTTATACATATAAAATTATAGCGTTAAAGATTCTGGTTTTTACTCACTCGAGATATTCCAAGTAATTTCATAAAAAAATTTTTTCAACAATTAGATTTATATTGACACAAAATTATAGCACTAAACATTCTGGTTTTTTTCTTAATCGAGACATTCCAAATAATTATTAAAAACTCTTGATATTTTGTTGCTTATTACAAATAACAATTGCAAATAAGGTTTTATACAGGATGTGTCGAAATAAATGCAAAAAATTTTAAGAGTTGATGATTCTTTGTCGAAAATTAAGGGGTATTTTTATATGTATAAATACTGAAAAAAGCTCATTTCAAATAAATACTTATTTTAATAGTGCTATTAACACCATTTATTTGAAACTAATATTGATTTGCCCTTAAAAAATACTTATTTGATATAAGAAATCCTTTTCCAAAACAGATAAATATTAATTTCAAACAGTATTAATGGTGTTAGTGGCACTATTTAAATACATATTTATTTTAAATCGATAGGATTTCTTTCAGTGAACGTATATTCTTATATTCCTCTCTAAGGAATTACTTTTCTAAAGAGGGAGGTAAAAATTAATTTTTTTTTCTCAAATTTCAGGCAAATTAAAAAAATGAAACAGAAAACATCCACCAAGTTTCATATTTTTTATTTGTCTGAAATTCGAGAAAAAAAATAAAACTTAATTTTAATCTTCTTTAGAAAAGTCTAACTCCAGGGAGGGATATAAAAGTATATGTTTATATTAAAAAACTCTTAATTTTCGACAAAGAATTATTTAAAATTTTTTGCACTTGTTTAAATTACAACCTATATATTACTTTCTCTAAAATTGAAATACGAAGATTTTATTTTTGTAATTATATATTTATATACAAATCGCGATTGTTTCGAAGTTTTGTTAAAAATATCTATATATAAAGTAATGTAAAATGTGTGTTTTTTTTAAGTCTCTAAAAAGAAAGTCTACGAAAGTCTTTATCAAATGCTTATCTCGGACAGCAGGTTCTGAAATATCAATGTGCATCTCATATTTCTGTATGCATGTTTAATTTCGTGTCTCAAAATTACATGTTTAATGTTGCAACATTCCGATCATACCGATCCTCATGAATTTTTGACATATCATATTTCATGAAAAACAACATCTCTCTTTTTTACGATATACCGAATAAGAGATATCCTTTTTTTAGTGATTATTTTTTTGTTTATTTACGTCAGACATTCGCAACTTCAAGTTTAAGATTAAATTGATAGGGGGGGGGGGGGGGGGTGTAATTAAGAAATATGCACCCGGAGGATTAATCTTTCAATTTTTAATATGTGTCGACAGAATACTGTTTTTATTCGTTATTAATTGATAATATCGAAGTATTTTTGTCAACTCGTCTTTAATGAAGAAATAAAAGATTTATGCGACATTTTTGTGCAGCTGTCAACTTTGAAAAGGTCAAACAATATAGCATTTATTTCGACGAACTTGAAGTGCTGATGTCGTAATATCATAACTCCTCCGCATGTAATGTCACTCTCATGCATTTGTCATAACACTCGTAGTCTAATTTCAATGATAAAAATGCTTTGATAAACATTTCATCATTTTTCACCGTAATTTCAATGTAATCAAGTAAAAGAATATGTAGTAATCAAAAGGAAAACAATATAATCGATTGTTTAAAATAGATTTATATGTATAATATTTATGTGTGTGTGTGTGTGTGCGCGCGCACTTAAGGAATCACTTTCAAAAAAAATATTTTCCAAGAATTGTTCAAAGGAAGAGTATTCATTATCTTAGTTTATCAATAATCTTATCTTAGTTTTTATTCAATATAAAAGTTTCTGCGTTTTAATGGATGACGGCTCTCTTCGGCTGATTCTCTGATTTTTTTTCTTCTGAAAAGAGCAATTAATGTATGCTTTATGGGGGCAAAAATAGCAAGTTTTATGACTGAATTTATTGCAAGTTTTATGACTGATTGAATTGACTCCATTGCTCACATTACGATAAGTATAAATAATCGAAAAAAAATTTACATCCTCTTATGCATAATATTGATTTTAATATTAATCTTATGCATAATTATAGTAAATAAAATCTGCTGTTTTTCTTGTGTTTATTCTCGATAAAATTTGTTTTTTTTTTTTTTTATATTTTTGCGCTTATAAAATATGTTCAATATCTTAAAAAATATAAATTATAAATTGCATCAGTGCTTTCTGCATTGCTGTTATTTTATTTATATAATATAATACATATAATAGTTTTATATAATTTAATATATTTTTGTTTCTCTTTAAGCAGTAAAAGTTACATGTATAATTTACATAAAACATGAACACACTTTTTAACGTCTTTTTATCAAGAAAATAAATTAAACTTGAATAAAAAAAATCATTGCCTTGATTTTACATAAATTAAACTTAATATTTGAACTTGTAAAATTTGTAATTATAAAATTATTGAGTCACAACTGATTGTGAGTGATCGTAATTTTACGGAATATATAAAGAATCGTATAAGTGCAATTTGTCAGGATTTTTATTTATCTTTTGATTTCAACATTCATTTAATTTTTGAACAATAAATACTTGAGATGATTATAATCGCATCATAAATATTTATTAAGATTTGCGGATAAAAATAGATTATATTACACTGTTTGCCTCTCTCTCTCTCTCTTTCAGAAATGAGTTTCTTATGCATTCAAAAAATAATCTTAAACGGAAAGTGATAATTTTTTTAATTTTCTGATAACTATGTGTGCATTGAACAAGTAAAAACAAACAAGACAAGTTCATGCGAAACATTTGATAACTTTAACGCGTGACTGTTCAGTTATTTCATAATTTATATCGCGTTACATTTCCTTACATATATCATCTCCGCGAGCGTAACAAAATACATAAATCGCGAAATGAAACAAGACTGTACTTATTGAGAAATGTCGCGAAGATCGATGATTTATTGCGGGGGGATCAATGATAATTAAATGATAACGTCCCGCTACTTGACCTCCCATTGATCGTTAGCGTTCGCTATCATCATTGATTGAACACCACTTACAAGTTGCTTGATCGATGCGTGCTCATCACGTGAGCGTGGCATGTCTCTTCTATCGTAAAAATCCAAGTCACGACTAATTGCTTTTAAGTGCTAATTTATCATGGATGTCGAAAGGTTATCTCGGCAACAAGTTCACCGTCCTGATAAAAACGCGACCGTTTGTTTGGAACGCTCGCCAGCGAAGCGTATAATTATGCGAGATGCACATAGATTAGGGTCTTTCTTTATTTTTTTTTTCATATCATAAATAAATCATAAATGTGCGCAAAAATTTATTCGAATGTTTCTGCAGCTGTTTTTGAACTTTTTTAAACTTACACTATATAATATAAGAAGGGCAAAGTAAAAACATATAATATAATATATGTATAAAAAAGGAATTTATTGAAGAAAAAAATAATACTGATATATATTTTGCACACAGTTTATTTTCAAATATTTTTTAACGGAATACATTTGTTTATTTAGATCTTGATAGTCTATGCTGATTGTGATATACGAATTTGGCAATGAGTTATTTGTATACATAAGATAAAAGAGTTTGAAGGGAGAGATAAAACTTTTATTTTACAGCTTAAAGAGCTTAAGAGAACACGTATTATTATTATTATTATTATTATTCTATTCGATTTTTTTAAGATAAGATCACACATGATAACTTATTCTATTCAATCTCGTAGATTATATTTTGAACATAAGACTGTCTTCTTTCTTGTTATATGTACATATATTACATTCTGTAAATTACTCTGTATGTAGATATATTGTAAAAAAATATATTTACATATATATAATTACATATTTTTTAGGTAGACTATTTTATTTTATCAATATAGTACAAAAGTGTAAATTATTAAAATTAATAAGAATAAAGTAAAATTTTATATTTTTTACCTCATATATATTACTTATGATGAGCAACAGAAAATTGTGCGCATTAAACAAAATGATTCATAGTCATATATATTACGTATACTTATATATTATTATAATAATCGTTTGAGAACCGCTGTGAAGTAATTAAGTAATAGCAGTTTTACGACATTTTTTACTCTTAGTCCCCACTTCTAAGCTTATTCTTTCGAAATACGCAAACATTATTGCAAAAATTACGTTCGTGCTAGTAGAATTTTTTGCTCTATAAAAATTCACATTGTGAACAAATGTTTTAGCAATTGATTTTGCTATATAAAAATTGCATAATCTAACTCACGTGTTACATGTTTTGAAATGTGCATAGTATTGCTAATAGCTAATATCATTATCATACTTGTCTATATATATATATATATGTCATCATTTTTGGCATTGAAATTCAAGGTTATTGATCTTGTGCAAAACTATGTAGAAATGCAAATAAAATTCATTAAGTGGTTTGATGACCTTTCCGGAAATTATTACAATCGGAAAGACACTTCCGTATTGAATAAAATTTTTTTGGTCTGAATTTTTTTAAAGTTGCTTATTCGAAAAATTCGAATCTATATTCACGAAGGATACGCATAATCTCTTAATAGTACAAGTTCGTTGAATTAATAATCTTATAGCCTCTGAAAAGGAGAACGACATGCAAATGCATAAATTAACGTTGCTTCTTCCGGAAACTGTATCGAATCGCATCACAAATTTTCGAGATCCATCGAAACGTGTAATTTTTTTTTTTCATATCGGTATAATAAAAATTCAGGATTGTAAATTACAATCACACACAATGCCTGGAAAATCATTAGTACTTTACATTCATTCGATCTCTCGTTCACACGGCAATCATATGTTATAATCTGCTTCTCGTCATATGCACGAGTTCTTCTTTCTATAGCTTCTCAACGTGAGCGATATATGCATTAAATGCATTTATTCGTCACGAAAAATTACGTGCCATCTTTGTGTCGGATGATACTCGATCTCACGCGAATTATTCCGGAATATTTTCATGTATTTGATTGTATGTTCGTGCGAACGTATCTTCCATCTTAGCAATTAGCATTCATTGTGCGAATTTGCGACATGTTCAATTCCAGAAACGAAATCACAGGATAATATATTCTAGCTGTATCTTGAGATCAATGATTCGTGCATCGTGCCGTATTTCCACTGCATCTCGATTCGCGCCAAAAATACGCGACCTTTTCATAGAATCATCACAATTCACGTGCATTTACTGGTGCATCAATACTATATTATAACAGAAATTTTTTATGAAAAGCTATAATTTTTTTGCTTGAATCGGCCTTTTGTTAACATTTTATTTCTTGCAAAATTGTGCTAAAAATAATTACAGCTTAATATAAACTCACTGAAATCATTTATAAATTATTTATACAACATTTAATTCATACACAGTTACTAAATTAATTCATTAAAATAATAAATTTACTCAAGTAAATCAATATTTGCGATTTTTTCCAGCATTTTTTCGTGTCGATATTTATATATTTTTTTCTTTCTTGTAATAAGTTCTCATACATGCGATAAATTATAATAAATAAAACGATAATTGCATCTATGTTAACTTTATTAATCGATTATAAATGTATTAATTACTAATCGGCTTTTTCATATATAATTTTATTTTCATACGTAATCTCAATAAATCATATCTCTGAATTATTTATTAAATCTTTAATTATTAAACAGTTGTTAAAAAATTAATTTAACAAAAACATTTACTCAAGTCGACAATTAATTTTCCTCATTTTTTCCATTGTATAATTTTTTCGTATTATTATTTATACATCTCTTTTTTTCTTGCGACAGCAAATCTTTATTGGAATGTTGTAATAAGTTCTCCTACTAGATTGTGATAGGCTGTATAACGATAATACTTCGTACTTGTATTTTAGGTCGATAGTGAAACGATAACGACGTCATCGCGTGAGATACTCGTGACTATTCATTTCGAAGGGCGTTTTGCTTGGATCGAAAATGATTTTCTATTCGCTTTTAACATTATACAAAATGTAGCTTTGTGAATAGTTTATTTTTAATTATTCATTAACATTTTTAATTTTTTAGAGGTACATTTTATTAAATTAAGTGATTAATAAAATGATAAGAGAAAATAACAATATTTATTGTAAAGTTAATCGTGAGACATGATAGAAAACTACACTGTAAAAAATATGTAATATATTACACAAAAAATATGTAAAATTACATAAATAATAAATGTAAAATTACACGATAAATAATAGAAATGTTTACCTTTTCATTATTTATCATGTAATTTTACATTTATTATTTTTGTAATTTTACATATTTTTGTGTAATATATTACATATTTTTTTTGCAGTGTATTTTTACGAATTTTACGAGATAATGTAGAATAGAAGAAACCACGTCTCTTGGATTTTTACTGCAGATTTAAAAACTAAAATACAATCTTGAAACGTAAAGAAATAATCAAATCATAAATATCAAGACACTCTTTAGAACTCTCATATACATTTAAACTTTTAACAAAATTTCAATTTGGTTGAATTGTTGCACGATTTATACTTTGTGTTTAATATTGTCGTAGTTGTAACAGATCATATAATTCGTAGATGAAAACAATTGTTTATATAATAGCTCGATTTAAGCATATACACACGCATTCAAATCTTCCGTGCTTGTAATTTACAATTCGCATATAAGATAAGATAGCAAAAAAGTTTCTTATACGATATTTGTTGCGTCGAAAAAACTAATTGTACTAAAAAAAATAGATTAGTTGCATCAGAAATCACAGGTCATTAAAGTATGCTTGCATAATCATATTATAATGCAAATCAAGCAGTCTCGTATTATATATGTATATTTATTTATGAATTTCGTTTATCTGCGCTGTATTGCGTGAGATGCGTTCGCGCAATATATAGATGGATTACGTTAAAAGCACAACGGATGTCACTTGAAGATAAAATGCCGGATGACGAAATGACGAATGTGCCAATATACGTTTTATGTTTTTATTCGACGATTGTGAGATTAATGGCAATGTGTGAAAATAACACATTATTTTTGGACAATAATAAAATAGTTATATTCGTGTTATTAATCTTATCAAAAGATTTGTAAAAATTTCTGAATTGCTAAATATACCGATTTATATATATAAAAATAAATACGATTAAATTGAGTTATCGCTCTGTTTACTGTAGAATTTCGACATCTTTATTATGTCGTCATATTCGACCTCTATTTTTAAGTGACAACTGCTATATTTTTAATTTATACACACGCATCTCATGCGTCACGTGAAAACGAAATTTATATATAAACAAGTATATATGAAAATATATAATCATATATAATATTACATCATTTACGTTACATATGCACCAAATATTTATCTTTAAACATACATTTACGCAATGTGATTTAATATATTTAATGTAGAGCTGGAGCATTTTCTTTCAACTGCATACATGCACCAAGTTTGCACGTAAAACGCTTCGATGTATTTATTTATTCAAAATATGACACGTTTTGCATGGTGTTTTATCTCTTTACTACACATGAGGTTTGTGCAGTGCATTACGCTTTATTACACTGAAAAATTTATTGAACACGAATAAATATTTTATTTCAATACTGCCTTATGAATAATTTATTTAAAACTAATAATATTGATTTGATGTGGAAAAATATTTTTTTAATACAAGTAAATCCTTTTCAAAACAGATAAATATTTGTTTCAAATAAATGATTTAATAAGGCAGTATAAATATATTTACTAATTTAATAATTGTTTTCGGTGTATACATTTCTTTGTATTAATCAAATTATATTGCGTTATTTTATTACGGCTCTTATGCAATTTCACCAAAGTCGAATATAGCAGCAATATAGAGAAAAGTGTAAACCGTATTAATTAAAAAAATTAATTTTTTTAACGTTGATACGAAATATATATTCAATTCTTTTTTGTCTAGAACTTGAGAATTACTTTTTTAATCGCGGATTATAAAGACATATAGTAAAAACACAACATTCAATCACGCGCTTGCGCATTTTTATTATACCTATTATTAGTGACAGAGAGAAAGCCGTTGTTGAACGATGATGAAGATATGATAAATTTTTTGAGCGATTTGCGGAAGTAAAAAACGAGGTCGGATAATTTTTGTGGGTAAAGTTCACGCTATAATAACCTTCAAACAAGGTAATCGAGAATTTTTATTATATCTGCAATTGAGATGACGCGTTTCCGATGATCAATTTTCTGAGAAACTGCAAATATATACATACTATTGTATATTGTCTTATACTCTCTCGATCTTCTTCATTTATTCATTATTAAGAAACGAGGCAAACATTAATTTTTTTCTAAATATAATATAATATAATATTCAATAATGTATTTTTATTCTTGCGAAACATGTATAAAGTATTCTCACTCTCCCTCTTTCTTTCTTTTTCTTCAAAAAATTATGTAATAAAATATATAAAGTCTGGTTAAATTATATGCTTATTCCTTTTTCAATGTCGATTATTTTCGGTGTTAAAGCTTGCTGTATCGTAAGCATTTTTTATCAAAGAAATCATATATTTTGATACCAGACAAATTGTATCAACAATTTTAAAAGTATATTAAAGATTAATCATTACGTCATTTCATTATATTTAGAAACGAATTTAATATTGCTTGACTTGGCAGCGAAATATACTTTTAATTTGACAAATTTAGCTATTATATATCATTAAGAAAGTAATTAAAATTTTCTTTTAAAAAATGTAAAGCAACGACAAACATTTAGATAACATCGCGCATGTTGTTAGCTTAAGTGTTTAAATTATTGTAAATTTTCCATAGATTAAACACGCATATAAGAGAAAGAAAGAGAGAGAGAGATGTGTTGTTAAATGTCATACTGATGAAAAATTGAAAATAGTCGAATACATTCTAAATTGTATTATACATATATACATATATATATATTTGAATCGAGTCACCGCAGTGATATATTTATGACACGAACAAGTTTTAATTCTTTCGATGAAATGCATGTTAGAGAAAATCTCACTTTCTGATGCCTAGCGAAAGTGATCAACGATATATCCGTACTTTTGTTGCTCGAGCAATATAATTTTTTCCGGTAAGATGGTAGCAACGATAATTAGATTCTTGCAAAAATACGCGGAAATTCCACCGATATCTATATACATATGTATGTATATTACTACGGCAAAGTTCTATCTTATGAATAAAATGTATGTAAAAGTCAAATTAAACATTCAGAACGTATATAATTTACATGTGTATTATTTTTTGTTTAATTTTTTCTTTATACATATAAATCATGTCTGTGATAGAATTATTATTATTTTCTTACATCATGTGTTCTTTTTAAGATGGTTTCGCAAAAAATACGTTTAAAGAAATTTCTATATATATAAATATGTACTTATATAGACTTTTCAAGAAGAATATAAGTCGACGACCGAATAAAATTAGTATGTATATATTCATGCATTATAAAGATTTCTTTTTAAAATTTAAAATTTTGTAATATTGATACATTTTTGCACGGAATAATTTTCACGGCGCATGTGTTATCGACAACATTATCTGATGTTAAGTGAGATAATTTCTATCAATATTGTGTGCCTTTAATTGTTACGTGTGATTTCAATAAACACAATTGTTCTTTCGCGATGCACTCATACGTGATTTTAAACGTACAAATTTTACATATCGTATATGAACGTAAAAAATATTGCTATTGCATGTATGTAACATTTTGACCTCCGACTATTATATTATATTATTATTTATTTATTTAATGCGTAACAGGATAAAAATAAACATATAAAAGTATGTAAATTGGAAAAACATGGGATAAAAATATCAAACTTTTATACACACTGAGTGTTTACATAAGAAAGAAATCTTATGTGAATTCTGAAATATAACCATTTTCAAAAATAATAAAAATAGATCGAATCAAGTAGAATATTTTTTAAACGTAATAAATTCGAAGATACGTAGTATATCATTTAAATTAGTACAATTTTTAATAAATAATTTCTCTCATGAAATTTCTTTTTAAACGAACAGAATATACTATTAAATTATTATTTACTATATATTATTTTATGAGAATTAATTAATTTTATTATTAATTAACAATTATTTAAAAGAAATTTTATGAGAGAAATTTATTTTTAACCGAACAGAATATACCATTAAATTACTATTAATTATATTATTTCATGAGACTTAATTAATTTTATTATTAATAATATAATTAATAGAATTAATATAACGAGGACTAAAATCTGGTCTAATAACTATCTACTAATACTTGAAAACTAATTAATTAATTAATTTGTAAATGTTCGATCAGTAGTTCGCATAGATAAAGCGAGATCGCGTTTCCCTGTATAAAGAAATTCGCAAGCCTCTTCCTTCTTAGTACCCTTCAATTGTGATGTAAAGGGTTGCATTTCCTTAATGCACATCGTGAGAAAAAGAGAGTGGCGAATGATAGAGGTGCGTAGTTTGTTACGTACCTCAATCGTCTTACAATTAGAAAGTTTTACCGGTAGCAATAGTGACGCAGAAAGCGGACTATGGCTTACAAAAAGGAATAGTTACATTGCATCTTTTGTCGGTTCATGTTTATCCAGAGCAAATATAAAAATGGAAATGATCGATGGACTTTCCGAAGTTCAAACATTCCTAGGAATGTATCAACTTTTGACACGCGGCGATTTAATCGTCAGCGCCATAAATGAATAAAATTCTTTTGCAAAGTAAATATTTCGAAAATGCGTCTTTTATTAGAGAAAGAAAACGTATTGTCGAATGCCATTGAAATTTTTTTCACATAAAATTGAGCAAACAAAACGACGATTATGTCTATTATACGGTTTAGACTTTCATCGAAGGTATATTCAATATATTAAAGAATAATCTCGTCACGCTAAACTGTTGACTCTTCATTGAATATCAATGTTATGTTGATAGGAACCGCTTCAAGTCCGAAGTCTCTAGAATAATTTTGCTCGAAAGTTTTTTTCTATCGTGCTACATTAGCGAGTTAACGTCAAATCGCAAATAAAACATCGTATATATTCCTGGTAAAAGCAATGATGTCCTCTACACTTATGTGTGCTCATAGTTGAGAACGAAATGATCAGGAAATGGGATATATGTATATACTTTCGCGAAGAGTCTCGTATCCTTTGACGTTTCACGTAATCGATATTTGTTCCTTATTCTCCATTTGTTCTCCTCTCATTTTCATCTCCTTCCTTCTCTCTTTCTCTCTCTATAATACCGTTGAATTAAAACATTCTTGAACTTACGACTATCTATATATAATACAAGTTTCCAAACTGTCAAAGTCGATCATTTTATATCCAACACCTGTAGACGGAGAAAAAACCGGTCGGTGACGAAGAGTGATAACCGGTTCGTCATTAAGATTGCACACACATGTCCAATTGACGTCAGAGTTAAAAAGCGGGGATCGCGGCCTGGGTTTTTACCTTCATTCGAGAAAAAAAGAACCATTAAGAGGCGTGAAGCGAGGAGAGAATCGCGTGCGCGCGTTCTCGCGTTTTCGACGGCCGAACCGAACCGTTCAAAGGTGGCGGCGAGAGGGAGAGATGACGGGATACCAGAATAATGGAGGAGACGACAATCGGTCCCACCATTATCATATAATACGCGTTCGCGTCGCGGGGTCAGAGCGTAAAGAGGGCCTTTGCATGGCAAATGCGAGCCGCGCGCGAATATTCATCAGCGACCACCGGTCGGTCTTTACCTTCTTAACGAACGTCCGCCGACTCGCGACTCTCTCTGTCAACTGAGGCATCGATCAAGTCGGTTCGGCGGACTCGTCGGAGAGCTAAAGTGATCCACTCGAAATCTATATAAATATATATATATATATATATATATATATATATATATATATATATATCAATCGGAGATATCGCGCCTAGGCACAGGATGTTGCATTCTAAGCGGTACGTATAGCATAAGTATATTATTGAGAGGAGCTCATTATCATCGCGCAACGATTATTGCCTCAGCATTCCCCTATGTATGTACACCATCTCTTTCTTCCGCTTCGTCTCCGATCCCGACCCCGTGTTCGTTAGTTATGCAACGCTGTCGTTGCGAAACCACTCAACTTCGTTCCGTAACAATTTTCTTCGTAAATATCGTGAGATATAAGCCGATATGTTGTCTGTGTGAGACGTTATTTAGTGACATGTAGGTTTCGTAAAAGGGAAAAAATGACTTTGATTAGGGCGATTATAGAGGATAGAGGAAATTTCAATTCTCCCGGTTGTATAATCGCGGATCTTATATTGTTAGGGGAAAATTGACGAGAAGCAGCACTTCGAGGCTGCGGTTAGAACGTTACGATTTCAGCCGCGGAATTTAGCGTCTTTGATGTCGATACCATGCCTTGGGCGATGGCTTACTTTGAGCAGCATGTTCTCCTCGTTTCCCTAAAAGAGACACCGTGTGTAAAAAAGAACAGGTATATCTCGCAACGGTATCTCGAGTATAGAGAATCTTCTCCAAAAAGTGGCACAGACATTTCTTCGCGCGTTGCTCCGAAGTTCTACGTAATCGGGATTTGAAGTCGCATGGTTCCTAGATTTTTAGAACAATTTTTCTACTCGTCTTTTAATTTTTTTCATTTAAACTGCGGTTAATTTGTACGCAATTAAAATTGATAACGCGCATTCGAGAATTGTACTCTCATTTTCTCTACAGAGATGATGATCCAAAGGTAGACTCCTTTTCATGAACCTTGTTTGAGGAAAACGATTTAACAAAATTTAATTAAGAATTTATTAGAAATATTCACTGTCTGTTCTGATACATCCTTATACAAATTAAATAATAACGTTGAGTAATAAAGTTTTTGAGTATATAAGAAAAAAATAAATTCCATTTTGTCATTTTGTGATGTTGTATTTTTTTTATAATTAATAAAATTTATGTTTTCCAGAAATTTTGCTGACAAATATATATTCAAGCAATTATTAATAGAATATAGAGAATATTTAAATGAAGACAATTATAGATATTTACATTACACATATTTTATTATAGAAATAAAATAATATTTCAAATATATTTTTAATATAATTTATTTAATTATAATCTCAGTCGATTAAAATTTCAGTATAAAATGGAAGAAAATAATTCTTATACGTTTGTGAATAAAAAAGAGTCATACTCTCAATTTTATTAATATGTGAAAAAAATACAACACAAAATTACTAAAAAATAAAGTTTGCTTCTAAATTTAATCTCTTGTTCATATTTATTTTTTTCTCACGTTTATTAAAAAACTATTACTCAACTTTACTATTCAATTTGTATATGAGAATTTATATCCAAACAGAGAGTAAATATGTGTCTAATAAATGATTAATTATACCTTTTTTTCAAAATCATTTTTCTTAAACAGAGACTCTTTGTCAGTGTATGCTGCGGCATTGAAAATATATTTTCATGTAATATCGCGAAAAAATGGCTTCTGTCGAGACTTTACACCGATCCCAAGTTTCAAGAGTCCGAAAGTTAAAGATCGACAGCGCGTGTTCTGATTTCTCCGTCATCGAGAACAGCAGGAGGAAGATCGTTAATTTCGAGTACACTGGACCAGATCTTACAATACATACATGCAAGTGGGGCAGAATAGGCCTATAGTTATATAAGTAGACCAGTGCACGGCGACTATTTTTAGCGCGTCATCTGAGACACCTCGCTTAATTTCGTTGGGCGCGCGTCCTTTCAGTCGAGGATCGATTTTAACGCTAGAACTAGCTGTTATTTTTCTCCGAGCTTTTTTTTTTTTTTTTTTCGCTTAAAGACTGATAAAGGCACGTGCACACATACGTACGTTAAGCGTCGAGAGGAAAAAAAACTAAACGTTTATAAATAAAACATTCTGCATAATGATATATTGCATTATTTGACATTAGAGAATATTCAAATAATGTTGTTTGCTTATGTGTGAGAACATAATTTGCAATTCGAGCAGGAAGAGTCCGAGCTCTCGACGACGATGCAAAATGCGTTTGCAAAGTGAACGTAATAAAATAATGTTTTGAATGCCGTCGTTCTGCTGCTAACTAACTAATTGTAAGTGTAAGAAAGCGAAAGCAGAATCGATCGTCGACGCCGCATCTGCAACATTTTTCTCGTTAGAATCTAGAACGTAGCGCGTAGTTTCTCATAATTTTGCTCGGTCAGTGCATTGATAAGAAAATTTCCACTTCGCGCATGCATACTTATTATGCAGGTATGTCGATTAATGTAACAAAGCGATTTGATTAATTCGGCCAAGAGTGCGTGCGCACGATTGAATTATTCATGGGTGGACTTGGACTTTATTGTAAATTTCAGTTGCTTGCTTGTCAATTATAATATAGAATCTTTTATCGCCAGCAAGATAAGTGTTTGTTTAATTTATGAAAATTGTTTAATCAATATGTACACAGAAATGAAGGAATACTCGCTGTTCTTAATTTTTGAAAAATCAGAATCAATAATAACGCGGATGATACCATATTATTGTGGTTTAGAATAATATCGATAAATTTTTATTAAACATTTTTATTTTTTTTAAATATGTAAATTTTTAACATTAAAATCGTTTTATATATTAATTTAATTTATTTTTTAATGTTGCTCGTTACTTGGCCTTAATTTATCACTTTAATTTGTTATTTCAAATACAGAGCGGGTTTGTTCATTAATTTTATTTATATTTTATTATTTTTATTTTTGTCTAAAATAATTTTTATAACAGAAAAAAGAATTTGTAATTTATTTAAATCTATTTGTCACAACATCAAAAATTATTTATGTAAAAGAATTGTTTTACGTTATCTATGAGCATATAAACTTTGTCATTTATCTTTGTGAATTTATTTGCATGCATGAAATTTTTTAAGCACAGATGAATGGGTAAAATTCTTTTCATTGAAATAAACGTTATTGAATAATAATTCGAATTTGATTACATGATAAACATCGATTTGTTGAATTTAATATTATGAATCGTAATGTATGTCAAGATTAATTATATGCAATAATCTGTAATATCGTGAGATTTCTCTCGGATGATATATTCATATTATTGCGAAAAAATCTGAAGAAAATATTTTGGAATATTATTTTCTTTAATTTAAAACATCACTAAAAATCTAAACTGAAAAATAAAATTCTGGTTATCTGTTCATATCTTTGTAACATGCTTAAAATGTCGTCAAGTTCTTCATTTATGTAATTTTGTACATCGTTATTCAATTTTGGCATTAATGACAGATGTCTATGTTTATACTCAATAGGTTATTATGCAATAATACATTTAAAAAGTAATCGGACGAATAATTTAGAACATCATAAATATCATCAATAATCGGTATAATTATCGACAAAGAAGAAGTATTTTTCGATTACTACGAATTGTATGGAAATTGACGGCTGGATATTTCTTTTAAAGTGTCACATGCTTCTGCGACATCACATTGCTTTAATGACATTGCATCATACTCGTTCATTACGCCACAATTGTGAAGTGCATACAAATCAATCATTTAGAAATCTTCGATTTTCCGCAGTTAAACGCAGATGCAAAGTCGCCAGCTTATTCGCTCGAATAATCTCTTGTAATATGTGTTTTCATCATTGAATATATGTTTCTACGGCTGTCGAGCAAAGATCAGTCTATTCACTTGCTACTATAGAATATTCTACACAATCTTAATCTCAACGAGATAGTCTCAATGTCAGTCGCGATAATTAAAACATCGCGACTGTGAAGAAATTCCTCGGACGATCCTTTCAACCATAAAAAAACCCAGGAGATTTAAAATAAATTATGATTTGAATGCTAATATTAACTACAAAATAGCGTAAGGTCTCAAGAATCTTAAGAATGGAATCTATTATTCTAAAACTGTTATTCAACTATGTATAACGTTTTTTTATCAATCAATCTATTTTTAAAAATGTAAATTTTTATTTACATAAAATTAAAATATCATGTATCTCAAGTGTATTGTATTAAAATGATTTTTTATTCTTTCGTACGATGCACTTGAGATACATGATATTCTATTCCAAGATAATTATTCAACTATGTAACTTCATCAATTAATTTATTTTTAAAAAAGGTAAAATTCTTCTCTCGACCATACTGGCAAATATTATTTATTCAATCACAAATGATTGAATAAATAATATTTGCTAGTACGGTCGAGAGAAGAATTTTATCTTTTTTAAATTCTGTCTGGCGATTCTCAAATATCTACGTTTTTATAATCTATTTTTATTCTATAGAGCATATTAAAGTGTTATTTTTTTACTTACATAAAATTAAGATATTATATATACCTCAAGTGCATTGTATTAAAAAATAACTTTGTATTGCAGAAGTCTGCGAAGGATCGCCCGGCACGACGAGCCGGAGTTCAGCAACGCCAGCATCCTGAACAGTATGGAGAAATTCGTGCGCACCGTGAGCGAGATGGAGGACACCATCCTGGTGCCCAGTCGTCTGCTGGATCTGTCAGTGGGCGACGCAGGTGACACGATGTGCATGAAGGGCAAGCGTGGCTATACGATTCAAGACACTCTGGCCAACACCGATCTATACCGCCTGTACAACATCATCAATCAGATGAAGATCGAGCTGCTCTGGTCTCAGGAACCCAGGACCGAGGCGGACGATCAGCTGATCAAGAATCATCCGGTCGGCAGCCCGTCCGCCGACCTGCATCACTATCCTGTTGTAACCGGCGCCAGATTGGGCCACGTGCGCTGCCCCAGCACTACTTCGATGCAGAGCGTCCAGAGCGCGTCCTCGATCGCGTCCACCTCCGATTCGGACTCCGAGGTCGGCATCGAGATCGATAGCGGGCTCGAGGGCGAGGAGTGTGCCGATCTGGCGAGTATCGCCGCGCTCAACTTCAAACGTCATCTGCGCGGCCTTCATTGCAGCATCGCCCGCATGACAGAGGCTGCCGAATACCTGACGCTACGATATCAAGCCGACGTGGGCGGGCAAGTCTGATTCGCCATTATCTGCGCGTCGATCGTCATCGCGTCAATTGGCATTATGAGCAGATACCGTCGCGACCTCGCCACCGCCTCGTCGTTCAACCTCGCGGACCGCGCTTCCGCGACTTCGCTTGATTTTATAAAACTCCGACGGAGTCTCTCGAAGGCCGCCAATTACGCGGGTTGCGAAACTTCCTCTGATTTTTCCCGTCTGCAGAGATATGTTGTAAAATCGACACGTTATTTCACTCTGTAACTCATTGTTGCTGATTGAAGTATGCTATTCATGTGCGCTTTAGATAGAAATAAGTTGCAATTCTTCAATAATGTAAATTGAGACAATAAATTTTCCCCGGTTATGTAGAGTGGAACGCGCATAAGTTATCATTTTTCAAACAAAATTGATACTGCGAGATAAGATATTTGTTTTTATGATATAGTGAGGAGATAAGAGCGTTTTAGTTCTGTTCTAATCTTGCACACGCGACAGAAACCAATTGAACAAAATTAAACGTAAAGATCTCAGGCAAATATAACTGTATGTATAGCGATTTAAACTATTCTTTCTTTATTCTGCCGCACATGGAGCATACTGCGATTTTAAACACAGGGTTAGCTGTTATGCGTCAGTTAAACGACATAATGAAGGTGAATATAAAACAGAAATATCACTCTTAAAGAAGATGCGTAATTACTTAGTTTAAATCACTCTTACTCTGCATCGCATCCTAGATTGCAATTTCTCATACAATTTTCTTTTAAAACATATATTGACAATAATATTTTATTCTTCTTTTCTTTGTATAAGAAAATTAATGTTAATTTAAATCGATTGCTATATTTTGATTTCAAAATTAAGAAAATTTAATTTGTAAAAAAATATAGATTTTCTATATGAAATTGATACATAAAATAGCTAGAATATGTATTAATTCTATACATCATTATAGATGTATTTAAAAGATAATTTCTAGAATACGTTTGATATGTATAATTTATTGATTGTTAATGAATATAATTTATTTAACGATTTATATTTGTCACATAATTTTCCATTGATGTTGGAAACTATACAGACAGATTTTGCGTCAAATAAACTTTAAAGATATCTCGACATGATCGAGAATATATAAAACAGAAATATTGTTAGAAATTTGGACACTTTTAAAAGTTATTTGTAAATTGCAGAAACGTTGAAATACATTAAGAAGTGGTATATATTATCATTAAATGTTACTTTATGAAAAAGAAAAAAACAAAATTTATTGTAATATAAGTCATGACCAATGGTCCATAGTCGAATTACCGAATTACCTCTGAATTATTGTAAATACTACTTCGAAAGAGAACGCAGAGATGCATTTTGGAGATTGCAGCTAAGTAAGATTGTACAAACTATCGAATCTTGTAATCTGCATCTAACTGGAAGTTGTTGCATCAGCTCCATCAAATATTTTTGTTTCTTGTTTCTTATTTGGATTTTTTTTTCATTTTGTGAGTGAATTGTCGATATTATCAAATTGTATCTGATACCGCGGCGATCGACATTAACGTGTAAATATATACGTAGTGATATGATTATTTATTTCTACGAGTAAAGTTAATAAAAGATATTGTTTAACTTAAGTTGTGCGAGTTGTGAATGTAACTCGCCAAGTATCCGATAAGAGTTGTAAGAAATCCGATGAGAGTTATAAAAAAGAAACACCGATATCGATTGATACACATTTCTAAGAATTCCGGATTTTGGAAACTCGTACCTTTAATTTAAAATATATGTGAAATATATATAGAATCGATATATAGATGTTTTCTTGACGCGTCGATATTGTAATTTTCAACTGTACAATTGTATAGATTTTGTGTATCAAATTTATACAAAATATGCAGCTAAGGGTTTCTTAAATGAATATTGATAGGAAAAGGCAAAAGAAGAAGAAAAAATAGAAAAATATATTTTGTTTTTTACAAAAGAAAATTATTTACCGAAATATCAATGACATACAATATATTATTTTTAATAAATTATTAATTCTTAAGAGGGTACATTTTTCTACATTTAATATACTGGATGTTAATATATTCTGTGTTTCATATTCATAATTTGTGTTGAAAATCTTTATCCTTAAACCAAAGTGGCGCAAAATATCATTCATGTCCTTTTTGTATATATTTTATGTACATACACATAAAGAGAGGGAGAATGCGTAGGAAAGAATATAAATTATAGTTATATGGTGCCATATCTAAAATTTATATTTTGTTGCATTCGTAATATGTGCAACTTTTATGAAAATCTTAAATGTTCAATAGAAATAATCTTGGCTAGACGATCAACTTGAACCAGTGTATTGCGCCATGTATGATTTAAAATTTTTCTCGAAGCGTCAATGAATTTCTTTTGCCTTGTCGAATAAAGGAGAACCATTTGAAGACAGGCTTTCGAAATATTGAAATTCTGATTATGCAATTGACTCGCTACGTATAAGCGTTTATTTATTATGATTTTATATTCATTCCATGTATCGCGGTATACTTTTATGATTCTTCTAATATACAGTATCTATATCAAGGATTCTCAAATAGTCGCGCGCACATCGTCATTTGCTACTATTTAATATTATAAAAATGTTAAACATTAAAGAATATAAATATAATATTATTAAAAATATATCTTTACGCTTAGCAGCTTAATAGCGAGAGGATAATATTCGTTGATACAAAATGTACTAAATTGCATAAAATTTAATACTTGAGAATCCCTGAACATGCGAAAATGATTACTGATGTGATCGCAATATCAATACGTGAATCGTAATAATGTAATTATTAGAATACAAACGCCGTATTGCAGTAATAATCCATTCTTCGCGTGGAATCGAGATTATTATTACAATTGATTAAAATTGGCAATGTTTATTAGATCTTTCTAAATAAGGAATAGTCGATACTTGGTATAATTATGCAAGAAAAGATTGCATATACATGAATATAATTAATATAATTAATTGATTTTTATAATTGTATGGCTTTGCGAAATAAAATTTAATTACTATTCTAAGAAATGCATATAGAAAACCGCTTTTTTATTTATTTAATATTACTGCGGAATTTTACTTTTCTTTGTAATTTCATTTAATGTATTATAAGTAAAATTTCGAAAAGGAAGTTCTTTGTAATTGAATTTATTTAATGCGAATACGAACAATCGCAATTTTTATAGGAGGATCAAATCTGCTTATTCTGGAATCGAGTTCGTTTTTTCTCATTTATCTTTAATTTCCATTCTAGAAAATGCGCTTGGAAAAGAAAACGTATATGTAAATTCACGTAGTCACACGTGTGATAAACATTTAATGAACACATATCTAGCAGAGAAGAAGAAAAATCCGAAAAGGTTTAACTCTCTTCCAAAATAGAGAGATCCGACTGTATTAAATATTGCATATAATATTCCGCACTTTCTTGCACTATTGGTGAAACGATTAGAAAAAGATTGATCAAATAAAAAGTACAATTTTACCAAACAGCATTCATTAATTATCTTTATATATAACATATATGAAGATACATATATCTATCATTTTAATATCCTTTAGTTTTACTCAGTGTTCATACTTGAATTAGAATTAGATGGTATACGAGAGTTAAACTTTATATTGCTATAGACTATATAGATATAACAATGTTGCTAGAAGTGCTCAATTTTAATGAAACATAATTAATTTTAGTAGAGATCTCTAGAGTACACATTCTGTGAGGTGTAGTATTAAATCGGTTGTGCATAATTTGTATCTTCGAGATACTTGTAAAAAACATATGCGCACTTATACACATATATAATATTATAACTGGAATAAATTAATTATTTCCATGCTATTGTTTGCTGTTTTGTACCCAAATATACTCGTTAATGGAAATAAATTTTTGAAGTTATACGGCTTAATATTGAAATTAATAAACTTAATAAATTAAATTTAACGATAGACCGACTGATTAATACTCTAAATAAATATTTATTTTGCTATTATAACATCTGTTCATATTTATCTCACGTAGATTTCAGTTTTTGAAAAACCCGCGGTTTTTCCTCGCCCTCTTGCGAGGATTTTGAGAGGGAAAGTATCAGCTGATCACAGTTCACATGGTTATGGTTATACTAGGTCATGCAAATGCATGCATATATATATTTATATATAAATATGTAAGCGAAATGAATAATAACGAGAGAAGTAAAACATAAATTTAAGTACTTCTTATACTAATTATATACCTAAAATCTCATTACACATATTTAATAATATAGTTATATTATTGTCGCACTGTCAGACAATAAAAGAAAGTATGTAAAATATGTATGAACAAGCGGCGAGTAATTGGGCCGTTGGCCTATATTCTCTGTTCGATCCAACGAATTTTCTGCCTTTCTTACCGAATTTATGGAACAAGCAAGCTATCGGTTCACGTTACTCAAACGACACAAAAATACGAGAGACCGATGTGCTCGTAGGATATCTTGTTCTATTCTGGGCGATACTGTATTTGCTGTATGTCAAATGTCTTAATGTGAGTTTTTTATATGTTGTTTAGCGTATTTTTATATTTCTTATTAATATATGTACTTACATATTTGATATTTATTTTTCTTTATAGTCCCTTTTCAGGCGTATGCACTTTCCACTGATACAACGAAATAGGATAATCAAGGCAACGTGGAATTTTGGATTCTGTTTTGGTAGTGTATGTTACATGCAATCATCAGCTACGCAAATCTTAAACTTTGCTCCGCACAAGCTGGGAATAACATATCAGGAATTAGGGCTTGCGTTACACAAGAGCTTTTACCTTCATCAAGCAGGAATTGATATATTGTGTTGGGGAGCTTGGATGAAGGGCTGTGCAAACTTACTCTTTGCATCTGTAATCTTGAATCCATATCTGCAAAAGTAAAGCACTCAGTTATAATCAGTCACTATTCTTTTGAGACATGATATTTTTCGATTATTTATTTCTTTATATTCCTATTTTTTTCATTTTATCTTCTTGTGTTTACTAATTCTGAAGATTTTCAATAAGTCTAAAAACTTACTTTGACTTCTAATTTAATATTAATCATATTGAAAATTGACACCATTGCTTTTATTGTATTATTAATATTATATATGTTTGTATACATACATACATATATATATATATATATATACACACATATTTATTTATTTATTTGTTTATTTCACAATTATAGGTGGTGTACAGTTACAAGTACTTTCCTAATATATAAAACTATTGACATTGGGATAGTTGATGCTTGTAGGATCCTGTTGTGTATTTCCAAATTATTTTTTCAAACTATTGGAAGATCAATTTGTAAGCTGTTATTTTTATTCCATTGCCTAATTTGGTTAGTATATGTTATATGTAATGCTTCTATAATATCAATTTATTATATAACAGTAAAGCTAATTATATGTCTATTTACAGGATATATTTATACTTGTATTATGTGCCTACATATATGCTTTGGTCAGAAGAAGTTAAATATACAAGGATAGATCTTGGTCTGTGGCTTTGGTTTATAGCAGAATGCCTAGATTCGGTGAGACTATCTTATATATCATCTCAAGTATCTATACGTTAGATAAAGATTAATACTTGATTTATAAATTTAAATATTGACAATTACATATATGTAATTTAAATATGTGATTAGGTATGGTTAAGACTTATTGGACATGCAAAAGCTACACATTGGCTTGAAATTTGCCTATTTCCACCACCAACACAAGAAGCAATTGAATTAGCAGGCATTCATAAAAGGCATAAAGAGTCTTTGAGAAAATTTAATAATAATAAAGCGAAGAAAATTGAATTATGGCAAACCCTAGTTTGTAAGTATGCTCGTTAGTTTAATTTGAAATCAAATCTGAATTGAATTATAATTTAAATAATATGCTATTATATAAACAGGCGCAATGGCAATTAAAAAAAAAATTAAAAGGATGCGTCAAGCTAAAAATAATGTAGATGAATTGACAGAAGATCTTAAAAAAGCAGAATGTGAAACATATACGTTAAACGACGAGCTAGCGCAGGATTAGCAAATTTATGCAATTTTGAAAAATAGCATTTGCAGAACTTATATTTACAACGACTTACATTTACGAGCTTTTCTCAGATGAATTTAATTGCACGATGAAAGGATAGTGAATATATATATATTGTGATGTCTAAAATATCAAGTTTTATCAATTTTTTAGAATTATACATAAATTATTTTATATGTTATTTTCAAACAATTACTATACTTTCTATTGAGGAGACATCTTTGTGCAATTACACTTTATGTAATTGTAAATTAGTAACACAAAGCAAGTAAATTACATCTTCTCTTCGTAGCAATAAAAAAATTCAAGAGTAACACACAAGACTGTATATTGTAGTTTTTATACAAAAAATTAAGTTTTATTCGAAAATTTCGTAGATATACACATTTCGTAGATTTATGTAGAAAATTAAATCACTTTACACGTTTATAATTTAGTAAGATGTCTCAACAACAAATTAAAATGTAACTCAATAATATAATAGAGTTAAAGGCATTTTTAAGAAGTACTTTAAAATATTGTTAATATATCGTTAATTGCCTTACTTGCAACTCAAAGCACTGCTAGTCACATATAGATGTAACGTACGATATATGTTGTCGAATTCTTGTCCATGACATAAATATACTTTCTTTTTATGGAATACGATTATACGTAAATTCTCGAAGTGGCAAAATTATGAAAATAATTATGTACATGTAAGATATAATATGCTACATGTTGTTAATATGAAATTGGAATTGTTATGTAGTTTACATATTTATCAATGATTATATGTAGACCAAATGAGACATCTCTAATTTGTAATAACAAGTTGATTTTGATCACATTATAAAGTTCTACATACAGTGAATTTGATATCTATGATAATTCAAGATATATCTGTTTATGGCAGTAAATATGTAATGTAAACAGATTGCATTACATGCATTTGAACAACAAAACTAATGTAACAGTTTCAATGATAATGCTAGAAATGTACTTAATTGATATAAGAGTTTTGAGCTTGGTGGACAAAATGTTGTGCCTATCATTGCCTTAAAAGCAGAATATTACTCGGTACTACTTTTTTTTATTCTAGGAAAAGAACAATCTATTTAAATTATCACATAGTGTCATTTTTAAATTGTAAAATAAAGACAACGATAATTTAATAGATAAGTTTAATATCGATCTCTTAGAAGCAAAATATCTTATATTATTTTATATCACGTTTCTGTACATATATAGATTATTTATGTTTATGAATGTATGCTGCAGTCAGAAATGCAACTTGTATTAAATATTACTGCACTTATTTCGATAATATAATCATTTTTATTGTTCTCATGCATCCATATTTTATGCACTGTTTGTTAAATAAAATAAAAAGTATTTAAGTTAAAATATGTGCGTATATTTTTTTTTAAATTTATTTTAGCAATGAAGAGTCTCTTAAATAGTTTACCATTGTATTTTTTTCATTCAAATAAAAAATAATCGCTAAAATAATAATGGCACTTTCTGATTAAATTTACTTGCTCTTTTTATCCTCAACACAATTTTGCAATGTAACAGTAACAATTTTAAAAATAACAAACTTGGAAGAAACCTTTGTATATGATTGAAGAAAATTATATACGTTTATGTTATTTATCGACAAAATTATTATATTTCGATTCCAAAATGATACATCACATTGCAGGGTTAATAAAACTTACAAATTACATCCATCACGTAAATCATCTGTCTATAATTCTATAATTAATTTATTTAATCGCGCCGATATACAATCTAAAGTCTTTTTTTCGTACTAAATTATATCGAAACGTACAAAGTATCAAACACGGCGGACTACTGATGTCTCATGATCCGATTACATGTGTTTCGCTAATAAATTATCGATCGCAGTACTTACTGTTTTCTTTTTCTCTTTTTGGCAAGAATTAGCGGCGTACCGCCGTCGTTGATAAAAACGAATTGGAATTTAATGCTACTGTAGGAAGACGATAAATCATGGAAACGCTATCAAACAATTCTCGCTATCGTATGTATATTATTACGTATTCCGTCAAATCCGTTTAATAAATTGCCGACCGTATCCGGCCGGTATATGTGGTGCTGGAACAAATATAATTACGAAAGTTACTCTTATTACAAACATATACATTATGAGCAATAAAAGTTGAGTCCTCTAAACTTCTCTTCTTTTAGGCCCAACCTGTTCTCTGCTTCGTGTAATCGATGCAGATATATTTAGAATTTCATTTTTTATTTTTACTTTTTTAATACGAGAGAACACGCACTTTCGTTCTTTGTGAAAATATGGCCCCATTGTTACAGGCTCGATGTAGTGTGTTGGGAAATGTAATATTCCTTTTTTATTTTCTGTGTGTTCCTGAGTCTGCAACAGGCTTCGTACAACTTCGTGCCACTTGCATCCTTCATCCATCGATATTTCTTTTCTTTTCGTTATATGTATAAACACCATAAACGTATCTTTTATATGAAACAAAATCTGGCAATGTATTCGGAATATTTTCTTATTGCTCGCATTTTTTGCATTCTCAAAGAATTCTTTAATGTACTGACAAAATGAAGTAATCGTGTGTAATAAATGTTTGTGTCTATCGAAAGAGTTAGAAAAATGCAACTGGCACGAAATATGTACTGTTAAGATCTTTCTGAATTACTTCTACAGTATATACGTGTTTATCCTCCCTTTACCTACTATATATATTCATTTCTTTTATTAAACTTCATTATAATTCCCTAGTCGCGAAACACAGGCCGCATCTGAATCCGATGATGTTAAGATAAATTCTTCTTGTTGCTCGAATTTTGTTATCTTATTGCATACGTAATAAGTAAAGATTCTATTCAGTAAACAATTCGTGATTAACTTGGGCGGCAATAATTTACGTAAACATATTGTGAATTTGTAAAATAAAAAAGTTTATATTTCAACTTATATTTTAAAAAATGCATTTGATTAAGCTGTGCAGAAAACCGCATACTTAACTTTATCAATTTATGCGCAATTTGAATTTCCTTCCTATTTAATTCGAGAAATAAGAAGGTATATCTTGTGTACATCGGATTATACGTATTATCTATACATTATGAACTTCTTACGTCCACGTGCTACACGGAATCAAACGCGATCAGCGTGCAAATAGTTGAGACATATTTGTTGTCGTGATACTCCTTTCTTTACCTTCTTTACCTTCTATGCGATTGCGCAAAAAGTGTATTCTGCGCTGTAGCTCGAGAATTCTTACTAAGACGACAAAATCAACGCACGGATATACTGGCAGATCGCTATCCCCTACACATAGGTCCCTATAATTATTTAATATATCGGCGCAAGTGTATCTCGTTCATAAATAGTATTACTATTAAATATTAATTGAAAAAAATGCCAAAGTAATGAACGGAAACGATATCGCTAAAATCAATACCTCTAATTTCGAAGATCACAAACCTAATTTGAGAAAATATTCTGATTCTTTTAATTCACTTAACTATACAGAAAAGAACGTATATTTTTTAATTAATGTATATTCAAATTTTATAGCGAAGTAGAGAAAGAGAGAGAGGAAGAGAGAGAGAGAAAGAGGAGTATAGAACACATATTGTGCCTTAATAATAAGAATTCTCTGTTCGGCAGCGACACAACGATATACATTCACGCAAAGGTCAAAGACTTGGCGAGGCTTCAGTCTCTTTCGGACGTTAATACGTTTCGTTAGTCGTATTTGTCGTAATAGATTGTTATGTATGTGTTCGCATATGGCTTTACGCGCGCGGCATTAACGTAATTAGTAATTATCCCTCAGAGGGGGCTCGTGACGATGTGTGGCTTGGCAGTGGTGGAGGCGATCTCGGAGAGTCGTACATCGATGGGAATGCGATCGTCGTACAAGGTCGGCGCCTGTAATATAATCCCAGCCGTGCCGACGATTACGGCTAGCGTAAAGATCCAGAGGAATAGTCTGTCGAGCACCATTGCGACGTATTTCCAATCCTCCTTGACCTAAGACCATCGATGACAATTAAAATATGTTAAGTGTAAATGTGTTTTCTTAAGCTAATTGCGAAGCGACAAATTATTGAAACAATATTTAATGTATGTCATATAATTTTTTAGATGATACATGTCATAAAAATATAAAATGTAAAAGATATTTGAAATATATTTCTTATAACAAAATATCGAATAATATCCAGAGTTTATTCGACGTATGTTTTCTTGCTTCTGATATCTTGCGTCATAATCTAACATGACCACGGTAAAGATCCAGGAGCTTTAAAATGTGAAGTAATATAATTACTCTAGTAGAATCCTCTTCTCTCTTTGTATGATCGGCGATGAAGCGGATGCCTTCTATGGCCTTGTACAATTCTGGGCAGTGATGCCAATGGTGAAGCGTGTTGCAGAGAGCGTCAACGCTCTCCTCTGTTGGGAGCTGGGGCGGCGGCTGTGCGGCCGTTGCCGCTGGAGAACCGTGGATACGGCATGTGCTTCCTAAATTTACTGCCTCCAATTCCCTAAAGAGATAATAATTAAATTACCATAACAAAATGATGAATCACTTCGTCCAATTTAAAATAAAAATTAATCATATAAAGAGCTATCATATTTATATTACGTATATGTATATACAATCTTGAAAGAATTGATGAACAGTGTCGTGCAAAAACGAGTTAATAAATAATTGTTTATAAGAAATTTTTTATATATCAAAATATGAATATTTTTCATTTCAGTTCCATAGTTTCGAAATTTTTTTTCCGAATTTTTCGAATAGTTATTTTAGCACCTCTGAACAGACGGCATTCGTTCGTTGGAATATTTTTGACTTCACTGAATTCGTAAAACCATCTTATCATGAAGAATTTTATATCGTTGACGCACATATACTTGTATGACCTATTTCTTGAAAAGTCTACTCGGTGTCGCGTAACACTGATTTAAATCTAATTTAAAAAAGATGTATTCTTACGAGAAGTAGAATGGGAGGAAATTACTATATATTTTTATCTCTTATATTATTTGAAGGATGAAATAGAGATATATCATATTTAAAGCGCGAATTTATAATATTCAAATAAATATTGTATTTTATTTTGCGTTATCCATATGTAAAACGTATGTATATTATTTTGCATCATTAATTCCGAGAATATTGTCGGGGAAAAACGCACCTAGGATGTAGCTCGTCCCGTGAATCGACACTAGGAAAAAGCACAGAGGACTCGACCAACTCCGAGGCCGAGGATTCGACGAACAGTGATGGATCTCGCAATTCGAGACCATTGCATGTTCTGACCATCACGCGATGCCCATGATGCCCGCCCAGGCTACGCTTGTCTATCTGGTACTGCGGCCTGAAGTGGAAAAACAATATCGTTTACCTGACACAGAAATTCATTTCCGTCTTATCAGATCCGACTCCCAAACTATGAGAGTAATTACATTCGAGATTTGATACAATCTGTCAGTGAATGTGTATGCATTATGCATTTTATGTATTTTTTAAGCTCTTGATTAATAATTAGATTAATAAATTATTTCGAACGCATGTGTGCAAATTGATTTTCTGTATTCATAATTCTGAAGTCGACATGCCTTAATTATAACAGTTTCAAGCTCAGAGCTTACAGCTGTTGAATGAGTCATTGCTTCGTAAAATTAAGCTCACGACATTTGTAGCTATACATGCTCTTAATTTCTAATTTGACAAAGCTGCAAATGTTTCGCGATATATCATTGTTAAATGATAAGAAACAATTGTAATGATTTTATATGAATATACGATAATAATACAGACAGCAGCCATGTGATAGTGCTTAATTCACGCGAGATAACATATCAAAAATATGTCATACATGAAATAAAATTCCTGAAGAAAGGTTGTGATTGGAACATGTCAAAATTCAATTTCGTTACCTGATTTTTTACATTATTTTCAATTTAATAATATTAATAAAATATATGTTCTTTTAATTTATACGTGGCATTTAAATATATAACGCAATGATATTAATTTTGTCAATCTATAATAAGACGACACGAATGACACTCGTTTCATTTAGCAAAATCGATATGAGAGGATCGCCAGAAATCAGGAAATTTTATTTGTATGACAACAGAGAGCGAGGAAATGCGATTAGAGATTGGCATATACAATGCAACGCGATGCACCGATGGTGCTAAATGCTTGCAGGTATGACGTGACACTAATGTCACGTGCACAGGGAAACGCTAATGAAGTGCTTTAATGCTCGTTTTGGCGCGATTCCAATGACCGGGCCACAAATGTCGGAAGAATATATCTTGCCTGGAATCGTAATCGGTTCTCTGCGTTGGCGTATTATACCTGCGCATTACCAACAACCTTGGTAGAACGTGGATGAACACTCGTCGGACCCACGGCGCCATTACGTGGGTCTGCGGTGAACGGAAGTGAACGTTGAGGACCACCACTGTTACGCATATACTGCAAAAAACAACGCAAAAATGTCGGAAAACTCTCCTTTTTTCTCTCGCTGCTCTCTCTTCATATATATATATATATATAATCATACTTATTTTAAATTTAATTAGTACAAGTTTTTTTTACAAGGCAGCTAGAACAATAAAATCGTAAATAATACGTCAGCAGAAAAGAGCATTAAATTCTCCTACGTACATCTTATTTAATGTTAAAATAACTGAGTTAACTTAACTGATGTAGCGTTTGACGTATATGCTTTCTTATTACAATCGTCTCCTACAATACAATCGCGCGGATACCACATATATCACATACCTGAAAGTGTCGAGGATCATAGTGAAGAGGACGAATTTACCGAGGAGCGGTACCACGAGCGACGTGGGCGGGATGATTTCGGCCAGCAAGAGGAAGAACACAGTCAGCGACAATAGAATCGAGATGGACAGGCTGACCTACAAGAGAGAGAGAACAACCTATTTTCTCGGCATATCATGATGTAATCACGTTATCTGCAGAAAACGCTGGAAATTTCGTTAGACATCCGTTCTCTATTATAAAACTATATTTTCTGAATATTAAAAATGTTACAGATATCAAGAATAAATTATGTAATATATATAGGGTGTCCCATAGGAAATTGCTGAAACTAATCAGCTGTCATCATTCTTAATCCATGCAGCTACTTTTTATCAATAAAATAAACTGGTATACAAACATTTTATTTATATTCATTAGAAACTGCAGACTTTCTTCTTATTTCCAACACAATTTTTGTTTTCTCAATAACTGCATTAAAAAATGACAGTTGATTAATTTCAACAATTTCCTATAGGACAGCCTGTATAATAACATTCAGAACGCTTGTATATACAATTGTTTAATTATTTGTCCAATGTTTGACATTATTTTACAACAGGAGGATTTAATGGCAAAACCGAGAGAGATGTGGACTACACCTTGGAAGGGAATGAGGCCGATTATAGAGAGAGTATTATCTCTCCGTCCTTTCGCATTGATCCTGCGCGCCAAACATACGAGACACAGTTTAAAGCCGCTTTACTCTCTATCTTCCTTGTATTCCCATTGCGTATTCGCCGATTGTTAAACGACCGGCAACCCGATAACCTTTTCTCCCTTTTCCCCTGCTTATTCAAGCTCCTCCTGCCGCGAAAGAGGATCTCTCTATACCTTCCGCTCGACGACGACAAAGTGGAGCAATATGTCTGAATTATATAAACCGTTAAAGCAAGGATATATTGATGCTCGAGGTCGAGCGTGTCTTACAGGGAACTTAAAACACACAACACAGGCGATAAAAAGGTCGCAGATCGTAGATTAAACTGTAATGATGCACTATTTCATATTCCGATATAATCAAGTCAAATTGTTGCGTTTGCAAAATTCATTTTCAACCGCGAGAGCTCTCTTTGCATAGAATAATTACAAAGAATAAATTATTTGGTTCTCGTGGCATTTCAGGAAATCTGTGGCGCGACAAGATGAAGCAGTCTCCGAGGGCGTGTAAAGAGAAATGCCACGGGAGAGACGAAAAGGTCGATCGTGAATTAAACTGTAATGCGGAAACTATATATCGTTCTATTCTCCGACGTAATCGAATAAAATGCGTGCACTTTGATATGCAACAGAACATTTTTTTTCTAAAAAATATATCGAGCCTTCTAAAAATACAACGCAGATTAAACTACGATGACATATAAGTTTTATTCCGATCTAATTCGATAAAATTGTCGAGTCAATCAATTATGCAATTAAGTCGAAATATTTAGAAATATTTAGAGATGAAATGCTGATGAAGAGAGAACGATTACGTTATATTAAGTTTTTTTTATTTAATGTGAATATCAAATATTTGCGTCTCCAGATTTTTATTGTTCTTATTTCTAAAATAAATGCTCTGATTCTTCTGTCATTTCAAAAGTATCTGAAGCGACAAGATGAAGAAACTTTTCGACAGAAATTCTTCAATATGAAGAAAGGAAAAAATTGTGTGAAATACATCGTAATAAAATAAAATTGAAAAAGAAAGGGTTTAAGAAGAATTTGCGTTTGGCTATGAATTAATTACCTTCTCTCCACTGTCGCTTGGCAGATAAAACACCAACACCGTGAGGAATGATATCCCCATGCACGGTATAATGAGATTAACGGTGTAGAACAGAGTCTTCCGTCTCATGGTGATGTTGAAAGTGATGTCGAGGTAAGGCTCGTCGCAACACGTGTAAAACTTTTCGTTTCTGTAATTTGCATATTTGCGCGTTTCGCTTTAAACGATCGATATTATACATTAATCGCACATGTCATACATTTCTCACAACCTTCTTCGATCCAGGACCAAAGAGTCAAGGTGTTATTAATATTAATGTTGATTATTAATGAAGTTATTATTAAAATTCTTAATTAAAAGGTAATAGCTTGAAACACGGCATGTAAAAGTCAAAGTTCTCTCTACTATTATTTATAATGCTGCGTCCATATATCTATATATTCGGGAGCAAGAGATACAAATAAACTAGGAAATTAATAAAAAAAATGTATTAAAGCCATATACGTACCTTACAGCAGGAACTTCCAGTATGTCCCATTCAACGGAAGTATAAAACTCCGACAGATCGACGCCGATATCGACGACATTGCTGCCTCGTACCTCATCGATGTGTCTAAGATCGACCTTAACAGTAAATTACTAAAATTTACAACGCATTGTTGATATCGCGTTGCTTAATATCCAATTAATCGATATACTTATTGCAAACCCTGTTTCTCTCACGACGAGAATTATATTTAAAGCTAATATACATCAGCAACCGCAAGCACACGTAAAATATTCATAATATGTAAGGCGACATGATGCAATTTAAATAACATTTAATATTTAGGTCAGACAATTCGTCTGACGACCCCTTATCGGTTCTTATCACGACGTCTCGTTTATACTCCGCGACGGTCGCCATTTATACTCACGATTGTGAAGTCGCACGTGAGTCTCTAAGAAGCGACATTTGCTCAATAAAAAAAAAGATAACAAGCAACACGATCTTCCGCTATGCGAGTCTATAACCGACGACGCTAATATTCTTCTCGTCGTAATGCGCTACAAAAGTCACAATCGTCGTTTTCAGAATATTTATGATCACCTTAACGAGACTTCCGCGAGAGCCTTCCGTTGCATCAACAAAATGAGGTCTTTGAGTCCCCGAAATTAATTGGATCAATTAAAATATCTCCGAGGAAGAAATCGTCTAATTATTTAATGTCGGAAAAATATGCAAAAAATTAAAAGTAATTTTCTTCACGTCAGAGAGAACTTCCTAAGGACGTCGACGATAAAATGATCAACTGTTGGGTGGTGAAAGAAATGTTTTTTCTTTCGAAACATCCGCGAAAAATATTAACTCTCACCTGGAAGCCGTCGTAAGTCCACGAGCCGAATTTCATTACGCACGTCTGCTCGTCGAAAGGAAAATATTCGACGTCAATCTCGCAGGAAGACTTATAAATCGCCGGCGGTTTCCACTCGACTCTACCCGTGTAGTTAAGAGTTGCCTTCGTCGCCAGCGTCACCTCGAAATTACCGTCGGCGCTGTCGAACGTAACACATGATTCTTTCTCTGAATTCCCAGTCTTGAAAAAACGAATAGAAAATATTGGAGATTAAAATGAGATCTTACTTGTTGTATAAAACTATATCCGGCCTCCATATATGATCTGACGGCACGTGCAGCATCTCGACCCCACCGTACTCTTTCGGATCCCACTTCAACTTGTAATCGTACCATGACTGCGAACAGAGGGTTGCCACGTGTTATCCTTCTGTCATTATTTTCTCATGTTATTTATTACGTTATTATTGTTACACTCTTTCTTATGTCGACTCTTAACTCGAATTGGCACTGCATCGCATCGTTTTTTACTTCACGTTGCGCAGTAATCGGAAAACTTTTCTTTTATATCGCAATACAATGCTCTGTTTTGTGCTTGGCGGAATATTTTTATTGTGTAATAAAATAATTTTACTGTGTAAAAGTAGACCATGTATGATTATCGAGAATTATATTATTATATGGATATAAAGCCACTGGGGTTTAATTCTCCTTATTTATAAGAGTGCAAAATATTGATTTTGTGTTACGTTGAATAAATAATGGGAAAACTATTTTACACCTTTCGCGATTCTTCATTGCGCGCGTAAATGTGCAAATGCTTTTCTTTTAAACTCGCCGTGATTTATTCAACAGATTTAACTATCGCATCCTACTTCATGTATTTAAATGGAAAGCGACAAAGGATCCATGGTATCGGGAAAATCAGGCTGAAATTACTTTACGAACACTAGACCGTGACATCGAGGCAATATTTTGCAACTTTCCTCATTGAGAGTTAAGGCTGAAACGCGGAGATTTACATACGGTGCACCAAACTTCTTTCAGCCCTCCTGCTCGATTAAAAATTGTATCGCGCGCGCTTTATTAAAAAAATTTCTGCATCGTTGATCTAGTCAATTTTATATAAATTATTAAAAACTCGTTTAATCGAAATTTCGTTGAATAAACACAGAGGAGCAAAAATTTTCATCGCCAATATCCCAACTTTTGGAAAAAATGTCGTAAGATATATATGGGTCAAATTTTCCTGACGGATTTTTGGACGCGAATCCAAAGCTAATTCTTACTCAATAAAACAAAAATCATCACTCTTTAAAATTGTAACATTTTATATCTTCGCGTAATTATGTTTCGAAATAAATCACGTTGAAGTAATAATTTTTAATGTGAAGAAAAAACGGGCTAATTAAGAGCCAGGCATGATTATTAATACGCAAAAATATGAAAACTTAATATTTCAAAGTTTTTTTATTTATATATATTGTACTAAAATATTGTAATAAAAAAACTTTGAAATATTAAGTTTCCATATTTTCGCGCATTAATAACCATGCCCGGCTCTTAATTAACCCTTTTTCTTCATATTATAATTTTATTAAGAAAGCCTTATATCAATTAATAATGTTTAATTTATTAAAATTAATATTTAATATTAATTAATATTTAATTAATTAATTTAAAAAAATTTTTAAATACAATATTTTATAGTTAATATTTGTACATTAAAAAATTGTCAATTTGACGCAATTATTCGACTAAATTACTACTTTGTCAATTGAACATATGTACATTAAGTAGTTAAATCAAATAAACATTTTGTTAGTTTTAATGTTAATTTAATTTAAATTTTATTTTTGTGTTCAACTAACAAAAACTATTCAGCTTTTAGTTGAACAATTTTATTAAGTTTAGTTGAACAACTATTTTTTCAAGGTAGATTTAAAAAGATGATTATTGTGTTAACAACAGTTCTAAAGCTGTCTGTCTCTCCTTTCGATAATTGTCATCGACATTTATTATTGAGAAAAAATGTCTCAAATTTATTCCTTACACCTCGCGAAGCCTCGATTACTTTATACTGGCATCTTTCCATTTATAACCGGATATTTGTAGAATAATAGCGATATTAAAATTTCTCGTTAGAAATTACTCGTCCTTATACAGTAGACATACAGCATTATGCGTGCTTGCTGAATACTAGCCCGAAGCCGAAGCATCTCCGCTTACAATGTGTATATTTGCCGGATAGAATATTACTTATGCCGTTGCATAGAGCCGGATATGGCATGTACGCGAAATTTGGTCGTACGTTTGAGCCGAGGGTAACACGCTTAGTTAAACAGCGAGTGCTGCTCCACTCCGCGAAGTAACTAATTAAATATTCATCGCGAAATGTGGTACACACATACGGCGGAATTTTCGTGATCCTCGATATTTGCAGCTCCGACTTGCCGTAAAGTCGGGGATTAAATTTAACCGTAGAATGGACCATCGGAGTTGCTTCTCTCGCGATGTTTGCAACCGTATTTTGTATCGATCTCGGATTCTTCGGGCGGGGTAAACGCTCCTTCGACAATTATAATCGCGATATTATTATTATTACGTAACGCGAGTTATGACAGATACTTGTCTCGTTAAACTTATTTTACGCGGATCAATAATGTTATAACGAGCCACGGTGAGAGAGATATGGAAATATTATTATAAAGTCACGTTTCAAAAGTCGGTCTCCGGAAATCAACGGACGGAAAAAAATATATTAGCCACCGTAGCTCAATTTTGGTTTTCTCTATATTACAATCTAACATTTTTGTTAGTTATCATGCTTACATTTTAGTTATGCACGGAGAGAATTTTCTCTTAGAATTTATCCTAAAAATCATAGTAATCGTGGGACAATATTGGATAAATTTTATAAGTTTCTCTGATTAATATTTTTATCACAATAAAAAATGTTAATACCTACCACAATAAGATATAAAATATGTTCGATTAATTTTTGTCCCATAAATATCATGATTTTCAGGGTAAATTCTAAGAGAAAATTCTCTTTGTGTGGTAATTAATAATTTTTTAGCTATAGTTTAACGGAGAATTCTATAGCTAAAAAATATTAGCTATCATAGCTAAAATTTAGCTGTGGTAGCTATTTTTTTTTTTTTTTTTTTGTGCGGACACGTTATTCGCAATGCGGACATTTTCGGCCGCGTTGCGCCAGCACGAAGCGGTTAATCCCGTCGATAAATCGCGGCGAAATTAACATTTTCGTGAGCAAACTTCGCGATAACATTAATGCGTGACGGATTGTAGCGGATACTCTGAACTTTCTCTTCGCCTGATAGCTAGTACGTGGAGTAACTTGTTCTAATCTCGAAAATGTATGCATGAACATCAACGATGTGTTTAGGTTTACCGCTTAACACTAATATTTGGTGTCCTTTCGCACCAATGAGGTTTTGTTAGACGACACCCCTATAATGAACTGACAGAAGTCGCCTAGATACGGGGGATCGTGAGAACTCCCCTCACAGCTTGTAAAGTTTCATTTGAATTCGGATCAAAAGATTATCCCATCCGTTTCATCGATTTATAATTAAACTGCGCATCTATAAGTATCATTATTTTTTTATTAACACTGTTATTTTTGTCTTTTTAATTTATAAATTTATTTCTTTTCGCGATTATCGAACAAAAGCTCGATCGCGACGAGCACGAGTCATCGAGGACTCGAAATAAAGTCCGGATAAATCGAAATTTGTAATAAAATTGGTACGTTTCAATTTCAGCATGAATTTCAATTTATTCGAACTTTATTTCTATTACCAATCTCGTTATTCATCCTATTTTATTTTTTTGATTGTTTTTTCAACTGTAGTATATAATAATTAAAAAGTCTCGATATCTCTGACAAGCACCCGACAAGAGAAAAACTAGTACAAATGTACTAGAAAAATTATGTAAGCACATATAAACAAAATTAAAATATATGTTAAAATTCCGTGCAATTTTTCTTTGAATTACAATTTTTAAAAAATATATATATATATACATATAACAGATATTTCTGTAAAATATTTCTGTTTAGTTCTTCTTTGAGTCCATAACAAGATCTTGGAATTTATGAGGTGACGACTTGCAATCGTGTTACAAGGCACATACATACATATCTATCCTTTAATGACCCGATTCTCGAGTCGTGAGTCGCGTATTTATTACACGAATCTATTTCGCTCGATATATATCCCTGGAAAAACGGTCGCGCACACATGGCGAATCTATCTATCTTACGTAATCCAGCATTTGAAAGTGGGTTGCACGGTTCACCGGAGTTATTTTCTGGCTTTTCGGACGGAAGCTCCTGTCCGATCTTCGTTTCTGCGTCCATACGCATACGAAAATCCGCGCGCGTTAAAACGTGTCATCGACAGAGGCCGGTTGCGGATATTTATTTTCCACCTGGACGAAGAATGGTCACCAGCCATCGGTGGAATTTTCAACGGACTTCGAACTTATCGTCGTACGATCAAAAATTATTCCATTTATTTCGCGAGTTATTTACGCGATTGCTTTTAAGATAATAATTTTTATGAAAAATTGATAATATATCGAAAACAAGTGCATCGATATTTTTTCGGTAATTAATTGCTATTTTTTCAGAATATAAATTTTGTTTAATATATTTTTTTAATGTATTTAACAATATTTTGTAATCCTCGATATTTTTAGTTCTCGTAATTCTCTTATGATAAATATATATGTATATGATTGCAAGATATATTACCTGTTCGACCCAGAGGTTCGTCGTCATGATTTGATTCTTCAAATTCTGTAAGAGAATAATTTTGTGAAAATACGTCACTGCTGCTCTGAAAATATATTACAAGCCGATGTAATCTCATGCGTATAATTAAAAAATATATTACGCGAGATATGCAATGTATATACGCATCAACGACATCTGTCGTACTATAATGTAATAACATTAATTATGATAAAGTATGAAAATGCAACTAAAAATTCCTTTTGTCTTCAAATAACAATAGTAATAAAATATTTTGAAATATATTTTATATATTAATATGCAAGTACATAAATATCTATATTTGAAATTCTCTCTCAAAATCTCTGTAATTTCCTGTTCTTTTTTTTTGTATTTTTATACAAAAAACAAAGAAGATCATTGCTTACCACATCGATGAGCTGCGAAAGCTTGAGCTTTATTTTAACGGTGAGGGCGTCTGTGACGTTGATCACTGGACGAACCAGCTTGTTGTAATTCGACAAGAGGTCGTCGTATAATCGCTTCGCGTCTGGATTTCCTGAGCATCCTGAAAATACAGAAAAAAAATATGTCCAAATCCCACATTTAACAAAACATGTCGATATTCTAAACTTAATGATCTAGAAAAAAAATGTACACTAAAATAACTCACAATAGCAAAAAAAAACTCTGATCTCAAATATAATACCAAAGTTATATTTAAAAAATATCAAATTGTGGTAAAAAAATATAATTCATTTTTATCTGAAACACACAATTAATTTTGAAGTTCAAGTAATGATTTTCTGAAATATACATATATTTCTAAAAAAAAAAGATATATTATATTTTTATAATTGTTATCTCAAAGTTTCCTTTTTCAATTGGTTTTGGTGCGAAGTTTAGGGCTAATATCGCGTCGGACAGTTGGTTGCCGAATAAATAAACGAAGCGAAAATACGGCTCCGAAGGGACGCGAGGAGAGGAGAAGCGGGAAATATTTTATACCCGAGGGCAGATATCAAAGGAAGAGAGACAGCCGTGGATGGTTTATCCACGTAACAGGACAGCTCGGTAATTCCGCTTCGTAGTTTTCCCATTATCCGCGCTCATGTGAGAGTGCCGTGTGGATTCCGCTTTGCGCATATTTAACCCTTTGCCGTACGGCAGTACATAAAGTATTGCCGTCATTATAAACACCAACACACTAAGCCAAGAGCTACGAACTGGATATAACGCGCTATCATTCGAATTATTCTCCATTCATTTGCAATTTCAAGATAAAATATTAAGCTTCTGGATTTTCGCACAAATTGCTCGCATTAATCTTAGAACGCACACAAAAGTGCGATTTAAAAAGAGTATTTTACTTTCGTTTTAACGTTTAATTGCCTATCTTCTTGCTCATCGTTTCCCTTCGTTTTCTTTGCTTGAAAAAATAGAGAGAAATTCAGAAGGCCAAAAATAAACTGAACATTGTAAAATTCAACATGGATGTCAATCTTCTATCTGTATTCAACGATTATATCGGAAACATGCTGCGCGCTGCTAAGATTAAACGAAATAAAAATGTATATATCTTGCAAAAATAGTTCCAGTTTCTCCATGTTTTTCTGCTACCTTATATTGATTTATTTCGATACATAAACTATACAACGAATTATCATTTATTTACATCGTCCCTCCAACGCCAACGCAGCTAAGAAAGTTTCACTCTTCAACGCGAGAAATCGATATAGAAGCGAGATAAACATTTGTTTATTCGATAAGACGTGCGGATGTGCATCGATATTTCGTCATTATGATGAAGTCGCCGATAGATTCGGTTCGCCATTATATTATTTATTACGCTCGCGTGTCATTTTATCGCCTTTTTACGAGCTCTACCTCGTAACGCGTGCACGATACAACGTCGCCAGAGTGATTTTAATTTTGAAACCAAGCCAGGCAGCGCCGGGGGCTGTTTCGGGCTCGTCGTACGTCGGACGGTAGTCGAGAAACTGGATTCGAGACAAGCTGGAAAACTTCTAACCCCGTGAGACGAAAAGTTGAAGTCGCCCGTAAGAATATCGATAGTGATGTCCCGAGAATTCTCCGAAGATATTTCGAGTTTATTCCCGTTTTTAATACAAATCAAATACATACAATTCTCGAAAAAAGAGAAACAATTTCCAAATGCTAATATTAGCGATACGTTGAAAATTGTACGTATATTGAACATTTCTATAATGTTTCATTAAAAAAGACATTTCAATAGATCGCTTTATATCGTAATATTCTTTTTGTAATTATTCTAGTTTATTGAAATTTTGCGAAAAATATTTAATAACGATGGAGAACATTTCTGATTTTATTTGATACACTTTCAATTAAATATATTTTAATGATACATATATGTTTTATTTTACTGATACATGTTTTATTAGTTTTGTTTTAAATATTTTAATTTCAGAAGAATTTGAGAATGTTTCAATAATCAAGTATGAATGAACAAACTTGTCTACAATAATAAAAAAGTTTTCTAAGAGAGTTCTAAGAGAATTAATATTTTTACCACAATAAAATATAAAATATGTTTGATTAATTTTATTATGTATTGATATTTTTATTGATAAATATTAATCAGAGAAACTCTTACAAAATTCTTCCAATATACCATATTGTTGTCCCACGATAATTTTCAGAGTAAATTCAAGAAAAAATTCTCTCCCTGTATAATTTATTTAAGCAATAAGTTAATTAATATTACGCGTATAACGACACCATGAATGCGTACGCTAATTCCTCAAACAGAATTTTACTCAAAGGTTTTTTTCGGTTTAATCAGAGAAACTCGTACAAAATTCTTCCAATACTATGTTATCCCACAATGTTTTTCAGAGAAAAAATTCTAAGAGAAAATTCTGTCCGTGTATAATTTATTTAAGCAATAAGTTAATTAATATTACACGTATGACGATACCATGAAATGCGAACGCTAATTCCTGAAACAGTAGTTTCCTCGCAATTTTTTTTCGTTAATCGCATAATTTATTGCCGCGGTCAAATTGTACTTGCGCGCATTTTCCGCGATAAAAACTAACATGTTACGGCCGTTTGGCAAATGCACTTTACAGCACGGTGCAATTTCGCATAAGTGCGGGGAAGAAAAATATTCCAAAATGCGATCGTAAACACGAACACGAGGTGCTCGCCTATGCACGGTCCATGCTCGCACGATAGTGTGCGTTACGCATCTCCGCAGACATAAGTTGATAACATATGCGGACGCATGTAACGACGCGTGCGTTCGTGGATTATAGCGACGATTCGAGCTCGCAAATATACCCTCAGGACAACGGAAAACGCTTTACGAGCCTCGACTAACGGATTTCATGTCTTCATTCACGTGTCCCTGTCATTATTTGCGCATGCACGCGAGAGTAATATTCGCCCGTGTCTATATGTATGCGCCTAGCTCGGCGTGTGTATTTCTCCCGCGAAATGGAGAGACAAATATTTGATAAGAAATGCTTTTGTTTGCCAGAAAATAAAAAGAAAAATAAAACAGACCATCTAAATTGATTGACGAATTATACTATTCCATATCCATTCGCTATATTCATATTGTTAAACATTCTTTTAAACAAATATGGTATAATTAAAAGAACACATTCTCCATATTTTAACAAATAATGTCTTGTAATAAAGACGAAAAACAGATCAGAAAATTAAATTTTTCAATTTTTAAAAAATTGAAATTAGCTAATTTGGAGTTCATTAAATTTAATTAAAATATCTACATCATGTAATTCATGATTTAAAAAGGAGATGAGTATATTTATGATTATGTTACGTGACAGATGTGAAGATTTTTTTCGGCGCAATTAATGTCGGAAAGATATGAAATTTTTAGACGATGGATTTATATAGATCAAAGACATGTAATTTCTAGATTGATTATACGTACCTGATATGAGCACCAACACTATCCACATGATCCCCACCAGGCTCTTCATCATGTCATTGTGTCACGTCCACCTCATTTCTTCTCGCCTTCGTGCGCCCCAGACCCCTCAGTTTTTGCACTGTAATAAAAAAAAAAAAGATTGACCGATCGTATAAAAACCCAGATGGTCTTTCAGTCTTTCCGTTCTAGCCTCTAGCTTTTAATTTTCATATTATATGATGTATTCAACTCTTGTAAGAAAAGATATCGTTTTGAAAAATGTATGAATATATTATACAATATTAAAATAATATTTATATTAATACATATCTGTGAAATATGTTTATACGTTCGTAGAATATTTTTTTTCTCGTTTCTCGGTCGAGGCAGCTAATTGTTTTGGTCGCAACAAAAATTGAGAATCCGCAGTTTCGATTAACAGGAGTATTGAAATTTAAATGAGTCTAATTATTCGTGGCCGTACGCAAAGTGGAATTTGTCATTTATTACAATATCGCAACGCCGATCGAAGATAATGAATGTGTAAAGTATAGACTGTGGATAACATTGGTTTGGGAATAAGCAAGGTAATTATAGGGTCATCGCGAAAACTTACAATCATTTTCACGTTCGCGCGCCATGAATTCAATTAAACACGCGATAAACTACGGCATTACAGGCAAAAAATGCGATAATAGTTTTGCAACAAAATTGAATATATATTCTAAAATTGAGATGTCATCGCGATTGATTTTCAGAGTCGAATATACTGGAAATTATTTCACAGATAATTCATATAACTCGAATTCCGATACAAAAAACGTTAATAATAATTTGGTGTATTAATTTCTTTTTGTATCGATACCTCCTGCTGTCAAAATAAAATTGGTGATTTTTAACAGCGATCGATTCGAAGCAATCGTTGCCGATCTAAATTCTTTCGCAACTGTATTTCACCGCGATCGCAACAACGACGCATAATTTTCTGTGTTTGCTTTTTGTGCGAAATAGATATTTGATTCATGGTTTTTACGAGCGGGCCTGAGTTTTACGTGCCGTTATCGGTGCCAATTTTCGCGCCAGGAAATTTATGACAGTCATAAGAATCGCATTACACGATGTCGAACTCCTTCTGCATTTTGATATTTTTGCAGGTGGTACGTAAGGACTGACGCCAATTATTACCGCAATTCTGACATTTCTGAATTTTCTCAATTCTAATATCTCTCCTCCCGAGAGTATTCTAATCTTTCGATGCAAACCGATGGTGCAATCGTGGTCACGAATTTTTTAAATTATCGGCGCTCTTTTCAGATCGCTTCTCCGACATTTCTCAGTCAGAGCTTTCTAAACAGGGTGTTTCAGAACTGGCGGAAAAGTTTTTAATGACAGATTCCTGAAATCACTCGAAGATGAATTTCGAAAATGTCGAGACACCAACAATTTTCGAATTATAAACAGTTAAAAATAAAGGCTTTTTTGGAAACTAAGCCTTGTGGAAATAAAATATTAACAGAACTATACTCTTCAGTTAATTTTAGGTAGAGTTTTCTTTAATAAAATAATAGCATAAATACCTAACAGCAAAAATTGGGAACATGCTAAAACTGATGGCCTTCCTCAGCATTTTCGCTAATTGTAAGGAAAAACCGTCTCCAAAAAAACTTTTCCGTTCGTTCTGAAACACCGTGTATAATACAATGTTATGTACATATGTATTTTATTTTGACACATCTATATTAATAAAGTCCTCGCTTTTCGAACGTCAAGCACAATTTTGTATGCTACACAAAATGTAAGCGGTCGCGCTGCGATAGGTATAAGAAATCCCGAGTAATTCATTGTAAAACTGATTCTTCGGCCGATAACGTCTCCCCTGACTTGCGGAAAGGATCATGACAGAATGTCGCAGTGAATCAGAATAAAAGGAGAACGGCGATACAAAAGTGTCGCCGTCCTGTCGCGAACATGACACGAACCAGCTGATTTGCCGCCCGGTCCGCAGGACTTTTTTCGTTTATCCGCTTATGTAACGCGCGCGTCGCAGTGATGTCGCTCGTGTACAACCCCTATCCGGCACAAGTGGATTCTGGTTGAAGTAAATCCGACTCGCACTTTAAATTGCAAAAAAATCGCTCGCGGACAACGTTGTTTATTGGCGAAAAGCGAACCTCCCTTCTTTCTGTCTCTTTCCACCATCTGCTTTTTTCACCCTCTTATTTATCTATTGTATTTATCTACCTTTCCCGCAGGGTTGCACCGTTTATTCTTACTGGCGCATGTACACGTATATTCTTCCTCCATTTCTTTGTTTTCTCTCTTTATTCTCCCTTATATTCTGTTCCACTCGTTACATCGCGATCGTTTTGTCACTCGCAAATGGTTGCATGAGCATTTCGTGACCCGTTTCGTCGTGAATTTCATGGAAAACAAAAATCCTCGAAGAAACTCTGTGCAACGTAGAGATTACGGAACAATTTACGAGTGAATTTCGGAGGATTTTTCGCACCGAACATATTAACGTAATTAATCGTGATAAGAGATTCTGTTTTTACACGATTACACGATTTAACACATATTGCGATATCCTACAATTTCAAGAGAATTTTCTCTTATAATTTATCCTGAAAATCATGGTAATCGTGAGACAATATTGGAAAAATTTTATGAGTTTCTCTGATTAATATTTTTACCGCAATAAAAAATGGTAATACCTACCACAAGATATAAAATATATGTTCGATTCATTTTACTACATACATATTAATAATGTGATAAATATTAATCAGAAAAACTCTTATTAAAAAAATTATTCCATATATTGTTCCACGATTACCACAGTTTTCAGGGTAAATTCTATAAGAGAAAATTCTCTCCGCGTGTAAAATTTGGAAACCGACATCCTTTAAAAAAACGTTACTGTTAAATATCGGTCTGCTTTCAACCTGGCATCTCGTTGACAGATCAAATGATATATATGTATAGATCGAGAGAGGAAGAAGAGAGTAATATTTTTAGCGCAATAAAAATGTTAATATCTACCACAATAAAAGATATAAAATCTGTTCGATTAATTTTACCACGTACATATTAATATTGTGATAAATATTAATCAGGACAATTATTTCATATTGTTACGCGATTACCACATAATTTTCCGGGTAAACTCTAAGAGTAAATTCTCTCCGTGTAAAATTTGGAAACCGCGACATCCCTGAAAAAAATGTGACCGTTAAATATCGGTCTGCTTTCAACCTGGCATCTCGTTTACAGATCAAATGATATATATGTATAGATTGAGAGAGGAAGAGTCGAGTTTCGAAAATCAGGAAATCCATACGTTTGGCAATCGTTCGCAAATCGCGGGGAAACGGGCTCTTCTGGTTAGAGAGAGATAGATGACGGGGCCGGGTGTACGGCGGCCGTGTGAGTGGCAGGCACTTATTATTATCGGTTATCCGGTTCCGCGAGTGCCAATATTCTGTTATGCGCAACCCCACGCGTCAGTCTAGCGCGACCGGACTGGCTGGCCGGCAACACATCTCGCCACCCGGTCGCCTCTTGTCCGTTCTGCATCCATTATTCGCGCGGCAGTCAACTAGCCAACCGATCGGGGTTGCATTTTTCCATCTCCGAAAACCCGATATCGCTGTATAGGGCCGCGTACAATAAAATTCGAGCATATTGTATACGGGCTATACATATATGAGAGATATCTGCTAGAAAACTCGCGCGCCGTTTCTTCCGTACTTTTTCGCCGATTCTTTGAGCCAATTTTCAGCCTTTCGTGAAAATGTCGAAAAAGAGACAAATTTTATATACCATTTGTCATCAATTTTTCAACAAACTAAGCATTTTATCCCTTTGTATTTCTTTAAAGATTGTCTTTATAAATTGTTTATTATTGATTCTTAGATATTTTTGTTGAAATGCAAAATCGGTTTCAAAAATTGACCAACAAATCCGCGTGTAAAAAGTCCCTTGATAGAACTGCGAAAACATGCATATATACATATATATATATATATATATATATATATATACCTATATATATGTATATACAGGTAGATTTTACAATAGATAACAGAAACTTCGCTGCGATGTATGCCGAAATGAAAACTCGACAGGCTATTAATCGATGCGCAATCGAACTCGATCTACGTGTAAAATCTGAAAAGCTTTCAATGAAAACAATCCAACAGTCGGATCTTCATCAACGCTCGTATATTGCATGGTATGTCGACGAATGCATCACAACGTTTGTGTTTTATTTAAATTATTCTCTTTTTGTGCAGAAAGCTTCATTTATTGATCACGTGTATATTTGCTGTTCAAAACATGAAATATTATAAAATTTTCATTGAAAAATAATCTCTTCAAAATTCATTATAAAAATACCGTCTTGTATCGTTATTCAACTTTTTGAGACAATCTGCCAAAAAAAAAATATATATATATATATATATATATATATAATATTGATCGGGGAGAGATACTGCAAAGTATATAGGTGTTCAACCTATAAAATATATAAAATTCATAATGTATAAAACAAACGGAAGAGTTATCGGGACAGGTATATGCGAGAGATAGGCTCAATTAATAAGTAAAATTTAACGGCGAGCACGTATTCGGATTATTGTCGCGTTTCGCTCGAGAATCATTTAGGAAACTTCACGTTCTCTTCGTTCATGAAAGTTATTTCTGCAACGTGGCTCGGAGATCGATAAACCCCGAATCCGTCCGTCGCTCTGTCCATGCCTGGCACTTTCGCGAGCTTAAAAGGTGGATAATTATCTCCGTTACGTACGAGCAAGAAGCTCTTTAAACGGCTTTTCCAGGATCCGCTTTCTTTCATCGCTGCCGCATGTCATCAACAAAACTGTCTGGTAAATGAGAAAGCTCATTAACCATTGTATACGTACGGGAAGTGAGTAAAATGTACGTCGTGCACAAAAAGTATTTAATTATAGTAATATAATACAAAAAGAATAAAGCTTTTTTCTTATATTTTTGACAGTATTTTTAGGAATATGTCATCAAGCATCAAAAATTGACGCATATTAAAATTAAATTTAGAAAATTCAAAAATATATCGAGGTATCAGCTTTTCCAATTTTAAGTCAACAAAAATAACATAACACTTTTTCGTAAGGGTATATCGACTTATTGAATTATATATAAATACATGTTATCTGAATTTTCTGTTTATTCGGTGCATTTTCGTGTTCTTGAGAAAAAAACTTATTTTTTAATTTATCGTCAAATCTTACTTGACAATTTTTGATGAGTCTATTTAATTAAAGATTATGTAAATATAGCGATAATAAATTTTAAATACTTCATTAAAGAACAATATCTTGAATCTTCGCAATTTGACTTCTGCGGATTTATAAAGCATTATATAGTGATTTATCCACCCTACTTTGTCTCTAAATATATAAGGGCTCAAATTGTATTAATTTCTCAATATACGTATCTACTAAATACGTCTTCTCTGTTACCGAATAATCTTATGCATATTATGCTAATTTTAAAAAATATATATATTACTAATGTGTATTATTAAAATATTATAATAAATGCAAATTTTTAAATAAATACACTCTTCATATTTCGAGATCTCGGGTATGGAATTCAGTCAATCGCATTCAGAAAGATATAAAAAAAAAGCCTGGGAATAATCTGAAAATTCTCTCACATAAATTAAAATTTGGATATTGGAACGGTTGTATAAAAATCACGCTCGTGGGAATTATCGGACGTTTTGACAGGATGGAATTTTACAAACTATCCTGACGCGTCGCGGGTAATGTAAAACATGCGCTCCTCTCCGCGATCCTGAGGGAGACAGGTATAAATTCACGTGAGACCGCGTATATGCGATTCTCGAAGCGTTTTACAAATAGTCTAATAAAACGTATGTCGAAAACGTAGAGCCAAGAGAATTGATAATTAATCTGTCCATCGCGGTCGCCGGCGAAACTCTCGCGGTGCGATCGATCAAAAATTGCAAAAAGTGTATATATATATATATATATATATATATATATATATATATATATATAATGACACGGATGGGTAAAGCGTATATTGCTAAAACGTCGGTTTTTAATAAAAATATACGGCGTATATCGTAAAGAAATTACGATCCAGAGATGAGTACAAACGAGCAGCCTCTTTCACGAGGCCGACCATTTCTCGCAAAAACTCTTTGCCCGCCTGCGGAGTATCCTATATTTTTCTTGCCCGAACATATATACATATATATATATATATATATATATATATAAGCGCAGAGACGATGCATTAGCGACAAAGTGATCAATGCACCACGAATAACAAATGCAAGTACCTCTATAAATAACGTAATGACATTATAACGATCGTCTGCGGAAAAAGCACGCGTTGATGTTTAACTTAATAACGATCGATGCTAAGAGTTCAACGGAGGGAAATGCTAGTTAAATAAAATAATTTTCACATTCTTCACTGTGTTCGTTCAATATGCACTTAATAATTTTTCGACACATAAATTATGCGAATATCTATTGATGATTAATAAACGCCGATTCTTTCACTCCGATATCGAGGCCAGCGTATTTTCATAAAAGTTGACATTGATTTTCCCGAAATGATTCGTCACCTTATTATTCCCAATGGAGATTCATTCATTGAGGGAAAGATGATTTATTACGCGACGCTGAGGCTTATCTATCAATGTCTCGCGATAAAAGAGGCAATCGCCGATGGTCAACTCGAACTCGAACGTTCAATTATAGTTCGAACGTTATATAGATAATTCTAACTCTATGAATAAATTACCATCGTGTTTCGCGAAATGTGCGAAATGTTCGGGTTGAATTATTCTCCTGTAATTAATTTTAATCGAATCAGCGATCTTACTTGATTGTCGCTGGCGTTCTGTTAGTACAAAGTACAATTTTCAGAGTATGCACGCTCCAATACTTTTCAAGAAGATAACGATCGTCCCCTCAGGCGCGATGTAACTTCGCTAAATAATCGATATTTCGCCGCAGTAATTGAACCTGTCTCGGGAATAATGAAAGAACGTGTTCCGAGGCAATTTATTCGCTGTGAATGAAAAATTCAACGCCGTGGATTGTCGCATGGATATGCATATTATAAATGCGTCCTCGAAAAAAGGCGATTGACCTCTGTCAACCGATGCTGAATTTGTCTGAAATCAAACACACACACGCACACACACACAACGTGCGATTACATACCTAGTTTACTTTTTTAACATTTGCTTTTTTAACAAGATTTTTATTAAACTTTTATAAAAATGTTCCGATGTTAGAGAGGAATACTTTTAATGAAATATAACTGATTATTATAAGTAGGGAATAAATTATATGTGTCAAAATCATTAGAGAAAAATAATAAATAAATAATTGAAGAAATATAATTCTCTAAATACTATTATAAAAAAATCACTAATGTGAATTTGATAAAAATGTCATATTAAAATGTTTACGCACGTATATAATATTAAATATACGTTTATAATTCAAGTTTCTATTTTTCTCTAAGAACTTGATATATATCTTCATATTATCCGACTTAATATCTTTCTTGAGAGATAAGGAAACCGAAATATATGTTGAACGTTGAAATTTCATATTTAGATTACGACGATACTGCGTATGTAGATAATTATTAACATCCCAGCGGGAAAACGGATGCTGGTGAAATTCCTGGCATTCGCAATGTCTCGCGGGATGTCTTTAATATTGTATCATCCCAGGAACTTCCGCCAACATAGTGAAAGATATTTTCCAAAAGTTTCGATCTAACATTTCTCTCTATAATACCCAAGAACCTAATGAACTATGGGTATATTAAATAACGAAGCAGATACCTCATTCAATTACGACACAAGATGGATAATTAACATTATTCTAACCGAATTGTTCTTCATTTTAAATGTATATAAGTTAAATTGTTTATTAAAATTGAACTATCATAATTTAAAATTAAAATATTCAAGTTTCTTCTTCTAATGTAAATTTTAGCATATACTGCATTTAACTTAGAAGGAGTATAAGCTTTACAGAATGAAGTTTTAGTAATTAAGCATGCCTTTGTGGTACTTTAATCTGCTCGATATGCTACGTAATGTGTAACACATTAGATCAACGAACTTGTCGTGGTCGCCGGAAGGCGGAAATTCCTAAGCGATGCCGTCTACTAGATACGTCTTACTTCTCATCGAACAATCCCAGAAATGCTTCACGGCATTCCGGAAATTCCAAGAAGAGTGAGAGAAACGGAGAATGGTACTTGCGAGCCTCGTTAAAGTGAAAAAGACGTAGCAACACCAAATATTACATATTTCAGTTTAATAGAAATAAATATGAAAATCACAAGATTACATTTTATATATACCATATATAATTAAATGTGATAAAGAAACGATTCACAAAAATCAAAATAAACAAATAAAGTAATTTCAAATATAAAGCGCGAGTGCAAAACACATCTACACATCGAGTGCTATTTTTACAATTTTTGTGCATATGACGAGAGGTTGAATTTGAAATTCCGTATGCATATAATGCATTATTAACCTAAGAGCTAAATATTTTATTACACCCGCATATCACGATTAATAGCATTTATGTTTAGACAAAAAGTTTAATGCAACAGGTGGGACATAATAATGCTTTGCGGATATAATGTACATATACACCTTCAATAATACAATACATATAATATTCTCGCGTAATTGCTCTTCCAAGTCATTTTTTCTTTTTTCATTTACTTAATCGATCTCTAACTATTATAATTTCTGTTTTCTTGCATAAAAAATATCGATAGAAATTGATGAATTGAAAATACGGATCCATCAGAAATTTGGGCTTGATTAAACGCAGGGATAGATTATTGCAAATCCTGTTATATCGGCGAAAATGATTATTATGCAATCGTGCGATTTGAATAACAATTCCGGGGCTGCAAATACAAAACGAGCGACAAGCGAATTTCGCGATATAGACACATACATAGGGAGGAGGAGGCCTCTTATTCTCACGGATAATCGAATATCGGTCCGGAGATTCGTGCGCGCGCACACACCATTGAACGAGATGGTAAAAGACGGAGATTCTGTGGGAATCTTGGCATGCAGCACACAGCCCCTATCTTCGTGCAATCGGTATCACTCGCTGCAAAATCAATTCGGCCGCACTTCGGCTCATGGAAAATGAAATATCCGCGCGCGACGCGTATCTTTCGATCCGCTTGTCTTCGCGCACGTTCAAACTTTCATTGGCCTTTATATATATATATATATATATATATATATATATATATATATATATATATATATATATGTGTGTGTATGTGCAGGATTCAATGAAGCTGCATTCGCGCTTATTCGTCCGCGTATAATGGCATATATAAGAGATATGAAAGTGATAAATCACCATCTTGTGCATCGGAAATGTAAAGATCTTGAAAAGAAATAATATACATGGAGAGAATTTTCTCTTAGAATTTACCCTGAAAATCATGGTAATCGTGGGATAATAATATGATGTTGGAAAAATTTTATAAGAGTTTCTCTGATTAATATTTATTGTGGTAGATATTAATATTTTTATTGTGGTAAATATTAATTAGAAAAACTTGTATAAAATTCTTCCAACACCATGATTTTCAGGGTAAATTTTAAGAGAAAATTCTCTCTGTGTATGCAAAAATATATCTATCATAAAATAAATGTTGAATTTAATTAATACATTAAATTAAATTTTACTTATAATAAAATGATTTTTTTGTACAATATAAAAAAATAGTTCAGAAATGGTAATTTCAAAATATATTTGATACTTCTTTTAGATTTTTTCTTGTGGAATTTTATATTTCGCGAAGAAACAAGAAATATATACAGGTATATATATATATCTGATTTTCACTTGGTAGCGATACTACTTTCTTCTACAACTTACAAGACGAAATATAGTCCGAACATTCCAACGTATTGATATTTACAGAGTGTAACACAACGATCGCTTATATATTGCAATTTATGCATACAGCTATATAGTAACATATTCAAAAGATGCACGTTCGTCTAACACGCATAATGCGTCGATCGATGCACGTCAATGCATCACTAATATATGTATGCGTTCAACGACATAGAAACTTATTCAACCGCAACGACAGCGATAAAACAATCGATAAAAGAAGTCGAAAATGTTCGAGAATTGAACGAGATATTCGATATTTTTCTACTATTATTTTTATTGGCCACGATATGTGTGCACGTTTGTGTGTTTACGCTATATAACATTGTACTTTGTAAAAGAAAAAAAAGTTACAGTTCGAAAGAATTCTTGTAAGAAAACAATAATAAATAAACTATGATAAATTAAAAAATTTTTAATTTGAAAAATAGATTTTAATTTGTTATTCCATCGAGCAAATTTAACATGAAATATAATCCTATTTGTTATCTCTTAACTTATAAAGTTACAATGGCCACACCCACTTTGAATGTAATATATGACGAACATTTGATCACTGACAATGTTGAGTGCAATAGAATAGAGGTGTTCCTTTTTAAATTAAATTTGACGAAATATAACTTATTCTTGAATTAAAAACAATACTTATATTTTATAATTTAAGGATTTTATTGTAGTAAAAAAAATAACAATGTCATAGAGTGACACACATATTCCCTAATTCATCTAGACATATTAAATCCGATTAAGGATGATAAATCATCATTTTATAAAGAATATTTGACAAGTTTGCACATTGTAATTTTGCGTCCCAAGACTTTCGCACAGCCAATAAGAAATGTTTCTATAGACTTGATATAGAAAAGTGTAGAAAGGGAGAAAAGAGGCAAACTCTTACTGACTAAGAAATCCGGCTTTTCTATTCCGACGTCTTAAACGATTTTCCTTTCGGAAAACCATTCCTTGGTCCGACTAATGAAGACGGACTGCGACGATTGCGGGTTAATAAAATCAAGATATACGGAAGAGAGAAACGGAAGAAGCGCATTGCCGAGTACATAGAAAACAAAACGCGGACGTTCGTAATCGTTCGATCGGGGACTGCAAAAGGGCCGAGAGGTGAAAGAACAGGCGGCATAGGGTATAAAAGTAGGTTGATCGCAGAAGAGGGAGATGGAGAAAAAGGTATAAGGCGGGAGAGAGGTCGTCTCGCAAGTAGGTCGCATCTCACTGGCTCGATATCGTCGAATCGCTCTCTTTTGTGTCCTCCGTTAAATTGGGTTACGGGAGTGCTGTCTCTTCTCGGAAAAAAGTGCCCTTGGTGTCCATGATTACAAAGGAGACACCCTTATAATCATTAGGCGTCATCCGCGTAGGATGACTGATGACACCTCAAATTACCAATCTCTCTCTCTCTCTCTCTCTCTCTCTCTCTCTCTCTCTCTCTCTCTCTCTCTCTCTCTCTCTCTCTCTCTCTCTCTCTCTCTCTCTCTCTCTCTCTCTCTCTCTCTCTCTCTCTCTCTCTCTCCCTCTTCCCCTCTCTCTCTCTCTCCCTCTCCCTCTCCCTCTCCCTCTCCCTCTCCCTCTCTCTCTCTCTCTCTCTCTCTCTCTCTCTCTTTATCATCGTGACACATTGAGAAATTGCATATCTCATTTTAATATGACGAGTGTATTTTCGAAAAGTCTATTGTGGAGAGCGAGAAAGTTATCGATCGCAATTAGATCTGGAATATTATACCATTGTACAGGTTTTTAATATGAATTTCATTAGTCAAAATGTCAAATTAAATTAAATGAAGTAACTTTTTAACTTTTTTTTATTCGATCCATATAGTTATGAGATTTCCAATAGATGAGTTTTCTAACTTTTATGCTTGTTCAATATTAAAGAAACGTTCTCTTAAAATTCCTAGAAAAATGTCTTAAATACATGTATAAATAAAAATAGAGACACATCAAACTACTTTTGAATTTCTAATTACACTTGTGTATTTAATTGCAACAAAATTTGTTCAGATCTTTATAAAAAAGTAATAATTTGCCTCAGAAATATTATAGTGGATTCTTCTCGATATATAATAATAAATACCTCCACCTCGATATTATAATCAATGTGTAATAATTGAAAAAGCTGCGAAAGATTGTGAATCGATGCAAAGAGGGAGAAAATAGTTTTCCACGAACTTCAGACTTGCCTACGAGTGCAATCCTGACGGACGCAGAGCAACAATGCCGGAGAATCTATGGCACTCGAAACTGCCGGCTGCCACGTCGGAAGATTTGCTCTGCATTTGCGACGATCTGGCGATTCTCGACGGCGCGTTGCGATATGCATTCATCTAGCAAGGGTATGTAGTTATACAATAGAAGGATTGAATAACGAAGAAGCGCGCGAATCTGACTTCGCATACGAGATGTAGCGTCTTAGATCTACATAAATGTGTACCCTTCGATTATATTAATTTTGCACGTAAAACGCAGATAAAATAAAATGCATAAAAATAACTTAATGTATTTTTCATTGTTAGAACAAATGTTTTTTTTTATCAAAGTATTAAGGAAAGAAGATAAAGATTATCGCTGAAGAAATACACGACACACGCGCGTATTTTATTGAAGGTACAAAGTGAAGAAAATATTCCTTTATCTTGAAAGAATATCTTTCGAGAGAAAGCGAAGATCAAAGGAATTCTTTTTTGAATTGTTCTAAAAGCATGTCACGCCGAGGGTGTTGAATGAATATAAATCGCCAGATGAGAGAAGCATGCAAGGAAAAACGATAAAATGCCGGAAGCCGACAACTTGAAGTTTCCAAACCACGATGGTGCTTACGTCGAACGTCATTTAGAGTTGTAGTTTCTCTCACGCAAATAGAAGTTTGGTACTTTTACTAGAAGCTCTGATACTCGACAGCTGCACGTAAGCGGAATGAAAACGAAAAGGAAAGAGAAGATTAACGAAAAGAATCTCAAATCTGCCGAAAATATACCTATATACGTTTCGATTCTTTGCCTCTGGACTATCGTGCAATATTTCAACATTAAATTTTTAATAAACCGTTCCGTTGTAAAAGATGAATCAAATAAAAATTTTAATTTATTATTTTATATTCACTTATTACTAATTTTTAATTCATCATTCCCTATACAAAATTACATAAAAAAATGTCACACTTTCTATATATAATTATATTACAATATATAATTTCTACAAACAAGATTCTAAACTTGTTTATATGTAAATATTAAAAAAATCGCAAATGTTCCTCCTCTTATAACTTTATAAATTCCTTTGCAAATGTTTTGATTTATCAGTTAATGTTCATAAATTTATATTTTTGCGTAAACTTTTACGCAGCAAACTATATCTTAAAAAAACCATATTTTTGTTCGATCTTTAGACTTCTTTGCCGGAATTGATTTTACTCTGCGACTGTGAAATCGTCGAATCGATCGATTGAATCGCATGTCGCAATAATAATAACATACATACTCGTTATAAAATTCCTACCGGGATAATTCGTGCCTCGAAATTGGTCGCTTCGCCTCTCGGCGGCCAACCGCGAGACTCGCAGCCACTCGCATTCGATCGATAGGTCGTTGCATTCCGTGTGCAAGGCGTTCGTTTCGCGGCCGATGCAATTGCGCATACACAAGCGTCCTAATCGGCAGTTCGTGCAGCTCGATTCTCGGCCACGAATGATTGCACGAAATCAAGGCACGGGACTAATTTGCACGGGCGACTTCGGTATACGCGCGATAATCCGACAACTCAAAAGCAAAGCCCGACAATCCCCTTAATAATAATTAAATGCCGCTCTCGTGATCGATCGGATTATTTTCAACTATTGCCGAGGAAATTCATAATACATGCCAGAGTCTGCTTTCGCTGAAATATCAGTATTGCGTGAAGAGAAAGCATTAAAGCAATGCTAAGAGAAAAAAAAACGATTCCAACCCCATCGAAGAAGCTGCTCCTGAAATATCTTTCGAGGGGGTGTTTCTCTTTATATCTTGTATCTTCTATATAAGATTTTACAAATAAGATTTTTTTATATATGTATAAGAATGATTGTATATAAACATAATATAAATTTAAAAATATGAGAGAAAAGTATCTTCCGAAACTATTTTAAATTCAGCTTCTTCGATGTGATTACCATAAAATTGCTTTTTAACGTTTACAGTTGTTGAAATATAAAATAATATTAATATACAAAATTTATATATTCCAATATATGTATATCGTACATTATAGATGATAAGAAAAAGAATTTGTTTTTTCTCTATCCTGATTTGCAATTTACTATCTTTAGTAGGACAAAATTTTAAAATTTTAAATGAATATAGGAAAGAATTGATTTGAAATACAATTATAGATAATTAATTATATTTATTTTCTGAAGAGAAGCATATTTTCTCTATCTCTCATTTACTGCAATAGTTAATTAAAACATATTATAATATTTTAGAAAAAATATAAAGAAGTCAAATAAATATATTTGACGTTTATTAAGTATATAATACACATATAAGCAATATACGAAACATAAGACGACCAATACCATGGGGATCACTTCATTTTCTTCTACTTTCAACCCGCATCGCATACCATGACGTCCAACTGTTCAATTGAAAATCCCAATATGTCGACCCTCATCGACACTACCGACGTATTCTAGGGCTTCCCTTTGTCATTCCGGTGTGTTCTAGAATTCGAAGGACCCCCGCACATGCATTTCCCCCATCCCTTTCTCTGTGACCCAATAAGATGAACGGATTATAATGGAAAAGATTCAACGCTTATAACACCGTTCCAGATTAAGACAGAAATTAAGTAACGATAAAATTAATAAAGTCGCCAGTGATGAGTAAAACCATACAAATTTATTGAAATTTTGACCTAACTAGCCAGTACACTTTAATTAGAAACACTACGTTTCGACCCTTAGGTACGGGTCCTTTTCAAGTGTAACTTTCAAGATGTTGATTCGACAGCAGTAAAATTACTAATGTTAAACCGGAAGAGACAAGTAAATCAATTTAAATCAAACGTTAAAAACACACAGAAATTAAGATTGTTTTCTGTTGTTGAATTCTATAACATTTCGATTGTATAATAATATAGCGTTAAATTAATTTGTCGATTTTGTCGAAAAATTGTGATGCCTTATTTCGTGCTTTTTCATCGCGGATAATTTATATATAAAGTACCTCTTTTTATTTATAATAAAGTTTGAACGAAAACTATGTGACGAATCTCAGTCTCGAGTTCACTTCATACAACTCTTAAATGTTACTCCGTTGTAAAGTCCTTTGTATTAAGTTCGGAATGAATGGAGAATGAAAGCTCTAATTTTGTCTAGGAACAATCTCTTGTGCATCCCGTGAACATCGCACGATCCGCTTAGGAATATCCGACGGAAATTTATTTTAGCGCGTCGGCATTAACAGGCGCATCCTACGTGCAACAGGTGATTACATGCGTTCGGCAAATATCGTTCAATTAAACGTCACCGTATACCACCTGACTCTCGACACGATGACACAATTTTGATTACGCATTGTAATTTTAAACGTTTCCGACAAGCAAAAATAATACGCGCAATAATCCGAAGCTTCAGTATACTTGACGCAGAATCAATCGTAATAAAATGTCAATAATGTTAGAATCATTTTTTTTTCTCTTCTCTACTTTTGATTATTTCTAATTTTATCATAAAAAAAATAATATATAGAATGACGTGGTGCCAGAATGTAACAATTGTATTAGATATGAATAAAAATATAATATAATTTATAAACTACTAGTTTTTCTTTGAATCATTATATCCGTATACACGTACGAGAGAAGCTTATTTAATTGGAGGATTTAATTAACGCCCGGAATACTAATTTTACGAGGGAAAAAGGGATTACGGTTGTTCGAATCTTATAATATTTTCCAAGGCAATTTGGATTGTGTGCATCGACAGTAATTTAATCCAATTTTCATAGACTCGTGTTCTCTTGAAAATATATTTGATGCGCATATAGAGAAAAGAGAGACTATTGCTCGGTAAATTTGATCTGCCATCTTACATTTAACTTTTAGATTTTAATTCAGAGTCCAACCTAGATTTAAATACGACTCGAATGGCATTTATAAAAGTCGCGCAGAGCGTTTCAATCGAAAAATGCAGTATTAACAAAACGAAATTGAAATATCTCCCGGCAGTGAATCAATGAAACTTTCATGATGTCTACTAATTCGCAATCATATGACTTTCATATTATGCTGATAGTACGAATTTTTGGATATTATTATTGGTTTCACCAGAATTTCAAATAGTTGAAGTTGTAAAATGTCCACGAGTCCATTTGTTTCAATACTAAAACGTTACATTATTTCAATTAAAAATATAAATATACAAGAATATAACATTATTTCATATTTAAAAGCAAAATATTTCGACAATAGTATATTAAAAGGATCAATTTTATGAATAATAGCAAAAATGGTAATTTTTTTAGACTGCTATAAATTTATTATTTCTTTCCAAACAAAAATGGGTCAGTGCTCTCGTTAATAAGATGCTGAAAATGCTTCGCGTCTAATCCTCTTTGGAGGTAACTGTAAGTAGATAAACTCTGCCACTAGTCGACCTCGCACAGAATGCAGGGGTATGAGCGAGAATCACGCGTGCCCGAGCTGTTAAGGTAAGCGTGAAGGGAAGTATTTCTTAATTAGTGACAGCCTTTCGAACAAGGCTATCTCGAGGTGTCTCGAGGTGAGTCGAGCCGCTCCCTCGAAGCCGTGCCTCTCACGGCTCGCTCGTAGATCACGATTTGCCCTAAGTGCCTTAAGTTCCACGTCGACGTCGCGGCGTCGATAAATCGTCGATAAATGATCGTAAACGGCTCTTGATATAAGCCAGTACCAACGGGTAAATTGACGGGAAGCTCAAGAGCCTATTGTATGGACGTATATATACTTAACCCTCAGTGACCACTCATTTTTGGCCACCCTATTTTACCACTCATGGGTTAGAGTAACCCAGAGTCTTCTTTTGTTTATATTTCTGGATCTGATGAAGCTATTTTAAAGTATTTTTTTTTCAATCGATACGCCAGACAGTAAGAAAAAAGCATATATCGGTACAAATGTCACCAGATTTCTACGACTCGAGATATTTGAGAAAAAATGAAAAGTGATCTTCTAAAATTTCGAAAAAATCATTTTTGATATGGGTTAACGTAACCCAGAGAGGTAACTGAGGGTTAAATAACACGTGTTAATAATATATAGACCTAATATTATGAAAAAGTGATGCATTCAAAGTCTAAAATATTTTTCATTATACAATTCAAATCTGCATTATTATATATTGAAAATAAAATTTGTTATAACTAAATTTTTCAATTAATATATCATTATATTAATATATCTTATATACTAATATATGTTCAATTATTTGAGTTGGAAATCCATTGCTTAATTTATAACAATTATTCTGGAAACTCTTATGTTCTCTCTCATATTCAAACTTTTGACACATATCGTAATGTAGAAGAGAAAATATATATGACAAATGTTATACATAAAAGTAATTAGATCAGCGCGACTAGAATTCCTGAACTCTTATATGTAAAGCTCTTCTCGATGGAAGTCTGTCTTTATTTTGATTAAAGTCAAAGGTTCCCATGTCAATCTCGCATTCCTAAATACTTTCATTATTTAGATCACGCAAGAGTACGCGGACAAAAATATTTTCATGAATATTATTTCACCCGGTTCTCTCGCTCTCGACACAGCTTCTACCGCGAATGTTTGCATTCGTTGCATTTTAATGTCACTGTGAATCTCAACATAAACGACGAGATTGAGGCCGCCGATATCGACCGCAATTTTTACTCATTGTCAGATGTAAATACCGTCTATTTAGATCTATGAGAGCAATGTGGAAATATATCGACCGATTACGTATATGCATTATACAAAATATCTTGAATCTTGACAAGCTTGAAGCAATAATATTTTCTTAGCAAAATTTTATATAAAAGACTATTCTATTTTTTTTAATAATAAACGATATAATTCTTTCAGCATGTTCAATTTGCGATATAAACTATTTTGATAACAGACACATTTAACAAATAATTATATACCTCTTTCAAAAACGCGAATATGAGAGAGAATATAAAAACTTTCAGAGTAATTATTATAAATTAAGCAATAGATTTTCAACTCAAAAATTTCGTTAAAATTCTTTATCTTGATACAGATTATATATAATGCGGATTTGAATTATAATGAAAAATTTATAATGATATTCCTAGTAAAAAATTCCTATGTATTAAAAAATGTAAGGATATGCTTATTTTTTTTGAAATTTCTACAAGTACAGGAGAATGAATTTTATGCAAGTATCGCGTTTTTCATTGTCACGAATAAACATAGAGATTTGTTTCGCGTGTCTCTACAATATCGAAATTGAAATTCATTGAAAGTACATTGATTTCAGCGCTCGATACAAAGCGCTGTTTGATATAACGGTAAGAATAAATGTTACATGTGATTTTCCAATTTCGCGCATTTCAACATCACTCGCCGCAGGTCGGCCTGTTTATCGGATTTATTTTCGCGGGATATGCTTGAACGATTACATGCCAATTTTGTATATTCCCATTGTCGCGGATTATGAAAGAAAAAAAAGAAGAAAAAGAACATCATATCGTTCGCGACGATAAAAAAAGAGAAATTGGATTTTTTGCCTCTCATGGACGATCAATAGCAAATATAGTATTTTCTGAGACATATAATTTGTTTTTCACGATGCAAACGGTTATTAATTTTTCTTTTTTTTAACTTACAATTAAAATTATTATAAATAATTCCGCCCGTGATCCATTTAGCACTAGTTAAACGAACAATTATTTTAAACTTTTGTTTTTAATATTAAAAAAATTTATATAACTTCTACAATATTATATATAGCTAAAAAAGTTATTCTATAATCCTTTTATCTATGTATATATTAAAAGAATTTATTTTAAAATATATTGATACGCTAAATATAGTGCCATTATATCCATTTAATCGATATATTCGATCACACTGCTTATTAGAAACATGTAAAAGTTTGGAATCTATCAGCCTCCGTGGCGCAATGGGTTAGCGCGTTCGGCTGTTAACCGAAAGGTTGGTGGTTCAAGCCCACCCGGGGGCGAGAGATTTCTTCTCTTCTTTTTGTACTACAGCAATTATAAATCGTGTAACAATTATTGTTCTTGAAAAAATTCACAAGCGAATTGCAACAATTTTTTTTTATAATTATGATCAATATTAATCGATTACGACACAGAGACTCACGAAAAAATTGTTTTTATTTATAAAAAAAAAATATATTTCTTATTTTATATATGCTTATTTTTTAATATTAATATCTTTATTTTTTTTTATTAACCTAAAAAGTCGAGAAAAAATAACGAAATATTACATTACTATTTTTAATATATTTATCGTTGAAAGAGATCGATATATGTACGTATGGACGTTAGAGATATTATTCTTTCGTCGTTAGTTCTTTGTCAAAATATTTCACTAAAAATGCAATGATTCAGCGTAGTCAGCATATCAGAAGAGCTCATGAAATATTTACGCGAACGGATCGAACTTTGCAAAACCTAGTCGTGTCTTGATCACAAGCACGTGCACATAAAATACACTACAGAACATACATTCTCTACGAGTACATTCATATAAAGAATGCAATATAGTTTGACCAATTCCTCACTAGATGTCGCAGAGGCCTGAGCTAAACTCGTAAGTAAAATTCACTCAGCGTAGTATATAGAAGATCGAGAAAGGTGAAGAAGCTGGTCATCAGTAAGGATATTACTGATCAACACAGCATGTGATGAGTTACCGGAGATGATCCATGATTAAACTCCACCCTGCAATCGTATAATCGCAAGTACGATTGTCAGGAATTCTGATGCTGTCCTGACCCTGATGACCTTTTTTTCATACACTCTAATAAAATACTTGAAAAAAAAAAAAATAAAGTGTACATTTTTGCGATAAAAGTAATTTTATTTTAAAATAATTAGTGAATTTTTCTTTGCACTCTTTATTCATATTTAAGATGCATATTTGTTAAAAAAAAACTTTGACTCAGTAAAATTAAATGTAGAAAATAAATTACGCAAAAATGTATAAGATATTAGCAAGTGTGTAGCAATTTATATCATTAATTGGTTTTATAATAACGATGTTTTAATGTTAAATAACGAGTATGCACGTGCAGTGCCAAAAATTGCATTACGTCATTAAACATGCATGCAATTTTTAATCAAACCTTTGAACAATTAATCAAAATCGCGGCATTTATTGAGGATTTTCATAATAAATTACAAACGTGTGAAATTGCTATTAATATGCGAATTATATTTTTCTCGCATAAATATATTTAGCAAATTTCTCAAATATAACAGTCGTATGATCGTATTGTGATTGTAATCGCTACTTCGGTCATTTTAAGATATTGAATTTTTCTCGTAATATCGAGGGAACTGCGTTCGACAGCGAAATCACGTTATCGTGAAACCAACGCAATGCATGCAGTTGCATGGCAGTTCGGTTAACCAAAACTCATTAGAGGCCAACGTCGGGTGCGTCACGTGTCCGGAACACGCGACATGTTCGACGGTTATCGCACGAAACGAAAAGCGAAACAGAAACTAAAGACAATGGGGCGAGAAAATTCACGTGTTTCTCTCATTCACAAACGAAAGTTAGAAGACTCGAAGAAAAAGGCTCCTCGATACAACTATGAAAAAAAAGATTCCCAGTCGTAGATGAATAGTCGCCGGACTCTGTTGCATGTGCAACATTTTGATAACAAGTGCAGCGATAAATTTTATATTCGCCCAAAAGTTACATATTCAAACAGTGGAGTTTCAAGCGGTCACGTTTTATGCGATATCCTAGTAAACAAAACATCTATCCATATTTTAATATTAATGAGATTTTATTTTATTTTTTTTTGTACGCAATTCTATAGCTTGATTAAGAGCTTGAACTGTAAAAATGAATAAAAATTAAAGTTTGAAATAAAAATGAGAATAAATATCAATAAATTTAAGATAAATAAAATGTATATCTTTTTATCCATTAATTCCTATAGTTTCTTTTCTCAATTTTTTGCCAAACAAAATCATTTTTTTTCCGCGAACATATCTTTTGGACGAAGAATCCCTTTTCTCGTGGCCCTTTCGAGTTGCAACAAAAACGAAAAGCCTAGCATTTCACAATGGAATCGACTGCCTATCAATGTAAACTCCCGATCGTTCGACAAACTTCATTTTGGGATTCCGCGCGTTTGATCTGGCGCGAGTCAAAAGACTGGAATGGCAAAGGGAATAACGAGTCGATGAAGAGAGATAAAAGGAAACGAACGAGGAAACTAATTACCTGTGAAGCCGAGTCTAGACCAAAAGAACGAATAAGAACGAGTATCACCGAATATCAATGAGAAACATTATTTAATTAAAAAATTTTATAATTATTTTTTAAATTAAACACACTAAAAAAATTAATAAGTTTTAATGAATTTAAAAAATTAATCAAAACGATTGCGTGGAAAAACTGGTGATAGAACGGAGATTAAAAAAAAAAAAAAACAAGGTAAAAAAAGAAGGGATCAAGCGTTCAAGTACTCTTGAAATTTTCATTGTGTGCATAGTCGAAAAATGGCAAAGTAGGACGACGGAAGTATTTAAAAAAAAAAAAAAAGTGAAAATACATAGGGGTTGTAATTCTATATCCGTTTTTCTCTCTCGTCCCCTCGGGACCATAATTCTCCGCTTTCCGCGAAAATCTCACCTCGGAGCGTCGCTCGAGCGAAAGTTTAGTTAACTCTCCGCGATCTTTCCTTTGTTCACAATACTTATTCTTTCAGTATTCTCCAGTTGCGAGAGCACCGTTTGCGTTTCATCTATCTCACGTATCCGGCTTCGAGTCGGTATTACGTTTATCGGATGTTTCGGGAGGAAAAAAAAGGATACACGAAAGGGAGAGACTTTCTCGGAAGTGTTCGATTTCAAAGTTAAACCGTTTGGTTTACGTATTACCACACAAAGACTGCCAATTTTCTCTTTCTCTTTGCCGAATAGCCCGGCAAAGCTTTCAGCCACTTTTCCACCCTTTTGCCAAGCCGAGAGAGAGAGAGAGAGAGAGAGAGAGAGAGAGAGAGAGAATCCCTTCTTCTCTCTCCTTCGGTACCATACTTAAAATCGTCGGCGCAGCCTCTTTAGCCGCGGCTGAAGCTTACTGATAGGCTTCTCGAACTCTGGCTCGATTACTCCGATCTTCTTTGTCGCACGATAATGACTTTCTACCTTCGTCTTCTTACTGGGAGGCTCACATACGTGCGGCGTCTCCACGGACACTGTTCTTTCTCCCTCTAGGAATTTTTTAGCATCTACTTCCCGAGTAACCCAATTCCTTCCGAAGATCGTCGTCATGGACGACGGATTTCCACTTCGCGACTTAGCGCGCCCTAGTTTCGATCTCGTGTTTTCCCTCGTCCATCGTTGTTATGTTATGTCAGGAGATTGCATGGATTAAAGATTTAGTCAATGATCAGCGAGGATTGCATGTTTGAGAAAATGATATATAATAAGCTGTGTATTCTACATTGCAATGATTTTTGTAGTACCAAAAATATTCGATTTGATCAATAAATTCATCTATAAAACCTGTTTATGTCAAAATTCATGCATTCACGAAATTGAGTTAATAAATAGCGTGTATTTAATTACGAAAATAAAGAGCGATAAGATTAGCGAGAACATTCTCAAATACTCTCGATTGCTCCAGGGCTTTGTGGAAACTTTGAACCTTTTTGTGGGAAACTTTCCTAGGCTCGCCGGAAATATTATTAGAGCCGTTTTCATCAACGCGGGTTCTCGCTATAGAATTTTTTCTGAAAAGTTAGAGAACCAGAGTATAACACGATTTGGATGAGGGAAAGACTGCTGTGGCATTACGAGAGTATAAGCGTTACGTGAGATCCTAAAAGGCTAGGGCGGTGTTCTTGAACGAAAGCCACGACGCGCTGATAAATTGAGTTTTAGACCCCGCTAGCTGTGTCCTTCCATTTCCTTCCATTTCGATGGATTTTTCCCACGGGTCAATGGAACGACTCTTCCTGTGGGATATCAACGTTGCCTATCGCAAAGGGACAACCGATGATCACTTTTCCCAGCATCGTTCAGTAAATCATAGTGTTAAATGGAACATGATGAAACGTAACGACTTGCTTTCATCTTTAACAATAAGTCGTCTAATATATAATGTTGTAAAAATGGAATAGCAGGGTGTCCAGCAGACTCGATGCAAAAAATTCCCTGATTTTTTCAGATTTTCCAAGACCCGAAATTCATTTTTTCCCCGACTTTTTAGTATTTTTTCCAAATATATAATTTGCACATATCTATATGATAAATCGTTAAATTAAATGTTAAATCATGAAATCCTTGAGATATTTTTGTCGACGATGAAAAGGTTCGGAAGTTAAAACAAAAATTAAATCGATTATACAATCTGCATTAAGTACGATAATCGAAACAAACATGTCATTATAAACTATTTAAATAATCGCCTTTTTTTATTTATATTATATCAAAGTTTTTCGATTTGTCTCTATCAAACACATTGAAATAAAATAACACGACGATGAAAATATAAATTAACGAACACGCCGTAGATGAATCGATTTTTACCAACATAGAAAATTAGCGTGCTGCGGGAGTCAAGGAAAAGTTTATATTTATTTAATAAAAAATTTCCAATTATTGAGACAAATGTAGAATAATGTGAAAAAATCCAGATAAATAGTAAAATTCCCTGACAATGCCCGGTTTTCTAGATTTCCCTGACCGCTATAGACACCCTGTTAAAAAAATATTTGCAAGTCTGAAATCTTATATTCTTCGAATCAATCACTTGTTGCAAAATATAACACGGGAAATATAATTTGAAAATATAAATTTTTAAAAATAAAGCAGGAAGTAAAAACTGAAGTTGTGATTGAGAATATGTTTCATCGAAATCTCATATTAAGTAATGACACCAATAGAATCGATTTAATAAAAATTTGTTTTCTTTTTGCGAATGATATATCAATCGAAAAATTCTATCAGAGAAAGAAAATTGTGGAAAATATAAATGCGTTATAATTATTAACAAGATTAATTTACAAAAATAATACAAGCATAATATTTTTACGCAAAAAATATGAATATATACCCGTGTTAATTTTGTAAATTGATAGTGTAATTAATGCATTGATATCTTTCAGAATGTTCTTTCTACGCTGGAATTTTTCGCGATTAATGTACTCTCCGCAAAAAGACATCTGATAATTAAATCAATTCAAATGTCGCCATTATTTCGTTACGACAAAAGCACGTTCATTTTTCTTCGCGGTCTCGAGGGAACTAATAAAATCTCCAGTGCGGACACCGCAAAGTCGGGGTCTATGGTTCCGATCTGAAAGAGTCACGCCCCGTTTGCGATTACGAGCGGAGTCACTTTATCTTATTCTATGCAGCCGACTAGATGGCAGTCATCAAGACATACAAGTTTGCCTCGTAGCGTGATAACAAGATGAACTTTCGGCCGCTATGCCAGATAGTTGGAGTGATACATGGATCATTAGAGGGTCGGGCCGCTCGTTATCGTCCTCGGTTATCATCGGCTCGCTCTGATAATTCAGCTCTGTGCAAACCTGAGCGCTCGTCGCGATCAAGCGTACGGAAATTTCGCGAAGAGTAATCGAGAAGATGGGTTTGCCTAGTGGTATCGCATATATATGGTGGTGGAAAATTTTCATCTTTGTCTGAAATATATCCCTTTACAAGCGAACTTGCGAACAAAACTCGTCTACAGATCTCGACTCTCTCAACTGTTGTTAAATGTTTCATGTACCACGTAAATTTCAGATCTCTCCAATTACCCGATGAAGTGGATATTCACTCCAAGTATCTTGATATACACCACAAGAGCTCATCATATAAGTTATAATAAGGCTTAAAAATTTATAATTTACCATTTAAAAAATCTGTTAAAAATATAAATATATAAAAATATATATGCGACCAAAAATATTCGAATGATTTCATGTAAAAAGCAAATTAGGAAAACACAATAATAAGAGCAGATAATTTGCAGTATTTTTCTAATTATTCTTTTAAAACTGTAAAGAAAGTTTCTTTCATTTATCAATCGTAATAAAGTTTTGTGAATGTCGAAACTTTGGTCGGTTCGTTCAAAAACTCTGCAAAACCCCATTATGATGAATAAATGTTCCCGATACGGAGATTAATTACTCTCAAGACGTGCAAAAGTTCTTTTCAAGTTTTTTTTTTCATCGAGATCAGATCATCAAAATTTTCTAAAACATTTGTGGAATGTAATTAAATTTTCCTCACTTAATTTCAAGTAGTTCTGTTTTTTTGCATTTTTTATTTCAAGAGAATCTCGATTCAATTATAATATTTCCACAAAATATAATATGTATATAAATTAAATATATAAAAGATTGATATTAAACTTAATTAAGACATGCATATTAAAATATTGCAACAGCTGAGAGAGTCTTCGACACGTTCCCTAATGAAGAAGATCCCAAATCGACTGCGGGGTCTTTCATTGGAATAAGGCAGAGAATATTTTGGAGATACCCCACTCTGTGTACTGTTATTCGTGGAAAGTCAATTGTGCAATTTACATGCATAATTCATCGAACGGTACTTCGCAGCTGTGCTCTCTTTTTCAGCGGAAACAGCTCTCAAAACTCTCCGAGAAGAGCGAAAAGTGCCGTTCCCATCCTCAATCTTTTAGGTTTCATTTTTTTTTTAAGGAGAGAAACGGGGAAACAAATCGGCCGCCGAGTAGACAAAGTGTACGATGTTGCCAGCCGCCGTGTTTTCGCGTTTCACAACTTTCGTAGCGCCATTTCGTCCGATGAAACTTCAACGGGATTTTCATAAAGCCGAACGTGTAGGGTCGCGAACAAGCCGGTGATTCGCGAGCGGTTAGGAAAGGGCAGAAGGATGAAAGCAGCGAAATGGAAGGGAAACTTTGCTATCCACGTCGTGAAAACTCACGGCATGAGTTATCTCCTTCTTCTCTCGACCTCGGCCGCGATTTGCCCGAGGAATCGCAAAAATCTTCGGAACTATGATCAATCTACCAAGTTTGTGTATCGTTAGCGAGAAGGTTCAAGTATTTAAGGGTTCGAGTATTTAATAGATATTTTTCTCGTAAATTTCTCGAGCATGCGACAACTTAAATAAACGCGCAAATCACATTAAATATAAATTTTAATATTTAAGTAAAGGTTTAAATCACTTTTCGTCGACTCTCCGAAAACGGCGGGACAACGATATAATATATCTTTACTTCATCCCTCCGAATGACTTTTACAACACACAGTATAAAGGATGTAATATTGCGCTCTGACAATATAGATTGCGGTTTATTTCTGCGGAAAACACTGAATCAAGACTTTTGCAGACGCGCGAAAAAAATGACTATACATAATAAGTTCAAGTGGATTCATCAAAATTCACTTTCTTGAATGGGATAATTTTGTAAGGAGCGATATACGCGGAAACTGGCAAGGAGAACCAGAAGATACGATTATTTTACAGTTTCGCAGTCTCTCCGATAGTTTTCTCGGTTATTTTTCTTCGGTTATTTAGCTCTCGACATTGAATGCAATAGTAGGATAAATAATGCGAATAGAAAATCGATGGTAAAGAAGGGGTTTCGGATAATAGTGTGAATAGCACCTGCGATCCGCGGGATCCAGGCGCCATCCATCTACGTCGTCGAGGACAACTCGTTCAGCATATCAATCGTCGCCCCGGTCGTGACGAATGGCACAACGAGCCGAAAAATATGGCCTCTTTATCATTCACTCGTCTTTTCTTCCTTTTTATTTTCTCCCGCCTTTTCTTTCTTTCCCGCCGCGTGATAGATAAATAGACAAACGACGCCGTCACCGAACGCTGACGACTAAAACGAGCCATTTCAAAGTATTCCTCAGCGCAAAAAGGCTATCGAAGAAAACATATCGCGTGATCAATCGAAATATTTTCTAAAATTTAACGAGAAAGAATGAGAGAGAAATTTTTTAAAATCTAACCGGATAAAATTATTAAATAAAATTAATTAATAAATTAATAAAATGTAAAATATATTTAAATATGTAATATATTTATAAAATAAATCATTAAATTTTTAAATCCGATGAAATTATTGTTTCTAAATGAATTTAACAAATGAGGAAAAAAAAAGATAAAGCTGTAGAATAACTTTATATATCTATACACACGGATTTCAAGATCGATTAGTATATCGTACGCTCTGCGCATTGCATTGTTTTCATTACAATTTCTTCAATTATCTCAAGCGGTTAATATACTGTTATTCGTGCACAGAGAGAAAGAGAGAGAGAGAGATAATCGATTTGCTTGGAAAGCATATCATATTCGAGTTATCGTTCTCGTGACGATTCCTGTTTCGGTTTCCAATTTTCTTTCTGTCGTGTCGAATCTGGAACACGCTCTTCTTTCGATCGTTCATAAAGTTTCAATAAAATTCATCCAGAAACGAATGGCTAACTAAACGAACGAATGGCTCTCTCTCTCTCTCTCTCTCTCTCTTCCTCTTCTTCATCACCCGAAACAAATTACCTCTGTGTAGACGTTCGAACTACCGAAAGCTATTACGCGGCTTCACCGGTGGAAATTTCCGACGAAATGTAGACCTAAACGGCTCGATTTTCCGCAAATAGGAGGGACACAGTCAGCCAACCATGCACTGAATCGTCGCTTTAACTCGCACGTTTAACGAAGCGGTACGAGTCTCATCTTCACGACGATAAGAATATTCGATAAAGCAGCATCACGAGCAATACGAAGAGTTTCGGGAAATCAGGACGATTGAAAAAGAATGTATAATTGTTATAAAAACAATTTTGATGAATATTGATGTTTGTATGTTTCGGAGAATGAGAATATTGAATTTCTCTGGTAATTCTATACCGGTATTACATTTACATATTATTGTAAACCCCGCAATGCTGGAAATTTAATTACCAATTAATTATCGATAATCTTTTAATTGTCAATAATTTAAATTCAATAATCGGATATTATTCAATGTTAAATAGACTTATAATAAAAATTATTATTTTTTTTTTTTTTTGATACCAGTAATAATTTTTTCAGTAATAGCAATAAAAATATTAAAAAAAATGTATCCTAATTTTAATTTGATATATTTATATATTTGATTCATTATGTTCGTGTATATTTTATATTAACAGCTTTTTGATTCGATTTGATGTCCTTTTAAAGAATTTGAAAAATTTAATAAAAATAAATTTTAATTTTAAATATTATCCATTTGAAATCACTAAATAATTAAAAACGTTAATGCTTCAGTTATACTCATAGAATTCAAATAATTTTAATATTTCATATATCGAACGCGATCAGAGAATTATTAAAAATAGAAGGAGAAAAAGTTATCGAAAACTAGCTCATTAATTTCTTGTTTGAATCATCATGTATTGCGGATGCAACCAGGCCAGAACCTTTTTACCTTTCTGTAAGCATACCTGAATGAAAAAGTTCTACGGTCAAACTAAAAGAAGATTAAAAACTTGAATCCTGGAACTATAATACTTGTTCCTTTCAGCATTATAAAAGGATTTGTGTGTGTATGTGCACTGCGTGTTGAATATATTTTTTTGCAATTTTAAAACTTTTCTTATTATTATAACTATTATATGTTTTATACTTTACTTGATAAAATGAACTGTATTTTCATTCACCTTTATTCCATCAGAAAACCCGAGAGAGATGTAATACGCTCTGCACTTTGATTTAGATCGCGGACGATGTTTTGTTTAAAAATCGGAATCACGTATAACGGTAAGTGTTAGATCAAGCGGCATCGAAAGCTCTCACGTTCGTAAGAATTCTCGAAGGAACGGTATACCGGAAGCCTTATACGAGTACGGTTCTTTCTATGACCAAGGATTACGACATCGATTTCGAACGGAACTAATTTGCCGCGACTGTCCGGAATTTCTGCAGCAACCGGATGTCTTCGAGATCTTCGAAGCTTCCGACGTGCTGTATCAGTAATGACGTAAACTAACGCTCGAGTACGCCCTTACATTACAATCGATTTGTAGCATCCAGTGATGGGTACATTTAAAATGTATCTCGATACAGAAACATAGATATACGTGTACAAAAATATATAGATACAGATATTGAGATACTTCTCATATCAGATACTTTTAAATTTTATTTTATCATAATAATGGTAATATGCATAAAATGTACTGAATAATTCTTTTATCTTTATTCATATTTTTGTTTATATTACGACTTTATTCGTTAGTCTTAACACGTGAAAAATTCCTCAAAAATTTATGTTTAATAATAATCGTTCAACCGGTGTTGATGACGATATGTTGATAACTTGCAGCTTTTTCAAAATTTAAAGAATTAGGCTATTCAAAAAAATATGTAAAAATGTATCTGAAAGAAGCAATTCAGATACCGCATCTTTTGTATTTAGATATAGATACTTCAATTCGAATATATCGCAGATATAGACTTAGGTACACAAAATGTATCTAGATACTACCCAACACTGGTAGCATCCTTCAACTTTTACCTTTGTTAACGATCTCGATTGCGCCAGCAAATTATATTTTTGTCTTTATTTTTTTCTTTTTTTTTCGTTTTTGCTTCCTCCTTCTATACCTTACGCGATATCTTCTACGAGGTGACGTTAGTTGCGCCATTGCGCTATAGAAAGATAGGTAGAGACGCAGGTGGGCGACATTAAATATTAATAATCATCTGCCGCGGAGATATGAATCTTTAACATGATTTATCCCGTTTTACGTTTTATCTCCGAGACTCGCCTGCGCTTAAATTAAAAACAAACTCTGCTTTGTTTTCCCAGGATTTATGCAAGATTTATAATATATGTATGTTTACCTTTTATTCGACACATTGTTTCCTCCAGCCGTTTATTTATTCCTAGCAAAATTAAAGAATTTATTTTCGAATTGTTTCAATTTATATTTAAAAATAAAAAGGCTTTCATAAAACTTTGTAACGCGCAATTTAAATAGAAAAAAACCTATTGCTCTATAATATTCTATTCTTACAAAATAAGATCCATATAAAGATATATATATATGTACACATATGTGTATAATTTATTTGAAATTGTAAGAAATGAAATTTCCCCACAAATTCACGAGTAAATTCGTACTTTTATTCGTACCGCGACGCGAGCACTCAAGTATTTATATATGTATATATATTGAACAACAAAGATCGCAGTTGCAATTTCTCTGATGTCCGATGCGCGATCGGATATTGTGTGCTATGATCTTCATAGAGATACGAGGACGTCCGTATACGCACATGTATAGAGAGAATGGTCTCCCGCGGCCTATTTTATGTATTTTCACTCTCATCCTCGTGCCGTAGATCGTAGCTCTTTCGTCGTCCCCTTTTCATCGCGCCACTCGTAGATTCAGGTCAGCCCCGGTCATTGCTTTTGCAGCAGTGTACATCTCATCCCCCGCGGCCTCTTTAACTCTTCCATTATTCGACTACCCCTTCGTGAAAACTCGCCCGTTCAATTTATTTCCAATAAATAAATATATATCTAAATGTGTGTGAAATTCACAATAAAATATGTAAAAATATTATGTATACGTTTGTATATAAAATATGAAACGTGAAATCGAATCGATGATTATTAATGATGCCGCATAAGCGTGAATTAAAAAAATTCAGTTTTTCAATTCGCGAGTTAAATGTTAATAGATATACACATACATTTGTTTCGAAAAAAACGTAATAAATCTTTCAATATATTTATTTTTATACATCAAGCTATATTTTTTTATTATAAGTTATTCCATAATCAAAAATTGCTGAATTTGCTTCAACTTTTAAATAATAATAGTTTATTAAAAATCGAATAGTAAAAATTTTGATTAAAAAATTCTTGGGCAAATATTGAACGTATATTTTTAAAAATTTCAGTATTGACATTTTTAGGTTTGCTATAGATTTACGAGAATTGTCAGTGAAAAACGAGCCATGATTGGCAGTTGGCTAGGCTGCATCCTCGTTACTCCGTAGTTATTATCAATTATTCTCGTACGATGTGCACCACATTCAATTTTACGAGTCATTATACGCAGAATTCTCCAAGCTGCCGTGTATTTCGCAGTTTCTGGTTTAACGCTCCTTGGGATGTCAAAGAAATGCAATTGACGAGAAAAGATTATATATATTCCAATCGATCTTTAACCCTTACGATCGCTCACATTAGAATATAAAAAATAATCCATAACAGATCATCTTTTGTTATTTATGCATTCTTTGATATATATAATTTTAATTAGGTATTATTTCTTGATTTTTTATTTATTAAAATATCGAGAAAAATTCATCTTCTCGTTATTTTTATTTCTGAACCTACCTTTTATATAGGTACCTGTTATACCTTTTCTCATTTGATATCTCTTTAATTATTAACCTTCAAATTTGCTAAAGTAATAAAATCCACTTGAACCTACATGAAAAAATTTTACCACATGTCTGTATATCTTTAAAGTTTGATTTTCATTTGTAAAACTCACTTTCAAGCAAAGTTCAACCCCCTTTTTTTTTTGTAGAAAAATCTACTTTAAAATAATGGAATTTGCAGATAAAAAGTATGCCCCCGGCAGTAGATAATTTATAGACATATTTTCTAAAACAACGACTTAATTCGAAAAGGAGAGAGCTTATCAATTCTCCGATAAGCTCGTGTAAAACAATAAGAGAATTCGAGAATTTTCGAGAGGATCCCGATATTGAATTGCAATTTCACATTTCAATCAATGACGAATTAATTACGGCTCTCTGGAATTAATATACGCGTCACACTCATATATACAGTAATCAGTCGGTTGTGCATATAAACACAACAGTTTCGCGTCGCGTCGCCCGGTATTGTTTATCGACTGAAAGGCAGAATTGTTACGATATATTAATTGGCGCCGGTTGATGCCGGTTATTACTGCAACTTGGCTTATTAAAACCGTCGACGTATTGTTGCTACGCTCGGATCTTCATAAAATTCATCAGTTCTTACCTGAGAATCAGCGTATCTCCGCTGCCTATCGTAATCAGTTTAATGATCAATTAGTCTCCGCGTCGCGTAATTTACATTAGTAATCTTTAAATCCGATAACTATATGCAGATCCGGATCCGACACAATAATCTCTATTTGTTGTTCGCATATAATTGTTACCGGTGTATCATTATTATTATTATTGCTTAGATAGATTAAGAGAGCTTTTATTTTGCAGAAATATTCTACCTCTATACTTATAAGCATAATTAATAATTTAAGATTTGCGTATAAATGCGGATTTTCTTGCGCAAAACGCGAGGCGTAAAAGCTTTCATTGTTATTTGGGTAATCAGGTTTATGAGTCAAACAGCACAACAAAAAATTAACTGCTGCGAACTTACCGTGAACAGCTGTCTTGGGAGCGTTTGGGCGAGTCTCTATTGGACGATTCCCTGTAAAAAAATAGACCGTGTTATTATTTTATTATTTACTACATGTGTTGTTATTATTATTATTGTATTATTTGATTTTCCATCGCTATCTCTAACTCTCTATCTTTCTTTCTCTTTCTGTTTCAATTATTCCATTATATCACGTGTAATATAGAAAAAGCGGAATTCAAAAAATTGATGTCTTCCAAAAATGTACTTCTTTCGGTTATTTTCAGTGATAAATAATATAAATTTAAGTAATTTTCCACACACATTACGTTAAATTAATTTTTCAAAAATATAGTAAATAGAATGTTAATTTGTATTTAATTTAAATTAATTTTAAAATTAATTTATATATATAATTAAATAAAATATTAGACAGCAAAATGCATTTTAAGCTTTTCCAATTTTATATTTTGCATATTTACAAAAAAAAAAGAACACAATGAACATGTCATAAATAATATCTTTTCGAAATATAGTATCGAGATTTTAACGACTATCACAATAAAATATCAAGTATCATAATAAAATATCGAGTATCATAATAATTTATTCTATTTTATCGGACAGTTCGGAAGCGCATATTTAATTTGTCATAAATTTGTAAGAGTCATAAAAAACATCGTAAGCTTAAATCGATAGAGCACTTATAATGTTTCAAAAACTTTGACTATATCACAGCAAATTATATCTATGTATATGTATACGTTTTTAGAATCCACAACATTTAAAGTCTCATTAGAATCTTAGTGACTCACTATAATGACATTTCTCGAATGATATATAAATGCAAATTAAATGGAAAATAAAGTTGTCATTCATACACTAGTAATTTCCAAAGAAATACAGCTATACCATTCATATAAATTCTTTGGCGCGAAAGTTGAAGTGTTAATAAAGTGGTAAAATGTGAAGGGATGTATCACACATGGAATTAATGGTCGGTAAAATTGCGACGGTAACACCGTCACGAACATCGCGGAGTTGTTCGCTGGCGTGTTTCCGACAAAGCATAAATCATAACAGGACGTCCATCCGCAAAGACGATTGCAGGGCGGTTTTGCGTCAATTATTCTTGTAACAACCACGTCGCGCGTCGTTTAAGAGCGGTTATTAAACTTTTCCTTCGCGTCGCACGTTATCCACCACTCGTTCTATATTTTTTCGTCGGCTATTATCAACATCGTAAGGTGGTACAAACGAAAGATATATGTATATATTTAACAGAAATCGATTTTTTTTTATACAAGACATCATTAGACATTTATAATGAGACATATAAAACTTTTTGACGCAGTACAAGCATGATAAAAAGATTCCGTGCATATTTAAGTAGAGGTAAATGGAAGGTGTTATATTACCAGAGATCGTTTCCATGGAAATTTTAAACCAGATTATACATGTATGTGTTGCAGGTTTCTTCTAAAAATAACCATTTTATAAAGCGTCGAATTTTCGTAAACTAGTTTTTTGTAAAAAATTGAAACTACCAAGAGCGACATATACATATAAATGTATATAGATATATGTGTATACATACGCAGATTTAAATAAATTGTTTTTTAAAAACTATTATATTACGTGTACTTTTCAAGTTTTCAAATAAGAAATGGATTTTTTATATAAGTAAATTGAAAAAAAGATATCATTTTCGGGTATTTACGCTGAGAGTATATCTACTTTTACCAAAATATTATACAGGCCAAGAATTTAATTACGCGACAAAAGCATAATAACGAAAAATTAATTATTTCTTACAAAATTGAAGTTAAAATTCAGCCACTATTGTATGAAATATTGAATCACATTAGCAAAAAAAAAAAAAAAAAAAAAAAAAACACTTATTATAGCGACAGCTTTAAATTGCGCGCGAAGATTGTTGAAGAAAAAGAAGAACGAATGAGGTGGAATATGAAATCAGCAGCCAAATCTCTCGAGCATTCCATATTCATATACATACACATACACATGCATGTTTTGTGTGTATGTGTAGAAAAGAGGGGAGGATATGCCGTATAAAACCAGAGGTACGTGTAAGGTCGATATTTTTCATTTGCCTTTATATTACCGTCAAAAATGTGTTCCAGAGATGGAACGCCAATCTCTGTGAGCATACTTCACAAATGTGCAGATTCATACGTGGGAGTTGAGATGCAATCGGGTATAAAAGAAAAGTAAACAAAGTACAAGAGTATAAGATATTTCATTCTTAAACTCTCAAGTAATACGTTTTCACAGTAACCTCCTCCACAAAGAAAAAAAATCCATACACAATTTCTGTAAAAAAAGAAGAAATTTGATATCCGTACACAATTGTTCTAAAAAAAAAATATCCAATAAAAGAGATTGATCTTTCGTAAGAAAGAAATAGAAAAGAAAAATATCGATACGAACCAATAAAAAATCAACATAATCCTTTCGTAACACGTATCCTTCGAAAAATAAGATACGCGCGTAAATTTGGCGAGTATGATGTAAAGAGTTAAGCGGCGTTAAGCTGGTGTCACCACAATGATCGATATGGAACGATATTCGAACAAGTTTACGCGGATATATATATATATAACCGCGTACCTACCCCGTTGCTGACATAAAAACCACCAAAAAATCTCTCGTATCTTGTTATTGCGGCCCGATATTGAAAGGCTGACGCGAAGTGGAAAGAATACGCGATGTTCCTTTGACCCGTGGTCGGTTTTTAAGGAGTCGAACGGGGCTCCGTAGCAGCCGGAATCCCTTAAATATTAAATACCGACCGCCGTCTGCTCATCGCGCATTAATAAATTCCAAATTACATATATCAACGTGCGCGTGAAATTTCGCCGACGTTCATCATTGATACGTGTTTTAGAAGCTCGTTAATAATTGAGAGACCGATAGAAAATTGAAAACCCTATTCCATCACTGCTCTACCAATTTTACGGTCGCAGATATTTCTTAGTTCTCTATACTATATCATTTGGACAATTCGTAATAACGGCAGTCCTTTGTGTTGAACGTTGCGCGAAATGAAAGCTCGAGAGTTAATATTAAATTCCTGTCACAATCAGTAAAGTACATGCATCAACTATTTGTATCTTGTGCGTATTCGTGTGGTTACGTAATTAAAAGAAAACACAAATCATTATTAATTTTCATAATAACGATAATCAATAATTACGAATAAATGGCTTATATAATAATTATCTCCGATAATTTTTGAATTCTCGAGAGTATATGCGATATTTCTCTCATTATCGGTATACCTATCTGATATCTATATCTGTTCACTGTGTGAAAAAAAATTTAACTTGACTAAATCTTTCAACTAAATTACTATTTTGTTAATTGAACATATATTAATATTTAAATTAAATATATACGTTGTTAGATTTAATGAACATTTAATTAACATATTTTTATATATTTAATACACAAAATAATATTTGGTTGAAAGGGTTAAATAATTTCTTTTTCAGTACACCTCATTATATACTAATTTATAAAAAAACATAATATATATTAAATTTCTCGCGAGAAATAAAATTATTCCCTTGTCCCATTTTGTGCGCAACCTTGTTATCATGCTTCTAGCGTTTGCTATGCTGGAACAATCGCGGTAGGTAAACTGTAGATGAAACTTGACAAGAGGAGACAAAAGGATGTCTATCGTACTTTTCTTCGAAAGCTTCGAGCTCTAGATCCTTCTCTCCTGGGTCTTGAGGTATCTACAAGCTCCCTGACAATTTCAGACTCTGCATCGACCGAAACTGAATTACCCAAACAAAATTTTCGTGAAATCTACTAGAATATCCACTCCAGAAGACATACTCAACATACCATGAACCGTCTTCGTTGCATATTTGCCAAAAATATGCGTGTTTTTATAGAATAATATTATTAATTTAGCGCATATATGTATATATGTGGTGTGTGTATGTATATGTTTTTTATATGTACTGATAAGCAATTTGTCTTTCATCTATAATTAAATACGCAGCTATTTGCTAAATGCTAAAATTATTTCAATAATTTGTTATGTTTTTGTTCAATTGCATTATACGTATGTACGTGGGTTCATGTAATATATGTATATGTGCCACGTGGATATTTCATTTATTGAAAAATACGTATTTTTTCGAAAAAAAGAGTAAATTGAATTATTTAAATAGATTTTTTTGTTACAAAATAGAGTAAAATAAATTACGATTTTTTTTTAATATAAAAATTCTGCTTTATGTGTGTGTATATACATTTATTTGTCGAACGTATATTTTATTGCACGTGGATGCAATGGATTTACTTCTTTGAATTACACTGATTTTAATTCCAGAAAAGAAAGAAGTAAAATCCATTTTGGACGTTGATGAAAGAATAACAACATCTAATGTTGTAAATGTAATGTATCTAAATAACCATGGAAAACTTTGATTTGATAGAGATTGCTCTCGTTTAACAAGAAAGATAAGAGGAATTTATTGACACAAAACAATCTCATTGAGAGTGAAGAACGGACAAATGCTGCAGGCACTTTTATTATACCTCTATATTGCAATAAACGTCGTTATATCATTTTGTCACGGAAAAAACATAATTTTGCTTGCGCTTACAAATATTCAAACAAAAACTCAAACTACCTTCCATAAATCCTTTAAAGAAAACAGAACTTTTTTTTTAAACGAAAAGAGGGAAGAGATTATAATGTTAAATCAACTGTTAATTTCGTTAAACAGATGTTATCAAAATTCGCAAAGTGTAGCGTTTTTAACGTCTATATTTTACTATATAGTAGGTATATAAAAGTGTTAAAAATTTCTTCTTTTATTATATATAACCAAATTATTGTAAAAATCCAAGTTACATTATATCTATTAATTTGTAAAATTTTCTCCCCGTTTTCCAAATTGCTCAAATGTTTGTGGCATTTCTCTATCGAATTTCTCGCCAACTTTCTATCATCTCCAGTTTATCTCCGCGCTCGCGTAGTATCCGTGTAAATAGCGGTAATGTTAATCTCCGGTTAATGCTACGAGACTCCGGCGCGGGAAGATGTCGAACAGGAATTTATCGATTCCTCCGTTCGGGTCCGTTCAAATAATAACAAAGCGGAAATTCGCCCTTTAAACTATCCCGTCGTAAGGAGAGCGGAACATGTGAAACGGGGACGAGGAAAATAGAAACGACGGCAAATAGAAAGGGAGAGAGAAGAAAAGATATAGAGAATATATGTATACGTACATGTGTGTCGATGTGTGTGTGTATAGAAAGAGAGCTGGTTATCACACAGGTAATTTATGGCGACCTTTCAGACAGGTCGCTAATGCACCTGAAGGTAGAAGATACTTGACCAGCTTCCTATACACGCGCTCTATACATTGTTCAAATTCTAAGCATACACGAACGTATAACAAAAGAGCCTATTTTACAATCACAGCTTTTTTCTTTATATATAAAACATAATTTTCTCAGGGTTGGGCAGATACTTCGAAACAAAATATTTAAATACAAGATTTTGTTTGATGTATACTTGAATACTATTGAAATACTTTGGTTTTGAAATATATTTAAATACTAATATATAGTATTTAACTACTTTTCTAAATATACTTTTAAATACAATAATTCTTTAAATTTTCTGATTATGTACTATATACTTAATATAAAAGTAATATTAAAGTAATTACAAAAAATTACAAAAATAAAATTTTTTAAATAATAGTAATAGTAGATAATTTTCAAGAGATCAGCAAAAAATAACGATGTAATATTTTATAAATATTAAAAAATAATAATATTAAATATATGTATATATTTGTTTTCTAACTATAAAAAATTAAAAAATATAGCTTACAATGGTTTAATAGTATAGCGTTATTACGCGGCTATAAATGCGGCGTGCTTGTGAATTAGTACTTTACTTCAGCTTCTTTAATTTCTGACCATGTAACTCGATTGCAGAGATGTTGTTACTTTGTCATTACGTGGCGAAGCTATTGCAATCTATTGTGTTGTTTTCGTGCCTCGGTCTGCGTTTATTCACGATGCGTAACAACGTAATTCAAAAGCACACAATAAATGTATGAATCTGACAGTTTCATATTTTGTATAGAAAATCAGAAAAATTCAAAAAAAAAACTACAATTAATCATCGTTCTTTCTTACAATTTTACAAGCGGACTTGATTTTTTTAAAACACGTTATTGAATATATTAAAAATCAATTCTTTGTAGATTCCAGCAGGAGATCAGAAAATTTTGTAAATTTTCCGAATAATTTTAATCTTTCCTCTGGTCTTCCAATAACTCGATTCAATATTCGCCAATGAGATCGACCATCTGCATTCGTGAATTTTTGCGCGAATGCTGATCGACTCTCGATGGAATGAAAAAGCTTTCTTGATGAATATTATTACCGGATAACGAACTGACGCGTCTCTAACGACGATAGTTTGCTCTTCCGTGTCAGAGGACCGTCGCTATACTTTCGAAGACTTCACGCTGATAAGCAGCACATTCTTGCTCGGGCTATTGGCTTTTATCGAGAAAGCTCGACTGCATATTCAATACTCTTATCGGTCGCCAGTGTGTCTACTTGAAGACGCACTCGAGACTTTTGTATCGATAAAGAAATATAAAATACGCACGAAGCTCTCTTCTCTTCTTTCCGTATATCGAAAGCTTCAAAGAGATCGAAATATCTTTTCGATACATACATATATATATATATATATATATGTATATATATGTGTGTGTGTGTGTGTGGTACACGAAATAAGGGGATGAAAACTGCAGCATGTAGAGCTGATATTTCGTGTCATTAGGTGCTAAACGAACATCTTTCAGTTTCGCTCAATGAAATTTTCTGCCGGTGTATATAAAAGAATGAGAATGAGGTAAACTTCAACGATATCTTGCCACCGGTCTTTGTGCCTCCGAAATTGCACAACATTCTTTGGAAGCTCGCCGAATAATATTGTACACGCGCTCCTCACTATCCACGCTAAAAATGAAAGGAAGAAAAAAGAAGAAAAATAAATTTCGCTCCGGACAAAGGCACCTTTTTGTTGGGAAAAAAAAAAAAAAAAAAAAAAAAAAAAAAAAAAAAAAAAAAAAAAAAAAAAAAATTCAAAGCGGAGGCTGCAGAACGAAGTAATTAACAATACACTTCGAGCGACATTAAAGAAGCAACATTTTATTCGACAAGTTAATAAGAACGTAAAACAATGCCTTATTCGAAAATGAAGGAAAGAATTAACATGGAATTTAATAGAAAGGCAATTTACAATTATTATACATTAACAAAGAATATATATTCACGAGTGGAAAATCTTTATCTAAATGAGTTTAATTTTATGTATGTATACAAATTTCATTGCATTTGTTGTGCGTATAAAATGGGCAAATCAAAACGAATGCAAAATAATGCAATTCTGTGATTAAATTCCCAATTTCCGGAAATAAAAAATATGTCGATTCAAGAAATTAAGAGAAATACAGGGATTTCCGAATCTCTATTCTAGATTTCCACTTTGGTTGTATATTCGATATTAATATCCCTTGCGGTTTTGAGGTTAAATCGAATGTATCTGCATATGACGGTACAAGTAAGCGGCGCAACGTTGATAAGAGGGACGGTGATGAAAGTTTTAATTATTTTATGCGGTACATTCAGTACCTTTCTGAAATGCTGTTACCAATTCTGAAGCTAACGATGAAGCAATTTATGACCGATGTTTCGCGTAAATAATCCTCGCCAGATAGTATTAAACACGATATAAGCTCAATGACAAGTTATTAAGCGAGATTCTTTTTTTCGAATGGCTTAATTTTATTAATTAAAAAAAAAATAATAAAAATAAAACAGCATTGCTAAACCTATTTCTGCCCTATTTCTATTTCTCAGCTGTATCATTGATGCTATTAAATATTAAAATATAAATGTAAAAGAAGAAATAAATAATATCAGCCAAAAAATGTAAACAATTCTATGCATTTTCGTCAAATAACGACAGAGTAAGAGAGAGAGACATAAAACTTAATGTGTAGTCATTTAGCCGCAGAATACACCGATACTCATACGTGTGTTTGCATTTAGATTTAAATGTACCACCGTAACAATTTGCGATTTACAGCCGAGATTTTATATAGAATATTAAATCACAATCCTTTTGCTAGTAACCATTAAAGCTTTATAGGGATTAAAATCAGATTTCTCTCTCTCTCTCTCTCTCTCCCTCCCTTTTTCTCGTGCGAAAGCGATGAAATCCGTTCTTAGCGCATAAACTTCTTAGCCCGCGCTTGCTTTATCGCTCGGTAAATAATAGCCGCGCGTGATTGGTTTGCCGCTCACGTGCTGCAAATCGTAATCCCGAATTCCCACAACGACGATCGCGGATCGAATTACCTCTGTCACGTTGTCAGGCCGATTTAACGCGCCAAATTAGCTAGCCATTAAGTCGTCGTCAATTTACGGGCTCCTCTTTTCTTCCGTTTCCTTCAATATCGATACTATACTTCTTATCAAATATATCCAAATTATATGGTAAATTATCTCAGACGACATTATTTTATACTACTGTTAAATTCTTGAACGAATGTAAAGCGGATTTTTCCGCATTATTATTCGTTACTTAAACATCATTTTTCTTTCAGTAAAGGAAATGGAATTCTGAACGGCTCAAAGAATTAATCATAAAAATTAAAACTGAAGCTCTTGGAATATCCTGTATATACACGCTTTCGGTATCTCTTACTTCTTTGACTAGAATAAATAAAAATTGTATTGTGAGTTTTAAAAAATGTTCAGATATTGTAAAATGTGCCTGAAAAAATCTAATTTTTGCAAATTTAGCACGTGTGTGAAAAAAAAAAAAAAAAAAAACCTAATCTTCTTTACCCGATATTGAGCATAAAAGAAGCGCTTTAATACCTGGAATGCCCATTCCAAACGTATATGTAAATTAAGCACTCGACCGCGTGCAGGACGTTAATTGGAAGCGCGGCGGAAAAAAAACGATCGCACGAGTGCCGTGCGACAAACAAAACGAGAGAAGTCAAGTGCTCTTACAACGCGTCCCGCAAGGAAATTCGATTTAAATGGTGATTCGTTAATCGAGTCCCGGATTGAGATAAGCCGGTAATTTTCTTCGCGAAAGAGAATATACATATATATATATATATATGTATATATATATTTCATGTTCTCTACGACTAAATAACAAAAACTGCAAAATCGTGTTTCACTTAGCAAATAATTAGAAAAATAAGGAAAGATTGGAGAGAAAAGATAGGAGTAAATCGCGCTAGCTTATGATAGCTTAACACTGTCTCTGTGAAATATAATTTAATGGGTCAATAAAAATAAAGAGAGAAATAAGAAGAGAAAGAGGAAATGGGAGAGGCAATAAATCGTTGTTAATTGAACCATTTGTAATACAATTATACCTATCGCAATATAAGCGATATTTGTCACATAATACTATGTAACGTTGACCGAATGAAAATTATTTTCTTATTTAAGGATATACGGGACGAATCGATAATGACGGAATAGGATCGTTCCCCATCAAATTTTCATTATTGATTGATTAATAATATCGATACGTGGAAATATTCTCGATAATAATGAATAAATATGAATTCTCGAGAAGATGTTTATACATATAAGTATTTCGTATGGATTCCATAGATAGTAATAAACACGCAGAGAATGAAAAATGGCAATTTCGTTATGCAAAAATGAATCAAAAGTGAGCCATGCAATTAAAGATTTCAAAATAGATACGTTTCACGCTGCTGATACATTTCACATGTATATTGTATTTAGTTTCTAAAAGCTTTTTTTTATAGGTTTAACTCGTGCATTTGCATAACGGCAGCTCCAATAAAAATATTACATGTATATCTTTTCGATCATAAATTTAATATTCTCGTCACATAAAACCGTTTACGATGATTATGATTTATTTACGATTATAATGACACGAAACTACGTTAAAAAACGTGAGCGCGAGATTACTATCTTCTAAGTAAATATTGCGATGTCACGTTTTTATCTTCAAGCCACATTTATCTCGTTTTTGATCCTATTTTATGTCAATCATATATTTCGATTGTCGTGATTGAACGCGAGATCATTCGTTCCTCTGACAGGGATATCTATATTCATTAAGATAATATCGACATACCAATATTTCTTAATAATTATTATTGCTCGTCGGGACGATATAATAAAGTTGAACTCGATGCAAATAAAGTACAATTTACCGAGGTAATAACTTTCCCACAGGCGGGATTCTCGAGGGTTCATTTCATCGATGTTTCTGCAGAACGCGTGTTTACCACCCCCGCGAAAGAGAGACGCTGAGAAAGGGTTAAAAAGAAATAGATATATATATATATATATATATCAAGGCTAAAGAAGGAGCGACGTAAACACGAGAGGTTGCGACGACTGCCAACTAGGTTACTCGTGACAACCCTCTCGGTGAGACACGAATCGAATTGTGTGTAGGGGTAGGTTAAGCCCTTCAAATTTTCCTCCCCGAACACCATCATCGTTCTCGCGGAAATAAATCGAGAAAAAAAAAAAAAGGAAAGGACTCCTTTGATCGACTTACCCCCGGTGTGAGATACGTCGGACAATAACAACAATCGGACAACAGCAGACGAGACAATCACCAGCACCGGCACTAGCACCACCACGTCGATGATGACGATGCCGACGACAACGACGACGATAACAGGGCGGGATTATAACTTCGCGAGAGCGAGCCGCGGACGTGGAGTAGCCGCGAGACGCCGCGACGACGCACGAAAACGCGTGAAAAGCGGAACGAGGAGGCGCCCTTTCCACCCTCGTCGGTGGTCCTGACGATTTCGTAGGAATACCCGAACGCGAACCGAGAGTCGAGCGTCGCGACGCGCACGTCGACGACGGCGACGACGGCGACGACGACGACGACGACGACGACGACGACGACGACGACGACGGCGGCGGCGAAGAGCGCACGGCGAGTAGACGAGAACGACTCTTTCTCGCTACCAACCCCACCGACACCGCCCTCGCGCCTCCTCGCCGACGTCGACGCGCCGTCGCGACGCCGCCTCGCGAGTGCGCAGGCGCGCCTCCGCATGTGCATGTACATCCTTTGCGCGGGTTAAGTCCACTTTTCGGACTGCGATAACAACCGCGATAGGGTCCGTCCTCACCCTTGCCTTAGATAAGGGACAGTTACCCTATTTGAGCCGTTGGGCGAAATAACGCTATGCGAGTCGAGTATTTCGTGACCCTCTTTTTTTTTGGAAACTTTTCCGAGTTTTATTTTTACCGGTCTATCGATTGCGATCACTATTATAGGTGGGAAAAGGGTGCGAAATCGTTTTGGGAAATTTGGTGGAAATATCTTGGTAAGAGCGTGACCCTTGGATGTAATTTCGTGACCCTCTTTTTTTTTTAAACGTTTCCGAGTTTTATTTTTACCGGTCTATCGATTACGATCACTATTATAGGTGGGAAAAGGGTGCGAAATCGTTTTGGGAAATTTGGTGGAAATATATCTTGGTAAGAGCGTGACCCTTGGATGTAATTTCGTGAACCTCTTTTTTTTAACTTTTCAGATTTTTATTTTTACCGGTCTATCGATTGCGATCACTATTATAGGTGGGAAAAGGGTGCGAAATCGTTTTGGGAAATTTGGTGGAAATATCTTGATAAGAGCGTGACCCTTGGATGTAATTTCGTGAACCTCTTTTTTTTAACTTTTCAGATTTTTATTTTTACCGGTCTATCGATTGCGATCACTATTATAGGTGGGAAAAGGGTGCGAAATCGTTTTGGGAAATTTGTTGGAAATATCTTGGTAAGAGCGTGACCCTTGGATGTAATTTCGTGACCCTCTTTTTTTTAACTTTTCAGATTTTTATTTTTACCGGTCTATCGATTGCGATCACTATTATAGGTGGGAAAAGGGTGCGAAATCGTTTTGGGAAATTTGGTGGAAATATATCTTGGTAAGAGCGTGACCCTTGGATGTAATTTCGTGAACCTCTTTTTGTTGCAAACTTTTCCGAGTTTTATTTTTACCGGTCTATCGATTACGATTACTATTATATTGTATATAGATGGGAAAAAAAAGGTGCAAAATCGTTTTGGGAAATTTGGTGGAATTATATCTTGGTAAGAGCGTAACCCTTAGATGTAATTTCGTGAACCTCTTTTTCTTAACTTTTCAGATTTTTATTTTTACCGGTCTATCGATTACGATCACTATTATATTGTATATAGATGGGAAAAAAAGGGTGCGACATCGTTTTGGGAAATTTCTTGTAAATATCGTAACTTTTCAGATTTTTATTTTTACCGGTCTATCGATTACGATCACTATTAGGTGGGAAAAAAAGGGTGCGACATCGTTTTGGGAAATTTGTTGTAAATATCTCGGATGTATAAAAAGAGTGAGTGTATATACCTCTTATATATGCGTCTGACCTCTTTAGAGATTATACATATGTGTAACTTGAAATTAGTGTAAATCGTTTTTATAAAAGCAGGCGGATTATATAAAAAGAATCGGGAGGAATTAAATTTTTCAATCTAATTAAAATGAATTATTGAAAGCAGGAATTAGTTTTTAATAGCATTTAAATTCGTTTCTCTTCTTTATGTACTAATGTATCTTATATTTTGCGCGATAATCTTTTTTTCGATCCTTCTATGAAATAAAATGGAACGATATCATTAAATTTCCATCTCCTTTCTTCTCAATACGAAATATAAAAGAGAATTTTCTGCAATATATCCTAATTATCCTAATTATCATAAATTTAATTATTTATCTTCCTAAAAAGAATTAAAACGAGTAAAAAAAAAACAAATAAGTCGTTAAACTATAAATCATATTTCTCTGTATTTTTCTTTTTACTTCAGAATTAGAAGATTTAAAACTTCCTAATTTTATAATCTGATTTTTCAGTACAATTTTTCAGTCCATATATTTTAACATCAAAAAATGTGTAAAAATTCAAAGTTATTCTTCTCAGAAATCTTGGATTAATTATATCGCGTGAAAATTAAATTTGTCCTTTCACTATAAAACGAGACACTTCCGCAGAATATAAATTTCCGTTAATCGAATACATAAAAAGAGAAATTTAAAAGAAAAACAGAGAAGATCTTATGTTTGTTTTACAGACTTTCGTATTAGCTGCGTCTCCAATGGGATTATCGATAAATAGACTTTGTAAGAGATTTATTGCAAATTGCAGATTATCAATCATTGGGAAATTGGAGGCAAACACAATCGATATATATGGTATATATATATATATATATATATATATATTTAAGCAGGATACCGAAAATATCGATTATATTATATATTACGAAAATTATTGCAAACTTTTTATAATTATTGACGAAAGTATTATGCATAAAAATGTAAGTTCACAACATTTGAAAAAGTTTTTTGCATACCTTAGATGTATGAAATTTTTTATTTAAAATTTAATTTATTCAAAACAATTATATAGGCTACTTATTTTATATATATATATATATATATATATATATATATAACAAAACATATACCTACTATATCACATAAAACACGTATATATATTTCGTATACTTGATAATTTTAATTTAATATTTTATTTCTATAAAATTTTTGAGGCTCTCGTAAATTTACTTCTAATTTCAAAGTTTAATATAAATTTTAACTTGTCTAAAATTCATTAAAATAATTCATTGAATAAATCTCGAAAAACAGCATAATGAAAATACAAACGAATACAACACACATGCACATCAATTCGGAATTCTTCAAGTTTTGTTGTAAAAGACGATATCACGATGTCACCTTTTTTCCACAAATTTACGATTCTTTACAAAACGAGGAGACAAGTCCGAGGAATCACGCAAAGAACTCTCTTTCCAGACAATGCAGATTCAATTAATGTCCCCTCCCGTCCAGAGAAACTTTTCCAATCAAACTGGTACGTGGTAGTACGCCCTTTTTATCCAGCACAGAATTTTTTCTTAGCGTGTTTCGAGACCAAAATTTTTCATGTGATCGGATAACAATTATGTCGGTATCAATTTAACAGTTTTCGACTTTCATCTCTCTTTTGCTTTGTTCGTAGCAACGGAATAATTGATTAAGGATCAATTACTCTCAGAACTCTCTTCTTCAAGCAGATAGAGCAATATTGTTGTAACGAATTTATCCAATTTTCTTTTCCTAATATGATTCTGTTCGCAAAAATAAGTAAGATCCAGCATAAAACCAACTACATTTAATCGTATTTATTTATAAATTTTTTATAGCGCATTCAACAATTTGTGATCTTTTCCGTTTTATTTTTTACGAATTATTATACATGAATTTATATTATAGTGTCGGAATAAGATAAAAGCGTTAAAAGAGATGATATAGTAAGAGAATCGCTTAATATATCTTTTCGTTTTTTATCGAGAAATACAATGAAAAACGAATAAAAAAGATTTCATGATACCTAAAATCGATAATTCTAGGCAAGCACCCTATGGCGTGTTCAGCAGAACATATACAGTACATTTCCTCGGTTTCATGTACGATATAAGCCGAGATGTACTTGGTTTCTTTCGCGTTCGCATTACATGTCTACACCCTTAAAGGCTGAGACTTTTTGACAAGAGTTTCTCTTCGAACTTTTCCGAAAAAGCAAAATCGCGTTTCGGGAGAGCGTGCATATGAGAATAACGCGATATATACAATATATGTATATGCGCGCGTTAAATCGCAACTTTCCGCAGATTTTCTACGCGATTTTCGTTCTTCGATTTCGTTTTCTGCGTATAGCAATTTCATTTTTCGTTTAAAAAAAATTTTCAAAGCGCGGGGATTCAACGAAGTTAATTTGAAAAAGTTATATATTTCAAAAGCTTCGAGTTTTTAACATCACAAGAAATTATTTCCTCGACAAATGCTTCCTTTTCATTTGCGCTGCTCTTTGCGTGGAAAAGCCCTGCCTTTTTTCCTCTCGCGCCAACTCTATCGCTTTAATGTCCTGGGTTCGTTTCCACGGCAGCCCGCGGCGATGGATCAAACTGTTCAACTCGCTCGAAAGGTTCGCGGAATCACGGAGTTTGGTCGGTTCTTTTTTTTCGCAATACAGTCACATGTCGAGATCGATGTTGTCTGCGATGTGATGTTGTCTGCGACCGGTGATGTGCTAATTAACCCGTGGAAAAATGTCCGCTTATTTGTAATGGTCTGTCTGCACATGTACGGTAATATTATATGAATGTGCATTTTCCACTTTCAACGTGTATTGCGTTATATAGATTTAACTGTATATTAAAAGCGAATTATTATATTGAGTACGTATTTCTTGCTTTCGTATATACAATAAAATAATAAATATAATATTGTTTGTTAACGAAAATGAGAAAATAATAACAATTATTGTTAAATTAAATTGAAACGTATTATAGTATTATTTTATAAAAAAAAAAAAACAATATATCAAATATTATTAAAAAGTATTGTATTATGCATAATTGCATTAAAGTGATTATTTGTTGAAATTAATCGTTATATGCATGCTAACTTTATTATCTTTTTGTTTCTCGTTACTGTTTTTTAATATACTTATATTATGGAAATTTGGAATAATTACAATTTGGAAAGTTGAATCCTATTTATGTGTAAAACTAATCGTGTCTTTAATCGTGCAGCCCGAGTGCATCTACTTTGCAGCTGTTTCTTCGAAAGGATGATTTATATTTCGATTCTCCGCTGTTGATAGAATTTATGGAAGTATAATGGGTAAATGGAGAAAATGATACTGAAATCGAGGTAAATCTACATGCGGACGCGTGATAAATTGATTCATCACATAGATGCAGACTGACATGATGTATCTACCAGTTGGATGTATTTAACGTTGAATTTGCCAACATTGGATATAAAACATATATGTATACATGTGCATGTATTATACATGCGCCACGTGAAACCGTATAAACTTTATTCCGCTGTACGAAACAACCTTGCTGCGCGAAATATTTGATCTTGTTATTTTCATAACTGTTATCAAAACAATTTTCAAGTTATATTCTCGCACTTCGTAGTTTTATCTTTCATACGTGTGTGTGCAACCTTATATCAAATAACAGCGTCACGCTTGTGACGACCAACAAATCCGATTCGTGTAAATTAGCCAAAAAAGGTATTTAAATGGAAGCGTTAATAGAGGTGGAAAGTTCCGTAAAATTCTCGCCAGCGGAACGAGAAGCTGTTCTGGAGGTCTTAGAAGAATGCGCAGACTCATTAGCTGTTTACCATAACACTCTGAGACAACAACCGGTGATGGAAGGCGAGGTCGCAAACTTTTACCCCGAAGTTGAGTACGTCGACCGGATATATAATATACTTGATAAAAAAAAAAAAAAAAAAAAAAAAATGACATCGTGATGGTCTGTCTTTGTACATTTATTTGCAGTATTTCGGAAACGTCAGTTCTGCAATCGCTTATCGGAAACGTCGCGGAGATGACGGATTCACGGAAGAAAGCTGTACGTGAAAAGCTTCAACGAGACAGGTTGTTCATTTAGCTTGTCTACGCCGTTTGAAAATATAAAGCCGACATACTCGGTAATGGCGGATCACCTAATAAATCACCGTCGAGCGGAAAGCTCCGAAATAAATTATATAAGCATTTTGCTATGTAAATTATATAGCAAATTAATATGCGTAATAATTCCTGGAGAAATAAATTCAAATAAATCTATATTGTTTTATTTATATCATTTTCGCGTAAGAGACTTAAAAATCGTGGGAACCTAATCAAATATAATTATATTCGCCGTTTTTTATTTTTTTAAAAATAGATATCATTATATACTTATAATATTTACTCCAATTTTCTTAATTATACGAAATGAGACGCCAGCTTCATACATTTCCATTTATTGCCATAGAAAAGTTATAAAATAAACAATTTCTCACTCACCGATACGTGCATATGCAATAGCGAAGTTCTGGTACACAGCACATTGATCTGAAAACAAAATATTCAAATTATGTATAGGTGTATACGTATGTGTGTGGTGTGCAGGGTGTTTTGAAAGTCTGCATATAGTCGGAATATCTCATAAACAATATATGCAGTTTAGGAAAAAATATTTTTATTTTGCATACCTCACAGTTGCCCCGCTGTCGCCCGATGCCGCCCCAGGCCTCCTTCTCTCTTGGCCGACAGTCATTGTTCCTGTAGCACTCGCGATACTCGCGAAAACACGAATAATTACGATCGCCCGACACTTTACACGGCACTCCCGACACGACGCGCGAATCGCACGCGTATTTCGCGTACATTGCATCAGAAAAATAACACGAAAACTATAATCGAACGAAGCAACATCGAAAATCTCGCGAATTCGTACGTAATTTATCAGCAATGCTACCTGTAACAAATAAAATACATATATATATATATATATATATAACTAGAGCTATCTTATTATTTTTTGCATTATAACATACATGATGTAAATATGTAAGTTAAAATTAAAGATGGATATATTCACGAGTCGCTACACATTCATGCGCGCGAAAATAGATAAAGTTAGATTGGATTCTGTTGACTGTTGGCATAGATTTTACACTGAATTTCTCTCTCGCGAAATATGCGTTTCGAACAATTACATGTCCTATAAACGTTGAAATTGTGATATGCGATTGATAAATATTACAATACCAAAGTTAGAAACGATTATGCTTTATATACTAATTAATTACAGGGCTTAGCTCGAATTGTCTGATATTCATCGAGGCTATTCGTTATTCTACAAACATCGACAATTTCATTCTAATAGCTAATAAATATAATCAAATCTTGAAGGAGATTTGTTCGAAAAGATAGCTTTAGAATAAATATAATTCTCGAAAATCGAAAATCTGGTGTCTCATCTTGATATTTATAAATATATCCAGTTGTTTTATTTTAACTTAATTAATATTTTTTCAATTTTTAGAAGGCAGAACTCTTTTTAAAACTCATGTAGAAAAATAAATTAAATCCTGTAATTGCTGATAAGAAAAATGCCGTAGAACAAAGTTAGAAGCTGCATGAATGACGTCTTAGTTTGTCTCCAAGTATTCTCGTTTAATGGTCAGAAATATATATTTGTTTACTATCAAAAATGATTAAAAATAAAGCCAGGAACTCTTAATTAGTTGAGTTCCATGAAATCAGACGCCGCAGATTTATACAAACTTTACAACGTTTATTTCTTTTGATTAAATCTTTTCAATATAAATTAATTATATTTGTTTGTTGACCAATTATATTTATTTATATATTAATCATTCTATAATAATATACAAGTATATTAGATCTCCAAATATTGTGCTGTATTTGGGAAAATTCAAAGTGTATTAACCTTTAGAGGGCGGGAGTGGTCGATATTTCGACCACCCAAGGCACACAAACTATTTGATGTTTACAGCCAAAATTTGGTGTGTTTATTAAAGAAAAAATAGTGAAAAAAATCCTGAAGGCATCCTTGACTTTGGAAATTGCCATTTCAAGGTCAAATTCTTTTTTTTCGCTATTTTGGCCTCAAAGTTCGTATAGCCACATTATTTATGCGCTAAGTGCGAAAAAATAGTACTGCGTATCGTAAAACCTAACCTAACATTTTTAGGAAGGCATCGTCCACCTTCATTTTAGATAAGAGGGACTGAAGAAGCCATTGTGCATCTCCACGGATGTAGTTGGAGTTCACTGCGCTTTTGATACAAAATAGATCGTCATTTTGAGGTCAAGGATGATTTTTTCCAATATGTTTTTCGTATTCAGAACATCAAAAAACATGAATATACCAACTTTGAGGCTGAAACAGCAAAAAAAAATTTTTTATATTGGCCTTTACGTTACGGCCGGGGGTGGTCGATATATCGACCACCTGTCAGGTTGGGAACTTAGAATGAGTAATCCGATGAAATTATATATAAATTTTGGGTCAAATGAAAAGTCGATTTGAACCAAAATTTTCCCGCCCTCTAAAGGTTAATACACTATTAACAACGTAAATTTGATGCGCAAACTCGACCGCGAATAATATCCATATACACAGAGTATTAATGTTGCAGTTTATATGTGAGCGGTATAATGCGAGACTTGAAGCAAGAAATAAGCGAACGCGGAACTATTGAAGTACTAATCAAGGAGATCGAGAGAATCACGTCGCAGGAGGAGAAGGATCGTTTTTTATCGGAACAGAATGAAAAAATGCAGACTATCATAACGGAGTTGCGAAAAACGATGGTCGATAAGAAAACGTCGAACGAGAAGGAGGAGGAAAGTTTAACAACAAAGTTCACTTTAACACGGGTATAGTTACAATATTACGCACAAGTCGAGAAAAGTTTATGTCATACAGGGTGTCCCAAACCTCCCGTATCACACGTTAATGGGAGATTTCTGAGGCGATTTGGAGACGATTTTTCCTCTGCGAAAATGTCCATAGGCACCAATAATTTTCGAATTATAAACGATTGAAAATAAGAGCTTTTTTATAAACTAAGCCTCGTAAAAATAAATTATTAACAAAACTACATTTTTTAGTTAATTTCAGGTAAAGTTTACTTGAATAGAATTTTAATTTAAGGCTTAGTTACAAAGATACACGATTTCAAAAATTGGGAACAAAAAAAATGATGACCCTTCTCGACATTTTTGCTGAGGAAAAATCGTCTCCAAATCGCCTCAGGAATCTCCCATTAACGTGTGATATGGTAGATCTGGGACACTCTGTATAAGTATCGCACGAAATACAATGACGATAAATCATCTCAATAAGTTTTAACTGTTTAACTGTTGTTTGTTATGCGTATAAGCAAAGTCATGCTGAACAAAACTTATTAGCAAAATATGTTTAGGACGAGAAGGAGAAACTAAAACTAATTAAGGATGTAGAAATGAGATACGTACAAACGTGGGAGACGGCACGTCGTGGGCAGAATGTATTGCGTTATAAGTTAAAGATGGACCAATTAGAGAAGACTTTGAATAATTATTACGTACGCGAGAAAAACGAAAATTACGTGAATACCGAATTGACGCGTTATTTGACGTGGCGTATAGCGGTGAGCGCAATTTTTTTCCCCCAATTTTTTCCTTTTAAAATATATTAGAAAAGTTCTTTGATAGCTTGTACACTAAAGTATTTTAAAGTCTTAAAAGGCTACTCCGTCATTAAAATTAAGGCAGACGTTTAAGCGATATTCAGTAAATTCTTTAGCGAGGAAGCTAAAAATGTTGCGAAAAAAGATTCTTCTTCGAGATTCGAGCGTTTTACGATCCCTTTTAGCAAGTTTGTTAACAGAAATTCAATGTTTTTTTGTCAAACACGTTAAGTAATTTGCTCGAAATAAGTTTTATCGCGAAAATTTAAAATGTGTAGCACTCTTACAAAGATAACAAAAATATTTGCTTTGAATTAATATAGTTCATCGAAAATCGAATCGAGCAATGGCAGCGGAGGTACGAGCAGGAGCAGAAAATGTATGAGAAAGAGATCTGCAAAGTGCGCAATGAGATAGAAGATGCTCAGAAATACTTGGAGCAGCTTACAACGGAGGTAATGATTCGAAAACTATGTTACGTTACGAGAAATATTTTCATTTCATTCCCAGGCGTCAGAAACGGTGCTGCGTGAAACAAAGTAATTCAATTTACATTTCTCAGCATTGCGTTATATTTTGGCCGCCGCCACTGTGAATTTTAATTGCCGGATAAGGAGGATTTCCCAACTAGGCAACACAAGCCCATATATATATATATATATATATATATGTATATATATATGCGCAATCAGACTTATTTTGTATTCTCTGTATGACTGTCTAATTTACTACATCACGTTTCGCCATAAGCCTATCGCCTCGACAATCGAGCTTGGGTAACTTGATTCGGCCTTGTTTAAAGGGCGTCCCGAAGTTTATGCCGGATGATCGATAATTCGCCTCAGGTTGAAACTCAGAAATGTCTCGATGATCATTATTAATAACCGGCATCCTAGAATTCTAAATTCCCGAGAGCCCTTCATAAACGATACATTTTGGGTTGGTATACATTTAAGCCAGGATTGACCCGTTGGCGGAATAGTGTTTCTGCTCATTAATTTTCAAACTCTCAGATTTTTTTTATAGAGTACAAGAAACGGAATATTTTTCGTAGTATACAATATTTAATATTTAATTTCATATTATGTTTCTAAAAAGAAATTATATTTTAATATGAATATCGCGTCTCACATTTCTCTACAATTTCTAATAATATATTAGTGAATCAATAATACTTGTAAATGAATTGGAAAGATTTTTCTGAACTCCCGAGAGTCCTTCATAAATGATACATTTCGGATTGGTATATACATTTAAGCTAGGATTGACCCGTTGATGGAAAGTGCAGTGTTTGTATTCATTAATTTTCAAACTCTCTCAGAATTTGTTGTATAGAGTATAAGGAATGAAATATTTTTCATAGTACAATCGCGAAAGTTCAATTACAAAAAGATTTAATTTCACTTTTTTTTCTTGCTTTTAAAAGAAATTATATTTTAATATAAATATCGCGTCTCACATTTCTCTATAATTTCTAATAATATATTAATAAATTAATAATATACTTGTAATAAATTGGAAAATTTTTTTAAATTGTAAATTTTAAATTCACATTGTTAACCATATTAACCAGAAAACTAAAAGGTATCATTTATAAACGGCAATTAATACATTATTTTACATCTTAAATCCATGGAGTAATATTCTGTAATAAATTTGTTCCTAAGTAGATACTTTAACAATGTATCAAATAATATCTGATTTTCTAAAATATTTGTTATTTGTCCCCGCTTTTATCGCACATACATCTATATACTATATGTATAAGATTCATCTTCCTTATATATTGTCTATGAAGATTTACGATCGTCGTATAAAAAAGCTCTCCATGGATTCTATATAAGATATGCTTACACTTTTCCAAAGAAGGACGCAAAGAGTTCGATAAGATACGTCAGTAAACTCGCAGTGAAACACGGTATTTGTTACAGCACTGCAGCAATCAGGAATTCATCGACACATATCTCGCGGAGCAGGAGGCACTTCGAAGGCAAAAGGAACACGAGGATCACGTGCAACGTTGCACGATCAGGATCCAAGCTTGGTGGCGGGGTGTCATGGTGCGCCGGAAGTTGGGGCCGTATCGACCCGAGGAGAAAAAGAAGAAGCGGCCAGTTAAGACGAAGAAATAACTTTCCTCCCGGCCGAGTTACTCTTAAACGTACCGCGGCGAACTTTAATTTGTTGAACGACAATTAATTAATCTACGAGATAGCGATCCAAGCAAGGTCACGGACGATTAACCGGTTTAACATACTGTGATAGTTTTTAAGTCTCGAAATTTGAACACAGTTTTTTTTAGCGAAACGCGAACCTCGATGAACATCGTAAAAAGCGCATTAAGATGATTATTTATTTTTATTTGTTCAGCAAACTCACCGAGTTTCCGAGAAGGAAAAGAGCGATTTCTTGCAAGTTATTTTTCTTCCCTAGTAGAAAAAAAATATTGATTCTACTGATCAAAACTAGATTATAGCACAACAAAAAAAAGGAGCCGTATATATTTTTAGCTTATTTTTTCCGATTTGCATATTGCTATACGATCTTCGGCGGAATCGATGTAAGTACAAACAAACGTATTGCCACGTCTACTGCATAGTTATTGGAAAACACGGAAATTCAACGTCTGTATCGGACAATAATAAAAAAGAGAGAGAGAGAAAGAGAAGGAAAAATCGGACGAATATAGCAAAATATCGAGACGGCACGATATCGACGCCCCGTTACGATAGTAAAGCGCAAATTCCGTGAATCGTCGAATGCCAATTCGGTTTCGTGCCCTCTTCTCGTGACGTAACACATACATATACATATATACGTGCACCTATATATCGCGCCGCGCGGGTCAAGTATTGTTCACGCAAGAATCTCATTTCCCGTGCAGCACTTCCTGGATCCCGCAGCGCGTTTCTGAAACGCCGCATGAAACTCGCGGCGTAATAATCGACTACTTATACACGGCACGAAACGCGGCATGCACGCGTTTACGCGTAAAAGACATAGTTGACACGATGCTTTTTTTTTTTTTTTTTTTATTAACGTATTTGTTCACAGGCGTGCTAAAAATCCACGTTTGAGAGAGAACAAATTATATATAATATATGTATATCTACGGTGACTATATTTTCTGAGAGAAGGACAAATCTGAAAATTTGAGGCCTTTGCTACAACATATTTTCAATAAATCAGTTTGCGATCAAAGTGGAGATCGATGAGCAAAAAAAAAATAAGTGACTATCGAAAATTTATGTATTTTATTATAGTTTGAAATTGATTTAACTATGTTGAAACAAAAAGTCCTTGGTTTTTTAAATAGATTCCGTTTTCGTAAGAATTCTAATGTTAATACTACAATATTAAACATTAAAACACTGGATAAAATAATTCGTATTCGTATTGGTTATCACCTAAGATTATCCGAGATATGTCTATTAAAAAAACGTGATTGCAATCTATGACATTTTTATGAGAAGATTAGCAGATGGTGAAGCATAGTACTATACTAGTCGTTGGTAAAGTTTGAATATTTTAATTGGAGTAGCGTGCTAGTTGGACGACGAAAAAAGCAAACTGAAGTTTAGCAGTGTTCTAAAGTACACGATGCCTCTCTCACTAATGCATATACTATACTAGTCATCAGTGAAATAAAACGTCGTGTAAACTAATATAAAAACATGCCATTACATCACTCTCGCTGCAGCGTGTATAAACATATTAAACTATTGTCATAATAGTATTTAATTTTAATGCAACAGTCATAATTTTGATTATTTTCCTTTTTTTTGTTATGTTTCCGGTCGTTGGTAAATTTTAATTAACCTCGCAATCTCTCGCAAATATAATGAATAAATTCATCGCAAATATGCATGATGAATAAATTCATCACAATACTCGCGATCGATAATAATTTAGTGGAAAATAAAAATATGTACACAAACACATATAATTGCAGGTTTTTAAATTAACCATATATCTAAATTGCAAGATTCTAATGAAAAAATATATATATTATATTTCATATATCCTATATAGACTGAAAAATGTTTGTTTTCTTATGAAAAACGTGTCGATTAAAAAACATTCGCATGAATATAGGAGATCAAATTATCACTTCCCATCGAGTCAACGTTATACATGTACTCTTTTTATGAAGCAATCTTTTAGCGAGAGGATTACGAATTCTCGGTTCGTTTTCCAACGATTTTCCGTCGCGTCTTAAATAAAACACAACACAAAAGTCGATCGATCTTCGCCCTTTGCCATAGTTTTCGCGCCATATGCGTGGATGGTTTTATTTTTATGGCACGATTTACTCTCTAGGCGCGGAGAGAAAGACGGAGAGAAATTTTAATCTGGCAAGTTCGAAAATTTAAGGCGACAAGGTACCTATATACGCGAAGCGAAAGCGGCGCGCGCGATCGTTGTTTTTCTCTCCCTCGCGACGCGGGAAAAGCTCGACACCGCGATGCGCGACCGTCGTGCATTTTCCCTCGTGAGAAATTCACGAGGCCACCAACCTCGTGTCCCAACTACCCCCGTAAAACGAAAGCATGCAAGCTCGCCTTGGCGCGATCGTGTGGCCGGCCACCTCCTTAGATTACGATATAAGGAATGGTTAACGCGATGTAGCGGTGCACGCACGTGATAGCTAGATATATATATACATATATACATATATATATATATATATATATATATATATATATATATGCAATTGCCTCTCGCTGACCCAGCTTTCGCGTAACATCGATAAGATGCGCTGAAAATGAGGCTGCTCGTGAATCCCTCGTCGAAAAGAGGGAGAACCCTCTTACGAAATTCTGAGAGACTATACCAAAGCACCGCCGAATTTCCGGAGTATCGGAAAATTACATACGGGTTATCTCATTATGTTGGCCTTATAATACGTAATATTTGGCGGATTTACGTGCATGTATGTGTATATTCGTCAGGGGCGCAGATTGAAAATGTAATTTCGAAATTTCAATTTTCAATATTACAAGATGTACACGCAGGTTAATTTTGTATGAATGTGTAACAACGCAATCTGAATTTACTGAAATTTCGTGACATTATTTTCAGTTCAAATTTAAACGGAGAAGAGGGAAACATTTTTCTTAATTTGAATAATTATTAGGTACATACAGGCCAATATGTCATTGTAATAAAGTGAAAAATATAAATATTGCTGAGATTTGAATATTCATTAGATCATATATTAGTCAGACAATATCGAGTGTGAGAGACTGCGCTTACCAGCGATTGGCAGAGCGCGCCGAGTGAATCGGACTTTGATAATCAAGTGGAAATATCGAGGATTGGATGTATTCGCTTGATTAGAGCATATCGACGCATTGCATCGGGCAAATAGACGAGAGCGGCTTAAGGTGAGGCATTGATGGAACTTTGCTTTTAAATCGAAGGCTAAATCAAATTGTTCATCTTGACATTTTATATTTTTCCAAAAATTTCTAAGGATGTTTAAATTAATTTTCACGTGTCTATATATTATTCTTTCAAACATGCAGCAAATATTAAATTTATCTCACATGAAGATAAGTTAATTATTATGAAATAATTTCATTTGTCATAAACTTGATTTTTCTCGTGACTCAAATTATATAATATATCTTAAAATTGTGTACGTATAATTTTAATATCTAATTCCAAAAATTTGAATATAATATTATTTTTATCGATATATTTTAGACAATTTTCACCGATATCTCGTTTTAAAATTATTGCAATTTTCTAATTATTTAATTCAAACTAACTTTGCTCATTAGCGATCCAAATTTGAGTAGTAAATTTACTCACCTAATAAATTTACTGCTTCCCGCGTATATTTAGTTAGCCTGGACATCTCTGACCGCTCTCTTTACGACGACGTTCCATCGAAGCACGCATTCACTCGCGCAAATTGCACAGACAAACCAAATTGCGCATATTAATTACCGCGATACGACATTAATCGAGCGTCTCGTTATACATCATACGCGCGCGACTTCTGACATGTCATATGTAAATAACGTGAACATGGCGGAAGGAGGAGAGTGGTTCTCCGGACACTTTGCACTCCGACGTTGGTTACAAAACACGCTGAAAATTCCGAGTTACGCGGGACAACTTCACGCGCCAAATTGCACGGCGTCTCTTCACGACACGAAATATATACATACATATATATATATATATATATATATATATATATATATATATATATATATAACGACGAATTCGAATGCGCCGGCATTAGAAAACAGTTAATTGTTAATGATGCATCTTGATAACGATTGTTATTCATATCGCGCACTTCCGATGCTCATTTAACACGAACGCAGTCGCAAAAAAAAAAAAAAAAACGTTCGTGTCGACGCGGCGTCTTGGCCGACTCGATGCACCTTGTACGTGAGACGAATGTCGAACGACACTAATTATGCGTTCACTAATGAACAAATGTTCGTGAGAGATCGTGCGTCGCTTGATTCAACACTCCCGGCACCCGTATTCGGATGAAATGTACTTACGATCACAGGACGCGACCTTTCCGCGCTGCGTATCGCCACTGACTATGACCGGTATATCGAGACGCGTCCGAAACGTGATACGTCACGCGACCTGAAGTACGCACAAAGCGAGTGTAAACACAGGGCGACAACGTGAGATAAAAACATACGAATGAGGATTAAGACCATAGACGTGTTTATGTTTATAGAAGGCATATACATAATACATATGTATATATATAGTATATGGATGACTCGTTTCGATTAAGCGCCGTGCACAATGTGAATGATAATTAGAAAGGAAACTTTTATTAATGCGTTTTCTAATCTCTCTCTTTCTCTTTTTTTTCCTTTCCTTTTCTTAAAAACATTAACGAAAGATATATACCAGAAATTTTATTATCTTTTATTTTTAATAAGTTTTAAAACTTTCTCTTAAACTCAGATCAGATTATATTCATAAAAATAATGATAAAATTCACTTTAGACTATTTTTATAATTCGCGATATACAAGACAAGAATATATATCTATGTTTTATTATATATAAATATAATTAATATATAATTGAATATATAGGCATATTATATTCATGATTAAAATTGTCGATTTTGATTTGAAAATCAATATATATATATAGTTATTCTAAATATCTAAATACGATGTTTCTTGGAAAATGTCAAACTAAAATGCGAGCATTTCTGGTATCTTTTTTTACACAACATAATTATAAATATAATATTCTGATGGAAAATCTGTAAATAAAATTTTCTCGCGAATTATGGATGATCTGAAATGCGCTTTTAACAGCGCATATTTTGTGCAAAAAATTTACACTGTATAAAAAAATAATTTGCAGTGCAAAAAACTTCATTTATATGTATATTATATATATAGTTATATACATATATCAGATAATTATACATATATATATATATTAAAATATCATTTAGTTATATAATATCAGATTTGCATACGCATATCTCCGATTATTTTATGTCGTTCGAAAAATGCGTTCGAGAAAGAAGTAAATAATTTTTATTATTTTTTTAGTCCGTCGCGGCCAAATGTGCGAGCTAATGTCGTCGAAATAATTGAATTAACGCGTGGTACCACGATAATGTCAATTACGGTAATGAGCCGCAGCCGCACAATCGATATCTATCTGTATATGTACACACTTCGTGTATACGTATGTGTTATACTTACATACACACGCATTATATATTCTTGCGACGAATGCGTTTTTCTCTTCTAGTTGCATCTTGCATCGTTTCTCATCTCATCATTGTCCGAGTTATGTTTGTCTTGTATCAAAATTCATTATTCATATATTATTGCACCTTGCTACTCCGTTATCTTCGCGATTCTGGGTCAGTTGTGAGACAGGAAAAGGCTAAATTGAACATCGAATCATGACAGATGAAGGCGAGAAAAATAAGAGAAAGAGAGAAGGAGAGGGATCACTGATGCTGCCAAATATTTCATCTCGATATATGACTCTGCACTATTATTCAAGAACGATTATTTTTATTTCATGATCTCCCCCTCTTTCTCTCTCTCTCTCCTCTTCTCGATTCAGCAATTATAAAATAATGTATCTTCTATTTCTAGACATATACCTTTGTAACAACGATGGATAGGTAAAAAAATAGCGTGAAAAAATATGAATTGAATAAGAAAAGAATTTTTTCCGTTTGTTTCGTCTTAAATTAACGTTATATCTTTAATTATAACAAGAGATAAGAGAGCAGAGTCTATATGAATTTTTGGTTTTCTATGAAACGTCAAACTTTTTCTGATTGGTCGAGGAAAACCTATATCGCTGTCTCTCTTGAATTGGGAGGACATACAAGGTGTCTTATTACAAATGTTTAATTAAAATTCAAGCCTTGTAACTCGGAAAATAATAAATGAAAAAATACTTTATTATATATATATATATATTAGTGTTTTGAAAAGCTCTTGAGATGAGCTACAAGAATATGTAATGAGAAATAGAAATTTTAATTAAAAATTTTTATATCAATCTTCAAATGACTTTTAAATTTGACCTCAAGGTCAATATCAAGGTCACCATCGGATGACTCCTTTTGAACCCTACAACTTTTGTCCGAAACATTTTTCTCCACAACCGCTCCATGCAAAGTTACGAGGGGTGATGGATTAAAATGGGACACCCTATGTATATGTATATAATTCGTGACACAACGTCGTACAGATCGGGAACGTTTTTACCGTCCGAGCCGGACGATGCTAGGAATGGCGCCAATGGGTCGCCATTTTCACGAAACTTTACTGACAGTAGAGACTGTGACGAGGAAGAATTCCAGCGGACGTCGAGGTCCTGGGAGGCATCGAAGGATCTCGAGAAAAATCGCGAAAAGGGCGAGGAATGATGCGCTGGTCGTAAGTACAATCCACGTAAGATCCGTTCGGTGCGGCTAGTTTTTTTTTGACGCACGAAACGCAGGGCCTATGGCATGGGACTTCCGTTCGATGAAACAGGAACAGGAAGTTCCTCGCGACCCCGACGACGAGGCGAAATAAAAACATCCTGTATGGCGATGCGTACATTTCGAGAGATAGACGCACCACGTGCACGTGGCGCGAATTGGACGCGCGATTCCTCGTGCGTTCCTCGCCGCTCGAGCTCGTTATTTTTATGGCCCACTTTCGGATTCCGGTGACCCAAGGTCGAACAGCGACGTGACTAACGCCCGAAAATGAGTCGAATCGTCCGGAGCGAATTCGCGGCATTACTGTCATCGTTATGGATAATTGTTTAATTTCAGAGCTCGTTTGCACGAAGGAGACTGAGCTTGACACGCAAGAATGCAATCTATGCAAGAAAGCATATGTGCTAACGATATCGAGAGTCTGGACACAGACACTGTCATCCCAGTAAGTGTTCCTCCTCGATTTTTTTGTTAAAAATGTATAAGGCTTACCCTGTTGTAATAATTTTATAAAGCCTATCGTTAATGTCTAATGATAATCTTGCAACTGTCATTAGGTTGAACTATTCGATTGCAATGTTTCTACTCATTCGAGGACCCAAGATGCATCGACGATGGTGGAACTTGGAAAACAGCTTCTACATAGCGCAAAGAATGGAGACACCGACACTGTTCGTGAGCTTATGTGTAGAGGTGCACCATTTACTACAGATTGGGTACATGCAATGTTTCAATAATATTTATATATTTAATTTGTAAAAAAGAACATGATTTATAATATTCTTGTCTTTTAGCTTGGTACAAGTGCGCTTCACTTAGCTGCGCAGAACAATCATATAGAGACTGCTGATGTTTTACTTAGAGCAGGAATATCGAGAGATGCTAGGACAAAAGTTGATAGAACTCCGTTACATATGGCAGCATACGAGGGCCATAATCAAATGGTACAATTGTTGCTTAACTATGGAGCTGACGTTGATAGCAGAGATATGGTATGATATGAATGGTGGATTACAGATTTATTGTGTTTTTTGTTTACAATTAATATAAACAACTCTTGCAGCTAAAAATGACTCCACTACATTGGGCGGTAGAACGTGAACATTTAGATGTAATGCATATTTTATTAGATCATGGAGCTGATACAAATGCAACTAGTAAATTCCATAAAACTCCGATCAGTCTTGCATTAGAGAATGATAGGTTAGACTTAGTGGATACAATGCAACAGCAAAGAGAAATAATAGGTATCCAAACTAATCAACAGAGTCAGACTAATTCTGCAGAACTAGAAGTAGCTACGCATAATTTAGTACAATTAGACGCTGAAAGCAATAGCAGAAGTTCGATAATGCAGGAAGAGGAGCAGTACAAGTTTGAAATAAAGCAACAACGTAAACGTAAACATTCTCAAGGTAGCTAATATCCCAACATATTTATTTAGATATTAACTTCTTTATTTACTTTCACAATTTTGATTTTGATTTAATGTCCATTCATAATTTCTAGCACAAAATGAGAAAAAACAAAAAATGATCTTTCATCAAATCTCCGTATCGCCAAACAACACAGATGGTGAACAAGACAAAGAAATCGAGGATGTTGAAATGATCAATACAAATGCTATTACAAATAATAAAAAACATAAAGATATTATGTCGATAGGAAATATTAACAAACATTTTAGGTTATTAGAAGCACATGGAATCACAATGATACCTATGGATGATGAATCATCCATTGTAGAGAATGCAGTGGAAAGTGGAAGAACAGTAGTTCTGACAGGTTTGTTTTTTAAATATTTTAAAAAGAAAATCTGTCAGTGTATATGTATTTCTCATGTTAATAATATATGATTACAGAAGCTGGAAAACTTGCATTAAATTTGACGAAAGGTTCGCCAATTAAACGCCTTCAAGTTGCATCGCGAAAAGGAACAGGGAGAAAAGTTATAGCAATTAGAACAGACCAAATTCAATCCAAAATTTTAAGTCCAAATTCTAATACGTCTGCTCTTACACGGGGTCCAAATATTTTAAAAAGATCTGCTGTAGAAAATAAAGCTGCAAAGTTATTTGTTACAACAATCCCTAATACTACAACGGTACCTACTATTACTGAAATTAAGAACTCACTTCCATTGAAGGAGGTAAAATGTATTTATTTATTTAAATGTAAAATATAATAATAGGCAATGCACACAAAAATATTTTTACATTGCAGAAACTTGTGAGTTTTCCAACTAAGATCGCAGAATCAACAGTGTTACAATTGAACGATGATATAGAAGAAGTAATTGAAGATGATCCGGGAAACAGCGAGCCAATAACAGATGTAGCGATATTAAGCAGACAATTAGCAGAAGCGCGAAGACAAGCCGCCGAGTATCGTAAACAATTGCAAGAGAAAGAGAAAGAAGCGGAAAGATATAAGCAACAACTCAAGAACATCACAGCGCAAATAGCATCTAAGTGATTTTGTACAGGTATTTCATATTTGGTTTTATAGTTTACAAATCAAACTTGTTTCTTCATACAAAGACATTTTGAAATTTTGGTGATTACAGCAAATTTTATCATATTGCCGAGTCCAGAAATAATCATAATATGAATCTTCTTTTTCTATTTTGATATATTTTGTTTCCATAAGTAACGGTCTGCTATTTCATTACTAACACAATTTTATAATGAATAGTTATAGAAAACTGATCATTTTTCACATCCTGATAAAATGTTAATGTCCTTTTTTGTATTTTAATAAGCATGAGTTATTTCTATTCAGTGAATACTGTAAAACATAAAAATAATTTTTGGTAGAGTTTAATCTCTGCCTAAATTTTTTTAGTCAAGAACATTTACAGTTTGATATATATCAAATGTTACATATAAGTTATACAGCAACTGTATATTTATATAAATTACTTTGCTTTCCACACAATGTATCAAATTTAAGCTATTTAATATCAATTCTGCAGACAGAGCATATTAAATAGCATAAAAATTTTAAATTAGGTAACAAATAGCTAAATATTAAATAACAATTGTGCTACATTGACTCAACATTTCTAAAATGATTCTTTAACTAAATTTAATTTTATTAGATTAAATTATTTGAATCATTTATTTCTTCGAAAAAGAAATGTTTCTCATCTTTTCTTTGAAATGTTTATCACTCTTAATCCAATACATATCTTAAGATCATCTGTACAAAATATAGGTCTTATTCTCTTTGTAATAAATGTATATAAAATTCATTTTTATATGAAAAGAATGAGAGAGATAATTAGACGATTATTGTTTCCTCTCCATTATTCATTCATTACTAGAATCACAATGTTGAGATATAATAAGTTCTATTTAGATGAGGATGTTGATTGTGTTCAGTCACTGTTCAACATTCATCGGATATGTAGTCATTTTTGTGTGCAGTATCAGTTATTAAGTAATGATAAAAGATGCGTGAAACTCAGCACAAATATTAGTGCCGTTAATGGTTTGTATAAACCATGATCTATTTTATACATATTGTACTTTTATAAATATGCAAATTATGCTTCTATGAATATTGTTACAAATTGATTATTATCAAACATTGAAATATAAAATGAAATATAACATGTTTTCAAAGTTATTAAATAATGAAGTCTATGTAAATTTTTTCTTCAATTGTAATTAACATTAACTAAAATTGTACATTGTTGAGATATCTACATCAGATGAAATTGCTTGTGCTTTTAAATAGAACGCATAATGTGGAAAGCAAATCAATTCGGCAAACAGTCTCGAACATATATAATATTAAAGGTGCTTAAAATAATTTTACAAATTTAAATTACAAAATACATTGCTTCACATGATTTTTAATATGAAATAATTGCATTCCAAATATTTTTTAACGGCTGTACTAAGCGGTTATAAAGTTTTCGGTGATAAATCAACAGCTGTTGTGAACAAAAATATAAATAAAAATGAAGATTTTTAATATCGATATTAATTTAATGTCGATATTAAGATTATTAGATCCTAGAGTATGCGACCAATATAATTTAGATATCTCGAAATGCAAAACGATGAGAAGGTGTACAGCAGAGGATGTGCAAGAAAGTAGTTGACCTCAGGTACAAAAAGAAAAAAAAACGCGTTGTACAAAGCACTGCGGCAGAAAGTTGTGGGATGCAACGGTCTATACTTAGGATACGATTCCTTTTTTTAAAAGTAAGATTTTTCTAGCACACAATGTACATTGTAAATATAACTTTATATATAAAAACCAATAAAAGTTGTTAATTATGAGCTGCAAAGATTTCATTCGGGAATAAAGACTGTTTTTTTACATGAACACGAAAGTATTTCATATCAGTAACCACGTGTGTTGATCATGGATAAAAAAAAACTCGTGTAAATAATACATATAAATTATACATAAAGAAACACGGATATATGTATACCACTTGTTGAATACTCCTATATTTCCCGCGGGTTAAATATTTTCATCGCGGCATCGTGTATGATGAATTACGCATTTCAAAAGCAATTTAATTAATTGTTATTTGATTCTCGCTTGATTCTCTCGATTAAGAGTAGATTTTACGCCGCATGTTAATGATTCAACAGAGTTTATCCTATTGTTTTATGGATTTTTTATTGTTTTATGTTTCTTTTACAGTATATCCGGACATAAATTAATCCTGGAAATAGAACCGTCGTATCCTGAGACACTTCCTTTCTCCGCATCCTTCTTCTGCAAAAGGGACCTACGCTAGTTTCTGCTCCAAGTATAGAGAGTATCACAGATGATGATCTCTACGTTGGACTCCTGGTGAAAGACACGTCGACGATTGGCGCAAGGCCAATTTTTTACACGGCACGGAAAGCTTGGACCCGATGGAAACTATTTTCAATCCGAAACACGTATATTTTTCGGCGGATCGTTCCCTCGTCCCTCGACTTTTCGTCGACGATGCGATCGATCGGAATCGTCGCGCCTATGGGCGTTCTCGGATAATTCTCTCAGGGGTGGGCTAAGCTCGCCAATCGATAAATAACTTAATCCGTTGACACACCTAGGTGTTCCCGCGCCTAGGCTCCTTTCGGAAGCTGCCGAATTCCCCGGCAACAAAAAGAATCGCGAATTTTTTTTATCGATTGGCGACGACGTGGCGCACGAAGTCAATTCCTCTTCGGGTTCCCGTTCGATTTCCGCGAGACGGATATTCGGACGCCACCTCCTCGACGCCGATCGATCGCAAAACTCGACTCATTGGCAACGCCACTCTGCACGCTCTCGCTTCAAAATAGTGTCCCTTTAAGCGAATATCCCATTCTCGTAATACGGGTATTGAATGTATATGTGCAAGAGCTTTTTTTTATTAGGATTTAACAATTTTTAAAAATTGTAATTTCGTCTACAAAGACACTAGAATATATATCTTCTTATTCCGATGGTCTATAAGTATAGTATTAAAGAGAGCTTTCCAGCAAGAAATTCACATGTCACATATTTTTTTATTAAAAAAAATTCGAGATATCAACAATTCTTTATTCGAAACCAATTTACGTGACTTGTGTCCACCTGTATTTTCTTCCTGAAAAGCTCTTTAAATAAATAGGATCATTCGGCCAGCGGAAACTGAGAGAAAGAGAGCTCGCCGAGAATTCGTATATTGCAAAATTCCGGGTATTCCTTTTTTCAAAGAACAATGCAAAAAGCGATATAACATTGTCTGGCAATAACGGTATATCAAACATCCGCTAGATTTTATAGTGTTTCTGTTTGTAAGCTAATTTACGTTCTCGGAGCGTATCTTTGAAAGTTGATGCCAGACGCAGACAGGTGTATAGGCACAAATTAAGCGAACGACAGCCGATGGGGAACAAAAATATATCTTGCGAGTTATTGTGCGTTATATATAGCAGGCCTGGAAGTTGCTTGTGGAAGAATCGCGATCATCTCGGGAATTAAATTTGAAAGAAGCGTGCGCTCTCGCAAGAGAGCGATCAAGCCTCCTCCCGCGTCCTTTCCCTTTTTGTCGTCAGGAACGTCGCGAGTTTTGGAACTCCGAGAGGCCCATAATCAATCCTAAATGTATCGCGTACGTTTACGTTCCAATGCTGATCGTTCTCGATTTATACATAAAAAAAAAATCGTAAAAAGAGAGAGAGAGAGATATGTATGAGAATTCAGAATGTCTCGATTCAACGATACGAAATAATTTAACACAGAGAGTTCTGTATATCATATGCGATGCGCAAGGGCACCTGGGGATCCTAATGTCACCCCTGCGACACGGTGCTCATGCTCTTTATGTTCTTGGTCGCGAACTGCGCAGATACGTCATCGAGCGAGAACGAGTCGTTCGGTGCAGCGAACGCGAGACTCTGGCAATAATTTTGCAGTTGAATTTTGATTCACGAATTTTCGCGCTCTTTACCAAATGATTTTTCGCGTTCAGCGTGCGAGCACGTGACGATAAAACCGATGCGCCAATATTAGTCGGATAAACGTCAGCCGTCAGCCTCGTGCGTGATTAGGAAGATAATAATCGCGTAGATAAAAAAGGGGGGGATGTATATATGTGAGACACATGTATACTCGTGAACGCGGCTTAAAGACCGCCAGGTACAATCGCAGGGTCGATCAAGTCGGTTGAGAGCCCCTGTCATTTTTTTTTATTTAATAATAAAAAATTGTTTTCTTTTAGAATTATCATTAGTCTGCATTTTCGGAAAAGCAAACTTAGTTTTAAGTAGTTTCAGGTTTCATCTCGCGATTCAAAATAAATATAGTATTCATCTTTTCGTCATAGAAATATATTCCATTTTTTTTTTTAAATTTTATTTATGACTTTTCTATGCAGCAATATATAACAGCTCCAAAATATTTATATTATCTGAATAACAATAACTTTCCATACTAGATTTTAACAATAACACCAAAGACAAAACCCAATTTTTCTGTTGAAAAGACTAAGAATCGAAAAAAAATTCAACAATTTCCTATAAAAACCCCAAAAAATTGAATAGACCTATAACGCAATATAAAAATAACCAAAAATCAAATATAATTTCTCGGTGAAAAAAAAGAAAAAAAAAACTAAGAATTCAGAACTCGGGCGCTCGGTCGCGCGGAGACGGCCCTGGGGAGGGGCGACTGTGCGAGTGCTGGGTTGAGAACCCCCGGAGTGTTTCCAATCCCGAAGGCGATGTCCAGTGCTCCGTGTTGCGCGCGACAAGGAAGGGGGATGCGCTTCGCCGTCGTCGTGGTGGTCGTTACTGCGCCGCTCGTATACACCCGGTGACTCTGCGATCGCGCACGTCCGTCCAGGACGCGAGTTCTGCGAAAAAGCGCGCTGCGAGTGCTAAATCGTTCCGTGGTGCGCGACATCCGTTTTTACGCGAGCGAGGTGCGTCTATCACGCACACATACATACATATATATACATACATACATATATCTGTATTTCCCCGACATCTCGACGTCGTCGCGCGCTCTCGACGGCATCGACGGAGCGAAACGTCGAGCGTGCGTTGTGTGTACGTGCGAGCGAAAGAGAAAGAGAGAGACGGACAGAGACTGAGGAACGAGAGGAGGGAGGAGAGAAGGAAACAACGCGCGCATTAGACTTCTAACGCGCGATGTGTCCGTGTGTCCGTGATTCGTGAGGAAAAAAAATCATCGCGAAGAGGCGAGAGAAAGTGCGACGACATAATAGAGTGCACGAGGGAAAAAGAGATCCCGAGGCAGAAGAAGCGGCGGCGGCGCCGCTTCTTTTCGCTTGTCCGCTGTCGAGAGAGGGCGGAGGAACAAGTACCTCCGTCTCTCTCTCTCTCTCTCTCTTTCTATTCCTCTCGTAAGTGTCCGTGCGTGTTGTGCTCTTGGAAGACACTGAGCGAGAGAGAGAGGAAGAACGAGGGAGCAGCATCGAAAAAACGGATTTTTCCACGCTGAGAATCCGGTGAGAAGACAAAAAAAAAAAAAAAAAAAAAAAAAGAGAGAAGAATGGGATGCGCGGCAACCCATTCTGCCGCTGTCTAGCGTAGTAGCGTGCGCTCTCTCGCCTCGGCTTCGACAGTGGCGGCGGTGGCGGTGACGGCGGTGGCGACGGGGCCCAACGGCGAGAAGCGGTCGGAAAAATGGCGTCCGATAACGAAGCCTCTTGCGCGAGTGACCCAAATTTCGCGGTGATCTGCTCGTTTCTTGGCTGCTTCGGCAAGTCCTGCGGCATCGTCTACCCGGACATCGCGCGGCTCCAGGAGATGCTCGAGAACACGCAGGAAGGTGGGTCTCTTTTACCGCGCTCTTTCTCTCTCTCTCTCTCTCTCTTCCTTTTACGCTTCTGTGTATGTGCTCTCTCGAGTGCGCGGGAGGGAGGAGACACGGTATATAAGCGCTTGTGTGTATGAGAAAGAGAGAGAGTGAGCGTGTATGTGTGTGTACGAGAGAGAGGGGAATGTGGAATATACGCGAGAGGAAGCGAGAAGGAACGACGGAGCGACCCGCCCCCGCAAAAGGCCAGTCGTCTAAGCGCCGTACTATTAGTTTCCTTCGTACGACTCCGCTTCGACCGAGAGGCCTCGTTCGCTCCTCCGTTTGTTGATTCGTTCCGGCGAGCGAATCTCTCTCTCTCTCTCGCGCGCGCGAGCGAGCGAGCGCTGGCTCTTCGTTTTGGCGCGAGATATATAGCTGGAGGCGACCGCGAGAAACGAGTGCCTTCATCCTGTGTCCCTTTCCTTTCTGGTTTCCGATGGCGCAACGACATGTTTTCCCTAAGCCGAGCGTTCCTCTGACAGATCAACCGCGAGGATAGAATTTCACATTGTTGTTATTCCGCCGCGTGCTGCCACCTTCCTTGTTGTCAACTTGTCGGTTACACGTGATTACAAGTTACAAGCGGCGCCGGCTTGTTCCAATTTTCCTAGAAATGTCATTGATCGTCGTGCCACGAGACGAGTATGCGACCGTGAATCTAGTCGTCAGACGGGTCTCTTTAATCCTACGAAAAACTTCTATGTAAACAAAGCGATGTTATTTTGTGTTTTTCTAAGCATTCTTTTTGTATTTTCATTCAAATTTAGCAGGCTTTACTTGCTTTCCCTTTTAATACTCTTGAATTAAATCTGTTGGAGATATTTAACAACGACGGAATAACAACAATGTGATATTTCTTTTATTTTTTTATTTTTTTAATTTCAATTACATACGTTTAAGAAATAAGTGAATATGATCCTTTTTGAGAGAAAGCTTTGACATGTATAACTGTTTACTGGGTCAATATTAGAAACTTTGTTTTTTATTTATTTGTTTGCTATTTTTATACATTTTTTATGTACTTTTTTTAGTGTCAAGAGAATTAATAGACCTGCACATCAAGCTGTTGCGTAAGACACGTAAAAGTGTATCACCAGAAAAATGGGAACGGGCGCTAGTCAAGTTTTGCCACACGTACTCTAATCAGGATGGATGGGAACTTGAACGCTTTGGTTATAAAAAGGCTCGCATTGCTGTTAAACTGCGTTTACTTAAAGTATGAACTATTCTATTCTTTTTATAAGATTGAAATATTTAATTATACATTTTCTTCATGCGCAAGTCCTTTTTTTGTATTCTAGGTACTATTGGAAACGCAATTTGATTTAAATCAAAAATTTAAGAATGAAGTAAACAAATTGGCAGCTGATGAATTGCGTGTGGAACCTTTAGGAAGGGACAAAAGTGGATTAGCATATTGGTGTCAACTGGATGAGGAATGCAACATAAGAGTATATAGGGAAGATTTAGACGAAGAGAATTGGGAGCTAGTTGCTAAGTAAGTTTTGTTTCTTACCACAATTACAAATAGATTAGACAATAATATGTTTTTGTAATATTTATTATTATTGAATCTGTCAATAGTGCATATTATTTATTCTCTGTAATAGGGATCGAGAGGGTGTTGTTAATCTCATAAACACCTTGTCGAATGGCGAAGTCGGGGCTATACCAATTAACGAGGATAGCAACAGTTTAGAAATCTCTGAGAAACCTATAATAGACACCGGTCAAGTAACGACATCGCCAAGTCTGGAAGACGAAGTTGTGCAAGAGAACGGCGTTCACGTAAACGAGATGAATGATAAACAGTTACCGAATGGCAGGAGTGACGAGTTTGAGGATGAGCAAGAACACGATCAAGATCAGGATGATGCTAATGAAGCCGAAAATGATGATGAAGAAGAAGAAGAAGAAGATATTGATGCGGAAGAGGAGGATATAACAAATGACGAAAGTTCCAAGCAGATTACAGAGGAAGACGATTCTCAAGAAATGGTACAAACTCCGAGCATAGAATCAAGATGTATAAACACTTCGTCTACATTACCGGCATCTTATTTGAAAACGTTAAACATGAAGGTGGATGCAATTTCGGAAGATGTGAACCGCAGAGAGGCTACCGACGAAACGTCCAATTCTTTAGCATCGGAGAGCAAACCCACGATTATTAAACAGACTGCAACTGCATTTGCGGCAGATGTGAAATCCGAAGTTGAAGAATCGGCACCGTTAAAATCGATAGAAACACCTGTTATTACCTCATCTCCATTGAAACTGGTAAATATTTCAGAGTTGAAACAGACGCCGGAAGAAAAATTGACAAGTCCAACGACACCTATTACTACACCGTTAAACGCGACGAAAAAGTACGGTATCTCCGACGAAATAACAGATCCTGTCATGAAATCACTCGAGAAATTATCTGGCAAAAGTAACGTACCTTTTTCCTCCACGGATTCTGTTTCCATGGCACACAGCAAATTATCTGTCAAGCCGATAGATCAACTGGCTGCGAATCTCGTGAGGATACAGTCAGAAAGACTGGAGAAACCAAGCGGACCAAAGTCGCTGGAAAAGATAGCGGAATCTCTAGCAAGATCCGGTGGTATGTTGGGAAATACCGCGAATGGAGAGGACGACAGGTTGCCGCAAGATTTTTGCTCAAGGAATCAATCTGAAAAATCTCTCAGAGGTCACAGAGGCATAGACTTGTCGACATCACCGCGTGGCTGGGAGAGCGCGAGCGAGCAGAATAGGCCGATGGATTTTTCCGGAATCGATCTTTCTAGTCGAAAATTGGGGAAGACGGTGGATCTACCTTCTCCGGGTTACAGGACGCAGGACTTTCAACATCGAGAGATGGATCTGAGCACAAAGAAGCTAACCAAGGAAGTGCCAAATCTGCCGTACGATGCACGTAGCGTGATGATACGCAATCATGCCATGGTGGCCGATCTGAGCAAGCGGCAAATGCCGTTCACCGCGTACGAGATGTCATCGGCGCCGTATCACAATACAGCTAGACCTGCCAAGGATGAGCACAGATTGCCGAGCTACACGATACTTCCCGATCCTAGCAAGATTACTTCGTTGAGGATGAACAGCGTATCGATGAAACGTCCCTTGGAAGGTGACGATGTCCAGCAAGACATGCTGAAGAGGATAAGAGCGGACGTAATTCCAATCAGAGGTTCTATAGATAAGAGACCGATGATGAGCAGCAATTGGAGGGATGAGGTGAGCGAAACTATCGAGGAACCTATGATGATGGTTCAAGGCGAAGGATCTGGTAGCGATTGCGACGCGGTGAATCCTATTGTCGGAGAGGCTGTGGAGGAACCGACAATTTTTTTTTATGGCGAAGGTTCCGGTGCGGAATGCGAGACAGGTAATCCCGGTGACGACAAGTCCACTGACAATAAAGAAAGCAACGAATCAAAAACTGAACCTGACTCAGCTACCGCGACATTATCGCAGAATAAGGTTTTAACCGAGAACGAAGTGTCTACGGGCTCGATAGTGTCGAACAAAACCCCTGTAAAATTAAATAGAAACTATCCGCAATCTAATTTAAGCGTAAACGATAATTGTGAAATAATAGATTCTATGCAAGAGAAGCCAAAGTTAAAGCAGACGTTGGGCGTCCAAATAATACCTAAAAGTACAACTGGTCCTGTCAAAAGGTTATCTAGGTGGGACGTAGGTAAACCGGAGGAGAAAGCAGAATGTGACAGTAGTATCATATCACACGTAGAAGGAGACATATCACTGAAGGAAAATACAAATGATTATAAACGTGATAATGCAGAGCAGAAACTATTGAATACAGATACAAAATCGCCAACCAAACTCGAAGATTATGCTGATGTAAATCAAGATGTCAAAACAGACGACAACAACTCTGTAAATGCAGAAAGTGAAACCACCATCAAAGACAGTGTTAAATTACAGGTGTCCGATGTAAGTTCAGAGAATACGAGTATAATGGAACAGGAAAGTGATGCTAAACTTCAAGAATCCGTGCAGTGTGATTCTTCTGTATCGTCGTGTCAAATGGACATCTCACAGACACCGGAACAATGTACAAATTCTGAACTATCTATGGTAGATTCAGCCAATGTGCAAAACGATTCAAATAGCGTAGTTTCACGCGAGTTCGACACACCTGAAATAGCGGATAATGAATGCAAACCAACAACCGCCAATTCTCCGCCGAGATTTTTTTTTGGTCCCAATTGTATCTCATATACCTCGAATTCCGAAAAGTTAGAATCGGAGCAAAGCATGACTGCGTCTTCGCACAGTAAAACGGATACTGTGCAATATGAATGTGTATCTTCGTCTAAGCCAGTAGACGATGCCGTTTATTCATACAAAGATACGGAAGATTTTGAATTGACGCGAACGAATAATAATTCGCTAAAAACGGATCTGTTTACTTCGGACTCTGATAGCGTTCCATGTGGAAACAACAGCGAAGATATGGAAAAAATTGAAGCATCGAGCAACACGTGGGATCAACAAACAACTTCAACATTTAATAGTTCAATAGATCCAAGCGATGTATCTGAGTGTGATGCTACTAATTCATCTGTCCCGCAAGTTTCAGTAGAAGCGAGCAAAGAATCGAGTGAACCGCAAGAACCTGTTTATACCGACAAAGAAATAAAAGAAGATAATTTTTCAAAAACGCACGTGAGTCCTACAGCAGAGACAAAAATCGAAGATGAAAGTATTAATGATGTAAATATGACTGAAGAAGACTCGACTAAAATCAGTTTGGTTAGTGAATCCAATGTAGTTCAACCAGAAGAATGTGGAATTGTTGAGCCATCACAATGTGATCAGTCTACAGATGCTGAAAAGCCTGAAAGCATGGAAAAAGTTCAGGAAGATATTTCTTTTGAAATATCAGATGATGTGACATCGCAGTTGTCGAATGATAAAGAGGATAAAAATGAAAAACCACCAGCTGATGAGTGTAAAAACGAGAACAATCATCAGTCTACTAATTCAAACAGTTCCAAGGAGGATGAAGAGAAAATCGAGTCTGTGACAACACCGCATTCATCTTTATCGCTTCTCACTCAAGATTCCCAAGCAGAATTGATCGATCTTAAGGAATTCGAGGATAACAATTCAAACGAGTTATTGGATTCTACAAATGCAGCGAGATTATCCGAAGATTATCAGGAAACAAACAGTCTTCAAAAGAACGATCTCGATTTCGCTGGAGAGAGTTGCGACAAGCAGAGTGACAAGAACGACAACTTTTCTGAAATCGACGGTCAGGAAGATCATTCGACCGACACGGATAACGAGAAGATGAAAGGCCTGGTCGGCTCTGATGCCGACTCGTTGTGCGTTAATTACGACAAGAACAGCGAAAGAACCGACGCATTGTCGGACGTAGGGATGCATGATGATGGTTCGGGTGATTCCGAAGAGATTAAAGAGAAAGGACTGAACGATATGCAAGTTAACGATACTATGTTTCATATGGATTCTGCGGTGATCGCTTCGGAGTCTGCTCTCGAAGAGAATGATAAACATGATTTAGTTCCTACTATAAGCAGTTCGGACGACGTTTCTGTGCAAGATTCTTCATCTCAACAGAGTGAAGCTGTGCAAATAGACAGTGAAAAGGTTGAAAATACATCGTCTGTCGCCGACGAACCTTCTACGTTCAATTTACCAGAAACAACGTCTGAAACAAATATTTTCGAATTGCCCAAATCGGATAATGTCGAAACTACGGAAGAAACGAATTTGTCTAACATAGATCAGACTACAAGCGAATACGTCGACGATGTTTCTGAAAATCCCAGTTCCTGCGTCGATCAAGATTCGAACGAGGAAATGGTTATAGATGATCGTGTATCTGAATTTAACGAATCGTTTAAAGAAACTGAGGAAGTTACAGCCAACGATGGACAAGCGAAGGGTGCGATGTCAGAAGTAACGATAGAATCTGAAAAAGAAGCTCCAGTTGTCGCAAACGTTGAATCAGAATCTTGTCAAATTGCGACAGAAACTGAAATCCCGGAGAAAGAAAAATCGGAAGTTAATGTAGAAAGCAAAAACGATGAAGAATTTACCGAAGATGATAAGAGCAAAACCTGTAGTACTGATAAACCAGATATAATAGTAGCGGAAGATTTTTGCGGCGTCAGTAAAAGTGAAGAAATTGTCGGTAAAAGTAAAGAAGTCGTCGATAAAAGTGAAGAAGTTGTCGGAAGCGCAGAAAAATCTGAAGAGATAAATTCGACAATTGCTACTGAATTATTAGATGCACATACAACAAATGTAATTTCTCAAGAATTACAACCGAAGATAATGAATGAGAATAAAAAGTCGTTAGTTGCAAATTACGATAGCGATTCGAATGACGATGGTAGCGATAATGTTTTCGAACCTGATGTAGCGCAAAATGATTCTAAGGATGACGTTGCCATATTGAAGCAAAAAAGTAATAAAGAGCTGCGCGAAAAATCACCAATCAACAAAGATGACATCAACAGCATAAATGTAGTCTTGGATGCACCTCAAGAGAAATCATCCGAGCAGCAAGACACAGCAGCGGAGGAATTTCCAGAAATTAATAAAGAAACCAAAATTAATGATGAAACCAAAATTAATGATGAAACCAAAATTAATGAAGAAGTCAAAATTAATGAAGAAACTAAAATTAATGAAGTATTAAATGAAGATGTTAGTAAGAAATCCGTTGATGAGGAAAAAATTATTTCAACTTCCAACATTGATAATAGTAATATTGAATATTGTTTGAATGATGAGTCGACAACGCCTTTGGATAAGGATGAATTTCAAGAAAAAACAGATATTAGTGATATTTCAGTTACTGACAATTCCAAGACATTGGAAGTGTCAGACACGACAAAGTTGTTAGTAGCTCCAGTCGTGACTGAAGAGATAACTGAACCTCTTGTAAATAAGAGTGTTGAGATGACTATTAGCCATACTGAGAAAAATAAAGAACATCTGAATAATTTGATTGACCATACGAAAACAGAGCAAGATATTCAAGATGTTGTTGATGAAATAACAAAAAAGACGGATTGTTCAACATCCGAGAATGTTTGCAACTCTGAGGAAAACGACGCGAATAAATTTGCAAAATCTTCATTTGTCGAAGAAGAAAGTGTGGAAATTAATCTTGTGGATAATCAAGTGACGAATATATTTGATATAAAAGAGCAACATGTGAAGGACATAGAGGAAAAATTGAACGTTAATCTGGATACAGATAATAGCGTAAAGTTGAAGAATATTAATGAACACATTACTGAAGAACTGCCTATTCCGTGTAAAAGATTTAAAGAAGATTTAACGGACTATGTTAAAGACAATAAATGGGATGTGAAATTGCAAGAAGAGTGTTTAAGTAAACCATTTGTGGAAGAAGTAAGTTTACCACCGATTCAAACAGAATTGGATATTGTGCCAGCGAAATTGGATAATACTTTAGCTGCGGATAAATCGCATCTTGAGAATGTGAAATTAGAAGAGAGCGTATCTTCAGACGCCTTATATTATCCAAATTCCATATCTACGAAAATGGAAAATAACTTGGATAGTAACAATCAAAACGAGCCTTTTAGTGTAAATGACATGAGTGTAAATAAAAGTACAGAAAATTTCAGTGCGCCTTTAAGTACGAATGAAGAATCGATGACATTTCTTGCTCAAGAGACTATTTCGGACGTTAGTACTGTAAAATCTGAGATCAAGAAAGAAACCAGCAAGAGATTGATCGATACTTCAGACACGGAAGATGTTCCTCCGCTAAAATCTAAGCCACCGTACTTGGAAATCGACGATAAGATGTTTGAAAATTTACCAGGTACCGAGGTACAAGCGCTTAAGAATCTAGATACATTGAACGAGGTTGAAAAATTAAGTCCACAAGTCAAAGACGAAGCAAAAACATCGACCATCTCCACGACGCAATTGTTTCAAAACGATTTTGGCACGATTAACGAGCCTACAGCTGCTACAGCAGTAGAAGATGCCAAAATCGGATTAGAAGTTGCAGAAAGAAAAGAAGAATCATCTTTGGAAATTCAAGAAGTCGAGATGAAAAGTACTTCTGCAGATTCCGATAATGATTCGACTGGCATGGATAACGAAGACGTTTTTAACGTACCATCGGATGAAGTTGATCCACTAGCGTGTGCCGAGGATGACGTTTTGAAGAATATTGCCGAGAATGACTCTTTAAAGAATATTGCCGAGGATGATGCTTTGAAGAATATTGCTGAGGATGATGCTCTGAAGAATATTGCCGAGGACGATGCCTTGACAAATATTGCCGAGGATGACGCTTTGAAGAATATCACCGAAGATGACGCTTCTAAGATAAGAATCCGCATGAAGCCGGCATCAGAAATAGCTTACGAGGGATGGAAATTAGACAGCACTACGGAGGCGGCGCCGAAGATTTCGCGAAAACGGCGAAACAGCGCTCATGAGTCAAATTCTGAGGATGGGGCCACAAAACAGAAAGATGAAGAGATGATGGGCGGTAAGAGGATGAAGTTACGAGCAAAACGTATGCCCGATAAAGAGTTACGAAAGTCCATCGAAGAAAGTCGCGGGATAGCGATGAGCTCCGAGGATGAGGCTGTAAAATGTGATCCCGATATCGTAACGGAGCGCACTAAAGATGGCAATGATGATCCGAATATTATACAATCGATGGCGATTGATAAAAAGATCAGAGGTCGTCCTAGAGGTAGACGAAGGCGTGGTTTTCGAGGAGGACGTCCCAGTCGGCCGAAACTTGCGGAGTTTCAGGGCGATCAAACGTCGGAAATATCACCTGGTGCTCATCCCGATGGGACTTCTAATGATGCTTTGAACACGCAGAAGAAGCGAAAGAAACGTAAGTATATATGTTTGTAAGAATAGTTTATTAAATATGATGAAATATTAGCGTAAAGGTCTGCTAAAATTTAAAAATTGTGTTTTTACAGGAAAAATGGTCCTCGGCTTGGAAATAGGCAGGGATATTTCCCTAGAATCGGAAACGCCAGGATTGAAACTTGATGAGGCGCCTGTTAGGCAATCGAGAAGAATAGCACAGTTAAAAATTAAGGAACAAGCAGATAGACGCAGAATCGAAGAGGAAAGTATGCGCGAGATAGAAGAGAAAAAAGAATCGGAGAAGAAGAAGAGAAAGAAGCAGAAAGTAAGTTATTAATTAAACAAATAAAAATTAAATAACTATAGATTGCACAAATAATTGTTTGTTTTGTGTAGCCGGAAAGCGAGGAGGAGGAGGAAATTATCATAAAGGAAATTGAAAAAGAGAAAAAGTCTAAAAAGAAACGTCGAAAGAGGAAAAAGAAAAAGTTGGCTAAATTTAACGAAGCAAATCCATGGCAGAGCTCATCCGGATCTAGTAGCGACGAAGAAAATGAGAACGAAGACGAAGAAGAGGAAGATGAAGATATCGAAAGCGAGGGATCCTTACTGTTTAAAAGTGATCACGAATTTTCTCCGGAAAGTGATCTCGAAAAGGACCAAGAATCTGAACCATTACGACGTGCTAGAACAGCACAAAAAGGTAAATTCTTCGTTAAAAAAAGAAAGTAATAATAATATATTTATATTCAATCATAAGTTTATTGTGTGTGCGTCTATTTGTTATTAGCCCAAATTGACGTTGAAGAAGCTGAGGATGAATACGCTTGTCAGAAATGTGGCAAAGCTGATCATCCTGAATGGATTCTTCTATGTGATTCTTGTGATAAGGGCTGGCATTGTTCATGCCTTAGACCAGCTCTCATGCTTATACCTGAAGGCGATTGGTTTTGTCCACCGTGCCAGCATGTAAGTTTGTTTTATATGAGAATTGTGTGTTTACAACTAAAATATATAAATATACAATATCAATATTTTTCTATTTTTATATAATACTTATTTTTTATAAAATTATGATTGAAGACCTTGCTGGTGACTAAGCTACAAGAGACATTAAAAACACTCGATCAATTAACAAAAAGACACGAGAATGAAGTATTACGGAAGAAACGATTGGCTTTTGTCGGTATAAGTCTGGATAATGTGCTCCATAAAGGTGAGGGACAAGACGAGTCGAAAGGATCGAGAGCATCCAGTCAGGAATCAGATAACGGTACATTTTTATGCAGTGATTTAAAGTTGATTTAAATTATTTTAAGTGTAGTTAATCAATTAATGTTATTAGTCAATTAATGTCATTTTTATATAATAAACGTCGATTTAATCTGTTTTTACAGAATCTTCAGATTCTTCCTCATCAGGTTCTAGTTCCGAAACATCGAGCAGTGAGGAGAGCGAACCAGTTTATCAATTACGTGAACGTCGATGCGCCAACACCTACAAGTTTAACGAGTATGATGATATGATTAATGCCGCGATTCAGGATGAAGTTGAAGCGGTTCAAGGTGCTGGCAATCAGGGAAGGGGTAAGGACATCGCGACGATAGTCAACGCGGAAAAGGAAGAAGCTCAGGTAAAATGATTAAAACTGATAACAAACATGCAAATGTGATAGTATTACATATATAATATAGGAGTTGTAGAAATTAATCGACCAAACTAGCGAGTAAATAATTTATTCAGCTTCACGACATTTCGACCATGTGATTGTGGTCCTTATCAAGTGAAACACTAAAATATTTTATTACATAAATAATTATTGACGTACATAAAAAATTCACAAATAAACATATCAATAAACTGGAAACATACTTACAAATGAATTAAATTAAAGTTAACACATTATTATCCAAATATTGTCAATAACATTTTTTGAAATTATATGAGTCAATCAATAGAACAAAGCGAAACATTAAACATAATCCGTCGAAGAATCGTCACATTCCAATATGTTTTTAAAAAAGAATATTTATACGATCTTAATTATTTTGTTATAAACCTCGTTGAGATTCTTCATATCCTTCTGTGAGTTTATGTTGTTGTTAAGTTTTTTAATATAGAACATTTCGGTTAACTCTCTCTTAAGTGTTTTTCCGTATGTAAAATGTTAAATTTATTGCAATCGAAATCATGTTCAAATTCAGATCGGTGTTTGCTTATAATCGAATGTGAACTATGATGCAATTTAATATTATTACAATGCTCCTTTTTTATTTCGATTGGAATAAATTCAACATTTTACATACGGAAAAACACTTAAGGAAGAGAGAGTTAGCCGAAATGTTTTATATTAAAAAACTTAACAACAACATAAACTCACAGAAGGATACGGAGAATCTTAACGAGGTTTATAACAAAATAATTAAGTTAAGAATTTAACAAAATAATTAAGATCGTGTAAATATTCTTTTTTAAAAACATATTAGAATCTGACGATTCTTCGACGGGTTATGATGTTTAATATTTCACTTTGTTCTATTGATTGACTTATATAATTTCAAGAAATGTTATTGACAAAATTTTGATAATAATGTGTTAACTTTAATTTAATTCATTTGTAAGTATGTTTCCAGTTTATTGATGTTTATTTGTGAATTTTTTATGTACGTTAATAATTATTTATGTAATAAAATATTTTAGTGTTTTACTTGATAAGGACTACACAATCACATGGTCGAAATGTCGTGAAACTGAATAAATGATTTACTCGCTAGTTTGATCGATTAATTTCTACAACTCCTATTCAAATACTATTGACTGCTATTAGTAATTTTGAGAATTTATATATAATATATGTAATAATCCTTTGCAGGCCGAAGCATTAAAGATGACGCAATTAGAAGAGGACAAAGATATAGACGATGTAGAATCAAAACCAGAAAAAGAAAGTGATGAGGAATATAAAATTGAGAATGAAGATATAATTGATGAAATGGAAGACAAGCAAAATATAATTTCTAGGAAATTGCTAGCACGTAAGAAACATCGAAAATTAAATAGCCTCGATGTAAGCAGCGAAGATGATCCAGATAGTGATGAAGATTTCAAGGGTACGAGTTCTGAGGACGAGGAAGACTTTGATGATCATATGACATCATCTGATGACAGTTTTGCTGATGTAAAGCGACGTAGAAAGGGTGACTTGCGACCTGTTAGAAGATCTACAAGAGCACGCATGACTAGGGCTTATGATGAAGATTTTAGTGAGTTGTGACAGTTATATTTTTTAATATCAATTCTTTATGCATGTTTTCCATGCGATCATTTTTAAGTATATCAATTATAAATTTCACTAAAAATAATTATATAATTTTTATTTGTAATTTTTTAAAAATTCTTTATGGAAATTATCATTTAATTTATGTATTTAATTCATAATTATAAAACCTATTCAACTGATGAAACTGATCAATTTTAAGTTTTGCAATTTATATTTATAATTATTTATTATAATAAAATATTCTAAAATATATTCTAAGTATAAATAAGTTTATTTAAATAAATTATAAGTTCATTTGAATAAATATTTTTTCAGTCAATGATGACAGCGATGATAGTGATCGGCCAAAAAAAAAGAAATCGCGATCGGTTTGGGGAGATTCGGATAGTGAGGATAGTGATAATTCGTGGAGACAAAGAAAGAAAAAGTACGAAATGTATAAAATTGAAGATAATATAATATATCAAAGATTATGAGTAAGAAAATATTAAAAATATTTTTTAAATTATTACAGGAGCAGAACGATACCGACATCCAGAATCAGGACGATGCCCAAAACAAAGGGCAAAAAGAAAAAAAAGAGAAAACGTATAATTGAATCTGACAATCAAAGCGAGAACGACGAAGAAGAGGAGCCTAAAATTGAAGAACAATGTGAACCTCACTTGCAAGACGTAGATACTGGGCTGAATGAGATGATAGAGGTTAACAAACAAGAGAATTTTGAAAATAACACAGACGAAAATAATGTTGAGTTGAAAGATGATGATAATAAATTACAAGAAGTAGTCCCGGATGTTCCGATTCCACAGATATCACAGCCAACAGAGGTAATACCAGTTCAAAAAATCAAAAAGGTAAGCACTTTTTAATTAACAAAACGGAAAAGTATCTCTGATATATCGCATAATATATACAAAAATTCAGAATTAGGAAATAAATGTCAAGCGCAAAAAATAAGCGTAGCAAATCTTAAAATCTTTAATTGAACGTTTGCCTTTTGCATTTCTTTTCTGCCCCTAACTCTTACTAGCCCATTTTCTATCTAGACTTTAATTAATCACTGATGTAAGTGCCTTTTGGCACATGAAGAAGAGCTTAATGTATTCTCCTTTGATTATAAACAATGTGAGACTGTTATTTTTTACACAATATGAATCGTAATATAACTCTTTGCATACTATAAATACATTCTCGGTAATAGATTTTCTATCTCGCTGATTATTTCTTTAATCTGTGTTAAATCCTATATCTTAAAAAATAATTTTTGATACTTTTTAAGATTGAAATATACATTTTTCTGCTATTTCTTTGAATTTGTACAAAAGTTACTAATTTATTAATTGTATACATATATGTATATTTGAATTTTTTATATTTTGTCTTATGTATAGTAAGATTTTAAATATCTTTACAAAATATTTTTTTTTGTTTTTCTCTTTATTCTATCATTGTTGTGCAACTTGTTACTGAATATATGTGTTTATGTATATATTTATATATATATATATATATATATATTGTTTTTCAGGACACTCTGCCCAAACCGAAAAAAGTCCCAACTATTAGACGAAAGGTATATATACATATTTATTGCATATATTTTGATTTACAATAATAATAATTGTATCAATTGTTTTCCCAAATAATAATAATGTCAATATTGTCAATTTTTTTTACAGGTTATTTATGGCGGACTTCCAGATGAAAATAAACGAGACGAGGAGGAAATATTAAGCAGAAGAACTAGAGGACGAAAGATCAATTATCGAGAGGAAATGGCATCAGATAGTGAGGAGGTGAGTCATTTCATTTTAACAAAGTTATCACGTATATTAAAATTCTGATTATTTTATTCAGGAACTGAAGAAAGCGTTGATGAGAAGAACTGGTGAAAGCGAAGATGAATTTGTGGTGAACGAGGCTGACGACATAAATGATGATGGAGAAAAGGATTCCGACTCAGGTAAACATCCCTATATTTTATTTATATGTCACAAGAGATATTTATAGTGCACGTTGTAGCGGAAAGCGCTACAAATATTTTTTGTTTTATATATTTTCTTTATTTGAAAAGAATTGTACGCATTTGTCATGCATTTATTAATGACATTATTTATAAATATAAATTACAATTGATATTAATTAACTTTCTCAGGAGATGTTTATATTCCCAAGAAGGATGCTTTAAAATTTAAAAATAAATTGAAGGCTGGAAGGAAACCACGTAACGGCAAGAGTCCTGGAATGAAACGAAAATCGTTGCCGGATGACATGCCGAAGCAGAGAAAAAAACCCGGACCCAAACCAGGAAGCAAGAACAAGGCCCGTAAACAAAAGTTAAATGACGATGCAGATGGAGATATGATTGGCTCGGTCATGGACAATCCTATCGGCGATATAGCGTCCAAAATGGACGAGAATCTTCCGGACAATGTCGGACTGACGGGTACAACGATGTCGGTGGCGAGCTCGTTTACTGGAGATGTTCCCGAGGGTTCGTTGACGGGTCTTGGTGCCGGCGAGCTAGCTGACTTGGACGACGAGCAGCTCGAGCAGATGATGCTGGATGAAGAGTATGGACGACGGCAATTGGAGCTCGCGGCAATCGAGATAGCAAAAAAGAAGAAAAAAGAAGAACGAGAGGCTAAGAAGTTGGAGAAGGCGCGTTTGAAGGCTTTGGAAATATTGGCGGCAGAAAGACAAAGGGATCCTAACGCACCTGAGGGAACGGACGGCGAGGCGCCTAAGAAGAAGAAACGCGGACGTCGCAGCAAAGCCGAGATAATTGCTGAACAAATGCGCAGGGATGGTGCGCCGAATCTGGGCATCGTGCCGTCATCAGGTATCGGCGGTATTGGTACGCCGGATGGCGCGAGTAATATGCAATCGCACAACGTGAATCCTACTTTGTCTACGGGTTTGACACCGGAACCTGACAGAAGCATCGAAGGTGGACACATGCCTCTTATGACTGGACCGGATGGACAACTCTTTAATCCAGATGGCACGCCGGTGAAACCAAAACGACGGGGTCGTGGCAAGGGTAAGAAGACACTCGCATTGGAGGCAGCTAGAGCAGCTGAGGCGGCGGCCAAGGCCGCCGCCGAAGCCGGCTTGATCGCTGGTATGGGCACCGACTCGAATCCAGAGATGAAACAGAACGATATCCCGAATATTCTTCCTACACCAGGTAGCAGTACATCCGGCTCGGCGCCCTCCACACCGCCGGCGAGTGCCGTCCCGACACCAGGTCCACCATCGACACAGTCATCGAACTCGCAATCAGTTTATCCATCGCTACCATCCGGCCAACAGTCTTCCGTCATTACAAGGATGCTCCAATCTCAACCAGTATCCAGCAGTCCGCAGTCCTTCACCGCAGCAGCGGCCGCGATGGGTCACAAGTATTTTGGGGGGCCTAATGTCGGTGGACAAATGATGGGCGGTCCGCGAACGGGATACGAGATGCAGCCTCGCGCCAGGATTCCGTCTCCATATAGGCAGGCAGGTCAGTCATCAATGCCACCGCATTTCGCCGCAGTTAGATCGGGCACACCGCCGATGCGTATGCGAGTACCCGGACCGCAGATGTATCACACGTCTCACCATCCAATGGATCCATCACCATCGGGTGGCGGACCGATCTCGATCAATAATCGAGATCGCAGTTCGCCTCTAGCCGGGGGACCGGCGATGATTCCAGCATCGGCTGGTAGTCCATTGGCCAAGGGTGGTCCGACGCCACCACCTCCACCCTACGTACGGGGCGGTCCGCCGATGGCCAGGTTTGCGGAGAATCCCATGGGGCCCAGGCATCAGATGCCACCGTTCACCAACGCCTCGCCGGTCAATCACAGCATGCAGCAACCCTCGCCGCCCCCCAATCGACCACCTGGTAACTTCTCACCGTATCATCCGCCTCCGCCTCCCAATTACCATTATGGTGCCTATCCACCACCTCCGCCGATGTCCACGGCGGACGATGCAGCCGCCTACCAAGGCTCGCCGTATCCCTCGGAGCACTTCTCCTCGCCAGATAACCAGCCTCCGATCCAGGGGCCACCTCCACCTCAGGCACCGCCGGCATCGCAGCAGGCGCATCCAGGTGATCCCAATGCCGGTAACAAGCAGTACGATGAAGAGGGCACCGGCGAATTTGGTGGGCTGGTATCTTATTTCAGCAGCCAGAGGGAGGACGATCTCGATTCGTAGCATGAATGAGAGCTTGGCCAACCCTGAATCATTAGGTAGAGGAAGCGTGCCCAGGTAAAATCGCAACTTTTGCCGCAGAGGAAAAAACGATAACATAAACGCGAGTATGATACTCTGGGAGATTCGACTTTTTTCGAGAATATTATAGTGCGCGTGTCGCGTGAAACATAGAGCTAGAGTCTTCCTCTTTCACCTCTAAAGCAAACAGTTGTCCTGTGTAGTTCTTGCACTTACGGAAAAAAATATGTCACTGGAGGCAAATCCGAGGTTGGCCAAGTGTAGAGTGAGCGGAGAGATAAGTCAGAACGACAAGGCGGAGCCTATTTTCTAAGAGTTGTAAGTTTTTCTGTAATTAGCTTTCAGTTCAATTGGATTTATATACGACGATGTGCGACTGTGAGAAAGCTCTAACATAATGCAGACACAACGGTTGTTTTATCCAGGAAATGACGAAAGGAAAGATCTGACCAGAAGCCGTTTTTCATCATTATTCATTGCTATAATCAAGAAGAAATGAAGAAATTTGCGAGCGAATTTATTCCCGAAAAACTTTACAGAGAATAGAGAGTGTTCGCTTTGCGAACTAGTGTATTCCGTATAGGAGAAAATAAAAAATTGATCTTTAATAATGATGAAAAAGGAAAATTGAAAAATTGATTGATTGGAACGACGTACCGTTGTTGAACATGTACATATGTAAATAATATATAAGTCATTTAGATTATATATGTATTATATTAATAAACATACACAGAGAGAGAGAGAAAGAAACGCAGTCATGCAGAATATACTATAAAAATGAATTAGTGCGAAAAGGGCACAAATGTAATATTTAAATTTAATTCAAGAGAATGGCATCTGATATAATAAATTAACAAAAGATTGTGAAAGACTATTACTATAATTATTTATAAAGAAAAAGATTAAGAATTTATGATATAGGCAGTATATTGTATTTTACAAATTTTACTTCATATAATTCTATGAGAAACCATTAAATATAGTTATATTAGAGAGCAGGAGGCTGCTTTAAGTATACACTTTGCGAAAAGCAAGGAAAAAGGCGACTTTAACAAAACTCGCATTAGCGTAATTGGCGTTCCATTGTATGTATATGGAAGCAGTGCAATTATATATATATTTGAAATTATTTATATTTCTAATATATATATTTCTCTCATATAATTTTATTTCTATGTATAATTTTTCGATTTATTTAGGCATGTGCAAATTTTTTATTAATTGAAAATTTGCGTAGAGAATGTATTGCGCTGACTTTCAAACAAAGAAACAGATTTATATTATATATAGTAAATATTATATTAAAGAAATGTATGAACGACATATACGCAGATTATATAGTAGTGTATTATGCGATTATAACTTGATATAATAATAAATTCTGACTTAAAATCCGTCTGAGGTATTTGCGCAATTTTGAAGGACGACACTGTCTCGCTCGAACTTTCTATCTGGAGTTCTTTCTGTACTTTTAAAATTGTTGGTATAACTATATTCTTCTTTAATATGTTTATTTTAAACTTTTTACAATTATATGTATTTCGTTGAATGTGAAATTTATGAGTTCTTTCGAGAACAGAATAATCAAAATCAATATAATCTGAGGTATCTTGAAGACGACTTCAAATATTTTTTTCAAATTTATTTGATCAGTGTTAGAATTAATTTTAAATTATCACATAGATTTAAAAAAAGTTTTTCTGATTATTTAAACGAAGATGTATAATTAATCGAAGCTCATTAGATATATTTTTTTTTATTCTAATATGCAAGTAAATCCTGTGTGAATACCGACGATTCGACTCGAAGTCCAGGAAGGAAATCAGAGTGAACGGAGATCAGAGTCGTCATTCGAATAGATATTATTGAAAGTATCTCGCGAAGTTTTTCACTTTTGTTTTAATTGTACAGTGATGATTGTGCGACAGCCTCCTGCTCTTTGAAGTTAAGACGAGGCCGTTAGTGGCCGCGACGTGTGTGACGCGATGAAAGAAGAAAAGAAAATCATGTATCTGTTTAGTTATCACACGTACGTGCATACCTAATATAAATAGAAGCTATATGAATAAACAAGAAAAAGATATTACATTATCTTAGAATTAGCTTGCTTGGGAGAGTTTCCTTTATTATGTTGAACGTTTCACGACCGAATCAAACGGTTATTATACACGTATGAAAGATCACATCCACAAATACACAAATTTACATGCCGTATAACGTGTAATAGAGGGGTTTACTATCACTAATTTTATTATTTTTACACCTATTACGATGTATGTCGATTGTGCGCGATTGATGTACACAATCACTTCGTCTTCTTCTTTAGATACAGCATGTCTTAAGGGCCGCCGATTCTTAGATTACGCATCGAGGAATGTAGATGTATCATGATAGCGATTATATTGCTTTCCTTTTTCTTTAGCGTGCAATCGGCGGAATAATTGTTCCGCGATCTCATTTACATATTGACGTTGATTTATATAGAGATAGGCATGTTTTATTCGCACCTGTATATTCGAAAATATCGCACAGCGATACGATCAGCGAAATCCTTCTCTCGACGACGAATTTGTATATTCATGTATCTTGATACGTCGGTGCTAGAACGACCAATGTCATAACTTTTATAAATCAAAGTCATTTAGAAATATTTAAAGCGTTCAATGTAAAATCCATTGGCCCGCTTTTCTGAGAAAATTAATCTGAAGATTTGGAAAGAGTTTAATATCTTTATTGATAAATTTGCGCGAATTTTGTAAAATGAAAGTGTTACAGATCATGTTTGGAATTATTCTTTGTATCCTCAGCAAACACCGATATATAATGATTGTTACATTGCTATAATAAAATGGAATATAACAGATAATATAACGTGTACGTTACATGTAACATCCATGTTAATTGTAATTTCCCACTCATAGAGATGTAACATTTTAATATAACATATATTACATTGTAGTTATATTGTAATTATATACCAAATAGCACATTGATGTATTGATAAGTCAGTGCTATCTTGGGATATAATGACAATATAATAACAATGTAATATATGTAATATTAAAAATGTTACATCTATGAGTGGGAAATTACAACTAACATATACGTTACATGTAACATGCTTGAGTATATAACATTTATATACTGTGTTTGCTGGGTCTAGGAGCGATATTGTTCAGTAACCCAGTTAAGTATCGATAAATATTTACTATCATTGATTTATGGAATATCTATAAATATTGGAATATTCGTCGTTCCAGTTCAGAGATATCTCTTAAACACGATTTTTGCGCGTGGCATTGCATTTAGTGAAGTATTTCTTAATATATTTTGAATATATAAATATTATATATATATATATATATATATATATATATATGTATATGTATATGTATATGTATATACACAATACACACAACATTTGCGATACAATGGTAAAACTACGGGAAAATCGAATAATTTTTGGACGCAATATATGGGCATGGATTTTTTTCAATTTGTACGCATGAGAATTTTTGTAGCATTTACGTGTGTTTTTCTTCTCGTTGTCCCTATGAGTCCTTCCTCGAGGCGTATAAATTTGCGGAGTGGCTCATTAAGACAATAGTAAACGTGGTGCAGTTTAGCTTTTCTTTTGATAAGGGTCTAGACTAAACGCAATTATTATATTACATGTTGTAGCCTAAACAAAAAGATTTTATAATAAAATTCAATATATTGAAATAATATATCATCGCGTGCTTAATTTTTTTCTCTCTTTATATATGCCTCTTCCGATTCTTGATTAAAAATAGAAAATAATTAACAATTATAATTAAAATTATTTGTTTAATGTAAATACTTAATCATTTAATATTTTATATGAATTAATTTGATGTGAAATAAGAAATTTTATATTTTTTATTTATTATTTAATGTTATGGAATATATAATTATATATTAAAATTGATAGTGGTAGAGTTAATATTTTTTTTTTATTTTGTCATTAATAATATTAACTTTTTTTTATTTGTATAATTATATATAACTTATTTAGTTTTTAAAGTTTGTGTGAAGGACTTCTAGAGTGCGTGTGTTAGCTTATTAGTAATAATTTTTAGGAATAAATTATATATATTTTAATATAAAAAAGCTTTAAAAATATGATAAAATATATTTCAGTATAATTTAATATTGTATTTTTATATATATTAAATACTTTTATTTAATAAGAAAATACATTTTTTGTTATATTTGTTATTTTGATACGGTTAATACTTCTATCCAAGGATTATTATAAAAAAATTGAATAATGTTGATTAAATTCTTTAGAAATTTTGAGAAAAGATTGTGTTCAAAAATATGTTCATCAAAATGCAGAATTTGACCGACCAATCAGAGACCGAGGATCTCTTTGCTCTGATTGGTCAATCAAATGCTTCGCCCTAGGTGAATAAAATACATTTTCGAACACAATCTGGAATGATGCCATCTAGTGTACTTTTGATTTGTTCATCGTACGCGCGCTCATCGCCGGTCTGCAGAAATATCAGTGTGTGAGTATTAATTAACGTTTTTACATCATTAATTATCATGTACATCCGATCGCGTCGCGTATACTTGTTATTGTACGACATCGCGATCGCAATCTCATGCGCGAGATTGACCTCGTCAGCCGCGAATCTCGCTCGAGCCTCGAGGTGTCAATAAGGTTCGGTCTCGTGAAACCGCGTGACGTCACAGCCGCGCTCGAGCCGCAGCTAAATTCGCGCGCATGAATTATCGTTACGGCTGGTCGCGAGATTTACCGCGCGTCTTTCGGCGCGACAATTTTCCAAGTTTTTCGACGTAGTCGATCGTATTCTAAGCAGGCGATTGAGCATTTTCGATCGGGCTTTCACATCATCTCGTCGAAGTATCGTTTCGCGACGAATATTAGATTCTTCATTGGCATAAAAATCGCAGGTCGACTACAACTACAATCGCGTCGCCATATTACTATATATATATATATATATCGATATCGTATCCTTCGCTGAACTCCTGAGTGCATCGCGGAGAAGTCGCTATCGTTCGAAAGACCTTCCGATAAGTCGTGGGCCTTGAAAAAAGCGGTGACCCGAACATGGAGCATCGATTTTATTCGAAGCTCTCGCGTTTCACCGAAACGCGTCGAAAATGTGACAGCTAAAATCCGGGGGTCGTCGCGAACAAGAAAAAAATTGTGCAAGTGTTTCGAAACTTCTTCTACGAGGAGGAGGCCCGGGATAACTAATATAGTCGAATTGTGAGTCGAATTATTCATTTATTATTATTGATTTATCCACGATTCTATTTATCTTTAATACATTTATTCGTTACAATGAGTACATCGACTGTTCATATAAGTACGTCATCTTTGTCTAATATTTGACGATTAATACTTTGGTCGAATGCGCGATTTATATAAATATAATTTCGACATTTGCTTTTTAAAAATTTAAGATTAATAATATATTTGTGTATTGTTTATAGAAATCAACGCTGTATATTACGTTGTGCTCCGACTTATACGAGGCTGTGCATCGCACTGGTGAGTTTAAACTGTTTTTTATTTTAATTATACGAGATGATGGATTTGTAAAAATTGTCATTTATAATTACAAATACTAGAAATGAATTAGTCATTTAAAATATTTTTCTAACAATTATTATAATATTAAAGTTTAATTTAAGTTTGCAATAATAATAAATGTAACTATATAAGATCTTTATTATTTCTATAAAGTTCTTGATATTAAAAATCATTTTTTATTGTAAAATCATATTGAATAATGATGAAAATTGCATTTGAAAATAATAAAAGTAAGTTAGGAATATAAAAATATTATTTATATTTTACATATATATACATAAAAATCCATTGTGTCTGAAAACGGACAGATTAGGACAAATTGAGCTAAATATTTAATCCTGAAGTATATTTATATACATATATATGTATGTGTGTGTCTGTGTGTATCCATAGTATATATAAATGTGCATATAAAAAAATTTATACATACAAATAATTTATAAATTATATATTATTTTTATTTGTATTATTGATCAATTTAGTCAGTCCATAAAAAAATATTTCTACAACTTGAGTGTGATTGGCATAAAGTTATTATCAATAATAAAATAATTTTTACTAGAAACAAAAATTATTTTTGCATTTTTTATATACACAAAAATCTAAGAAGAAATAAAGAGATATTATTATATTAAACTTTTGATCAATCATTTTACATTTTACATAGACAAGATTTTCAGAAAACAATGAAGAGAATAATAAAGAAATGAAAATATGTATATCAATAATTTTATATTAATACATTTTTTAATAGTTTTTTTCCAATATATCTTATAATTCATTTTTTCAAATTATATATACCTTATACTTTTTTTTTTATTTTAAAAATACATTAAACTATTCAAGTATATATTACAATTAATTGTAAATTATTCTAAGTTGATTTTGTTTAAATAAGTAACAAATTAAAGAAAAAAAAGAAACATTAAAAAATATAAGATTGATATTTTTAGAAAGTAAAGCTTAAATTATTTATTTTTATTTATATCTCAATGAAGATTGGAATAAGAAGATTAAAACAAGATATTTTTGAACATGTGAAATAAAAATAAATTAATATTTAAAATATAATAGGGAAAAATGCTGATATGTTAGTATGTATCTTTAGCTATGTTATTTTATTTACCCTTTCCCCATTTTTTCTTTTAAATGTGTGTTAGATAATTTTGGAAGGTAAGGTTTATGCTCTCCTTATTTTTCTTATTTCTTCAGGATTAAATATATAAATTATAATGTACAAAAAAGAACAATATATTAAAGATTTTCTTTGATGTGCATGTGTATCATGAACATAAATAATAAAAAATAGGAATTATACAGGTATTTCATAAAGTATATTTCAAATAATCCATTTAACGAATATTGATGAATAATTGTTTTTAATTTTACAATGTGTGTGTGTGTGTATTTCTATTCTAATTTTTCATAATCTGTCCATTTGTTTATTGCATGATAATTGTAGCATATTACATGAAATGAAAGAACATTAGAACATATACATATTTAGCCACGAAACAAACTAAATTTCTACATGAATTATTTTGAATATACACTTTTATAAAATAAGGTTTTATAAGATTTATAATAAAGAACAGTATAGGACTAATTTTATAAACTAAATTGATCCACAAAATGTGGCATTATGACACGTTCGAAATGCTATCGATATATAAACATAAATTACATTTAAAGACCATTTCTAAACCTTAGTTGTTTGCAAGTTAGTTTCTGCTGCTTACAATTAGTCAATACATAGAGCGGCTAGGGATATATTAGAGTTAGTAAATTGAAAATACAATATATATATATATATATATATATATATATATATATATATATATATATTGCATTTTCATTTTACTAACTCCAATATATCAGATATTTATTATATATATATATATATATATATATATATATATATATATATATTGTATTTTCATTTTACTAACTTCTTGAAACTGTTCGGTAAGATGAAAATATGAATATATAAGCAATATATGCATTTAACAATCTTATTTATTACACTATTTATTCTTATATCTTATTTATTCTTTCTTTTTAACTACTCATCAGTCTTGCATATCTTTATCTCAACATATCAAAAAGTGCAATGATTTCCTCCTTTTTTATTTTCATTATGCATTATCGACATTTGTAACTTTTGCCTATTGATAATGTATAATTTCTACAATCATATCTTTATTTATGGATTTACTGATAATTATTAAAAAAGGAAAGAGAAAAAACATTTAGAAATAAAGTTAATATTAATATTTATTTTTTTCTGAGCAGAGTGTAGGTATACATTGAATTATATTTCAAACAAATAAAAATATACAGACTCAGCTCTCTATAATATATATTATATTATATATATATTATGTTTATATTTAATATATTATTTATATGTATAATTATATATACATATATATATATATATATATATATATATATATTTATATACACCTTTATTAATATATATATATTAATATATATTATAACTATATATTAATATATATATTTGATAATGTATTTAATATATAATTATACATATTTATATACTTTTTAAAAGATATTTGTTTAATAAGCCTTGGATTTATTTTTTTTTATTCTTTGCTTTTTTTCTAACAATAACGTCTTTAAAGTAAAAAGCAGACTTTCGGTTAACATTTCATCTCTTTCATATTGCTATTTATTAATTTCTATATAATTGTGCTCGCAAAGGAACAAATTCTTTTATTATATCTAATGCGTTTCGAGAGCCACTGAAAGGAAATCGACTTTGATATGTTGATCAATTATATCTTACTTGAAAGAGATCGGATACATTTTCAAAATTGGAAAGAATATCTCTCTTTCTCTCGTTCATTGCTCGCGTGGTGTTAGTTTGAGACGAAGCCCGTTTGCATTGATGAGTACCAATTCTGATATAAAGCGCAATTGATCCTCCTTATCGAGGGCTTCTACGTGGAAAGTTTTTAGCACGGATAAAACAACCGCTTTGATGACTATTGTCGCAAATTTCCAACCGATGCAATTTCGCGACCCAGCACTGAAAGGGATGAAAGCATAAGGTGGTAACTTTGCACTGTTCGGTAAGAAACGCTCCGGACGATAAATATGCGGATCAGGAAAGTGACGTTCGTCCCGATGCAGTAGAAAGGAATTGATGAGAACCGTCGAGCCTGGCGGAATTTGATTGCCCACTAGAAATGAGAAAAATTATTTGTAAAAATAGAAGAAAAATTCCCATTTGCATTACACAATTCTCGCACTTGTTTGATAATTGTGCAATGAAATAATGTTTTACAAATGTCTTATTTGCATCAATTAATGTTATATATCATAGATATATGATACATCTATAATATATAACGTCATACATCTTTGATATATAACATTAATTAATATGAAATAACGTAGTGTATAATATTATTAAATAATTAATATTTTCTTCGGAAAAAAAGAAATAATGATTTCTTGAGAAATAGGAGATATTTACTTAGATCGATTGGTTTGTAAATCTGTCTCGCTATGAGCGGAGCTACTGGATATAATCTCCACTGCTCCTTAATGCAGGCTTCCAGCCATGTTAATTTGTGGATGTTATTTAGTGTAAGTTCCGTCGTCCCCATTATATTGTCATATTCTTCCAGAATTTTTTCCTAAGCAGAAGGCAAAAAAAGACATTGATATTAAGTTAATATTAAAAATATAAGAGAAAAAAGACATAAAAAATATATTTATTTATTAATTAAATTTTCTAAAAATGTATAATTATATCAATTTTTTAAAGTTTATACTAAAATTAAAAAATCACCTCTCTCTCTCACTCTCGAAGATAAATTATAAATGTTTAAAAGTCATGAAATTCCAATGAAAATTGTTAGAGTAAAATATCGCGGTGATGATGTAAAATATAAGAAAGGACATACCTGGTCTTCGGGACTTCGCCCCAATGCATAAAGGGTCCAGGCTATGCTGGTAGCCATTGTGTCGTGTCCGGCGTACATGAAAGTATTGACTTCTTCACGAATATCTTCATCTGAAAGAACAGTTCCGTTGTGCGACATCTCAAGTAGCAAATCCAATAGAGCCTGTCTCTTATTCGTCGGTTCATTGTAGTTTCCGTCGCGTTTTAACTTCCATTCAGCCTTCCTCTGCGCGATTACCTGATAATGAAAGATTTTATATATATATATCATTTATGCTGGGAAAGTTTTGAGATCAAATTGTGTTTTTTTTTTCTAAATAGAAACGTGTTCTCTGAATTGAAAATTGAACCTAATAATCTAATTCGAAGTTTAGTAACCGATTTTGATTCCGAATAAAATAGTAATATATTGTGCAAAATCATCTCGATATAAAGCTCTTTAATCGTTCGGATTTATTTAACTTGAGATATTCATTACCTTGTCGACAAAGTTGTGAATAATGCAAAGCGAGTGATCGTGCTCTTTTCCTGCTTTAGTCAATTTGAAAATGTTATCATTAGATATCCATACATTTGTAAACCGCATCTGTACGATAGATGCAATTCTGAAAATTAAAACATGTTTTTGCTAATATAACTTTGTTATATACACGTTATATATATATATACGTTGTATATTGTATGGAATGCGGAAAGAAATCTAAAAACATAATTGCAAGGACAAGATACTTACTTATCCACAGCCTCGACATATTCGTTCTTGGAATTCCTTTGAGCATTAAGTTTATAACCCATTGCAGATTCTGCAATAAAATTATTAAAAGCAACGTATAGATTTAAATTAAAAAATTTGTTATTTATATTATTTTAATATATAATAAGATGTGATTTGACAAACAATTTAATATTTTTTTTCATTAGCATAGTATATGGTCAAATAATTATAAATATAAGCTTAAAAAAATATTATAAAAATGATTTATTTGGGTATTTCATTTGCAATAACATTTAAAGTAATATTGTATTTTCACTGAAAATTAACGTTAATTACTTGTGTATTATTGCAATAACATTATGAATTATATAAAACAATTATATTATATATTTCAAGGCTTCGTCGAAATATTTTAGAGCAATAGACAATCAAGGCACGTGATAATCGATTATTTATTCTTTTTCTTATTGTCATTCAAAATTCCGTGTATTACGATTAAGACAATCTAACAAGAACATCAAAAAGTGAAAAAAAAATTATTTATTATTATATAAAAGTAAACTCTACAAATATTAATTTTTTTCATTACAAAATTTGTAAATAAATGGCGAATTTAATTACATCTCATCGGGGTTTGGACAAGCTCGCCAAATTTACAGAGTTTAATCTACTCCATAAAGATATACTATTTGGAGCAAAGCAAACGAGCGAAAAAAGCACACCTTCGAATAACGAGGACTGTAATTTACGCGATGATACATTAATTTTTAAAACTTGTATTTCTAAGCCCAAGCAAAAGAAGGTTATTTCTGTGTCATCGATCTCACGATTATCTACTCGGCAAAGTCACAAGCCCAAAGTTAATCCGACAGATTTGACTAAAGTACGTGACTCTTTCTAATTGAACCTTATATTCTGAAAGAAACGCATTTTCTCTTCGTTTTTGAATTATATAGTATTTTGAGTTATACTTTTTTTGATGAATTTATGAAGAAAATATAAAATAAAAATAATGTAAAATGAAATATAATGAATGTAGAATAGAATTCAAAAATAGTCTTATTTAATTGAATATCTAAAGTAAAAAAATTCTTTCTCTTATATTCTATTAATTAATTTTCTTTAGTCTACTTTTTTAATTAAATTTTAATTGACTTTTAATTAACATTAAGACCGATAGATCTATCAAAAATATACATATTTATACGTAAATTTGTTTAGGTAAAAATATCTGCCTTGCTTTACGAGATAACAGAACGTACAAATCAATTGGCACAACCTCGATCTCGCGTAACAGAAATTGTAACTTCTCAAAAACCCTTAAAATGTGGAATTCCAAAGCCGACCTCTCGTATACTTGAGCTTGCATGTCCAAAGATGACCCACTATTTACCAATAAAACCCATTAATATTGTTTCACCAAGTGCGCTTAAAGCGATCGGTTAGTAATTTATACATCCCTAATTTAGCAATTTTTTAAACAGTCTATTTTTGATAGATAATTTTTAATGAAAATAATTAAAGTAAAGATATATTATAAAAAAAAAAAAAAAAAGAAAGAAAAATTTATAAATAGAAAAGAATGCGAATCTATATAGAAACCAATATATCTCGTACGAAGCGGGCATTTATATTAATTACAAGAGTAATCTAGATAATGAAATGTTAATTAAGCATTATCTTGTATTGCGTGACAGCTACGGAACGGATAATCGAGTTATCGCAGCCGCGAAAAAATCGACATTTTAGGTTATCAACGCGGATACATCAATCATGTAATTCGAAAATTCGGAATTTATTCTCAAAGAAAATGAATCACATTGCCAAAGCGAAGCGATTCGACTTATCAGGGAAAGATAAATCAGAAATGATGAAATCATTTCAAGGACTTTCTCGGTAATATAGCACTTAATTAATTTTTTAAATTTTTGATAACATAATTATTTTTCGCCATTAACACAAATTATTTGCGATATCAAAATCAACGAAAAAAAGAACGCGAAAGAATTTTCTGCTTATCGCCTTGAGTACATTGTTGCGAGTAGCATTTGTGCATATTCTAATATGGAACTGCTGTCGCGGTCGCGGGAATCTGTTGACACATTATGCGTCGATTTCCTTCGATCGTTAATTTTTATCTTACATTTTTTTACGCGTATTATTTTCTCAAGTATTATTTGTTGCGACAAGAATGCGTCGTATTTGTGTCAAATAAGACAAATTTTAATCTTCATTAATCAGGATCAATGTACTCGGTTGATATGCAGAAATCTCCTTCATTAAAATTTAATTATGAGATTACGATTGTTATTAACGGAGATTACTTCAGCTGGACTTCAGACAACAATTGTGTCGCGAGAAGCATGAGGTTAGAACGAGAAAATAAATCTGAAATATCGAAGAAAACGAAAAAACGAGAGTCGTTGTGTTGTCTTAATAATACAAACTCAGATAGAAGCATCGTTATCATTAATCTGGACTAGAAGAAGGATTCGTGATTTTGCGCCATTCGTAAATGTAGATCTCGATGTCATAATCATCAAGGATAATGAAGGGTGTCAATTAGCTAATGATTGAACTTTTATTCGATAAAAAAATACTTTACGTTTTAGTTTCCCTATATATATTTCTGGAAAAATTAATACATTTTTTTAACGATAAAACAACAAAAAATATCTTGAATTGGTATAAAAAAGCGATATTTTTTATTAGAAAATATCGCTTTTTTATTAGAAAATAATATTATAAATGTTATTATATAATAATATTATTTTATTTTCTTTATTTTCTTATTTTCTTATTATTATTTAATAATAATATATTATTTATTATATAAATAATATTATTATAATATAATAATTATTTTTTAAGTAGTATTATTATTATAATAATATTATATTTCTAATAATATTATAAATATTATTAGAAAATAATAAATTTATTAGAAAATATAATTGTTTATTCATAATGTGCGAAAAAATTGGTTATCATATTAAAATCAGTTTTGAAATCAGATTAATTAAACTACTGGATCCAAAACAGCAAATCATATCAACTCACCGCATATAATATCGAGGGCGGCGCGTTTTACATAGGGAACCACATCAAACCATTGATTCGCTTCTTTTTTGAGACAAGAAATTAAAACACTCGTCTCTTCTTTCGCAGTCTTAAAATAAGTTTCAAGAAGACCGCTGTGAAAGGTCGGCGTTAGTAGCTTTCTACGAAAATGCCATTTTTCACCTAAAAAAAGAATATTTCATTTTACATACGATGATAATTGATTATAATATATATATTATAACTATTATAGTACAATAGTTCATTTAATATAATATATTAAAGGAGACGATTACGATGACTATTCATAATGCAATTAACGTGTCTGAGATTTATTTTTATGTCATTGAATATTATTGCATATCGTCGCGATTTCAGAAATTATTTAAGCAATAAAAATACAAAGCAACAAAATGTTTTATCCGAGACTAAAATTAACGGAAAGTTTTTGCGACAAATAAAAAAAAGTATTACTTTTTCAGAAAGAAGGAATTAAATTTTTTTGATCTGGAGAAACATCATATTTTAATCTTCGCGTGGAAACTTTTTAAATATTCAAATGTTTTCAAAGAGCACAATGTAGTAACATTGGAGAAACATTTGTTTTTGACCGATAATCATGTACTTATAAGACCTTTTAAACTTAAAAGACATTTTAAGATATCGATCCCGGACATTGTAAGATCTCGATCCCGTTATCTTCTCGGTCTGTCCCATTCTATAAGTGCTATTTAAACACAAATTTTATTTAACATTGCAACATCCAACGTCTCCATCTCGAAATTTCGCAACACTATTTAAACAATAGTCTTATCATTTGTCACCAATGATAGACCATCGATGTGTGTCAAGTACATTCTTAAATAAAAATTTCACGTTTATAATTAAAGATTTATGAAATACAAAAATTTGATATTACTTTGGTTTCATGAAACTTTAAATATTAATTTAAAGATTGAGCTTCAATTACCAGAACTTCTAAATTCCGAATAAATTTTTTTTTCATTTTTTATTTCATTTTTATTTCTAGAAGATGTACTAAGATGTGATAATTGTTCAATCTAATCCGAATAATCGACTTTAGGAAGCAGATATACTTAGTACGGTTTTAAATCACGTCCAATTATTATCGATAATTATTTTAAAAAGATATCCTATATTTGATACGTGCAAATTTGCTTTCTGCGAATTGTTTTAGGCTGATAGAGTTTAGTGTAAAAGAAAATAATTTTGTATGCAATTTAAACATGTTATCAAGAAATTAATTTAGAGATTAGTAGTTCTGAGTCGACTTTCGCTCATCTCTTATTCATGTATTTAAATAAAACAATTTTAAAATATTGTGGTATTAATGGCTGATCACACCAGCGCTGTGAATATCTGATTTATTTTAATTATTTTTTAAGTTGCCAATAATAATATTTCCACAGTTAAAAATCATGTTGATGTTTGCATGTGATATGGTTTTTCAGCTCTTGCGCATTTAAAAATCCTTGGTAGCAATCTCTTTTTACTTTATAAAAATGTTTTATGCAATTTCAACATCTATATATTTATTCCTATAGTTTTTACAACTCATATAATATTCAGTTATATTTGATGTAAATTTATACGCGGACCGTTCAGCAATAGAAATCTAAATATAAGCAACTTGATTTATAAATAAATCAAGATATATGAATTAATTCAATTACACATTATCTGTTACATACCCAGTAATATTGTTTGCAAATTATAAATGCAAATAGCAACGTGATTCTAAGCTCTCATAAATGACAGGATATTTAGATTTGATCATGTCCGATATGGATGACATTAATCCTTATTATCGTAATATGATTTTGAGTTGATTAATATACATATGTATATTTACATATATAATTAAAGCACTTACCAGTGCTGGTCACCAGACCGGTACCAAGCCACGGCTTCAAATATTGATATTCGAGACTCTTGTCGATGTGCACGCTGCTACTAAGCAGGGGTTGCACCGTTTCTACTCTGTAGAGGAAGATAAAAGGCCGCAGACCAACCCAAACTAAATAAATGTCGCCAAACTCGCGAGCCCATTTGACCAATTTCTGAAAAAAATCTGCAACAAAAGAAATGAATTATTAAATTTTAGACGTAAACTCGCATTCTAATAAATACGAGAATATTTTTAGCGTATTCTATATTCTATATTAAAAATAGAGAAGTCAAAAAAGTTCAACAAAATTTATTTTCGGTTTTCTGAATTTATTTTTGTCAGATTTTTGCACATTCAAGTCGCTATTCTTGTGTTTATTGTGTTTACTCGTGCGTAAAAAAATATATTAAAATCATATTATAATATGAATGCGAACAAATTTATGAAAATATATGTGATTTGAGATATATCTATTCACGGATTAAATCTGCAATGCATGGTATTTTAAAATTTCTTATTAAATAAATTTACAATTTTCCATTAATTAACATTTAATATAAAATCTTAATTATTATATTTTAACGGAACACATATTATATATGGAATAAGAAAATTTGTTCACATTTTTTTTTGAATTTATTAAATTCCTTTCAAAAGACATTATCTTGTTAAGATGCATATTCTCAAAAATTGTTAAGAATGCACATTTTCAAAAATACTTGAAACTAATTTAACGACGTTTTATTTCGCAAGAATATACATTTGATACAAATCGCTCATTAGTGCATTACGATGTGTTTATGAGGATCAGTCTCAGTTATTCAATCAATTACCTACTTTCACGGTCACTGACCGTAACACGTGTGTGGATAGATTTCTTGTGCAACTTTGTACTCGGTGAATTATCATGTCACTATCATAGTTCTAGGTCCTCTCTATGTGTCGTTGGTACGAATATCAACTCTTTAAGAGCGAAAATAAAAGCCGCAGCGATAAAAGGAACCGGATGTGGACGACAATACGATGAATAGCAAACAATAATTTAATTTTGTCAAATATTTATTAGGAATGAAAAGTTAAATAGTAGTAAATTAAGATAAGTTTGACAGAAAGTTAAAAAATGAAATAACAATTAAGTGTCATAATCTTTATCTATACGCATTGATCTTTATATATACATATTTTATTATTTTATTTTTGCTTTGACAAAGAGAGAGAGAAGAGAGAGAGAGAGAGAGAGAGAGAGAGAGAGAGAGAGAAGAGAAGAGAAGATTGATATAATTCGCATCAACAAAACATAAATCAAATCTAGAATAATGACTCGATAATTGATCGAGCACAAAGTTGCACAAATCTACAATAATGACTCGATAATTGATCGAGCACAAAGTTGTACAAGGTCTATCTACACACGCGTCGTGGTCAATGACCGCGAAAATATAATTAATTTGTATGTCTATTTTTTTAAGAGAGAGAGAGGAAACTCTCTTTGTTATTTACGTATGTAATTTATAATAAATAAGATTTCTATGTTCGATTAAAATAATAATCATTGTGGTACGTGTAGTTTATTTCGATAAGATAAAAAAGAAATAAGATGAGATTATTTATCTTTTTTGAATGGCATGTGCAAAAGAGAAAAAGGCTGAGGTAGAAGCAGATAAAAAAAAAAAAGAAAGAGAAAAAAGAGAGATAGGGAATTAAGAAAGAGTATCAAGACGATGTAGTGGAGCAAGAGAGAAATCGAGCTGCACGTGCGAGTTGACGCGAGAGACTGACCGGACATTGACCGGTTTGAACATATATATATATATTTGCACCGCACATGGATGATAGATGAATGTGAGAAAGGACAAAGAGAAATAAGGAGAGAGAGATATCGCTCTGGAAAAGAACGAAAGGCTCTGTCCTTGGTAAGTGTGCAACGAAACGCTAAGCGTCCTTCGAACGATAGTGGAAGTCATCGACAGTCTATTTTTGCACCGGATATGCGTTCTCCTTCCCTCCCCCTCCCAAAATACGTCGCGAATTTAAACGAAGAATAAATATGACATAACACGTGAATGTACAGGTATTAATGTATTATGCATAAAATAAAGAGGGACCGGATTTTTTGCGCGACAATTCGAACCGGTATTTTTTTGCATCAAAGTACATATATATAATTGTATTTTGTCTACTGTCCATTATTTAATGGATATTGCATATGCGGCAGATTGAGATTTATTTTAAATTATCGCATTGTTATATAAAGATAAAGAATTTAATTTATGTATAAGAGTTTTTAAATTAAAAATAAAATGATCTTTTTTAATTTTCAAACAATTTTCAATATTTACACTTTTATTGTTTATTTATTTTATTTTATTGGAAATTTTTTAATTTCTCTTTTTCTCTCTTTTTTCTTTTTTATCGCTGTATAATACAATATTATTTCATCTATAAAATTATATTAAACATTAGCGTATAGAGACTAAAGGTCAATGAGTTCAACTCTCAATAACAATTTTTTTCATCAATCTGATATAAATTATGGTCTGATTGTCATAAATTTCGATGTCGAGCCAAAATTTTTTACAAGGATACAAAATGCAAAAATAGATGAGAAAAATAATATCGATTAGCAGTATTGCAGCAGATCGACGTTGTAGGCTAACAAGATTTTATCGCTTTAAATAAAGGATATATCCATTATTCAATTCCCGTCTTACAAAACAATAAGAATCAACGACGATTTTTTAGCAATATATATTCGCGCAAAGCGTGCATTAATTGCACGCCGACTTTGTGCCGGTCGATCCAATTAATAAATTGTCACGTGTTACATCAAAAGTTCAGATTCTATTTTCTCCTCGCGGACGAGGACGTCTGACTCGGAGTCATTCTCCGGCAGCCAAATCGACCGCGAGAAATCTCAAGTATGAGAGTCTGCGCCTTTTTTTTAATCCACTGCCTTATCCTGCATGCTTTCTCTTTTTATTCTCTCCCCGGAACGAAAGGAGAATACATAACACTGTTGCATGTATAAAATCGCGTGTAAGTACACACGCCGTCACTCAGACCACTTGAACGACCTCGACCCGCTTCTTCTTATTTTCTTTTTCATTTCCTTACACGTGTGGGGTAGCTGTCGATTACCACTTGCGACTCGAGATGGATTTCGCGAATCATTCTTTTCTCGCGTACTTCCTTATTTTCTTTGTGTAATTGCGGGTGTATTTGCGCGCGAAATTATTTTTGTCTTTTATTATAATACTCAATTTGATTATCTTAACAAATCTTTGTGCGATGTATATAATATATATTACAATTATATTATAAACTTTGTATACTCGGTTATTTATTGCACGCTTTCGGTCATTATGAAAAAATATTTCATTTTGCATGAGCAATCTTAAATTGAAATGAAATTAAAATATACGCGGATGAATGAAACGTACGAGGATAAATCTTGTCTAACTTTTTTTACGATGTAAAAAATCTATTTATTGCGGATAAAGATTATATTTTCTATATATATATTATTCTGTGAATAGCGGATATCATAATAATACGTGTATTTAGTATAATCATCATTATACGAATGTTATTATAATAACAAAAACTGATTTATCTATCTTAAAGCTATAATAAGTAGATCATTCTTTGTATATACAAAATTTGCCTTAAATATGTTATATTTTTCTAAACGAAAATTTCCATTTAGATTATCGAAAATCTATTGGTACTTTTATTGACAAAAATGTATGCATATTTTAAAATAGGAATCGAGATAAATTCAAGTATTTTTATCAATTAATCGAACAGTATAATTCAATGATTTTAGTCGCCTTATAATTTTGCATAAATGATATAAAAACTATAATATAGGAAAATATATAAATCTTTTCTGTCAAATAATTTCGCGTCGCTTTTCGATTTAATCTCATTGCATTTGAACTTAATATCATTTGACTTATTAAAATTCTATTAAATATAATAGAAATCGATAATTTAGAAAGAATCGTATAGAGCAATTCCTATATATTCTAAGTCAATTGTTTCGCGCAAACAAAATTGGCATGTGTCTGTTTTCAGCATTGCAGAATTATTCGTGTGAATTTTTTAAACGTCAAAGAAATTATTAAGCTATTTTGAACAGCTATGCAGATTACATGAATTTTTAAAAACTTATATCATTTCATCGATTTATCAATTCTGTCAAGAGTTTATTTTATTAAAGAGAGAGAGAGAGAGAGAGAGAACACATTTCAAAATAATTTTTAGAATTGTAAATCTCCGAATTAATTGGTGCATGATACATGATGACGTTCCGTGTTTAATCAAGTTACACTCTTGTCTGCTAATCGCTTGCTAATCAGCGCGTTAATAGGCACGCGAAACAGTGATGAAAATATATGATATGATTCGATGTAACGTATGTTTTGCCACAATGACAAGACAAATATGATTATTTATACTTAATCATAAATCAGCTACGCGATTACCGAACACGTTATGTCATAATGACATAGAAAAGTGTTATAAATAAAAATTAATTAAATTCTATTTCTCAACCGTGATAAAGACAAAATTTATATGAACACATATGTTATATATGTTATATATAGAATATATGAATATTAAGTGTGTTTTCTGATATAATATTAATACAGCATTTTTTATTTCAAATAAAAAATAAATGCTTATTTCTGCATAATTAATTATTGTTTATTTAATTAATTTGAATTGAAAATGTCTACTGCTTGTAGAATAAGAGAAAGAGAAAGAGAAACAGAGAACGGAAAGGAAATGAACTCTCAAAAATTAATTGATAAAAGTCTAAAATAAAATAAAAAATTGTATCTCCATATCTTTTATATCTCTTGACGTCTTTATAAATATTTCATTTTAAAGGTAGAAATGTTGACATTTATTAAAATTAGAGTAGCAAAATAATATTTTACCTTGGTCTCCTGACTTCAACATTTTGCAAAATACATCACGATTTTATTTACAATAAACAAATTCTTTATATTCTTTACATCCTTTACATTAAAAAAGGACAAATACATTATGTCATGTTTCAATAGAGATGCTTTTCAAAAGTGACACTTTTCTATTTAACATAAAAAAAACTAAAATAATCTATAGATATTGCATGAGATATTTAGATATTCTGGATATTCATCGCAAATGATCAAAGATCAAATTCTGCAACGCAGAATATATTCTTTTATTTTAGTTTAATCTTATCTTTCTACATAAATATTTATGAATGAAAGCTTCTTCTATGAGTTTTGAATCTAAACGTATGAAGAATTTAGTTTGTAAAATAGATTCTGCTAATCATTTTATATAAAATGTTTTTCAGTAATTACATATTGCATAAAAAAAGTTAATATATGAAAGTTATATTAGACAATTTAGGCAAAATTCTGCATAAATATAAAATTTATAAACAAAATGTATTAAGGGCCGATTTTTCCAACTTCTCGGTAAGTTTTATCTGACAAGTAGCATATTTTTGTCTCTTTTCAGATAAGTTCTAAAAAAAGAAACAAATATAAGTTACTTGTCGGGTAAAACTTACCAAGAGTTGGAACAACCGGCTCTAAATATATCAAAATACAGAGGATATTTTTTCATGTTATTTATTCTAATTTATTTTTTCTTTTCTCTCTCCCTCTCTTCTCTCTTTTCTTTTCTCTCTCTCTCTCCCTCCTTAGTTAAAGATAAAAATATGAATGCAATACAAAAAAAACTCGGATATACAAATACAAAAATTCAGATAGAAAATAGACAGTGATATATAAAACAACCAAAAGAAATACATATATGTATATGCCATGACATCAGCGATACAAAATAGTTTTTGGCATCTATTTTCTGCGTTTGACTCTTAGTTTATTTCTTATCTGAATTTTGGAAGAATAATATTATTTTAATTATACCACTGATCTCTCTATATATAACTGATATGGCATTATAGCAAAAAACGTGTGACTAATTGAAACTTGCATCTCTGTCCTCTGTCTACATAATATGAATATATTATGTAGGCGTTTATTTTGACATTATAATGACAATATATATACACTGAAAAAAAAAATTAAATTAATAAATATTTATTTTAATACTGCCTAATTAATTATTTATTTGAAACAAATAAATATTTATCTGGTTTGAAAAGGATTTTCTTATATCAAATAAATCTTTTTCACTTTAAATCAATATTATTAGTTTCAAATAAATGATTTATTAGGCAGTATTGAAATAAATATTTATTCGGATTCAATAATTTTTTTTTCAGTGTATTTATACATACATATATATATATATATTTTGCATATATGTATATATATATATATATATATATATATATATATAATTTATTGTTGCTACGGAAATGTAGATACAGCCCACACTTTTAATTGCTTCTATTGGTCACACTTTTTACAGCTATGGGGTATGCTATATCCAGTTATATATAGAGATCAGTAGGTTATACACACAGCTTCTTCAAAAGAATATCTTTTTTTTATAACATATACACTAAAATAAGAACGGTATCGCAATGAATATCGCATTTAGACTTATTTGTAACAAGTTGTTATATGACCTATCCGATTCGTCAACGATGACGGTGCATTAACAAATTGATATTACATTATCATGCGTACAAGATATAGATACGCACGTTATATCACGCGATGTCCATGTATATTTTTTAATATGTTTATATACTATTTAATGTACTCCGATACATTTTAAAATTCTAAAAGTGCAAGGGCTTACCTTCTTGCGAACAGTTGAGCTGATAAGCGTTACCGATGACAGGCAGTGCTGTGGGATAGGGCACCTTCCTCAAGGCGTACAAAAATTTTCCTCGCTGTACCAGTAGAATCAACAGGAATGATAGTAGACAGAATGAGAGAAAGACAGTCACCCAAGATCCTCCTGTCAATAGGCTCAATGCAGCAATCATGATGACGAGTATTGTGATCGGCACTCTCCGATTGTCTTCTACCAATGCTTCCTCGATATAATATTGGTTTCTCCTTTCCCACGGCAAAAGGACTGCAAAGCCAAATTTTTTCAAGTTTTTTCGCCAGATCTAACACTAAGACAAATACAACATTTTATCCCGAGATTTCTTGAAAAAAGATTAAGATTACGTCGAAGTAATCAGTCCGAGACTCTTATTTCTCGCAGCGAGATCTAGTCGAGAGATTCGATCTTAGCGCGAAGACGTTCAGTAGTATTCTGCGAGAAAGAAAACCCGAGCTAGGTGTGAGCGCGTCTCAAAGGAAGCGAAAGGTGACGATCTTGCGCGAAGTTCATTATAGAGAAGGAGAAAGAGAGCGAGGGAGAGAGAACGAAAGAATAAGAGAGAAAGAGAGAGGCGTCACAATAAAAGCTTAAGAAAAAAATCGATTTCTTAATCACGAACGAATCGAATGGAGGCACCAAACTGTTATTACCGCGCGCGCTACAACGTCGTGTCACGCGGTTGCTTCGACTCCCTCTGGTTAATGCATGAACGGACGGAAGAGCTGCCCTTATATATGCTACTGATGCCCGGTACTATACTGACCGTCAGGGACTAGCTTCTTCACCAATAGAGTGGGATACATATATGTGTGTGTATCCTTATTTATATGTATGTGTGTTTCTGAATGTGTATACGCATGTTGACAGACACATTTGTATCCCTCCGACTGTGCGCGTTTGCAGAAGTGTGCGCGCGAAATACAGCGACCCCTCGAGATCTCGCTACACGCAGCTTCCGTCAGGTTCACAAAAACCAACAATTTGAAAGGCAACGATTTAAAAAAGAAGAGAAGCTACCGCCACTGTCATGGTGCGTTAATTTATATTATTGTGATACTCGCTGTCACGAATTTCGGATAGAACATTCCGCGTTTTCCGGTAATGTGAGAGGGAATTTTTTGAAAAAGTTTCTGTTTTTCGAAAAAGATGAGTTTATATCAGATTATCAATTAATAACAAAATGAAATTTTTGACATAATGGTAACACGTGTATAATGCAAATTGATACATATGTCATTTGCATGTATCGCAAATTTGCTGATATGATCTTTTCATCCTATTATATAGTATATAGATGTCTGTCTCGCAAGAAATACGTGATTTTTTAATGGCACCAATGAAATGTAACGATAACTGCATTTTTATTAAAAAATGTAAATTGAAAGAAAATTGTATTGATAAAATTATTAGGTTTTTTTTGTTAAATTGTTACTAAAAATTATTATTAATATTTATTACACACTATCTATCTATTATGAGTTTGAAAAAGCACTCATCGCCTTTTTCGAAAGACATCTCTTGTGGAAATGAAAAGGTTATCAATAAGACCAATATTGCTTGGTAAATTCGGCGCCTGTTCACCGGATCGAAGACGTAACGATTACGAAACTCGAAAGTGAATGCGACTTCCATGCAGTCATTCGCGTTACATTTGCATTACACGTGTACGCGTGATATTTATATCTTATAAAATTTAGGTCAATTTTTTTTACTTTACGGAAAGAACAAATATTTTTTATATACGTTACTATTTACTAAGAAGATATAAAAATGATACTGGGACAACAAAAGCAGATATGTATTCTTTTTGATACGTGTCTTTTCATGAATTTCTGTGTTTATGTATTTAACGAGATAATTGGAATAAAATAAGATTGCTTTATCATCGAAACCGGAAAACATTCTCTATGTGCAATGCTGTTTCATCATCATATCTTAAATATCAAAATATTGAGAAGATATCATTTGACATTGGAACGATTAGACTATGACTAAATCGATTAGACATAAACCACTGTATTCATTGTTTTATTTATCGCCGCGACAAACTAATAAATATTATAATTATTTAATGACGACACACATCGTATGTTGCGTGGCGTGTTTTAGTAGATCATTAGTATTTTGTTAATTTTTTTATTCGTTAAGATTTGCTCAGCAATTTTGAAAATTGAAAAATGAAATTGATTGATTGAGAAACTGGATTTAATCTATCGAAGAGACATTTCTAAATTAGTTAATTAATGCACGCTATATAAACAAAATAATATTGATAACAAAATTCGAGAATTTTTTAAATATTTAGTTACATTAAAATATTATTTACATATATATATATATATATATATATATATGGAGAGATATTTTCTTTGACTAGATTATTTTATTTATTCTGCGAAATAGCGGATGTTTTTACAAATAAACAAGTGCATTTGTTGCAATATAAGTTACATAAAAGAGAGAAAGAGAAAGAGAGAGAGAGAGAGAGAGAGAGAGAGAAAATTATATTCCATATTTTTAATCTATTCTAACATCGCATTGTCAGGAAGCTATTAATAAATGGATATACATATATAAAATACAATGTTTTTGATTAATTTATGAAGAATTGTATATAATTTATGAAGAAATATATGTATTTTAAAAAATAATTTTAATAATCAAACACTCGAATTTTATTAACCGCGATTAAATGACAGAATTTTTCTACAAATGTCACAAACGTCGTGTTAATGAAAGTTGTACTTTTTGCATGTCATTTTTATTACACGAGTGTCAGTATCTTTACTTTGTTGTCAGAAACTTATACAAGATATGAATATAATATAGGATAATTTTAATAATACATGATCAGTATTAGGGGCATAAATCTAGAATTCATGTTTTTCTCTGTTTTCCTCTCGCGAATAACTATCGCATTTAACTCCGCTATTAACTCGCACAATAGAGACGGTACATCTAACGTTTTATAATTTATAATTTTGTATGTATATATAAAAATACATACAGAATTCTGTATGTATGTGTAAATATATTTTGATATATTTCATTAACCCTTTTATATATGCTTTATAGTTCATTTATTTATCATTTATTATTTATTTTTATTCGCAAAATCATTACGATGATTTATGTATTTCAGAATATGCAATAAGATATAATACAAAGTAAAGTTATCGATGACTTACGTCAAAAAACGTCTAATATTATTACTTTTATATCTTTCTTATATCATCGCGTTTGGAACTCAAGAATTTAGTAAAAAAAATTATAGCGATACATCAACTCGAATTATATCATTGCTGAAAATTATGGCGATATATTAAATTTTGAACTATCATAGATGGAAAATAAGATCCAAAACTTTCAGTCTGTTAAATATGTGATAAAATATCGATTTGTGAAATATGTAGTGATATATTAAGAAGATTTTTATTATCGAAATTTATACACTGTAAAAAAAGTTTGTTAACTTGACTAAACCTTTCAACTAAATCACTATTTTGTTAATTGAACATATATTAGTATTTAAGTCAAATATACGTTTTAATAGATTTAATATGTTACATTTAATTTAAATATGTTTATATGTTCAATTAACAAAATAATATTTAGTTGAAGGATTTAGTCAAGTTAACAAATTTTTTTACAGTATAATAAAACTTTTGTCAAAATAACAATTGTTTCTACACATGATAATGAAGAGTCCGAATGAGAGAATTTATGTGTATTTTGAAATTATTCTTTTTAATTAATGTATTTTTTACTCATATAATAATAACGATGTTATACTTACAATCAATCGCTGTCCAATAATCTACTTGGTGCAAAAATAAATGTCTTTGCCTAGTCTAGGTCTTGACCGATCTCTTAATATTAATTATTTTGTATTACGAAAAACTTAAACCTAACGATCTCGATATAACTTCTCATTTATTTATTTAATTTCGATTAAAATATAAACGATGTAACATCGTGTTTCTATTTACGATTTTTATATTCACATTGGAGCGCGTATAATGAAGTATGTGTATATACACGTCGACTGACTTTATCACTAAATGCAGTCGTTTTTTATCCAATTCCAAGATGTTTTATATATGTAAAGAAAGAGAGAGAAAGAAAGAGAGAGCTTCTTATCTTTCCATACGCATACCGTCTGTTCACTCTTGCTTTTTTTAACTTTCGAATTTTTGGGAAAGTTTCTTAGCCTTGTTTTCTATAAACAATTTAACCCAATCAAATCTGTGATCAATATTCTCTTATCGGTATATGCTTTATCTGTTTATTGCCACATCTTCATCTGCGTTCGAATTAATTCTCCAGACATCAACAATTCAATGACCCTAATATCGCGAAATTCTTGATGACACGACGTCCACTTTTGCTCGGAAAGCATGCCAGAAAGCATCATCTATGATGTTATCGGTAATTATTTTTTTGCAGTATATAAATACGACGAGATCTTTAAATCGACGTATAAAAGACTCTATGTACAAGAGACGATATATATAATAATTAAAATACAATTTAAAAACGCCCTCGTCGAGTTTCTGTTTAAATCTTCCTGTTTGAAGACTGCCTGAGTTTGCCTTCCCCAAATTTCGATCATTAATTTATTTACACGTGATTTATTATTTTACCTACAATTGCAGATACCGTAATCACGTGTGTGATTATTAAATCGTACGTAACTCTCTGCGGAGTATTGACTGATTACGTGTATCTTTTGACTAAGATTCGTGACATTAAAATAAATGTGTTTAAATTTATATCTTTGTTAAGATAATTTTAAATAATCTTTATATTAAATACTCTCTCTCTCTCTCTCTCTCTCTCTCTCTATTGAAAAATTATTTAATTTTGAACGAATTTCTGGTGCCTTGCGAAATTATTTATTTACTATGAATTATTAATTATCATAAAATTATGAGTTATTAATTTAATTTTGAGATCAATTCTTATTGTAATATATATTAATTTAACCGTGAAATCAATTTTTTATTTGGACCATAAAATTTACTTTTATAAAATTATATTTTTGATATGCAACTTGAGAAATTTTGTGAAATTACTCAAAACTGAGAACATTCAATAATAATTGCTGTAATAATAATGTATTATCGATTTTATCGAATTTTTCAAAAAACCACTTTTAAAAAATTTTTGTTTAATAAATTTTTTACACAGATTTTCTTATTTTTTCCATTATTACAATTTGCTAAACTATATATTTATTTTAAAAAATCTATACAGCAATCGTGTCGGTCATTTATTATAATTAATTATTTTATTATATTATGAAATAGCATGATAAGTAAAGAAAATAATGAAAAAGCTCAAAACTGGTTATTTTCTGTTATCATTATTGTTGAAATGCATCACACTATATCAACGTATAATTGGCATTCTCTTTTTCTTTCTTTTTCTTTTTTGCGTCAGGAAAACTTAAAAGTGTGAGAAAAAATAAAAATAAATTTGAATTCCAGATTTATCACCATAATTATGCAAGACACTAACTTATTGGTACATGGAAATAATCATTGCGATAAACAATAACAAGATAATAAAGATAATATCTATATTGATCTTTATTTAATCGACGAGGATGTCGATTCGATAACAGTTGTAAAAAAAAGAGAGTGAGAGACATGAGAAAATTAAATTTTATATAAATGAATCTGTATGTACTGTGTTTCATTAATGCACATATATCTTATTTCTTGTAGTATCCTAATTTTATTTAATATAATAAAAAAGTTTTTTTATTGAATTTGAATATAAAAACAGAATCTAGTTTCTCATCTGTGACACATCTGTTTAATTACGTAGTATAATTAATTATAATTTTAGATTTTATATTTATGTATATAATATTCTATCTACTTTTATATTTAAAGTGTGATTTATAATTAAAAGTCTAGTTTTGTTTTAATCAGAAATGTTATTCAAAATTCATAGATTTATATTATATAAATACATATATGTATATGTATATGTTATATAACATAAATAATATAAATACATATATATAGCTTTTATACTTTAGAGATTTGCAGTAATATTTTAAAATCCCAAACAAATTTTCAAAAAATAATAATATATAATATAATATCTTTTACACATGATTTTGTACATGCTATCTCTATAATTCACGATGATAATTTTTTACACCATTTTTCATGTGATTGTAATTGTAATAATAGATTTTCTTAGCACAAGTTAAAGTAAATTCTTTTTTTAGCGAAAATGTAACAAGGAGAAACTGTAATTACCGCAATTTTCTAATCTTAATGTTACAGTTTTTTCGTGTGTCTAAGTTTCTTAAAAATAAAAATTCTAAGTAGAACGTTTAAAATTAAGAGTATGATTTTGGTGTTTATTCGTTTTTTTGAAGTTTAAATTAAGGAAAATAGAGAGAGAAAGAGAGATATACCTCGATGTATTTATTACGAAAAAAAATCGATCTCTTCAAAAAAATCTATTTTTAAAAAGAAAATTGTAAGTTATGATGACACAATTTTTTGTAGAAAAAAAAGGAAAATCAGCAAAGAGTTCCGCGAATCAAAAATAGATTTTATTATAAAAAATCTCATTTTGAGCGTACATGTTTACATTCTTTATGGAAATTTATCACTAGTAAGTTCAAAGAATCACTTATTTCGCTTATTACTGATATACAGTAATTTAAGTACTCAAAATAAGTGATTATTTGGACTTACTAGTGATAAATTTCCATAAAGGACGTGCACGCGACAACGTATTAACATACATTTACATGATCTATTTCAGCAGCAAGTTTATTAGCATTTGAATGTTCGTTGAATAGCTTTTTATTAAATATTGTTGCGTGCTCACATATCTTCAATATCTTATTGTAACTCATTGATCGTTGATCTTTATTGTCCCGGCTTTTCTGCTCATAGGATCGATGCTTTTCCTATGCTAACTTCCCTTTTCCACGCGACTTCAAAGTATTGTTATACGAGCTGGAGAAATCCTAACAGTATATAGAACTTAAGATGTCACAAAAGACACGTATTAAGTATTCGAACAGATAGGAGAAGGATAAAGTATACAATTTCAAAGGTGATCATATATACACAAGAGTTTGCAAAAGATAAGATTCAATTCATAAGATTCAAAGTACAAGATCCAAGATCTCGCATAAAAGATTCTAACGCAGAATTGTTGCGATATCGTTACATCTTGATCTCGAGACAACAAAATCGCGATAGAATTCAAAAATCAAAATAAATTGATATATATCGCTTTGAATTGTAATATAAATGCCTCTACTATTGTTTCTCTTCACTCTCTTTTTTAATGTTTTTCTTTTGAATGGAGAAAGCATAAATACGGATAGCAAATGATTATAAATTATATCAAATAATTTAATTAAATTATCTTTTATCTTAACCTGAAATATATATATATGTATATATATATATATATATATATATATATATATTTACATTACGATTAAAATTATTCGAAAGATAAGAAGACATTACGATTACAATATACACAACATAAAGTTATATATATATATATATATATATATATATATATATATATATATAACTTTATATTGTGTATATTGTAATCGTAATGACTTCTTATCTTTCGAATAATTTTAGCAGTGTAACTAGAGCGACAAATAAGAACGCGTGCGTAGTGAAGTGATAAAATGTAATGCAAACATGTGATTGTACGAACGTCCTAATTATGAATCAATCACATATATATGAGATAATTATATATACAAGGCCGACCAAGCTTTTTCTTCGTTTCCTTTTTGCTCGTTTGTTACTTTTACGTATCGCGTATACGTGTTTTTTGATAAGCTTATAACACATTTTTAAAGTTTGCTTCTTTTATTTTTATACAATAGAAATCATTTAGACAAAGTTTTAGAGACAAATTCATTTAGTAATATGCGATTACGTTATGATAATTTAAAAATATGATCCAAGAGTATATTTGATGCGTAAATAAAATTAAAATAGTCTAAAATAGTTTAAGATATGCAATTCTATTTTAAAGCTTGCAATTTACTGCAAGTTTTCGATAATTTAGGACATATTGTAGATCGCAAAATGTCAAAATTAACATCATTTATAAAATTAAGATTAGAAATATTTAGTTTATTCCATGTGTCTTCAACTTATTTAATCAAAATAAATATAATACAGGAGATTTTGTCAATTGAGCTTATTGTTAGATGCTGCTGTTTTGTAAATGGTAGAGGAAAAGATATTGTATGTATGATGTATTGAATAACTTCCTATGACATCACTTTTCTTACATATGCATCGATGCATCTGTCTGTTGCAATTGCTTTTTTTTAATGTAACTTTTACATAAATCGATTTTACATAACGATAACATAAATCTATTTTACATAAATAGATTTTTTTTATTATATTCTATATCATTATTCTATTTCATTTTTCATTATATGTATCTATATATAAAAATATAAAGTGAAGTTGAAAAGTCAACACTTTTTACATGAATTTAATATTTTTTTATTTTAACACTTCTGAGTGCTTCTTCTAATGTTCTTTCTTACAATAAGTGTGCAAATGTTACACTCTACAATTCCTGACACGTCATTACGTTTTTTTATAATATTTTTAAACTAATTGATAATTGATAATTATTTACATTTGAACAATAACATTTTGATTCGTTCTTTCAAGTCATCGTTGACATGAAAGGATATAAATCTCGTAAAGTATTGACTTTTCGATAACCTCACATAATACTTTTATACGCAGAATAATGAAAAGAATCGATTTATGCAACAAAGCTGCATTTAAAAAGTGCAATTGCAACGCGCAGATGCATCTGCAACAAAAATAGTGTCATAGGAAATTAAATTTCATACGTTACTTAATATTTATCTCTATTTTGTATTTTTATTTACAATATATAGTATCTCGTTTGAGTTGTTAAAATCATCCTCTGTATATTTTAGACACGTATTGCTTACATTAGGAAGAATATTACATTAATTGCAATGAATCAGTTCAATATAATATGCAAAAGAAAAGTATAAGCAATTGGTTAGTAAATGAATTGAATCGCAATTTTAAGTGTCAGCATTCTCGACTTATCATCTCTTATATGATTCGCTCCTCAACTACGGCCGACTATGATCAATTGATGGGTTTATTATTGAAGTTCAAAGTTTTATTACTGAAGATTTTTATTTCAACTATATGTCGCCTTAGCTACTTACAGAGATCTCATTTCCTTTCTGTCACGCTTTATTAATCATATATCAACTCTTTGAAAAATCCTCAACTAACTCTTTCAATATATTGCGCGATGTGCGAATTCTCTAACATCGATTAATTATCGATTTCAGAAAGAATACTTTTCATTTTCTATATAACGCATTATTTGTATATTTTCCAACTTTATCAAATTCCGTTATTATCTTCTGCTATACGATAAGTATAAACATAGATATTCATTTTTCTGTTGTCAACATTGAGACATTTTGCATCTCACTAAATGTTATCGGGACGATTTTTTGTTTTTACAATAAGAATGACTGAATTGCGATTACGAAATACGACGTATAATTCGAGAATTATATTTATGTTTTTGTACAGATAATAATTTGTTTATATTTAGATGGAACTTCTCCAAAATTTCCAAAGAAGTCAGATGCCCATAAATTTTGCGCCGCGTGCGTAAACAGATATATAATGAAGTTAGAAAAAACTTTACTCTATAAATACAAGCAGGAAAATGTACATAATTACTCTTTTTTATTTCGAAATGTATTTAATCAGTTGCCTTCACATATCTTTTCAATAACGCTACTTAATCTTAAAAAATTGATAAATATCCCTAAGCAATTATTATAATTTTTTATTTAAGTCTCATAAATTGATTTGCTATGATTGTGATGTTTTATGATGTTGATTTGTCGAAGATCTTCTCGAGTTCCACGCGCAGAAAAAAGTTCTTCAACTCACGCGATGGAGTCGCGCAAAAAACCAATGAACCTCTTGAAATCATCACGTCGTGCAATTATGTTATCACATATTATATATATATATATATATATATATATATAAAATTATATATTATAATGATGTCTAAATCAAACACAGTTTATTTTTGTCTCTGTGGTACTCATTGTCAGTCAGTTATTTAAAAAATTAATCGGTATTTTTCCAGTTGAACGAATGTCTATTTTAAGTTAAAACTAAGACTTCTTCTAGATAACAGATATCGCTATATCGAAATAAGAGAATATTGAGACATTTTTTGATTGCATAATTATATGTGTACAGTTACATAAAATATATCCTTCATTAAATACAATTATAGGCAATATTGAATGGGCTTTTATTTAGAAAAAATAAAAAAAAAATATCACAATATTTTAATTTTTAATATTAAGTATTTTTATAATTAAAGTAAATCGTCTAATAATAATCTGTAAGTAAAATCTATGTAAAACATATGCATTAATTTTAATACTTATTTATTTTTCTCTGAAGTTTAATCTTTCCAAAAAACTTTATTTTCAATTGCTTACAGTTCAAAAACGACAGATGTCTTATTAATATTTCTGTAAAAGAAAGATATACTCCAATTATCCAAAGAATCCTCAAGCAGTTCAAAAGAAATGTGCTTAATAAGAGGCATTATGTATCAGTAAAGATTCATTTGCAATACTTGAGCATAAAAAAAATGAAAACTCTACATGTTTCTTTTCGCGTTATGTCCCCTTCCTCTTCCATTTAAAACGTTGTGTTTTCCCTTCTGAAACTCCATTTTTTATAGATGAATGCAAAAATTAAAAATATTTTTTTAATTTTTTTCTCACAATTTAGTGCTTTTTTATGACAATATTTGAGGCCATAGAGAAATCATTCGTCGAATCGACGTCAATTCGACGTCGTATTGAACAATTTGACATCGATTCGATGACGAATCGACATCAATTCGACCATCATTTCTCGTTGGGGATCACAATTATATCGTAGATCAAGAGATTTATTTAATGAAATAGAACAGCATTGAATTATTTAATTTGCGATTTTTTGGTGTTTATTCATATATTTAATATTAATAAATATAGATTTTTAAAAATATTTATTAGTATTTTTGAAGATTTTTACACACACACATACAATATATAAAAAATCCTATTTGATATTAACTCTGTTACTCTTTTATGTTATATTAAACGTATAGCAAAATAAAAAATGATGTTTAAATCAAATTAAATAAAACAATTAATGTATTAAATATTATTATTAAGTATTAAATATTATTTATAATTATATTTTTATATTATAGCATTCTATAAAAAATTATATAATATAGTCTAATAATCTGTATATGAGGGAGGGAGATGTAGTATTAATTAATATATTACAATTAAAAGATATATAGAAAAGGTTCTTTTCAGCAAAAAAATCTGCTTGATATGAGTAAAGAGTTGGATATGAGTTTAAAATTAATTTTGATGCAATGAGATAATATCTTTACAAACATGAAGTTCGAAATCCGTCTTGTTTTGAAAACAAGCATTTATTTACATGCATTATTTGCACACGTGGCTTCTTACGCATGCAATAACGAATTCCTCAGCGTCTATTGTCATTCTGGTTAATCCAGACACTATATATATAAATATATATTATAATATGTTTCTTTTCGCGCGATCATTGTCTGCAAAAAGCAAACATTACCTGGAAAGAGAATATGCTCGCGTATTATCATATTCATTTGACATTTGGTCGACCCAGACCTGTCTGGTAACGAACAAATACAGATAGTATATAAGTACAAAATTATGTCATCGTGTCGTCATTGCGTTGCTGATCCATTTTATCATAAATCTTAGTGCCTCGAGGCCATACATTTACATGTATCTCTTTTCTGAATTAATTAAGATGTTTCTCTGACAATGAGGCGGCGTGGAAAACTTAGTTCATGAAAGAATTAAGATAGTCGATTTACATATATTTGTGACGTATCCGTTCAGTTTCGTGATTGTTTATAAGTAACAGTGAAAAAAACTAAGGAACGATATTTTTTCACTGATACTGACAGGAAAATCACGGAACTGAACGGATACGGCACGGATATGTGGGGAAATAGACCTTTACATATGAAAAGATTTTATTCGTCACACATTTATGTTAAATGTGAAAATATGTTTCTCGAACATATAAATTTTATTTTATAATATAATATATAATATAACTGGGAAGTTTTGTTTTTCTTGACCTTAATCTGTGTTTTATTTGAATCGTGCAGGAATTTGAACTATATTGTAGAATAAATATTAATGTGCTGTTTGATGGTGATTTTTTTATATTATATATTTTTTTATTATAAAAGTATTATAAATCATTTTGTCTAGTATTTCATATATTGCATATATAATTTTTTATAAAATTCTAAAAAGAATTCTAGAAATTGATTTTGCAGTTCGTGCCTCTTGTACAAAAAAAGAATGACAAAACATTTAATAAAAAACATTTAATTAAAAAATGCGAAAATGGAAGTGAACTAAAAAGGACATCTCTTGGAAAATTTTCCAATTTCAAAAACAAATAAATGAAGAAAGGCAGAAAGATTGACGGAAAAGGGAAGACGATGATGTGAGTCAAAAAAAGAGAAGAACACTTTTCTTAAGAGAGCAGGTAAAAAAAAAGAAAAGGTGAAACTCGCTGCGTTCAATTTTAAGGTATCTCAAGGAGATCGTCGTCCTAGAGCAAACTTATAATCCATGGACTCTTGTCCTTGAGGTTCCCATGGTTTTTCAGGTAGCGACTGCATTCCTGAGTCTCCGCGCGTGCATAAAAAGGAAGTAGGAGATCAGTGTATTCGGAAAATCTATACATCATGTTCACAAAGTTCAATATCGAAAGAAATATTAACATTTCAAGTCTTTTTGTATATGTACAAATATTCCACCTATAGTATCGTATAAACGTTAAGATAAAATCTTTAAAAAATGTTTGTAATGGCAATAAATTATTATATAATATAATTATATATTACTCTAATTATAATATATATATTATAAATATATATAATAATTATAATAAATAATATAATAACAAATTATATAATAATTTTGCCTTGACGCGGCAAATAATTTTAATATTGATGTTGCACTCTCAGTGAATTGTTAACTATTTTTTTCACCCTATAAGCAACTACTTTTAGAAAATTATATATTTATTTTTCTTTAAGTTTATTTCTATTTAATATTAAAAATGATAATAAGAATAATTATTTATATTAATTTGATAATACAATTAATCAAAATTACTTATTCATATTTTCTGTTTCCTTGGAAACAAGGAACCATCGATGTGTCAACTGTTTCGCAATTAAAACCAAGTTAAAACGTCAGCGATATAATGTGACTTTTGAGACTATACTCTCATTGAAAATGACTAATTATATAAATATTTTAGAGGACGGATTCAGTAAATAGAATGATAAATGCGACGAAAGAATTTATGTAATTTGCGATTTACTTCGCACTTTGAAATGAACAAAGGTGAATCACAAAAAATTTATAAGTATATAATCTTATATGTAATCTCTTTATCAATTTAATTTATTAAATCACTGTCACACATTTTCAATTTTTGTTAGAAATAAAAGCTTATTGATAGATAAAAGTTCCAAAGATTTAAAATACCGATTTGTATACGCAATAATTAATCTGCAAAAATAAGACAGTCTAGACATTCAATTATATTAATGAGAAAAAATAATATTGTTTTTTTCTCAAATAAGCGAAGAACCATTCTGTCACGTCTTTATCAGACCACATTCGGGGGAGATTTTTGTGAGAAAATCTTTCAACATATATCCTCTATATAAAACTTCAAGCCAAGTGGCATCAAAAATAATAACAGTGCCATAGATTATCTGAGACACGTGTGTATAACCTTGATCTTTTCATCATTGAGTTTTATTACGTATCGCGTTATGAATCATATAATAATTTCATTTATTGATATAAATGCATATCGGATATCCGATGTGCATTTATATCAATAAATAAAATCATCCGTTTAACGCCGCTGAAATGCCAGTATTCGAGCTATTGTCAGTCGATATCGTTAATGATCTCATTGATCATCGCGATTTGACTGAAATCTTCGATAGGATGAGAATATCACATAATGTAAAAAAAAGTTATCATTTTTTATTTATTATTATCAATTTAAGAAGATTGCGCATAACCCCGAGAAGAACAAATAAGTCAAAATGATGTAAATTTGACATCTATATATATACAGTATCCTCCATAAGTTTAGGATTATAATTATTCCTTACATTTTATAGTTACAGAATTGCATGGCAGCGATCTGTTATAAATAATAATAATGTTTAAATATTTCATGATTTATTTATGTTATAATTTATTTATATACAAAATATCTGCACAGATCTGTCAAAAGGATCCTTTTAATTTAAGAGAAAAATTCTCTAAAGAAATATTCGTAACATACAAGAATATATATAAACTTAATGGGATGTTTTTTTATATAATATGTTTTTTATATAACATAAATGAAAATGTCATTTAAATATTTCACGATTTATTGATACAAAAAGTTTACACAGATCGCTCTGTAAAATGTAAAATGTCTCCAAACTTATGGAGGGTACTGTATCTTACGAATATTCTGCGAGGTCTACGTAGAATTGTAAACATAAGAATGTAAGAAATTGACTATAATGACAGTTGAGTATGAGAATAATCGACTATGATTGGTTAATTTCTTACGATTTACGACTTTATGATTCTATTGTAGACCCCGTCGCATAATTACGCTTTTTTCCTCCATTCGGTTTATGACATTTGATGACGGAACGATACAGCGAGGGCGTTTCGGAAACGCAAATTCATACTTAGTCATCGCAAATGCGAGAAGTGGGGGTGCACGTGCCCGATCAAGGGTACGAAGCACGACACGTGTATGACCTTGACGCATTGAGCTCCACGAACCGACTACCCGTTTCGTCGAGGGTCAACGCGCGGATTCCGGCTAAGAGCTGATTTTTCCAACTTCTCGATAAGTGTTATTTGACAGGTAACATATATTTTCGTCTCTTTTCAGATAAGTTCTAAAAAAAGAGATAAAGATATGACTACTTGTCGGGTAAAACTTATCAAGAGTTGGAACAACCGACCCTAAGCATGGCAATTTATTCTGTCGTGCATTTCTCCTGATCGTTCTATCGGGGAAGACGAATCACTTCCGTCGAGTCTCCTGCGACCGAGATTATATCTTTGCGATCCCAGTGCATTAGTGTGTTTTTAAAATTATATGCTTCTAGAATTGGACGCTTAAATTTCTAGTTCCTAGATTTTTAGAAATTTGAACCTAAATAATCCATAATTCACAAAATGCCTAAGAACTATATTAAAAACTAGTAACAATTTTACCTGCGCACAATAAAATTAAAGTTATAGATATTGGTCATTTTTTATGTCGATATTTTTATAGACATAAAAATAATTAATTAAATTAATATTATTTTTTTCTTGAGTAAAAAATGTTCTACAATAATGTTATTATTGAATTATATTAGAGGAATCATTAGAGAAAAAAATTCTAAAATGTTTTAATTTTATATCATAATAATTGTATGTATATATATATATATATATATATATATATATATATATTGGGTTGTTCAAAAAGTCATTGCGTTTTTTTCCAATAGATAGCGCTGTCCACATTTATTTGTATCTGAGCGTGCCATGAATGTCAAATGTTTATGCACATTTTGTTGTTGACACTTAACCTAAAAACCAAAAAAAAAGTTGACGCAATTTAGTCGAGTTTTGTGCTTGCAATTGTAGTTTAAACATGGAGAATTTTGAAGAGCATATTCGCCATATTTTGCTTTATTACTTTAAAAAAAGGAAGAAAGCAACTGAAGCAAGGGAAGAGTTGCGTCAAGTTTACGGCAGAAATGTCATTGAAAAACGTCAGTGCCAGAACTGGTTCGCCCGATTCCGTGGTGGTGATTTTTCGGTTAAAGACGCTCATCGCTCCGGTAGGCCTTCCGAGATTGACGACGATAAAATCAAGGCATTGGTGCAAGCAAATAAGCATTCAACGGTTCGGGAGCTTGCTACCGCTCTAAAAGTGTCCATTGGAAGTGTTCATGGACATTTGAAATCGCTTGGTTTCGTGAAGAAGCTCGATATTTGGGTACCGCATGAGTTGAAAGAAATTCATCTGACAAAGCGTATGAACGTCTGCGATCAACTCACCAAACGCGAAGAAAACGATCCGTTCTTGAAGCGTATGATCACGGGCGACGAAAAATGGATTGTCTACAACAATGTGAGCCGAAAAAGGAGTTGGAGTAAGCGAGATGAAGCACCGGAAAGGCAAGCAAAGGCGGACATCCACCAAAAGAAGGTGATGCTGTTAATCTGGTGGGATTGGAAGGGACCAGTCTTCTATGAGCTGCTTCCACAGAATAAAACGATCAATTCCGATGTCTACTGTGAGCAGCTACAGAAATTAAGTGATGCCATCGCACAGAAACGTCCCGAGCTGATCAATCGTAAGGGTGTGGTGTTTCACCACGACGATGCGAGACCACACACAAGTTTGGTCACTCGGCAAAAATTATTGCAGCTTGGTTGGGATGTGTTGCCACATCCACCATATAGCCCAGACCTTGCGCCATCAGACTTCCATCTATTTCGCTCCTTGCAAAACTCCTTGAACGGTAAAACGTTTGCTTCTGAAGACCTCATCAAACAGCACCTTGACAAGTTTCTCGCAGAGAAAGATAGGAAGTTTTATGAACGCGGTATTATGAAATTGCCCGAGAGATGGCAAAAGGTCATTGAACAAAACGGCCAATATATTATTGATTAATGTTCATTACGTATATTAAATAAACGCACCTGAAAATTAAATGAAAAAAACGCAATAACTTTTTGAACAACCCAATATATATATATATATATTCTTATTGTAATTGCATTGTTTTCTATTTTTTAGTTCTTTATTTATTGTGTTAATTTCTATATATTATTTACTTTTTTATAACAATTTATTATTTAATTTTAGTACAGACAAAGCATAAAATTCACATTTTATTTGTCATTAATTATTTTCTTAATAATAATAATTTCTGTCACAAGCGATAAATTATGGAATATATAATAGATTTAGCTTTGTGCGAGAGTCTTCAAGACAGCGCGATAATCATCGCTGCAGCAACAGTTTGCAATTAATCGATGTTCCCTACAACTATTGGCGTGCAAAAATCGGCAATCCGCTAATTTACATTGATAAGGTAGATCGTGAGAATCGACACAACAGCAGGCATCATGTAATAATTTTTCGCCGCAGTAAGGATAAACCGAACTGTCGCACAGGGGACATCTGTAACGAAAATAGTATTCGTAATATATCATATATATATATATTGGCTTCATTATCTTTTTAATTTATACATATTTATTATTATATCAGAGAGTTTAATGATAAAATACTGATATGTTAATTATTTTATTATTGCATTTTCAACATTTATATAATTAAAATACTGTATACATATAGATAATGTATACAGAAAATGAGTCACTTAAAGTGTTACAAAACTTTTATATCTCGAAATATCAAATAAAATTTGTTTGACGTTGAGAGGGTTATCTGATCTTTATTTGACTTTAAAAATAACTCTTTTATGCCAATGATAATGTAAGAGCGGTTTAAAAATTCTATATTAACAATATTATGCAATATGTAATAAATGCAATATGTATGTCATATATGCAATATGTAATAAATTATATATAATAAATCAGTAAATTGATTAATACCATGAATTTACAACATTATTACAACATATACTGTATGCACATTATTAACAATTTTATTATTGAATAATCAACATTTATATAAAATACTAGATACATACAGAATGAGTTAATTAAAGTGTTTCAAACTTATATTTCGAAATATGAAATAAAATTTGTTTGGCGTTGAGAGAGTCATCTGATAGTGATCTTTATTTGATTTTAAAAGTGTTTCTGCCACTTAAAAACAATTATTTAAACTAAAATTTATGATTCATAAATTTTTCTTAAATTGAATTAAAGTATATAGGTATATACTAAACATTTTTATCGAGTTTTTGCTTTGATAACTTGAAAAAAAAACAATCTTTTGTATATAACATAAAAAATTGTTAGGGCCGGTGGTTCTAACTCTTGATAAGTTTTACCCGACAAGTAGCATATCTTTGTTTCTCTTTTTTAGAACTTATCTGAAAAGAAACGAAAATGTGCTACCTATCAGGTAGTAAAACTTACCGAGAAGTTAGAAAAATCGGCCCTTAATGATACATATTGGGATTCAGAAGTAGAATCCGTATTCTATGTATTCTATTTTAAATAGAGTAATTTTGAAAGTTTATATAAATTATTATTAGTATTGATTTACAATTTTTTCATTGTGCTGAACAATGTTGTCAATCTATAAAATTTCGGAATAATCTTCGTATTTTATTATTAATAGAAAAAACAGTATAAAATTGTAAAAAAAAAAAAATAAAAAAGTTATTGACGTTAAATATCTAACATTTAATAATATTTAGTATTGTATCAAATATTATTGATAAATCGATAATACAAAAGTATTGCAATAAAAAAAAAATATATATATATATATATATATATAAATTTATATAAAAATTTCCTGCATATATATATGTATATGAATAATATATTGTTAATCTATATGTAGAATTTTCAATTAAACTTACTTTTGCGGTCTGTATCCAGGTATAAATGGAAAAATAGGATAATTTCCTTGAAATTGTCGTACTTCGTTCTTTGGCAAAGGTGTTAATGGCGCATTCATTGTATTTGTATTTATTGCATCTAATGGATAATCAGTTGTCAATTTTTTGTGTTCCTCTGTGAAAGAGAAAGAGTTGTTTGCAAGAAAATTTTTATTGCAGTAACAATATTAAAAATTTTCGTTAAATATAATACTTTTTCAAAAATAAAAGTTTTTTTATAAATATAATGAGATTAACATTAAAGGAAAACAGTTTCCGATTTGTATATTATTTTAAAGTAAAATAATAATTTTTTTTTCAGAGTGACGTGAAAACTGTAAATATTTATTTTATAATACATTTTTGCATGCGTGCGCGGTATATCTGTATAGCTGAATTTTCAAAATCGTGCAACAAATATTTAATTATATTTTTATTTGCAGTTGAATTATAAAAATTATTTTTGACGTGTGTATAGTTGCAGCTTTTATATATATAAATGCAATTTAATTAACAAATTTTCTATATGATACACGAGATGTGATATACAAGAGAAAATATTGATTTATCTTAATACGTAGCAATAAATAATTATATCGACAATATAAATTGACTTACCTGATACACTGAATACACAGCAATCTAAAAGAACGCTAGCACTCAGCAGAATGATTAGAAGCGACATATTCCTGTCAAAACCGAATGAGATCGAACCTTCCGCGCGCATTTGCTTTTAACACGACTGAGATTTTTCAGAGAAATGAGATCGTTTACGGTTCCTGCTTCTTCGATTTCTTTCACAAGTCTACGCAACTTTTAACCACGGTCCTTGCCTTCCTTATAGAACGCGGTCGTCGTACCCGTTACTTCTAACTGGTTGGCGATCTTTCTCTCCTGATGTATCGACGAATATGTCAAAAAGAAAAGGATAAAAATGCGGATGTCTTAAATTTAAGTCTAAAATTTATAAAATAGATTCTTCACAAATAATTTAATAATTAATCATTGCAATCATAAGCATATATGCAATGAGAGGGAGAATATTTTAGAAGTAAAAAGAATTATAAAAAATATTTTTATGAAAATTGTTATACCAATTAACTACAAATTTGAATATTATTGCAATTATATATTTTTGAACATATGATACGTCAAGAATAATTAATTAATAAAAATAATTAATTTTTTAAATAAATATTTATATAAAGTCGATATTTTTTCTTTATCTCTTTTTTGTAATATTAATTTTTATTGTTATTTCATTAATATGTGTAAATATATATTTTAAATTTTATCAAATTAATTATGATAGGTATTACATTACACATGAATTAATTTGCTATCAAGTAGTATAATTTATATTAATTTAAGTTAAATGAAATTGAATCACATGCTTTAATTTGAGAAATATCAAAATAAAACAAATAATTTAAAGAGGATATATCCACAGAATTATTTTGCATATATATATTTAATTATTTTTATAGCTTCACAACAAGCAATAACGGTTTTTAATATTCTTATTATGAAAATTTTTAATAAATGGATAAAATAATTTTTCCTTTTGCAAGAAAAATATTGAATATATCAATAACGCAATAAAAAATATCAATAACGCAATGAAAGATATTATTCCATATCTATTCAATTCTAAATTATAATTTTTATGTATATACAATATATATATACAGTATCTCTATATTATAATTTTTTATGCACATAAATAAGTTAAATTAGAATTGAATAGATATGGAATAATATCTTTTATTGCATTATTATAATTATTATAATTAAAAAATTATATATTTAATGAAAAGTAAAAAATGAAAATTACATGCATAATAAAAATTTGACGAATTTAAATTAGATTTATAATAAAAATTCAGCGAATTAAATTTATGTATATTTAATAAAAATTCGGTACCCAGATAGCCACAGTAATTATTATGACATATCATTTTGATGGCAAATGATGCATTTTGACATCAAAATGATGTCATAATAATTACTGTGGCTATCTGTGTAATTAAAGTTATATACACATAATTGAAATTCGGCGAATTAAAATTATATGTATATATACACTCATTATATATAAATATATATTCTATATATTTAATATTAAAAAATATATAAAGTATATACTATATATAAGTATATATTATATATAAAATATATATATTTATTATATAAAGTATATAATATATATAAAGTATATATATTTTATATATCTAAAATACTTTTATTTTTATATTATTTATATAATAAATTATTATTTAGTTGTAAAGCAAAAATTTGTTGCTATATAATATATCAATATATATTTAATAAATTGTCTCATAGGCATAATTAATTATTAAATTTAATAATAACTGTTTTATATTTGATGGAAATTTATACAAATATATTCATATAAACTTGAAGTTTGCGCGTGCGCATTTTGTTCTGTGCGCAGGGGAGTTGTGGATGTGGATGAATGAGTCAGGTCAGTTGTGAAGCACGAGAGCACGTGGCAATTGAGTATACTTTTGTGTATTTGTAAGTATATTTAGTATACTTGATTTATTAATAGCTTTTCGAGAGATGAAGAATACAAATAAAGAATTTTTATTATATTTATAATATACATATATATAATTAGTTGATAGTTAAAATAAAAAGAAAGAATGAAAAGATTACATATATCCTAACCTCATGTGTTATTCATGTATAATTTAATTATATTTTATATTTACAATTCATAAATATGTTTTCTATATAATTTCTAGATTTTAAATAAATCTTAAAGAATGAAACCGAAGAAAGTAAGTCAAGGATCTCTCAAATCATCCAACAGAAAGAAATTAGCAATTACCAAGAAAGAAAAACATAAAAGAGATTTAAGCAAAATAACTACGGAAGAGTTTCTTGGCCAAAATTTTGAAGATACTGATACAGACAGTGATAATGAGAGAGATAATAATGAAAAAACTAAAAATATAGGTATGATTTATATAATATTTGGATTTCTCTTAGATTTTAAATTGTGGATCCTCATTAAACTTTTACGCAGGTGATAAAAATTATGAACAGGCTGACAATGAGAGCGATAGTGGTGAAAGTAACTTGGATCCTGTAGAACATAAAAAAGCATTGCTGAAATTGAAAGATACTGATCCTGAATTTTATAAATATTTGAAAGAGAATGACAAAAATCTTTTGGACTTTAACATAGATGATGAAGATGACGATAACTCTTCAATGAGTGATGATGATAATAGACACATGCCTGATGAAAACCTTGAGGTATATCTTTTTTTCTAGATATAACTTTAATTGGTATTTTTATATTTAACAATAATGTTGAATTATGTTGAATTATTAGATTGCTAGTGATGATAGTGATTTCCAACCAGAGGAAGTTGAAGGTGATTCTAAGAAGATCACTATACAATTACTAAAAACTTGGCAACAAGAAATACAAACAGACAAGTAAATTCTTATTCATTTTTTTATTGAGCTAACAATAAAGTGTAATTGCATTATTTTATTTTATAAAGTGTAAAGTTTTATATTTTCTATTATAAAGTGTAATTATATTATTTTTAATTTATAGATCAATAGTTAGTATTAAACGTGCTGTAGAAGCGTTCCATGCAGCTTTAAACAGTGTTGCAGTTTCATCTGATCCTGACACAAACATCCAATATAAAGTAGAAGGAAGTGCGAGTAAGTTTTAACTTACATATCGAGCCCATTATTGTTTCTTAAATATAATTCTAAGTGTAACTTGTTAACTACCAAAAATTATTTTTAGTATTTAATGGTGTGGTGCAACTATGTATACTTTACTTGCCTGATGCATTTAAGCGCTATTTAAAATTGGATCCAAAATCGCAAGAACCACATAAATCTAAAAGATTTAGAAAAATACGAGGAATTTTAAAATCGTACTTGTCAGATTTAATTGCAGTATGTATTATTAAATTTTTTATTTATTGTATAGGACAAATAAATAATAAATATGTTACATGTACATATATATATTAAAAACATTTTTTTCACAGTTATTGCGAAGTGTAACATCTTCCAGTATACTCGAAGTGCTTTTAAAGCACCTTCGTCAAATGTTACCTTACACACAATCATTCTCGTCCTTGACTAAACCATTGTTAAGGATTTTATTGAAGTTTTGGTCAACTGGAGAAGAAACTGTTCGTGTTGTAGCTTTTATAAATATTTTACGTATTGCAACCAGTCACAAAGAATCTACACTTGAGAAGCTGTTAAAGGTGAGATCAACATGTTATAAAAAAAGTTACAAAAAAGATGTAAAAAAATATTTATGTTCAAGGTATCATTAATATTTCTCTTTTTTAGACTATGTATATAAAATACGTTCAGAATGCAAAATTTGTATCACCCAATACATTACCAGGAATAAATTTTATGAGACAATCTTTGGTTGAAATATATCTACTAGATCATAATCTTTCATATAGCCATGCTTTTTTGTATATCAGACAATTAGCGATTCATTTAAGAAATGCAATAACGTTAAAGAAAAAGGTAATTATTAAAAGTGATAATTATATTTTTTAAATTTTACTATGAATATCTAAAATTTTATTTTTCTCTAGGAAAACTTTGAGGCTGTATATAATTGGCAGTATATTAATTCCTTACACTATTGGACAGAATTAATAACAAGATTGAAAAACAATTCAATATTACGATCTTTATTATATCCATTAGTCCAGGTATTTAAATGAATATTAAAATAAAGAAAAATAATATAATTAGTAAAATAGTATGATCATTTATCATATAAATACATTATATTATTTATTAACAGATTATTTGTGGAACAATAAAAGTTTGCCCAACTGTGCAATACTATCCATTACGATTCCATTGTTTAAATATGTTAATAACAATCTCCAAGGAGACAGGAACGTTTATACCTATCTTGCCGTTCGTTCTTGAGGTATTTATTATCAACTTAAATAATTATGATGACAAAATGTTGAAAGATTTTAATTTAAATTGTATTTTAATTATATTTAATTTTTTCTCTTTAGATTCTAGATTCTTATGATTTTAATAAAAAGCACAAGGCAGTTTCTATGAAACCTATACCACTTATTTGCGTACTGAGAATGTCAAAATCAGAACTGAAAGAGAATGGTTTCAAGGATAGTATTATCGAAAACATTTATCAACTTATATTGCAATATGCCGCAAATGAAAGCCATAAATTATATTTCCCTGATATGTTTATACCCTGTATAATACAAGTACGTAAAAACAATAAAAAAGTTTTAAGAATATAATTTTTATTATAGATATTCTAGAGAATTAATATATTCTTTGCTTTCTAGTTAAAGGCGTTTCTGAAGAAGTGCCATGTAGCAATTTATTCCAAGAAAATAAAACAGCTTTTATCTATGATCGAGGAAAATAGAAAGTACATTGAGAATGAGCGCGCTAAAGTAACGATTGATTTAAAAAATACGATGCAAATAACAAATTGGGAAAATAGGATAAAGACGGATGGCACAGCGATAGCTAAATTCTGTGCCTCTTGGATTAAGCTTCACGAATCACTACAACTTCAACTTCTCAACAAGACTGAAAAAGAATTTAATGTACCTGTTGTGAAAAAATCGGAAAAACGGAAACTTGATAAACAAAATGCTGAGGATAGCGAAGAAGAGAGTGAGCTCGAATTTTGGGTGAAAGGAACCAAAAGCGGAAGCGATAAAACGGAAACAGAAAAGCTACCTACTAAGACGAAAAAGCTTAAAAAGAAAAAAAAAGTAGTCAACAATATCAAAGATGATGATTTGCCAAAAGAAAATACAGATATTGTTCAAGATATCCATGATTGGGATTGAAAGTAAATGTAAGATTACTTCAAGTTAACAATTACATAAACAATACATATAATACATATTCATTTATATTCTTAAATGCATTACAATCAATTTCTTTTCTGTTTCTCTGTATTATATCTTATTTTTAATAATAATAATAATTATAATAGGAGTTTTGGAAATAATCGACCAAACTAGCAAGTAATAATCGTTTATTAAACACGACGTTTCGATCATATGGTTAAGAATCTGACGATCTTTTGTTGGGATATTTTGTTGTGGCTGTCTCACAATTTCAATTTAATTTTAATTTTGACTTGTATATTTCTCACTAAAAATTGATGATTATTGCTGTATGATGAGTTAATTATTACTAAATTTACTTTCTCACTTGCAAAGGACAACCATATGGTCGAAACGTCGTGAAATTTAATAAACGATTATTATTACTTGCTAGTTTGATCGATTATTTCCAAAACTCCTATTTAAATACTAGTGACCGTCATTAATAATTGGGAATTTAATCATTATAATTATAATAATTATGGAATAGTCTACGTATGTTTCTCTTTTTTCGAATTGTATTCTTAATATTCAGAGACGAATATTACAAAAAAAATATTTGAAAGCACAATGAATAATTTTATTCGAAATGTTTGTACACTTGAATATTTCAGTATTTCCAGAACACTTATATAGAGAAGCTAGGTTGTTAGAATGGATAGATTATTAGAGCGATCGTTTAATAAACGATGAACTCTCGAACAACTCGAACAATTTGTCGTTCGCTGGGTACGTTGCAACGGACAACCGTCGTTGGCTCGACTCGAGTCTTGAGGTGTCGCTTTCTGATGATCTATTTTTACCGAAAGGCGTCCCAAGCCAGTCGACGAGAAGACGCTGTATAGCTTAGGTTTGGGCGCTATTATAAAGCACCGTGTGCGCCGGCCGTGTGTTTGTAATTCGTCGCATGTAAGTGCAGACCCGGCCAACGGGCTCGACGGATCATTGCGGCGAAGAGAAGTTGCGAGGCGTACACACTCTTGATAGCAGCCAGCAGTGTAGAGCTGTAAAGAAGTACGCGTGAAATAGAGAAAGACACGAGAGCCTTCACCACGGAAGTGACATTTCTCTCGCCAACCGGTCGATCCGTTCCGGAAGATATCAATTATCACGTATGTAGGATTGTAGGCGAAGCGAGCGATAAATCGAATCGATACCGCGATGTATCGGACAATGATATTTTCTTTGGCAGAAATCTCTGCTGGAGACTGCAAGACATATAGAATTTGCAACGATTCTCGCGCTGCAGTTTGCTCGATATAAAAATAAATTTGTTTCCCTCCGGCTCTCTCGCTCTCTCTTTCTCGCTTTTCTTCTCTTTTTATATCAATGAATCGGTCCGTAACCGTTGGCTCTAGAGAGTCGCGGTGGCGGTGGCGATGAGATGATGACGACTCCTGGTCCACTGCCTGCTCTCGCGTTGAAACGGTCAGTGTGTGCCAGGGAGTATTTTGCAAGATGCGAGATTCGCTTCTCGTAACGAGGGAGCCCTCGTCGTGGATTTAGGCGGACCACCTTCGGCAAAGCGTTTAGGCCGAGGTGTCGCGCATTACGTAAAGCTAGAGGAAAAATAAATCGTGAGGAAAGGAGGAAAACAAAGTGTGGGCGAAGAAGGGACACGATTGACCCTCTCTCTTTCTGTGTGTGTGTGCGTACGTCGCGATGAGGAGATCGTCGTTTGATAAGTAAAATCTCTGTTTGCAATGTTTCTGAAGAAAAAATGAGATCGTGAGAGAGGGAGAAAGTGCAAACTCTTATCGAGTCATGTGCGGTTTTTTCATCTTTTGTTTTTACTAATCTCCTTATCGTTTGTGTGCGAGAGAGAATTTTTTTTTGCGAGAGCGTGTAAAATAAATGTCAATCGTGTTTACTAATATGCCTACTATTTCATAATTGATAAATGATGAATTGAATGTAACATCATATAATCATACGATAATACTTTATCCAAAAGGTTTAATCATAGTTGCGGAAAATATGAGAGAAATTAAAGAGCACTTCCGAATTTTTAAAGGATATATGCATAGAAAAGATTTATTTTGGAAAATTATGGAGAATAAATTATTTTCATTTTTTTCTTCAGTAAAATTATAAAAACAAAGAAATTCTATTTTTTTCTTGATCTGTTAAAACTTTATCAAAATTTCAGTCTGCCAAAAAGCTTATAGTACCGCGAACAGCTTGACCGACTTTGAAACTCTCAAACATCCACCAAACAATCTATTTAAAGCAAAGTATCGATTCCATTGCGTGGCTAGAATTGAACCGCGTCATATTACTTTTCCTAATACGAATTAACACAATTGAAAGAGAAAGCAAACAAATATGTGAAGCATACTTACATATTAGTATAAAAAATTCAGAATCAAATATTAATAATTATAAATCAATATTAATATTAACTCGTATATATTATTCGCATTTAACTTAAATATTGGATATATTAAATTAATTTAACATATTTACAAAACTAAACAAAGCATTTCGTTGTATACGAGGAAGTAATTTATTATTAAATGCAATTATTACATAGACGACGTCTATGTAATTGCAATCTCGGATCGAGACGTCAACTTTATCGTACATAGCATTACATTATTATTTTTTCTGCGCAACGCATCTCGAATAAATACGGTTCCCGATCGCGCTTCCGTCGTGAGGATAACAGAACTCGAACTGTTATTGCGTATTACGTTACAACAGATAAATTTAGCGTTTCTTTTACACAGAGCTCGTTGTAGCACTGCCAATACTGCGACGCGGAATTAATTGGCTGCTTGGAAGGCAACCAATTTTCTCGTCGTCAAAAAAGCTCTGGCAGATTTCACAGTACGTCGGCCGAGGTAGAATTTCGTGTTTTTCTTTCGCACATCTTGTACAATCAATCAGTGATCTGGATAAAAGTGAAAATCTCGAGTAAATCGGTTGTAAACTTCAACCGAGTTTTCGCTTTTAACTGCTGGATTTAAATTTCCATCGCTCGCTCACGTTAAAATAATAAACAAATTTTATGAGGGATTAGACGCATCATTGAACTAAAAAATCCTACCGATCACTTTTACACAAAATAAACAATATTCTTTAAATTAATTAGTAATATCAAGCAATAATTTTTTAATTAATACTGAAAATTTACTCTTTACAAAAAATATGAAAATATAATGTGTTTTTAATCATTTTTTATTTTTATTTACGAAACAGCTCTATGCATTTTTATAAACGTTACACTTGTATTTCTTCACATTGGTTGCCAATATTATTGGCAATAATTGTTGAACTAATGTTAATGTCGCTCATGATGAAATAATTAATCCAGAGAATTTGTCCATAAATTTTAATAATTTGGATGAACATTTTATATTCACCAAAAATTAATATATTAAATGAGAAATCTTTAAATCATTTACAATTTTTCCTTTCAATAAAGACTAAAAAAATATTCTCTAGATATTTTTTCAATCTCTATATTTAAATAAAATTAAAAAGAAAAATTGAAAATTGATTAAAATTAAAGATCTCTCATGTAATGTAATTAAAATAGAGGTTTAATTAATTCAGAACAGGAGTTATGTTTCTATTTTTTTATCTAAAGTAATAATTTCCGAGAAATACTGCTACTTTTTACAGTAGCTACAAAACTTTCTGTATTTAATTCTCTACGTTTATGCGATCATCGCGAAATCTCGTAGAGTTTGCGTAAATGGAGGATTCGTATCGTGTTGCGAACGTTTCGAATGTCCGCAGACAGGCTAACGCCAAGCTCAACATTCTGAGCAACACGTCGTACGGGTGCACCAAGAATGCCGAGTACAAGTCTAGCGTGAGGTACAGCGAAGCTTCCGTACAGGAGAAGAATTGTTTGCAACGTAGCGTATCCGCGGACAATGTTATAATTCGTTCGCGCGGTTACAAGCCATCCGACAGACACGATCCAGTCAAAAGGAACTTCCTCGAGAATCTCACTTCAAAAATATTGCACTTCGGCATGGTGAGTTGAACGGTGTTAACATGTCGAGCCTTTGAAGCTTTGTATAATAAGAAGAAGCATATTCAATTCTCAGTGTGCCTTAAAATTTTATTTTACATCACTTTTTCATATATAAGCAAATCATCGCTCTTTTATTTGTGTGAATTTTGAATGGTGAGTTGAACGGTGTTAACATGTCGAGCCTTTGAAGCTTTGTATAATAAGAAGAAGCATATTCAATTCTCAGTGTGCCTTAAAATTTTATTTTACATCACTTTTATATATATAAGCAAATCATCGCTCTTTTATTTGTGTGAATTTTGAATCGATATTTGTTTAATCAAACGTGATTAAATATTTATACTTATTCTGTATAACTTTTAACATTGAACAATTTCGGATAAACCTTAAACTTTCGTTTAGTTAAATTTCATATAAAATTTAGATTTTGGAATAATTTTTATTTTTATTAAAATGTTCTTTATTGCTAATTAAATATAACTTTTTAAAATGTTGATTTCTCGGGAATTTGACTAAAAGATAATTGAATGGAGATTGGTAAGAAAATTCAGAGATAAAGGAAATATAATAATATAATTTTAAAATATTTTACATAATGTTACTGATTCTATTTGAACGATGGTTATTTCTTAACTGCAGGAAGGGGGCGAGACTATCCCGAAACTTAACTTGCAAAAGTTACTTACTCCGGCATCGGACTCTAATGAGATACTGCAATCAAAAAACAGTAGGTTCTCTTATAATTAATATATAAAAAAAATATATTTTAAAAGAAATTTTCTTGAAATGACAAACGTGTCAGTCGATTCATATGCTAGAATACGATTTATGAAGCTTTCAGAAGAAAAGGATACATTCGAGATTTTAAGGACAACGTGAAAAATTAATTTTCAGAGAAAATGTTTGCGTCCTCGTACTTTTACGCACCGACACATCCTACAGTCGAGGATCAGGTTGAACTTGCACGTCGGATTTCGCATTCGCTTAGCGACGTGAAAAACGTCAAGAGTAAAGGGCAGTCGATGTACGTGAATAGAAAAAAGCGATCTGTTAAATGGATCCACGACGGAAATGGTATGCAACGTAAAATTTGTTTTAAATAATTCATTTCTACAATAAAAGCATGCTTATCGTATTTTCGTCATATGTTTATATTCGTGTTATGTGAAATTATCAGACTGCATTGTTTTAAGAAAAATTAGCTATTATAATTAAGATAATTTAATTATCATGATCAATTAATCTCATGAATTTTAACATTAATGAATAAATTAAGTAGTCTATATTCATTTTTAATATATGCATATATATCTTTTTAGATATTAAATTATATTTTTATTTCATTTTTATTTTATTATTGATATTAGTCTATCTAAATTAAATTTTATTTTATAAAATCATAAATAAAAAGAATTTAAAAGTATCGTTGAATGTCACCTTTTCATTTCTTTCTTCATTTGTACAATATAATACAGTGATAATAGATAGCATTTCGCAGGTGTCGAGGACGAAGAGGAATCGATCACAACTATTCATAAGGTAAAGAGTGTGCAATTGTATATCTTTGAAACTTTCGATATAATTATAGCTTATGCGTTGAAATAAAATTTCTCTTATTGTCGATAGGACAAACTACCCCTTAAATGTGTGATGAATCCATGCGGAAAAGTGTTGGACATTCAGGGTATTCAGGCCTTAGGCGAAGAGGTCAATATCGCGCCGGTACCAAAAAATCCTGAGAAACTTTTCGACATTGTTCGCGATTTGAATAATCAAAGAGGACGTGGTAAGTGCTGTGTGTAGTTTAAATGAGTATAGAAGTTACGATAAAATTAATAATAAAATTATTATGTCATATAAAATTACACATTATATATATATAAATATAATTTTTTATTTAAGTTTCTATTTAATTTAAATATTTATGATATAACAATATGATATAAAATGAAATTTTGTTGAGAGTTGTAACATTTCCAACTCCAAATGATATACGCATTATATATTGTGTACATAACGTTGGCAAAACAATTCGTAGGTGCTGAAATATTTGCGAAACGCAGAAAAAGATCAGAAAAGTGGGTAGTGGACCAAGAACAACCACAGACACCCAATACTCCTGCCACACCAAAAACGCCAACGTATCCGGAAAAAGCGGTACTAAGTCTTTCTCGCATAAAATTATCACTGCATGCTAACTTTAATTCTTTATGTACATCCATAAAATAATAATTTTTTGTTATTATATCATCAATCAAACTTATTTTTCCCACTGAAAAAAAGTTTAAATTAAATAAATAAAATACTCTTACTCTTGAATTCCCAAAATTGTTCTGAAAAATTCAATTAAATTTTACTATAATTATAGGATAAGAGTTATAATGTCTTTTGTAAAAGTTGTAATTTCAGAAAATTAATAATATGACATTTTACGTTCATTATAAAAAAATATTTGCATTGTATGGTTTCAGGAAATTAACGGTAATGCGAAAGTCGCAACGTTGTCATCGTTGACACCTTATACGCCGATCTCAAGCACTGATAAACAATTTTATAATCCCTTTACAGTGGACATTTCCGTCGAGAGTGCGAATATGCCAATAACAGGTGCGTATCATGTAAATGAGATTGACAGAATAATGACACCGAAAATGCAAGGTGACCTCTCGTTTAGCAGATTTAATCACGCTAGAAATTTTCAGTTATCCTGACATAGGATATTTCTGTTTTAAAAAATATTTTTAATATAAAATACCGCTAATATTCACAAATAATAATAATAATAACAATATTAATTATAATATAACTTATAATAATAATTATACAATTTTATATTGATTAAATATGAAAATTTTTAGAAGAGACTCGTCCTCTTTTTTGTACTAGACGTACACGTTAATATAGGGAAGTGTTCTAGAATGTTGATGGTACTTGACACGTCTCCGAAATAGAGATCAATGTTGGAACGGTCAGTTGAAGCTCGAGTTGAACGATCTTTGATGCTCTAATTGGCAAGCGTTATCGATGTTATTTAATCGACGTGAAACGCGCGCGCCTGACATGTTAACGGCATATCTAAAACAAACAATAAACTCTATCTGCCAATTATTTTTTTTTCAAACTTGACTGATCGATTAAAGATTAAATAAGCATTTTAAAGTAAATGTTAAATCTCGCGATAAAATAATACATTAAAGTGTTCATGTTGCCAAGCAAACAAAAATTAAAAAGATATATTTAAGTTTTCTGATACATATAAAATAACTCTAGAATATTTATATTAAAAAGGATATATATTACTTTGAAGAAAAAAACAAATATAAATCTGAAAGTTTGCCTTTAAAGAAAATATTATAGAATATAAGACCGAGTAAAAAATCTAAAAATGAGCTAAAATTTAATTATAAAAATAAAAAACATCTTTTTTTATTTTTATATAAACACTAATTATGTATGTATATTTTTTGTGTGTGATCTTTTCAAGTACGCTTTTTTTTTAATTTTGGCAAAAGATGCTGCTTATATATACAAGATTTGACAGCAAGGCTTTTTATAACTGCTACGTTTTGTTGCTTCAATTTCAATTTGCGAGTTGCAGACAGGCATCGATCTTGCTGCAATACTAATCGATGCGGTCACTCGAGCGAGGTGAAAAAGATTTATCTGCGAGAAATTGCGGTCGGCACAGACTCCGATTTTCCTCTGGACCAATCTCGATCATCCATCGTCGAGAAATCTAATCGTATCGCTTACGAATCCATTAACGATCGGCGCGCTAACATCGCCAATTATCGCGCTGTCGCCAATAACAATAACAGATACATTAACAATCATTATCCGTCACCGAGGAAATCCAACTTTTGCAACGCGCAGAGCTATGATAATCAAGACGCGGGAATTCAGCAACGTTTCGACAATAAGATCGGAAATAAGCAACAGGGCCAGATGCAGAATGATAACGAAGAAAAGGAGTACACTCCTGTACCAGTGAAGCAACTGATACAAGAATTCGAGAAGACCTGCAGACCAATTCTGCAGTATAAGCAGATCAGTCCGAAGATCATTCCAATCGTACAACAGTGTCCCTTGGATAACGACATAGCGCGTTTCTTCGAGACGAGAAATCCTGCCAAGTATGATAACGGAGAGGAGGAATACGCACGGTGAGAATTTGAATGATTCTCGGAGTAAATTAAATGATAATTTAATAAGTTGTATAATTTTCATTTTTTTTATCGCGAGATACATAGCATTGATTCGTCTTTTCGCAACAAAATTATTTAAATGTCTCGCTCATAATTATTTTGGAAACATCATAGAAACTTAATTTGTTCTATATTGTATAATATTTTTCATTTTTTATTTAGTAATATTTTTCTAATAAATAGTTTAATCGCAAATGTAATAGACATAATTCACATAATGTTGCGTGCATTTAAATGAAGTTTAAGGTGTCTTTCGCTTAATTCTGCAGTTGTAAAATACATATAGATAATCTGTCCATCTCGGGACAGAAGAGATTAAAGAATCAGCTGCGAAATCTCTCGAATCGAGAAACTATTTCACAATAAATCACACAGCGCACGCGAAAACTACGAAGGATCCACCCAACTGCAGTCCCGATATAACAGCCGATTATACGACACACGTGGAAACTACGAAAGGAAGCTGCAGCCCCAATGCAACGGACAATTTTACAATACACGGGAGAAATACGAGGGATCATCGGCGAAGCTGCAGGCCCGATGCAACGGCTACGTTTCCACCGACGAGAGCGAATACACGACGGACGACACCGGTGATTCCGAGGAAGAAATTGACGGGTATCCGAACGTGGCCGGGTCTATAGATTGCGGCAATTCCGCTCTGTTAAATCGCTGCAACAGCAGCGAGTACTCGTTCGCGTTCGAGGACGAATATTCGGATACTCGGCGTCATTCGATCGCCTCGCAGGAATTGGAAGGGCTCTATGCGAACGGCATCGATTCGAGATTCGTTAACACCGAGACTGAGATGCCGGCCGAAGCGAAGTCGCTGATGCTCTCGATGGTCGCTTCGCAGGAAGATATACTCGAGACCAAGAAGCACCTGCGTAGCACGCCAGTTTTGGATAATCTCTTAGGCACCGCTACGCCAGAGTGCAAACTCAGTGACGTTAACCCGGAATTAGGCAAGTTAACACGCATGCGCTTTTGTAATCCTCCTTTTGTAATCCTCATCGCTAAAGAAATATGCAAAACAATCTTTAACATCCTTTTAGATAGTACTTCAAAATGTATTTTAATTAAGACTAAGTCATATTGCGATACTATGTGAAGAAGTACGAAATCTTTCTTGTGTATTAAAAAGATACACAAAATTGTCTCAAAATACAAGGACACGAAAAGAATTTTTTTAATATAATTTTTTGCATAAGGTTTGATTTATATACGACGCCCTTTAATAAAATTTTTTCTTGCAGTTCAAGAAGCGAAATCGATATAATTTTAGCTAGATATATGAATATTTATTTTTTATAATGAAAATACGAGGAGTGATATAAAATACTCTTCCGTCCTCGTATCGAAAGTTATAATTTTTGAAGTTATATCGATTTCAATTATAACTCAATGAATTCTTTAAGATATTTATATTTCTAGAAATTTATATCTGACGTTTCTTTCAATTTTCAGGAAACAAGTTGTACGAGAATAATAATTACACTGGACCGAAATTGGCCAGCCTCCATAATTTGACTAATTATAATACGGCACCGCGTGGATGGAATCAATCACTTACATTCTATCGACCTATTAAATTCGAGAAACCACAGGAGATTATGTACTCTGATTTTTAGGAGTATCATTTTAAATCTTATTATTAGAATCCTTTTACACAAGCAGTACGTATCGCGAAATTATCATGACTTAATTTCTTTATATATGTGTTATCAGATTTTATCTATATCTGCATTATATATAAATAATCTATATGTGTGTATTATGCAATAATGAATTAATTTATAAAATATAAAAAAAAGATATTTATATAATGCGGACATACAATATAAAACACTTTATCTCTTTAAACATAATTATTACAAATTATTCACATAGATTTTTTCACACTCTAGTATCATTTCTACTGAATATTTTGATTTTATTATTAATTAAATAACAGTTGAAGCAAGCAAAATTTTTAATAAATCTTTTGGATTTTTAAATATAAAATTTTATTAAATTAAACAATATTAAACCATTTTTTTTCTAGGAATTGAAAAATCAATCGCAAGTCTAATTCTTCCAAGGCATCAAAAATTATCGGAATGTGTTTTTGCACTGTGGAATTCATTCACCATCAGCGCCATAACTTAAATCTGCTCCGATCACTCAAATAATACTTCATAAATATAGCGACATTACTGATTACGTGATTAACGGCGCTGACATACTCACGATATGTTTGGAATTTCGTTTTGTTTGATATACCTCTACCTCTTCTACCCCCTATTAAGATATTTAGCGTTGTTCATGTTTTGACAGTGTTACATTTTATTGCATTTTACTTTATTATATTATGCAAATAAATATATGTTGTTTTCCTAATTTTCGCTGTGATTAGTCGATAACCTTTATCCATATCTCTTATCTCTGTATATCTCCTAATCTTATTGTTAGATGTAGAAGATCCGATCTTGATAGTAACGGCAACAAGTGCTTTGAAATTAATTATAGATAATAATTAAATTTACATATCAAAAATAAAATTTTCAATTTCCGGTAGATACATCTTGATAGTGACGACAACAAACGCGCTCTGAAATGAATTACAGATAAGAATTAAATATACATATCAAAAGTTACATTTTTAATCTGTTTATTATTATATTGCTACTCATAAAAATATTTATTATTTGCATAAAATTTCTTATTAATAAGCAATCATTAATATGATTATTTAAAATTTTTTTTGAATACTAAAACTTTATCATTCGCGCTTCTGATACGTATTTACGAGATGTATATACTATATCAATGTGTATTTATCGATATAAATATTATTTACAGAATTATTGTGTCTATGTGGTGTACTTTGTTTCCCGCAAAAAGAAAAAATAGCACGTTTCTACGTAACAATTTTAAAACAAGTCAAGATTAGATCATTGAAAACGATAACATCTGACAATAATACGTCAACAATCCTATCTATAGATAATTATATTCTCAAACATAAATAAGATATCAATAAAATATTAATTTTTGATAAATTTTTTTCATTAAAAACAGTTTTTTAATTAAGATCAGCTTTTTCATTATTTAAAAAAATGTGGAAAAAATTTCTGAACATTCTTATATTTTATATTATAAATTAATCTGCTATAAAATTTTGCTTTTTCAGTTTTGTTAAAAAATAAATGATGCAAATAAAAACAATAAAAAGAAATTTATAAAATTGTTCTTTGATATATAAAATCTATAAAATAAGAAAACAAGAGAAGATTTAAATTAATAAAAATCAAGTCACACAGATATATATATATGGATAAGTTTTATATAAATATATACGTATATATAATCGCCAATTTTAATTTATTTTGGATATTTTTTAGCGACAAATTATTAGCGAGACATATATATATATTGAGAGGAACATCATTCATATTTGTATATTCGTATTCCTAAAAAACATCTTATCTTTGTTTAGATATCTTTATTTAAGATGTCTTTTAATCTTTTTTATACTGTTTAGTTATATATATATGATTTGTGCAAATTCTATCATTAATTACAACATAAATGCTACAGAAAGAATTTTGTACATGACATAAATACATTGTTTTGAATAAAAAAGGAATCATTTTTGTGCTTCGAAAGGAATAATATATTTCAATGAAGATCATCGAATCGATGCTTACGCCTTTGTATTCATGCCCATCATGATTCTGTATCAGTCTGCTTTTATTCGTCGTGCTGGACACGCTATCACAATGACGCACACTTGGTCAACAGTATAAGTATAAAGCGACAGCACCAGTTATCTCATTAGTGAGTTACATACGTTGCGTATCGGAGGAAGCAGCAGCCTTCAATTATGTTGTGGCACGAACTTTTGCTTCTACCTCTGTCGCTTTTATTCGCGCAACACTTTGTTGATGCGGCGCGAATACCACGATCCACAGAACCGCCGCCTGTCATCGAGAATTGCGGCTATAAGGTACGAGCAAATTAACTGTTAATTGGAGCAACGAGGAATGCGACGGATCTCAATTTCGTTTCTACGGAATTGTATACTAATTTCTTGTTAACGATTCGAATACGCGTCTGTTATTATATATAGAGTATAGGATATTGCTTTAATTAATGCTTACATTTATAATTATTTTTTGAATCGTGATTGAAATTTTGTCATGATTATTTTTGTGACAAAAATTAGAAGAAATATAAATAAATGCATAAATTACGTGAGCAACTTTAGCTTAAAACATTGATACTTTCGATGAAATAACCAACATATTTGTCTGTCAATTGTAACAGAGTACCAATGCAAAATAAAAGCATTAAAATTAAAATGCAATAATAATTTATTTTGTTGAAAATTTGAATATATTAATTTTAGACTTGAAAAATTAAGTTTAGATCTATTATATTCTATTATCTCAAATTCTGAAAAAATTGAATTAAATTATTGCTATTATATAACTAATAAACTTGAATTGATAAATGGCGGATATGAGCTTGTCACGCATAAATTGATTGATAATGAGAATAATGACATACGCGAATAAGAAAAGCAATTTTGCTTATATATTATATTTCTAAAAAATATTATATTAAAAAATTCTTTTTAAATTAACTCTACACAGCATACATAAAAAACGTCCAAAAGTCGTCAGAAGATATTTCAAAATCTTATCGCCTAAAAATATCTTTGGTATATCTTCTACGAACATTTTTTAGATATGCATGTTGTGGGAAAGGAATTAATTACGCTATCTCGAGTGATAAAAATAATATATATTTTTAGTGATTACAAGCACGTATACTAAACATATATTTTATGAATTTCAGGCATGTCATGCCACAGATCCGTCTAAACTTAATATTCATCTGGTTTCACATACTCACGACGATGTCGGTTGGCTAAAAACTGTGGATCAGTATTACTATGGAAGTGAGTAAATAAAAAAATTAAAATTATAACGAGAAAATTATAGACAATATAAAAATTAATGTTCTATATTTTTGAACGTTATATTTTATTAACATTAATAATTCTCTATTTTCTTTAAGGTCGCTCTAAGATCCAACTGGCCGGCGTACAGTATATTCTTGATAGCGTTATTAAGGCTTTGCTAGCTGATTCTAACAGAAGGTATAATTATTTTAAATAATGTCTTTGATAATAGCCAATATAAATATAAATTTCGACGTGATAAAAATTCACACAACATCCAACACATGTTAATATGTTTTTTTTTATGAAAAGACTTTTTTAACATTTTATTAATATTCTTACGAATTTCTCCTCATGTTATAGAAACATTTCAAAAAGAGTATAAATTTCATATCAATCAATTTTACAGATTTATTTACGTGGAGACTTCTTACTTATGGAAATGGTGGTTAAAACAAGACGAAAAAGTACAGGCCGACGTAAGGATGTTGATTAATGAAGGACGATTGGAAATAATCGGAGGAGCATGGAGCATGAACGATGAGGCTTGTGCTCACTATCATTCAATAATCGATCAGTTTACATGGGGATTCAGGTGTGTTTTTATCATTTCAAATATATAGATGAAAAAGGTCTTGAATGTGACTAGATCGAATCCGGATCTTTTTTCAAGATTATTTTTATCACTTTTTAACTGCTTGAAAATTGTATTGATATTTTTCTCATTAATATATATATTGTTTATAATACACCAATGAATATATTGAATATATAATAATAATTTTTATTTTAATCGACTAATTTGTAAGTGTTAACATAAACGTAATCGTCGATTCCTAGGCGACTTAATGACACGTTCGGAAGCTGTGCCAGGCCGCACATAGGATGGCAGATAGATCCATTCGGTCATTCCAGAGAACAGGCTTCTCTTTTCGCTCAGATGGGATTCGACGGGATGTTATTCGGTCGCATCGATTATCAGGATAAGAGTAAAAGACTAATCGACAAATCGATGGAATTTATTTGGAAGAGCAGTCCGAGTTTAGGTAAAAGACAAGTTCAACTTTGAAACTCCAATTTTAAAAATAAAATTTTTGATAAATAAGTGACATTAATATTAATATTAATATTATTATTATCAGTTTTCTTAATAATTAATAAAATCTTAATTTTTTTTTTTAAGATTTAAATACAAAGATATATAAAAAATGGAAAAGAAGTGAACAATAATTTTTCTTGACATTTTTGTTAAGAAAAAATTAATTTTAAATTTTACATGATAAAATTGCAACACATAACATTATTGTTTTCAGGCCAGCGAGCGAATTTATTCACGGCTGCAATGTACAACACTTACAGTCCACCACCAGGATTTTGTTTCGATGTTCTATGCCAAGACGACCCAATAATTGATGAACCTGATAGCCCGGATTACAATATTGATAAAAAGGTATGTAAAATTGTCAATATGGTCGTTATCATATTCCTAATACACTAACTCATTTTAAATGTTAATGATAAGACTGACACGATGCTTTATGGCAATTAATTGATTCTCGACAAGTTAATAACAATTTCTAATAAACAAAAAGTAACGCTAATTACAAAAAAACAATGCTATAAATACTTAGTAAGAAAATATTTTCCACTTGAAAAAAAATTTAGTTTTAATAATAAAACTTTTACACTAAGAATTTTTACAAGAAAGAAATGTGAGACTCTTTTACTTGCCTGAGAGAAATGATTAATGGTTGATTTTTAAAATCTTTCTGACACAGCAATTGTAAATTTGTAAATTTATCTAGCTCAGAGAAAAATTTATTAAAATCACAAATTTTGATTTAGCAAGATTTTCTTACTAACAAAGGCTATAAAAGCAATATATATAAAAACTTTAAAGAATCGTAATTATTATTTATTTGACAAAACAACAGTCGAGTCACGAATAATTTAAAACATTTATTCTATGGGAGAATCATAATCTATGCGATATATTTATATATTTATAAATATTATTTCTGTGCCAGATCGATGATTTTCTGAGATACGCGGTTGAGCAAGCTAATTTTTACCGTACGAATGATATCATATTCACGATGGGAGGAGATTTCACTTATCAGCACGCGGAAATGTACTTCATGAATCTGGATAAGCTGATAAGGTATTAACCGAAAATTTACAATTTTATATACACGCATAATTCGCACACGTCTCTTCGAAAGTGACGTTTGCGAACTCGCAGAAAAGCGATATTAATTATCTTGCAAGGACGATATCGCTAATAGGAAAAAACGAAAGGATGGAAAACGAGTTTTACGACGCGAATAAAACGTCGTTTTCATTTACGGTAAGTAAAATTTATGCGCTATATGCAGGTGGAGCTTTTCCTGACGTATGCGCAAAATCAATCACGTGCCTACAGAACTAATCACATTATCCTTACCATGGGGGATGACTTTAATTATCAACAGGCTGATATGTGGTTCAATAATTTGGACAAACTGATCAAGTAAGTTACAATTAATTCTACCAAAGGTAGAATCCGCACTTTGATTTCTGGGGTCATTTGAGACATTCTTATCGAGCATAGATTTCATTATATGTGAATAAAGTTTGTATAGATATCTATTTTTTTTAATGATCTCGTACGAGAGTGCACTTGACCGGTTAGGTCTTATGGCTGTATAGATATCTATAATTAATATAAGTAAATATAATACTAATTATAAGTAAAATATTAAAATATTTTTTGTTTTCTTTTTATATATACATATATATATATATATATATATATATATATATAAAGTTTTGCTTACGATAAATAGAGATATATTTAGCAATTCATAATTTAAATAAGCAAAACAAAATTATAAATAATTTTTAAATATATGAAATCAATATGAAGATCTCAGAAGTCTTTCTGAAATTAAAAAAATGCATCATGTAACAGGTGAGATACGAGAAATTTCTTTGTGATGTGTCTTATAAATGTTTTTTAATGATGAGATATATAATTTTAACTCTCAGCAAGCACTACAGAATCTTTTGCTTATAAATACTAAATTTATGTAGTATACATATATATATATATATATATATATATATATATATATATATATATATATATATATATCATTTCGTTTAATCTAACCAAATGTAATTACGCACGCAAAGCGAAGTTATATTATTCTTTAATAATAAAATCTCAAAAATTGCGACGCATGCAATGCATGCAAATATTATTATTGCAATCAATGCATAAAAAATATATTAATTAATTATACAACGCATAAAAATTTATTTAAATCTTTAATAGAAAATACGAACAAAGAAATAAAATTTTTTACAAGAATCTTTTGTGATCAAATATGTACGCTTTTATTAGACTCGCGCGGAATTCCACACCCCATACATCTATCACGTTGCGCGGCTCGCGCGAGACTGATTCTCGTTCGAGGTATCGCGAACTCGAGACCGAGGTCACGTGACCACTGATCATGTGACTACTGGTCATGTGACCATCGGTCCCGCGCTCGCGATACCCCGCACGAGAATCAGTCTCGTGCGAGCCGCGCACCATAATAGATGTATAGGGTATATTAATCTAATCACGTAATCAGTTTCGCACGAGCCTTGCAGCATAGCAAACACATACAGACACATGAATTTAATAGAAGCGCAGATATTTTGATCGAGATTCTTGTAAAAAATTATATTTTTTATTTTCTGCTAAAAATTTTGATATTGAATTTTTATGAATCACGTATAATTAATAAATATATTTCTATGCGTGCACTGCAATAATAATTTTATTGCGTTGCAATATTTAAAGTTGTATTATCAAAGAATAATATAACTTCGTTTCGCTCACGTAATTATATTCGATTAAATTAAACGAAATAAGAAAAAAATATATAAAGAGATACATGTATATATAAAATAGTCAAAATAGAAATTCGGCGAAATAAAATTATGATCATATTCGTAGCATCAAGCAACTGTCATCGCGAAGATTAACAATTTGACAATTGTAAAATAAATAATAGAAATAATATCAAAAGCGCGCGCGAAACGCGCTCTTGTGTCGTCTAGTGCTTAATAAAATTTATAAGGATAGAATTTTGTTTTTTTAATCAATTTTTTAAATTAATCATATTTCTGTGTGTGATTACAATTTTAGTTTTGTCGATACCATAATAAAAATTTTATAAAATAATACAATTTGGATTGCAATTATATTATAAGTAAGAAAATAAAATATCCCGATTATATAAATATATTATAACACGATTTCTTCTATAACTTTTTCAGATACACAAATCAGCGCAATGGTTCAAGAGTCAATGTGATTTATTCGACACCCTCGTGTTACTTAAAAGCCCTAAACGACAAGCAACTTCAATGGCCCACGAAGAGCGATGATTTCTTCCCGTATGCGAGCGATCCTCATTCTTATTGGACCGGCTACTTCTCATCGAGACCAACTTCAAAGTACTTCGAGCGTATGGGAAATAACTTGTTACAGGTATAAAATTAAGTCAGAAATTATAATTTGATTAAATATTCAGACTCTATATCTATCTATGGGTTACGTTCGCAGGATATAACAGATAAATTATTTGTTTTCAGACAAGCAAACAACTCGTCGCTCTGACAAACTTGAAGAATCACGATAAGAACTTGGAACACTTCCGCGAAACGATGGGAGTAATGCAGCATCACGATGCTGTTACAGGTACTGAGAAGCAATTTGTCGCAGACGATTATGCACGTTTATTGTACAAAAGTATGGCTGACGCTGGAGACATGATCTCGGAGGCTATAGGGTAAGTCTCTGCACTGAAAAAAATTTGTTAACTTGACTAAATCTTTCAACTAAATATTATTTTCATTATATATATATATATATATATGTTGAAAAAACTATAAATTATTTTTACATGCATTATATAAGCTTCTATTGCACGATATCATACAAAAGTCAATCTTATTAATATATTGGTGAAACAGGAAATGGTCGGGATTATTGAACAGCTCGACACCATCCTTCCAGATTTTCACGTGTTTGGAGCTGAACATTAGCTCGTGCGCATTTTCCGAGAAAAATAACGTATTCGTAGTTGCAGTGTACAATCCTCTAAGTAGACCTGTCTCAACTTATGTTCGTCTTCCTGTTAAAGACAATTCTTATTCGGTTCTATCGAGTATCGGTACGTATTAATTAAGATAGAAAGCGAGAAATATATGCATCAAAATAATATACATATAAAGTATAAAGAAATATGAGACAAATATATAAAATAATTGAATTAATAATTTTTGCACAATACATAATGTACTTTTATGGAATTGAACAGGACAGTCTATAACACCCCAGATAGTTCCGATTCCCGAAAGAATACAGAAAATCCCAGGAAGGCTGAGTAATGCGACAAATGAGATTGTTTTCCGTGCAACGGACGTTCCTGCCCTCGGTTGGACGCTCTATACTATTTCCAGAATTCAGCATAAGGAAATGACAGTACAATCTGAACCACTGGAATTCATAAGTAGCGAGGTAATAAATAAATATATAAGTGTGAATCAATTTTAAATAATATAAATTAAATTATTAAAGTTACTTTTTTACACTGTAAGCTAAATAAACTGATTAATTATTTTACTTGTTTTTATTGTTTTTAATTATTAAATTTTATTGTTGATTAATTAATAATATTATGATAATTAATATATTTAAAACATTAAATATTAAAATATATGAGAAAAAATTTTCTGATATAATTTAATATATAAATTTTTTTTAATATTAATAGACACACAATTGATAAATATGTGTAAAATAGTTTATAATAGATAAAATAAACACATATTTAATCATTAGTTAATTCCAGAATAAAATCAGTTTTTTTGATTGATTATGCAAAGTTAATCTTGAAAAGCAAAATATAAGATTAATAATATAGTTACTATGAAAATAATTTGACAGAATTTCTTTTTTATGCAAATTTCAGTTATATAATATATCCGTTAATAATGACGGTAACTTAATAATACGTTGGAACAAACAGAAAGACATGGAACTCGTACAGTCTTTCCATTACTATGAAGGAGCCGAAGGTAACAACAAAGTCTTCGTTAATAGATCATCTGGGGCGTACATTTTTAGACCTAAAGAAGTATCAGCCAAAAATTTTAAATACACTGGATCGTACGAAATTTACAAAGGTATTGCATGCAGAATTTATTTACCTTGCGTAAAAATGTATTTTTCATATTAAATTGTATTTCGTATTATGTTTGAAATTTTTACTTTTTTTTACAGGTCCTGTCGTGGAAGAACTTCATCATACGATAAACGAGTGGGTTAGTCAAGTAGTTCGAATTTATCCAGCAGAACAGCACATCGAATTCGATTGGCTCATTGGCCCGATACCTATAGAGTATTATTATAATATTTTATTTTATTGTCATATCTAATTTAGTATATTTATTTCATGTGAATTTCTTGGATTTCTCATAGAATTTAAATTGCAGTTTTTTCTGGTTTTATAATTATTTTCTATACAATTTTTAATATTATATATATAATATATTTTTATATCATTATATTATATATGTGTATATAACATAATATTTAAATACTAATATTAAATTCTATATATTATAATTACAGTTCCCATTATATATATGTATATATGTATATATGTATATATTTTGGACATTTATTTAAGCAAAATCTATTATTTAAATAGCGTATTTTATAAAAATATAATAAAAAATATATATATTTTTATAAAATGCATTATTTAAAAAAAATAGGTTTTGCTTAAATAAATGTCCAAAGATTGATTAAGAGTTATAAAATGATATTGTAAATTATCTTCAGGGATAAGATTGGCAAAGAAATCGTCACGAGATACTCAAGCAACTTGAAAACGGACAGCGTATTTTACACAGATAGCAATGGGAGAGAAATGTTAAAGCGTGTGAGAAATTATCGGCCAACGTGGGATTTGGATGTGCAGGAACCGGTATCTGGGAATTATTATCCGGTGACTAGTAAAATCTCAATCAAGGATGAAGAGAAACAATTAAAGTTAAGTGTTCTGAATGATCGTGCTCAGGGCGGAAGTAGTTTGCAGGATGGCGCCGTTGAATTGATGGTATGTCAATATGTTCAACTGATCAATTTTTGTGATTGATAAAATTTAAATTAGTATAAGATTAATGTATATAATTATAATATTATTGCTTAATACATTTTGATTTAAAATATACCTTATATAAATTAATATTTTTTCCGTAAACTCATCTGACCTTAATTATATAGACTTACTGTTCCACACTACATAACATGATAAATATTTTAAAATATATAACATATTGGAAATCAAGCAAGAATGCATGTGTAATAAATAACATTATTTCTAGATTCATCGAAGGCTTCTCAAGGATGATGCATTCGGCGTGGGCGAAGCGTTGAATGAAACTGCGTTTGGCGAAGGTTTAGTAGCAAGAGGCACGCATTATCTCTTTGGAGGTAAAATAAAAAATGTGGATGAATTCGTATTGAAGGAAAAAGAACTGGCCCTCAAATTGACTCTACATCCCTGGATCTTAGGGGATTTTCTGGGCAACATTAATTTGAGAAATATCGAAGAGATACGTGCTAACGCCAAATCTTCCGTATGTATCCTTATTCTCTAACACAACAAAAAATGATTAATAGATTTTATAAGATTCACAGAAACGAATTACTTTATAAGCAAATGTGATTTTTTTATTAGATATATATATATATATATATATATAACATTTATTTCACAGTCGACCGGTCTTACTAAGGCACTACCGCCAAATGTGCATATTCTTACATTAGAACCATGGAAAGATGATACAATCCTGCTGAGATTGGAGCATATCTTCGAGGTCGGTGAGGCGCAACAATTATCTCAACCGGTGGAAGTTAACCTCCAGGTGTGTTTTTATTTTATATGTTGAATATATTTAACTATATTGTTTTATTACAACTAATATAATGTTTTATGATACGCGCTGATTTTATATATGTACATATATGCATACATACGTACATATATACACATGCATATATACATATATACATAAAATATATATACATAATATATACTTATACACATAATAATTACGATACATATTCAGATAACAAACGTATGTCATTTTGACGTCACTTTGCTACTTGGGTACTCTGAAAACTTGTGTAGTTTAAAAAGGATTAATTTATAACAAAAAACTTTTTAAATTTAATTTTTTTATTATATCTCGATAGGATCTATTCTCAACTTTCTCGATTGAATCGATCCAAACAACTACATTAGGCGCTAACCAGCTGTTAAACGAAAATAATCGTATGCAATGGGAACCAGAGACAAACGATATTCTAAGTAGGGAAGAGGACATACAACCTGTGGAGATTCATGACAATATGATCAATATTCTTTTACAACCGATGGAAATAAGAACATTTATCCTTAAAGTGAATCGAAAAGCTCTTTAATTTTTCAGCGAATATTCTTTTTTCTTAAAGAACAATGTTCTTATAAAAGTACATTTATTATACTATATACATAAAATTATCATTGTACAAAATAATTATATAATAAAAAAATTATATTATTTTTTATATTTTTCCTATATATACCTAAATATTTTTAACTTTATCTTGGGTCTTATTTGAATGTGTTTTTATAAGAAATTCAATTCCAGCTTGAAAACCCCCGTCCCTTGCAAATTAAAAAAATTCATCGGTGATCTTAGAGTAAAAGCTAAGCATAAAACAAAAATATTAATTAAATAATTATAGTTTAGTAAAATATTAATTAAATAATTATAGTTTAGTTTAATTTCAGATATTTAGGCTATAATTAATTTTTCTAATTTTAGTTCCCAATTTCCCAATTTTCATATCATATTAGTTGCTTTCCATTTACATCAAAACTCATATCAGATAAATCTTACTTTTGTCTTTTTTTAACATGGATGTTGAAGAAAGACAGACATCAAATTTATCTGAGTTTTGATGTAAATAGAAAGCAATTATATTTATGTTAGGTATTAAAACGTGATTTTTAAAAATTTTTTATTATTAAACTAAGAATCATTTCATAGACGTATATCTATATTTTGAAGCTCGCTCTTTCAATTTTTAATATAAGTTCCAGTCATTACAGATAATTTTTTCCAAATTTTAGACGTATTTCCGATAAAAATAATACAAATAATTTTTTTATTCTCGATAAATATTTTTTGATAGAAATCAGCTGATAATTGTCAAAAATATTAATCAAGTTTAAAATATTTAAGTTTTTTAGAGAGTGATATGTCTACTATGTATGATGTATGTACGCATGTAATAAAGGGACTGAAGTTGTTGAAATATAAGTACACAAGATATAAGATCTAGTCATAGCCATGAGTCGTGACGTTTGGTGTTTCGTTTAATGCAATTCTCTTTCGTAACCCTCAAAATGATTAAATGTTCACAAAAAATTTTTTGATGTAAAATGTAATTTAACGTGTTAAACAGTTGTACAAAATTTGCAATGTCATTACACTATTATGCAACACGTTTTACATCAATACGGGATTGCAGTAAGTCGCAAGAGAGAGACGTGTGATCAAATAATAATTATCACATTCAACAGAAGTAATTGACTTTTAATTATTATTTTGTTATTAATTTATATTTATATTATTATATATCACATTATAAAATATGTATTTTTTTTAAATAATGAAATGATTAACAATATAAATATATATATATATATATATATATATATATATATATATATATATATCATATATAGGTATACATGTAGATATTTAATTAAATATATCTATACTTAAGTAGATATATTTGAATAGATATTTTTATACATTGTACACACGGAAGATTTTTAAAAATAGAAAGAAAATAGAAAAGAAATAGTATACAATCTCACAGACTCTTTCACATCTCACAGATGGAAGAAGTAGATAAAAAAGAAAAATATTTTCTTTCAACATCATGGGCTCAAACTTTATTCACGGTTACACCAAGGGAAGATGTTGAAAATGTTATGCTTAAACACAAAGATGTCGAACTTCGAGAAATCAAGAGCACGAGCAAAATTTCAGCAAATGTTGAAGATTTTTTCGAAAAGGACATGAGCGAGGAGGAGTTTGTTTTTCGTTCACCTCTGCTCATTAAGCATTTGATTAACGTCAAGGAACTAGAACAAGAATCCACTAGAGATGCAGAGAATCAAACGTTTCTTCAGGGTGTCCCCATAGTGGGTATACCAATCGAATATAAGCATGAAGCATCACAAACGATGTACATGAGTAGCCCTTGTCCGCCTGCGAAATATTTTGAACACATAAGTAAGCAATAGCGCAAAGAGAAAATATGTATTTATAAGATTTTTTATCAATTCCAAAATTTATTACATATACGAGTATAATTTGGAGAAATTGAAGAGCTTTAATAGATTAAATTCTAGTCAAATGAGCAGTCTGGAGATAAAGTTAAATTTAGTTAAAAAATATAATTAAATATTAATTTTTCTTTACTTTTAAATGAAATTTGAATTAAATTTGTGTACAACATTAAATATTAAAATATTATACATTAATTATTAGTCATCACAATATGATAAGAAAAATAGTGTACAAAAATATTTTTATGCTTTTCTTTGTCAAAATAAATATTATCTATACCCTCTTAGAAATAATTATAACTTCGCAGAATAATAATAATATATAAACTAATTTTTTAAAATCTATTAAATTATTTATTATATTATATTATTTTAATATCATATTTATATCATTATTATATATATTATTTTAAAATGCATACAATTAAGGTCAGAGATAAAGCTAAAATATTTAAAAAATAATAAGTAGATTTATGAAATTAGATAAATCTAGAAATTCAGATTTTTTTCAGTTTCCATCAGTACCAGTCCGATGCCTGTATTCAAGAACAATTATTCGAGTCAGACCATGATAACAATTGCCCCTGGAAAATCGCAGCATGAAGCAGTGAACTATTTATCGCGTACGTACGAAAATGATGAAAAAAATCTCTATTCGAGAAATATCATAGATGATGAAGAAACAATAATTCTCGAAGTTCTAAATTTCCTGCTGTCGCGCGCATTTTGGATATCTGATCCCGTTCAAGATCAGATCTCCGTTGAAACGACGTGTCAAGAAACGCAAACCGCATTACGATATAATCGCAACACCGACAGTATCGTGTTGGACAATGAAACTCAAACTAAGTTGACTTGCAAGCCTAAGCACTCGAACAGCAAATTATTGGCCGAATATGAAGAAACAAGGAGCTTCGTGCAAAGCTGTCTTCAGGAATGCTTTAGAAGGATCGGGTCTCGGATTATAATCGACGATCTGATCGACGAAATAATCGTGAAAGGAGCGAATAGACTCAAGTACCCAATGACAGATCGATTGATTCAAACTGTGGCCAGTTATAAGTCTCCTGATCTCACGGAAGAAGACGTGCTACGGAAATTGAAGATACCTGTGATAATTGACCCCTTCGAAGCGTCGATCGTCGTCCTGCCACTAATGGATTATCTATTGCGTTCGACTTGCGACAAGATATCTCGTGATGCACAAAGCATTGTAAAGAATATCCTAAACTCATTGGTGCAACAGACAGTCTCGATTGCATTCAAAATTCGAAAACAACGTTAGTGAATTTATACAAGGCATTTTTTGCACGCATAGAGAGAAATTATTATTTCTTATTACAATTGAATCATTATTTACAATCGAAATACTTATAGCTAAAAAGCACACATTTTATTTATTTATAATTTGCTAAAGAAATTATTTATAATTTTTTACAGCCGATTCCATTGAGCAAAAACTCGACCGAAGAAGAAAGAAGATCGTCGAGTCTATGCTAAAGAAGGCAACGAAGACTGTTGCTACTCAGACGGGACTCGCTGGAGTACCTGAAGTTGCGAGGATCAAGGAATCTAAAGAGATTTTATGCTCAGTTTGCGCCAGGGAATCGATATGTCATTGGTGCGTAGCGGCTCAAAAAGAGGAAGACTTGCCGGTCCCGAGTACGAAATTACTCCGTACGCAGGATATCCTGCTGTCATACAATCCTTGCTACGTCGTCGCGACAGCTTCGGAGAGAGCGAAGAATCCGCATCTGCAACCAGCCTGCTTGATGACGAGAGAGATTGAGAGACTGACCACTACTCAATCGTCCTCATCGCTTGTAACACCCGAAGAAACGGGCGATGTTGTTAATAAGGCTATTAACGTTCTCATGACTCCGAAAAAAGACATCCAAACTCGAGGTACGTCAGTACATTGCATTCGAAAGCACTTTTTATATGAATAATTAATTGTACGTAATTACAACTTCAGTCCCTTATTACATGCGTACATACATCATACATAGTAGACATATCACTCCCTAAAAAGAGCTTAAATATTTTAAACTTGATTAATATTTTTGACAATTATCAGCTGATTTCTATCAAAAAATATTTATCGAGAATAAAAAAATTATTTGAATAATTTTTTTGGGAATACGTCTAAGAAATGATCCTCAGTTTAATACTAAAAATTTTGCAAAATCACGTGTCAATACCTAACATAATGACGTAATAAAAACGTAAATTGGAAACAAAAATTTGAAAAAAATTAATTATCGCTCTAATGAGTGGAACTTATATTAAAAATTGAAAGAGCGGGCTTCAAAATATAGATATACGTCTATGAAATGATTCTCAGTTAAATAATAAAAAAATTTGAAAAATCACGTTTTAAGCCTAACATAATATATAATTACTTTATATGAATAATTAATTGTACGTAAAATACATTATAATTATAATCCCTAACAGCACAACATATCTGAAAAACGGTCGAAGGATATTCTGAGGATATTCAGAGGACATTCGAATATTCTCTGCATGTCCTCTGAACATTTTTCGAATATATGCTGTTAGGGAATATAACTTATTGTAGTTACTATGCATACATAATATTATGCAAGAAATAAATTATTACATGCTTTATATATTAAAATACGCATATAAAAAATATATTATGCAATTTGATTATTACATGAGATTTCTCTTTTTCATGTTTTTCTATAATTTGCTATCATAAAAAATATGTAATGTTTATAGATTCTATCAGTGAATGGACCCGTATCATCGATAGTACATTAGCGAAATCATGGTCGCTCAAAGGTATCCTGCACATTTTCTTTCAAAGTTTGTAAAAATTGTTTCCAACAAAATATTTAATTTTATTTTTTACCTTTCACATTATTTGGTAATTAGTTTAGTTTTTATAATTTACAATAATGAAAAAAATATGTTGTTTTAACATTGACAGAGTCTGCTAGTAACACAACTACTGTTAGCATCGCAATAAGAGCATTGCAGATATTGAAGAGCACGTTTTGCACTCGCGATAACTTGAACGATGAATATATAGCTTGCAATGTAGACGATTGCACGTTGCTGAACCTAGATCAACGTTGTAGGCGGTCTATTAATAATAGTCAGATTTGTGCTAGGCCACGAGTAGATAAATTTAGAGCCACTCCTACCCGACCTTTATCGGAATTTCGAGGACAAATATAATAGTGAAAATTGGGTAAATTAATCTTTTTGCATCAAAGCATTATTAATAGCTTTTTGCTGGTTTTAAAATAAGAAAAAAAAAGATATAGAAATCATATAAATTCTTATTGAAAATGCAGGTAATATACGAGTATAAAAATGTGAGTGCAATTGTATCAAATTGATAAAAACGTTTATTTCTTTTTGTTTATTAATATAAAATCATTTTAAGAACACAAGATAAAAGCTCTTCTTGATCTAATAAATAATAATAAATTTGACTATATTTTTGTGAAGACACATGAATTTCTTTATTTTCATATAATGAGAAATCGCACAAAAAATATATGATTCGATTATTTGTTATACACGTACGATAATTTGCTACGATGCGCAGTATGTGAAATCCGTAAAACAAATGCTGATTTAATTAATAAACACATATTAAAATGTGTTTATGAATAACGTATACAACTCGACAATTAATAACGTTATGACATATATGAGCACAATTTGTTTATTTTAAAACAGCGAGTTGTATCTTTATGTATTTTTTTTCTTTATGATTGTTACGCGCGTAATATTATTGCTAAACACTTGTTTACACTGATTTTTAACGTAACTATTTGCGTAGTAACATTATATTATTAACAAAACAACAAATATTATGTCGAAATAGTTTGATTTGAACGATGATCGTCTTTTTCAAATGTAGGAACGACACATTTACTATTTTCCATTTTTTGCTATAATAAAACGTGCATCTGCACGTTTCATACATTTGTGTACATTTCTTCATGATCTACAAACGTAATGTATTTCTTTTTCGCTTATTTACGAATGCGATGTTTTTATCAGGATAGACGAGTCGATTTTAAAATTTCCAGTTGTTCTTTGGATGGACAAGAAAAAAATTCTTACGAATGGAAATTAGAGAGAATAAACTACTTTTATCACCGCAACCATGACCTTTTGGGATTCGAGCATTCGTGAAAGACGAAAGAATTATACAAGTATTTCTCGTTATACATTAATGGGACATCCAAGGAATTATTGCGTAAAAGCAAGATCCCATAATGCGATTAATTTATTCGAGATGTTCTCGAATAAATTAGGGTATTAGATGATCTGCGGATCACTGATCGCAATTAAACTGGAAATCGGTGTGTGCGTAAATCACTGCGAATAAATATGTATCACAGTTATATATGAAATCGACTCGCGCAAAGCTTCATTGTGTATAATGAGAAATATACACGATTTATATATCTGACGTAATATTATTTATAATATCTACCTTAACCTCGGCCATTTATTGGCCCGAAGACAGTGCCAAGGTTCTTCAACCTACCATTAACTATCGACTTTTCAATGAGAATAATAACATATATGTACTTTGGCACGAAATCAAAAAATGCACTACAGAGTATTCTTACATTTCGATACATTGTTTGAATACCACGTCTATATAATTTTTTTAGGCATCTGATGACACGACCGTGACGTTCTAAAGTGTAAGTAGTACACGTGACAAAAAAAGCGTAATATCAAATATATAAATACTTATAATTAAATATTCGAGACGATAAAAATGCGTGAAAATTATGTATAAAATCTAAAACGTGTTTTATCTTCTGAAACATTCTACAGTCTTATACGAGCAATAAAAAAAAAGAGCAAGTAACTTTTTTCGCGCGCATCTAAAAAATATAAATCGGATTAAATATAAAAGATCTGTCGTGATATTCTAGCAATGTGTATCTGTAACTGGAGAGCGCGAATATTCTAAACGAATATTGTAACATATAATTGAATATTCTGTACATCATTTTAATTCTTCCATTTCAGTTTTTCAGTATGCATTAACAGGACGATAATCTTTGTATCTATTTAACAATTGGAGGTTATACAAATATTAATTGTAATTGCTGTACAAAATATGCTTTAACAGTGACATTTTTTGACAAAGAAGTTAAAATTTGCATCAATCTCAAATGCATTCTCTTTTCGATAATGGATTATTAATTTTTGTACAGACATGGACACACATCACCTTCATTTCATTTTCTAAATTACTAGAGACGTTCGTTTTCTTCGGCTTCAGTATCTTCGTTCATCGTATCTTTCGTCGTTGTTTCGTTTATCTGCCTTTCCTCATCGGCAATAGTAGGCACCTTAGTATGAGTAGTGTCATTCCATGGTTGAATTTCTCCCGATCCAAATAGCCAAAAGAGTATCGTTGCTGATATAAATACTACCGCCGATATCCAAAACATTATACGCCATTCGTCAACTCCGTTCTATAATTGAAAAACATGTAAACAAATTATTAGAAAATATATATATATATATATATGAAACATAATATTAATGTAAAGAGATAACGTACCCTCTCATTGGTCAAAGCGCCAATAATGGGTGGAATGATGAATCCAGGGAAACTACCAAATGTATTCATAATTCCGTACAGAGAACCAGCATAATTTGGTGCTAAATCTTGATGGTTCTGTAAACTAGTCTGACACGCAGCTCCATTGAAAGCCAACGCCAATATTAACATTATTATCGCAGCTGTGGCATCGCAACCGACATATGTCATTATTATTAAACAAACTGCAGGTCCCAAATGAGCTGTTCATGTAATATAAAATAATTATTGATTAGATAACAATTGTTTATACATATATGTACACATTACAACATCTCCTAATACAGATTATTCCAGATTACTTACAGAAAATCATAAATATTTTTCTTATCCAGCCTAGAGACAAAAACTTCCTCCTTCGCACATAATCGCCCGCTGCTGCGAATAACACTCCGGCGCCCAGTCTAGCTATGTAAGGTAATCCAGTTATTGCGCCACCCTATAAATAAAACAGAAACTTTTTTTAGTAATAACGAGATAAAAATATAATGCCATAATCGAAACTTTTTTCGCGAAATAGATTCACCATAAAAATAATACCGATTTCATGTTGAAACCAAGGACTTCTAACGTATATTTGGGTCCGTTTGTAGCAATGAAATATATACCCCACATGTTCGCAAAGTGGGCCCATAGCAATACTAAGAACGGCGGAGATGTGGCGACTGCTTTCACTGGTAATTGGACCTGTGTAAAATAATGATATGCTAGATGATTCGTTTTTATTTTTCATTTTGTAGTTTATTTAAAAAATGCATTTCAACCTTTTGTTTCGAAACAGTAGTGCCAATTTGTTCTCTTATGTAAGTTTTCTCCTTCTCTGTGATTCCAGGATGTGAGTCCGGTGTATCGTATATTAAATATACCCATAAAACATAAAAAACTAACATGAGCCCACTCGTGACGTAAAATGCAGCTTTCCATCCAAAAGCACTGATTACTGCACCACATAAAGCGAATGTCACAACAGTTCCGAATGGACCACCTTGAATAAAACAACATGGATTATAAATATTCTGGAAAACATTTTACCTTAACAAAAATAAAAAAGAATAATATATATAATTACCTTGCATGGTCCACACAAACATGCCTTTTTCACCAGGAGGTACCCATCTAGCAATCATCGCATGGAGAGCGGGATAAACTGCGCCCTAAAATTAATCTTACTCTTACTAAGGATTTACATATCGAAATATAAGAGATCTATAAAATGAGATAAAACTAATTATATGGAGAAAAAAATTTTAATTCAAATTTGTTAAAAAATGACTAAAAAATACTTTATATAGTTAAAACTAGATGTAAAACTCACAAAACTAAGTATAGTATTTGAAGACGAAGAATTCATGTTAACATTAAACTTAGCAATCTCACAATATGTTTAAAAAATATACAAGATGATTAAGCAACTTACTCCGAAAAATCCCATTACGAAACGAAGTGCAAAGACGAAACCATAATGAACAGTAGCAGCCCATGGCATCAAAAGATTTAATACTGCGGGTATTAACGTGGCAAATCTATGTCATAAAAGACCAAGAATAATAAGCAGCTACCTCAGATAAATTAATTAGTTATTAATTTACTTTTAATTATACTTACGCCACCACTTTAGAACCTCCGTATTTTTCGGCTAAGAGTCCAGCTGGTACACTAGCCGGTAGAACGCCATAAAAATATCCTGATAGTAGCAGCCCTTGGATATGTTGATTCCATTCGAAACGTTCTCCAAACTAAGAAAATAAATACAAGAAAGATATATTTATAGGATAATTTTGTTTCTATATAAATTTCGCGCGAGTGAATCAACTTACATCCTTGAGCACGTGGGCTGTTTTATTGCTTTTTATATCCGACACACTGCACGCTGGACCAACGCCACCGTCCTTACTTGTAACATTTACCATGGCGACAATGCTTATGGATAAATTGGTACGAATGACGTACGAAAACATGCATGCCAAAAACATCATCGCTCCTAAAATCCCTCTCCGAGGGATCTTCTCTGTAACACATAGGAATACCTGCTGTTTAAGAGTCAATTGAGATAAATTGCGATAATTTGCTAAATATGTGTGGTATAATATTTTAATACATTAATATAATCATAAAATTATATTAATATTTTTTATAGTTATTGAATAAATAGTGATTACTTTTAATAATTTTATATTAAAATATATTTGTTGAAAAATATTGCAGTTTTTCTCATGTTTACTCAAATTAATATTTAAAAAAATTCATTCTCTCTTACTTACAATTAATCGATTTTAATTGTAAGTAATTAAATTGTATTGCTATTAAATTGTATTATTATTGTTAATATCAGAATTATTAATTTCTCCTGCACAAACTTTCTATTATTATAATATTCATTTATTCATTGAAACACTCGTACACACATAATACATGAACATAATACATATATTTCTGCGTTTGCCTCGCTGTCAAAGTCTAGAATTTGACCTTTGCATCTCTAAGCATATAATACCTAATAATTTTAAATCACAAATGAATGACGTCTAACATAGTAAACATCTCATATTCTATTATATGTAATAATATCCACGAAAACAGCTGCGATTGCGTGTTCGACTTGTGATATTGTGTGTTGCTATAAAAAAAACAAACACTCCAAAAAATAAAATTACTAACAATATGAGAATTAATATTATAAATTATAAATTAATAATATAAAACAATATATACAAAAATAAATTACTATAATAATAATTTTGGTATTTACTTCATACATTATCTTTCTATATATTACATATATATTTCTATTTACTAATATTATAATATATTTAAAAGAATAACGAATTAATAAAAATAATATATAAGTATATATCAATAGATTCGCATTGATAGTCTATTAAATTGTAAAATTAATTATAGAAATGTACTTAAATAATTTATTAATGCTTGCGATCAATCCTGATCATATTTTAAGAGAATCCCGTTCAAGGAAACACATTAGAGCATAGAGTTATAAATTCTAGAAGGTCACAAAGCTTATTTATTCGAAGTATTTATACGTGCCTGATCGAACAATCATTCTCTCTCGTATTAACGATTGTGTATAGTGTTATTGGATTGCTGATAATTACGATGAAAGAACATCGGATCGATAATACTACTTCGTGCTTCATGATACGAGCTTTTTTTCTTTCCATATCACACGATGTAATAATTTTGATTCTTAAGTAACGTTTCTGTTATTGAGAAAGAGAGATTAAACTTATTCCACAATTTTGCACTCCTCTATGAACAATATATCACTGATATGAATTGTTTTAGATTAATCACACATAAATTTTTATATCGATAAATAGAACTAAATAATCTCTAAAAATTTGATGACCAAACATAATTTTTATCATATAAATAATAGTAAGCAAATAACATTTTTGTTAAAATTCTCTACAAAATGTTATTTTATTATTTAGTGCAATTTTTTATTATTTTAAATTATTATTTATTAAAAAAAAAGCGTTGAAATAAATTAATTTTTTATTATACCGATAATAAAGATGATGTAGTCTCATTTACTTAATTGTGGTATTACTTTCAATGATAAATAGATATATTAATGGGATTATAAGAGAGAATACTCTTAAGAGATTATAATTTATCTTAAATCTCTTTGAATAATTTTTTTTTTAAATCCTTGAAAATATACAACTATTATTCTTTTTTAATTACAAAAAATTATTGATTAGAAAATAATATTAATAATGAGAAACACTATAATGTAATTTATAATTAATGATAATTTTAAAAAATATAAATAATATTTTTTGTAAAATTGATTGTTTTTAATGAATTATGAGCACATAATCAAAGCAATATCTCTTTATAATATACTTTTATTTTCTATTTGTATATCAATTTTCTTATTTATTATATATTTTTTTAATTGAATTTTTCGAGTTATTGATTTTAGTACAGTAGCTATGTGTGCGTACACAGATAACGAAATATATTAAATGTACACATGTAAACATTGTTACAAATATAATACGGTATTGCGTTATTTAGCTATGTATATAATGTAATGACAAATATAATCTTAAAAAATAGTTCACATTTTAGAAAAAAATAAATACATGTAAAATCATTATGCAAAACATCGAAGTAAACTATATTTCAAGATCAACACGCTCTTCGAGTTGCATAATTTATTTTTTTTAACTTTTTTATCGTATAATTACGCATATGATAATCATAAGTCGATAGATAGAAAATATCAATTATGGTTTATAATGTGAAAAATGTCTTAGTTCGAACGACAAATTCATTTTTACAAGTACAACATTTAAAGCAATTTCGTATATACATATGTATTATGTATATTTAAATACGAGTCATTTACCTCATTAACAAGCCATTTATACGACTGCGTAATATACTGCATATAATATCAAAATCTTCCAATAACTTTTGTTTTATTAATAAAAAGTCTGTCAAATATCAAATTTTTCAGGACCTCACACAAGAAATTAATTTCCTTAACATTTTAAATAGATTTAATTTTAAGAAAATTCTAATTGTGTATATGTAAAAATTTATTTGCCAAATGTATGTAATATGTAATGCAGAAAAATGCAAAAAGTACAAGCAGTTAGAAGCATTATCTTTTCGTAAAGTTATCTCTAATAATAAAAATAGTTTTTTATTAAATGACAATCTCATTTAAAATCGTTTGCATCATCAAGGTTAACTTCATGTACACGATCGATAAATTTTTCTCCTTAGTTCGTGTTTTTCATTCTTTTTTTTAAAGGCAGAACATGTGCCAAACCATTTGACAAGCAACATGTCTATTTTTACAAATGGGAAACTAGAAGCTCGTATTACGATTGTACCCTGTACAAAGTCGATACGTGCTTGTACGTTCGAAAAAAAATATGATCCGCGTGCGACGAATATGCATTACAGCTGCGTAATGGTATGCGCAATGTTTGCTAATTTGAATTTCCGTTTTAGATCGCAGAATGACGAGTCGCGAAGTCATATGAATAGCAAGATTACGATGCGCTGGATATATCTCTTCCTGAAATTTTTACACGACCTGCACGCAGACAGTTATATAATGCTTATCACTTTTCGTGATGCTTATCACTTACACACGCGGAGTTTGTACAAAGAGACTGTGTCACTGATAATGTAACCTTTGCGGAAATTATGTCACACAGCTTTCCTTGCAACAATGATTTTGAGAAAAATCATTCTTTTTTGTGTATTTGTAGATTTTGAAAAAATTTTTGATATTTCCTCGAATTAAAAAATAAACATTACATATTACAATGCGTATTATTTTTTTAATATATACGCAAGTAAAATTGTTATTTAGAAGCAGCTAAGTTATCTAATATTCATTTGTTATTCATATTCTATAATTAACTATGCTGAAACGCATATGAGAAACTTCGGAATTTGTTTACTGAAGAGTGCTTGCGAAAAGTCCAAAGAGTATTTGTCAATATATATCGACAAAGATATTGAACCATATCGACATTTCAAAAGCAAAGATTGAAATTGATATACTTTCGATTCATATTTCGAACATCACATATTAATCATTCAATTAAATGCATATTTCAATATTTTAGATGTGGAAAAATAATCTCTACGAAAATAGAGAGCTATGACTATTAGTAAAAAATACTAAATAAGTTTCTTAATATTTCTTGAAGAAGACTTGATTTGACAATAAAAATAATAGAGATTTTAACAAGTGTCTGAAAAGAGTAAAATAGAAAATATAAAATAAAATAACAAATAAAAAATCGGTAAATTAAGCTATAATGTAAACTAATAAAAATATAGACTAGACAGATGGAGAGAGAAAGTCGCGGCACACATCAGTACAGCTAATAATCGTCAACTGACGAGTACTTACCATTGAATTTCCGGAAGAGAGCCATTCTCACTGTTTGCCGCGCACGATGTGTCGTCGCAACTGTATTATATCAGCGTGAGAACGAGATACACTATAGAGAGAAATTCCCCTCGCGCGTTTGAGCTTTGCCGCCAAGCGTGGATTCTTCGTCAATTGACGGCTGTGGACTGCGAGGCTTGCGCGTTGTTTTTTTTCGGTGTTCAATCGATTCGCCGACTATTGGCCCGATTGCGTTACGTCATGCCGCCTCGCGAGTTCGAAGTCGATGGACGTGACGACGACGTTCGCTGTGAGCTTTGGCCTCCTACACGTTTCACGCGCGTTGACGTGCGACCGCGACACGGCGTCCTCCGGGATGATCACGAGGCTGTCTGAAAACACGCGGCATTTGCTCGTCACACTCGCAGCACGTACATACTACGAAAATTCTATATTTAAATCGTCGCGATATTATAGAAGCGGCCGGGCTTGCGCGATAAATTGTATGTATTTCTTTTTTCCTTTCTTGGCGCGCTGAACGTAATAGTGTGTATGACAATGTAAACTTCAAACATGTGTAAAATGGTACACGGAGAGAATTTTCTCTTTGAATTTATTTACCTTGAAAATCGTGGCACAATATAGTATTGGAAGAATTTTATAATTTTATAAAAACAATAAAAATATTAATATGTATATACATAGTAAAATTAATATCATTGTGCGGTAGATATTAATATTTTTTATTATAGTGAATATTAATCAGAGAAACTCATAAAATTCTTCCAAGCACGATTAACCATGATTTTCAGAATAAATTCTGCGAGAAAATTCTCTCTGTGTATGAATATCCAAGAAACTTGATTATTGATTTTTTTCTAACATTTTTTGACGAAATTCTCAAGATATAATTAAAGGAAGATATTACCAGAAATATTATTCTCGATTTTTTTTTGTTTTTATATCTGTCAATTTTTTCCATATTTGAAATACATTTGTGTTTGTCTTTATGTGTTTTTGTGTCTTTATAAAACTTCCGTAAAGGATATAATGGATTTATCGATTAATTAATAAATTAACACTATTAACTTCATTTATATGGACTTGAAAAATATTTGGAAAAAATTAAAGACGGCGACAAACATAAATAATTTCGTCAATATTAGTTAATATTAACCCAATATTGACATGAGAAAAATACTATATATTTGACAGATTTTAATTCATTCACTGATTTTAATTATAAATGATTAATTTCTTCAAGACAAAAGCTTTATCCAAATAAGCTTACTTGTTCATTGACACTATACGTTCTTAACGTTGGATCTTTTCATTTCAATTTTAATCTTTTGTTTGCCGACCACGTACCGAGCGTAAGATAAGAAGAACACAAAACTAAACTAATATTTTTTTTTCTTTTTTTATGTGGCAATAGAAATATAATATCTTCAATTATAACTGAAAGATACTGTTCCAATTTTATTGCAATTATCAATTGTATTATAAGATATTTTATTAAGTGACTCTTATTAGGATAATTACTGAACTATAAAGTAATATAATCATACTAATCCTAAGTTTTTAATGAGTAATTAAAGCGATAATTCACTGCATTCACGTTAACTACTGACTCTCAACAGCTTTTTTTATTATTAATCATTTTTTTAAATTAATATTGTGTATAGAAGAAAATGAATTAATTAATAAATTTAATTTTATATTAGCGAAATATGAAAAATGTAATTTTTAAAATTAAAAATTTTTAATTTATATACTTAAAAACAGAATTAGCTAGTCTTTGCATTAAATCTGTCAATTACATAATATTCTTCAACACTAGTCATTCACTGTTCCTTGTCTTTTCATTTTAATAAGAATATTTGAGCTTAAATTATCTTAACAGAGTATGCTTCCGGGTGTAAAAATTTTGCACTCGTAAATATTAATCGACATGCGACGCGTGAATCACTTGTATTATATGTATATCTATATAAGCGGCCGATAAAATTAAAATCGTAATCCGCTCTGATGACACGTTATAACATTTGCGCGTACAGCTGTCTACATTCCAAAATATCTTTTCCAAAAACAATTACCTTGATTATCTCAGCATTATAAGACAAGCTACCAGTATTATATAATCTTGCAAATGCAAGATATATTTTTACAAAATTACGTTAGATATTTCAAAATTAATAATAATTTCACAATTTGCAATAATTTATTAGTTATGTTATATTTTGGAATGTGCGACTTGAGAGTTTACAAGAAATCAGTGTGTCTCGTCTTCACATAATCATGATAATTGGAAGACAATGTTGCATATAACGATAACAGCTATAAATAAAATTATGGAAGAGCCGCATGAGAATATCGAACGATGGAATTTACGTTGGAAGAAATATAAAAGTTTTGAAGCAGCACTATTCGATCTTATTATTTTTCGTTAGCGAAATAATATATTTTTCGATTTTTTTTCTTCTTTAAAAGATTTATCTTTTCCGCGAAAACTTTATATAATACTATTATTAATTTTTGTGATCCATTTATACATATATTACGTAAAATTTAGCTGTAACGAATATATCATATGGTCATTTCACGTCATATGGTGTAATGTCCTTGTCCTTCATTACGTCATCAACGTTATAATCGCACGAAATGATTATAATTGTGATACGAGATAAACTATCGCATTTTTTAACATGTATTTTATAGTCATAGTATTTACAGATTGTCTGATGAATTATCTAAATAACATGCCTTGTTGATGTAAGACCCGTATATTGATTATGTTAGCATTAGATATTGATCATTACTTATTCATGTGATTTATTCAAGATACGTTGACGAAACTTTTATTTTTTTACATAAATGTACGATGCGTTTTAACTAATTAATTGTGCAAAATTTTTTATAATTATAAATAATAAAGAACCATTAAAATTTTATTTATAATTTGTATCTTGAATAAAATTTCTTTGTTATTTAACTCATATTTACTTAATTATTCAACTTATAATTAAAAATTATAACTATAACATTTTCGACGCAGTGCTGCTCCAAAACTGTTGAATCGTTCTCGAATTTTGCTTCAACGAACACAACAGTATAAATCAAATGTAATTAACTATATAATGCTGTTAATGCCGGGATCAGCGGCCAAAGACTTTCATTCATAGTCAGTAATAACTGAAACACTAACAGTAAATATGATAAGACTAACCTCAATCTCTCAATTCGTGAGAGATATCTTTCTCTCTTTCTCTCTGCTTGTTACTCGTGAAGAAATTGCGCGCGAAAACGACGTATCCAGGGATCGATAAACCGAAAGGGAACAAGACTTCTCCGACAGAATTGGCGCGATCAGTGGAATAATAAACAAACACTGGCACATGTATTTTCGTGCGAATTCGAAGATCTTCGACTGCAATTCTGGGTCGCTGCTCCGAGTGTCTCGTTACTCGCTAAAGGTCTCGCAAAGTTGTGTCCCACGCAAATGACTGACGACACGAACGGTTGGAGCACGACTGATTGTGAGCGGACTATGGTGCGCGATGCCAAACTCCGAACTGCTCCCTTTCGCTGTGACTACCATAGTGACGCGACGCGTTGCATCGACACAAATGCCGCCATGCAAGGACGATGTAAGAGATAGACGTCATAGTGGGCACAAAAATTCCTCGCATACCTGTTAATCAAATATATAGCTGTAGTGCATATTTAAATTACATATATACATTATAAAATATATATAATATTAATTATTTATACAATATATAATTTATTTATACATATAAATATATAATAATTGACATATATTTATATATCATATAGCATTATATATATTTATATAATTAATAATAATTATAATAATGCTTATTATATTATATACAATATATTATATATATATATATATATATATGTATGTGACAATTACTATATATTTAATGTAAATAATAAAGAATTTGAAATTTTATAATAAATATTAATATATGTATAAATAATTAACATATTAATAATACATGTAATATATTAATTCATTGATATAATATGTGAATTTTGTATGATATTTTATCATATAAAGCTCACAATCTTGCATACTAGGTGCCAGTGGTGCCACTATTTTATAATACAGCACTGGTCGATGTATTTGACATTGTTGACCAAGGAAAGTTCCATTTATGCATGCGCCAACAGTAGCTACGAATGTATCAAGATCTACGATCAAATGAAATTTATACGAGGAATGCAGCAATTCACATCATATAAGTCCATAAATAGTTGCGTTGTTAGATCAAACGAATCTTTCTTTTTATCTATTTTGATTTATATTTCTTATCTTTATCTACTCTCTTTATTCTTTCTTATATTTTCTGATGTACGTTCTATATATCTTCATATATAAATATATATATACTTAGAAAAAACAATAGAGAACAAATGTAAAAAAATGCATTAAGGGGGGATTTATTATTAACAAATTTAAAAGAGAAATAAATACGAAATGTTATAAATTTTTGTAAAAAAAAATTACACGATGCAAAAAATTTTTAATACTACGCTAAAATATATCTAAATCGGTGTAACTTTGATTATGTAATTGTGCACGCACAATTTTTCTTAAACAGCTACAAGCTATATATATTGCGTAAATAAAACTTATCCAATTATTACGTATACAATAATACTTTGGCATTTTTAGCACAATATATATATATATATAGTACTAAATCCGTATAATTACTACCCGAATATCTTTTACACATGGATATATCCACGTATCATAAAGGATAATAGTTGTGGACAGTGACGTATTTAGGATATTTTATTTAATAGAGAGCTGGAAGGGGGAAACGGCTGGAACGAACATAATTACATTAAAACAAATTCACACTTAACATTAAGCAATGTGAATTGTAATTTTATTTACTTAATAAAACAGTGCTCTATAAGTACGAAAATGCTGACAACTTAGTTAGATCTCGCGAATTTCGGGGAGACTTGAAGCTTCTCCCTCCCTCATAGATACGTCACTGGTCATGTCTAATATTTCAAGTACTTTGATAAAATTCCGTTGATATTCAAGTAGTATCGCTCTTCAGATATCACAATTTTTTTTAATTAACGTATTCTTTTTTAGAATATATATGTATATAACAGGTTCAATATAATTAATTTTTACAAATATTTTTGTTAAGTATTTTTGAATTATTTCTGCTATTTAAGAAAACTTGAATAAAAATACCGATATACACAATGCAGGTCATTATGCAGATTAAATTAAATATAATGTTTAATTGTTATTGCAATTTTATTGTAAAGAATGAAATTTTAACGTATATAGTCATCTAATCTTTTTACAATATATTGAAAGACATCATTTCCTTAACATTATATAATAGAAAATGATGGATAGTTCATAAGCCCAGTAAGATAACAGTTGTAATATTGCATCCCAAAATTATACTTTGTTTTATTGATAACAAACCGCGCCAATTTCAACGGAGAAACTTTGTTCGGGTTTTCCGATATCTCGCAAAGCCACGTCTAAGATAGGAAGTCTTACGGGTTTGTCCGTCTCATATAAGACCACAGTCTTACCCCAATGATTTTGATGAAGCTATGAATTGATGTATATATAAATAAATTATGTAATATAATAATAATATAAAGTTGTCTTTTTTTATGAAAAAATATATAATAACCCGTTTAATATTCTATATATTTATATATTTAATTTATTTAAATTCAAATAGACGTCTCTGTTTTAACATGATTTTAGCCACACAAATATATTCTGTTTGTTCTTTTGTTTACATAAATACTTGTATATTTTATAAACAAGTATTTATGTAAAAATAAAAAAAAACAGTCATGACATGTAATGTTAAATATATTAGAAATAATCTAAAATTGTCTATAATTCGTTTTATTAAAAAAATAATAAAAATGAATTAAACAAATTGTGAATAGAATAAAAAAATTTAACTTACCCTGCATTCGTCTGTTATCATCTCATACCTAAGACGCTGATTGCCACGTGATGTCAATTCAACGTCATTCCAAGCCAGAAGTTTCAAGCTTTTTCTGTACGTTTTCCGCTCGTAATCGAAATAAGCGACGCTGTTTTTACAATGATATGTGATATTCTGTTGCGCATGTTTCGAGAGCAATTGCAAGAAATTGATCTGATTATTATCCGCCTTGTATGTAATCTGCAAATGCAAATACATTTTATGGCATTTTATAAGCATTTATATTTTTAAGAAATGCGTTTTATATCTTTCATTACATAATTAATACAACCGAAATCAACAAGTATATAGAATATAACAACCTTCATGCCATCGTCTATTTCGCTCAGCCAGGTCTCTTGTTGATCAGTGATGTGAGTGATCTCTGGTGAACGGACGGGATTCGGTAAAATGCAAGTAGCACGTTTCTCAGCATCACAATGCACTAAGATTGCGTCTCGCACATCTCCTTCGTTTGGATCAATCCAATATTCGCCTATTATATATGTATAAATTTATATTAATTTAATTATTTTAATTCATATTTATACTCCCCGTAAAAATATGCAATAGTTTTATACATAATATGACTCATAATAATATTTCTATTCATAAACTATTTCATTTAATTTATAAGTAATGTATTATTATTTATGAGTAACTGTACATGTGATTTATTTATATAAAATATATAATTTAATAATATATTTCCATCGCTCTTTATACTCTTCTTTAGATTATAAAGATTCCTTTAGCTTCATTTTTGTTTCAGGAGAAGTGTTGCTATTTTTATATATTTGATTACACACATTTGATTATTTCTGTCATAAAAAATAAATTGGAAAAATTGGAAATTGACAGAAAGTATGCAGTAATTATGAAACTAAAAATAAATGATTCTCAAGACTCACCAGATAATTTATCTGGATACGCAACGAATAGATCTCGACAGGTTTTGACCGGTGAATTCTTTTCACCATCTGGCTTCACCAATTTTTGAAACGATGACTTTAGTTTTTCATATGCTTTCATAAGCAATTCTCTTCGTTCTTCTTCAGTAATATCTTTACTAAATATTCTCGGTGGTTCATCACCGAGTGGATCTGGTCCTTTAATTTGACCTTGTTCTGTATGATAAATAAGAAAGTTTCTACGTAAATATAGTATAATTTTAAAAAAATGTTAATAAAATATAAAAACTTAAATAAAAATCAAGAAAGTCTAACATAAGCAATGTTTTCGAAATTTAGAAAATTTTATACTTATGTTTGTATCTGAAGTCTAAAAATCAACTATAATAAATTATAATTTATTATATTTGTGCAAATATATCTTATGATTTCAGTCAATTAAATCATACGTAAATATGCTGCTAGCGATGCGGTATCGTAACCAAAACCAATTTCTCCAGGAGGACCGGGTGGTCCGGGAGGTCCTGGAAGACCAGGCGAGCCATGGCGACCTTCTTCTCCAGGTGGACCTTGTGGTCCAGGATTTCCCGCAGGTCCTATAGGTCCTGGGTTGCCTTCCCGCCCAGGAGTACCTCTAATACCTGACTCCCCATCTTTACCAGGAAGTCCTGGTAGACCAGGCATACCCTTTTCCCCTGGCAAACCAGAAGCTCCTGGCAATCCTTGCAAACCATTGAATCCGCGATGTCCTTTCAACCCTTTCGGTCCCTCTTCGCCACGATCACCTTTTGCGCCTTCGATGCCTGACGGACCGGGTTTTCCTCGTGGACCCTAAAAATGTCATAATACAAAAGAATTTTATTTACCTATATATACATATGTATTATTATTATTATTATTATTATTATATAATATAAGAAATATTTTTATTTCTTTTTAAGCCTGTAAGATTTAATATCATAAATTAAAATCAAACTTAATTTCTTCAACTTTATTACTTTAATTTAAATTAAGTTATTCTATACATAATTTATTATAGGTATATAAACTTATTTATTTAATTAATTGAATTTAATAAATGTGCATTACCTGTGGACCTTCTACTCCTTGTGGTCCTGCTTCGCCTTTCGGACCAGGTTCCCCAGCGAATCCGGCAGGTCCTGTAGATCCAGGTGGCCCCTATTAAAAATACATTTTTATTGATATATTTATACTGATATATTTTTATTTTATATATTACATTATAGTATTTTTATATATATAAAAAAAAACAAAAAATAAAAATAAAAATTATGATCACTGGTAATCCAGGTGAACCAGAGGGGCCTGCTGCACCAGGTACTCCAGGTGGTCCCTTATCACCAGGTCGACCTGCTATTCCTGGTAGCCCTGGTTTTCCAGTTGGTCCTTCTGGTCCTGCCTCTCCCACGAGACCAGGCAAACCAGGAGGACCTAATAATCCAGGAGGTCCAGATGGACCTGCTGCACCTGGTTTTCCAGATTGTCCTGTTTCACCCTTAAAAAATTAATCATTCTGCCATATGAAATTATTTACAAATGAAAAAAATAGTAGTAATTATAATAGGCAAGAAATACAATTTAAAAAATTTGTAACTAGAAAAACAATATATATTGAATTAAATAAAGTATTGTTTAAGTATAATATATATTTTTATTTACAGGTGCCCCGCGTAATCCTCTACTCCCTACAGAACCAGGAGAGCCGGGTAAACCTGGCAAACCTCTTTCGCCGGGTAAACCTTGAGGTCCTTGAGGACCGGTCGGCCCTTGAGGACCTTGGGATCCACTTTCACCTTTATTTCCATCTATTCCTGGTAGACCAGAATTACCAATCGGACCTGGATTTCCAGGACGTCCTGAATCGCCAGCATTGCCTTTGGCACCAGGCAATCCTGGAGGACCAGGTGATCCTGTATTCCCCGGTGGGCCCTATAATACACATACCCAATCGTATAAATCTTTAATATTCTATTATATATTATATGTTATTTTTTATTAATTATTATGTAGTATTTGCTTAAAATTCGTAAAGATTAACGACTTACGGCTGGACCAACTTGTCCCGCGATACCAGGTGGTCCCATCAAGCCAGATTCACCTCGTGCACCCGGGTCACCTCTAATTCCCTTAGCTCCGGTAAATCCAATAGGTCCAGGTGGTCCAGCTTCGCCAGGACTGCCTATTAATGAATGTAATTTATATATATACTTACATGTCAAAAATAATTCTAATCTGTATATTATAAAATATTTAATATATAAATATATATAATAAATATGTTAATATATATTATTATTGTAAGCACACAATAATTTTACGAGCGACTATGCCAATTTATTAATTATAAAATAATTTAAAACTATTCATTACCAGATAGTCCAGGATTTCCTTGCTCTCCCTTTAAACCTGTATATCCACGATCACCCTTTAGACCAGGAAGTCCGATTAATCCTTGTGGACCTGGGAAACCCGGCGAACCTTGCAATCCTTGAAGACCTCTGTCCCCTGGATTACCAGGTGCTCCATGTTCGCCTGGAAGACCAGGTGCTCCCGGATCACCTCGTTCCGCTGGTTCTCCAGGAGGGCCATGAGGTCCTACTTCTCCCTGTAAACCACGTTCTCCAATATGTCCTGCAAATTTAAGTAAAAAGTATCATATCTTGTTAATAAATTGTTATTAATTAAATTATAATATTACATTGACATTAATAGTTTGCAAATTAATATAAATATTACAGTTAAGAGTTTAACAAGGCTCTGCAATATAAATATTACAGATTTTACATTAAAATAAAACGTAGGATGTTACCTGGTGGACCTTCAGGACCAATTGGTCCGACTGCTCCTCTCTCTCCTGTCTGTCCAGGTTCTCCAGGTAATCCTCTCGCGCCAGGAAGTCCTAACAATCCCGGTGTACCGGAATTGCCTTTTTCTCCCTTAGGTCCTGGTAAGCCCTGAAAAAAATATATAAGTAAATATTATAATGTGTTTATATACATATACATGAGATCTATTTCGAACCATACATTATCATACAAAGCGTTTAGAAACAAAATGCATTAAGTCGATGATGTATATAATGTAAATTTGTAAATTTAAGTTTATTTTAAAGATATAAAATTTTGCAATTAAATTAAAGAGCTTATTTTTAAAAATCATATTAAATCATTCGAAATCATAAAAAGAAAAATAACGAAATATTCGAATTCTGATTGAAACATATAAATGAGATAATAACCTACAGTAAGACCATCAGGGCCTTGCGTTCCAGTTTCTCCTCTCGGACCTATAGGTCCTGGAGATCCCGTAAGTCCTCTTTCTCCCGGAATTCCTCGCTCGCCTCTGCTGCCGACTGGTCCTGGCGGACCGAGAGGTCCTTGTAACCCCGCTTCTCCATCCTTGCCTGGAATACCTGGATTACCAGTGGCGCCTGGAAGACCCTGTGCATAAGTATTATTAACACGTTAAAACTGGCGTTTAGCTCATATTTGCATCACGAGATCGTAAATATATTTCAATGCTGCCTACTTGAAAACCTCTAAGTCCAACTGATCCCGGAGGACCTCGCGCACCGTCGTTTCCCGGTGAACCTGGTGGACCCTGTACTCCCGGAGATCCTTCTTTACCAGTATCTCCTCTCGGACCGGGCAAACCCGGATTGCCAGGCTCACCATCTTTTCCAGGTTCTCCCTAACGCAACAAAAAAATTTGGAAAAATACAATAAAAGATTAGAATACGATATTAACGTTTATACATTTTAATTCTATTTTTAATATTAATACTCACAATACCAGTCTATTGCGTAAAGTTAAATATGTGTATATAGAAAATATCTTTTTGTGAAAATGTATTTTCTGTAGAAAGTATCGCGCATACGTTAATTTTTAAGAAAAGAATCAATAATATCAATTACGGGATATCCTCTCTCTCCTGGCGTCCCTAATAGTCCTGGTAGACCTTGAGGTCCAGGTGGACCCTGTTCTCCAGGCTTGCCATCTGCACCTTGAATTCCACGTTCGCCAGGATTGCCTGGTTTTCCAGGAGCTCCTGATTTACCCATCAAACCACGTAAACCCTGAAATTTAAACATTTATATATTACTGAATACTTTTCACACTGCAAAAATCGTAATGTTAAAATATTTCTATAAACTTGTAATCCTGGCGGTCCAGGTCGTCCAGGATCCCCAGTAGCTCCTTTCGACCCAACAGCTCCCGCTGGACCACGGTCACCGGGATGTCCTGACAATGATTTATAATCATGATTATTAATATATTTCTTATATTGCATTTTTATATGTATGCGTGTTTAAAAAGAAAAGAATGTGAAGTCAATTCAACATAGAATTTTTGAGATTGTAATAAAATAAAAAGATTTAATTACATTAAAAAATAAACTTCTAAATTTCAATTTCTAAATTTCATAAAACTTGGACTGTGATATCATAAATTGAAATATTATTTATAATTTTATAAATCTAATCGAACTTCTATTTTCATATTATTATTTTCAAGAAATTAATATTTTTTTTTAATTAACACTTTTCCAAGGAATGTGATATAACAAAATATAATTATAATATATATTCTCAGCTTATATCATTATTTGAAAATCTTTATAATGATAACGTTTATGTATACATATATATTTTAATATATTAATTATTATATTTAATGATATGATCTAATGAATACAATATATAAAATACCTTGAGGTCCAGCCGGACCATCTGGCCCAGGAAGACCACGCATTCCAGGTGTACCGCGTTCTCCAGGAGATCCCGCGACACCGATCGGTCCACGCACACCTCTTTTGCCCCTCTTGCCTTCATTCCCAGGAGGTCCGGGAACTCCACGTGGACCGGATATTCCAGGGTCACCTTTCACGCCGGAGTCGCCTTTAAACCCTCTTTCACCAGGAAGGCCCTGTAAAAATATCGTCAAAATTTTATACAAAGTTTAAGACGTAATTCATATAGTTTATAAACTGTACGATAATAATGCATACAGGTGCTCCTTTGGCTCCAGAAATACCAGGATTACCCGCTGCTCCAGGTTGACCTCGAGCACCGGGAAATCCAGGTAAACCAACTGGTCCTATTGCACCAGTAGCTCCTTTCTCGCCGGGACTTCCATCTTTGCCTTGAATACCTTGCGGACCTGTCTCTCCAGGTTGTCCTGGACGGCCACTTTCACCTTTGTAAAAAATATTAATTAAGAGATCAAAAAATAAATATTACTTTCCTTCAAAATATATAAACACATTTATAAGAAAAGATGCAACTTTTGTCTTCATTTAGATAACAATCAATGTATCTCACCTCGCGGGCCTTGTAAACCCTGACTTCCTTTCGGTCCTTGTGATCCTTGATCACCCTTAGACCCAGGATTGCCTGGAAAACCTGGTGCACCTGGTTTTCCTACAGCACCCTATATGTAAATGACAATGTTATAACTTAAATAGTAAATTGTGCAAATATACTGTATACTTTATTCAGAATAACAACATAAATAAAAAAGTATTATAATTTTGCAAAGAGCTTTAGGTGTATTTTATAATAAGTCTCTTCAAGATGTAAACTTCGAATTCGTATATGAATTGAATAATTAACTTACAGGTTGCCCGGGTGGTCCAATAATTCCATCAGGGCCTCTTAATCCAGGAGGGCCTGATGAACCCTCTCTACCTCTCTCACCACGTGGCCCCGCTGGACCCTGCGTTAATAACCAACAATAACATTTATGCAAAAAACAATGTATTCTCTCTATCTCCTCTCTTCCTCCCTCGGCCCTCTTTTTTCTTTCCCTCCCTCCTCTCCCTCTCTCTCTCTCTTCAGCATTAAATATTTACTTAAACATTAAAAAAACTTATTATTAATAAAAAAATGTTTTTCTATGTTTTTCTATTTTTCTCTTCCTTGTACATTCAGAAATTCATATTTGGAACATTATTATTTACATACCATTGGACCTATCAGCCCCATTGGTCCTGATGCGCCCATAGATCCTTTTTCACCAGAAACTCCTTGCTCACCTTTTGCTCCGTCCAGACCCGGGAAACCACGATGACCTTTTATTCCCGGAAGTCCAGGCATTCCTGGAAGTCCACGTGATCCCACGGGACCAGCTGATCCTGGCGGACCGGTCTCGCCATCTTCTCCACTGATACCCTGTCGTTAAAAGATGTTACAGAACTTTTAATATTTTTTCGTATTAATAAAGAATTGTTATTATATATACTCTCTTACGTCTTTTCCAGGTAATCCCGGTAAGCCTCGAGGTCCTAGCGAACCTGGAGAACCTGGAGATCCCGGTTCACCAGGTTCACCACGTGTACCTTGAAAACCTTGAGGACCTGGAGCACCAGTTGGACCTATAAATAAACATATAAAGAAAATATAATTTTTATATAAATATTAGATTTCAAATTAAATATTAGATTTGAAGTAAAAAATATATTTTTATGGATATATAAGATAGAATTATTAAAATAAATATTATTTAAATATTAACATTTGTTTATTATTTAAATAAAAAGATTAAAATTATTAATTTACCTGGAGGACCTCGCGGACCTATTGGACCTACTTGTGCTTGAATATAAGAATATGCTTCTGGTCCATATAATGGTGCAGCTGCACCTGTTGGGCCTTTATCTTGATTTGCTTGAGACAAAGCCAGTTGTTGATAATATAAAGATACCTGTTATATCATCGATATTATATATAAATTATATTTATTACAATATACTTATATATGCTATTATATAATATTATTTTAATATACTTATTATAATAAATATATATTTATTATAATAAGAGACATACATAATAAATATATCGATCAAAAATAATTATTCACAATAATTCTCTTACATGATATAAAAAGGAAATAGGAACAATTTTAAATTATAGAACAATTTTCTTACATCAGGCACAGGTCCTGGAGGTCCAGGTGGTCCTGGAATTCCGGGATTTCCGGGTTGTCCAGGATATCCTGCATCACCTGGTCGACCAATATCTCCAGGTCTACCAGGTTCACCCTTTTTTGTTAATGTTTAATTTTTGTCAATATTTTCTGAAGAACAGTTTATTTAATTTGAATAATTTTGCGATTACTTACTCGTGGACCAGCGACAGAATTGTATATATTACTTTCACCTGGTAAAATTTCTGTGGACGAAACCTAAACACAAGAAAAAAACTATTTTTTACAAAATTCAACTTAATTTTTCAACTATAAATTACTTACTGAATGATCTTCGGATGTTGCATTAGTCTGCTCTAAATCTAGAATGTGCAAATAATCAAACAAATCTTAAAAAATATACGAAAAATGTAACGAATAAAAAAATTTTAATTTAATTATTTACTTGTTTCTCTTTTTTATTTTCTGTTTTTATTCAGAGCGTTGTTTGTTCACTAATGTTCATCTATTTGCGCAAAGAAAATTATTAAGTAACTAATTCAAGAGATATATAACTTTATAATATCTGAAAACATGGTAATACATAAATATATAAATATAAAATAATGTTATACGATATAGATTAACAAGAAATAGATTTTTAATTTAATACAGACGTTTATCTTTTAAAAACCAAGAATAATTACTTTTAACATTAATTATTTATCAATTACATTATATTGTGCAATTATTTATCTTTTTCTAAATATAAAAATAAAAAAATACTTAATTTGTCACTTACCACGACCGTAAAATAGAGTTGTCGTTGGAGCTGGTAAATCCGTAGGTCTTTCCGGTTTATACGAAGTTGCCGTACTTTCTATCGATGATTCATGATATCCTATATTCAATAATTATGCAATCATTAATTCTTTAATTTTTATAATAATTTTTTTTAAATTAAAATGATACATAAGCACAAATCACATGTTCACCTGAAATTCGTGTGCTTGATGATGGTACCACAGGAAGTGGCAATGTTGTCGTGGTCGTCTCTAATAAAATCAAATTCTTATTATTAATACAAAAACGAAAAAAATAAATTGTTGATATTAATAATAACTCATTATTGCAACAATATGTCATTCACTAGTATAAAATTTTAGCACCTTTATTATTCGCAAGGAAGCTGTGCCGGATGATATACTTTAGCTGTAAATTATATTGAAGCGCATTCGTAATTAATAAATTGAAACGAATGATATTAAACGCATTGCCCCGATTAAAACACGAGCAATTAATTATTTTGTGCAACTTAACGAGATTGATCTCTGACACAAGACTTCCGCCGTTTTGAGACAACTGTCACAAATGACCTAGTTACCATTTTACCACATATGTTAAGAATTCTTTTTTTATAACTAAAAAATTATATTTATAATTTATTATTATATAGAAATAAGATAAAATTATATATTGCTATTACATGATAAAATTTAAGTAAAATAATTATTTTTTATGTATTTGTCGTCGATTAACGAGGAAGTTTAAGAAAAGTGTACAATATTCATGTGTTAAGTGTTTTGCAGATCTACAAAGATTAGATTTTGTAGTCTCATAATATTCTTTCTTCAAATAAGAGGCTCGACAGAATAGAAAATACTGAAATATAGACACATAATTGTCAGAAAATTGTTTATTTCTTACATCGGTCATCGTTTTTATATCTTATAATGTGAGTCATTGCATTGTAAATTATAACGTCACATTGTTTAAGTTGATTGATATGAAATGATATAAATTGATATAAAATTCATATTGTCCAAATAATATAATCTGAACTACATGGAAAAAATTTTTCTAATATTTTTCAGTTTAATAAATCTTAATAAATTTTTTTATATAAATTATTTCTCAAAATTATTGCATCTAACATTAATTATAAAATTGAAATAAAATATTCGTTATTATGTAGATATTATATAATTTAATGGCTTGTTACTATCAATCGTTATATTCCTTGTAGAAATAAGAATCATCACAAATAAAAAATATTATTTAAGTATGTATTATCATACTACATATATATGTATGTTTTTGCCTCAATAAATATAGGAATTAATTTTAAAAAATACGATAAATTTCAATTCTTTCCTTTTCGATCATCACGTTTGTTTAATTTTTCACACTCACCATTTTTTTCTTCGTAGTCGTCGTAATTCTCATAATAATCGTAATTATAATCGTCAGGCTGCTGCGCCTGCGGTCTCTCTGACCTGGACCGTTGTTTTCTCGGCCGATTTTTCACAGCATTTGCTTGATTCAGCAGCAGCAGGTGGATCAGGAAAAGCCCCGTGACCAGCTGTAGGGTCTGCCGCCTCATCGAGAAACGTCTCTCTATCCGACAGGGGTGGAATAGTAGACTCTACTGAAGAACAAGGAAAATACAAATCCTAATCTCCCGATTCGTCTCTATCGGGAGGCTGAGGACAACTAGACTCGTGGCAACCGACGTATCATCTATTTAGCAGATGCACTGCATGATGTAAGGGAGGTCATCATCCTCTATTTTAGCAGGCGCCGTCGCTTTATTCCGCAATCATCCCCCTCATTCCCTTTTCCTGTATCTATACACTTGTTCGTTTCCTTCTTCGTTTATTCACGCTAAATATTTTTTTGTTTTATATAAGGTAAAGAAGAAAAACAAGGTAAATCCATTAGTGTCCAATAGAAAATACACGGTATAGTTTTAAGAGATAAAAATCTTATACGAACAAGTATATAATTTTTGTTTTACTTATATATTTATTCCAAATCAAAATAAATGACACAATTAAAAATTAACACTCGTAGATCAAATTTATTGCGCAAAAACAAAGCGAATATAAGTTTTGTATTATACTCCGTATTAGCATGGGTACGAATTTATGTTACGTGTATTAATACATGAAAGTCTTGTGAAATTTTTTACACAAAATAATTTTTTACAAGCTACCTTTTGCTTTGACTGTTTCTTACGAATCCTTGTGTTAAATGTGTTTCATTAAAATATGAGTTACAACGTCCTATTTTGCAACAAGTGTTCCGTTTTCTTATAATCAGCGACAGACTTACTGTATTAATACATGAAAAATCATGTATTAATACAGTATCGTCAACATACAACTATTATTCCGCGTATCGTTAAAGACGATGCGACGTGTAACATGAAGGTCATCACCTTAAGGGTTGCATGCGACATGCATCACGATGTCGTCACATTTATACTCATTTTTTTTTAATTAAACATAAATTTTCTGCGTAGTGTCAACTCGAAGCGTCTTGATACTCAATCACGCAACATAAATTTGTTCTATATTCTGATGCAGAAAATAATACAAAACTTATTCACTTTGTTTTTACACAATAAATTGGACTCTGCGAATGCTAATTTCTAATTGTGTGATTCATTTTAATTTGTTATCAATGGATATTTTTTGTTTTATTATATACATATATAAAAAGGAAAAACAAGATAATAATTTATTCGCGTTTAATCGAAAATATAATAGTGCAAATTTAAGAGATAAAACTCTTCTTATATATACAAACATATATATATATATATATATATGTTTGTATATATAAAAAAAAATTATATATATATATATATATATATGAAATAAAATATAGATATTCCTTATATATACAAGTATATATATTTTTGTTTTAATTACATTGTTCAATAATGTACTAACACTTTTTCGAAGCAATTCTTATTCTTAAAAAATATGTAATTTTGCAAAAATAAATTTTTTTATATTGTTTATATTACTGCAATCTTTATAAGTGCTAATGAATTGCTAAATGTTACATAAATACAATTGTGTGAAACAAAATGTTTTGTAAAAAAATTATCTAGAAATAAAGTCTTTTTCTATCAAAATTAAAATCTATGAAAATTAAAATACTAACAAATAATTTTTGATTAAATCAACAGATATTAAAACTTATGAAATTTTTAACACAAAATTATTTTCAGTCTTTTGCTTTGGTTGTCTTGTATGAATTCTTATGTCAAATGTGCGTACGCTCCATTAAGATAGAAGTTGTAACGTCCTACTTTGTGACAAGCGTTCTGTTTTCTTTTAATCAGTTAGCGACAGAAGTACTCGATACCGAGACGCGGCCGTTTCCTTAATAAGTTTATTAGACGACAATCATCATTTTGGCCGCATTCTACGAGCGTGTCTTACTTTACAAAGCGTTAACCGCAATAGACTGCATTGACCCGTGCTGTCTTCATTACTAGCAGCTATAAATCAGAATTGTTACTATGTTTAATGCAAGCAACCAGGACAATGCAATCAGCACACTTTTGACATAGAATTGCAATTTGCTGACATCCAATTGAAAATCTTACACATACCATATATGTATGTATGTAATTACATATATTTTGAGCGATAAAATATTCGTATATTAAGTTTATAATTATATATAATTATTAGTATATAATAATTATTTATTATTTATTTTAATCGCCTTTTTAAATCAAACTATTCACAGAAGAAAAATTTAGATTTTTCGCTATCAAAGAAAATATAATACAATTGAGTCAATTAATTACAGATTCGTTCTGTGTAAACTCATTAATTTTAATAGAAAACTTTTTTCTGGATTTCAAATATAAAATATACAAATATTTTAGCGCTAAAATAAAAAATAATAAATTAGTTATAAAAAGATAAATAATTAAAAACATATCCTTAGTATATACTAATATATATATAAGAACTTGAATAATACTAATAATTATATATCTATATATATATATATATATAAATTTTCTTTTTAAGAATTTAATATAAATTTTCATCATAAATATATGTATATCGCAATTCTAATATATATAAATATATAATAATTATATATTAGGTCTCCGATATATATTTATGATAAAAATTTTCTTGTATTTATTGTAACGGCACAGCAAATACCCTGCTCTGGGAACATTCCGTATTAGGCTAAAATTAACAATAAAACAGACGCAATTTTAAAAAGTTAAACTAACATATACATATGTACCTATATAATAACGTCATCAACTTACATTTGTTGTAACTCCTATAGCTACGTCAGCCGAAGAAGAAATGTTATCATTTAAAGTTACCATGATGAATGGTATCTTATTCTTTTCAGTTCCAACGAAACAAACAAGTTTCTCAACATTTACGCGGTCTAACGCTGCGTCACCTTCATCCATAATGAAAAATGGTGGTGATTTGTAACTGTAAATGAAAAAAGTATTTATATAATTATTTTCTTCGCAATAGTTCTTGACTTTCGGATGTTATCTGCATGGTGGAAAGCGTATACATAAAATTATGTTAATAAACAGTTAATAAGAATGATATACCGCAACATTGCGAACAATAGTGCCAAGGTCGCAAGCGATTTCTCTCCATCTGATAAATATTGTATTTGTGCAAATCGTTTCGATGGAGGTAAGCAACTGTAAATTATACCACCCATGTATGGTTCTTCAGGATTTTCCGTTATAACTAATGCTTGAGCCGACGGATCATTAACCAAATTCTGCATAGGAAATAAATTATATATTTTGTGATGTATATATAAAGATATTTCAAAAAATGAAATCATAAGCGTGAATTATATATAAATACTAACTTTGTATATAGAATCTATTTCTGCATTAATGCATTCTAAACAACCAGAAAACTGTTCATGTCTTTTTCCTTTAATCAGTTTAAATTGTGTCTCTATATTTTTAAATGCTGTGCTTAAATTTTTATTTTTCTCTGCTATATCTTTCAACTGCTGTACTATTAAGTCAACTTTCTCGTGAGCCTGTAATTGTCATTATCAAATTTATATATATGTATATACATATATATATACACATATAAGTTACACACACACACACACACACACACACACACACACACACACACACACACACACACACATATATATATATATACATATATAAGTTATATATATATATATATATATATATATATATATATATATATATATAATATATATAACTGATTCTTACAATATCTAATACAAATATATATTGTGCAAAGCTATTTTTATACCTTTAAATTCGGTTTTTTCAAAGTCTGCAATTTTTTCTGCAGTTCTGTAACATTTCTTTCACAGTTTTGAATAATTTTTTCTAAATGATCTAAATCAATCTGATTATAATTTCGAAAATCTTTCGAAATTTTTGAAAAATCAATATTTATTTGTTTTTCGTGCAAAGTTGACTCTGTGCTTAAATAAGAACTAGGCGTGCTCAAATCATCTTGCGAGTCCGACAATATAGGAATATTAATATTTTCCACCTGTGAAAATAATTGTATTATTGAAAATAATCGACATTTAACATATAAAAATCTTTTAAAGTGGATATCTCTTTTAAATCGCAAACCTTGCACTCCTTTATTATTGTTAAACAATCATTTTTTTTGTTGGCTATGCTTTGCTCTATCTTCAAGTAAATTTTTTTCTTTTCTAAATATGTTTCAGTTATTATATTAATTTGTGCTTTATATTGAATACATTCATCTTTGGCCTTTTGTAAAGCCTTTTTTAATTCAGTGTGCTTTACTTTTAGGTGCGAAATTTTTATTTCTTCTTGATCGAGAGCAATTTTCATATCTCGTTCTTGTTCGCACGCCTTATTATATTCTTTTTCAGCTTGCTTTAGAACGCACGTGTACTTCAAAACTTTATCTATTCATGCAAAATTTAATATATAAAATTAATATATACAATATATAAATTAATATATAAAAAATATATAAAAACATTAATTATATACATATTAAAAACAATATATTAAAAATGATATATTAACAAATGTGATTTACAAATTTACCTTTAAATTCAGAGTCTCTATTAAATTCGTCTTCGAATTTCAATTGATTTTCAATGTTAGCCTTTAAATTTAAAAGTTCCAATTTTTTATTCTCTTGCTTTTTATATAAGCTAAAAATTTAATATTGCAAATGTTGTATGTTGTAAATTTTTGTATACACATATAAAATGTAAAGCTTAAACAAACCATAAATTATTCTCATAATATGTAATATCCGGTAAATTATTCTCTTTACAAAAATCATCAAACATTTTGCTTTTAATTTTATTATTATCTCTCTCTCTAATTTTAATTTCTTTATTTTTTTCCTGTATATTATTTCGAATTCCTGATATTATTATCTAAAAATTGCATGTGATTAATAAAAACATCTTTTTCTGTTATATCTCTGTTAGCTTATAAAAAAAATATATTATATATATTAGTACATACATCTTGTGAACTTAACTTCTTATCAAGATCGTTTAATTTTATATCTTGTGTCAAAATTTTTTCTTTCTATAAAAATATAAACTGTGTATATTATAATGAATAAGAGATGTTCATTAAAAATATGATATAAATTACTTCTTTGTATTTTAACTATACATACACAGGCATGCATACACACAAACGCACAAATCACTTACAGTTTCTTTTATATCTTCCTCAATGACTTCATTTCTAGCAATAAGTTGATTTATGTCCTTATTAATTGTATCAAGATCAAATTGCATACGAGTTATATTAGGCAAATCTTTTAATTCTTGCTTTAATTGTTCCTAAAATCATACACATTTAATACACATAAACAAATCCATCAATAAATCTTATAAAAAATCTGCAACCTTTTGTTCTTTCAGTACAGATATAGTTGAAAGTTTTGCTTTTTTAGCAAGATCAGTCAATCCTCCAGATATAATACCACTTTTATGAAAAAAACATCCATCTAATGAAACACACTGAAACATAATAGTGTGTGATATATATATATGCAATAGTGCAATACAAAATATTTCAAGCATAATTCTTATTACATCACTTTCAAATGCTTTTTTGCTTGCTTCTGTAGCAGTCTCGCAAACTAAAATGTCTGCAATAACATGTAAAACTGCCTTATTTATCTGCGTAGATGATATTTTTAATACATCGAACAATAATTTAATGTTTGTATCTTCCAGTTCAGTACTGTAAAATAATTTTATATTTTAACATTACAGGATAATAATATAAATAGATGCATTTTTTATCTCTCTTATAAACTTACCGTAATTTTTCATTTGGAAATTTCGACTTTATCGTATCCAGTGGTAAAAATTTTTCCCTCCCAAGTTTGTATTGCTTTAAAAAATAAATACATTTTCTTGCCGTATCTTGAGTATCAACGACAATAGAATCCATATATATGCCGAATGCTTTGGTTACAGCGACATTATAACGAGAATGAATAGGCTTGAAAAGATTCGATAAGCGATCGTACTGAAAAGTAAAATATATACATACATACATACATACATATATATATAAATTCTTTTCTCTTTTAAATAATTAATATTGTTCTAATATTATTTAAATTCTCTCTGATAAGAATAATACCACGCCTGGAAAAACTTCTTTTAAATTTTTGATTACTGCAACTTTCTTCTCTAATTGTAAAATAATATCATTGTCTATCTCAATCAGAGCCAGTTTATTTGAAATCTTTATAATATTAGTATTTTTTGCCTCTATGTCAGAGATTCTCTTTTGCAATATTTGCTTTTCTGCTATTTTTTTTTCTAAACTTGATTTAAAAAGATCACTTAAAGTTTGTAATTTTCCAAATCGTATTTGAAAATTTTCTTTTTCTAATTTCTCTCTTTTTTGTTCAATTATAATCTCTTCTCTACGCCTGTTCTCATTATCAAGTTTATATTGATCCGTCTGCCTGTCATGCATCTTATTATTTATATGATCTAAAGACTCTTTTAATAGACACTCCACTTTCGTCGTCAAAATCATGTAACGATTGACCTTAAATAAATTGTTTTTATATATTCAAAGTGAAAAGTTCAGAGAAAGTAAAAAAAAAAATATAAAAAAATAATATTTTATGAACTTCTAAAATATTTTATGTATTGTAATAATATATAGTACCTGCTCGTGGTCTAATGCAATGCTTTCCAGAATTATTTCAAACTCTGTTAACTTCTTATTTAGAGATTCTAATTCATCTCTAAGTTCTTGTATAGTTTTTTCACGTGCGTTATTCATATTATTTACACTTTCCAATGATGTGTAAGCAGAAGTACGTTTTTCTTGAAAATATAAAATATTATCTTTTAAAATAACATTTTGAAAAGTCTTTTCTTGAAAATTCTTTTCGAGTTGCAAAATATCCTCTTCCAATTTTTTCAAAGAATCAGATAATGAATTAACTTGTAATTCAATTCGTTTTAATGATGACACTGAAGTTTCCTTACTCTGCAAGTGTTTATCCATTTCTAATTTAACACATTCCTTTTCTTTTTTTAAAGATGCAATAATTTTTGTAATGAAAATTAACTTAATTATTTCAGACTTCGATTTTTCTTTCATCTGTAAAGTAAATTATTTTAGAATCAAATGAGAAAAGATAATCATAATAACTTCTGAAAATATCAATATATAAATTGAAAATAGATGTGAGACATACGTATTGTTTTTGCAATTGTAAATATTTTTCTTCTTCTTTCTGTTCTGCCACAGCAGATTTTTTTTGACTTAATAAGTATTTCTTTTTTTGATACATAAACTGTATCTCTTTTGTTACTTTTGAGAGCTCTAATTGTAATCTATACATAATACCAGTCCAAAATAACATAAAAGTAAAATTTAATAAATTTATAAAATCTTATAACAGAATTTGTATAATTTATTAAAAATAAAAAATATACCTCTCATAATCAGCTTTGTAGATGTTGGAACCACTAAATTTTTCTAACAATGCAGTCAATTCTCTTGGCAAAATATTTGCAAAATTATGAATATACCCTTGCGGCATCAAAAAATTGTTTGCTTTAATGTTTAAATTAAGTACATTCAATTCACTCATGTAATAATTATAGTCTACAATCTGTGTGATAAGGATCATATTAATTTGTATTAAGAACAATTTAAAAAAATTGCAAATCTAAAATTCTACCTTGCCATCTATTGCATACCGACTGCTGCCTCTCTCTCCTATTTCCCTTTTAAAACTTTTCTCCTTGTTATGATCTCCGATGAAAAGTAATATTACATAAGCACTGTAGCAGCAGAAATTTAAAACATGAAACATGATAAAAAAATTAGTTAAAATAATATATCTGTATATAAAAAGTATATCTGTAATACATCTCTGTACGTGGCATTCCAATGACAGCTCCATGTATAAGTTCATTGAGGTGCTTAACACGTAAAGCAGATGATTTTGCTCCTAATGCAAAATTTATAGCATCTACAATATTTGATTTTCCTAAAATAGATGTATAAAATATTTATAAATATAATAAAAGTAAAATAAAGACTAAACAAAAAGGAATAAGAAAAATTAATATATATAATAAAAACAAGAAAAAATTATATAAATTAAATCTATTAAAATTAGAAATTAAATTCATTTCAAAGATTTTCATACACTTTAGACTATATTTAATTTTATTTATTTTGCGAAAATCGGAAAAATGAGAGAAAAGATGTAAAAAGATCTTCACGATCAAATTGAAAGTTGTAGAGAATATCGTTAAAAATCTTACCGGATCCATTCGGGCCAATAATAATCGTAAAAGGTTCAATCTTATTAATTATTACTTCGCCTTCAAATGACTTAAAGCTATACAGCGTTATTTTTTGCAAAAAAAACGGCATTTTGTTGCGAGCTTGAAAAGCACTGTTGATCAAAGCTCTGACCGAGTGAACGACTATAAATTTTCGGTTAAAATTTGAAAATCTTGTTAGATAAGAGAAATGAATTGCTCCGATTGGTTCTCAAACTGAACAAAGCATCACTGTACTTCTTGCTCCGATTGGTTAAGTCAAACGACTGCTGACTGTGAACGACAAATGGCGCCAACACACAGGACGGGGCGACGCGATAGCCAATAAACTTACACCTCTTATTAAAAAGCGGTACGTTGATTGGCTACCGCACTCACGCTTGTCATTCAAATTATTAAAGTGCATTATTGCACAATTATTTAAACGTAAAACATTAATCAATCTAAAACAGAATCGATATTTCATACAAATTACTTAAGAAATGATATAAAGAATAATTTTTATCTCACTTATTATGAATAAACGCATTACAATTATACTAATTACCTATATTACTTTGATATGCATTTAAGAATGCGTGTCTAATTGGAATAAATCTTATTTATATGCTTAAAATTTTATTCACAAAATTTTATTAAAGTTTTACAAGTTATTTATTTCAATTTTAATATATAATTTATTTATATAATTCTCCTTATTCCTTTTTATTAATTTTCCTTATTCCTTTTTGTTTACTCATCTTTATTTTACTTTTATTATATTTATAAATATTTCATACATCTATTTTAGGAAAATCAAATATTGTAGATGCTATAAATTTTACATTAGAAGCAAAATCACCTGCTTTACATGTTAAGCACCTCAATGAACTTATACATGGAGCTGTTATTGGAATGCTACGTAACTTATATAATTCTCACATTTGCACTCTTAACCCAATTTACATTGTAAAAAAATGTATACTTTTAGGCCTGATTGCACAAATGTCATTTTAGTTTTAAGCAAAACTTAAATGTATTTATCTTTATTTGCAGAAAAAAATAAAGATAGATACAGATTTAAGTTTGTGCAATCAGGCCTAAATCTATTAAAAATATGACTTAACTAATATTTTGAAGTAATCTTAAAAATAATATCAAGAATGTATTAAAATAAATTTAGAGATTAAATAATAATTATAGCATTTTGCATCAATATTCATTTTTCCATCAAGATCAATTATTACAAAAATATAAGAAATAAAAAGACAAAAAACAATCTTTCTTAAATAACTGTTTACAAGTTAAATGTGCACAGAATATGTAAACCGAGTATTAACACTTTGTTTTCCAAACATTCGCTTGTTTGAGGCAAATAAGAACCTTATAATCATCAATTATAGACAAAAATATATGTAGTATTCATGTGATCAAATCATTTACTTACATCTGGACAAATTCCAATAGGTGCATCTACGTGCAAATAAAATTTTTCTTTCAATTATATAACAATCGTCTGCAGTAAAGTCGTTTTCTCACAACTGTATAACTCGCTTTTAGTATTATCAAGGACTGCACTGATTTCCATGACGAAAAATGGAGGCAGATGGAAAGCTAAATATGGACACAACATATGGATAAATATTAATCATCTATTAAAATTATAATTTGTTTTTGTACATTCAATATATATTACCTATGAATTGCAAATAACAATAAAGCTAATCCTGCGTATTTCATTTGAATATATTATTAAATACACACATTTAATAATTTAAAATAATATATATATAGTATAATATATAATATATACACAGTAAAATAATCATCTTCTATAGAGAACATACAACACACCTTGCATTGCATCAGAATACTATGCCGTTCAATTTTTTTTTTCAATTTTCGTTTTAATCTGTTTCTGAACTGTCTGAATATCCTTCGCGATTGCTCCTACTTCACGTCTGGCTTTACCGATTTCACCTTCTTTCTGACCAACCGCCATCTTAACATTTCGAGATGATTTCAATTGCTCTATTTGCTGCTCATCATGATCGATCCGCTTTGATTAAGCTCTCTTTGTCTTGCGGATTCAAGTTTATCTTCTGCATTTCGAACCGTCCATTTCCATCACAAAATATTGCCTGCATTATAAATAATGTTAAATAATGCAAAAACTAATATAGTTGATATGTAGAGAATAGGATATTCTTCTGAACGTACGAACCCACACAGCATGCATATCCAAAAGACATTCAGAAGATATGTCGAAGATATCTTTATAGGTGATAAGATATCTTTGGGATATCTTTTGAACATCTTTTGGATATGTATATGCTGTGTAAAAAATAAAAATTTCTTCGTGTAATGTGTGATAAAAAAACAAACTCATGATATAAAATTTTGGTATATTTACATAAAATTTATACCAGCAAACACCAAGTAACTATTATATAACTGTTAGTTATAATTTCCCATTTAACAATGTAAATGCAATATAACACAGGTGTTGAGTGGAAAATTATAATTAACAGTTATATAATTGTTACTTAGTGTTTGCTGGGATGATATATACAATATATACTTTCTGTGTTCCGTTGCTTTTCAAAATATAATTGATTGCTTATATTTTCTTATTTATTTATTACTACTTGTACAGCTTTTTGTAAGTTGTTATTTTGTGAATAACAATGAATAAAAAATTGAAATTTTGAATTAAAAATATTATTTACAATTAATTATAAAATAGTGCATTGTTTTTTTAAAAAGCTATTGAGCAGGAAAAAACGAGAATTTTGTACTTATATAAAGATATACAATTTTAAAAAAGAATTTAGAAACTACCAAAAAACAATTAGTTGAATGTATTTCAAGAGTTTACACGATAATAAAACATCTATATCTACATAAAGTATACAGATGCATATACCAAAAAGAATAGAACAAAAAAGCCGAATGTACTATTGTATTTAAGAATGCAAAGTTCGAAAATTTTTAAAAGGGATATCTATACTTTAAAAGAATTGTAAATTAAATGTTAAACACTTGAAATGGTCAGTGTTTTTATAAACACAATAAAACTAAATAAATGTTTACAATTCAAAGGCATTACTAGTGTATATACTAATTATATTAAATTAGTTTAATAATTTTAATAAATTTTATAAATAATTGAAGAGTGATCAAGATATCAAGACATATATAAATACATACATACATTTCATCTCTTTAACTAAACTAAAATTGATCAAAAGTAATTAAAAAAATTATCATTAGTACATACTAGTATATATAATTTTAATAATAATAAACAATAAAATAGATAATTAGAAGATTAAAATAACGTATAGATATATATACATATATGATGTATAACATTGTCAACTCTCTCTTACTTGAATGGTAACTCCTAGTGCTGTCTGCAGAAAAAGATAGTTGATCTTTTAAAATTACCATGATAAATTGTGCATTATTCATTTCAGATTGAATGAACCAAACAACCTTCCTAGTATTTGTAATATCTAATATCACGTCACCTTCATCCATAATCAAAAATTGTGTTGGTTTATAACTGTAAATAAAAAAAAGTTTATACAATTACTTTCTTTTACTGTCGAGAGTTCCAATTATAATCTGTCATAACATTAAAACAGGAATCTTATAAAATCTTATATAACAGAATTTGTATATTGTAAACATTGAATCTACTAATTTTTTCAAACAATGATCAATTCTTTTGGCATTGTTGTAAAATATTGAATATAGCCTTGCATACATTTTTTTTTTATGTTTAAACCAAATTCTTTCAGTCAGTCACATAAAAGTTCCAATCTACATAGTTTACAATCTATCTGATATAACAACTTTAAAAAATTGCGAATATTGAATTTTACTTTGCCATCTATATCATATTGACGATCTCTCTCTTGTATCATTCTTGTAAAACTTTTTTCTTTGTTGTAATATAAATCCAATATAAATTGATGTTATGTAAGCATTACAGCATGATTTTAAAGCATTAAACATAAAAAAAGAATTATTTATAAATTCAGATATAAAGAAATCTGTAATACTTCTTTAGTGCTGGCTTTCCAATAAAAGTTTCATGTATATAAGTCTATTGAGGTTTTGCATTTTTAGGAAGGAAGATATTTGTTGAAACACAATAAAGTATTTGATTTTCTTCCTAATGTAAAACTTATAACATCTACGATATTTGATTTTCCTAAAATAGATACATGAAGTACTTCCACATATTAATTAAAATATACAAATAACAGAAATAAAATAAAAATATATATAATATATATAAGAAACATATATATATATATACATATAATAAACGAAGAAAAAATTACAAATTTATTAGAGTATAAATTTATTTTAAATATTTTAATTGAATTTAGATTGTGTATTAGTTTTATTTCGAAGAAATGACAAAAATAAAAGAACAACATCAGGATGATAAATAATATATTCTTCACAATCAAATTGAAAGTAAAAAATATCGTGAAAAATCTTACCAAATCCATTACGAATATTAGTTGTAAAAAATTGCACGATATCAAATGCTATTTTGCTTCTAAAAATGACTTAAAAGGCGTAATAACTTTCAAAGAAATCGACATTTTAGCGATCTCGGAAAGCACAGTATAACCACATTATGTGAAAACAAAAGGCGGTTAGAAGTATACTGTGCTTATTGCTCTGATTGGTTATCAACATTTAGCAGACAAAAGTACATTACATTCAAACTATCGCGCCATTATTCAACACAGTCAAAACACAACGAAAATAATGATATAATAAAAAGATTAATAATTTACATGATGAATTATAAATGAATGAATTATAACTATATATTTACGAATTAAAACTATATAAATTTACAATTACTTTCAAAATCACTTTCTTATTACAAAACATATATCATAATTGTGCATTCAAAAATGAGTGTCTAATTGTAATAAATCTTGTCTAAAATTGTATTCACAAGATTTTATTAAAGTCAAATTTTATATAAGTTATTTACATTAATCATAACATAACTTAAAATTTTCACACTTGTAATTACTCTCACTCTTAACCTGATTTATGTATGTTGAAAAAAGATGTATACTATTTAATCTATTAAAAGCATGATCTCTAAGATCTTCTAATGATCTTTAAATATCAAGGATGAATAAAAAATAACATAAATCTAGATTTAAATAATAATTATAGTATTTCGTACTAATATTCATTTTCTGATTCATGATTTCAAAAAATTAGAAATCATCCATTGCAAAGATATATGAAAAAGACAACAATCTTCCTTAAATAATTTTTTAACAGTTAATTAATGTGTGTAGGATATGTAGTTAAATCGAGCGTTAACACTTTGCTTTCCAAACATTCGCCCACCTGAAATACAAATAAGAATCTTATTATCAACTGTACGACGAAAATATATGTAATGTGATTCACGTGATTGAATAATTTACTTACGTCTGGACAAATTCCAATAAGTGCATCTGCATGTGAATAAAATTCTTCTTTCAATGATATAACGATCGTCTGTAGTGAAGTCGTTTTATCACGAATGTAACTCGCCACTTTTCCTATATTAGTATTATCAAGGGCTGCATCGATTTCGTCCAGAACGAAAAATGGCGCAGGCTGGAAGCTAAATATGGACAAACACATGGATAAATATTAATTGTCTGTTGAAATGTTGTAATTTGCTTTTTGTCATATTCAATATATAGTACCTGTGAATTGCAAATAACAAAGCTAATGCCGCAACTGTTTTTTCTCCACCAGATAAATTAGACATAGGTTGAAAACGTTTGCCTGGAGCCACGCAATTATAATTAATACCATCCAAGTAAGGTTCTTCAGGATTTTCTGGTCCAAGGAATGCTTGTGCAGACTGATTCTTTGCTAGGCTCTGGAACAAGCACATTATAAATGTTGAAAATGCACATAAATATTTTTATACAATTTCAATTTATAAATAAAAATTTAATCCATATACTTTATAAATAGGATCAATCTCGTTCGCTACATGTTCGAAACATGCCATGAATCTATCATGTCGTTCTTTTTTTATCTTCTCAAATTGTGTCTTTGCTTTCTTTGCCTTTTTGCGAGATTGCTCAAACTCTTCATTAGTTTCTTGTAGCTTCTCTTTTGCCAAATACAATTTTTGGATTGCCTATGAAAAAATATATATTTATAATTTAAAATTTTTTATATATTTTTGTGTGTGTTAATGTTATGTGTTTAATATATAATTTTTAGAAACCTTCATATTTGGAGCTTGTATGCGCTGTATTGTATTTTGCAAATCGTTGATTATTTTTGTTAACTTATCAGTTGTCTTTTTGATATCTTCTTCTTCAATATCTTTCAAATTTTCCGGCAAAAGCGCATAATCTATAGTAATCCTTCTTTCGCGTTCGTATTGTTGCTGTGTACTCACTGACGAATCAGCATTTGTTTCACTACCATTCGTCGTGCTCGTTTCACCTGCTATGTCTTCCATATTACCATGCAACATAGGTATTGCAATGTCTTCCATCTGAATATATTGTTAAATACACACATTTAGTAATTTAAAATAATCTATATATATAACCTATACAATATATACACAATGAAATAATCATCTCCTATAAAGCACATTCAACAAACCTTGCATTGCATCAGAATAGCATGCCGTTCGGCTTTTTTCTGTTCAATTTTCGTTTCAATCGCATTCAGCTGTTTTTGAGCTGCCTGAATATCCTTCGCGATTGCTCCTACTTCACGTCTGGCTTTACCGATTTCATCTTCTTTCTGATCAACCTCCATCTTCTTAGCATTTCGAGATGATTTCAATTGCTCCATTTGCTGCTCGTCATGATCGATCTCCGCTTTTTGATTAAGCTCAGTTTGCCTTGCAGATTCAAGCTTATCTTCTGCATCTTGAACCGCTCGTTCCCATCGCAGAACATTGCCTGCATTATAAATAATGTTAAATAATGCAAAAACTAATTATATAGTTAATATGTAGAGATTACTCAAAATGTGAAAACTTTGTAATGTAACGATATAAAACTATAAAGTCACCAGACGATAATTAAAAAATGGTAATAATTTAATCGACCAACTCTGGCAAATAAATAATTTTATTGAATTTCACAACGTTTCGGCCCTTATCAAGTGCTATGTTCTTAAAACAAAGTAAATCACAACTTTTTTAAAAAACAAAAGTTCGATCTTAGAATATGACATGATATAATAACATGATAGTATAAAAACGAAATAACTATGTTATCGACATAATTTTCGTTTTCATATTATCATGTTATTATATCATGTCATATTCAAGAATCGAATTTATTTTTTAAAAAAGTTGTGATTTACTTTGTTTTAAGAACATAGCACTTGATAAGGGCCGAAACTCACGGCCGAAACGTTGTAAAATTCAATAAAATTACTTATTTGCCAGAGTCGATTAAATCATTACCATTTTGTAATGTAATGTGTGAAAAAAGAATAATCCATGATATTAAATTTTATATAAAATATATAATCTACAATACATACTTTCTGTATCGCGTTGCTTCTCAAAATCTAATTGATTATAGATACGATTGCATTGATTGTCGAACTCTAAACGCTTCTTTGCTCTTTCTTGTTGTGATCTAGAATAATAGCATATTCGATCTTAGCATATAAATAAGATAATATGATTCTTCAATGACATATGTAGCTTTTTAATATATATACCTTAATTCCCTTTCTTCATATTGACGGATATTGGAAACTCCTATCTGTTCGCAAAAACTGGCGAATACATCATCTTCAACATTATTCATCTTTTCTTTAATGTTTTGTATTTCTTGGTCTCTTTCAGCCATGGTTTTTTCAATAGCAGCTATTGCTGGCTACACATAAGAGATTAAAAAAATATCTAAGTATTCATTTATCAAATATATAAAAATAAAAATTAAATAAATAAAAATGTGTATAAAATATGTCGCAACTTACACCAAACATGTTTAATTCATTTTGTAAACCCTCTAACTCCATCTCAAGATCCGCAATTTGTTTTTGCTACAATAAAAAATTTAATCAAAATACTTTATAATTTTAGAAACGTATTTTTCAATTTTTATCAATGTATTTTTAAATAAGTATATTTTTCATATGCAATGAGTAATGCTTACTGTTGCAGATAAATCACTTTTATTGTATTTTAGGCGAGTCTCTAAGCCACGTATTTGAGATTCAACTGTATTCAATTCAGATTCCTTGCGCGACTTTTTCAAAGATTCTCTCAGTTCTTCTGTTAATTTTTCCTGTAAATTAAAATAAAAAATATTCATATTTTCATAACATAAAGAAAAAAAAGATACGCCACCTTTTGCGCCTTTAATTGAGACATTTGTTTTTCATCCCATCTCTTTGCTTTCTTTGCAAGATCCAAACTGCCACCAGATATTATGCCAGCTTTTTGATAAAATGTACCATCTAATGCGACGCACTATAAATATTTCATCATATATATCACATGTTTTTTATATTATTTTATTTATTTATTCATAAGCCAAAATCATGTATATATTTACATCGTATCTGGTTTTCTTATCCATCTCGTATGCTACTTTATTTGCATCTTCAGGTGTCTCACATACAAGAGCGTTATTAGTCGCAAAAAGAACTGCTCTATCAATGTCTTTTGGCGAAAAATGCAAAACATCATACAGCAGTTTCACATTTTTAGGTTCTTGTATATTACTGTAAAATAATATAAATTATTATTGAAAGATTCATACAAAACTAAACGATATGAAAATAGTATTTTTATATTTTTTTTTTGTTGTAAAAACTCTACATAATCAATATTCAGTTTATTTACCGAAGACGTTCTTTTAATGGTTTAGCTTGGATATAATCAAGCGGAAGAAACGTTTCCGGCTCAAGATATTGCTCTTTTAAATATTGGATGCATTGCCTGGCTGTTTTCTCAGTGTCCACTACAATAGCTTCCATGTATTTGCCAAGTACTTTTGTAATAGCAACATTGTACCGCTTGTGTATTGGTTCGCACATGTTGTACATGCGATCATACTGAAAAGAAAAAATGTAAATTTGTTGCTTCTACTTACAGATATTGAGAAGAATAATAAAAATATAAAGAGATAATATAAAATATAAGAGATAATATAAAATATAAGAGATAATAAAAAGAAAATGATAACACACCACTCCTGGGAACAGACGCTTAAAATTTTCTACAATTTCCGTCTTTTTCTTGGTTCTGGATACTTCATGTTTATCAACTTTAGCATCACCAAGTTGTTCCGAAATACTCTCTAACTCTCGCTGTAAATTTTGAATCTTATCTTTCGATGTACCCACATCAGACTGTAAATCGGCTCTAAGTTTTTTCTGATCCTCTAATGCAGCTTCCGACGTTTTTATGTGTTCCTCTAATTTCTCTATTCGTTTGAGAGCATCGTCTCGCATATGACCCTTCTGTTTATGTTTATTCTCTATCTCGGTTTTCTTTCTGCCTTCATTGTCAAGTCTATCTTGATCCGATTTTTGCTCACGATTGATTGAATCGAGAAGTTGAAGATATCTCGCAGATTGTTTACCAGCTTCTTCTTTTAAACGATTGTATTCTTGCACCTAAAATTATTTTATTGTCTAAATTCACACTGTTATGTAAACTTAATTATATAATAGTGCAATTCATGTATGTGTATTACCTGTTCATCTTCCAATTGCACATCTCTTCCTTGCAATTGCGATTGTCCTGCTATACTTGCTTCGTAAGCAGCTTTAGCTTCTTCCACTTGTCTTAATTCCTCCTGTAGTTCGTGTATATCTTTCTTATGAGCCTCATCTGCGATACGTGCTTGAGCCAAAGATTTACGTGCAGATTCCATCTTCTTTTGCATATGTGCAACACGTTCTTTGGCTTTAATAAAGGTCGGCCTTTTTTTCGTAATTTCCACTTCCACTTCTCTAATATCCTGCTCTATTTTAGCCAGATCTCTTCCCAATTTACCAGCATCCTTTTTCTTCTCTTTCAGTAACTCCTCAGCTTTCTCCTTTTTCTTCTCAATTTTTTCAATTTCATGTTGTTTCTTCTTTTGAGAAACTTCAAAATTCTCAATGCTCTTCTCATTGTGAAATAATCGAAATAGTTGCAATTCTACTTGTTTCTCAACCTAAATATAAAAGATAAAAATTTTAATAATAATTATATAAATGCATGAAGAAATTATTATATATACAATTTTCATTATTGTAGAATATTAAGTATTATATTAAAATTAAAGAATGTACACACATATTCTTCTTTAAGACGTTGATATTTTTCAGCTTCCTCTTTTTCTAATTTTGCCTCTTTTCTTTCAGCAGCAATTCCTTTCTTTTTCTGATATGAAAACTGAGTTTCTTCTTCAGCTTTCAACATTTCTGTTCTTAATCTAGAATTTTACTTTTATTGTAATCAAATTATCAGATATAATTTTATATAACAACATTTCAACACACCTTTCGTATTCTGCTTTTAATGCACCAGAATTACTAATCTCTTCAAACAAAGCAGTGCGCTCCTTTGGATTTTTCATAGCTATGGATTCAACTGCACCTTGAAATACTAGAAAATTCTTTGCTTTAACATTAATACCAAGTTGCTCCAATTCACTAAGATATCCTTGGCTGCTGACAAGCTGTAATAAAAAAAATATTTTTAATAGCTTCAATTATATGCATGTATAGTTATTCAAGTAATAACTTACACTATTATTTATTCTGTGTTCAGAAGAAGAACCTTGCACAGAACGCATAAAGCTTTTCTCCGTTCCATCTTCTAATTCAAACACAGCTGTCACTGAAGCACTATATTCCACAAAAAGTTTACAACTCTTTATATATACATTTCAAAGCGTTCAGATTAAATTACATCCAAGTATCTTTAAATTAATACATTAGGGTCGTATCTAAAATGATATACCTCCGTGCTACTGGCATCCCAATAGACGCACCATGAATGAGTTCACTGAATCTCTTGACTCGCAAGCTGCTAGTTTTCTCACCCATAACAAAACTTATGGCATCCATAAAATTTGACTTTCCTATATGATAATATGAATGTGTTACAATACATGTAGGGCTTGTCAAATCTTACAAAGTTGTAAGGTAAAGTGTCATATCATGCTTTCAGCGAATGCAACTGGTATCGAATTTTAGAAAACGCTGATCTGGCACAATAGATTTAGAAGTATCTGCCAGTCGTGTAGACGATTATTATTTAATAATTCCGTTGCTGTGACATTCGTTGAACGCGTCCATTGTTGATACACAGAGAAAAGTAACCTACCGGATCCATTAGGGCCAACAACTGCCGTAAAGGATTTCAGCGGGCCGATAATGAGTTTTCCTTTGTAAGATTTGAAGTTCTCGACTTCGATATGCTTCAAAAACGCCGGCATCTTGGAAAATAATTAAACAAACTGCGTAAAATCAGATAATTGCGTGATTGGCGCCACAAAATTTCCAATACAAGCAAACATCACCACTTAACTGTCTCCTTTAAGCAATGAGCAAAAATAATAGAGTGACAGGTCCAGAAACTGCAATACTGCTGCCATCTGCAGGTAAAGAGACGCGAGAAGTCAACGAATCATATTCGATTATTCTTTTCACGCTCAACCGTGATTGGTTAATTTCTTACATCACCATCTCTTCAATTTTTTATAAATATATTCGTCTAAAGTTGTCTAAACTCTGACAGGAGGAGGTCGTCGTGCGGATAAAATGGATAAAAAGAGGTATCGTAGAAAAATATATTTCTTTTACTTTCAAAGTATCTTCCAATGAATTTGTTAAAAAAAGTACGCTGGACGTTGTTATACGAATAACAAATAAAATCTTGCTGTGTATTAAAGAAAATCCACGAAATGAAATGCGATATATATATATATATATATTTATATTTATAAGTGTAAATATAATTTGTATAGTATAATTGATGAAACACGTTATTAAACATCGAAAACAGCGAAGAAGGATATAAGAAATATATATCCAGGAAGGTTATAAAAATGCTTAACATTCGGAAATTCTTATATATTATTGATACTAATATTAATATATTTATATTCATATTAATATATATTTTTATTAATATTATATAATATTACTATAAATATTTATATTATATTAATATTAATATAAATATTAACATATTTATATCGTTAAATGAGGCAGAAAAAAGGGGGCAGGGCAGGGATGAAATAAGTTTAGAAACATGAAACTGTGATAATGCTGCCATCTGCAGGTAAAACGATATCTTCACTGAGAATTTGGCGCGAGAAGTTGGCCAATCATATTCGATTATTTTTTCGAGGTTGAACCGTGATTAGTTAATTTCTCACACCTTACCATCTTCAATTCTTCATGAATATAGTCGTCCAAAATCTCGCGGTGATACGTACATCTATTGAAACGAGAAGTTCGTCGCGCGAATAACGGCTAAAGAGGTATCGTAGAAAAAGATTTCTTTTTACTTTCAAAAGTCTCTTGCAGTAGCAATGAATTTGATAAAATAAGTACGTTCGACGTTGTTATACGAATAAAATCTTACTGTATTGAAGAAAATGCACGAAATGAAGAAAAAAGTTCTTCTCTCGGTAAGTGCAAATTTTATTTGTCGAAACAATTAAATTCGCTATTAAATGTTGAAAGCAACGAAGAAAGATATAAAAATAAATATATTGTTCCGAATTCTTATTAATTGTTTATAATAAATGACACATGTATATAAATCGAAATGAATGTTTATACGGTTGAAGAAATAAGAAAAAAAAGCTGCATTTCGCAATTAACAATTCGTCGAACTGTTTAGGGTACGAATAAGCTACGAAGGGTACAACGCAAGCGAAACAAAATGAGAATGAATAAGAGAGGGTGAAAGTCGGTGAAAGAGATGGACGCGGATCAAGCGGTGAAAGAAGAAGGGGTGGGAATGAAGGCGCTATCGGCCGTGAATAATGCGCGGTGGCGTCCGCATCTCCTGCGTCATCTCGTCTCGTGCACGTTCGTGCGTTCGATTCGTCGACTCGGCTGGGTGGATTGATAAAGATTAAAGGTAAAGGGAGGTGGCAGGGTCCAGGGGTGTTTTGGAGTTAGGCGACAGAAGTCAGCCAGCGAAACGAAGCGGGCGCGCGTGGGGGATGATGTCACATAGGGGTTCCCTCCCCCCCCGTCCACCCCCCTCTCTCCCTCCTCCTCGGAAGCGTAAATACATACAGATGCAGGCCGGATTGATGCATTGACCGGAGCAGTGACGTAGGTACGCGACGAATTTTTTTTTTTTTTTTTTTTTTTTTGCACGATTATTCATTGATTTTTCGAGATTACTGATGACGTCCTTTCGATTAATTAGGAATGTACTGCAAATGCTCGCGAATAAAATTAAAAATTATTTCCATATCAAAAGTGTGTTCATATATATATGTATAAATGTAATTAATCGCGTAGATCTCTTTACGGAGAGAATTTTCTCTTAGAATTTATCTTGAAAATCATGGTAATCGTGGGACAATATGATATTGGAAGAATCGTGTAAGAGTTTCTTCGATTAATATTTATCACAATAAAAAATATTAATGTATATAGTAAAATTAATCGAACATATTTTATATCTTATTGTGATAGATATTAATATTTTTATTATGATAAATATTAATTAAAGAAACTCTTATAAAATTCTGTCAATATTATATTGTCTTAGATTATCATGATTTTCAGGGTAAATTCTAAAAGAAAATTCTCTCTGTGTTGAATTAGTTTTCTCTGCGTGGTTTCTTAATTAATATGTAGTTGGTTAATTGATTGATTTGACTGTCTCTCTTATTTGAACGAAAAAAATATTCAAGTTATATTCGTATTATATTATTGTGGGAATAATATTCTGCAAGTTAAAAGATTTTGTTCGCACAAAAAAATTGCCTTTTCTATATTAACTAAAAGAAAAAGAAAGAAAGAGAGTGAGAGAAATATTTATTATATTTATATTAAAATTAAATTTTTTTTAATCGAAAAGATGAAATTTTTAATCTATCTTTTGATGAAAAATATTTACAAGTTTTTATATTTTATATTTTTATATTATATTTCGACAGTGAAAAAGTTTCCACATCACCTTTTAAAGTATATATTATACAATGATACAAGGTAGATAAATTAGAGATAAAATAATATTAATATGTAATTAAATTCCATTTTAATTTTAAAATATTATATTTTTGTCAAGTATTATTCATACCATTTTTTATATATATATTTTATACAATTTACAAGTTCTTTAATATTGTTTTTTATTCTTTCAATTTTTTATTGCCACATACTGCTTTTTACTATGCACGAGAAATACATCTTTAACACATTTAATTAAAACAATTTTTAATCCGTATATATTAACATAACAAACCACATTATTAGTTGAATATTTTGCATAAAAATATAGAGAAAAATATATATAAATACAACAAAAATATAGTAAAAAAGGCATGTATGGGACGATCAAATAAAAAAAAATCGGCGCATAAAAGATATGTCTTTAAGATATCTTTAAGATGTCTTTTAGATATCATATCATAAAATTTCTTAAAGCTGTCTTCAAGATTTCTTAATGATATCTTATGTGCCAATTTTGGAGCTTGGTGCTGTCTGGGAGCAAATTGTGAACGAATAAATGTCGAAAGGCAGGATTTACCCTTCGAGAAGACTTAAATGCTACGCCAATGCGAACGAAGCTCGCCTCGGTATGACTCATGCGATCTCTCTCGCAGCCTCCCCTACACGGTCCCGTATCGTAGTCATGCACAATGGAGAATAGCAAACGCAGTAAAGGTAACTCACGTTCGCCAGAGCCGGGGCCGGTAATGCTAGTCCAAGTTCTCCCCTTGTTCTTCCTGGAGTACCCGCGGGCCACGTGGCACGATTTTCACCCCCGTCTCGCTATATCCTTCTTTAGTAACGATCTCTCCTCCTGAAATATATATTATATCGTTTTTCCACGATCGCGGAAATTTCGCTCGTGCCGTTTCCGTCTTATCGCAATTTCTCTTCTTCCTTGTATCTCTTCCTGCGCGATATTAATATTCAAATACGGAAAGATAATATCTGAGAGACATTTTATAAAATTATATATTAGTTATAATACTATATATATATAGATGAAGCATACTAAAGATGATATGTCGTAATTTTTTACTTCATCAATTATGTCAAAATAATTTATTTATCACGAATAACGTGCAGCTGAATTTTAAGCTACAGATATTAAAAATGCATTTATTATTTCAGATTTCTTATAATACATCAGAACACTAAACATGCATAAAATATTTGAATACTGTACATTATGTACAATATATTACGAAGTAGAATTAAACTCTTTATAAGTTTAATAATGGAATTAAAATAATATTCATTATGCATATCAGAATTAAAAATATTGTTCTCTTCTTTATTTTTTTACAATATTTTTCTTATACTTATATATTTTTCTGTTAAAGATAAAATATCAATAATACGAATTAAGAGAAGTCAGAAAATTGATTAATTAATATACCTATCATTAATGCGCTCCTTGTTATAAAAATAAGGAAGAAGTGAAAAATTGCGTAAGAAAAATAATATGAAATTTCGATCGTAATTTTCATGCTATGCTGTAAAGCTCTCGAAAATGTGCGACGAGAAAACGGAACCGTAAACGACCAATTTATGCGGTGAGCGCGCCTCGGCGAGGATCCTCAATTAAACAATTACACTTAAATTGAGTGGAATTCCCACCGCGGTGCCCGCATGTTCGTTAACGATCATCATTCGTGCGCACCTACGAACTGTTAAGATGCACACTGAACTAAATAGTCTTTGATCAGGTACACGTGGACCCACATATATCGAAATTTATGAATCATAGATCGTATGAACGCGCTACTAAAATTAAGATTGACGATAAGTCTACTATTATAATATAGTGGATGAATGTATGGGCGAAAAACGCCGCTGTAGTATTTCATACTAAAATATTTGACCGTCTGAAATATGCGTTGAGATAAGCGAATATATTGATATTAATCCGCGTTGGGAGAAAGAATAACACGTAAAACATTTTTCTTACTTAAAAAAATAAAAGGAGAGAAGAGAAAAAAATGTAAAAATATAGAGATGAATAAAGAGAACAAGTTGAAATTTTATGCGATCGAGAATAATTAAAATAGTTTTCTCTTCGTGTAATAATAGTTTAATTTGTTTTTCTCAAGAACTTGAGAAGATTAATCTATTAGAGTTTAAAAAAAAGTTAAAAGAGACGTTAATAGAAAAATTTTTAGTTATACTTTGATACTAAATTTTTATAGGGTTTTTTATTAATTTATATTATTTTTTATCCAATTTCTCTCTCATTTTATTTTTTTCTTTTTCATATTATTTTCAAGCAATATATATAGAAATGTAAATCAAGCAAAACAGTTAGTTATTTTTTTATAGAACGAATTAATATCGTGCATCTTTCAATTGAATGTCTATTCCATAGATATACGCAGTATAATTTTTATTTACAACTTACATGCCTTCACCTTTGCTCGTTTCTGCACACGTTGATAGCGATAAGCTCCGTTTTATTTTCCTCGTTGGCCGCAACATCCTCTGATTCTCTTTCATTCGAATCGCTCTGTAACACAACATAAATTACATTGTGTCAAAAACTAATAATTTTCATGAATCCATGAAAATTACGACTTTCTACAATAAGAAATACAATATTTATTTAATTCTGACTAAAAAAGTGATAAAATATTATTTAATATTTAATTATTAAAAAAATGATTTTTATAATGAAGCACATTTCTTTGATTTTTATTTCTATACATAGAGTTTTCATGGGAAAGAGATTTTATAATTAAAGAATAGGAGATATCTAGAGAAATATAAAAGACATTGTTCCAAATTTCATTTTTATTTTAAAAATTATGTATAATATCTTGAGTTTCAATTATAATAGCCGTTCATATAAAAAGGTCAGAAATCAATACAATCGAGGTCAAAATTATATTATTTGGCGATGAACAAATATTATAATCCTTAAGAATTTTAGAATAATTTTACATATTTCAGTGAATATTCGTTCTCTCTTTCTCTCTCTATTTTCACTTGACTTTACTGTCACAATATACATGTATCGAGACGCGCGCGCAATGTTCTCGCAGAGCAGAAAACCGAGAGAAAATCGAGAAATAAAGACACGAAATATACGTGCGGACGTATATACAGACTCGGCATGTCAGTATTTAAACACGAAGAGGTAGAATCGGGGGAGAAACGAATTCGGCCGCCCATTGTGCTCAGGTGTGAGGCGTGTGCGCAATGGCAGGATTCGCAGGGGTTGACCAGGGGATCAGGAGAAAAGGGCCAGAGGGGTGAAACGGGGGTAGATTTGCACACGCGGCACGAGCCGCTCCAACAAAGGGATGGAACAGATTGGTAGCCATTCATTCACTCGTTCGTTCTGTCTTTTTCTTCCGTATTTGACTGGAAGAGCATCGACCATCTCCCGTCTCTCCCTCCCCCTTCTCCCCCTTCATTTCTGAGTCGCGGGGTTTAACTCTCGGGATCACCCTCCTGCGGTACAGGTACAGTCAATCGCGTCACTAATTCTAAGTTTCATTAGGGAGTCTTTGTAATACCGACGATTACGATGAGCGATGAAGTCTCATATTGGGTGCGAGATGACTTTTATCATTTTCGCCTACCGTTTATTTCCCGTTTCCGAAACATTAATTTCATAAGAAACAGTTTTATTTTACAGATATAATGCATATAATTTTTTATCGATTTTATATCGATAATATAAAGCTGAATTTTTTATAATCAATAATTAGTCGTAAACTAAATAAAATAAAACAGAATTTTAATTTGTGAGAGTTATGAAGATATTTGATATATATCAAATATTGAGTATGAGATGATATAGAAAGATTTTAAGATAATTATCGTACTTTATAACATGAAAGCGAGATTAAATTATTGTAAGTAATATTATATCGTCAAATATCTAATATGAAGTCGATCTAATATCTATAAGTAATATATCTATAAATTCAGATTTTCAAATTATAGACTTTGGAAATTATATATCTATCAATGTTCACTTATTTATGTAATATCAAAATTAAATTATATATGTGCATATCTTATTTATAAAACATTTAAAATTGAACTTACGAATGTAGTATCGATCTCTTGATGAAAATATTAAATCTTTTATGAGAAATTTGATAGCGCGACTTTCTTTTTCAGACGATAACATGAAGATGCATCCAGCGAATGTACGAATGCGATTCCTCCAGTTACTACTCAGCCCCAAACGAGCTCGAGATTCAATAACGGCGAACGAGTGAGTACTAAAAGCCTTTTAACGTGACCGACTGTACGTGGGGTACCTTCCTAGTCCAGGGGGATGAAGAACCCCACAACCACCCTCGAGCCACGTCGTGCACCGTGCCAGTGGTTATACGTGCGCAGATTCATATGTACCCCATGTACTCTGAAGATAAAGAGAGAGAGAGAGAGAGAGAGGGAGAGATGGCGAAAGGGATGCTCAGAGGGGTACGTTATGTTCTTTCCGCCTGCGTGCCCCTCTATTCAAGTTATTGCATTACTGGCTTAGCTTTGCTACCCCATAGCTGCCGCCCCCTCATCCCCCTTGAGCGCGGAACAACGCGGCTACCCCATCATCCACATCCAATATCCATCGCGGCTGCATTTCGCAGTGCACACCTTCCCAGAATGCATAACCGCTGAATCCCTTTAAATTCCATCTCTCATACTGCCGACGTAATCTGTATGTGTGGAATTTTTAGAGTTAAAGACCGTCCATTTAGCTAAAGGAATAATTCCAGATATTCTAAATATGAGATACATTTTTGAAAAATTATAAACACAGTAATCATATTGTCTTTTACAGAAATATTTATGTCTACTTCGTACACTTAAATTATATACTAATTAACATTTACTGATATTAAAATTATCCTGAAAATTATGGAATATTTCTTTTAGAAAAAAATATATATAATCCATTTAGCTAAAGGAATAATTCCAGATATTCTAAATGTGACAGATACACTTTTGAAAAATTATAAACACAGTAATCATATTGTCTTTTACAGAAATATTTATGTCTACTTCGTAGACTTAAATTATATACTTAATTAACATTTACTGATATTAAAATTATCCTGAAAATTATGGAATATTTCTTTTAGAAAAAAATATATATAATCCATTTAGCTAAAGGAATAATTCCAGATATTCTAAATGTGACAGATACATTTTTGAAAAATTATAAACACAGTAATCATATTGTCTTTTACAGAAATATTTATGTCTACTTCGTACACTTAAATTATATACTAATTAACATTTACTGATATTAAAATTATCCTGAAAATTATGGAATATTTCTTTTAGAAAAAAATATATATAATCCATTTAGCTAAAGGAATAATTCCAGATATTCTAAATGTGACAGATACACTTTTGAAAAATTATAAACAAAGTAATCATATTGTCTTTTACAGAAATATTTATGTCTACTTCGTAGACTTAAATTATATACTTAATTAACATTTACTGATATTAAAATTATCCTGAAAATTATGGAATATTTCTTTTAGAAAAAATATATATAATCATGTGATGCACTATTTATATTTTTAATAATAAAATATAATTGTTTTCATAGAAATTAGCACATGCATCGATAATAATTACTAAATTGAATATTCGAAACAAGAATATACGTTCGCAAATTACGAAGGCTAAATGTGACTTTGTATTTAAAACAAATTTAAAAAATATAACTTTATTCACGTTTTTATTGCGTCACATTTTGGCATTTGCACAATAATACAATTTCGTGATAGTGTTCGTCTCGTTATCTGGAATATGTCAAACGAATTCGCTCACTGACAGGTACTCTCTGCCACGATAAATCATCGATGTTGATTGGCAGAAGAATTTAACGTGCATTGCAGAAATCACAAAATGTTCTGATTCAGAGAGACTGCGTTAAATTAATTCGATGTAATTATAGAGATTTCGTTAACACAGCAAGCAACGATCTTTCGAAGTATCATAATTATAATACATGCAGTGAACGCAAATCTTTGTAAAATATCTTGTAATTACTGATGCTAACACAACTAAATTTTTTAAAGTGCAATTCAATGATTTAGCAACATGAAAGTAAATTGAAATCATCACATAGCAATTCTTTTTAATAGTATTTCAACATTAATTAAATATTTTTATATAAAAAAATATGAGATAAAAATAAAAAAAAAATGTACTGTTGAAAAACTGTATAACTTGAATTTTTGCTTTTCAAATCTTTATGAAATTAAAAATATTAATCTTCGATAAGGAAGTTGATATAATTTAATACAAAACGTAGAAAATTCAACAACTATTATTTATATGCGTTACTTGCTGTAATAAATTTATCGCGATTGTTTCTCAAATAATGCACCGCCGTTGTAGTCGTTGTAAACGTCACGTGTCAACGAAATCGAAATTTATCGCGATACACGTGCCCGCGATTCGTCACGTATTAACGGAAGATCTATTCCGCGATGCCTGTCGCTCGCGATAAAACACGCCCTATATCCACAATTCGTACGCGTCTCCCGACAAATTTATGGCTATCAGTCCGTGTGTACGTGCGACACTTTTCAATTAAGTTCAAACTGTGTTGCGTCCTTTGTAATTGGCGTTACATAATTCCAGAGTGGTATGTCGATCTTTTAATTTCGCAAAATATTTTCCCTTTTTCCCTATTTCATTAATTCTACGTCTCACGTCATTATAATAAATAATAAGTATTTTAAAAAGTAGTCATATACATAATTATCTTATGATGACTAACATCATTTCTGATATGTATGACTACACTTACATATGCATAGAGATACCCGTTTTGATACGTAGCACATCAGCGTGAGGCAACCTTTTTACCCGAGTGACGCAAAGTTAATCCTATAGTTTACATACGAGAAAGGATACCATTTCTTTCCACGGAGAATGCATCGTGGGAAAGATAGAACGGGGCGGATGTATCGATGACTCACATGCGCGATCTCGTTTTTGCAGAATCGTTTTCCCGGGGGGTGAGGAAGGTGGGGGATGAGATTGGAAGGTTACTACGGGTGCGTAGTGTATTCATTCGTGGTACCTTGTCGAATGCAGTTCACATGCGGAGAGTACCTAGGTACTAGAAACGTAAGCCTCCAGGCTGTCACCCATATGGCGATACATGAGGCATAGAACCCATAGGTAAACTGCTCCGGTTGACCTTCCGTATACTCCCTTTCCCTCTCTCGATTACATTATATTCAATCTGTTCACCTTTTTTTTTTTATACACGAACCTGCATTATTAAACCCATGCTCGATTCGACGAGGTTAATAAAAACTGTACAAGAAAATCCTCAAAAATCTAGAATCTCGCGAGAATAAAAATGAATTTACACTCGAAATTATATTCGTGTTAATTAAAACTCTTATTATGCAGATTTGAAATTGATGGCCAAGTAAAATATCAAATTATAAAATAAAATAATAGTAATAGAGATTAGAATCTTATCGCTTAAAAGAAAAATAAGAACGTTACATCTTTCACATATATATCTCTTGATAATATTTTATAAATAGCTTCTTCTTTTTTTGTCCGGACTTGAAACTTAAATTTTTCTGCTGAAAAAATATATAATCGTTATATCTCTAGTTTCAAGTTTCACATTCGTTCCAATCAACATTGGAATAAACCACACGTGACATTTTTAAAGTAGATAAGCAAGCTTAGAAATAGTTCTCGAAACGTTACCTTTGACAGTAAAAAAATCATATGTGACCGTGATATCTCGCATCGTCGAGTTTATCTCTTTTGTATAGGAGAAAACGTCATCGCGCAAGAATAACGAAGGAAAAAAGAAACGGAAACGGGAAAAACCATAGTATATATAACTCGAGGAAAAAACTTTATAATTTTAAATAAAATTAAAATTATTCTCACATTTCGATAAAAATTGGTGGAATGACTGGCTATTATATATTTTCATCGATAATCTCTCTGTTCTCTCTATCTGTTTTAACATATATTATATTAATATATGATTAGTTACATTAATGTGAAAGTTATTTTGTTCATCTTGAATTGAATACAGTTTAATAAAATCTTTTAATTTTCAATATTAATAAGTAATAATCCATATTAAATCATTACCAAATCATAAATTTGTAGAAGAATAATTCTTAATAAGACAAAGGTGATACATCTCTCTTCAATTTTATTAACATTAAGAATCAGTAAAAAGCTTTTAAGATATATTATATTTTTTCAAATTAAACATCTTAAACACATTTCCCAAATTAATTATGTTTCCAAAGAATGAATTATATATGTGTTGAATTTATATTTTATAGTATATACAAAAAATCTTACCATATTTTGCGTCCGTATAGAATCATATATAATAAGAAATATCATTTCTGTTTTAAAGAAATAATCATTCTAGAAAATATTTCGGATTATGTGACGCATCCTATGTGATATGTAATATACATACAATATATAATAAACATTAATATATAATATATGTACATATATTAAGGAAGAGTACTATCTATGATAGTGTCTTACAGATATTTCTCGTTTATTTGCCAGATAAATTTAGCAATAAGTTATGGCCGCAGACGGCCCAGGTTGTAAGTATTAAATATATTGTACTCCTTTCTTTTTTCTGTGTCTCGGAGTCAAAAGGCAAATATTTGTTACGACCGAGAGTGCGTGCGGATGCACGGCGTTCGGATTTCTATTTGTCTTTCGTGTGTTGTCATATAAGTAGTGCGAGATATTGGCTTTGACTATACCGCTTATTTTCATAGCCACACGCTTAGCCATATAAAATGAGTAATGTATGGCGCGTAATCTAAACCTTTGGCACAGATAAGAGAATGCAGGAAACCTATGTGACCGATCCACGTGTTCCTCCGTTGCGCGATTAGTCACGTGATAAAATTATAACAGTGAATAATAACGATTTCAGATGTACAGTTTTATTGATCGGAGCTTGAGAAGATTTATATTTATTGTTTGGTATGAATTAAATATTATTTATGAAAAACAGAAACTTCAATTTTCTGGTATTCTTCAATCTTTTCAAATAAAATATTATAGTTACAAGAAGTATGCAAAATGAAAAAATATTTCAATTTTTAAAAAAATTATTTTGACAGAAGTTAAAAATGCAGCTTTATTCTTCATTTTAATGTGCGTAAAAATATGTATACGCGTTTAATATTTGTAATTAAATTTTAAAACAATTGGCGATACGATTTTCAATTTCGCTTAATCAAATTTATTATGAATCTTAAAGAATAAAGAATTTAATTTTGCTTATATACTCCAATATTGTTTTTAACATATTTTTTTATTTAAAAATAATATTTAGTAAGATATAATATTGTGCTGCATCTATAATTCAATATCCCAAGAAAAGAGTTAGAGGAAAGCAGACCATAAATTGAAAAATTTTACTTTTATCGTGTGTATATGTATTTCATAGATAATATTTGACTAGTGTGATAATAAAATATAGTGCATAATAAACAATCGTGTGCTGCTGTCGCTCACACGTGAGATAAAAACGCCATAGAAAGACTATAAAAACATTGTCGAAGAAAGAAACTGCGAGAAACAGAAAAGAAGAAGAGGATATGATGATGATGATGCAAGGAGAGAAAGAGAAGAAGAATTGGAGAGGAAGGCGCAATGTGGTGCACACATGGTGCCCAGTTGTCAAGATCTCAGGTTTTTGTCCATTGCTTTTGGTTTTACTTTCTTGGATCCTGCCAGGAGGATTTTCTATATTGACCTGCCGCGTTTTATTTCACACATGTTTACCTATACGAACAAATTATATTAAGTGTCACATTTTAGGTGCACGTATAGTCTGCATAGATGACCGGAACCGAGGGAGACTAAAGGTCACAAAGTATGATGAAATTTGAATCGGTCTTCGAAAAACGAGGATAAAAGTCAGCTCAGGGCACGAATATTCGTCGAATAACCATTCGAAGAATAGCCTTAAAAGAAAAATGGATACCTTTTTCTAATAACAACTCTACAATGAACAGGTAAAAATGAACGATAAACATGAGCCAGCTAAAAAGCATCTGCTTCATTGTTTGTATGAATTTGGTTTATAATCCATTGTCCAGACTCTCTCAACAAAATCCTAATATATACATATAAAAGATGTCCCAGATTTATCGTGAACATTTTTTGATCGAGAGAGAGAAAAAGAAAGGAGAGATCTGAAATCAAACTTTATACAAAATAATTTCGGAGTCATCCTCTTCGTCTTCTCGCTCCCTTTTCTTTCTCCAGTAATTAATGTCATAAATTGAACCATGAGGCATATGATATAGGTATATATACATACCCCAAAATAGTCACGTATCTCACGGAGTGAACGGGTTAAGCTATTTTTTATAAAAAAGAAAAATAAGTGTCTTGTGTCTATTTTACACAATATTGAGCATATTGAGATAACAGTTTCGGACAGATGTACCTTTCCAAATCCAAAGAAACTTTTGGCGTCACGAATCTTTAAATTTAAGTTCCATGAATCATTGATCTTTCTTTGTCGTCGGTGACTCCCACGCGCACGCGACATGTGTTACGATGAGATATCAACCAAGATGAAGAAAGAAGAAACCTGGAACGAGATGGAAAGGCGAAACCGACACAAAGACAACGCGCGTTATCGGAGACAATAACACGATATTCTGTATACACATAAGCACAAAGTACGCATCTGCGACGGAATGTGCTTGAAACTTGAAGGACTTTAAACTATGAAGTATATACATTTTAATCTCTGCGTGTGGCGGGACGATTCATCTCCATGTTGAAACAAGGAAAATTGTCATACCTGCAACTGATTCACGAGGTCATTGTCTCACATATTCCGTGAAAAAAATAAAAGAGAAAAAAAATGGAAAAAATAAAAAACAAGAAAATATACGGTGCTTCGGAATCAGAGATTAACAGCAAGAAAACAGACAATGATGGAGTGAGCGAGGAAGTAACGAAGAGAGATCGAGACCCGGGTTAGAACGGGCTAGAGAAAGGAAAAGAAGTACGCGGTGAAATGCGTACAATCGTTCGTATATAGTCTCTCGGAGCCTCGATTCTACACGGCGAAGATAAAGAAACACAGTTGCGAATCACGCTGCGGTGGCGCCTAATGGGCGGCAACAAAAAGGGACACAGAGTGGCCACCGCGGCACCGACCGGGGGAAATTTCCCTCTGCCGCATGACACTGTGTGCCGACGAAGAGGGAGATGTTTCCCCACTTTATGCCGCACCTACTTCTCCTACCAAGCTCGGTGAGCTTCGAGCGCATTCGGTGATCTCCGCATCGCGTCTGGACCACGACGTGCCGAAGATCAGGAGGATCAGTGCTGTATCGTTCGCGAATATCCCAAGGTAGAAGATGCATACGAGAAAAAGTATGCTAATACAGAGAGAGAATTTTCTCTTAGAACGTATACCCTGAAAATCATGGTATTGGAAGAATTTTATATTTATCGCAATAAAAATATTAATATTCTATCACGAGACGATATCAAATACGTTTGATTAATTTTATTATGTATATATTAACATTTTTTCTCTCACGATTATCATGATTTTCAGAGAAAATTCTCTTCCTGTATACATTTCAATACATAAAAAAAGAAATTGGAAAGGAGGAGGAGAGAGAATATATGTATAGGAAAAATATTGATTCCTCTAAATAATATATTAACAATTATTTATTATTAATCAATAATTGTTGCTGATATTGTTAATCAACATCACAAATCATGCGAAGAGCAGGGTTGCAATCTCTGCTTAATAATTTTGTTGCATAGTGATGTTAGCATTAATTTTAATTATTTTTTAATTTATATACATATATAATGAGAAAAAACGATGTATTATATATTCCTTTTCTTTCTCCCTTCCCAAAACATCAGAATAATACTTGGAAGTCTATAATGTGCTGCGCAAGAAATGCTCAGATTCAATTGCATACCGCGATGTAGTAAATTTAATTAGCTTCAAATTAAGACCGGAGCTAAATAATATTTTAGCTTAGGGAATCATTTCTCTATCATTAATATCTCTCCTTCTCTCTAAACTCTGTTGAAATACATCTGATATATGTCTCACGAGGAAATTTATACATACGATTCTCTCGGTAGAGCGTTATCGATCGCATCCCGCTTAAATCGCGCGTTTAGTCGACCGAGCAATCAGTCGGTGTTATTCATCAAGACGTCTCTCGACGATGACGGGCATCGTTAACAGAAAGGGGAAGATTAACATCGTACCAAGAAATTCAACACCTCGAGAGCAGCGTGATTAAAGACGAGACGAATCGAAGAGAGAGAAAAGGGAAAGAGAGAGAGACAGAAAGAGAAGGAGGAGGTGCTATTGGCTCTAATTGCCTGTACTGACCGAATAGAAGACGATGCATTCCTCTCTTCTCGGCTCGGCTTGCCTCGCTATCACTCTGTATCGCGCGCGATCGCTGCTTTCGCTCGACGCCTCTCGTTTAACATACCGACACGAAAAAATATACGCAAGAAGAAGTGTCATACATTTTCGTTCGGCCGTTGCCTCAGCCGTCGTGCTTGTCTGCGCAGCAACGCGCCTCGTTGATCTTCCGCAGGCCATCTTTGCCCTCGAAGCGATGCCCTCGCGAGTATAGATCGACATATGGGGCCTCAGAATGAGCGTGATTGCGCGATATGTTTGTGTACCGGCGTAAGAAGCAAGATGCGAAGTGAGGGCTGAAAATATGAAAGAATAGTAGACGAAAGTTGACACTATTATAAATGATGCACTGGAAAAAAATATTATTGAACTCGAATAAGTATTTATTTCAATAATGCCAAATGAATCATTTATTTGAAACTAATAATGTTGATTTGACGTGGAAAATATTTATTTGGTTTCAAATAAACGATTTATTAGACAGTTGAAATAAGTATTTATTAATTTCATTAGGTTGTATCTTTCCAGTATTTACAGGAAAAATTTCCGTTCGAAAGAGAATCACCGAGCAACACGAATCTAGAGAAGAAAACTTTAATTTCCTTAAAGAGAGATATATACATACGCGTTATTTTCGGAGTAAAGAGGAAAACGTAATCACTCTCTGATGGATTTCTGACTAACATACAAACTCTGATAATCCTTTGCATATCTCGGCTTGCAGTTAAGGAAAGCCTAAGTAAACATTAGAATGTAGAATATTCCATAAGATATTTAGACGTATTTTTTCAAAGATACATATATTGAAAAATAAATTAGATAAGAAAATGTTTATGATTTTTTTTACAATGACAGAATATCGATAAGCTAAACTCTAAATAAAAATAAATTAGTGTTTGTGTATTATATTGCTCTGACTTATCTGTATTTTCTGCTTTAGTTAAAATACATATATCGGTGGTTCTCTTGATAACAAAAATTTATACATATAATAATAGTGATATTTACTTGTAAATATTTAAAACATATGCGTGTACTTTTCTGAAAATTAATTACTTCTAACTACAATAGACAATTTTAGTATAATGTGCATGGTACTTTAACAATAGCACCCTGAATTGAGTGATTAGTGTGCATATTTTAAATACTTTCAAATGATTAGCAATATACAATAGACAGCAAATCCAAAGTCGGGATATAAGATATCCTAAGACATCTTAAAGATGTATGCCTCGATTTTAGACACGTTTCGACTTTGATGCTGTTTGAAATGTTAATCCTTTGAAAGTTAAGTTACATTTGACACACCCGAGAAATTGGCTTGGAAAAAATTCAAAAAGATTTAAGAAGCTATATTTCGAAACAGATTAACTTGTCATGTCAGGTTTTTGACAAGTCACTCTAAAAGCTCAAAGTTTCAAAGTGTGAGAAAATTAGAATAAAAATATATCGCAGATTAGGTTCTCGGAATTTAAAATTAATTACCATTTTTTTCCTATTTTTACATTCGCGATAAAAATCACACTGAAAAAAATTTGTCAAGTTGACTAAACTTTTCAACTAAATTACTGTTTTGTTAATTGAACATATATTAATATTTAAGTCAAATATATACGTTTCGTAAGATTTACTATGTTACATTAATTTAAATATTTTTCTATGTTCAATTAACAAAATATAATATTTGCAGTTAAAATTTATAATTCAAGTCAACAAATTTTTGTTCAATGCAGTTTAAATATCGTTCCTATTCTTATGTACATTCGCGATAAAAATGAATTTAATGATGAAGAGAAAAGGACCCGGGGAAGAAAGTACGCAAACGGGGACCAATTAATCCGCAATATATCTATCACGCAGGAGAGACGGAGCAGTTCGGCTCCGATTACGATCATTGCCTGTTGTTTAACAATGCCATTCGCGCGCGCGACTAGAGAGAGAGAGAGAGAGAGTCCACTTCTCTCTTTCTCTCGGACATTGTTCCGAAGCGGTCCTCCGTTTTCATTCAGTAATTCGCAGGCAGCTGCACACTAATAATAGTAACGGACAGTGCGTCGCTACCACGCTTCTCGCTGCGTTCGACGTAACAACGCGGAGCAAGCGGACGTGTTCGAGAAGATGAGAGGGAGAGGAGGATCGCGATGCGAGATGAGAGACGTCGAGAGGGAAGCTGAATCGTTACATTGATTCCGATCGCTGAATTTGGAAGAAGCCGTGACTCGGTTGATCAACTACGTCATCGCTTGGACGGGATCGGAGTTTGAACGAACCGGAGTTTGTACGCGTTTATGTAGGGAGGGAAGAAACCTCTTGTTCTGTGGGAATATTTTATGGAAAATATATTTAATCTCTTCGTATCGAAGAAAAAAGATTCTACCTCTTTCAGAATATTATTTCATTATGACAAGATGGAGTTTTGTCGAAAAGATTGAAGGTTTATCTCTTGTACGTTCCATACGTAAATTATAAATCGTATATACGTTAATGGCAATATATAGATAAGGTCTTAATAAGGCACCAGCGACTTCACCTATTGACAACGAGCGATAATGCAATTCACGTTGTTATCATATTTACGCTCGGTTTCATCTGTATAAGACGGATCATTTCTTTATAGAGCAAAATGTGTTTGCATTCCTTTCTCGGAAAGTCTGTAATTCGAGGAAGAACACAATAGTATTATATAAACCGATTCTAGTAATATATATTGTTTGTAGTTAAAAGCTAACACATCGTTATATTTTTGAGACTTGCATTTAGAGCTCGAAATAAATATTTTTTAATATAATGCTAGAGAGAGAGAGATTGTCATCTACGTCGTAAATATCATCTTTAAAATTAGTTTAGATTTCGATAACATTAAATTAATATTAAAAATTAATGTTAAATTAATTTTCATAAATCACATATTAAGTTTAGAGTTTTTAATATGAATTTAATTAATATTATTAAATTAATATCAAAAACTCTAAACTTAATATGATTGATGAAAATTTAAGGAAACAAAATAACAAAAATGACATATAAAATGTAAGATTTTAATTAGAATTTTCGAATAAAATTTACATATGTGATTGTTGTCTGATGTTTATATGAAAAAAGAAATGTCATCGAGAAGCTCATGGCTTAATGGCTACTGCTATTTCGTCGAAATGAAGGAATAAGTAAAAGATTTTATTGAGACAGACGTGCGTTTGACGCACATTGCGAATTATAAAGCATACATAAAGCAATCCCTCCGTGCGGACTTCACTGCGGTGAAAAGTCAAGGGAATTAAATGCTGATAAGCGCTGACGTTATCGTGCGCCACTTCTCACCGCATAATTAACGTTATGCGTTTAACCTCGTTAAACGTGCCATGCGCATCGTATAAATATTTCAGAAAAATCGATCCTGCATTCTCTATAACGCATTTCTACGCAGTGCTAATACCTATATTGCTGCAAACTAGATTGATGAGATTAAAGATTCGATTAATATTTATCTACTATGATTAATTAAATAAAATTAAATGCAAAATAAATGGACTTTGGATTATATGCAAATTGCATATTTGTTACTTTTTGTATATTCTATGCAAATATTAATAATGTAAACAAATTATGTTTTTAATTAATTAACATTATAATTTGTTCACATTATTAATGTTCTCGTAGAATATGCAAAAATTAACAAATATGCAATTTGCATATAATCTAAAGTCTACTAACAAATTCATCGAATCTTTAATAATTATTAAAACACAGTTTTTTTTTTTTTTTTACGTGCCCCGATTTTTTTCTAATTTAATTATTTGCATTTGTACATTTAATTTTCATTCAATTTGTGATATGCACGGTTTTTTTTAGATTTAAGAATTTGAAAAACAGAACTAATATTTATATATTCACGAGCTTTATTCATATCATTTTAAAGAGAAAAGTCCTTTCAATCATTTAGTCTAGAATCTAGAAGAAACATATGCTGGACCCATTCATTATCAATTTTTTGTTTATATAGAGCTATCTTTTGTGTTTTCACCACTATCAAAAAAACTACTCTGATAACTTATTATATTATATAGTAGTAGAAGGCTTCGCAATCATTCTTATCAACTTTAGGTCATATGAAAAAACGTAGGACCACCTTTAAAAAATTACAAGACATATAGTATCGCGTAAGGAAAAATATTTAAATCGTATATATGTAGAAACAACTCGGTTCACGGTGGAACCTTTGATCTCAAAAGGGTTAAAGAAAGCAGCTTCTGTTCAATTCCCGCATTATGATAGCACGCAGGTCAGTCCGTATCAAAGTTCTCTCTCTTTCGGCGCACTATTTTTTCCCAATATGGAGCCGACCAGAAGAAAGAGAGAGAAAATATCGCTTCGTAGGAAGCAACCATACCGGCATGCGCATCCTTTCACTTGTTATTTAGATAAAGAGCGGAGCAACAACGACTGCGTGTCAGCCGAAGCCAAAGATACCGTGGTTTCCGGTTAATGAGCGCATCGCGATAAGAAGCTGCTTTGTCGATAAATCCATGAACGAGCCACTCGGAGCCACCGCTATACCGGAAATTTGCTCGTAAATTTGCTTTCTCTCCAATCTGCGCTCATTACGAGAGATTCGGTATTTCACTGTTTCCATGACGATGTGTTTAGAAAATACTATTAAAAAAAAAACGCAATATGTCAAATATCAAAATAATCACGAAGAAACGAAATCTTACTTATTTGGAGCACACTTTGGAGAAACATATGTAAATTTACTGTCGACGAATAATTTTATTAATATTTTATTTTATATTAGGAGATAATTTTAGTTATTATTTTAGTTATTATATTAATAAGAGAGAGATTTTTGATTTTATTAATTGTCAGTTATATTTATGATATTTAGTAGTTATATATCCTTTATTTATTATATTTTTTATTAGGATTTTAGCTGAATTAAATCGAAGTCCTATAGATTTTATTGAGGGTGAGTCAGAGTTAGTTTCAGGATAATTTTCTCCTAGAATTTATCCTGAAAATCATGGGAATCGTGGGACAATATATATATATTAATCAGAGAAACTCATAAAATTCTTCCAAGCACGATTAACCATGATATTTTCGGAGTAAATTCTAAGAGACAATTCTCTCTGCGTATATTTTATCAAAATCATTTTAATATTTATACAGAATCTAATAGACTATGTTTATATATACATATATATTTATTATAATATGACATATATTCACGATTTCTTTTGGCCGAGGATTTCGAAGTTTCATCTCGTAACGTGCAATTCTTCTACTTATATATCAATATTCTACAGAATTCATATACACAAATTCTGAAGTCGCGTGAAGTCATGTGAATTTTGTAAATTCCACTTCCGCTCGATTATAAAATTCGAAAACGCACGTAATGATCTCAATCGAACTCTCTGTTTTAGGCCTGTCAAACGCGGCGTGTCCAGCCGTGGGCACTCGAACGGAATAAATCTGACGAGGAGCAGGGCGCGCTCGGACTATCGTTACGCTCCTAGCGTTGATCGCGAGACGCGCACGCCGACGTCGGCGACGTTGACGCAGGGGAACGCGACGCGACGCAGGTAGGGGATGTGGCGACGGCACGGCAGACGGATACACGCACGGATCGCTCGAGGATAACATCTCCCTGCCCCAGAGAGAGAGAGAGAGAGAGAGGTGGTACACACCGTAGGTGGAGGATCTCATCGGCCACACTGTAAAAAAAATATGTAAAATTACATGATATATAATGAAAAGGTAAACATTTCTATTATTTATCGTATATGTAATTTTATTCTACTTTATTGATAATTGTTTTTATAACTATATTAGAGGATATGGTATATAATAATTTTTATAGGGTGATTGAGCTGATTCACACAGCTAAAGATTTATTTTAATTATTTTAGTTATTATATTAATAATAGAGAGATTTTTGATTTTATTAATTGTCAATTATATTTATGATATTTAGTATAGTTATATATCCTTTATTTATTATATTTTTTATTAGGATTTTTGTTGAATTAAATCGAAGTCCTATAGATTTTATCGAGGGTGAGTCAGAGTTAGTTTCAGGATTTAATATTGAATATTTTAGAGAAGGTTTTACATTAATTTTTTTATCTGAATATGGAATAATTATTTTTTTTAGGTTAATTAGAATTTATATATTTAGAAATTTATTAAAATATTCAATGATTTTAATTTTTATTTTAATTAATATTTTGTATAGAATAGTCATTTTTATTCGTAGTACTATACTTCCTCGAATACGATAATTTTCCACTTATTATTTATGTAATTTTACATATTTTTTTTATACAGCGCACGAGGGTTAAGAGCGTCAGAAGAGGGAGAAGGAGAGAGAGAGAGAGAGAGAGACAGAGAGATTCCAGCGTGTCCATCGTCGTACATCGGACCAGAAGGGGGAGAGGAGACTGATCTCGATATCGAGAGAAGAGGAGGTTCGGACTCGACGTGGTGGGAAAACGGAGTGCGCTCGCGCGCACTCTCTCTCTCTCTCCGCCGACAGAGATGAAGCGATGGGGGCGGTGGCTCCGACTACTCTGGCTACACGGCCGCCATCACCATCCGTCCCATCCTATAGTAAACTCCAAAGCAGTCCCCGATCTGTCTCCGTGTGTGTTAGTTAGGGAATCGTGTTTTACCGGTGCTTCTGGCTTCTCTACTCGGCGCGAGGCTGCTAGTAACGCACCGAATCGTTTTCTGCCTTGTTACCTGCCTGTGCACTCATCGCACTATCCTCTTTGCTATGTCTTGACACACCGCCGTTCCTCCGCATCTTTCTCTCTCTCTCTCTCTTTCTTTCTGTCTCTTTCTTTCTTTCTCTCCTGTTCCCAGCCTCCACCGTGTAGAATATCTCTCCGCCTTCGTGTGTCTCCTTTTCTCGGTCTCTCATTGTCCGTCTTTTGTCGTATCGAGGAGTTCGGGAGTGCTCCCTTTTTCTCTTCATCGGGAAGATAAAGGTGACGAAGGAGGAGGAGATGAAGAAGGTGAAGAAAGAAGAAGAGTAAGAAAAAGGAGCGTACACTTTTTTGTGCGCGATATTTCCGTAAAGATACCCATCGTGCACATCGAGCTGCCTCTCCCTTTTCTTTCTCTCTCTCTCTCTCTCTCTCCCTCCCTCTCTTTTCGGCGTTTCCACGCGTCCGCCCGAGAATACGCGGGAGTGCAATGATTATTTACAAAGCGTAGTTGGCCGCGATCGTCGCGTTTCAACACCGTCCCGACAACGATCGCAATCACGAGGAGAGGAAGTCGGAGCAAGTACCCACGAATAACTGACGTTTCTTCATCTCTTCGTGGATCACGAAGCTGGAACTGGCTCTTTCCCCGTACAAAACCCACATCTCTCGATCATCATCATCATCATCATCATCTTCATCATCAGTCGTCGTCGAACAAGAAGAGGAACGGACGCCCTTCTGGAATTTTGTTGGATTCCGTCCCGTCAGGATCTCCCAGCGCGAAGCTTTTCTTACAAGAGCCAAGTGCAAGCTCCGAGATAGTGACAACCAAACCTACGGGTCGCACGTGTCTTCAAATGTCCGGTGTCGGTCGCACATCGTCGCCTGGTAGTGCGTCGTTCTTCGTCTCGGTCCGTGTTTCGAGCCGCGACAGAAGTGGCGAAGGGAGGCTGGATGACCAAATAATAGAAGAAAGGAAGAGGAGTGATTAAAACGGTGGAGCTGCGCGCCTCCGCGACCAAGTTGAGTTATCGCGCGGGCAAGTTGAAAGGGAAGAGACGCGCGAGAAAGAGAGAGAGAGAAGAGAAGCTGCAGCGATGATGATGATGCGCCGCTGTGCCTTAGAACGCCGATGGACAACGAACTCGTCGTCGTGAGGCGAGGATCGAGCTGACGTGTCACGCCGGAGGACGGAACCTGGCCGCGACGTCGACGAGCCGAAGCCGGAACTGGAGGAGGAGGAGGAAGAAGAGGAAGAAAAGCCGCCGGACGTAACCCCCGAGAGGCACCGGCTCGCACGAATATGAGCATGACTCTCGTCCGAAATTCGTACAAGGGTGAGTCCCTACTTTTCCCCCTCGATAGATTGCTATATTGTTATTTTTCTTCATTACTTAATTTAATAGAATATTAAATATATGTACAAAACGTCTTAATTTAGACAAATTTATATACTTTACATATGTAATATTACATATTTTCTTCAACATATTGCTATTTTTTTTTTAATAACGATACATTTTTAGTTATTCAACTTGATCAATTTAAAATCATAATATTAAAGACATTTAAAAAATAATTTTTCTTATTTTATATAAATTTACATATGTACTTTACATATTTAATATTACATATATTTTCTTCAACGTGTTGCTATTTTTTAATAACGATATATTTTTAGTTATTCAACTTGATCAATTTAAAATCATAATATTAAAGACATTTAAAAAATAATGTTTCTTAGTTTATATAAATTTACATACTTTACATATTTAATATTACATATATTTTTTTCAACGTGTTGCTATTTTTTAATAACGATACATTTTTAGTTATTCAACTTGATCAATTTAAAATCATAATATTAAAGACATTTAAAAAATAATGTTTCTTAGTTTATATAAATTTACATACTTTACATATTTAATATTACATATATTTTTTTCAACGTGTTGCTATTTTTTAATAACGATACATTTTTAGTTATTCAACTTGATCAATTTAAAATCATAATATTAAAGACATTTAAAAAATAATGTTTCTTAGTTTATATAAATTTACATACTTTACATATTTAATATTACATATATTTTCTTCAACATGTTGCTATTTTTTAATAACGATACATTTTTAGTTATTCAACTTGATCAATTTAAAATCATAATATTAAATATACTTGAAAAATAATTTTTCTTAATTTATATTAATTTACATATTTTCTCCTTTAATATATTTTGCTATGAGCAACAATAAGTTTTTAATTAGGTATTAAATTTATTAAATTTAATTATAATACAATAATATGCGCAAATACACATCAATTATGACGAATTATTGCACTCATCCAGAATTATTGCAAGTTGAAACAATTAGGAAAATGATAAATCAGCTAAATTTCTTTGAAATTTAGTCATTAAAAAATACAGAGAACTAAAACTAGAATATCAATATTTTTTACTCAATTGATTATCGGATATGATAAATACACTGAAAAAAAATTGGTTAACTTGACTAATAAACCTTTCAGCTAAATTACTATTTTGTTAATTGAACATATATTAGTATTTAAGACAAATACATTTTGTTTAATAGTTTTAATATGTTATATTTAATTTAAATATTCTTATGTGTGTGTTCAATTAACAAAATAGTAATTTAGTTGAACGGTTAAGTCAAATTAACAAATTTTTTTCAGTGTATGTATATCAAAATATACTGAGCATGTACATGATTTTCTTTTATCTAATTAGACAAAAATAGCTGACTGAGCATGATGACTATTCAGTCTTAGGGAGAGAAAATCTAGATATACGTACATATATGTATACATATATTAGATGTTTACTAAACATGTAAACGAGCTACATGAATTTTTTAACTAAATTTTTGTTAACAAAGTGTCAAAAAAATATTAATTGTATAGTAAGCGAATGACATTTTAATTTTTAATATTACTTATTAGTAATCATATCTTGAATCTCGAAGTTTATGTGAAATTAAATGAGGAACGTGAGAAATTTTAATTTGCAGTTCCAAAGTTTAACTTGGAGAAAAAGTTGGTAAATTTTAATTGGAGTATTCATAGCTTAAAAAATGGATTTAACAAGCGTGACCTATCCTGTACATATTAACGATGTAACGTTAAACTTGCATTATATGTATATATACATTTCATAATTTCATCAATCAGTCTGAAATGAATCAGAAAGTTCGTAAGTTAAATTGAACGCGCAACGAGTTGAGACACTCTGTGCAAGAGAAATTTGACTTATTTTTGCGTAGGCGGAGGACGCGAAAGATCGTAGATGACTTCGTCATCTGGTTTTCGACTCGATGCGAGTCTCGCGAAAATTCGCAGAACGCGTGCGGCTGCACGTGCGCGACCTATATCGGCTGCGTGATATAAGGCGGCGTTTAATGGACGGGACAGCATCTGCGATTGACTCCACTGTCAACTGTCCACCGTCTAGCGTTTCGTGAAAATCAATACGGACGCAACATTATCCCCGGATTTTGTCCTCCTACGGAAAAATTCCCCCGTCTTTATACCTTTCGTATTATTTATATCGTCCCTGTTTTTCTATTCATTCGAATTTCGCGCAAAGGTTACAAGTACAAGAATTACTAAATTATGTAGAAATGAGTTATTTCTTCCTAATATTTAACGTAGATTAAACCAATTAAAATTATCTGTGGAAAATAATTAAATTATTAAATAAAATTAAATTGTCAGTGTAAAAATATATATTGAGAAAATGACTCGAGACACTTTATTAGATTTTGGTACAAACAATTTTGTTACAATTGGATTTTTTGTTTTTGCGGATCGAGTATTTAATTATCACACATTAAATGAATTAAGATCAGAATAAAATTTTATTTTACTATATATACGTATAACGTATAAAATTTTTCCAGTTTTCGATCTTATAACTCATGTTTGTGCATAATTTATATTTGCATAATATCGTCCAATTTATTGGCTTTATTCATTTTGCCTTGTACACATGCAGTCATAGGTATATATGTATGTGTATATATATACATGAAAGGCGCAAGATCCACCTTGGCCGATTTATTCGTTAATGAATCTTACCATTCTCGTCACCATACGTCACGTCAGTTTATCTGGACCTTGGTCGTCGGCTCATCGCGTTGTTCGCCATTCGCAAACGCGCGATTAGTCGCATATCACTTTAGTGGATTACATGAAAGAAAATACTTTTTCTTATTGCACGATTACTATAGATTAGTGCGATTGATATGTTTCACACGATATACATACGCGGATAAATGAGTATTAATTTTTTAGATAATTAAAAGAATTATGTCTGTACATTATCAAGGAAAAAAACTTTCACGAAATAAAGATTACATTTGTAATTCTTATTTACATTGAATGTAATCTTTAATTACGCTTTGATGAAATTATCGGAATCTTCAAAGTTCAATGTGTTGACTTTGCTCTAAATAAACAATCTTTAATCTCACTTGTAAATATACTGCGACAGCAAAATTTCAGTGCATCTTTTTCGTTAAAAAAATATTTAAAAGCAAATAAGAATTTGTTTGATTTTTTTTTAATTAAAAGAAAAACGAAAAGAAGGGTCTTGCAAAAAAAAAATCTTTTCTTTGAAGGAATAGCTCTATAATCTTTGCAATCTTATTTAATTTCCACCTTTAGTGATAACAAAATTATGGAATATTATGAAATGATTTATTTTTTGAAACAATTACTTTTTATTCCATAAAAAAATTCTCTTTTCCAATAGATTTTTTTTTCGTGCAAAGGTGTAAAAAAAGATTTTTTAAGAAATATGTTACAATTATCTTCCACAATAAATTTCCAATATTATGACAGAGAGAGAGATTTTATAATACTATAATATACATATAATACTTTAAAAAAAAAACATGTGATTTATCTAAAAAGATATTAGTAAAGGAAAAAATATATAAATTATACGTTTAGAATTTAGAGGAAGATTATCCCGATGAGAGGATTAGAATTCTACACAAAGAGAATTTTCTTTTAGAATTTACCCTGAAAATCACATGATTGTGAAAAATACGAATATCTACCACATTTACAACAAATATATGTTTGCTTGATTTTACTATGTACATAGTAAAATTTACTACATATTAATATTTTTTATTGCGATATTAATCAGAGAAATTCTTAACAAAATTCTTCCAATATACCATACTATATTGTCCCACGATTACTATGATTTTCGGAGTAAATTTTAAGAGAGAAAATTCTCTCCGTGTACCTTTGTGAATAAAAATACAGAAAAAGGTAGAGGAAGACATTTCCTATAGACGATTCGGAAACACGTATTAATATTTTTTATTGTGATGAATATTAACCAGAGAAACTTTTAACAAAATTCTTCCAATATACCATATATTGTCCCACGATTACTATGATTTTCGGAGTAAATTTTAAGAGAGAAAATTCTCTCCGTGTACCTTTGTGAATAAAAATACAGAAAAAGGTAGAGGGAGACATTTCCTACAGACGATTCGGAAACGTCGATCTCGTGTAAGAACTCGTCGAAGCACGTAACTTGAAACTCGCGGAAAGTCAAAAATCAACTCGGCGTGTTTCTCGCGCAGTAAACGCCAGTGGAGAAACACACGTGTGATATACCACGGATGTGTGACCGGCGATTACACATCGAGTCAGGTAACAACGAAGTCGTGCCCTGTACGAAAATATTTAACTATTCCTAATATTGGCGCTCGAATACGCGCCGGCTTTTATTTTCGTCTCTAAGGCTACAATCGCCAAACAAAAGTTACGCGTGCATAGAAAAGCGCCGTTGTTTCTAGTTTGTGCCCAACGCAGCTGAGTTTAAACAGTTTTCTATGCATAGATCGTCTATATAAAAAATTCGTTAGACAAACAAAGTTCTTATCTGGATATATAAGAATTTTCAGAGATTTATTAAAAAGAAAAATTAATAGAAGTTCCTTCTTTGCATAAATAAATGATATAAAGAGGCAAAAACTAGAAAAATAACGCAAAACTAAATTTTTATAAAACTAGATACAATAAAAAATATATATTACATTTAAAAACAAAGTATTTGCTTTAGTTTGAATATAATATATTAAAACTTTGAACTCTCTAAAACATTACAAATTACAGAATTTAATTTTTGATAATATAGAGGTGTTTCATACTTTTTTCTATATTTATATATGAAAACAAAAAATATATGGAAGAAAATTAAACTTCAAATTGATTGCGAAGAAACGACGAGTCAGAAAAAAATTGTTCACGTTTTGTGAAATCAACATGGATTTTTTTTACGTTACTTTATTGATGCATTAAAAAAAGTTTCGAATTCAATATTGTTTATATATGTAGCATGTGTGCATATATATGCACAAAAGTACATTGTTCTCGCAAAAAGGTTCACCATATTTTTTAGAGTGGAACTAATATAGCCTAAGGTTATATTATCTGTGAACAATCTCTTGTATCCTTTTTGAGCATATGGTATACGTTCTTTAAAACATATTGTCATCATTTGTTATCGCGATTCAACTTTTTTTTTTAATAATTTTTGTAGTCTGCTGCAATAAGTTATTTAGTTAAAAAAAAAAATGATAGAAACCTCTATATTTAACTTTATAAGTAAACGCAGAAATGATCAGTATTTCTCAACATTGTAATAAGCATTCGTCTTTTAATTTTGGATGTAGTTTCCAGTATGAATCTGAGACGAATTCTTATATGAGATAAAATGATTCACGCGACTTCAAATAGATAAAGTCCAGTTCAATATTATCTTTGAGCAGTTTAATTGGGAAAAAAACTCAAATATTTTTCTCGCAGACAACGATTCTTAAACGAATGTGTTTTTTTGTACGCGATTATCAAATAGTTTAACTATTTCACCTATTTACGTAATGCGTATCTTGTTTTGTACCGCATACATCCGATCTGTTTGTGTACTTATTAACGTTCGTTATCGAACATTACAAAATATAATGCGTTATGAATATTCATAATGCACATTAGGTAATTAATGTGTTGAAGTATTATATCAATAATTTCCGAATTATTAAGCTATTGGAAAAGAGAAGGTTTTTTTTCATAAAATAAGACCCAGAGATAGAGGAAGCAAATAAACGATGTTTTTTTCACAGAGAGAATTCTGAGATATACCATTTGTTTGATTTATTTTACTATATACATATTATATTATTTATTGTGGTAAATCTTTATTTTACTATATACACACATATTATATATTATTTATTGTGGTAAATATTAATCAGAGAAACTCTTATAAAATTCTTTCAATACCATATCGCCCCACGGTTCCATGATTTTCAGGGTAAATTCTAAGAAAAAATCCCGCGTGGTTAATTTTGAATTGACACATTAGAAATGTGTAACGATGTCATATATATATATATATATATATATATATATATATAATATTTAAATATATTATAATACTTAAATATTTTTTATTGTGATAAATATTAATCAGAGAAACTCATAAAATTCTCTTTCAATACGATATTATCCCATATGCGGTTACCATAATTTTCAGGGTGAATTCTAAAAGAAAAAATTAATATGAATTAACGTCAGAAATATGCCGACAGAATTCTTATCTAAAGCTTCGTTATAAAAACATACAACATTACAAATGAAAAAAAAAGTCACGGGTACTTAGACTTAGATATCTTCCTCGGCATCTTCGCCAAGAATAAAAATGAATTTTCAGCTTCGGTCAGTCATATCAGACTCGAACGAAAATGAGAGACCGGCGCGAGGGATTCCCCCGTAAATTTACACCGCAACCGCATAAACATGGTTTCCTTTCGTAGATCCGCCATCTTTGCCTTCTCCACTCTTTCATTGATGTTGCGATAGTGCCGGATCGTTCGGGCACGTTTTATTTGATTTCCTCCGCTTCTCCGCGCACACAGGACCGGTCTGTACGTCGCGTCGCGCGGTTGCTCAATAATTTTGATTGGTAGGACAGCGCGGATTACCGCGCCGCGTCGCTTCGCTCCCGCTCGTTTATGGGAGCGCGTCGAAGTGGTTTTAACGTTCTGGAAGATGGCGGCCGCCCGCGCCCTATCAAGCTCAATGACCTCTCCGAGAAATCGTTTACTTCGCACCGTAGCAGCGACGCACACGCGACCCAGGGATCTCTCGTCCGTCCGTATCTTCGGCGCCGCGCCGTGCGAACGCGCCTTTACGACTTAATCCCCGTTGTCGGATGACGTAAGCGCCCGCCTATCTTCCTCGGGCTCTTTAAGTAAGACCCTGCCTACCGATCGCTTTTTTTTTTGGTTTTTCATCGGTGAAGGTATGGACAGCCGTCAGCAATTTACCGGTTCCGAAACATTTGTCGGGATAAATTAGGATTATTTTATAGAAATTTGAATGAATTATTCTGATTACAATTTAGATATTTATTTACACGCGAATCGCGCTCGAACAAGAATAACTGCACGTATAAGTATAATTAAGTGTGAGAATTGTTAGCCAGACAATATACGGTAATTATACGTACAAATGAGATGTCTATAAAACAAATGATTAAAGTAATATCTAAAAATATATATGTTCATTGCGGTTAATATATAGTTCTAATGATGTCATATATATATATATATGTATGTATCTCACGTGTTGGAGTTGGAATGCGCATTTAAACGAGTAACTGGAAGCTTACGCGGAATCGATGGCGCCGAACCATAAATGTATTATTAGTGTTAATATAAAAAAGACCGGAAATTGCGGCTTTCCATGATGGCACGAGACAAACGCGCAAGAAAATACTTCGATATGCATACCGATTGTGCGAGTAATTGCGATGTAAACGACCGCATTATTCACGAGAATCGTATGATTGGTAAGCGATAATTCGCGATTTATTCCGCGATGCTACTATACATTTATTTCAATATACGTAGACAGAAAGAGAAAAAAAAGGGAGGGGAGAGAGAAATAATTAAAAATTAGTAAACTTAGAAACTTATTTAAATGATAAAATTGTAAAAAAGTTTTTATTTCAATCAAAATTGATGAGGATGTTTTTTAGATACTATATATCTTTTTTCAGATATTTTTATAAAACAGATTTATTCTGCTAAATCATTAATGATTTTCTCAATATTTGATAACGTAACTTGATAAATTTTTACAAAGGATGATTTAAGAGCCGTTTGTTTCTGATATGAAATTTTATCGTTACATTTTATCTTTAGTCGTTTCTGCGCGAAAATTCAGAGACTTCCGCGAGAATCGCGTGTCGCGAACTACCCACTCTCAAAGAACAATTGATACTGTCGTCTGCAAAGATAATCCCAGGAAATGTCTTCTTGCAAATTCATCCACGAATAGATCCGCGCGTGCCTTTGCGAAACTTTATAAAATTAGGTCACGCGTCACTTCGATAAGGGAAAAAGTATGCTATCAATCAAGATTATACATGACAGTGATACATATATTTTAGTGAAAAAATAACTAATAACAATCATCTAGAAGATTTTATAATGTTTCTTGTATATAAAAAATTATGTGGTATAATTAAAATATAGAAATTGATAAATATATTAAAAGATTCGATGTTTGACTTTATCAAAATTTATAAGATTTTATATTCAATTATTGTGAAAATCTTGAGTAATCGATACACCTAATGCTAATTAAATTATTAAAAAAATAATACATATATATATATATTTCTTCTTTTTCTCCAATTATTCTAATGAGCTCCAAGTAATGAAGGAGATACACAATTTCAACAAAGAGATATATAAATATACATACATCGTCGAAAATGTGGGATACAATTTGATTAAAGCTCCCGTACATTTCATCTCTCCTATCGAAATCTTATTCAGCATTAATTCAGACGAGTGATATTTTGACGTCGTTCTCGATGCCGCGTCGCGACGCGAAGTACAAGGTGGCTTTAATTAATCGTCCTTTTTCGTCACGCAATTCAAGCACGCACGCCCAGCAGAAGCGGCATCGTGTCGCCGTAAGTGCTCTCTCGGCGCGCTATCCGAGATTGCACGGTATTGCTCGCAATTTGCTATACTCGGTTTCCACATTCCACTGACGTCATTTGTACGCGCGTCTCTTTTCCGCGAGATGAGTCGCGGAGAAGCTGCGTCTTCGCTCGCTCGCGACGGAGTTAACCCCTGCCCTGTTCAGGAGAAGCGCGAAGATGGCGAAATTGCATCGAATATTACGTCACGCGGTTCGAGAAAGTGTTTATTTTATGAGCATCGAAAAGCTTTCGCAATGTCGTATACTTTTTTTACTCTCGAAGTTTGATTCGAAACTTCGAGTGCTTTATATATAGAATTCTTTCATTTTTATCTTCAATTTTTATAGTGGGACCATTTTTTCTTTCTTTTTTTTTTATGCAAATGTGTGTTTTACGTTTTACGTCATTTAATTCATTTATTTACTCTGCACGGAGAGAATTCTCTCTCAGGATTTACTCTGATAATCATGACAATCGTGGGACAATATATATATAATATAAAATTAATATAGCTACAGTATACAGCCGCAATAAGATATAAAATATGTTCGATTAATTTTCCTATGCACATATTAATATTTTTTTCATGATAAATATTAATCAGAGAAACTCATAAAATTCTTCCAATACCATATTGTCCCACGATTACCATGATTTTCGGAGTAAAGAATTTCTAAGAGAAAAAAATAATCGTATTCGAAAATGAAACACCTTATCGCAAAAGCTCTCTACGTGTAAAAGACAATTTGTATTATTTTGATATAAGAAAAGGTACATGGATGCATCGTAAAATAATTGTTTGGAAACGCTCGATGTAGCGTCACAGAGTTTCGTCTCGCAATAAAAAATGTTACAGCGCGTAAGCGACATAGTAGCTCCACAACGATGGCGAGCTTCGTGGATCGCGTACATAGGAAGGCAAGAAAGGTCACGGCTCTGACCCCTTTCGACGTCTTATCGGCCTCACGGCGAGCAAAGTTCGTCTTCGTGGAAGACGCGAGCGGGCAGACGTGATCCGGAGAGATGCAGCCGACTTCCCGTTCGCCTCGTGGCTTGATTAATATGCTTCAAAATATGCCCGGTTTATTTTAAAATTCAAACCTTTTCAATATGCAAACGAGAATATTTCTTCGCTTACTTATTTGTTGAATATTAATGGACATTTTAATTTTCGCGACACTCTAATCTCAACTTATTGATGTGATCAAATGAAAATAAAATATTCAATGGGGGAAAAATACCAGAAAAGTCGGTAATTGATAAATAAAAATAAATAAAACGAAAAAGCTCTAATATATTAAATATAAAAAAAAATTCAAATAGGAAGTGGGCTAATTGTATAAGAGTGTAGAAATGAGTAGCGCAACTAATAAATTATGTAGACTTTAATTATAATGAATGTTTCGGTTCTTGTTTCGGATCATCCTCCGCAAGCCAAGTGACAAAAAAAACAAATTCATTTATCTTGACCTTCAGTTCTATTGTCATCAGCTTTCGTCTTTGGTAAGCCTCCTATCGGTTCCAGCCGTTAAGAGATGAAAAGACTAACTTATTTGTCATTATATTGTATTGAACATCGGTGACACCATGACGTATGCGTTTATTGAACCTTGTTCTTCGTCTCATTTGTAATCGCTTGAGTTCTATTATCGCATTATCTTTACTATTGTTTTTGTCTAAAAAATTATATATATATCTGCATCAGCTTTTAAACAATAATGTTCGATTCTCGGATTAGATTTTCATCTTTTAATGATTGAAACCGATAGGAGATTTACCACGAAAGCTGATGACGATGGGAACTGCAGGTCAAGACAAATGGATTTGTTTTTTTGTCAGCTGTATTGTTGAAGATGCTCTGAACAAGAGAGACTCGTTCATTATTATTTAAAAAAGATTCTATGATTTTTATATAGTAGCGCCTACTTTCTGCATTTCTTGTTAGCCCACTTCCCAATTGAATTTTTATATGTAATAGAGTAAAGCCTTTCGTTTTATTTATTTGCAATTAATTAAAACATAAATGAGCGAAAAAAAGAATAATAACATCGTATCCTCACATATTTTAGGGTATATACATATATAAATAAATCTCAAAAAATATATAATTATTAGAATATATATCTTTAATTTTATTAATAAAATTATCAATTGAATTTAGGCTCGTGTTATAAAACAATAATATTCATTTGAAGGCCTTAACGAACAAGAAATATAAAACAACTTTGTTACAAAGCTGTAATTCGCGATATTAATTGTAACAGCTTTATAACGACAAAGTTGTTTTATATTTCTTGCTCGTTAAGGCCCTCAAATAAATCTTATTATTCAATTTGATTATTTGTTGTATCCTAATTTTTAATTGAAAAACATGGAATAATTCTGCCCATACGATAACTTAGGATAGGGAAGGATTACGCTCGTAGCTCATGTTACTCCATGTCGTTTCCGGCTTCGCAAAGTTATCACGTAGCAGCATATTAATTAAAACAGGACGCGAACTTGCACACATCGATTCATTACGATGTTTTCGTACAGCGACCCATACGTATATCTACCTATCTGCGCGAGATTAATATGCGGTGTCTGGCGCGAGATTCACATCGCGCACGATTGCAAGCATAGTTACGAGATATTCTGCGCATTTCCAGACGTTTCCATAGGGGATCTTACATGCCTACCCTTCTGACATATTCGGATATATCCGGACGTCATCTTTGCTAGAATATGTATAAAACGATATAGGATAAGCTATGCGATGTAAAAGAAACGTTTCAATAAATTTGTTATCGATAAACTGACTGATCTATTCGCTAAAGAATGTCTGAAAATTTATTCAACTATGTATGTATGACAAATCTAGGAGATTAAACTTTATCATCCTGTTTTTAAAATTATTTGTCAAAATCAATTTCGAAATACGTAATACTGATTTTCGCATAGTTTGAATATAAATTGCTTATAAAATTCAAAGATTTGATTGATTTTAATCTCGTAATTATTTATTTTCTATTTTTTTAAATTAAAAGAATACCCAGAGAGACTTTTCTCTTAGAATTTACCTTGAAAATCATGGCAATCGTGGGACAATATGGTATTCGAAGAATTTTATAAGAACTTTTCTCTTTGATTAATATTTACCACAATAAGATATAAAATATGTTTGATTAATTTTACTATGTACATATTTATTTATTACCATCCCAGATAGCACAAGGTACTCGAAAAGAATTCATTTGTATGTCACCAATTTTGAGTTCTTTTTCAAATACATATATAGAATTCATATCAATAAAATGAACTCAAAAAATTGGTGACATACAAATGAACTCTTTTCGAATACCTTGTGCAATCTGGGATGATTTTCAGGAAAAATCTAAAAGAAAAGAGGCAAATATAAAAAAAAAAAAAAATAAATTACCTATAAATACATACCGAGTATCGTTGCGATCAATCGTGTCGCGCACGCACGACGTTTGAAAGAGGCATAGAATTAATTACGAATTAAACAATTATAAATTAGTGTTCTCGCGATCGAATTGAACGCTGGACATGGCTGCCAAGTGGTTAAATGCATCGCGATCGGTGCGACGCGACGTGTCGATGTCGGCATCGGATTAGGGCGAGTGTGTGCGATTATCGGTGGGAAATTGTACGTCGGGGGCATTTAAATCCGGTCTCGTTGACAATGGACGCACCCGAAAAGTTAGCCGGGCTCCAGCGGCACCGACATGTGCCACTTTTTCTCTCGCGTTCCATACAGATCGGTTCTATGTGCGAACGCGCACCCCCTGTGTCCGCTTTTCTACCCCTTCCTGCATAACACACCTACATATACGGGAATCCCGAACAATGCTTCTCTCCCGACGACGACGACGATCTCTTTTCACCCCACTATGCATCATGTGCCGCGCACAATGGCAGAGTAGAAGCAACGAGTTAGCTGCGGGTACAGCGAGAGACGAAAATTCAATCTTCCCACATTGACGTCGCCTAATTTATCCGATCACTTTTTTAACGCGCGATTTTAATGATTCATTAATAATAATCTCAAAGCTGATCTAATTTCAGGGGATTCGAATTTCCATGCTATACGCGGAGAGAATTTTCTTTTAGAATTTATCCTGAAAATTATGAAGAATTTTATGAGTTTCTGATTAATGTTTACCACAAGAAAAATATTAATATGTACATAGGAAAATTAATCGAACACATTTTGTATATATTATTGTAATAGGTATATTAATAGTTTTTATTGTGATAAATATTAATGAGAGAAACTCTGATAAAAGTCTTCCAATATCATATTGCCTCATGATTACCACGATGTAAATTCTAAGAATAAATTCTTTCTGTGTTAGAGTCTGATTAAAATACAAACAGTTGGAATAATATTAATGTACAATTTTTTGTAGATACATGTAACACATAAGGAACAATATTCTACATATTTTGCTGAACTTATCATTTGCAGTACCTGTATTGTCAATAATATTAGTAATGTTTAATTGGAAAATTTAATATATACATATACATATGTCTGGATTAAATCGCTCGACTAAATATTATTTTGTTAATGGAAACATATAGAAATATTTAAATTAAATATAATATATTCAATCTAACGAAAGGTATAATACTAATATGTTCAATTAACAAAATAGTAATTTAGTCAAGTTAACCATTTTTTTCAATGTATGTATTTTAAAATGTGTATATGCTTTAAAAGACTTAATAAATTATAAATAAAATAGAGTTTTAAAAGATTCTGTAAGTTATATAAATCAAATGGAAAGATATAGATTGATAAAAATATCTACACATATGAAAGATATAAAGTAAATCACATTATATACACATACATATATTTCGCATATATATATATATATATATATATATATATATATAAATTTGTTTAATGAAATATATAGAACCTTACTTTCCAGTGATATCCGAAACGAACAATAAAAGATACTTGTTAAAATTCCATTCTTCAAATTAAACCTCTCCGACTGACCTATCTTTAAATCCGAGACACTTATACCATATATATTATTCATGAAAAAATTCTCTGTGATATGATTCAACCGTATTACATAGGTATTTCTTTTCTCGATCATGTACTTTCTTCGGAACGATGCATCATCATTGCTCGATCATCGAAGTGGGCGTCGGTGGATGCATGTGCATTGCGGTGCTTGCGGATGCACTCGTATATACTTAATAGCGACGCCGCGAAACATTTGGCAGCGCTCACGGATATTTTCTTCCCGCGTTCTCTGGCGTTACGCCCTATCTATGTGGTTCGATTGTGTCTATCGCGCACGCGTCTCTCTTTTCTTCTCTTTGCTTTTTTATTCTTTCGGGGGCAGAGACGTATTAGAGATGCGTTTCTGTACGCGTCGCGTACACGTGCGCCACGCCGGGGATTATGCGACTGATGCGATGACCGAGCATGCATATTGGTAATTGACGAAGGTATAGTCGAGATTAGCTCCGCAACGCATCGCACGTGTAAACCGATACCCGCTGCCAGATACGCGTTGTTGATTGATCGCGGCCAATCTTGCACGTGCGGTCCAACTCGGAGAATCTCGGATACGAGAGACTTCATACTGTCTCGCCTCGAGTGTACAGCTTCCCATCGCAGCTCAAATATTAATAATATCTTGTATTCTGCCAGAGAAATGTGATATGTCGTTTCTACGAATGCCTTTTTAATTGATCGTTATTCAAATTATTATTAGCTGATTAATTATTAATTATTTGAAATTATTAATTAATAACTGGATTAGGTATTATAATTGTTGGAGATTTAATTTAGATACATAATACATTACATATTTAATAAAATGAATTTAAAAAAAAAAAAAGAATTAGTTGCATCTTTTTAATAGTTTTGGATACTTGATTATGTTGGACATTTGATTGTTCAATAGACGTGTAATTGAGCATTATAATAATAAAGACAGAAATAATATAAACTCTTAAAATTAAAAGACATAAACTTATTACATATACATTTATGTTCAGAACGAACAAAAGATTGTTCGATATTAAATAAATTTAATTTTCGAGATTGTAGATATATGAAAAAAAATTGCATTTTATATGAGAATAGATTAGAGAATTATTTGTATATCTATCTGTAGTATTAAAATCCAAACTTAGTATAATTATTATCTGTTGTTTCGATCTTTATTTAAAACTGTGAGTGAAAAATGCTTTTAAGTATAGCAATATAGCTCTCATTAGCGATACTCGTGAATACAAATTGAATAAATTACATTTTTATCTGGTGTAATTAAATTAATGAGATTAAAATATAAGATCAGTTTTTGATGTTATACGGAAAATACACTTTATCAAATATTTCATGACCGTTTTTCTCGTACGAGTAAACAGAGAGTAATGAAGATTATTCTATGTTTATTATTACAGCATCTTGTGTTTATAACATCTATATTCAAATTTAACGAAATTATGTCGGTTTTTATCTTTATTATATTATGAAACTCGCGTTATCAAAAATGTTTGCCGCATCAATACGAGTTCAGAGTGCAATATAATATATAACAATGTAACATAATCTATATTTTTTCAGAACTTAATAAAAAGAGGAAAGAGATTGAGAGAGAAGACTAATTTAAATCTGAAAAAAATTGATTAAAATTAATTTCATCAATTTTCTAAGAAATAGTTGATTATATGAGTGTCTGAATTTTCAATTTTTATTATTGCGATAGAGTTTCTATAAAAGTATAATAATTATTGAAAGAATAAATTTTTAAAAATTGTTTGAAAGAGAGAGCGGTGAATGAAAAAAAAAAAATCGCTGTAAGGGATATTATAAATGCACATTGCGGGATCTCGATATCGGTTTTAACATGCAGTTCGATTAGTGTATTTCGCGCAATGGCGCGCTATACCGAGACGAAATATAAAAGTCGTATACGTGTCCGCGTGTTACAGGCTGCAGCGAGGACGACGCAGGTGTCGTGGATACAGAGGTGGGCGGAGGTTGTGCGGGTGAAGCGCCAACCGCAGGAAGTGGCGATGTTGGCGGAGACGGAGGTGGTGGTAGCGTTGGAACGCGCGGGGATGGTGGCGGCGACAGCGAGGGCGGATCATCCGCGAAGCAGCAGCATCAGCAGCAGCAGGGTGGCGAAAGGTGCCCTCAGTGCGGCATCCTCTGTCGGGACGTCCGTGTCCTGCAGCTTCACCTCGAGGACACGCACAAAACGTCCTATACCATCGACAAGCACGATCTCAACGCCCAGTTCTCCCAAGTGGTGAGTGATCGCGATGACCCGTCAAGGACACACTCAGGGAGGCTTGGTTGTTCGCGTCCTGCGCGGGAACTTATCGATTATACCCCTCCAAAAGCGGGAGCCAGCTTTCCGCTGAAAGGCGCCGCTTGTCTGCTTTTCGCACACAATTTTCGAGAAGAGAATAGGAATGTCTTTAGGTGATAGGAGATATCAGATATATTTATTGCATTTTATTATTATTATTTTTTTTTTTTATTTATTTATTTTTTTTTTAAGATCTCGAGATAGACATGACACGTAAGGTTTAGAGTTTCAGCAGTGACTAAGGTACTTTAGAATGCAATTTACAAAAGAAATAAATAAGAAACTCTACGTAAGAAGTTTTATGTCACTTATGCTATGAGAACTCTTGATATGCAAAATTTATATATAAATCATCATATTTATTATGATCTTTTTTATAGTTTGTATTAAACATCTATCTCTTGGTGTGTACCTTCTTTTCTAATTGTTGTTTGATATATCTCTTTTATACAGTGACATAAATCATACGATGCTTTTTTGATCGTAATAAAAGAAATTATTTCGCGAATTAATCGTATTAAATCATATGAATTCAATTCTCGTTTACCTGTGAATTTGTCGATATTTTCTCAAGCTAAATTATTTTTAATCTGAATCATAAATCAGTTTTTTTAGTATGAGAATAATGTGTTTACACAATTTTTTTTTATATATATTGAGTTTTACATTTACGCCTTTCTTCCGTACTAAAACATTTGACAAATAGACATGTGATTCTAATAACATAATATAAAACAAATATAGTAACAGATTAGTAAGAAGATAAGGCGTAGAAAACAGGTGTTAAAAATTGTTTTCAAAAGAATTTAATTATACAAAAAGTTTGAATGTTTTGTTCCCGTTTTAGATCATCTTTCAGCAACTGTCGGAATTAGAAAATAACACATGTCATAATAGAATTCAATTCGAGCTGTAAGGTTACGCATAGGAAACACGCGATATCCAAAAAATAGTGCTTCCATTCCATTCCATGTCTAAGGATTCTTAATGTTAATAGCGATTCTCACCAAATAATAAGCATGTCGAGCCTTCAGTTCAAATCATTAGGAATTCAAGCAAGTTTTAAATATTCATTTTCAAATAAATAAACACGAATTATCTTCATGTGAGAAAAATCAATAGATTAAAAAAATAATAAAAACCGCATACAACTCACTAATAAGTGTACATGTGTATCCTTATACGATTAATTACATATACATTATATTATATTATATTAATAAAATTGTTTATTTTCTTAATAATTTAACAGTCCTGCAAGGTGTGTAGCAAAACTTTTGCCAACGTCTACCGGTTACAGAGGCACATGATTAGTCATGACGAAAGTGCCGTTTTACGAAAGTTCAAGTGTCCTCATTGCGAGAAGGCCTTCAAGTTCAAGCATCACCTTAAGGTACTTTGTTATTATGATCTATTACATTGCATAATATTATTTTATATTATTTTTTATTTTAATCTTATATTATTTTTCTTAATTATATTTTATTGATTTTATATCATCAATATACTAAATATCATAGAGTAACTATTTTTTGTAATGTTTTATAATGTAGTATTTATATTTTTATTTTTGACGCAAATTTATCTTTTTGTATATTATCGGAAACAAATATATAATCTTAATAATGTCTGCTTTTAACTTGAAACTCGACTTTCCTTGTAGGAACACCTGCGCATTCACAGTGGTGAGAAGCCATTCCAATGTAACAATTGCGGCAAGCGTTTCTCTCATTCTGGCTCGTATTCGAGCCATATGACGGCAAAGAAATGTTTGATAATGAATTTAAAAAAGTCAAGACAAAATACTATAAGTAATGTCGATCGGGGATCGAAAAAAACGCATCAGCAGTTGTCGGGACGACGCGAGGTTGATCTGCTGACAGCTAATAATAACACGTTCTTGCCGATCTTGCCAAAATTATCACCTTCGGATTATCAGGAAATACAAAGGGAAGCTGCAAGGGAAGCAGGTAATTTTGTCAATGATCAGTGTCTAAATATATTTGTTTTTTTTTTTTTTTTATATATTTGTGCGTGTATGTTATTATTATGCACTCTTTTCTTGATTTTTTTTCATCTTTTAGTTTTTACGAATTTAATGAACAATTTAGAAGATATTATTTTTATGAAAAAGAATATCGAGAAAATGATTATTTATAAATCGTTGAAATGAAAAATCAAAGAATTCTTTTGTTTTATTACCTTTTAGATGAAAAATAGGAGTATAACAAAACAGTATTTTTTAATGGACTTTTGCATTTTTGCAAAATTTTAGAAATCTTGATTATAAAAGTATCTGAGGGGTCAGAATTAAGCAAATACTAAATTAAATCGATAATTTACAAATTCTATTTTAGATATGTCTTTATATAAAAAGCGTACTATAAATTTTATCTATCCTAGTTTTGAATATCTCAGATTAATTGAAAATCGAGTAATTACAATTTGACAAAAACATTACATAAGTAACTTGATCCCTGACTTCTGTCTAAAAAAAATTATCAAGAAATTCGTAAATGAAAGTTTAATCAAACGTATATCCACTTCTTTATTTTTCTAAATCTGATTTGTTTAATACTTAGGTATTTATGACGTGCCGACGTTGCTGCCTCAGATGATGGGATACGGAAACTATATCCTGCAGTCTTCGATAGGCAAGCTGCTGAACCAATTGCATTCTAAGCGGCTGGACGAAATCACCGAGCAGTTCGAGACGCATCGGGAAGTGATGAGTCCATCGACGGCGGATTCCGAGGGAACCGAAGGCACCGAGGGCAAGGAGTCCCCTGCGCCGGCGGATCCAATGCAGAGTCTCGATGCTGTTCGGCGGATTTTGGAGACCGTAAATACTTCCGTGACGAAGCAGCTACTTGAAGCGAATGTGCGAAAGCTCTCTACGTCTCCGGCTACAATGAAGCGAGAGCTTGAGGAAGATTATCAGGTAATGAGAGATTTAGTATATATAAAAATCTTTCTTATTTTATTGTTCTATCTACTCATTTGCAACAAACTTAAATGTTGTATATTGAAATAACAAGCTTTATTAATTTAATTTTTAAAATTAAACAATGATGTTATATTCTTGTATATTTGAATATTATATTTGAGAGAAGGAGAACCGGAGCTAATGATTCAAACACGTTTAGCCACAGAACTATTTATTAGTTAGAACACAATCGGAGTAACCGGAGCTTATAAACGGAGCATCCGCTCGCTACGCGCCTGTCCTGGTCTCTGCGACAGCGGGAGACGATGACTCGGCTAAAAGCCGGGCTTTAGCCGATATTCGGGGGTAAACTAGAACGATAACGCCGAAAGGTGTCACGATTAGGCTCTTTTACCTCGCGGCGCGCAACTCTCCATATACATCTTAAATACATAACAAATGAAAAAAGTAAAAGAGAGAAAATCAATTCTTACTAAACTTAATAAATTTAACAGTTACACAATTATATAAATTATATCACGAATCAATGTAGAACTTTAATATCTAAGCCATATAAAATTGCGCATTTGTTTTTTTTTTGAAGTGAAATTGACTTAAACATTAAAATCTTACTTGTAGGATCAAGATAGCGAAATGTCTAGTGAGATGACACATTGTCCGGACTGGGCCGCATTGGATCAATATGACTCGCAGAGCGAAGGTCTAGCTGCAAAATTAGAAAATGTTAATCAACCGAGATCAAATAAGAGGAAAGTGGGGGACAGTTCTGAGATGGATTCGGAGGATGAGGATGAGGGCAACCATACTCACAATGATAACGGCAGAAGGGTTAGAGCTAGGTCGCTCATAGACGATGAACAATTAGCCATTCTGAAAGGTTACTATTCCATCAATCCACGACCTAAAAAGGAGGAGATTATCATGATCGCTAATTGTATTAATTTCCCTACTCGTGTGGTACAGGTACGCAAAAACATTGATTAATTACATTAAATTACAAATTATTATACTTCTTTCTATTAAGAGTTAATATTTAATAAATCTGTACAGTTGATCACAACAATTGCCGAACCACGTTTGAAATATGCATATATATTTATTACTATATAATTATTTTATAGGTTTGGTTTCAAAATTCTCGAGCTAGGGATCGAAGAGAATCAAAAATGCCACCGGCATTAGTACCTTTAGCCCTAGGAAATCAAACTGTTATCGAGCAGCCTTTGGATTTGTCCAAAAAGGAAGCATTTGTTGTATCAACGACCAAAGAAAGCAATATATCGAGTAGAAATACTTCGTCCCCTTGCGAGCAGAAAGACGATAATCCAACCCCGAATGTCGACAACGATGACCTCGAGGATTCGCCTCTCGTCATAGACGAAGAGACTGCCGGTGATCCTATTGAACCGAAACGTACACCTACAAATGGAGAGATAATTACAAAGGTAATAATAAAATAGAAAATATAAATTCCAAAGCTTTATATAAATAATATAATTTATGTATTATCTGTTCAGAATCAAAATCAAATAAATACAAAAGGTGAAAGTGAAGCTGTATCTCAATTGGAAGTAACTCCTGTAGCAACAGAAACCGAGCAGGGTCTTTATTCCTGTGATCGGTGTGACAAAACATTCTCGAAACACAGTTCTCTTATGAGACACAAGTATGAACATTCCGGTGAGTATACCTATCACTTATTATTTATCATTATTGTTATCACGAGTTTAACGAGAGCCATTATCCGGTTTACAAACAATTTTTCTTTAACGACACACGACTATTCCTTTTCACAATTTTTTAATGTTTAATTAAGAATTAAGAATATTGAATCTATTGGAAAATAAAATTTTATTAATTACAAATATTTTTGAGATGGAAAGCTTATAAATGAAAGTTATATCAATACTTCACTATCTTTTCTATTCTTTTTTTGTTTATCTTATCTTTTTTTATTTTATTTAGATTTATCGCAAGAAATCTGGATTTTTCCAGCTTATTGTGTTTTAATTTTATTTTAATTTTATTAGCGCTACAATAAGGTAATTTAAGCCTTAAATCATGAGGAATACTCGATTGTAATTAGTCACTTTCTTAAGGCTTAGGACTTAAATAATCTATTGTAGACGAGGACTTATGAACAAATATTAATAAAATTGGCAAATATTAGGGCAAAGGCCGTACAAATGCGTGGAGTGTCCAAGAGCGTTCAAGCACAAGCATCATCTGACTGAACATAAGCGGCTACACAGCGGCGAAAAACCTTTCCAGTGCTCCAAGTGCCTCAAGCGCTTCTCTCACTCCGGCTCCTATAGCCAGCATATGAATCATCGTTTCTCTTATTGCAAGCCCTACAGAGAATAGAAATACTCCACGTGCTCATCTAAAGCTCGCTCGTTTATCTAGATATAATATCTGCAGTTCTTATGTTTAGAATTTTTCTCTTTTGTACGTAAATTTTCTTTCCGAGATTTTCATCTCACAAGAAAATGCTAGAATGCCTTCATACTTTTTTTCGCATGAACTTTAAAGGGAGCCGCAACGTTTCACACGAGGCTACTATATATATGTCTATATATATATATAAAATGCTGCGCGCGACATCACATTACAAAGCTATGGCGTTTTATTGATGATCGGTTCGTACTTCGAAAAAAAGAGAAACCTAATAAGTGAAAATTCTAACATATATTTCGAAAATGATAGAAATATATGTTAGAATTTGTGATTGAGATGTGGAAGACGTGTATAACGTCTCTCTTGTATTGTCTGTGTGTGCGTGTGTGTGTTAACCGGTTTTAAATTTTAAAAGAAGGAATAATACCGGTGAAAAAAAATAGGAACGAAAAAAAACTACTACTTGCGGAGAGTGGCGTTGACAAATAAACCAAACGCATGTAACGGTACCAAAAAAGCATAATGCAATAATCTATTATATATATATATATTATATAATATACATAATATTTTAGTATTTTTATTAACAAAATATTATATATACCATGACAATAATAAAAAAACTAATTAATGTACAAATTTGTTAGCCACGTCCGTATGGAGAGCGCGATATCCATTTGTAAAATAATATACGAGCTAGATTCGACGATTAAAACGTTCAAAATGATAAAAAGAAATGTTTGTCTTTTAAACAATTCCTGCGACACGATGTCATGTATGCATCTCGACAAATAATTTTCAAAATTTAGGTTCTAAAGATAATTCGGATATGTGAGAATGGAAATCGCGCGAAATAGTGTAAAACGAGTGCTCGTTCTACACAGGTAAAGATGGAGATATATTGAGTTTTACCGAATCAAATATATCTGAAGTACAGCTGTTAATTGAGCTTAATATTAAAAGACTTCGTCAGTCGTAAAGACGAAGATTAGAATCTCATGTTCCGCCTCCTCTTACAATGAATAACTTCACTCGATGAAAAAAGGCTATATTATTATTATATTACTATTATTATTATACATTATTGTATATGTAGAAAAAGAGAGAGAGAGAGAGAGAGAGAGAAAGAAATGTGGAATTAAGGGCCATGCGGGTCGGTGATTGATGTCATGCGAGAATTATTCTTTTTAATTCTATTGTACTTACAAGGTAGCAAGTTAATGTGTTGTTATTCCTATAATACAACGTGATTATGGTTCGAGACGATGCAAATACATAGTATATCGTATGCGTTACACATTCCGCGAGGATCCGTTTTCTCAGGGCCTCTTCATTTTATTTATCGCTTTTTCCTCTTGCAACGAATAACACCGCGTGGCACCTTTCATCGAAATCCCGATTTTGTTTCTGCAATATAGGATAAACAATCTCCCGCAACGTGTGACATGTGTGTTTCATGTGGGGAGCCTATAGATCTATAGTTTCAATAGACCTGAATAATACAGAAATATGAAAGACGTTTATGAAAGAAGTTTTAAAACGAATTAAGATATCTTTTTGCGTCTTTTGTATTTTTGTATTGAAAAATACAAAGAAATCTTATATTTTCTTGTATGTTCTTGCATCACATACAAGAAGTCTTTGTATTGAAAATCCAAAGACTTGTGAATCGAGAAGGTGCGACGAAGAATAACGAAATGTTCATCAAAACCTCGCAATAATCTTTTCACCGAAATCCGAGGCCCGAATAACCATAAACACCTAAATATGATATTAAATGCTTCCAAAATATTGTACTATTAAAATTATTATATTATGACGTTTATATGATTTTATTCGTTCGGACGCGTATAGATAAGAACGTATATTATATATATATATACTCTACAGATTGATAATACTCGAGAATGTATTTTATAACAGTTTATGCGTCTTTTTATTTACACGAGTACTACAAGTGATAAGTGATATTGTTATTGATAAAGATGAGAAAGAAATATGAGATACAGATATTACCGTATTATTGAAATTTTGTGCCAATATGTGTGCGGCATACGGCAAACCGGTACGTCCTTGACGTTTCGTGTATGTAGAAGCTTCGGTTATCCGCGACAGGCATCGTGTTCACCACTACCACTCTACGAAAGAAAGAAAAAAAAGATGAAAATGTGCAGATATAATGCTTATAATACTCATTTATTATAGTGTTAATATATGATTAAGAAATATATTTTTATATAATTATAATGTAATATTATACGGATACGAGATAGTACACTAATCGATCGAGCAGCGAGTCTAATTCGACTGCGACGGATCTCTTCCTTCCGACACATAGAATTATCGTAATTTCTCTTTATCGGTGCGGAAAAAAAATCCTTCGTTTACGATCTACAATATACAACGTTCTTAATTGCATTTTATTTAGTTACAAGCGACAAGTCGTTCCTAACTGTATCTACTCGTTAGTAACAAAATTCAATGCGTATTTTTTTCTACGATTTCTCGATATGTTTTTCTATTTTTTTTATTAATGTTTAAATTTTCTTTCTTCCATTTATTGTAATTTCTACATTTAGTTTTTTAAAGTCAAGTACGTATAATTGAATTGCTCGAGTCATTCTGCTTTGTATTTATATTTAGAATTGAAAGTAATATAATTTCGATGAGTTTAGTTCATGCAATTTTTAGCTCAATGAAATTATATTGTTGTCAATTTTCAATTAATTTATCTTCGCTTTTCGAGTAACTTTCTAAGTGACTTCACGACCAACAACGGGTTAAGACATCAGGAGGGAAAGGCAGGAAAACTTACGAAGACAATATTATATATATACGTATATAGATAATATATATAAAGTATTATATTACATTTCTCTCCTCTGATTCGGGAGCTTTTGCGGCCCGCTTGCCTCAATATATGTACGTATTAATGAATAACGAAAACAAAACTTATATAAGTCGCGCCAGCTTTTGTGCATCGACATTATCTCCCGAACGAATAATAACAAAAAGAAAACTAACAGCGAAGATAATAATTAGAAAGATAAAATAAGTGGAAACGAGGGAAAAGATAAAAGCGATGAAAATTGTTATGATTGTTGAAGCAACGATTTAATAAGCACCATACGATGCCTTCCGTGAACGACCGAGCTTGCCTAGCGTTGCCAAGATAAACGAAAAAATTACATAAATGTTAGTGCGACATTGTCGTCAAGAGCAGAATTACTTTCACGATACTCCTTAATTGCGCCATCCTCCTTTTATTTTCGTTTTAGAGATTGGTATAATTGTAAAAAATTAAATTATATAAATTTTTAAACTGATAAATAGCAATTGAAAAATGTGACAAAAAATATCCTCTTCTATGCTCTGTGAAATAATTCGTGGATCGATTATGCATATAAGGAGTTTCGTGAAACTTACGAAAAATTTTCAGATTTATTGTACTCAATGAATACTACATGGTCAGGCCATTGAGCTTTTCATTGACTTATATATTATATAAATACCAAAAATGAATTGTATATATTATATATATAAATACTCGAAAACAAAAAAAATACCACAGACAATAATGTATCGTTTCTTTTTTTAGAGATTAGACGGCGTAAGCATATTACACTATAGTATACATAAATATATATATATAAATATTGTAGACATATATAAAAAAAGATAAATTTACTATAAAGTGGCATATATATATATTATATACACAATGGTGTATATATTATATATTATATATATATACACAAAAAATTACATTTAATTGCCAGGAATAGCGATGTGGATATTATTGTAATACGACGAAGTGTGTGAACGTACTCGAACGAGAGAAAGAGATAATATTCGAAAGGCTCTTTTTGGCGATGTAGTGCCTGTTGCGCAAGCTCCGAACAATGTCATTTTATAATTAATATGTAATTTAATGATAAAGAAACGAAGAAATTTTTAAAACTCGTCACGTAACTAATTCCGTAGAAAAAAAATTATCTTAATTTCTAAGATAAATTTCGTCACTTTTGAAATATGCCGAATTAATACTTTTTTAAAGCTTTATATATTCTTTACATGTTAAGATAATTATAATCGGAGTACATAACTAAAATTATTTGCACACGATATTAATATAATTTATACATAATATTCAGAAACAAAATTAATTATATACAACGAAATCGAAATAATTACTGAGAGCAAATTATTCTCAAGAATTATTTTAAAAATTTATTTTAGCTTAATTTTTTTATTGTTGTTACAAATCGAGTTCTATGTTTTTTTTTACTTTATATTTAACATAGAGTAACAACATATTGATTTTTTTTAAATTAATGAGAAACAATATCTATATGTTTGAATATAAAAGATTCTTTTATTTTCTTTTATAAATTAAAATTGTGTAATCTCTTCTTATAAAATATTTATTGCGAAATAATTAAAAAATGTACACATTAAAAATGATATCATCTATCTAAAACATATTTGCACATTCTTGATAAAAATTACAACTCACCTTTGTTAAATCCTGCTCTGGCTCTGATATTTCTTGCACACAATAATTTTGTAGCTGCATAAGATTCTCGATATTTATTTTATATTAAATTTGTTTTTTCGTTTTGTGGCTGAATAAATATTGTTCTCTGTAAAAAAGAATTAAAATTAATACTTGAATTAACGAAGGACGATCTTATATCGAATTCGATCGTCGGCGATGGGCATTCGAGACGGACGCGTAGAAATTAACAAATTAATATAAATGAATGAATGACTATATTGTGAATTATATAATCGATACGCGGAGATTCTTGCGCTGCGCTCACTATATCGTTAACTTTCGTGGCACTAACGATTCAACGGGGACGACGGTAGGGAAAGAGAGGAAATAAAGAAAAATAAATGTATGTGAGACACGAAGTTCCATCCATAATAAATAAATGAAAATATTATACAGTTAGGCCGACTTTTCCGCCAGTTCGTGCCTTTTTTCTGCAGGGAGAGAGAGAGCGAGAGAGAGTGCAGTTTGGGAAAATCCAATAATCTAATAATATGTGCTACGATGTAATCGCGCGATAATAAGTATGAGAGAGAGAGAGCGAAAGAGTAAATTAGCCAGTTTAAAGAAAGCCAGTTTTAAAGAATAAAAATAAGAAAAATTAAAGATAAAAAAACAAAAAAAAACGAGGAAACAATGCGAGAAACTGAGAAACACCGATGCGCAGAAAGAACGATCGAAATGCAAAAAAAAAAAAGAAATAGCAAAAACATTATTACATGTGGATTATTACATGATATATATTTTCGGAACACGCGCTGCGGTACTCGTATTCTTTCGACTAAAAAAAAAAGTAATAAAGAAAACGCGGAGGATATAAACCGGAAGACGATGGAAAGGAGACATGCGTGAATCGTACATGTTTACACGCGAACGCGAGATAAATAAAGCGACGAAAAGAATGTGAGGAGAGAAAACTATAGCAATTGTTGAACATTCGTTAAATTGTCCTCGTTTCACGATGTAATAAAGGCTATTTTACTTTGACGTCCCGCTGTTGTTTCCTGTTTTTACGATCGACGACCCTAACATAATGTGTTCGCATAAAGCATGCACGATTTTTAAATATATAATAAAATAAATTGTAACAAAATATACGCGGATAGGATATGTACAGGAAATGTGAAAAAATATGGCATGCTATACATGTATTGCTCTCAGCAATATGATGTAAAAATGAAAGCTTTATAAAGTCTAGAAATGTGTAACCAAACATTAGGTATATTTTACCATTATTAATTATATCACAACGTTTACATTCTCCCTGAGATTTAACAATTTTGTTATCCGAGCCCAAATATATAATTTAATATTAAACAAATAAATATATATATATTAGTTATATATATATATATATATATATATATATATATATATAACTTGTTTTTTTAAATCAAAGTACAACAATAGTCTTCAATTTACATTTGAGAAAATTAATCTTAAAGATGTGAGAAAGGATTAAAAATATTTACCCTAATAATACAATTAAATATAAAATTCGAAGACAATAGAATTCAATTTAGAATAATTTTCTCAAATTCTCCTAAAGACACAAATTAAATAACTGTCGTATTAAAACCTACAATTATCTTTGTACACATTTGAATTAACTATTCAACGAAACTTCCAATCTCTAAGAGAATAAACGGGCTCAGGTCTCAAGGCGTAACATTAACATTAACAATAAAAATTCATGACTAATATTACATAGCTAGCTTTAGACACTGAATGTCAGCCGCGTCGCCTTTGTATCTATTTAGCTGCCGCAATAAATGCAGTTTCGGCTGTTTACAGTGCGTCGTATGTAGCTCGTACGACGTACACATGTTCAGTAAGATGGGTTCCTGCAGACTCTTCAATGGATTTTTATTGATGATACTCTCGAACAGCCATACGGCCGCCCTCAACTGACCGGTGTACAACAAACACACCGCCATGTTATTGATCAACATTACGTTGGAGGGATCCAAGGCCGACGCCGACTGAAAGTAGTTGTAGGCTTCTTGAAAGGCATTCTGCGCGACCGCCATTAATCCGCTGTCCACCAGTTCTCGGACGCTCGTGGTCTTTTCCTCCTTATTCTCTTCGCGAACGAGAAACTTCTCCGCCGCGGAGACGTCGCCGAGGAACAAATGCACCCTTCCTATGGCCGACCTCAAGATACCTATCTGCTCCGCAGTCCAATCGGGCAGCTCGCAGAGATCCTCCAGTATCTCTATCGCAAGAATATAGTTTCTCATACCGATGGCACAGTTGACGATGGAAATGAGGATCCTGGTTCTTCTGGCTGTCCACAGTTTCACGGCCTCGCGCTGATCGGACTCGCTGATCTTCGCGTGTGTTCCCTCACCGCTAAGTCCGGCTTGGAAATTCGCTATAATCTGATGGACGGTTGCTAAGAGTTTGTACAAATTATCCAACGCTTGTTTCGCCTTGTCGTAATACGAGGGAATCTCTGCCAGCAGTAATCTGAAAGCGAACGATGCCATGGATGCGGGTCTGGTGCCGTACAATTCCGGGTAAAAGGTAAAGTACATGTCGGGCTTATCGAGATTACCGAACGGCTTCGATTCGTTCTCCAACACGTCCATCTGTCTCAATTTCACCAGCAGCGAGAGCCTCGTATACCAGAGCTGCAGAGAATGAGGCGTGTGCTTGCTAGGTTGATTGATCTTGCCGTAACCTTGGGCATAGATGGCCAGCAGTCTGCCGGACAGGTTGACAGCTGCTCGGTAGCAACCAGTCTGTATCAGATTCCTCAGACCACGTTCGTCCTGAGTCACATCGGATGCTGTGAGCACATTCCGATGAATGTTCTCGTCCTCGCCCAGAAAATGGATAGACGCGTTCTTAATCAAATCCGGCATGTCGCCCTGGACGGCCAGACCGGGCATGGTGAGATTCTCTCGGTCCAGGTGACTGTTACCTGCTGCGGAGGTCGCGATGGACCGTAGAATCTTTCGCGTTTGATCAGACGGTATCCAGACATCCCGGTGCGCGTCACTCAACGTGTTGTGCTCGACCCGGTCGACAGTCGTGTCCAGCAGCGAAGGCGACATGGATGTCCTTGAGATGTCCACGTCCAAACAGCTGGTAGACGCAACGTTCAACAGAGGACTTAGACCTACGGGGATCGACTGCTCGAAGAAGTCGGAAGAAGTCTTCTTGGGCAGGATCTCGTCGAAGATCGGCGTAGCGTTGTTAAAATAATTTATTTCCATATCCCTCCTTTCGGCGTCCGCGTCTCTTCTCGACTTCGTTGGGTTGTCTTCTGCCATCTCTTCCTTTTCTCTGTACTTGACGTAGACGATGAGGTTACTTTATTTATTGAACGCGCATTTACCACCTGGAGAACCTAATTTTTGTAAAAAATATTATCTTGTTAAACTTGATCAAGAGTGATAGTAAAGTCAAACTTGTAATAAGAGTTTTCTATGTAAATATAAGTATACCTTTATTTCTACCTAAATTTCCGCAGGAATTTAAAAAGTTGCCTTAGAAATGTTATTTTATACTTATTATATGTTTCAAATATGAGAAAGTTACTGTTATTGACAACAGAAAATTGTACTAATAAATATTGAGGTTATTCAATACCTGTCACCTGTCACCTGTCAAACCTGGCGAAGTTCAAGTCCCGTCCAAAATGAAGTTTTTAAGGCTGTTTACAATTAAGCGCGTTTCCATTTCAAAAATCAACTAATAGAAATCAACATAGACCAATCAAGACGAAAGGAGCGAAAATCCTTGTCCTCTGATTGGTCAATCAAACGCTTCTCAAAGCGCGTGGGAATTATATATAAATAAATTTAATGGCGCTAAAAGGACGATAAGGTCGTGTTAGGTTATCGCATTTTGAAAGTTTTGCAAGAAGGACGTCTAATAATTTTTGACAAGACGCACAAAAGTCGTAGTGCATAACATTAAATAACATTATTCCACGAAGAGGAGCTCGAGGTGCGCTAAATAAAATATCGCTGCGAAAAATCGTGCGAAACAAACGCTGAAAAGTTGATGAGGACACTTTGTGGAGGTTAACCGGCACAAACTTCAACAAGATGATCGAGACTGACAAGAAGGGCTGCAAGGAACTTTTGACCCAGCGGATGCTGTTAGCTGTCGTCTCAAGCATAGGATTGCAATTCTTCCTAATCTGCTGCCTCATCCTGCTTACAAATTTCAGCGTAGATTACGTACACTGGATTCAGAACACATGGACAACCGTAACGTCGTTCCGAATGTGGATTTATCTCGTCATCGTCGCGGCGATCATCTTCCTACAAGGTATTTTCTGCAGCAAAATTTACCTTCACAGTCCACCGTATTACAAGAGCAGATTCAGCAAACTGTGCGCGACTCTGACAGTTCAAAATCTGGGTTTGAAAGCCTCCTACGTAGTTATGGGTGGCACTTTGACCTGGTTGCATTTGTCCTTGAAAGGAGGAACGTACAGTTCCTTGACTGCGGACTGTAGCATCGTATACGGAACATGTCTGGTGGAGGAATATTACTTCCTGCTGTTCAGTGGCTTATGGAGTGGATTATACTTTTCCATCAAGACTGATGACTTCACCAAGTATTTCCGATTTTCCATTATAGCGCAGTCTAAATTTTTCCGTTTGAAACGAGGAATTTACGCTATGCTTCCAAAGTTAATGGTCTCTTCCATGTGGCCGACTCTGTATTACATGGCTGGTTACTACTTTCTAGGATCGTACTGCCGTGGAGCATTGTTGTCTGTGATTTCTATACAAACAGAAGTCGAACCTTTGGATAATATGTCTAGATTATTAAATCTGACATTAATATTACAATTATGGTTTCACCAATTTATATTCATATTGACTTTAAGCAACACTTACTTGTTGTTTGAGGTATATCTGACTGAATGGATTCCATTTAAGTTTGGTTCAAGCGGAGTATACAGTGTAGATGTTTCGGAATTAACACTTATCGATGCACTGTCAATGGATAAGATACCAATTATGCAATATTTGGGTTATCTAGATTTAGTTACCTTGGCTCAAAAAGAGAAAATGAGAAGAGGGATGTTATTTACTCTCAGTCAACCAGGCGGTCATCCTTACAATTGGAATTGCATTGTGCAAAAATGTATAGATATTCTTCAAAAGTTTTCACTGGACTTCAATACTATATCCATAAAGCCTCAAGAGCAGCAATTCTGTTATACCACGAAAGTATGGCCAGTAAGAATTATACAACCTCCGCAACCTGCACAAAAGGATCATATATATCATATGCGGAAATTAGTACTGGATAAACCACCAATATTATCAACAGAAGCAGAAACAAAAGAAGTCCCTTATAGTGGCATGTTTATCCAAAAGTTTATTAAGCAGAAACAAGAAACTTTTATAGCATATTTGCTTTCTAAACCACTTATTAATTATATCTTTGGTGAACAAGACGATAATAAAATTCGTTACATGTTACTCAATGGACAACTGGTGATTTGGGCAGCCGAAGCTATTTCATCATTATCAGTATTTTCACTCAGTGAAGATTCTTATGGCGTTGTACAGAAAGATGTGCCGAACATTATCAGTACTTTGTTGTCGGTGAAGCAGGTTGTAGATAAATTGCAAAAATCACCTGTATTAGCAAGAAAAATGCTAACGGATGATAAATTAATTAAAGAAATTTTTACCTCTTTGCGAAGTGCGATCAAACGTAGTCTGTATAGAATTGTTACAAACTTTGAACCATATATTAATGATTTATGTCTTGAATCTTCGACAATAGAACAATTGCAAAGCTTTCTCAATTACAGGGAATAGTTTATAAATATTAATATCAAGTGTGCTTATATACAATAGAATAATAAATTTGTCAAAAAACTGCATTTTTTATATTAATTATAATTGAACTATTTTTTTACATATTCTTTTTCACTTAATTTCCTAATTATCTAATTACAGTTTTGATTTAAGTTTTTTTATACTTTATATTCATAGAGAAAAATATGTTAAAAATGTTATTCTGTTTGATTTAATATTTAGTTTAATGTATTCATGTGTACATGCAAAAATATAAATGTGTATGTGGAAATAGTAAAAATACTTTTTTATGCAGATGTATTTCTTAATAGCAATATAATTGTGTATCCATAATAAACGTTAATTAAAAAAAAATTAATATTTTGTCATTAGTAAGTGTAAATTCTGAAGAGTTGTATGCTATGTGCAGATGCAAAAATTGCGAATTTATATAAAATATTTCAGTTTATTGTGTTCATTTTTTTATAATTATTAAAAGTATTTACACGCGTGAATATACGAATAATTCAAATGCTATATTACATTTTTTTCAAGTGTTGTACTACACTTAGATTATAAAATAATTTTTCTCGTAGTATTTTCCAATTTTTCATTTGTGCCTCTTGGATCTGTCGCAAGTAGTCTTGTAGCGTCTCATTTTCCGATATAGCGGTACCATGCCACTTTAAGAATACTGCCAAATAAGCTTGTGACAATTCGAAATCGTTCTGTCGTTCCATCACGTAATGAAGCATCTTCATAAATTGCAACATCGACAATTCCGCGGAATTCTCATCCAGAGATAGCGACTGAATTTCAAAATCGATATCGTTGGGATTCATCGCTTTCAATTTTTCTATCACCTCTGAAAAATTGTCAGTCGTAGTAGTTGATTGCAGACTTTTATTAAATGACGTGAGATTTTGTAAAGTGGAATTAACAGGTACGATTTCGGTCTTGTCATCAGTTTTAACGTTCGAGAAATCAAAACGTAGTTGCAACGACGGAATCGTGGGTAGGAAGAACGGCGCTGTCTCGGGAGCTTTTGGTGGTTGTTGCGGCTTATTTCGCCTTTTAATAATGTCGATGTCGAGTAGATTCTGCCATCTCGATTGAGCCACACCGGACATAGTTATGAGATCACTGTCGAGCTGATCCGGAGACGTGTAATCTGGCTCTGCGACGACGACATCGTCCTCGTCGGCATTCTCAGTTTCTACAGAAGAGCCGGGGAGTAACACTTCGGGTATTATGTCGTCCTTACTGATAGCTTTCAACGATACATGCGAATACAGCATACGATTTGACCACAAAAAAATCCCCATGTTACGCACATGAACAGTTGCAAGGAATTCTGCTGTCGGAGAGAAATTTAAAGATATGCAAGCTTCAGGAACCTATAAAAAAATTATAATTAATATAATATTTGTGATGTGCTGCCTTTTTAGTCCAATTAATATAAAAAGATAATATCAAACAAGTCGTGTATAGATATTCAAAGTTTCTTTAACATTCTTTGAATTTTTAAAAAATTTATACTTATATCTTTATATCTATAATTAGAGTTTTATCTATTTTTCTATACTGAAAATTCAATATTTTTATCTATACTAAAATACGAAACGTAATAATATAATATCAAATTTACCTGAAAAATATCTATTAAGTGTGAAGATGGTATGTCCCAGGTGCGAATTGTGCAATCCATAGATGCTGTGATTAACCACCTAGAGTCAGGATTGAAACACGCGTCCGTGATTCGTCCCTCGTGTCCTTGGAAATGTCGAACTACCTTTCTTGTATCCAGATCCAGCAACACAATATCAAAGTTTTCTAAAGCCACAGCTACAAGGGAACTCTCATTGTGATATCGTATCCATTCGACCGACTCTTCCAGCGATATTATCGTCCTTGCTGTTGTCATACCTGTGATAATAAGAAATGCAATAAAATATATTTAGCAAAAAAAAAAAACTTTTTTGTAATATAACAGATACCTTTTCCCGGTTTAAAATCCCAAAACTTAATTTTCGCATCTCTGCCGGCAGTGATGAGAATTTGATTCAAATCGTCGACCATGACGCCTTTAACCGGACCCTCGTGAGCACCATTTTTATCCCCATAGGCTGCCCTATGGATTCCAGACTGAATGTTAAATCTATCAACGTGACCCGTGTTGTAACCGATTACGACGAAGTTTCCGCATCTGGTTAAACATAAGCTGGTCGCGCTGGCGTTATAATTATTTTTAAATCTCTCGGGCAGCAGTTTAAGATCGCCCATCTTCTGCAGATGAGAGGACCAGGTAGTGACTACTCCCAAACCGGAATGAGAGGCCGCTATGTTGCACCATTCCTTCTCGCGTGTTTCTTCGAACGCGAGCTCGGTTATCGGCGGCATCAGCAGCGCATCCTCGACCGAGCGACCTTTCTTCTTAGACGCTTTCCTGTTGAATGAGGCTCTTCCTAGACTCTTGTTCAGTATCTCCGTGACGGTGGAAAACAGTCGGAGGGACGAGTCGCCGCCCGCGGTCAACAGATAATTACCATCGTTCCCGTAAAATCGAACGATTGTCGGAGGTTCAATGTGACCCTCCCTTATTTTCAAGAGCCTCCCTCCACCGTCAGACATATCGAATATCCACATCTTCAGGGAATTGTCAGGGGAGGACGAAACCAACAGCGGCTCGTTCGGAATATATTTCAGACCTGTAACGGAGCCATCGTGAGCATTGCACAGCTGACTTTCCACTTTGCGTTGCTCCAGATTCCAAAACACGATTTGTCCTCCTAAACTGCCCGTTGCCATCATGGGATGGCCATCCGTACGGAAGCTGATAGACACCACCGGGCCCCAATCTTGCACCAGTTCAAAGAGGGTCTCGTCGAACTTGAGATTATGCAGAATGATTCTACCATCGTTTAGACCTATCGCAGTCACGTCTATCGCAGGTGCTTGCTCCAATGCTGTCACACTGCTCTGCCATCCTTTAAATGTATAGATCATTTTCATTAATTTAATGTTCCACAGCTGCAGCTGACCCTGTTCGCTACCCATCAAAATTTTGTTTACATAAGCATTGGGATGTATCAATGTGGTTATTTTGAAGACGCTGTTGCTAAAGTTCAACTCCAGCAGTAGATTCTCGTCCTTGATGTTCCAGACCTTTAATGTGCTGCTCTCATCGATGGACAGCAGATGGGCGCCAAAAGGTAGCAGAAGATGCACCGCGCATTCGTGACCCTTGTATGTGTGCTTCAGCTCAGTTCCTCTTCGCCAGGCATAAATGTCATTCCCACTAGCTGTGTACACGTGGAAGGTGTCTGTAGCCAAACAGGTGATGTCTTCGGCATGCATCCCCGACACGCTCATCAGGGTGAAGTGTTTGCATCCATAAGTGTGGAACTCTCTGCCCACGCAAGTGACCACCAGGTGCTCCTTCCTTCTCAGGATGTACCTCGTCACCAGAGGAATGTGATTGCTTACGTACCCGAGGGCTCGGTTCCGCGCGAATATCCTACTTTGCACCATGTTGTATATTTTGATCGAAAAACCTCGGAATTATTTTTTTTCTATCTTATCAAGAGTGTCTTTAAATTCTGTAAAATTTCTACATCCAGACCTTGTATAAATTATGTCTTTTTATATGTATTTCGGTGTTTTCCGTGCCGTCAACCTGTATTTAAATAAAAAGTTTTTTTGACTCCTTTCTCTATTCTTTTTGAAAATACTAAATTATAGATTAAGATAATTAAAATACTACATTATTAATTAATTATAACTTATAAATTATAATTAAATACTAAGTTACTTACTAATTACTAAATAATTTTTTTCCTTTAAGTGAGGTTAAGTTTGAACACAACCATGCTTGACGGACGAAAATTCGAATCCATTTTGGAGACCTCTTGCGGTGAAAGTGCAAAGCTTCAGCTTCAGAGTTACCAACTTCGAGCGATAAATTCTCTATGTAAAAAAATCTCTATGTAAGGCCACAGATTAATAGACAGATCGCCAAAGGCCTGCCTAAAGAAGAGACCGCCATCTTCGTGCGATAGACTTTGCCCCTTACCGACACACTTTGCCCCTGGTTCGAGTCCGTGCTAAATTTCGTAGACTTGAACCAAAAGACTTTGCCCCTGGTTCGAGTCCGTGCTAAATTTCGTAGACTCGACCAAAAGACTTTGCCCCTGGTGCAAGTCCAGGCTAAATTCGTTTGACATTACCAACAGACTTTGCCCCTGGTGCGAATCCAGGCTAATTGATCATGAGACCAATTTGAGAGATTTGGCCCCCGTTGTGTGTGTGTGTGTGTGTGTGTGTGAGAGAGAGAGAGAGAGAGAGAGAGAGAGAGAATATTTTACATATATGCATATATATATATAAAATTTATTAAATATAAAAAATATATAAATATAAATTTAACATATATAAGATAGGCAATAAGAGCCAAATCGCGGATGACAGTGCGTTATTCTAAACGAAACTAAATTTTTTCGTTAGAATTAAATACCTGTGCACAAGGCACCAAATTTTTACTTGGACACGGCCAAGATATAAAATTGGAATAATCTCTACAAGAGATTTTTAATTCCATGTATCCCCTATTCCCCCTAAAGAAATAAAGTGCGAGAGAAAAATATAGATCCGAAAGTCGCAGAATCGGGAATCGAACCCGAGACCTTTCGCTTGCCGGGCGACTGCTCTTCCAACTGAGCTATTCAGATCCTTTCGATTCTATACTTTTCTCTGTTATATATATTAATGTTGGTTTATACACGCTGGCTTAAAGGCGTTTATTTACCAACATTAATATATATAACAGAGAAAAGTATAGAATCGAAAGGATCTGAATAGCTCAGTTGGAAGAGCAGTCGCCCGGCAAGCGAAAGGTCTCGGGTTCGATTCCCGATTCTGCGACTTTCGGATCTATATTTTTCTCTCGCACTTTATTTCTTTAGGGGGAATAGGGGATACATGGAATTAAAAATCTCTTGTAGAGATTATTCCAATTTTATATCTTGGCCGTGTCCAAGTAAAAATTTGGTGCCTTGTGCACAGGTATTTAATTCTAACGAAAAAATTTAGTTTCGTTTAGAATAACGCACTGTCATCCGCGATTTGGCTCTTATTGCCTATCTTATATATGTTAAATTTATATTTATATATTACAGAGCCTAGTTAAACTCTTAATTTATACACGCTGGCTTAAAGGCGTTTATTTACCAACATTAATATATATAACAGAGAAAAGTATAGAATCGAAAGGATCTGAATAGCTCAGTTGGAAGAGCAGTCGCCCGGCAAGCGAAAGGTCTCGGGTTTGATTCCCGATTCTGCGACTTTCGGATCTATATTTTTCTCTCGCACTTTATTTCTTTAGGGGGAATAGGGGATACATGGAATTAAAAATCTCTTGTAGAGATTATTCCAATTTTATATCTTGGCCGTGTCCAAGTAAAAATTTGGTGCCTTGTGCACAGGTATTTAATTCTAACGAAAAAATTTAGTTTCGTTTAGAATAACGCACTGTCATCCGCGATTTGGCTCTTATTGCCTATCTTATATATGTTAAATTTATATTTATATATTACAGAGCCTAGTTAAACTCTTAATAAAAAATATATTTTTTACACATAAAATGTTTTTTTATTGAAATAATCACAATTTTAAATGTGATATAACACAGTGTTCAAAAATTTTTTAATTAAATTTTTTAATTAAATTTTATTAAAGAAAATTACTTGAAATTTTTTACATTAAGAATTTAAAGGCTCCTTATTCTCTTGTAGAAATTTATCACTACGCCAATTAATCACTTATTTTAAGTATTTAAAATACTATAATATACAGTAATTTAAGTATTCGAAATAAAAGTGATTAATTACTCGAAATAAGTGATAAATTGACGTTACTAGTAATAAATTTCTATAAGAGTTGAAATAAAGTATAAGAGATAAATAGGCTATATGTGAGCCGTATGCGAAATGTGAGATGTAAGACGCATATTGAAATTTAATTTTTCGATATAACTTTCAAAAATGTACACGAGGTACAAAAAATTAGCTTGGACATTTGTAAGACTTAAAATTGGGATTAATTCTCAATTCTATTAATTAAATTTCGATATAACACACCTTACATCCGCGCACGGCTCACATATAGCCCATTTATTAGTGCAATTTTTAAGTTCCTTATTTTTCAAAGTTCACCTTTTTACGTTATCAAATATTTTTGGTACGTTTTCAAGAATTTTATATTTTTACTTACCGCAGTTTCTTATCCAAATGTAAAATCTTTTATCGCAGTCTATAAAAAATTGAAACAATTTACAATTTTATGATATAATATTATTATTATTACAATTTCTATATATATGCACATCTGTCAAATATCGTGATTTATTTCACATTATTATTATCTATTTTAATAAAAAAAAAACAAAAACACTTGCAACAATCAAAAATAAACCGCCTGCCGCGAACGGAAAATGCCAAGAAAGCACGCAATTTCCGCGAATCTCGTAATTTTTTTGAAAAATCAACAATTTCAACGAAATTGTAAATTCTTCAAATCACTGCACAAGTATAATTCACAATAATAATTTGCAGTAACTACGATAAAAAATCGTATACTGAAAACCGCAAACGAAAGTGCAATGGGAGTAAGAGTAAAGTCTGTGATAAAATTAATTGGCAATAGAAAATTAATAATTTTCAAATAGAAAAATTTTGAAATTACCGAGGATTTACAAATAATAAAGTAAAAATATTAAATAATTTATGTTTTCGAATTTTGCTCGCGGAGAGGATCTTTAAAACAAGATTTTTAGAAGAGAGGACCTTTAAAATATAAACAGGCCAAAACGTTGGAAAAATTAAAGCGCGCGTTTAAACAGATAAACGCAATGAAATAAATACGCAATTGTTTTTACTTATCGCTGTAAGCTCACAAGCTTCTGACGTGCTATACACTTTTATATAATATATACAAGGTGTCCGGTAACTAACGGACCAATGATTAAGGGCGGATTCTCTGGCCAATTTGGAGACGATTTTTCCTTAGCAAAAATGTTGAGAAGTCAATAATTTTCGAGTTATAAGCGATTGAAAAAAATAGGTTTTTTGAAAACTAAACGTTTTGGAGTTAAAAGTCTAACATAATTACATTCTTCAGTTAATTTCAGGTAGAGTTTACTATAATAAAATTTTAATTTAAGACTTAGTTATAAAGATACATAATGACAAAGATTGGAAAGTTGTAAAAAATGATGACCTTTTTCGACATTTTTGCTGAGGAAAAATCGTTCCCAAATTGACCAAAGAATCCATTTGTAATCATTGGTCTGTTAGTTACCGGACACCCTGTATATTGGACACGAGTTTCGTTTGTTTCAGATTCTCGAGAGTTGAAGTAGGAACATACGAGTATCATATATCGTTTGTGACTTGCCGAATGAAAGCAAGACAGAGAGCGAACGAGATGATGAGCTTAATAGCTCATAATGTTATAAATAAATAAATAAAAAATTATAACCTGACCTACTAGTTATTGAATCTTTTTTTAATAAAATGTTTCATTATTATTATCATCTAAGTCTAAGTCGTTTAATTACTTTTTAGTTTTTTAATAATTAATTTAATTTATTCTAGTCATTTTTATATGAGAAAAATAATATCATGTATACGTTTTATAATGAATTAATATATTTCGGGAACCGAATTATATATTCTTAATAATATAAAAGTGTTCAAAAATTATATTTGACTTTTAATTTTAATTATTTTATAGCAAAGAGTTTCGAAATCTCTTACACACATAATGGGGATTTTTTTCATCCATATAATTCGCAATTAAGTATATATGTTAATTATTAATTTTAATAAAATAAAAATTAAAATTAAAGGTCAAATATAATTTTTAAACACAAATATATTAAATTAATTATAAAACGTATACCCATAATAGTATTTTTCTCGTACAAAAATAATTAGAGTAAATTAAATTAATCATAAAAGATTAAAAATTAATTAAGGGGTTATACCTATCTGCAAACTTCAAAAAAATCGATTTTTGGATTTTGATATTTTCTTAAAGTACATACTTTCAAAAATATTCCCTGCAAATTTCAAGTCGATTCGACAAAAATTAACGAAGTTATGTGAGTTTAAAGGTATACTGGTGTGAACGTATCCTGCTGTTTAGAAGCAGGGTACAGAAACGGGTCTCAGGTATCGAACGGCAGCTGCGACGCGGACAAAAGCGGTCTCTATACAAAGCCAAAATATATATAAATAAATAATATATATAAATATATATAAATATATATATAAATATATTATTTGGTTGTGAACTTAATTTGAAACTTCAAATGCGTTTTTCTCAAAACAGCATTTTTAAAATCGGTGACCAAAATATCTCGAAAACCGCTGCATCGATTGAAATAAAATTTGGTAGACATCTTTAATACTAAAAAATCTAGTGCCCGATCGTGGCTTTTGTTTTTTCGTTGCGTATTTTTTTTAATAATAAAAAAACGAGCGAATTTTTGGTAGCAAAATCATACCTTCAAATTTGAACAGCCGCCATTTTGTCGCAAATTAATTTTTCAAAAAAATGAACGATCGGGCACTAGATAATCTTATATATTAACTAAATTTCTCGGGTTTTTTGATTTCTGGTAAACCAGTTCAAAGTTAGAGTGGTCACCGCAAAACGCTTTTCAAAAAACTGCTTCTGGAAGATTAAGCATATCTTTTTTATTTATCAACATTTTGCAATAAAAAAAATACTAAATAATCTTTGAAATATATATATTTGAAAACATAAATGTTCCTTTCCAAAGCACTTCAAATATTTAAAAAAAAATTCCCAAAAATACGTGTTTTTCAGACCTTGCAGGTAGGTATAACCCCTTAAAGAATTTAAACTTATATTTTATATAATAAGAATAAAACATTTTATTACGTCAAACCGTCGTGAAATAATTAAATAAAATTTGCTAGTTATGTCAAAGTCAAGTTTTCTAAGCTTATAAAACATTTTATTAAAAAACAGATTCAATAAATATAAGTACATGTTATATATATACTTATATTTATTGAATCTGTTTTTTTTATAAAATGTTTTATTATTATCATATATAATATAAATTATTTAATTATTTTTTTATTTTTTTATGAGTAATTTAATTTGTTCTAATTATTTTTGTACGAGAAAAATACTATCACGGGTATACGTTTTATAACGAATTAAATATATTTATGTTCAAAAATTATATTTGACCTTTAATTTTAATTTTGTATTTTATTAAAATTAATAATTAACATATATACTTAATTGCGAATTATATGGATGAACAAAATCCCTATTATGTGTGTAAGAGATTTCGGAACTCTTTGCTAAAATAATTAAAATTAAAAGTCAAATATAATTTTTGAACACTTTTATATTATTAAAAATATATAATTCGACTCTCGAAATATATTAATTCATTATAAAACGTATACGTATTAGTATTTTTCACATATTAAAATGATTAGAATAAATTAAATTAATTATTAAAAAACTAAAAATTAATTAAACGACTTAGACTTAGATGATAATAATAATGAAACATTTATTAAAAAATAATTATAATAGGTCAGGTTAATATTTTATTTATTTATTTATTTATAACATCATAAAATTCTGTCCTTTCCGAAATACGCGAACGCTACGAAAAGATAAATCTCGTACATGCCGCCGGACGAGTTCATGAGCATGAGACGCTCTTATCTTGGGAACGTATTAATAGTTACTGCATTGACCACTACCACGATATGGCGCTGAAATCAGTGAGAAATGCTGGTCTCTCCTTCATCCAGACCTTTGGCGATCTGTCTATTAATCTGTGGTAAGGCTAGAAAAAATGGACAATTGTTGCTAGTGCTCCACAGATTAATAGCACAGATTAAGGGTCGGCAGGCGACATGGTGGAGACGCCTATCGGCCGGCCGGGAATTAGAGATTCTTATATTCCAGATATTAGCGAAACTACTGAATGAATCTTATTAAATTTATGATATTCTTAATCAGTAAGCTCAAATGCAGTCCGCCAAAGAGTTATTTATTGAAAAAAAGATGAAAATAAAATTTATAATATAACTTGGGGGAATGCGCAGCTAGTAACGGGTAAGGTTGGGTTAGCCAGGAGTCCGTATTTTATTTATTATAAATTTTTCAGAGCAAAAATGCAAAATCCGACTCTTTGGCGGACTACTTTATTATATCAAGAATATATTAAAAAAAAAAAAACCAAAGTTATGTCACTTATTTTATGAAATATCTGGACGATAAGATTCTCACTAGATTCATAAGGAGCAGGGGAAATTTCCGTGGTAACATACTGACAGCTAACAGCTTGACAAGGAGAGACTATCATTCTGTCCTTGTCTCTCTTACATCGCATATGTAGTAACATCCATGTAGACACAAACACTAATGCGTTGAACGAATGCGATTATTGGGAGATATCAGCAAGAACCGGTTTTCGTATTATCATTGTTTCTCTGTATATGTATATTATATGTAAAAGAACAATAAGAATAGCAATAATTCTTGCCTAACATTATCTTCCAATTATCGTTTCGTGTACGCAATATATATTTCACATTATGCATCTGTAACAAATAATCGAATGATTTATTTAAATATTTGCATATAATCTATATAAATCTATATAATAAATAAAATGTGTAATAAATTATCGAATGATTTATTTAAATATTTGCATATAATCTATGTAAATAAAATATGTACAAATAAAATAATATTTATGCAAATATTATTTTATTTGTGTACATATTTTATTTATATACCCAAACAACACCAAGTCCAAAATTGGCGCGTAAGATATCTTTATAAGATGTCTTTTTGATATCATATCATAAGATAGCTGTCTTAAAGATTTCTTAATGCTATCTTATGCGTCAATTTTAGACTTGGTGCTGTCTGGGTACATAATATGCAAATTAATATGTTTATATATATGCACACACATAGATATGACAATAGCGTTATCGTGATTTTTTTCGATTATTAAAGTTATATTGTATAATCTCTCTCTTATCTCTTTCTCTCTGCTACATAAATACTATTATAACGTAAAAGAACTTACGAGTAACGTATGATGGCTCAATGCAATAATATTCAATCACGTAAAAAACTTGAGTTCAAATATATCAATATCAATTTTTATACAATATATTAGAATATAGAAAAAATTATAGAAATAAGGCGATAAACTTGAAAATTTTTAAATATTGAAAATATTTTAATCATTTTTACAATTACATACACTATATATATATATATATATATATATATATATATATATATATATATAAATGCAAAATAAGTCCGTAAATAAATTTATTAAGTAATAAATCCGTTGCATGCTTGCAGCTACATATGCACACACAAATAGCTGGTATGTTGATTTTTATTAAAAATTTATTTTCTGTATTATTTTGCATTTATATAGTGTGTATGTGGGTGTGTGTGTGTGTGTGTGTGTGTGTGTGTGTGCGCGCGCGCGCGCGCGTGTAGTAAAAATATTTTCAATATATTTATAAAATTTTTATTGCCGAAATATATTTTTTTATCATTTCTCTGTATTCCAATATATTATTAAAAAATTGATATTGATATATTTGAACTCTAATAATTTACTGGGTGATACATACTGAACATCCTTTGCATTGATCAATATTACTCGACATAAGTTCTTTTATGTTATAAGTATTTATGGAGCAAATTATACAATAACATCAATAATAGAAAAGAAATCAAGAATAACCAACGCATATTCGTCAATCTATGATTGCTATACAAGCTAATAATAATTTATATTCGTTCTCTTATTCTTGTCTCTCGAAAAAGTATAAGCAATAAATTATCAAATCTAACAAGTACCCGTGTCTAACATTGTAGACTAATTTACTTTCAATTATGCTACTGTTATTATTTATCATTAGACAATTATAAAACATATATATATATATAGCACTACAAATTATATATGTATATGTTTTATAATTTATTTTATATTTTATTATTTGACAAGTTAAATCTCTCCGAATCATAATTTGCGCTTACATCTTAAAGACGAAATGCTGTAACTCTCTGATATTCCAATCTGTATTTTTGAAAAGGACCACATCCCGTATGGTCGAAATGTTAAAATAAATATATATACAACTTTAATTTGAGGCCAGTGTAGTCAGACCAAATCTATAACCTCTGTTTTATAATTGTCTAATGATAAATAATAACAGTAGCATATATAATTGAGAGTAAATTAGTATATTTTATATATATATATATATATATTTATATATAAATAATATATCCACATATGTGCATAAGCATATATAAAATTTACAAAAATGGGTGCTTATTAGTCTTGCTACGTTACTGCTTTCTGCTACGGAAGGCCAGAAAGCATTTTTAGGCGGCATCTCGCGTATACCGGCACGGTAGAGGAACAAGGAGAACACGTGATTATCGGTCCTTGTCTCTCTTACGTGCGTCCGCGTGAGCGATGCAGTGGTGTATGTACGTGTACAGACATACACCACTACATAAAACCCGAGAATTGGTTTCTCGGCGTTGGCAACACTGAAACCGGAGTTTCGCGTTGTCACCGCACGAGGTCTCCAATATCAATTCGGAGTTTGCCTGGGTGTACTGCCGACCCTTAATAGACAGATCGCCAAAGGTCTGGATGAAGGAGAGACCAGCATTTCTCACTGATTTCAGCGCCATATCGTAGTAGTGGTCAATGCAGTAACTATTAATACGTTCCCAAGATAAGAGCGTCTCATGCTCATGAACTCGTCCGGCGGCATGTACGAGATTTATCTTTTCGTAGCGTTCGCGTATTTCGGAAAGGACAGAATTTTATGATGTTATAAATAAATAAATAAATAAAATATTAACCTGACCTATTATAATTATTTTTTAATAAATGTTTTATTATTATTATCATCTAAGTCTAAGTCGTTTAATTAATTTTTAGTTTTTTAATAATTAATTTAATTTATTCTAATCATTTTAATATGTGAAAAACGTATACTAATACGTATACGTTTTATAATGAATTAATATATTTCGAGAGTCGAATTATATATTTTTAATAATATAAAAGTGTTCAAAAATTATATTTGACTTTTAATTTTAATTATTTTAGCAAAGAGTTCCGAAATCTCTTACACACATAATAGAGATTTTGTTCATCCATATAATTTGCAATTAAGTATATATGTTAATTATTAATTTTAATAAAATACAAAATTAAAATTAAAGGTCAAATATAATTTTTGAACATAAATATATTTAATTCGTTATAAAACGTATACCCGTGATAGTATTTTTCTCGTACAAAAATAACTAGAACAAATTAAATTACTCATAAAAAAATTAAAAAATAATTAAATAATTTATATTATATATGATAATAATAAAACATTTTATAAAAAAAACAGATTCAATAAATATAAGTATATATATAACATGTACTTATATTTATTGAATCTGTTTTTTAATAAAATGTTTTATAAGCTTAGAAAACTTGACTTTGACGTAACTAGCAAATTTTATTTAATTATTTCACGACGGTTTGACGTAATAAAATGTTTTATTATTATTATATAAAATATAAGTTTAAATTCTTTAATTAATTTTTAATTTTTTATGATTAATTTAATTTACTCTAATTATTTTTGTACGAGAAAAATACTATCATGGGTATACGTTTTATAATTAATTTAATATATTTGTGTTTAAAAATTATATTTGACCTTTAATTTTAATTTTTATTTTATTAAAATTAATAATTAACATATATACTTAATTGCGAATTATATGGATGAAAAAAATCCCCATTATGTGTGTAAGAGATTTCGGAACTCTTTGCTATAAAATAATTAAAATTAAAAGTCAAATATAATTTTTGAACACTTTTATATTATTAAGAATATATAATTCGATTCCCGAAATATATTAATTCATTATAAAACGTATACGTGATATTATTTTTCTCATATAAAAATGACTAGAATAAATTAAATTAATTATTAAAAAACTAAAAAGTAATTAAACGACTTAGACTTAGATGATAATAATAATGAAACATTTTATTAAAAAAAGATTCAATAACTAGTAGGTCAGGTTATAATTTTTTATTTATTTATTTATAACATTATGAGCTATTAAGCTCATCATCTCGTTCGCTCTCTGTCTTGCTTTCATTCGGCAAGTCACAAACGATATATGATACTCGTATGTTCCTACTTCAACTCTCGAGAATCTGAAACAAACGAAACTCGTGTCCAATATACAGGGTGTCCGGTAACTAACAGACCAATGATTACAAATGGATTCTTTGGTCAATTTGGGAACGATTTTTCCTCAGCGAAAATGTCGAAAAAGGTCATCATTTTTTACAACTTTCCAATCTTTGTCATTATGTATCTTTATAACTAAGCCTTAAATTAAAATTTTATTATAGTAAACTCTACCTGAAATTAACTGAAGAATGTAATTATGTTAGACTTTTAACTCCAAAACGTTTAGTTTTCAAAAAACCTATTTTTTTCAATCGCTTATAACTCGAAAATTATTGACTTCTCAACATTTTTGCTAAGGAAAAATCGTCTCCAAATTGGCCAGAGAATCCGCCCTTAATCATTGGTCCGTTAGTTACCGGACACCTTGTATATATTATATAAAAGTGTATAGCACGTCAGAAGCTTGTGAGCTTACAGCGATAAGTAAAAACAATTGCGTATTTATTTCATTGCGTTTATCTGTTTAAACGCGCGCTTTAATTTTTCCAACGTTTTTGCCTGTTTATATTTTAAAGGTCCTCTCTTCTAAAAATCTTATTTTAAAGATCCTCTCCGCGAGCAAAATTCGAAAACAAATTATTTAATATTTTTACTTTATTATTTGTAAATCCTCGGTAATTTCAAAATTTTTCTATTTGAAAATTATTAATTTTCTATTGCCAATTAATTTTATCACAGACTTTACTCTTACTCCCATTGCACTTTCGTTTGCGGTTTTCAGTATACGATTTTTTATCGTAGTTACTGAAAATTATTATTGTGAATTATACTTGTGCAGTGATTTGAAGAATTTACAATTTCGTTGAAATTGTTGATTTTTCAAAAAAATTACGAGATTCGCGGAAATTGCGTGCTTTCTTGGCATTTTCCGTTCGCGGCAGGCGGTTTATTTTTGATTGTTGCAAGTGTTTTTGTTTTTTTTTTATTAAAATAGATAATAATAATGTGAAATAAATCACGATATTTGACAGATGTGCATATATATAGAAATTGTAATAATAATAATATTATATCATAAAATTGTAAATTGTTTCAATTTTTTATAGACTGCGATAAAAGATTTTACATTTGGATAAGAAACTGCGGTAAGTAAAAATATAAAATTCTTGAAAACGTACCAAAAATATTTGATAACGTAAAAAGGTGAACTTTGAAAAATAAGGAACTTAAAAATTGCACTAATAAATGGGCTATATGTGAGCCGTGCGCGGATGTAAGGTGTGTTATATCGAAATTTAATTAATAGAATTGAGAATTAATCCCAATTTTAAGTCTTACAAATGTCCAAGCTAATTTTTTGTACCTCGTGTACATTTTTGAAAGTTATATCGAAAAATTAAATTTCAATATGCGTCTTACATCTCACATTTCGCATACGGCTCACATATAGCCTATTTATCTCTTATACTTTATTTCAACCCTTATAGAAATTTATTACTAGTAACGCCAATTTATCACTTATTTCGAGTAATTAATCACTTTTATTTCGAATACTTAAATTACTGTATATTATAGTATTTTAAATACTGAAAATAAGTGATTAAGGGTCGGCAGGCGACATGGTGGAGACGCCTATCGGCCGGCCGGGAATTAGAGATTCTTATATTCCAGATATTAGCGAAACTACTGAATGAATCTTATTAAATTTATGATATTCTTAATCAGTAAGCTCAAATGCAGTCCGCCAAAGAGTTATTTATTGAAAAAAAGATGAAAATAAAATTTATAATATAACTTGGAGGAATGCGCAGCTAGTAACGGGTAAGGTTGGGTTAGCCAGGAGTCCGTATTTTATTTATTATAAATTTTTCAGAGCAAAAATGCAAAATCCGACTCTTTGGCGGACTACTTTATTATATCAAGAATATATTAAAAAAAAAAAAACCAAAGTTTTGTCACTTATTTTATGAAATATCTGGACGATAAGATTCTCACTAGATTCATAAGGAGCAGGGGAAATTTCCGTGGTAACATACTGACAGCTAACAGCTTGACAAGGAGAGACTATCATTCTGTCTTTGTCTCTCTTACATCGCATATGTAGTAACATCCATGTAGACACAAACACTAATGCGTTGAACGAATGCGATTATTGGGAGATATCAGCAAGAACCGGTTTTCGTATTATCATTGTTTCTCTGTATATGTATATTATATGTAAAAGAACAATAAGAATAGCAATAATTCTTGCCTAACATTATCTTCCAATTATCGTTTCGTGTACGCAATATATATTTCACATTATGCATCTGTAACAAATAATCGAATGATTTATTTAAATATTTGCATATAATCTATATAAATCTATATAATAAATAAATGTGTAATAAATTATCGAATGATTTATTTCAATATTTGCATATAATCTATGTAAATAAAATATGTACAAATAAAATAATATTTATGCAAATATTATTTTATTTGTGTACATATTTTATTTATTGTATATACCCAAACAACACCAAGTCCAAAATTGGCGCGTAAGATATCTTTAAGATGTCTTTTTGATATCATATCATAAGATAGTTGTCTTAAAGATTTCTTAATGCTATCTTATGCGTCAATTTTAGACTTGGTGCTGTCTGGGTAGATAATATGCAAATTAATATGCAAATAATAAATCATTCGATATAATTTGTTACAGATGCATAATGCGAAATACATATATTGCGTACACGAAACGATAATTGAAAGATAATGTTAGGCAAGAATTATTGCTATTCTTGTTCTTTTACATATGTGTGTGTGGGTGTGTGTGTGTGTTTACAAAAATGTAGATTATTTCACATAATGTGTTTCAAATTATTATGATTTATATATTTGTAAATAAATCTATATAAATAATTAAATATTTATGTACAAATAAAATAATATTTATAAATATTTTATTTGTACATAAATATTTAATTATTTATATTAAAAATTTATATAGATTTATTTACAAATATTTAATAAATCATAATAATTTGAAACACATAATGTGAGATAATCAACATTTTTGTATACACACACACACACACACACACACACATTTATATTTATTATATTTTATATACATTAAATAAATAAACATGGATAAAATAAAAGATATTTATTTAACTTAGTTTAAATTGCGATCCACTCGAATTATTAATTTGTGTTGTTTATTAAATATGTTCAGAAACAATAGCAATTACATATATTAAAATTTTTATTAACTTCAAATTATAGAAAAGATTAGATATTTAAATGTATGTATATATATTTATATGTACATTGCTTTGCTATTGTTTACTGTACATTGTATACATATTATTATATATCTTTATTCCAAAGTAATTGTACTACATTAAAAACTTTAAAATAGAAAATATCTCAAAAATAATACAATCAAATATATAATTCATAAATGTTTAATTTAATTGGAAAAAATTGCATATATTATTCTTTTATTAACATTTCTTATTATTTATATTATTTTTTATATTTATATTAAATATTTTTTACAATATTTTGTATTAAATATTTATATATAACGATTTTCGGGATAAGAATATGTAACAATATGTTGTAGCGCTTCTATTGTTGTGTTTCCAATAAGCGCAAAAAATTATGATGTTATTATAAGTAATTGATATTTTAATATTATATAATTGACATTGTTTTCCTTTCAGATTTTATAATGAATTATTTCTTTTACTATAATTATATTGATATTATCTATAGAGTTGCTTGTTGCAGATAGATTTGGAGACGTCTGAAGGGCGGATCACTTTCAATAAAGAGGCGTGGATACCATTGAATCAACGCCATATTGCAGCATGTAACGTATGCATAGTGGGGGTTTTAGTGAGTAAGAATCTCACACTACCCCAGAAAACCGGGGTGCCTTTTGAAGGTTTCCCCCACGTAAAAAAAAACGCTGCTGCCATGTTGCTCTAACTTCAATTAATTAATAATGCAATATAATAATCAACAATTATTTGTATATAATAATATATATAGGTAGTATATTTTAATATATAAAAATATTAAAAAATATTTTTTTAAGATTAATAGATAAAAAGAATATTTTTTTAAATATTCTTTTTCAATTTATAATCTTTAAATTAATTAATCTTTAATCTTTAAAATTGTAATCCGCCTTTCTTAATTTTAAAAATCTGATTTTACATTCATTATTTATCAGTGAAGAAATTTTTACATTAATATCTGTGAAAAAAGTGAACCATTCTATCGAACCTCTAAAGACTTTGTATTAGTAGTATAAGGAAACGTGCGAAAAATATTTTCAATTTTTTAATTTAGTTTTTTCAATAAACTGTTTATAGGTTCGACCTTTTATATATTTTTTACATAAACTACAAGAAGTTTTATTTTGAGTCGTCGTAGCACTTTTTATCACATCCCAATTTAAAGCTATATATTTTACGGAAAAGTATCTAAAATGCCCTTTTTTGCATCTTTAGATCAAGATATCTAAAAAACGTGACGTGATACGCAATTTTTGCGGCCGAATTTGTAATCGGCATGAAAAAAATCTACAAAAATACGCTTTGGAAATCTTCGAACCTAAAAAAAGTCATTTTTTGTTGACCAGTGTTATTGATTGAAGCATAGCACAAACTGAACATTTTATATTGTATACATTGTCTGCATAATATTTTACTTATTTATAAAATATATAATATATAAGTTTATATATATGCACACACATAGATATGACAATAGCGTTATCGTGATTTTTTTCGATTATTGAAGTTATATTGTATAATCTCTCTCTTATCTCTTTCTCTCTGCTACATAAATACTATTATAACGTAAAAGAACTTACGAGTAACGTATGATGGCTCAATGCAATAATATTCAATCACGTAAAAAACTTGAGTTCAAATATATCAATATCAATTTTTTTATAATATATTAGAATATAGAAAAATTATAGAAATATAAGGCGATAAACTTGAAAATTTTTAAATATTGAAAATATTTTAATCATTTTTACAATTACATACACTATATATATATATATATATATATATATATATATATATATATAAATGCAAAATAAATCCGTAAATAAATTTATCAAGTAATAAATCCGTTGCATGCTTGCAGCTACATATACACACACAAATAGCTGGTATGTTGATTTTTATTAAAAATTTATTTTCTGTATTATTTTGCATTTATATAGTGTGTATGTGGGTGTGTGTGTGTGTGTGTGTGCGCACGCGCGCGTGTAGTAAAAATATTTTCAATATATTTATAAAATGTTTATTGCCGAAATATATTTTTTTATCATTTCTCTGTATTCCAATATATTATTAAAAAATTGATATTGATATATTTGAACTCTAATAATTTACTGGGTGATACATACTGAACATCCTTTGCATTGATCAATATTACTCGACATAAGTTCTTTTATGTTATAAGTATTTATGGAGCAAATTATACAATAACATCAATAATAGAAAAGAAATCAAGAATAACCAACGCATATTCGTCAATCTATGATTGCTATACAAGCTAATAATAATTTATATTCGTTCTCTTATTCTTGTCTCTCGAAAAAGTATAAGCAATAAATTATCAAATCTAATAAGTACCCGTGTCTAACATTGTAGACTAATTTACTTTCAATTATGCTACTGTTATTATTTATCATTAGACAATTATAAAACATATATATATATAGCACTACAAATTATATATGTATATGTTTTATAATTTATTTTATATTTTATTATTTGACAAGTTAAATCTCTCCGAATCATAATTTGCGCTTAAATTTTAAAGACAAAATGCTGTAACTCTCTGATATTCCAATCTGTATTTTTGAAAAGGACCACATCCCGTATGGTCGAAACGTTAAAATAAATATATATACAACTTTAATTTGAGGCCAGTGTAGTCAGACCAAATCTCTAACCTCTGTTTTATAATTGTCTAATGATAAATAATAACAGTAGCATATATAATTGAGAGTAAATTAGTATATTTTATATATATATATTTATATATAAATAATATATCCACATATGTGCATAAGCATATATAAAATTTACAAAAATGGGTGCTTATTAGTCTTGCTACGTTACTGCTTTCTGCTACGGAAGGCCAGAAAGCATTTTTAGGCGGCATCTCGCGTATACCGGCACGGTAGAGGAACAAGGAGAACACGTGATTATCGGTCCTTGTCTCTCTTACGTGCGTCCGCGTGAGCGATGCAGTGGTGTATGTACGTGTACAGACATACACCACTACATAAAACCCGAGAATTGGTTTCTCGGCGTTGGCAACACTGAAACCGGAGTTTCGCGTTGTCACCGCACGAGGTCTCCAATATCAATTCGGAGTTTGCCTGGGTGTACTGCCGACCCTTAATTGGCGTAGTGATAAATTTCTACAAGAGAATAAGGAGCCTTTAAATTCTTAATGTAAAAAATTTCAAGTAATTTTCTTTAATAAAATTTAATTAAAAAATTTAATTAAAAAATTTTTGAACACTGTGTTATATCACATTTAAAATCGTGATTATTTCAATAAAAAAACATTTTATGTGTAAAAAATATATTTTTTATATTTAATAAATTTTATATATATATGCATATATGTAAAATATTCTCTCTCTCTCTCTCTCTCTCTCTCTCTCTCTCTCTCACACACACACACACACACACACACACAACGGGGGCCAAATCTCTCAAATTGGTCTCATGATCAATTAGCCTGGATTCGCACCAGGGGCAAAGTCTGTTGGTAATGTCAAACGAATTTAGCCTGGACTTGCACCAGAGGCAAAGTCTTTTGGTCGAGTCTACGAAATTTAGCACGGACTCGAACCAGGGGCAAAGTCTTTTGGTTCAAGTCTACGAATTTAGCACGGACTCGAACCAGGGGCAAAGTGTGTCGGTAAGGGGCAAAGTCTATCGCACGAAGATGGCGGTCTCTTCTTTAGGCAGGCCTTTGGCGATCTGTCTATTAATCTGTGCTAGTGCTATATATATTTGTTATTCTTTACAGCTGATGACGCGGCACTTATAAAATACATTTTTGTTTTTATTTTATTGTAACAGAGATATTTTTCTAAAATTTTTTGTTTATTTTGAAATAAATATTTGGACATTGGAATAAGAAACATGTAATAACTTGTTCGAGACGATAAGGTTTATTATTGTTTTCTGACTTTTAGTGGTTTAATAGTTTATAATAAATAGTGTTTTATATGTGGAAAATGTGTGTAATTTCATTTAATTAATTGCTACTACGTACAACGACATAAAATTAAATAAAAAGAATTCTTAAAACTTAAAAATCAAGTTCGAAAAATTAGCTGATTAGTTGCATAATTTTCTGAACCTCCTGGTTCAAAGTCTGATAATATTTTAATTGTAAATTAAAGAGGTGCGTTCTAAAAGTAGAAGCAGTTTTAATGTACTCTTCTGACATGGCAAATACTGGTTTATTAATTTTGACAAATCCTGCGAGAGTGAGGAAATTATTGCCTGTGATTAAGAAGCATGTTTTGAAAACACTGTACATTCAGTATCTTCCAGAGAAAAATATTTTTACACCAGGAAATTATAATATCGCGATATCGCAACAGAGAGGCCTGCAGTATTCTAAAAATATCACAGACATATATGTAAACACTTCCACAATTGCCTCTCGACTTGACATTCGTGTTCTACTTACTAACATGAAACACCCTGGTAAATCCATCATAAATACTAAGAAACCAGTGGAAATAGTGATCTTCGATCAAACCTACAGTAAGAAAGAGGCAGATACATTCATACAGGATTGTTTAGCTAATGCATCGATGGATTACAGCTTTGTTACTTGTAACGATCAAGAGCAAAACGATCATAATGATGCGGAACATGCTATACAGAATGTAAAAACTTACAAAAATGTAGTGCTGGGTGGCACGTTTGATCGATTGCACAATGGTCATAAGATCTTATTAAGCGAAGCTGCTTTACGTTGTACAGAAAAACTTACTGTTGGTGTAACAGACACTAATATGCTTTCTGGTAATGACTTTTCTTGTAACTTGTATTATGTAATGTGATTTGATTTAATATTTCAGGACAGTAATATCTTTGAACTTTAGATAAAGAAGATGATTTAATCAAGTGTTTTTGGATAATTATAAAAATGTATAATATTTTCAGGCAAATTATTGTGGGAACTTATACAACCGTGTACACAAAGGATAACTGGAATTAAAGAATTTTTAGAAGATGTAGATCCATCAATAATGCACAATGTTGTTCCTATCAATGATATGTATGGACCTACTAAAGAAGACCCAACACTTGAGATGATAGTTGTGAGTGAGGAAACAAAACGTGGAGGTGACAAAGTCAATGAATTACGTTTGCAAAAAAATTTAAGCAAACTAGATATTTATACAGTAGAATTAGCATTGGATGAATGCTATAATGATATTGAAGAATCAAAAATTAGTTCTAGTAATCACAGGATACGATTACTTGGCACAAGACTTCAAGCTCCTGTAGGTTTTCTACAAAATATTTACAATACAATATAATAATAAATCATTAAATTATAATTACAGATTTTCCGAGATTCTCAGATTCCTCAATTTGCATATTTCAATCTATAAATTAATTAATAATTTTTTATTTTTTACATTATAGAGGATAAATGATAAGCCTTTAAAACCATATATTATTGGTTTAACGGGTGGTATTGCAAGCGGAAAATCTTCAGTTGCTGAAAAGTTGGAAAAACTCGGCGCTGGCCTTGTAAATTGTGATAAACTGGCTCACGATCTATATTTACCTGGAAAAGATTGTTTTCGTGCAATACTTGATCATTTTGGTTCTTCCATTCTCAATTCAGATGGATTTATAAATAGAAAAAAACTTGGTGACATAGTTTTTAATAATAAGGTATATATATATTGTGTGTATCTGTATATAATATTTCATATATTTTAGGTCTATTAATATATATTATTTTATCTAACGAATCACATATTTTAGGAACAACTGGAAAACTTAAATAAATTAATCTGGCCTTTAATTCTGCAAGAAGCTAAAAAACAAATAGATATTCTTTATTCAAAGGGTTATAATATCATTGTAATGGAAGCAGCTGTTTTAATTCAAGCTAAATGGCAGAATGTATGCCATGAAATTTGGACTTGTATCATTCCACAAAATGAAGTTGGTTTTTATCTGGCAAATAAAATTGTTTGCTTATATTATATTTAATACATAATATATATGTGTATTATATACAAATATCTATATTTTATATATTTTTTAAACTTCTGTTATGTTTGCATATTTGTAATAGTTATTTATATAACGTTAATTTTTCTTTATCAGTTTATTTCAATGTACTTACAGGCTATCAAACGAATAATGAATAGAAATGAATTATCTGAGGAAGCAGCAAAGTCAAGAATTGAAATACAACCGAGTAATACAGAGCAAGTTAAAGAAGCTAATGTTGTCATATGTACTTTATGGTCTCATGAAATTACACTAGAACAAGTAGAAAAAGCTTGGAAAGAATTAACAGCAGCTTTAGCCAAAGAAATAAAATAAATCTTAATAAATTTTCTTATAATCATGGAAAAATGTAACTTTTATTTGTAAATAATATTTAATCATTATTCTGTGATACACTTTGTAAAAATATAATACGAAAAAATATTGGTGACTGGGTAAATTGTCGGCAATACAGAAGTAAATATTAATAATAAAAAAAGAATGTTTTTCATTATTTATACATAATTACTATAAAAATAAATATATATTATTTAGAGAATAATATATTGTCATTCAATATTAATTTTTCTTCTTTGTTTTCTTGCAGTTTTGTCATTAAGGTATTTAAGAATAATCGAAAATCATCTTTTAGTTTATCCCCATCATCATCCACATTACACTTGACATGAGAGACATTAGAGAAGCTAGATGCTTTAATTATATAAAATATAAAAATTAATAATATGCGTTATTTTATATATTTGTAACATTAAAACAATTTGATTCATAATTGTGTTTATATATATATTATTAATATACTTACAAATAATTTTTGATGCACTTGATGCAGTATTATCAGGATTAAAAAAGAATATTACACAATTGTTTGGACCCAGTTTCGCTCGATTTATGAAATAATCATAAAATTCTTTCAACTGTGTTGAAGAATCCTGTATTTTTGCACTATATACAAGTATTACACCATGCACGCCTTTACGTATAGCTGGCCAGCAGCTTTTAAATCTGTGAAATATATTTAAAATATCCCGTCTTTCTTTCATTTAAAATTTAATTTTGCGAAAATACATGCTATTTTTCACTATACTTATAATCTCCACTACAATCCCACAGCTCGATGTCCCTTGAGACGTGTTCATCGTTTATTTCAATGTCATTCACTTCAAACTCTAGTATTCGTACACCTTGAGTTGGACGATAATCATATGGAATTTCTGTAGCATCTGCTAAAAAATTCGCTATCGTAGTCTTCCCGCTCTAATAAATAAATGAATGAATATATATCTGTGACCATTGTTTCACTTGTATTACTATATAAAACATTTTATGTGTATATTCTTTCTCAATTCTTATCATGAATTTTCAATTAATGAAGAATTATCTTTTACCTTAGTTGGTCCTATCATTATCAATTTTAATGTATGCATTATTTAATAATGCCTGTTGCAGGAATACTTGTATTATGAACTTAATGTAAACATACACAACAATATAGAACACATTATTGTTTGGCAATTGTTGCTATAGTAACCATTACTTGATACAAATATAATCAATCTAAATCTAAATAAATAATTACAAATATACATGATCAAAATAGATTTCAAAATATATTTCGATTATAAAATTCACTAATAAAATAGCTTGAGATATTTTATATATGCACAAAATAAACAAAAAATAAAAAATATATATAACTTGTATAATATAGATCAATTTGTTCTTACCTGATATAATTTAAAATATATATTTGTAATATATCATTACATTAAAATTGTAGTAAATGTGACATTAATCAAAATTGTAGTAAAAGAAAATCGTATTCTTAAAAATCTAAATTGTTTACTTATTTTTTATAATATTTTGTAATATATACATATTTTATCTCGCTAGAAAATATATACAAGTATGTTATAAAACATATATACAAAATAAACATGTTATACATTTTGTAAAGATTGATAATTTTATTGAATACATTAATTGAATATATTCATTACATTCATTACAATATTGTCTTTAACAATATACTTAGTACTATGCAATATGGTAATCAATTGTCACCAATATTATTATTACAGTCAACATATGATTATAATAAAAATTTCAAGTTGATTTCTATGAATTATTATATTGTAAAATTTATTTTTTGCTATATTGTGAAGTAAATTGTTTGATGAAATTCTTGAAATTTTAAATAAGAATATATTTAATCTTTTGAAATATACATATTAAAGAATATTTCAAATATGGATTTGTGTTCGGCTTGTCATTCTAAACTGCTTTTGTATAATGAAATATAATAATTAAAGTATTAATAATTTTGAATAAAAGCAATATTCATTATTTCTCGTTTTAAGTTGCTTTTCTGAAAGAACTAGTGCAACAAAAATGTAAGCACTTTTAATTAATCATAAAAGAAACACAAAAAATGTAAGTCATAATTATAAAATTATTTCTTGCTTTTTTGATAAATAGAAAGAAAAATAATAAATATATGATATCCAGATTCTATTATAGTAGAAAATATATATTTAATATGTCATATACATATGACATTCAAGAAAATGATATTTTGTTCTTTTATGTAATTTATATATATATTATATATATATATATATATATATATATATATATATTCTATTATAGTAGAAAATATATATTTAATATGTCACATATATATGACATTCAAGAAAATGATATTTTGTTCTTTTATGTAATCTATATATATATATATATATATATATATATATATATATATATATATTTATGATAATATGTTGGATGTAGGTTAAGTAAATAGGTTTTACTTGATTGTAATTAAATATTTTAAAAGTGAGGTGTGAGCATGAATGAGCTAAATAAGCTCACCTATAAAATTCTCAATTATAAAGAGACAAAATGTGAATATTTATATTGTATTAATATCATATATATAATCAATATACAAAATAAGTTATGCAATTCGAATGGGTCATATTACTTTTACAATAGATAGAAAAAAAGCAATAAAAAAGAAAATTGAATATAGTTTCTATATACTATAAATTAATTTTCTTACGTAATTATGTGAACTTATTTTTTTTTAATTCTAGAATGTCATTAAAAATAATTTATATTAATACAGAATATTCGAAAAATTGTAAAATAATTGCATATACATAAATTATTCGAATTGTGTAACTTAGTCTATATCTACATTTTGACATGTAATAGAAATTATATAATGATAGTGTAAAGATAAATTGCAAGAATTATACGAACAATACAAGGTTGTTAATATGTAAAAATAATATGGACATCAGTGTATGCACTACAGATCTTTATCAGATGTAATTATCTATAATTTGTAAATAAAAATTAATTTTATTTGTTGGAAAAAAAAATTTTATTTGAAAAAATTTTAAGATTTTATACACAGTAAGTGTATAAATGAGACTTCATGTACTTTAAACATTTATTACCATATTTTCCTGTTTAAAATCTTCAGGATAGGATAAATTGTATAATGCTAACAGAGCCGCCTTAGCTGCTGCCTTTTTGGCATCCTTTTTGTTTTTAGCTATAAAACAAAAATTATTTATTCATTAATAATAACAAAAATATCTTGCAATAATTGTTTTAAAGCCTATATATACCTGTTCCTGAATATTCACATCCATCGATTTCAACAGCTAGAGTGAACATTGTATTTGGTGGATTACCAACACGACTGAGCTCTGCATATGTTAGTCCAGGCTTCATTTGATTCAATAACATAACTGGATGTATATTCACAGGATTAGGTGGAAGTTCCTTTTGAATGGGAGCTTTAGGTGTATTAGGATTATCTTTTTTAGCTCCTTTTGTAACTGGCAAACCAGGTCGTGGAACTGGAACTGATGTTCCTTGATTATGCCATTCAAGGAAAAGTTTATAAAGTGCAAAACTGGCCAGTGAACTCCATGGAATTTCGTCTTCATTAGTACTAGTGTCCATAGCAATACTGTCTTCATTACTATCTTCCTTTACTGCTCCATCAGATAAATTAACTTGCCCATCTGATTCAGCATCTATACGTGCTTTCATAGATGCTGCCGTCATCTTTTCAAGTAATAAAGCTTTTAATGCATTCTCGGCTGCATTTTGACGAGCAAGTGGTTTAGACAATCCTTGTCCAACGTAAGTTTTACCATCAAGCTGTAATAATATAAATTATATTATTAATGCATTTGAAAGAGACATGGATACCAGTATTGTATATTAAATGTTAAATAATATGCATTGCAAAAATTATAATAGAAAGTTAATAAGAGACAAAATAATAGCATAGTGTGTGTGAAAACTCTTATAGTGTTACCTCAGCATGAACAAGATAAAGTGAGTTTGTCATGTGACTTTGAGTTTCAGGGAATGTAAATTGAACTCCGGCTTTCATTTCGTTTAAAACCATGATTGCATTTTTAGGCTGCAAAGTTTTTCTTAGACGCTGGTTCATACGAAGACGTTTCAATTTTTTATTTACCTTAACTAAACAAAAAATGGTTATATTAGATATATAAATGTAATGATACAAATAATTAAGGTTTATTATATATGTCAGTATAAATATTCACATTGATTACAGGAGAATCAATGCTCAATGATATAGTGTCAGAGCACTTGACATTCCTGAATCTTCAAATTTGCGCAGTGAAATGTCATCATAAAAGCAAAATTGAATTTTATATTATAGTATAAACAATAAATGTGTTTAACATTATAATTTTTGTAATTTTCTGAGTTATTTACACTCTCAATTTGGACAGATGTTTTAAATATTTTTAAAACATGACTTGATTATGTATTGAAGATATCTACATGAGCTATAACATGTAATTATTTAAAAAATTATTAAAATTTGATTAAAAATTTAAAATTCAGATATTATGACACGATCAAATCTTTGATATGTTTTTATATTATAAAAATATATTTAATATTCAAATTAAAATTTATACACACACACACACACACACACACACACACCCACACCCACACCCACACACACACACACACACACACACACACACACACACACATAATTATAATTTGAATATATATAAATATACACAATTGTGTATATTTCTTTAATTAATTTATAATTAATTTGTAAGTATTTACATCCAGGAATTTTTCTCCGCCATCTTGGTTGAGCATCTTGCATTTCAATATCATCTGTATCCTCTGTTTTTGTACTATCATTATTACCATCAGAATTGTTATTTGTAGAAGTTGGAGTAGATACTACAGGAGGCACACAAGGCTGGGAAGTCACAGATGTAATTTGTAGGGCAGGTGTAACTGGTGGCACACTTGCTATACTTTGTTTTAAGATTGGTTTCAATCGTGGAACTGGAGTAGGTGCCTGCTGCTGCTGCTGCATAAGTTGTTGAGGTTGTTGTTGCGACGGTGACTGCTGGTGCTGCTGTTGTAACATTTGCTGCTGTCCTTGCTGTTGCATTTGCGATTTCATTTGTTGCGTAGGTGCCATCGATGAAGATCGTGTTGCTGTGGCTGCTGACATTTGCGGCGATTGTTGCTGCTGCTGCTGCTGTTGTTGTTGTTGTTGCTGCTGCTGCTGCGACTGTGATTTGAAGCCTTGTGAGTTTTGTATGTTGCCTTGTTTGCAATCGCTTTGTAGAATGGACGTAGATTGCGATGTTTGGTAACTTCCTTGTGTATTAGACTAAAACATAGGGTGGGTCGCGCTAAACAAGGAACCACTACGGTTGTGCTACCCCACCAAGGTCTAGCAATCGTGTGCTATAGAAAAATTAAATGCTACCCTCATAGCTCATACCAACCATGTTACCTTTACTGTGGCCAACGTCTCTTTACTCATGACTGAGCTAAGTTTTTGTCAAATTAAAAATGTATACATGTTACATACTAATAAATAGTATTTCAGTAATTAGTATTATAATAAAACTCTCTTATAGAAAAAAAAAACTCGACACAAATAATGCTTTTTTACTGTATTCAAATTAAAATACATTTTGAAAAGTGAAGAGATTATAAAATCGCTAATATTATAAAATTATATTATAAATTAATGTAAATATTTAAAATACTAAAATTTAATTTCTTAGTCGGCTTAAATAAAATATCCTGGAACCGAAATTAAAGATTAATCATGCAGTAAGTAGAATTCTTATGATATAGCATCCCTACAATGATCAAATTTGCTTAGACACGAGTTCAGCACGAACTACCAAGAAAACGACCTACGGTAGGGTATGCTATGTGGGTAACTGACGACCTAGTCCCTGGTCGAATGCACCTCCTAGGTACTGTTGTATAGCTACTAGTACCTGCGTTGCAGGGGAGGGGAAAGTAGGAACCACTAATTAGTACGTGCAAGTGACTCAATCTTGCTGTACAGCAATGGAATTCATATATTTGGATTATAATTATAAAAAACTAGCAAATTATATATTTAATTAGCATTATGATATTAATCAATATCTTATGTATAATTAATATTTTTTAAATTATATATTATTTAAAACTGCATATTATATATATATATATATATATTGTAACATATTATAGCATTAATCTAAACGTAAGATTTATACCAGCAAAAATTAATTTTATATTTGATCATTTCTTTATCAAAGCTCTAAAATTTATATTAATTATAAAATGATATAAAGTACTATATTATTATATATAATATAAAGTAAAAAAATGAATAAGATATTAAAATTATAATAAATATTTTTAATATATATATGTGCATATGTAAATATCAAATATAAAATATTGAACAATATATTAAAAACAGAATTGTAGTATTGTATTACAGTATTATGCAAATAGGAAAGACAGGAAAAAAAAAGGAAAAAAAAAGGAAAAAAAATTTTTCAGGCAACCTATGAAGTCAATTAAGCACATATGTCATATATAAGAATAAATTAATAATGTTCTCAATCCCTTTTCTATATCTCCTTCCTAGAATTGTTAAAGTATTTGTATAATTTTATTTAAATATAATTTTAAAAAATCTCTTAATATAAAATAATATCTATGCAACTATCTCCCTCTATTTTCTTCAAGAGAATGTGTGCAAGACTATATTTTCATACAAATAAAAATACTTTTAAGTTAAAATTATTGCATTCAATAATCTTAACTATTATATATTCATGTATACATGTGTTTTATACTAATATTTTTATAATACATCTTGCATAATAATATCTTTATTGCACCTTGCATAGCTCTACTTTGTTTACTTTTATATATCTATGTATGATATATAGTGTATATTAATATATCATTAATATATGTGTAAAACAATAGACCTTATAGATATTATAGATATAAGATATTATTATAGATATAAAAAAGAGAAAACTTACAGACATAGGTGTATAGGATCCTTGACTTTGAGGATTATTTGCATTCCGTGCTGCAACACAGAATTATTTATTAATACCTCATAAGAAAATATAACATGTGATTATTGTTGCGAGCGAGGATCTTACTCTTTTTAGCTTTTACTGTAAAAAAAAAAAATAAATAAATATAAATAAAAATTTTTTTTAAATTAAAAAAAATACACCAGATAGCTTGTTACTACTATAAATTTCTCTCAGTACATTGATAAATTATTCACAAAAGCTAAACTGATATATTTTGACTTTTTTATTTTTAATACCAATCATATGTTGAGAGGCTCAAATATCGCTTATTAATTATAATTCATAAATAGCGTTGTCATGCAACGTGTTGATGATGAACAAAGAGAGGAAGGGAAGGAAGGGAGAGATAGAGAGAGCATGAATGACGCAATACTCGCCATTCTTCATTAACCGGTATACAGGTTATTGATTTTTTCGCGCGAGAAATTATTCTTTATTCGTTATACTTTCCGCGCGTTATCGATGATGCGATAAGATACGCAAGTCAAGAAACATTTATATAATAAATATACGATGCTTTACCATTGCCGTAGGATTGCCTGCTTCGTGTGTACATCTTGAAGCTCTAGCTACGGATTGTCCTTGGTTAAAACTTCGATTTAACAAACGTGTAAGAGCGTTTGTTCTGTCAGAGAGATCCGTTTTACGATAAAAGGACCACTTGTAAAAAGATGTAGGAATTAATACGACTACAGATCGAAACTTGTCACTGTTCCTACACGAGAATTTTCGGTAATGCGATATTGCTCGATTCTTCCGCTATGCTTATTCGTAGCATGAAGAAAAAGGAAATGACGTACGTAGAATATCGGAAATGACAAGTGCGCCATGTTGCGGCCGCCCGATGCGCGGGATATTTAAAGATATTTCGAGAGCTCTCGAGATTGCAAGAAACATTTCAAAGTTCGTGCAATCTATTTCTTACAATTAAATTGTACAGTACAGGAAAATTGTTATAAAATTATAATATATATTATAAAATTTTATAACATTAAAAAAAAAACAAATGGCAAAAGAAAAGTGACGATTTACATTTAACAAATTTGTGTAAATATGTAATAATTGAATATTCTTTATAAAAATGTGAAATATATTAATTTAATATAAAAAAAATATATTTTACAATTTAAAATTTAAAATAATTTACTTGCATATACTTGAATTTATTTTACATATACAGATTGCTACTATAATTCACAATTAATTTTTATCTTATATATATGTATATATATATATATATATATATATATATATATATATATAATGTAGACTGAAGCATTTTTATAATTTTCTTGTTGCATTTAGAATTTTTCTCTCGAGATCAATTAAAAAATTAAGAGAATAATAATAATTTAAAATTTTAAATCAACTAGACAAAACTTTACATAAAGAAATTGTTAGCATATTTATTCAGCAGACTGACTTATAATTTTAAATATTCTTACATTTTTATTAAATAAAACAAGTTAAAAATAAACTCAAAAAATTATAAAAATTTATTACTATTATATTTATTTATCATGATTACTTATTAAAATATATTCAGTTTGATTTAATGTTACTTTTTCAAAACTTTCAATATTTTTTTTATCTTTATTTATATATTTAAAAACATCCACAAATATTAAATGATAACAAGAATGTTATGTTTTCAATGGTGCTTGTATATTGTACAAATGTTTATAGTAATTGCTCCAATTAAATAAAATTGAATAAAGTAAATTGTTTCACTAATTTTCAAAGTAATCCTTCCATTTCTTGCATAAACTGCATATACGCGTCATCTTTTGTCTTAGGTTGTGTTGCTCTAAGTGGTTGAGTTTCTGGTAATCTTTCTGTAATTCTGGGAATACTGCTGAATTTTTTCTTTTCATCTCTTTTAACTCGCAAAGATGTTGGTAAAAATCTTGTAACATCAGCAGCTAGATTCCTAATTTGTGGTTTTGCTTCAATAGTGGTATTACTTTTTCCGTCTTTGTCTTTTCTATTAATTAATTGTGGTGCAGCAGAAAGAACATTGGGCGTCTTTGGCTGTGCAGTCGTTCCAGATTGCGTTTGCATCTGAGCATTCGTAATATTCGACATATTCGACATTTGCATTTGAGGTGGCGGCATTCTAGGTATGCTAGGAGGTCCGGGTCTCAATATTCTTGGCATTCCAGGCGGAGGACCTGTAAAACAATTATTTATATAATATAACTTCTTCCATATACAAATATATTCATTGATAAACACATGATTGTGAAGCTTATTGAATCGATTTTATATACATATATAATTATATATAATTTATATTTATATAGATAATTATATTATTATTTATATTAATATATAAATATTAAAAATTTTAAAGATATAAGGTAAAAAATATTGGAAAGAATTTTAACCAGGTGGTAAACGGAGTCCAATACGAGGCGGTGGCGGCGGCGGCATTCTGAGATGTAAAGGCGGTGGAGGTGGCCGATAAAGTAAGGGTGGAGGTGGTATGCCCATCGGTGGCATTGCATGTTGCTGCGTATGCTGCGTATGAGACGGATGAGACGTGTGTTGTCCATGACCAGAGAGATGATCCGATGCTCCGGGCGGTTCCAACTCTTCGTCGTCTCCTTTATTATTAGATTTATTATTGTTAGATTTAGCATTAGATTCGTTTTCAGCTTCCAATAATGACAATCGTGCATTAAGATCCTGAGCACGCTCAGTCTCTCTCTTTTTATGAACAACTTCCATTTCTCGCATAAACTGATCGATATCTTGTCCAGCCATTGCCAACATTTTCTGCTGCAACGTAGTTGGCTTGACTTTCGCCATGTCTCTATCCATTTCCTTCTCTTTCTCCACATCTTTCTCTTTATTTTCTAACTCTTGTTTGTCCTCCTTGTCATCAGCAAATCGTATCGTTCTCGATTTTGATGGTGGATCTTTACTCTGTTAATCACAAAAATATTAATATTACTTATATGTTATATTTATAATTTGATGTTGATTCAGATAATATTCAATTTAAGTACATGTTCAATCATATCTTCATCGTCACTTGACAGTTCGGGAGGTGGAAATGGTGGCACACCAGGTGGCTCCTTATTAGGTGCCAATGTAGGCACAGATGGAGAAGCTGCATATGCGCTGGTCTTTTTTAAGATGCTTGGTGGTATTGGAATATTCATTAAAGGATGATGTTGTGATATATAATGAGGATGAGGTGGATACATATGTGCAGGTGGCTGTGGCATATCTGGTAATGGGATCTGTGATGTCAAAGATCCTGTAGAAATATTAGTATTAGTTAGAAAAATAAAAGAAAATTATATTATAGAAAAAAAATTTGCATTTTGGTTTTATAATTATATATTTTAGAATAACATATATTTACCTGGATACATCCTAGATATATCATTAGCAGCTGATGGCAAAGGAATTTCATCAACTTGTACTTGCTGCGCATGTCGTACAGCTTCAAAATAAGACACCAAGTCTATCCTTCTACGTTCATATTGTATCAATTGTTCCTTCAATTCTGCCCATTTTTCTTGATCATCTTTTGCCTAAAAAAGAAAGTGACAAATTAGTTATATTGCAATAAACAAATCAATTGTCAATTTTTGTTATAAGCTTACCAATACTCTATTGAAGAAAATTTACAATGTTACTTACATACATTTTTAAGACACGATCTAAAGTCTCCTTAAGTTTTTTTCGTTTATCCTTCAATACTTTTTCATTCAAAGGAGGTGGTTGCATTACATTGTATTCTAGAAAAAAAAAAATAGAAATATATTAAGTATATAATATTGTTTGGAAATCGAAACATATCCATGGAAAAATAATTTTCCACTAACCCATCTGATCAATCTTCTCCATTTCTTCGATAATCTGTGCTGGATCTTTGCCTTTTAAAACAGCAGCTCTTACTAGTTGTCGTTGTTTTTTATTCTTTTTTAATTCCTTTTTACGTGCTTCCTTTCCTGTAATAAAAAAACAGTTAAATATAATATTTCACATTTTATATACATATATATCTTTTTAACTGTTGAAGAGATGCTCTTTGAGAGATAGTTGGTTATATTCTCAGATACTAACGTGCTTGATCAGTGGGATTCATGTATTTCCCACTCTTTGTGGTGTTAATTGAACGACGCCCCATTTTTGCTTTTTTTTAACAACAATTGAATAATACACTTTTATTGATTATAAAATTTTGCAAAACAGTATTATTTATGTTGTACGCATCCAGTAGTCCAAAAAGCGTCTTGATCAAAAAACTGACAGTTCTCTACTTTATCCTATGGGTAAGTTATATATAGTTGCAAAATGCGCCGCTAAAAATGCCTGTGTGTTCAGAAAACAGAACAGTGAAATAATAGTCCAAATAGTTACTTGTGATTGGTTTAAATATTAAAAAAGGTCCAAATAGTTACCTGTGATTGGTGTGAATATTTTTTAGAACAGAGCGATCAATCATTTCAATTAGCTGTTGTGCTTTCTGAAAATGCATGCAACTTATGTGATTTCAAAATTATAGAAGACGGCATAAAGAGTGTTACAAGAAAGAAATTGAAACAAACAGGTCCAAATTTGTATTATTATTAATAATTGGTTAGATACTTTAAATATGTTTAGTTAAATTTGTTTGTGTTATGTTTTTTTTACGTTATTAACCTTTTTATTAAAGTTCTCTTTCTAGAAGAATTTTATCAATTATCAATGCAGAAATAACATAATTAAATTTAATAAGTTTATGAAAAGTTGCTCTTGCTCATATTTTGTTTATTGATGCAATATTATATATTTTTGATATATGCAATTTTTATTTACATGGACTTACATATTTAGGTAGAAAAGAATGGCTCAACATATTGCACATGATTTGAACAAGATATCACGAACGAAAGATGTAAAGATACAAGAAGATGTTACATTTTTTCAAATGGGTCTTCACGAAGATATTTTGGTTGGATTAACAGCTGCTGGCTTTCAGCGACCATCTCCCATTCAGTTGAAAGCTATTCCACTAGGCCGTTGTGGATTTGGTACTAACAATATATATATATATATATTTAATAATGTAGAGATAGATTGACAGTTATATACTAAAAATATAATTGATGGTTTACAGATTTGATAGTACGTGCAAAATCAGGAACTGGAAAAACTATAGTATTTGGGGTAATTGCTCTTGAAACATTAGATATTGAAATATTATCTCCACAAGTTTTAATAATAGCACCTACCAGGGAGATTTCTATTCAAATATCTCAGGTTCTTCAAACAATAGGTTCAAAAATAAAAGGTATATTTAATTTTTGTAATTGATGCTTTATTTGTTTGTAGAGAAATGATTTTCATCTTTTCAATTATATATTTGTTATTAATTATTACTGTTATTATTAGGATTAAAGGTTCAATATTTTGTGGGTGGCATATCGATAGAAGAAGATAAGAAAAAGCTAATCAAATGCCATATAGCTGTTGGTGCTCCAGGCAGAATTAGGCACTTAATTGAAAAGGGATTTCTTAAAGTGTCAAAAATCAGATTATTTGTACTTGATGAAGCAGACAAATTAATGGAAATTAATTTTCAAACAGATATCAAGTTAGTATTAAATTTAAATTAAACTTATATAAAGTTGTGCATTTTTTGAGTGCTATAAATTTGTGCATTAAAGATCATTGTAATAAATTGAGATATGAAAGCTATATGTGCAACAGAATATCTATGTTGCGCATTTTCTCAAATAAAATGATTGTTTTTATATCTTGGTTGGTACATATTAGATTTTAATTTGTATTAATGCATTTTAGCTAAATTCATTATTAGTAATTTAGATTACTAAAATTACAATAATATTAATTTTTTCTTATAGTTACATATTTTCTAAACTACCATACAAAAAGCAAGTTGTAGCCTCGAGTGCTACTTATCCTGAAGATTTAGAAACATTTTTACAAACATACATGTCTTCTTCAGTGTTAACATCGCCAGATCTTGATGCAGCAATTTTGATTGGTGTCAAACAATTTGTGGCCGTGGTTCCTGCACATCTCAATGCTATGAAACAGGTTTTTGCTTTATTATAAGATTTGAACATGTAACTTTTATTTCATTAACAAATGGATTTTCTATATATTGTCTGTTATATTTTCAGGTACAAATAAAAGTGGATGAGCTAGTGAAAATTTTTACAAAGATTTCATTTAAGCAAAGTATAGTCTTTATGAATTATCAATCACGGTATGTATAAAGTAATTTTTAATAATTATTTAATTTTTTAATATATGATAGTTATTTTTTCTTCTAATTTGTACTATTTTTGTAGAACTCAATCAGTAAGCAATAAAATTAATTCTAAGGGTTTCTCATCCTTATATATTATTGGAAATCAAGAAATGGCTAAAAGATTGGAGACAATTGAAAAGTTAAGAAACTGTGAATGTAGAATTATGTTGTCCACGGATTTAACTGCAAGGGGTATAGATGTAGAAAATATTAACATGGTTATAAATTTTGATGTACCGAAGAATCCGGCGACGTATTTACATAGGATTGGCAGAGCTGGTCGTTATGGATCTCGAGGAATTGCTATCACTATTATTTCTGAAAACGAACTTCCGTCATTTAGAGAATTGTTAACTTCAGTTGGTGGATCAAACTTCTATCTGCTTAAACTCAATTCTAATTATGCAGAAGATGTTTGGGCTGACGATATTACAAAGTTTGAGAAAGTTTATGCAAAGTCTGAGACAAGCAATGTAAACATTGATCGAACATTTTTAAAATCTGAAAATGGCATACCTATAATGATATCTACATCAGCGAGCTTATTAGCTTCATCAGTCAATGATACATTGTCAGAAAATAATATTACAAGTACTTCTACTGATAAACAAAATAAAAAATGTGAAAGTATCTCATCCATGGATGCAGCAGTCAGTGATAAGTCATCATTAGAAAATAATGTTGCAAATATTATTCTGAAAAGTGAGGAATGTAAAAATGGCTCATCAGAGTGTGACACTACACTCAATGATACATCATCACCAGAGAATAATATTGCAAATATTAGTAGAAAACATGAAAAATCTAATACCAATATTTCACCAAAAAACAAGAAACATGAAGTTGCATCTAATAATTTAAATATGAAGTCAAGAAGAATTCATTTAATTAAAGAGAAAATAAAAATTAGTTCATTATTTGAACATTATATTCAAGAAAGAATTCAAGGAAGAAACAAACTCCAGCAGTCTGAAAAGCAAAAAGAGATGTCAGTTGCAAAATTTAATGGAGTTGAAATTCCAGAAGAGCATAAAGATTTATCAAATGGAGACTTATCTAGATCAAAGAATGTACATAAGTTCAAAATAACTCTTGATTCAGATAATCCTTCCCTTATGGAAAAATTAAATGAAAATGTCGTATTTGAAATAGATGTATCAAATATAGAGAATTATAAACAAGGAAGTGTTGACATTGAAAATATTATCCAATATATGAAGGCTCCAGCAACCAATGAAAAAGAAGAAGAAAATGATGTGAATGAAAAAGAAGAAAATAAAATGGTTAATAACGAAAAATTATTTACAAATCTTTCTCAGGATACATGTTCTATGGAAGATTCTACTTTAATCCACAATTTGCAATTATCTATAAGCGAATTGGATATTAGCGAAGATAATCAAATATGGAAAAAATTAAATGATTATTTATTAATATATTTTAAAGAAATTAATGACAGTAATAGTTGTACAAATGATGAAGAATCTTTTTTGAAAATAGCTTCCAATTGGAAAAAATTACTTGATCTCGAAATTAGTTCATTACATAATATATATGAAGATATGACGGATTCTGTTCATAAGTTAGTATACGAAGAACATTATTCTGCTTTAAAAACTTTCCTTAATATACAGAAACGGGCTTTCTTATGTGTCTTTCCACAATTACGTAATGAGAAAGAAATAGACGATACTTATATATATTCGACAAATAATCCAAATAATTTATTAGCTATGTATAAAGAAATAGAAGAATTTAGAAGTCGCTTCTGCACAGTAAAAACTAAATTTGATGTATATTTTCCTTATCCTATAAATAGTGATGAATATATGCCAAATTTAATGATGTCAAATTTCGAGATTGAAGAATATCGCAAGGCATTACAGTATTTTAATACACATGATAATCCCAATAAAAAAATATTAGAAATAATAGATTACATAGCATTTTTGAGTGAAACTGAAAAGTGTGATTTGATAAAGAAAATAAAAGATCAAAATTTATCATTTTTGGATATGAAGACATTTCTCATTGAGGAAGCAGCAAAAAGAGATTTAGAAAATGATAAATTGAAGAACCATTTACAATTGTCTAAAAAGTCGGATTCTTTGGAAAGAAATGGTATGTTAATGGAACATGAACAATTTGAAAAGCAGGTTTCTTCAGAAAAAAATGACTTGACAGAGTGCGTAGAAGTGCCTCAGAAGTCAGTTTCTTTAGAAAATCAAGATAATACAATGCAACATCAGAAAACTGCTGAAGTAGATTCTCCAAAAATACATATAATAAATAAGAATAATTCAAAAAGATTAGAAGAGATACAAGAAGTTAAGTCTAATAAAGATATAACTGTCAATCAAACTAAGCACGAAATACAAGATAAAAAATATACTAATACAATTTCTAATGGAAATGAAGAAACTCTTGCAAGAAGAAAAGAATCAGAAGAAAAGAATGAAGATTTTAAAGATGATAAGGAACTGTTGCCTCAAGCAGATAAGTCAACGAATGAAGATGATAATCAATATATGTGTAGTACTTCAAGCAGCTCAGCTGTATCATTCGATGAAAATATTGAACAGTCAAGTAGTAAATTTATATTCAACAAACAACAGGAAATGGCATTCAGTAGTAGTCATAGACAAACCAGTGAAAAGGATACTACGTGTAGCAAGGAAGTTCAGAATTTTCAAACTAGATATGTACCTCCACAAACAAATAATGTCCTCTATAATAATACGAATAATTCATATAGCAAACTTAGTAAACATTTAAAGTTTCGTAAAAATAATCCAAAGAATGTAGGTAATTCAGCTACTGCTTGTATAAGACATACAACTGTGAACACAAGAGGAACTTCTCAATATTCACAGAATTATAGGCCAAATGATAATTTAACAAATGATGTTTACTCGCATGAAATGGATATTGAGAGTTTTCTATTATCATTGCGAAAGCAAACCGATCAGTTGCATTTACAGATTTATAAGTCACAAATGCTCGAGAATTGGATTTCATATGATCAATAATTATAGGCAGTATTAATTAAATAAAAAAATATGATAAGGAATTCTGTGAGTTTGTGGAAACAAAAAATATCAACACCATGGGGAAAATTTTTGTTAGGTAATCTTTTCTCATGAATGTATTTATGATCAAGTTGCAACGGCAAAGAATGACATGTGAATCGATCGAAAGGTCACGCATCGCTGATACTTTATACGCATCATGTGAAATGTAAACTGTGTGTCGGAGGTAACCTTTTCTTCTATTCGATTTGCGACGCTACCTAATGATTATGCAATTGGATTGATCTTTTGCGATCGAGTCGTGTATAGTCTTATCGACCGAATATATGTCAGTCAGCTAGCAATAAGGATAATTTAACACGTTATTTTTCTAAGAATTGATAGTAATATTTGTTAACATGCATGTAAATATATGTGTGCGATACATATTTTTGGAGTTATATATTGAATAATTCAAAAGATAATTTTTTTATCCTGTATAAATATTTTTTTATGTATGAATGTTGTTTTATAATAGCTGATTATTATATTAATAGCTGAATGCGTTAATCAGAAATGTTAATCTTGACAGTTATATATATATATATATATATATATATATATATATATATATATGTATTTGTATAATATAAAGATGACATTTATAGATAGATTAGGATAAAGAAACTTTATTTTTCGGATTTTATATTTTTGGTCAAATAAATACTCGATTTTAATATTTCCAATTCTTTTTTTTCTAAATATAAATATATTTCTCCTCTGAAAAATAAAATATAAAAATACAATATGTGCATCTGTGTGTATATATATAGAAATTAAAAATAAAATTTATTAAAAAATTAATAATAAGTTGAATGTCATATGTCTAAAAATATCATCTAGTGATTCGTCAAGGATAAATTTATTCAAGCTGTCAAATGATACTCTAGGACATTCATTCGCCGTATGCCGGCTATGAGTTGAAAGGATCAGGTTTCCAAGGCGTCCTCATACTTGGGGAGAAGAGGGGGACCAGGCTAGACACGAGAGAGAGAGAGAAAAAAAAAGAGAACCACCTTACGAAACTCGTCTCGTGAGAAATTTGGAGTAAACCCTTGTCCGGTGCCCCTGTCCCTTTATTCGCGAAATAATCGTTTGAGACGCGCGCCTAAAAGACCAAGCGCAAACTTCAGTCGGCGACACGTGTTTTCGCGCGAAGCAGTTCCCGGTGTGTGTCCGCGATTCGAGTGTCCGCGTTCGTTTTCGTCGTGTGTCGGCTGTTAATTAGAAAATCGATCCGTTTAATCGCCCCGCGTCTCGTCGTAATTCCTTCGTCCAACGTAATTAATATATTCTCGTCGCAAACTCGTCCGTCAAGTCGCCGTATTCCGCGACCGCGAAATATGTCGTTCGCACGCAAGTACTTCAAGAGGACGCCGATCTACGTGGTCGAGGATCACGACGAGGTAGGTATACCCTCGAAACAGCTGGCGCATCCCACCTCGCATGTCATCCTCGCATGTTTACGTATTTAGAGCCGCATTCAAATTGACACTACAAATACCCCGAAGGTTAGTAGCATGATTCTCGACGGGTCCCATTTGGATCCCGTGTTCCATTGAAGCGTTTGAAGCGATAGCATCTGTCGCGTTCAGAAGTGTCAAGTGAAACGCGCGTGTTGAGACTGCGCCCGCGTAATGTCACGTGACTTCGCGTCTGCGCAGTGACGTCGCGGCGTTCGCGCGTTAGTACGCGCGCTCGGAAATTCGTAGTAGTATTATGCAAAATTTTAAATACCACGTAAGTACATATATACGGACTGTGTCCGAAAAATAAAACAGTGCTATCTAATAACTATATAGTTATAATAAACTAATGAAGCAAAACATTTTATATCTATATATCTATGCATATATTATTGTGTCATATTAAATCTAGGTTACGTTTATATTTCTATCTGTCTAAAAAGATTGATCGATATTTTCGTCATATTTACATAATTTTCATACGATTTTATATTCAAAAAGTGTGAGAAGTTATAAAATCTCGATAATAAAATAATATATTTATCCTTTTTATGTTTTTCACGAGAGATCAACATAGAAATCAAATTTATTTATAAACGAGCTCTTTTATTTATAAATGTATTCGTGAACAGGTATTATACATTGTAAATACAAGTAGATAACATAAATAAGACTGATTGAAATCGATTTATCTCAAATGGATTCTTGAACTTGGCTGGAACAGCGTATCGACTCGAGTCGAGAATCGATTATCGAGCGAACTTCAAACGATAGGGCTATCGATATCACGCCGCCATTACCCGCTAGTTGCCCGCCAAATTGTTTATTTTTCGGACGCGCGCGAACGCGAGTGCTACTAGTTTCTGAATGAATATTTTCTGTATGTGCTGTGTTTATATCATCAGGTTTTGCCGTTCGTGTACCGGTGTCTGGGGTCAAAGCACCTGCCCTTCGAGAACAACACTTTCATACATCTGGACTCGCATCCTGATATGCTGATACCTAAAGAGATGCCGGCCGATACGGTCTGGGATAAGAATCAATTGTTCGAGTACGTATAATATATAATAATTCTATCTTTTTGGAATAATCGAGCGTAATATATGATTCAGTTTTGTAGAAAATATGTGTGTCAAGGTAGGATAATGAGAGGAAATTGATTTTCTCAATTAAATGCAACATAATATGTACATCAATATTGAAGTGAGAGAGAGAGAGAGAGAGGGAGATATATACCCAGATAGCCACAGTAATTATTATGACATCATTTTGATGTCAAAATGCATCATTTGCCATCAAAATAATGTCATAATAATTACTGTGGTTATCTGGGTATATATATATATATATTTATTTATTTATTTATTTATTTGTTAAAGATGGTCGTTGACCTAAAAATTTATATAGATGAGCATGTATATGCATAAAAATTACTCGACTAGTACAAAGCAATATGGTGTCCTTAACATATTGAATGTGATTGGTTAATTTCTCTGTGCAAATATATTTTTATTTAAAAATTTAGTGGTACCAACATGTGAGTATATTTAACTGTTTGTACCACTGGGAAGAATATCATAACTAAACGTATTAGTTTGAATTTATACTCGTGTCGCAATCGGACGTTAATTTTAGGGGGCAATTAAATTAATTGCTTCAGTAAATATATTAATATTGCAGTGTAACAGGTAAATGTCATTGTAATTGTATGAGACGTGAGAAAATTCTTTCATATTGCGTTTTATGTAAAAATATATGTAAGAAACGCTGTATTAAAATCACGCGAATGTATTGCATGAAAAAAACATGCTGTTTATTCTATAAACATTTTAAAGTAATTTTAACCGTAATTATTAAAAATATTTGTTTCTTATACTTTTTCAGTGCGATCAGCATCGAGAATTGGATTTTGCCAGCAGTGTACGCGGGTCATCTCAAGAATCTGATCTGGGTGAAACCACCGTGGGCTAATCAGATGACGGATGGCGTGCTGATGTTTCTTATCGGCAAGCATAAGGATAGCGGCTTGATAAGGCAAGTGTAATTAATTTTTTGATTCGCCCTTTGTGAATCACTCAGTTGAAATATCACTTTCGTCTTTTGTTCTCTCGATTTTCGCAATCCTTTTTATATTCTAATTATCTAAACATATGTACAATTTTTGTGAAATCAAAGCTATTTTATATTTATTTATTTACATTCCTTTATTTATATTTATTCCTTCAAAACTGAATATTATTGAGAGTAATGCAAATTAAACTTGAACAATTCCGAAATAGATATAAATGAATATATGAACAAATATTAGAATATAGATAAAATATTTGACATAATAATTTATATCATATTATATAATAATTTATAATTATTTAAAATATTTAAATTTGTATTATAAATTTATAGATAATTTTATCGATTATCTTTTAGAAAATATCAAAAGAATATCACACAAATACACAATTGTCGAGCTATTTTATTATTTCTTTTAAATTGAGCTATTTTAATACTTTTTGAAGTGCATGGATCATGTTTCACTGTTGGTATTTCCTTCCAATTTTTTTAGAAAATATCAAAAGAATATGAAATACATAATTGTCGAGCTATTTTATTATTTCTTTTAAATTGAACTATTTTAATACTTTTTGAAGTGTATGGATCATGTTTCACTGTTGATATTTCCTTATAAATAAAATTTTCCAGAATTAAACATTAGAGACTTAATTATCGACAGTACTATCGTACGGCAGCAAAGATAAAATGTTATAAGGTTCAATTATCGCGACATTTGCTGCGGCATTCAGCTTCATGAAAGTCATTTCTCACATGGTTAAGAGATGGTATGCGACCGGAGGGTTGACGAGTCGAGAGAACGAACGAGCAGAAAGAAAAAAGGACTAAAGTAGCAGAGAAAGGAAGCCGCGGCGATATATGCCGCGAGAAACCGGCACTCGTGCCTTCAGTGGTCCGTCAGGACCTGAATTATGTTTCTCGAAAATTACTGTGGGGATATACATAATATGTACATGTCTGTATGCTATGAGAGTAGCATGTGGTTTACATTGCTATAATCTGCTTTAAATTATATTTTCATTGATCTTACTATATGGTTATGCGATATTTTTGATAATTTCTGAGTGTCCGTATTTTACGTTTGATGCTCATTATAATGATTGATATTTTATATTGCCTGATATTGAAGTTTATACATATGAATATACATATTTATACATATGAATCTATTTGCACATTATAGAACGTTAACAGTCTACGTTCAAATTAATAATAATTATTTGCAATTTTTTTGAAACGATAATCTTACTCTGTGTGGATATACTTTTTATTCTAATTTGCACCTTTTACACAATATATATACATATATATTGATATATATTGATTAATTATATGATAACACAATTTTGTTTCTTGATTCTTTATTGAATCTTAATTATTATGACATGAATTAACATAAATATCATTTTGTCGAAGAAAGATTGGAGTAATATTATTTGTATTACTTCATATACAAGATGTAAGTATTCTTTTTTAAGCATTTATACTTTTTAATATTCTTAAAACTCATTTAAAATTATAAATATGTATAAACAAAAAAAATGTTAATTTTTCTATTAAATAAAAATTATTTCTCTTTTGGAGAAAATTGCCTAAGATTTTAATTATGGAATGATTTGATTTGGAATCACACAGAAATGTGAATTTGTTTTTAATAAAATAAGAGAGTCAAGTTTTATTACATCAGCTTATGTAAATATTAATAACCGTGCATAATTGCTTTAATCTGATAAATATTATATATGTATACGTACATAGATATTTTATTTATTCGTAATTATTTTTGCTATTAATCAACTTTTGCTTATTTAATTAATGTGATTAATTAATGAGAAATAATTAATGAGATGATACATTTTTTGTTTATACATATTGAGTAATTTGGGTCAGCATCTTGAAAAAAGCGCATCTGGCCCAAACACTCGTATCCAAAATTTGTGGCGCAACTTAAAAAAAGTCATAAATTGTATGTCGCGAAAAGAGGTTAATGGGGTCTTGTGCGGCAATATAATAACGGGAGTTCGGGGACACAGTGCTTGTAATATCAAATTAATGAGCGCGCCGGCTCGTTATATTGAATTACACTCGCGAAAAAAATTTCTCAATTATTGATAATTGTGCATCGTCATACCGGGCCTAGGACCTTCGGCAATGCGTGCGACACCGTGTCGATAAGATCAGAGGTGTGCGATCGCATCGGCCACTTTTTCGTCGAAGTTATTCATACGTAATTGCCTGTACCCACGCAGGTGCCTGTTCCGCATCATTCGATTTCCATCGATGTTTGTCCCGAAGCTATGTTAAACTTTCTTATCCGTATCCGCGTTGCGTGCAAGCTGCACGCGCTTTCTTCTTTCGATCGTCTAAGATAGGAGCCACGTGATACTGTTAATTGTCACTAATTGTCGTTAATTTTATCACCCTCGTCGACCTTGAATTGAAAATTAATTGCAATGAAATAATTAAGGGCTTTATCCGTATATAAAACGAGATTGAGTTTTGACATTTTTACAGTTTAAAATTTTATTAATCTACGAATTTTCAGTATTTTTTTAATACCATAAAAGTCTTTTTTTAATAATATAAAAAAGAGATATTGATCATGATATTTTTTTTTTTTTTGATATTTGCTTGAAAAAGGTTTTTATATTCAAATTCGTATGTTTTAAACATGCATGCATTTAATTGTTGTTCAAGTAAAGGACCATGCACTATAAATTATATTACTTTTGGTCGATTTTAATGGTGGCTATTTTTTTATATAATTAGTGCGTAGTTCTGTTGTCCAATATTGATACATTTAACTGCAAGAAGCTGCATTAACTTGACTTTGAGATAATAACATGCTAAATTATATTAATACAAGTTTTGCAGATTGCTTAGAAAGTAAACCATAAATTAATTGATTTTTATTTCAAATTTTGAATTTATTTTTGATCGTTATCCTCTTAATGCATTTTGGATTGACACAACACAATAATGAATCCATAAATAAATAAAGATGTTATATAGATCAGTTTCTTGTATTCACGTATGTATTTTAGCATATTATTGATTCTCCATACTTTCTACTATACGTATATCATTGCTTAATGCATTGTGGAAAGACATTTTGCATTATTCATAAACCAAACTATTTTGAGAAACACTATAATCTAATGCCGCCGTTTTCATTTTTACCGATTTTTTTTCCGCTTGCGTCAAAGAGATCTAAAAAGGCCAGTTGTGGCGGATTGCGCGACAATGGACAATAGCGCAATAATCTACAATAGAGATCCGCCTGGAGATTCCATGTTGAATGAATAGGTCCCGTAGGACAATCATCTCGTAAACTCGGCTTCCTTATGGAAGGCTTCCTTCTCATCCACCTCGTGGATTGCTCTTTTTGCGCTCTGTTTCACGTTTTGTGGCTCTTTGCACGAAGCGGCACTAGAATCGCCTACTTATATGCGAGTGTCGAGTAAGAAGAAAGCTGTCCAGCTTTATGTAGAATAGCGTAGCTAAAATATTATATAGGGTGGGTAAAATATTATAGGATTGTGAATATCGCACTCTATTGTTTTACTTGCTTATTGTTAGTCTATTTTTTCTTTTTTTTTGTAAATATCAAAATTATAAATTATAAATATATATCTTTAAAATGCACGTATAAATGGAAAAATGCGATGTAATTATTTTTATTAAAGTATATTATATTTTTCTTATAAATATATCTATATTATACATACATATTTTATTGTATATATAATAAAAAAATATAAGTAATATCTAGATATACTTAAGAAAAATATATATACATGCATATATATATTTTATATTTTATTATTACATTTTATTATTTTAGATTAAAAATTTTATTTTATTATTATTTTACATATAAAAAATAAACTGTTTTAAGCATTTTCTGTTTCTACTATAGTTAAAATATCATTTGCGTACTTTGAATACTGCTAATGTAAAAACTTTTGTCTGATAACCTGAACAGTATATAAGTTATTTAGTAAAATGCAATAATATTTCTATTTTTTTGGTGCTAAATGCGATTCATGGATATTTATTTCATTTACAAACACTAATCAATAATAAATCAAAATAAATATTATTGTTTAAGATACCTTCTTGTGTATTAAAATGGAAGCTTATTTTCTTAATATAAAACATTAATATTATACGTTAACACACACGTTAAAATGTTTTTACTCCGTACAAAGAAGAGAAAATATATCCGTTTGCAATAATAAAATGTAATATAATAAAATGTATTATATTAATATAAGATAAAAATATGCATTTAAAAATCAAAATTATAGTTTTTAGCGACACATTCAATTAATATTTTATTATAATGAATGTATGACATATCGTCAAGGAAAACCAATTATGCGAATTCGCTATTAATTGATTATTTTTTTATATAATATTTGCGGCAATTCACGTTCGCAATGTAATATTACGTAAGATATACTGACGTTAAATTCTGCATCTACATTTAAAGAATATTAATAATTAAACGCGTCTTGGTACATGTAGGGAAGTATAATGCACGTGCAAATTCCGACATGGATTGGACTTGGCTATAAATTAACCAACATTCTTGCCGACCTTTTTCGCGGTTGTCTCTTATTCATTTCTTTCTTTATATTAGTTTAACGACCATCCACCTTTCTCCTCATCAATCCTGCTCGTTTCTATCGTGTCCGTCGGCGCTCAAGCCATAATACTTCCTCGTACCTCAAATAACACTGATTTGATCGCAATGAAAGCGACACCTATCAAATAGGATGTTTTATCTTACAATTGAAGTATGATAGTAATGATATAATATTGCTTCATGATGTACAAACAAAGTATAGTAAAATGTTTACTGGAGTTCCTAATACAATTTTTTCTTATCGAGATTTTCGTTCTCTTACTGTTAGTATTATATTTGTGTGCTGCGTGTTAAATTTTGTTTTCATGCATTGATACACAATTCAATTATATATTACATTGACTAATTATATGGATAAAAGCATGTTTTATATTCTCAACATTTATACTATAAATACTAAGATGGATAGACTGAATATATTTTTATCATCACTAGATTTGACAAATATAAATTATTGCAGCTTAGTTAAATGAATTATTTTAAATCAAAATTGATTTATTTAAAAAAAAACTTGTAAGTATAATTCTTAATTGATTGTATTCTTAATGATAAAACTGAGATTGGTTGAATTAATTTTATATTATTTAAATTTGAAAAATATGTGGAAATACATTCATTAGAGAAAATATTTAAAAATACTGCAAAATGATTGTGGTGAGATGGTTGTTAAATAAATTTTATCTTTTAAACATTCTTCAACATTATTTTAGAATATGATTGATTTTTTATTACTTCGTTATTTAAAGTGATATTTATTATTATTATTATCTTACTGCAAGGAAAACATGTGTGAATTTTAATATAGGCAGGTTGTGTGTTTTTAAGATCCGGACAAGAATTGATTGCATCGTAGACTCTCGATTTGTAAGAATCTTTAAGCGTTACGCAAAATAGTTAATTTCAGTGAAGGTTACCTTAGAATTAACATAAATCCTTCGCATGGAGCGAACTCGAAGGCGATGACGTCGTCGTCGATCTGGGCTTGATAACGTTACAGCTGATGGAGATTACATTAATCTGCATCTTGACATGCGTTGCATTTGTTGCACAAGGTCACAATATTCCTAAGCGAGTATTAGAGGCCGTCCAATCGGTAGCCTTGATTTCCATTGCATCCAATGGTCGGCGATGGTACATTTTTCAAGAAGACCTGATCCAACTGGCATCAGAGTAGGTGGACAGAGTGTAGTTGTTTAGTGGGAGAAATCGTAGTGGATGGCGAATGCAATCGTCAGCCATCACGCCTTCTTTTCTGCGAAAGAGTAGGGGCAATTTGAATAACAATAGTGTCACATTGCAAGAATGGTATCAACGATAGTAAAAGGTCAGCGTTATAGGCAAACAGAATCTTCTTTCATCTTATCATTTTTTGAAGTCGGTATCAAATCTTTTTAATCAATCTTTTTAAAGATATTTTAGCTATAATTCTGTTGTATTTAATCTGAATAAATATATACATATTTTACATATTTTTCTGTAGCATTATACAATTTTACTTTATCTGTATAAGATTTTTATTAATTTTTTTATTAATTATTAAATTGCCAAAAAATCCTTTAAAATTTTTTAAACTTCTCATAATCAAATACTATTCGTACTATTGATATCCTGAAATAAACAGCATTTTTTAAATTTATTCTTTGGTATTTGAGAGGGAAGATATGACGTTGTATGGATTCTTTGCATATATTTTATTTGATAATTTATAAAATTTGTATTGAATTCAAATTACATTTTTATATATAATTTATTACGCAAACATATATTTATACTAGCAGAAAATCAAGTATCGAAAGCTGTCTCATTCCTAGCGCAAAATGACTTTATTAAGATTCGATAGATGAGAATCCCGATTTGTGATTCAATCTGAGTATCGTGAGGTGAAATGGAAAATATAATGAGATGTAAGTTTAGAGAGGGCTCGAAGCGACGACAGGACAGGTCAGGGCCGAGAAGGTTTAACGGCGAAGGGTGGCACAAGTCGCAGGAGCGTGGGTGCCGGCTGACATATCACGATTGTCGTCAGGTTGCTCCACATATATCGGCGGTTATTCTCTGCTAAAAGAACAAAAAGGGACCGCCGCTCGCGTAAAGACCAATTGCGAACGTGGCCGGCGCACGACTCGACCCTAGAAATTAGCATCGACCCCGCGAAGATCGAGTTCTCGATCTCGATCTTCTTATTCTTTTCGTCCACCTTTTTGTCCTCTTCCATCGCCGATTGATTCGTTAAGACGATTCCTCTTATGTCAGTAGACCATTAAATATATCCTATGGTAACATTTCTCAATTGCTTTGGCGGCTCGCGAGTCAGTTACGTAAAATGTAATTAGCGTGCATTTAATGCACTAATTAGTACATTCATTGCTAATTGAATTCATTATTATATAAAGTAACACATATAATTTTAGGTACAATAGTATCGAAAGAATTTATACTTCTTTCTGTAAAGTTCTGAAGTAAAGTTTTTTCTATTTATATCAATTGAGCGGTTAACTAATTTAATTAGTTATCTCCTAAACATACTTTATCACAGCATTGCATGCATGTGTAATATTTAAAGGTAGGAGAAAAATAAAAATAAAAATCACGGAACAGACGTAATAGATAATGTTTAAAAAAATTATATATTTAATTTTTTAATTAGTTTTGTGTTTAAACGATTTTATGAACAAGTTACTTTAAAAAAATTGCTTTGTGTATGAGAATCCGTGAATGAAAAGTATAACTGTAATTACTTAACATTATTTAGAGCAGGATTAATCAAAATTTAGATCATTAGGTCCAGGCAGGCGCTTATATATTTACAGTTAATTAAAAAATGTTTAAATTATAATTCTGCAATAGGATAGTGTCGATTCATTACGCTATCGATAAGTTATGTAGTTTGTTACTACTCGTACCTCTATTTGTCATCTGAGTTTAATTATTACACTACACTTCTCATAGCGCTGAATACAGCCTCCGGAGATTATCTCGTAAATCTTGCAACATTTCTAATTATGTTAAACTACGCATAGAATTCTTGCTGGTGCAATAGAGAAATAAAATTATTTTAGACTTATTTTTATTCATGCATCGATAATGATTACAGTATATTTTTTCGTCTTTTTATTTTTTACCGACATTTGTTCAATCACACTTATTTTCAAATTCCTTTACATTCCAAAATTTAACTGTAGATTTTTGTTATACAATATATCAAGTTGATAGAAAATTTTCTACTTAATTGCAAATATATGAAAAAGTAATTTTTTCTAAAATTATTTTCATATCATGACCACTAAGAGGGAAATTAATATTTTTTGCAAGCGAGTATTTATAGAACTATAGAGAACTTTGTTCGTTTAAGGAAGGTAATGTCTGTAATGAAGGCATACACTCATCGTGTATGTACGCGAAGATATGCGAAGCGAGCAAAAGGCAGAACGTACATCGCAATCGTACTTGCTTAAAGAATCGCACAAAGTTCTTTCAAATTTAAAGCAGATGCCGGCAGTTACCATACGCCTTATGCGAAATTCCCGTATGCATGATGCCGAGCAATTATCTCTAATATGGAAAGTAATGTACAAGAGACGTCTTGGTCATCATTGGTTGTAGCATTGCGCGAGTCGGCGAAGAAAGAGAAAATGACATGCTTGTGGGAGCATAATAATGATTATCAAAATATATACGCGCAGCTTTTTCTACGGTATACATACTCCTTTTAGTATAATGATATTTGTATGCGTATAGGGAACATGTTAAAACGTCTTACTAATTATGTTCAGTTCACTCTTTCAACAAATGATTTATAAAGTAAGATGTCTTTATCAAGATATTTTAATTTTCGTTAAAGTAGACTTTTTTCTTCGTTAAATTTTTTTAACGGTCCAATTAAATATTAATTAATTACCGGTGGCAAATAGTAACATTAAATTATATACGTATTATTGGATAGGTATTATTAATCATTGATTACATTTTAATAATTATTGTAATATTTATTAAAACGAATATTGATAAATAAATTTTAATATAATATTCAATAATAATTTTTATAATATTTATTTACTTTTTCTGACATAAACCATATATGAATAAATGAATTAGCTTATGTCACAAGTATGCTGTAACTATAATATAGTGCTTTGCCAAAGGCTATGCAAAACTCGTATTCCTTATATGCATTGCAATGAATTCTTAGTATCGCGTACACGTTCACCCGCTGCGTTTTTAGATTCTTAAATGAAGATAGGTTTGTTGCCCAAAGGCTTGATCTGGATTATGATGATGATGGCGATGAGGATCGTGATCATGACTGATGGAAAGTGCGTGCATCTGTCTCGCGAATGAACGCAGTACTAACTTGTATACACATTGCTCCGATAATGTCGCGGCTGCATAAGTGTAGGATTTATCGTTATAAAATATAAGAGGTATATGCATATAATGCACTTGACAAGCTTACCACATTGCAAATTTTCTTATTTAATGCCTTCCGAGTCACATATTGATATTAATCTGCAAGACGACGTGCTTAAGAAGAACGCGAATCTAGATTGCGAAAACTAATGGCTAGTTAAACCGTTATAAAACATGCAAATGTACGTATCGTTCTCAAAATTTTGTTTGTTGATACATCTGTCATAACAAGTAAAAATTTAAGACCATATGCACATATTAAATTGAATATTACGTCAATGTAATATAAGTAAATAATAGGCAGAAAACTATTCCATTTTATTGGCTATATTTTTATTTATTTTCTCTATTTAAAAATTAGGTCGATCTGAAAAAATGATGGGTATTAATAACGCGTAAAAATTGAGAAAATATATAAAGAAAGATGTGGGAAGTCGTTTGCTTGAGACAATTTCTCATCCACCCACCTCAACGATATTCAATGAATTATTTTCGCTTTCATCATAAGATAAATTATTACATGAAATTCTATGCAAATGTGTACATGAAACTAATGTAATAATATCATATATTTGTTGACGATATTTAGACATCGTTTACATAAACATGAATCTCCAGATTGGCTCTAATAAATATATATGCATATAATAAAATTCTTAATCGCTATTAAAACGAATTAAAACGAGCGAGCATTCTCTCAAATAAATTTTACACATTTCGCAAATTCGATTTTTTATTTTGTCTACGTAATTTAATAACTTCTAGTATCGGGTAAAATATGTTCCAGTACGTCTTTTGCCTATTTTAGCGAAAAAAATCTAAACAGCGAGATGATGCATTAATCGCGCCAGTATTTTCGCAAGCAACGTATATCCCGTATATATATATATCTTTCGTTTTTTTTTCTCTGACGTCGTTGAGTTATTATGCGCGGTGTCGCGTGAAAATTCTCCACCAGGAGGCACAAGTGTAAAAATCGGGAAATGTGAGCCGGTTTCTCTCCCTGGCCGATTCGTGGAGAGAAATAACGTCACGTCGGCAACGGGTTTACTGCCGGATTTTAAGCTTGATCTCTTTGTCACAGCAGCCTTGCAAGGCTGCTGATACCGAACGGGTCGGCATACCTATGAAGAGAACTGGAACTATTTTAGCCTTAACCGCAAGAAAAATATCTTCCCACTGCACGCATACCGCGAGAGGTAGAAGCCGAGAATGCGCGGCATTCGGTGGCATGTGACTTTTATAAACGGAACGAACAGCCCTATTTTTGTCGCCACTTTCCCCCCATATAGTCACGTTATAGAAGAATTATCAAGCTTATTATACCGCGTCACCGTCACTCGCGATCGCGAGTTCAGATTAGATACACGTTCGCGCGTGAGGCGTATATCCGGTTTTGTTTCTATTATTTCATCAATGAGGCGTGATAATATGCGCGCAGTCGCTGTCAGTCGTGGCGGAGATTTTCTCTCTGTATATGGACAACGCACCGCGATAAACAATCTTTAAATTCCTTTCCACCGTGACCAGGATCTAGGAAAAAAAACTTCTCATTCTGACATTATTATTAGGCGGTTAAAGAAACTAACTGTTATTTACGCCCGGAGTAAAATACCTTCTCGAGACAATTTGCAATATCGTATATCTGCGTGAACAATCACTCGTTAAAGGCTTCGACGTAGTCGCGACGATGTCAACATCGCGGAAGCGCATAAGGTTAATATCTTTACGAACTTCGCGCGACTTGCTGGGACGAGTTGGCGACTTTCTCTATTTTTCTTACTCGCTGAAAAAAATCTTTAGCCTGTCACCCGCACGCGCAATATCATAAAGCCTACGCTTTTCTTCTGATGCTTCATTCTACACTGAAAAAAAATTGTTAACTTGACAAAATCTTTTAGCTAAACCACTATTTTATTATTAAACATATATTAGTACTTAAATATATGTTTTGTTAGATTTAATTTAAATATTTTTATATTTTTAATTAACAAAATAATATTTAGTTGCAAGGTTTAGTCAAGTTAACAACTTTTTTCAGTGTAGATATATACATTTTTCGTAGGACTGCATCCGCAGCGAAATTGCACACAACAGCTGATTATCTGACTGACCTTTTAGAATCGGAGCACCGAACGTACGTCGTGGTTTTTGATCTCACCGCGACAATTTGTACCTATATAATTCATGATGTGCAAAAAGAGAGGAAGAGAGAGCAGTGGCTCTTTTTACTTTTGCGTTCGCGGCGACGAGAGAGAAGTCGCGATAATCAGCAGCAACCGTCTCTCAGCTGTTGACAAATAGTCGAGAGACTTTACGCCGGATCGTTTCTCCTACGTATTCACGTACGTGCGTTTCCGCGTACACTTTCTCTCTCTCTCTCTCTCTCTTTCACGCGAGTGAGCGATTTCTTTTTCGCCCTTACGTGTTACAAACGCGTGCATAATTGCCGGTGGGTGTCCCGCGCGTGAAGCGCAGCTGCGCTCATGCACATTCAGATGTCCGTCACGCGGGGACGTTCGTGCGTAGGCAGCCGATGCCACGGTGGCGCAAGATAAGATCGACCCCGAGGCTCGATGATCGTACTTTTGTGGATCGGATCCGATGATATTCAGCGAGCGAGATAAATATGCAATTGTGCTTTCGCAATATATCGCGTTCAGCTTATTTGCGCGCGTAACTTCGTTACTCCCTTCTTCCTCTCTCTCTCTCTCTTTTTCTCTTCCTATTAATCATCTTATTATGTATTAAAGAGTTTTTCTGCAATTATTTCGATGGGATAATATCACGCGATTGCACACACATACGCACATATAGTATTTAGCATATTCTATATAATCAATTATAATTATGCTGCACTGTATATAATTTTATGCACGTCGTTTATGAATTTTATTATACATGATATAATTAATTTTTAAAAATATTTACCTATCCTTGTCGTTTATCAATATATCTCCTACGTATTCACTCCTAAGTCATTTATTTATTAAACTGTTTTTGTAATAGATGGTATATATATAACACAGTCCCTTTTTTTCGATGTTTTGCGGCCAAATATTCCGGCGATGATATCACATTCGATAATAAATGATATTGCCGGTTTTTTCTAATCTCACTAATAAATTTTATGTTACTGATTTATTTACGATAACCCTTTCGTTGCGAATGTATTAAGTCATGCTGTAAATCTTGAATTCTTCCTGATGCAACCTGATATAGAGTCTCGGGAGGGGGAAAGCGCAATGTGCGACCTGAATTTCGAAACGAGTCTCGTAAGTGCTCAAGTCTTTCTCTAAATGTTTGAAAATATAATATACGAAAATTATATAAGCATATAATTTTTATATTAAAACATCCGCAATATTTATCTCTAGAATATAAGTATATATATTTACACATATATTCTAGAGGTACATATTATATACAGATGTTTTGCCATAAAAATTATATACTTATAACATATATATATATATATATATATATATATATATATATATATATATTAAAAGATAATTGTTTAAATTGTTTTTTCCATCAAAAAATTATTATTTAAAAATGTTCTTTGTTATCTAGGAATTTCTTTAAAATTTTTAGTAAAACTAATTGATGAATATTTTTCGACACTATCTTTAAATGCATTCTTACATATCCTTACACATTTTCTATGATGAAAAAAAGGAGAATGATTACATTTTTTAGCATTTGTTAGGATTTCTTTATTAAAATTTTATTTCTTTGAAAATTTTATTTCTTCACGACGAAAGTGAGACATATGATAATGCATAGCCGATTTATGCGGTTTCATTCTTCCACAACCTCATAATTTCAGAAACATATAATTTTCTGCGACATTAGAGTCACACTAGTTTTCAGAGTACGAGATTTATATCGCTCGGACCAATTGTTTTTTCTGTTTGTTCTTGTTAGGATACATGACGTTTCTCAATATACAAATTCGAAATGGAATTTTTAAACAAAAAAAAATTAAGTACATGCAAATTAAATATCACAGTCGGTGAAGTTATCTCTGCTTAACTCGCAAGTAAATTAAATTATTAAACTTCTCGTCTTTCTTTTTAATAGCTATTAGCTGTTAATGATATATAAATATATATTATTTACAATAATAAATATATTATGTTAAATTATAACAATAATATTGTTTTATTATTATTATAATAAATATTGATATTATAATTATATTTTAATATTATTTGAAAGTGCTAATTTTTTAGAATGTAAATTTTTTAATGCAAAAATTTAATTAAAAGCTGCATTCTGTTCTGATTCATAGTATGAAACTTAACAACCATATCACGATTTGCATTTCCACCTGGGAACCTGTTCATAAATACAAATCTTTTACTCCATACAATTACTCGACTGCACTAACAATATGCGTGGCACAAAATTAGTTCTAGGCGTGCGCATTTTAAAGCGATCTCTACTTCTGTTTGCAGAATATACGAGCTACTATTAATAATAATTACAGCGCAGCGCTACGTCATTTAGAATGTATGATGTTGCCATTAGCGGCTGACAGCTCAGCTGACGGCTCGCATCTGTGGCTAGTGCATAATTTCCTGTAACTCAAAGCAACGTTTATAATAACAAGGAAAGTGACACCGTACGTCTTCACTATTCTTTCGCGACGGAACTTATATACCATCGTGCATCTCGCGGTTAGAAGTTTGTAATTTATGCTAAAAGTTAACGAAGGGGGATCGATGCTACTGTCTCTCGATGTCACGATTCTAACTAACAGTTTCCTGAAAATGTTAAATAGATCATGAAGACCGCATGATATTTAATTGAAAATGAATAATCAGTTCAATTAGCTTCAGTGAGACTCGCCTACGAGATTATGGATTGCGATCGTAAATTTTATATTCATTGTAATTGTTTAAAAGGGAGGCTTATAGGGCGAATCTTACTACTAAGCCGCAGGATGCAATCTTGACAGCTCGAGCACTTTACAACTGGGCGAAGAACCATTTCAAGATGATAAACACCTTTTATTTTGATAAAACGTATCATGAGAAGATCAAGAGGAAGTTGAATAAGAGATTCGAGGGTGTTCGTCCGGTAACAAAAATTCTCTAGAGTCATGGATTTTTAAGTTGGGTCTGACAATACGGTGATAATTAAAAGGTACTCCAGTGAAGAAGGTGGAGTAATATGGGAGGCATATCGAAAGTAGAGTAAAATATGCAGACGCAATTACATATAATAATACCAATACACAATCAGTCCTTTTCGGAGCTACATGATGTGCAAAATGCTAATGCCGACAGTAACGATAGATACTTGATTCGATTAGTACAAACGCATTAATGCGTCTATGGAACTCATGATGTATTGGATCATGAGAAACTGGGGTGAGAAATTTTTGTTCGGGTTATTGGGTCCGAGACTTGTGGCGAAGAATACGGGTTTTGTAGTAAAGGTTCATAAATTTACTGAGTTTTTAAGTTTTAAAGGTGAAAGATTGAAAACCTCAAAATTTGTAGCGAGATTTTCCATCGTTTTCATGACTTTTGCTCGTTTCGGTTCATATTATGGCGCCGCCGTCTTGCGGCGCTAAAAATAGACCTTTTTGCCAGACAGCATCGAAAAATAGACATTTCAACGAAAATTTTGAGCCCTAGTAAAGTGATTTACGTCAAAAATTGAGATGCGCAGGGGGGTGGCTGATTTGACAGAGAATGCCTCATATATTGTCCGGAAAGTAATGCGTCGCATTTTTTTAAAAAAGAATTTATTGATCGCATAGGTAAAACAACTTAAAATTGTTCGAAGTATGACCCTTCTGCGTCAATACATTTTTGCCAACGCGATTTCCATGCGTCATAAGATTTCTGGAACTCCTTGACTGGGATGCTGTTCAGGGAGGCCGTCGAAGTAGCTTGTACGTTGTCAACCGACTCGAGCTGTTGTCCTTTGAGCTCCCTTTTCAGCCGAGGAAATAAAAAAAAGTCCGCCGGGGCCAAACTTTCTTGAGCATTTCAAAAGTTTCCAGCGGCGTCTTGTCCAGCTTCACGCAAAACTTTATCGCATAGCGTTGCTCTATCGTTCTCTCCATCACAAGTTCGACGCGACCACTAAGCAGAGGTTCACAGAATAAGCCGTCCTAACCCTCCAAGCGCATGGAAACAATTGAGCGACCTACCGTTGGAAAGCTAAGGGTACCCCCCTTCCTCCCCAACCGGTCCCATCGCTCTGCGATGTATAGTCGCGTCACAAAAAAATGCGACGCATTACTTTCCGGACATATATATATATATATATATATATATAAATATAAATTATTTCACGTTTTATAAGTAAATTTTATTTTATATTTATTTTTTTTCTCTCGGTATCTGTAATTGCATCTGAGTACAACGTACAGTAAATATATCTTTAAAATAAATATTTTGCACGTAATTTCATATTAGATAGTAATGTTATCTATTTTTAAAATAATGATAAATAAAACATAAATACCATATACATATATATTAAGCATATAAAAAAGATAAAATATTAATTGTCAAGCAGTTTAATAACTGCTTGATATTGTTTGCCCGAATGATAATTATCATAGAGATGTAAATAGGCTTTAATATTTCAGTAAAGTCGTAATGTCTCGCATTCGCGCGAATGGCACATTAAATTTGCAACATGCGGATATAACACTCCTCGTGTAATGTGTTACGTAAATAAACTTCATAGTAACCTACTTGAGAGATATTACGTTTGGTTTCTTTACAACGAGCATGCGAGGACTTTTACTACTGGCGATCTCTGTAAAAACTTAATAAGCCGTGGGTACGTTCTAATTCTTTTTTATCAACGGAAATAGCTCACACAGATTACATCAACTACTAGACTCAATCGTATTTCTTTGTATATGGTTAAAAAAGTTTACTATAAGATACATATTTCGATTTTGTTTTCAAACACTTTTTGGAGTGAAATCTTACTCCAAAAGAATGAGATTCCATTTCAAGAAATTTAGAGAGTAATATTTCTTAAATTAGCAAAATTTTGTTTTGAAATTGATAGATATCTTTCCAAAGAAAATTTTGCAGCTGATTAAAAAAATGTTATATATGTACTTGAAAAAGAAATCCAAAGTGTATCATAATAAATTCTACGCGCACCATATTATTATGCGTTTGTCATTATGCAGAATATACTTTCCTCGCATTTCAAACAGCTGTACATAGAATAAATGAATGCATCCTTGCGAGGAAGCAAGCGATGACACATGGTGTGGAGAGGAAATCTCGTTCATATGCACGTGGGCGAGGCGACAATATACGTCTGTTGAAGTTGGCACGGCAAGACGAATCGGCAAGGCTTTGACAAACAATCCGCCTTATCTCGTAGGCGGAGGCGCGATCGTTGGTTATTCACGTTGACTTGGTCCTATATACCCTCGACTTGCGTACGTATTGCGAAACGAGAGGATGACTAAACGTCTGTAATGGTTAGCACCAGGACGCTAAACCGTCCGCGACACGAGTATTCGATTAACCTTGTGAACCTTGTGTTTCTCGATAATAAATGATTCTTTGCTTACCGATTGCGCGCCTTCTGTGCACTCTTCTTCTTCGTACTCTAGTAGTACATGGTAAATTTGTCATTGTACTATCAGCGAGCGTTAAATTAAATCACAGGCGGCTCTTACTACTCTCACAGTCTCCAAGAATCTTTTCAAATTGCCTGTTCTTGTTTACATGATTCTCTAAAGGATCATCGCTATCTGTTTTCTGTATGAGAAGAAAATCGCCAGAAGTTGCTATTACAGTAATCAAAATAAAAACATGATTTTTTTTCTCATGGGTTGGATAAATCGTATAATCGTTTGAATACGGGATATATTTTTTGAGCACATCAGCGTTTTTTTCGCCCTCGGACTACCGTATCGAGATGCGATTATAGAATCGAGCAGAAGAAACTCCTGTATGATTCTCGGACGGTGACGAATCGATTATGGCCTTTCACGAATCGCTCGGTATTTATCGTGGTGCCTCTCGAACACGCGACGGTCTGGCCAGCGTGGCGTGCAATTAATTAAAGAAAATTCGCGGTAATTGATCGTCATTCCGCTCTGCCGCCCGAGTTTCTCTAAGCATATAATACTGCCCGCTTGAGAATTCCAGGAAGGTTAGATAGTGCACGAGCACACCGTGAATCATCAATTGAATATGTGCAATTATATGTATATCAATAGATTAATCATCATCATGCTACGAGTTGTACATTTAGATAATCGTAGAATTTTATATATGATTTAGTCAAAATTGCTTGGCAGAATATAAAAATGTTTCTACTAAAACATAATTAATTATGCTATCTCGCGCATAGCTTATCGCGCAAACTGTGATTAAATTATATATGCAATTAAAATCTTTAAATATGAAATTCCATATTGCTAAGTTTGTGAAATTATATTAACTGTATAATTTAATTATATTATACATATATATGTATAAACCGTTTTTCCTCAACGATAACGCAATAAATAAGAACTGCGATAATCTTAATAATTAAATTAATGACTATTTCGTAAATTAGAGACATACAATAGCAATATCACAAAAATCAATTGCAATAATATAATATATTTGACTTAAATAAATTTATTAATTAAACTATTAGATATAATATGATCTTCTGCTTGGAGAAATTCTTTTTTTCTCCTTCTTTTTCTTCTGAATTATTTGTAATTCGTACAACATATTGAATTAATTATATCAAGTGCGTTAGAATGCAACATAATAAGACTGAAAGATCACCAACCATACTGATATTCGGCGCAATATTTTTATTTTGGCAAATGTGAGAGAACTTAGAATTTTAAAGGGTATAATTGATTTCATGAGATGTTCGGAGTTGTCTTTATGTCTCTACGGATGACATAATGACAAGAAAGAGTCATGATAATATTTAATTCTCCTTTTTTGAGTCTTTGATAGGTACCACCTGTCGGTTATTCTCAATGTACAGGCGAACCGGTGGCAAGCAGAAAACATTGCGATAAGATTGACACACTAAATACAGCTGAGCCGTTCATAAAGCTTGTTTTAAGAAATTACTAGAGATAAAACTAAAAAAAAAAGATGTTGAAAAAAATTTTTTTACTTATTTTCATGTCTGATTGCAATCAGTTATGTATATATTCTTATGCCATTATTGCTAATTGTCAGGTAATTGCGAGAATTTAAACTTTTTTCTGTTTTTTACGCAACCCTATTATACTGCAATCCTTGAGTATTTACAATTATATCGATCCTTATAAATGTTTAATTTATAAGATAGCTAATATGATTACTTCAGAAATGGTTTAATTCAGACGCGAAGAGAATAATCTACATATCATAATTTTTGAAATCGAAATTTGTGTAAAAAAATTATTTAAGAAAGCAAAATTAAAAATTTACTAAATCAGATATTCGATTTTATTTAGCTGTTATAATTTTGTCATAATTATACATAATGTGCTCATTTAATCAGAATGTATTTATCGTAATGATAAATTAATACACTTCAAATAACAACGTTACAGGTGGCATTTACATATGGGCGGATGGTGTTATCTGTATGACATCCTACTAAACGGCAGATGATGATGCCATTATAAGCGTAATTAGATATTCATTTTGGTATCGTCGTGGACAGACGACATTTGAATTTTGACGAAATTAACAGTTATCGCAATTCTTATCTGTCACGATATCGTTGAGAAAAAACAGTTTACATATGTATAATATATTAATTAATTGTCTTGGAGATCATTAATGCTAAACGTTGTTAATTGTTTCTTGCATATCGATAAATAATATAAATCCATCATAGTTTGCATCCAATCACTCCGCTATCGTTAGTTTCTCTTCCATAATTACACCTATAATATTTGATAGAACTTAAAAAAAATTGTCGCCGTTTAACTCCGACATATGGATACGCGAAATATGAATTCTTTAATTTATTTTATACATAAAAATAAATTTTACTTTAACAGAATTTTTATTTGATATATTATCAAAGTATTTAATGTATATTGAATCTTATGATTAGTTCAATTGTGGCTAGAGAGAGAAAAAGAGAGATAGAGAGAGAAAGAAAAATAATTAGCTAACAATCATATCTCAACTAATGTCGCAAATATGGATAAAAAATACAGACACCTGTCAATGATTTCACCTGTCTCCTCTAAACTGATTGCATAGAAATTCCTATGTATGTTTAACTGTATTATACTAATTTGTATAATGCAAATAATTGAATGCGTCTATATAAATTAAACGGATATTTATTTAATATGTTTCTATCATCATTTTCATCATGCGTTTATGAGGATAACTATATCTTCAATACAAATCATTTAAATGATATACAATATATACTGTTTTAATATAATGTAAGAATTAATTTATATATAATAGTTCTAATAATAGTTCTTTCATTTAATGCGATACACACAGTTTGTCTATATATAAAAAGGAGTATCGCTATCAAGTATATGTGATATCATGAGAATTATATGTATACATAAGCGTGACACATGCGAGCCAATTAATTGCACGCACAAAGAGAAACAGCATACAACATACATGGGTAATCCGCAAAAACTATTTTCTATGTTTTATATTATTTTTAAAATTATATTTATTTAATTTTGTTTTTTTTTAATCTATACTTATATCGCGCGATTAATTTCTGAAGAAAAAAACAATGTAGGACAAATTTATCGAATCGAGGTTCGTACTTGGATACGATAATTAATACTATAGATCTTTCGTATTCTTCTTTACATTTGCATGTAAGTACTTCTTTATAATTAATTTTGTTTTTTTTTTAATCTATACTTATATCGCGCGATTAATTTCTGAAGAAAAAACGATGTAGGACAAATTTATCGAATGGAGGTTCGTACTAAATAGAAAGCTATTTATTATTGGAAACGAACAGTTGTGCGCTTACTCGTCGACAATGGTTGTAAATACGCTTCCAATGGCTATCGGAGACAATGCTCGTCGTCGACTTTTAAAATGTCAAAAGGACGAGCGATGCATAATTTATTATGTTCGGCTTCAAACCGCAGTTTCTGCACGATGTTTGAGACAATCCTTGCTTTTAAGAATCGATAAATCAATTACAGTTAAACTCTAACAATATTTGTTTAGAACTTTTTTCGTAAAAAAAAAAAAAATAATGAGGTAATTTATCATAAACCTCAACGTTACTATTATAATATCTAAATCTTTGATTACTGTATAATAAAAAAAATTTACAATGTATTATCCGCGCGTTTATCAACTTTTTTAAAAATAATTAAATAATTTAATGTGTATACATATACTATATAAATTTTAATTTTACGTATATAATTTTAACTCAATTTAATTATATATATATATATATATATATATATATATATATATACACATAATTTTAAGTCTTTGGCATATATGCATTGAATGTAAAAGAATAAAAATTTTATTTTTCAATTAAGTATTGCTAAAATTTATTTGAAGTAACGAATATTATTCATTGTCTGCAGGATGAAAAAATATCAAAATTATAGTAATAATAAAAGTTATGCTCTGGTCTGAAATTGCAAATTAATTAAGAATGGTCATAATTATACGGAAAAAGAATGTTTCAATTATCTTATTTTTAAGAATATCGCTGTTGCTGCATATGTTCTTTAATCACAATTAACTGATTACGAAGCTAATTAAGACCGAAGTTCGCAGCTATGAAGTGCAGAAACGAAAGAAAGGTTTGTGACGCGATAAAAAAAGAAGCAAATATGAATAAGACGCTTAATCAGGGGAACCCTGCAATTAAATATCTCGATTAGACGTTTTCGTCTGCCAATTATCTTCGAGATTGTCCGGAGAGATGAAGCATTCGTCATTCTTATCAATGAAAGCAGATCGTGTTTCACACAACTAAAAGTGATGTAGCTGTTTGTTCGACATTAATTTACACGTTAGCTATTCTTTGAAAAGTAGTTATACTCTCTTTATTAACAGATAATTAATATACTATTTATCTTTCGTATTCGTTTCTACATTTATATGCACTTCTTTATAATTAAAAAGAAATAAACATATATACTATTAAGAGTTTAACTAGGCTCTGTAATATATAAATATAAATTTAACATATATAAGATAGGCAATAAGAGCCAAATCGCGGATGACAGTGCGTTATTCTAAACGAAACTAAATTTTTTCGTTAGAATTAAATACCTGTGCACAAGGCACCAAATTTTTACTTGGACACGGCCAAGATATAAAATTGGAATAATCTCTACAAGAGATTTTTAATTCCATGTATCCCCTATTCCCCCGAAAGAAATAAAGTGCGAGAGAAAAATATAGATCCGAAAGTCGCAGAATCGGGAATCGAACCCGAGACCTTTCGCTTGCCGGGCGACTGCTCTTCCAACTGAGCTATTCAGATCCTTTCGATTCTATACTTTTCTCTGTTATATATATTAATGTTGGTAAATAAACGCCTTTAAGCCAGCGTGTATAAATTAAGAGTTTAACTAGGCTCTGTAATATATAAATATAAATTTAACATATATAAGATAGGCAATAAGAGCCAAATCGCGGATGACAGTGCGTTATTCTAAACGAAACTAAATTTTTTCGTTAGAATTAAATACCTGTGCACAAGGCACCAAATTTTTACTTGGACACGGCCAAGATATAAAATTGGAATAATCTCTACAAGAGATTTTTAATTCCATGTATCCCCTATTCCCCCGAAAGAAATAAAGTGCGAGAGAAAAATATAGATCCGAAAGTCGCAGAATCGGGAATCGAACCCGAGACCTTTCGCTTGCCGGGCGACTGCTCTTCCAACTGAGCTATTCAGATCCTTTCGATTCTATACTTTTCTCTGTTATATATATTAATGTTGGTAAATAAACGCCTTTAAGCCAGCGTGTATAAATTAAGAGTTTAACTAGGCTCTGTAATATATAAATATAAATTTAACATATATAAGATAGGCAATAAGAGCCAAATCGCGGATGACAGTGCGTTATTCTAAACGAAACTAAATTTTTTCGTTAGAATTAAATACCTGTGCACAAGGCACCAAATTTTTACTTGGACACGGCCAAGATATAAAATTGGAATAATCTCTACAAGAGATTTTTAATTCCATGTATCCCCTATTCCCCCGAAAGAAATAAAGTGCGAGAGAAAAATATAGATCCGAAAGTCGCAGAATCGGGAATCGAACCCGAGACCTTTCGCTTGCCGGGCGACTGCTCTTCCAACTGAGCTATTCAGATCCTTTCGATTCTATACTTTTCTCTGTTATATATATTAATGTTGGTAAATAAACGCCTTTAAGCCAGCGTGTATAAATTAAGAGTTTAACTAGGCTCTGTAATATATAAATATAAATTTAACATATATAAGATAGGCAATAAGAGCCAAATCGCGGATGACAGTGCGTTATTCTAAACGAAACTAAATTTTTTCGTTAGAATTAAATACCTGTGCACAAGGCACCAAATTTTTACTTGGACACGGCCAAGATATAAAATTGGAATAATCTCTACAAGAGATTTTTAATTCCATGTATCCCCTATTCCCCCGAAAGAAATAAAGTGCGAGAGAAAAATATAGATCCGAAAGTCGCAGAATCGGGAATCGAACCCGAGACCTTTCGCTTGCCGGGCGACTGCTCTTCCAACTGAGCTATTCAGATCCTTTCGATTCTATACTTTTCTCTGTTATATATATTAATGTTGGTAAATAAACGCCTTTAAGCCAGCGTGTATAAATTAAGAGTTTAACTAGGCTCTGTAATATATAAATATAAATTTAACATATATAAGATAGGCAATAAGAGCCAAATCGCGGATGACAGTGCGTTATTCTAAACGAAACTAAATTTTTTCGTTAGAATTAAATACCTGTGCACAAGGCACCAAATTTTTACTTGGACACGGCCAAGATATAAAATTGGAATAATCTCTACAAGAGATTTTTAATTCCATGTATCCCCTATTCCCCCGAAAGAAATAAAGTGCGAGAGAAAAATATAGATCCGAAAGTCGCAGAATCGGGAATCGAACCCGAGACCTTTCGCTTGCCGGGCGACTGCTCTTCCAACTGAGCTATTCAGATCCTTTCGATTCTATACTTTTCTCTGTTATATATATTAATGTTGGTAAATAAACGCCTTTAAGCCAGCGTGTATAAATTAAGAGTTTAACTAGGCTCTGTAATATATAAATATAAATTTAACATATATAAGATAGGCAATAAGAGCCAAATCGCGGATGACAGTGCGTTATTCTAAACGAAACTAAATTTTTTCGTTAGAATTAAATACCTGTGCACAAGGCACCAAATTTTTACTTGGACACGGCCAAGATATAAAATTGGAATAATCTCTACAAGAGATTTTTAATTCCATGTATCCCCTATTCCCCCGAAAGAAATAAAGTGCGAGAGAAAAATATAGATCCGAAAGTCGCAGAATCGGGAATCGAACCCGAGACCTTTCGCTTGCCGGGCGACTGCTCTTCCAACTGAGCTATTCAGATCCTTTCGATTCTATACTTTTCTCTGTTATATATATTAATGTTGGTAAATAAACGCCTTTAAGCCAGCGTGTATAAATTAAGAGTTTAACTAGGCTCTGTAATATATAAATATAAATTTAACATATATAAGATAGGCAATAAGAGCCAAATCGCGGATGACAGTGCGTTATTCTAAACGAAACTAAATTTTTTCGTTAGAATTAAATACCTGTGCACAAGGCACCAAATTTTTACTTGGACACGGCCAAGATATAAAATTGGAATAATCTCTACAAGAGATTTTTAATTACATGTATCCCCTATTCCCCCGAAAGAAATAAAGTGCGAGAGAAAAATATAGATCCGAAAGTCGCAGAATCGGGAATCGAACCCGAGACCTTTCGCTTGCCGGGCGACTGCTCTTCCAACTGAGCTATTCAGATCCTTTCGATTCTATACTTTTCTCTGTTATATATATTAATGTTGGTAAATAAACGCCTTTAAGCCAGCGTGTATAAATTAAGAGTTTAACTAGGCTCTGTAATATATAAATATAAATTTAACATATATAAGATAGGCAATAAGAGCCAAATCGCGGATGACAGTGCGTTATTCTAAACGAAACTAAATTTTTTCGTTAGAATTAAATACCTGTGCACAAGGCACCAAATTTTTACTTGGACACGGCCAAGATATAAAATTGGAATAATCTCTACAAGAGATTTTTAATTCCATGTATCCCCTATTCCCCCGAAAGAAATAAAGTGCGAGAGAAAAATATAGATCCGAAAGTCGCAGAATCGGGAATCGAACCCGAGACCTTTCGCTTGCCGGGCGACTGCTCTTCCAACTGAGCTATTCAGATCCTTTCGATTCTATACTTTTCTCTGTTATATATATTAATGTTGGTAAATAAACGCCTTTAAGCCAGCGTGTATAAATTAAGAGTTTAACTAGGCTCTGTAATATATAAATATAAATTTAACATATATAAGATAGGCAATAAGAGCCAAATCGCGGATGACAGTGCGTTATTCTAAACGAAACTAAATTTTTTCGTTAGAATTAAATACCTGTGCACAAGGCACCAAATTTTTACTTGGACACGGCCAAGATATAAAATTGGAATAATCTCTACAAGAGATTTTTAATTCCATGTATCCCCTATTCCCCCGAAAGAAATAAAGTGCGAGAGAAAAATATAGATCCGAAAGTCGCAGAATCGGGAATCGAACCCGAGACCTTTCGCTTGCTTTCGATTCCCGATTCTGCGACTTTCGGATCTATATTTTTCTCTCGCACTTTATTTCTTTCGGGGGAATAGGGGATACATGGAATTAAAAATCTCTTGTAGAGATTATTCCAATTTTATATCTTGGCCGTGTCCAAGTAAAAATTTGGTGCCTTGTGCACAGGTATTTAATTCTAACGAAAAAATTTAGTTTCGTTTAGAATAACGCACTGTCATCCGCGATTTGGCTCTTATTGCCTATCTTATATATGTTAAATTTATATTTATATATTACAGAGCCTAGTTAAACTCTTAATTTATACACGCTGGCTTAAAGGCGTTTATTTACCAACATTAATATATATAACAGAGAAAAGTATAGAATCGAAAGGATCTGAATAGCTCAGTTGGAAGAGCAGTCGCCCGGCAAGCGAAAGGTCTCGGGTTCGATTCCCGATTCTGCGACTTTCGGATCTATATTTTTCTCTCGCACTTTATTTCTTTCGGGGGAATAGGGGATACATGGAATTAAAAATCTCTTGTAGAGATTATTCCAATTTTATATCTTGGCCGTGTCCAAGTAAAAATTTGGTGCCTTGTGCACAGGTATTTAATTCTAACGAAAAAATTTAGTTTCGTTTAGAATAACGCACTGTCATCCGCGATTTGGCTCTTATTGCCTATCTTATATATGTTAAATTTATATTTATATATTACAGAGCCTAGTTAAACTCTTAATTTATACACGCTGGCTTAAAGGCGTTTATTTACCAACATTAATATATATAACAGAGAAAAGTATAGAATCAAAAGGATCTGAATAGCTCAGTTGGAAGAGCAGTCGCCCGGCAAGCGAAAGGCCTCGGGTTCGATTCCCGATTCTGCGACTTTCGGATCTATATTTTTCTCTCGCACTTTATTTCTTTCGGGGGAATAGGGGATACATGGAATTAAAAATCTCTTGTAGAGATTATTCCAATTTTATATCTTGGCCGTGTCCAAGTAAAAATTTGGTGCCTTGTGCACAGGTATTTAATTCTAACGAAAAAATTTAGTTTCGTTTAGAATAACGCACTGTCATCCGCGATTTGGCTCTTATTGCCTATCTTATATATGTTAAATTTATATTTATATATTACAGAGCCTAGTTAAACTCTTAATTTATACACGCTGGCTTAAAGGCGTTTATTTACCAACATTAATATATATAACAGAGAAAAGTATAGAATCGAAAGGATCTGAATAGCTCAGTTGGAAGAGCAGTCGCCCGGCAAGCGAAAGGTCTCGGGTTCGATTCCCGATTCTGCGACTTTCGGATCTATATTTTTCTCTCGCACTTTATTTCTTTCGGGGGAATAGGGGATACATGGAATTAAAAATCTCTTGTAGAGATTATTCCAATTTTATATCTTGGCCGTGTCCAAGTAAAAATTTGGTGCCTTGTGCACAGGTATTTAATTCTAACGAAAAAATTTAGTTTCGTTTAGAATAACGCACTGTCATCCGCGATTTGGCTCTTATTGCCTATCTTATATATGTTAAATTTATATTTATATATTACAGAGCCTAGTTAAACTCTTAATTTATACACGCTGGCTTAAAGGCGTTTATTTACCAACATTAATATATATAACAGAGAAAAGTATAGAATCGAAAGGATCTGAATAGCTCAGTTGGAAGAGCAGTCGCCCGGCAAGCGAAAGGTCTCGGGTTCGATTCCCGATTCTGCGACTTTCGGATCTATATTTTTCTCTCGCACTTTATTTCTTTCGGGGGAATAGGGGATACATGGAATTAAAAATCTCTTGTAGAGATTATTCCAATTTTATATCTTGGCCGTGTCCAAGTAAAAATTTGGTGCCTTGTGCACAGGTATTTAATTCTAACGAAAAAATTTAGTTTCGTTTAGAATAACGCACTGTCATCCGCGATTTGGCTCTTATTGCCTATCTTATATATGTTAAATTTATATTTATATATTACAGAGCCTAGTTAAACTCTTAATTTATACACGCTGGCTTAAAGGCGTTTATTTACCAACATTAATATATATAACAGAGAAAAGTATAGAATCGAAAGGATCTGAATAGCTCAGTTGGAAGAGCAGTCGCCCGGCAAGCGAAAGGTCTCGGGTTCGATTCCCGATTCTGCGACTTTCGGATCTATATTTTTCTCTCGCACTTTATTTCTTTCGGGGGAATAGGGGATACATGGAATTAAAAATCTCTTGTAGAGATTATTCCAATTTTATATCTTGGCCGTGTCCAAGTAAAAATTTGGTGCCTTGTGCACAGGTATTTAATTCTAACGAAAAAATTTAGTTTCGTTTAGAATAACGCACTGTCATCCGCGATTTGGCTCTTATTGCCTATCTTATATATGTTAAATTTATATTTATATATTACAGAGCCTAGTTAAACTCTTAATTTATACACGCTGGCTTAAAGGCGTTTATTTACCAACATTAATATATATAACAGAGAAAAGTATAGAATCGAAAGGATCTGAATAGCTCAGTTGGAAGAGCAGTCGCCCGGCAAGCGAAAGGTCTCGGGTTCGATTCCCGATTCTGCGACTTTCGGATCTATATTTTTCTCTCGCACTTTATTTCTTTCGGGGGAATAGGGGATACATGGAATTAAAAATCTCTTGTAGAGATTATTCCAATTTTATATCTTGGCCGTGTCCAAGTAAAAATTTGGTGCCTTGTGCACAGGTATTTAATTCTAACGAAAAAATTTAGTTTCGTTTAGAATAACGCACTGTCATCCGCGATTTGGCTCTTATTGCCTATCTTATATATGTTAAATTTATATTTACATATATACTATGTTTTTTAATTAATTCAAGATTTCTGCATGCAAAGCGGAGATTAAATTTTTATAAATATATATTTTTATTGTTCATAAAAATTTTAAAAAATTTTCAAAATATTAGAGCAATATATTTGCTATATATTTCTTTTCCAAAAATAACACATAAAAGATAAAAATATTATTATATAATTACACAATTAATTAAATTTCAAAATTTGTTTAAGAATACCAAATATAGCGAAATTGATACTGGCTACTTTACTAACAATATAACTGTTACTAACAATAGCATCCCTTGTAGAAATTTATCACTAGTAACGCCAATTAATCATTTATTTCGAGTACTTAAAATACTGATATACAATAATTTAAGTGCTCGAAATAAGTGATTAAGTACTCAAAATAAGTGATAAATTGGCGTTACTAGTGACAAATTTCTATAAGGGATGATAACCGATATTATCCATGATACTGTATAGTCATTATTCGATCTGTAACTTAAAATGGGAGGGATCACGCGATTTGTAATCAAAGAAATCTATTTTTCCGCTAAACTGACAATGAGATGAATAGGATTAGTAGGATGCGCAAGGAAACGATATTTTTCGAGAATCTCAACCATCATCGCGGTCGTTAAACAGATTGTACGGCCCATGAGAAAGGAGAAAAAAGAAACGGCACTACACAGTTGTGTTATCTTACAAAACAAAGGGAATAACTTACATACCCAAGTGTTCTGGCCCCTAATTAAACGATAAACGGCGTAGTATTGCTGACCGGAAGTGTCGTGAATCCGGTGAATGCGACGGCACAATGGCATTGACCAGATAGATCCTCGACCGCGCGACCGACGTTTGCATTCTTTTATTTTCCTGTGCACCGGATATGGCTGGTATCGACTAGTAGAATCCATCGTATATCACAATTTTATGGCTTCCTCCCATTTTTTAGGTTATTCCCCAACACGCCTTTCTTCCTTTCTGATTCTCAATCTTTTCTCAGCGGGCGTGCCACCATGTTAGGCTGATTTTTATCCAAAATAATATATTCTTTAATAAATAAGATTTTTTTTATACCAACTTTTTTGATATAAAATTATTGCAAGATTATTTCTCTGTATATTCTCTTTTTGCTCTTTTCTTTAATTTTGTTCTAAAATTTCACGTAAAAAAATGCATTTTGTCTTTTGAATTCTCTTACAACATATTTGTATATTTATATCGGAATAAGATTCATTTTGTATAAAGTGTGCAGTTTTAATGTGATATTTATATATTCATAATCATCTTCCAAATATTATTCCATACATTATATAATTCAATTATACGTATAATCACTATGTATAATATGTCTATTATATAAAATATGATAATTATCGCGCAGTAATAGAATATGTTATTCGCGTTAATGTATATATAATATGTGTACCGGATAATATCTGGATGTACATCTAATGAAACAATAATTATGATAATGCTAATGAAGAATATAATATATTAAAATTAGAATTCCACTATCTTTTAAATATATAAAAAAATTTCCAATTTACGTATCATCTTTTTTATGTGGCTACTTTATCGGGCCAGATAAATTTTACGATGTGCGATATAGGCGGCATCGTCGAACGTATTACCAACACCCGTCATTCTCTTTTAGCTATGTCGCGTCGTTAACCAGCATGATAGCACTGTCGACAAAATGAATCTGGTATGGGATCGTCGCAGGTAGTAGCTGTCTAGATCCATTATCACACGCGTATATGAGATACGAGATTAATTACGATGATACAATTTTTTTTTCGTCCGTCCTCATCGTGATCCACCTTTTCGGTCACCTTTTCGCGTCCTATTCATTGTCTACACAAGCTGGAACGACGTATCGAGATCGGACGAAACTGTCGCTCGTTGTCTCGGTCTGATGACTGTGGTCGCGGCGTCGAGGACGATAAGACACGGAGATCTCAGATTATGATGTCCTTTACTTCGTACACCTGCCCCTGACAGGTCTCTATTTTCTGATATATCGGATGATCATATCGACGTCGACGCGCCGATCGTTAAACACTATGTCGAAACTGATAAAGGAGATAAGAATTCAACCGCTGGCGAATTTTCAAGCGCGACTGAGGAGAAGCCTAATATTATGCACAATATACGATTATATTTTATTAAATTAACGGATAGGTTTGCACTTTCTCTCCTCCCCTTTTATCTCTCTTTTTCTCTCTTCAGAATATATCTTTCGCCTACGGCTCCACCAATTATGTATATCAGCTATTGTCAAAGGGACGCAAAAACTTGAATAGAAATTATATAATTAGAAGAAAGGCACATTGTTCTTAAATACTATTATGTGAAAATTATATGTATACGTCGCTTTCTCATTTGTATGACTGTGCGAAAGATTTGCCCATCGAAATAATTTTGTAGAAAAATCTGTCTTTTAAAAGTCCCAATTTTCTTATATTTTCAAAATTTGACTTCTCGTTTGATTTTTTAAAATATAGACATAAAGTGTTCTCACTTTATAGTTTTGAAACTTCTTTGTCAGGTGATCCGTTTTCATCTTCCTTTTATTAGATTAATTATAATCAATCGATTTTCTCTATTTTAGATATGTAAATGTCTATATAATATTTGTAATTAAAAGTACATTAAATAAAGATTATTATTTAAAGGATGTAGCAGAATATAAGATTATGATGCAACTTCTTGAAAATATAGGATAATAAATGGTTGTATGACTGCGCATTTAATGGAATATTATAAACTTACGATATATTTATGTAGATACCTACTAGTGTTTTATATAAACTATATTATCGTATTTTAATGACATATACATAACGTAGTAAAATGTGCGTTGCGGAAGAAATTGAAAATATAGTATTGCAAGTTTTAAGTATCGTAGAATCATTCTAATTAGTCGAACAGTTTCATCGCATTAAATATAAAAAAATCTGTTTGTCGTGTGTTTTACGATATAAAAAATGTTTTATTAAATCCGGAGATAAAACTAACGTTTACACAACTTCGTTAATTACATCCATTATTATCGTAATGAACAACATACATTACTAGACATATATAGTCGATCATCGTAAATCGAAGGAAAGGATTTACGGGGGAGAAATATAGTGCAGGGACGGAAAGTGTTCCGGAAAATGGCAATTTATCTAGCCGGTGGCTCTAATAAATATTCTTTAATGGATTTCCTACAGTCTCTAGATTGGGGTGTTTCACGATCGCTAGCCCTAAACGTCGACGTTAAAGTGGCGTCGTTACGCGCTCGGAAACTTCGGTCGGCGGACGCGCGCTATTAGAGGCCCGGTGTGCCGCACACACCGTTTTATTACGCAGTAAATGCAGGTATATGAGCCGCGATTTTTAAATTCACTTATGCGGCAGAGAGTGGCTGTGCCGCGGAATTAAAACACGAGCTTTATTGCGCCTGACCGGTTTTCTGTCTCGCTTAGTATCTTCGACCTTTCGCTTCAGGGTGAAAAGTGGGAGTTGTGCAATCAAAACAGAAAGAAAACGATAGGAAAAAAATGTAATTTTTTTTCAAAACAGAGATATGCCCAATTAGCAAAGAAATATTTAGCTAGAAAGAGGATATGCGACAAGTTCATCGAGATTGTGAAAATTTTAGTTAGAGAAAAATAAATTAGATAATTTCACAAATTCTCAGTGAAAAATTGATTTCCATATCATATAATTAAAAGATTGATAATTTTTTTGTTTAAAATCATCGTTTAGGAGGGAAAAGCCTTCAAATGATGAAAAATAGTTGGTACACAGAGAGAATTTTCTCTTAGAATTTATCCTAAAAATCATGCATCGTGGGACAATACAGTATTGGAAGAATTTTATAAGAGTGTTTCTCTGATTAATATTTACCACAATAAAAAATATAATATACATTTGATTAATTTTGCTATGTATATATATTAATATTTTTTATTGTCGTAAATATTAATCGGAGAAACTCTTATAAATGTCCCACGATTACCATAATTTTCAGGGTAAATTCTAAGAGAAAATTCTCTCAAGCAACACATATATACAATATCGAGAAACTTTTTACAGAAATTCAAATATATCCGTCGATCTCTCAGGGATATGCTAATTTTGCAAATATGCGGTCGAACATATTTATGCATTCGTCAAAAAAGTCGTCGATACATGTTGCAAGCTTTTTGCGCGAGGCGCGCAATGGCTAAATCGTTAATAATGCATGCGTTTCATCAACGCGTTGTATATAATATATACACAGACACATATATATATATCCCACAGCTACTTTCTAAACATTTGCCATAAACTTCATTTTAATAGGCACGTTGATTTAATTTGCACGGAGGTGCGACGAGTGGTATGACCCAGCCGGCCTCGCGTGTTCCATTTACACGACGATTTACGAAATCGTCTATGCGTGTACGTAACACACACAACACACATCACGCCGAGGATATTAATCGTCGCGAGCTTAGAAGCTCGTGGGACGCGCGCCTGTATTTACGAGCGACCGCGTGTAAATGCGTTTTACACGACGCATAATTCGAAACCGCGCGCTCGATCTCTTTATTTACCTCTATGCGGCCTGTCTCTTCATACGAGGCGACAATGGGGGCCCCGGACGAGAGAACAATAGTGCGTACGAGAGACACCGCGCGCGTTACGTAAGGCATCGTCGTGAATTTTGCAATCGATGTTACGTACGAGAAAGAGAGAGAGAGAGAGAGAGAATCGTGGGTGGAGTCGCGGTTGTAATATAGAGACGTGTTTGTCTGCTTCATGAGAAAATGGCAGATTCGTATCGCGGGAGAATAACGTGCATCTCGTGGCTAGGCGGTTTTCTTCGTTATTCTTAGTCCGGGCTGAGCGAGAGATTATTTTATCATCTTCGCGAAAGGTTTATAAGAAGACTTTGCGAAAATATATGTTTCTAATTTTCTTGTGATTTGTTCCTCCATGTTTAACATCAATAATCATATGACAATTTTTTTCTAGGGAATTTAGACAATTTAATTTAATTTTGTAAATGTGAAATCAGATATGAAAAAGGGCTGATGAGACGAATGAACTTGTTAAAAAATTTTTTTCTAATTATTTTATTTTCCAAAATAATTAGGAATTTAAAAATAAGTTTGCTGCGCCATATATTTGCGTCTAATTTTTATTAACCCTTTCATTGGATTTTGTATTTATATTAAAGTCTTTTTAATTTATTGTTAATCATTTTGCTTAATGAAATAAAATTATTTTTGTGAGTCTAATACTGAAATAAATTTGTTAACTTGACTAAGCCTTGCTAAATATTATTTTATTTAAACATATATAAAAATATTTAAATTAAATGTAACAAAATATTTAGTTGAAAGGTTTAGTGAAGTTAACAAATTTTTTTTCAGTGTAGAAATGTATAGCACTCGTTATCCCGTATTTATAAATTTTTGTATCCTGTTGACGAAGCAGATATAATTATCGGATATCGCAATCATGCAAGACAAAATTACCGCGAAGCGCATCTGTTCGATCAAACTTTATGACGATATGCTGGATCGTACAATTTAAGTTTTAATCCCGTATCACATGTATATAGGTAGATGCCGGTGATCTTCATCGAGATCTACAGCAATTATCACGCTGCAAGGAAGGGTAGCAATGCGGGAATATAACATTGATGGAAACAACAGGAAATCGTATATAAAATGAGGTTCGTGCACGGTTGCAAAATTCTTAGCGTAGGCAGCTAAATGATATGCTTGTTGTTATATGCAGATAACTCGAGCCAGAAATGGCGCACGGAATAGCCGCTCGCGAGTAGGTTTAATGCAAGGAGTTTTATTATATATTCTGACCTTTTTTTTCCCTCGTCTGCAGCCTTACGTAAAAATGTTCAATTATGAAAATGGCGCCGTGTATATATACAGATAATAATTATATACCGGCGTTCACGGGTGGAGGTGTTATCATTCGGAGGACAGTGCTGGGAGATAAAACGCGAGGAAATATTAATGATCGTTGAATTTTTAATGCGCCGCTAAAAGGATGTACGACTTAATGGCGAGAATCGTGCTGGGCGTCCTCCCGATAACGTTTCTTCTGCAATTAATTGTAGACTTATCTGTTAAATGCAAACCGGTGTAATAAAATAACGTAATTATCTGAAAAAAAGTTGATTAATGGGTATTTGAAAAAAAAATAATCAGGAATGTGACGGGCGGATTACATATATCCGATTGCAAATATCCGCTGTTACCATATTTATATCAAGGCATCTTATCACTATTCTCTTTGCACCTTGAGGAATCGTTTATTTTACGAATCTCGCGATGAAAGCGGTCAATACGTTTTCGCATTCGATGTTCTATCTTTATAATAATTCATTCCTATATGATTTTGAAAGAAAAACCTTTTCGCGGTAATTAACAAAATTAGTTCAATCAATTTCGTAAACGCGTGTTTAAAGCTTCTAGTTGATAGACGTATTTATTTCGGTACATAATTGATAAAAATCGCCACCTTAGAGAAAAGGCTTCTTTGCCCCCCAAAGAAGTGCATGATAACTCTTTTACGCGCATTTCTCAAAGGAATTCGATCTCGAGTTTTTTGCGTGTTGTTGATCTTGTGTTTTTATATCGCGTACAGGTTTTTCGCTGTGCAACGCGATGCCGAGTGTCGGCCGGATGAGTACACTGTGTATTCACTTCCGGTTGGCTGCTATCGGTTGCTCGTCGCGTTTTTTTCCCGGCCAGTAGTTGAGGTAAAACATCAATCCGCAAACTCGTTTCGGGATGGGTACACCTTCGGTTTGCACGTATAGAACCGAGCAAAGTAATTACAGGTGGTAAAACGATACCACGACATTTTTATAAGATCGATAATTATGCTTCAATAATAATTAGTTGAGATGATTCTGTACGTGTGTATGTCTTTTGATAAATAGTTATCATTTCTAATATCAATTTATAAAATGATGTATTTACAAGTATGTATATTATAATTTCACAATTTCGAATAACATTTACTGATAATTATAATTACGAAATAATTGTAACATAATATATGACCAGAATATTTTTCAGCGATACAGTTGATAATTATTTTTAGTAGTCAGAAAATTATTAGCTAAAAATAGTTTTTGATTTAATAAATTGCAACGTTACCATTATCATGTAAAAGTAAAGTTTATCCGAAGAAACTTATAAATTTAACTACCTAAAATCTTAACTTTTTCTCAATTTGATGTTGATTATTTTCTTTTATATATAATATTATATTTGATTGTCTTTTCCATAATTCTTCGAGGAAATCGGACTCGGTAGAGCATTTATTACATATTTAAATAAATTGTTTATTAACTCATTTATCAGGACTCATTTAACACACATGTGAACGCGCAAATAGATTAATTTTTTTCGGTCCATTCGATCTTATTGCGCGGATATTAAGAAGCTGCGACGAAGCAAACGCGATATACAGAGTGATTCAAAACAACCTGATGTCCTGGAAATATTATATTTCTGAACGAATTCTAAGACAATTTTTCTTCAGCGAAAATGTCGAGAGAGGCCATCATTTTTTTGCATGTTCCCAATTTTTACCATCATGTATCTCCATAATGAAGCCTTAAATTAAAATTCTATTAAAGCAAACTCTACATAAAATTAATAAAAGAATGTGATTTTGTTAATATTTTATTTTTTCCACAAGGTTTAGTTTGCGAAAAGCCTCTTATTTTCAAACGCTTATAACTTGAAAATTATCGATGTTTCGACTTTTTCGTTGAGGAAAAATCGTCTCAGGATTCGTTCAGGAATATGATATTTCTAGGACATCAGGTTGTTTTGAATCACCCAGTATACAAGATGAATTCTCAATGCTGGGCCTTCGGTTGCGCTTCTCTCCGATCGCATTTGCGATAGAAACGTCGTTGAAATGAATGTTAATAGCGGCACCCGAAAGTCCCCTTTCGAAGCGAATCGCGCGAGAGAGAAATACGGATTTCTATACGATGTCGAAACACACCTCGCCGACGAGTTCGACCTGTGTGGCGAGAGGAGTTCTCCGCAGAGTACGAATTAACTATTTGCTACGGTACCGCGTTCCTTTGGCACTTTAACCTTCTTATTCTTTTAGCTGGGAGGCATCTACCGGCTCCCGCATCCAGAAATCACGGTGCTTCGGCTTCGCCGCTGGCCTCGTATTATCGAAATTGCCTAGCGCGAACGTTACTCCCTACTATATAATTCTAACAATTTCCAGCCTCAAACGGTCTTTATAACTTCAATTCGCTATTCAGCTTCGCATTTCGTTGCAAACGAGATATCTGGAGGTATACAAAACACGTTTCGACGAATGCTTTTCTAATGTAATATTTTTCAACAGTCGCCATCGATATCGCGGGGTCGTAGATTCAAAATGAATCAAATTACACATATCTAAAAACCGCGTGTAATTGAATTTATTAACGACAACAATGATCGTAAATTTTCATTCGTATCTTCCTCGAACGGTTCAGGTGGCATGTCCTTACGGAGCGATGAAGAATGGATAGCGCAGAGAATGAAGGGTGGATGTCTATCCGAGTGTATATAGGAATAAAAGGAGAAGGCGCGGTGGAGGCGACCAAAAAGGAAGTGCCAGGAAACAAAGAACAAAAGTAGGCGAAAAAGGGGATGAGATTGAAAGGAGAAGAAGGAGTCGCGTGGGAGAGAAGTAGAGAAAGATGATCGCGGCTGCCCGGTTGCGGTTCTCCTCAAGATATTCGCGGACTAATTGAATTTACGAGCTCTCTCTCTCTCTCTCTCTCTCTCTCTCGTCGGACGTCGTATCGGTTGGTCTTTGGACCAGATTCAGCGTACGTTGCCATTAGCGTCCGGTCGTTCCCTCCTCGGTATATTCTACCGGTGGCGATAATCGTAAGTTTCGCGATTATACGACAAACAGCCGAAAACTTGGTTGCCGCATACGTGACCGCGATATTTGATACGATACCAGGTGTTCGCTTTTGCTAGGCTCCTTCGTACTCTCCCGTTGATGAACTCTCGAACGGCCGAGTGTTCCCATGCAAGGAAACACGTTATTTCACGTCAGCATTTTTTGTTTTCATTTCACACGCCATGATAATTTTGTGGCAAGAAAAATATCATATTGCCATGTAAATCAGCCGTGATTGTTTAGAGAACGACTTTTTTCATTGAGAAATACTCTCTGTTATAATTAAGGCTTGCTAGCTTCATTCTTTTCGTATATTAAACATCTTATACGTTGGACACATTTTTTAAAATTTTATATTTTATACGATTAAACTTTAGCTAAGAAGTTTTGATTATTTAACTAGGTAGAGAGCAAATTTGGATATTATTTTACCGTGATGAATTTTTACCGAAGCCTGTACTCTTTTTCGCGGTACGTAACTTGGTCCCCGGACGTGCTGAAGATTGGTTCAATGGGACGAAACCGGTCTTCATTTATTCGTGAACTCACAACCGGTATAACTAACCTCTCTTAACGACTAAAGTGTGAGTGCGCAAAGTCAAAGAAAACAGAAAAAATTGCTACGAGCCAGCTTCCCTGCTACTTCTATCATCTACCATCTATTTCGATATATAAATAAATATTTTAGGACATGAATGCTACTTATGTTTTAATCGTATCGATAGTTGTCAAACGTAATATTATGCTCTACTAAAATTAGAAATTCAAATTTAAAAAAAATAAAATGAAAAGAAACATTTTTAATTTTTTTTAAATAAATTGATGGATTATTGAAGATTTTGAGTAAAACAATATAATGGTTTATAGTTTATATCAATATGCTTTAAAGAAATATTTTTAATATCTATTTTAATATTTTATCGTCTTTATTTAATATATAATCTCTTAGTAGACAGGTCATAAAATCAATTACGCGGATAAAGATTATTCGCAATTATGATGCAGTCTATATGTATGTAAAAAACGAGCTGCATTAAGCTAGGAAAGAACGTGCTAATGGAAAGCGTTCGTGTCATCATGAAGGCGTTCAGCGAAAAAATGCCGACACTTTTTAACGCTTCCCTTCCGACAGTTCAAAACTGGCGAACTTTTTTTCTGTGTCTCTTATACGTTTTCCTTTTTTTTTCCTTTACTTGCACGCTTTCAGAGGCGCAATTCGCGATGAGCGTACATTTTTCTCTTCGTTCCTGCTCGCTACCCTTTTCTTTCTTCTCTTTTCTCCCACGAGAGTTTTCCTGATATTAAAACCACGGCGGATCCTTCTATGATGTCCTCACAAAAGCGACAAACGGAAAGCGACGCGGTAGTTAAACGCTCGTGTTAACGTTAATAACGATAATGGATCCGCGTGATTTAAGGAGAGTGATATGCGGGAGAGAGGATTGAAAAGGAAGTTGAGCCGTCTCTCTTTCGTGCGTCTTCATCCGTGCAGCTTAATTAGGAAAGACGTCATTACGTCACCAATTAACGGAGCTTTTGACTTACCGCGAAAATTACTCTTACGCGCGACAAATGATGTACAGAAAATGTCGCGACTTTATTGAATTTCCACATGTAGAATGTGTAAAATGTCGAGACGCGACATTTTTTATGGACTGTGGATTTCATCAGCGAACTATTCTGATTGTTGACGACGTTTTCTGTCACGTTTCGTACAGATAATAACGCGTATACTTACATGACATATACTTACATGATGTCCATAAAAATAAAATCCATATCGAAAATTGCGAGCGAATAATAATTAGAAATTGATGCGATGAACGATAGTTTAGTGACGTATTTACATATTTGTGGTAAAAGACAATAATCCTTCTTTGATTCTTAAATAGCATTTTACATGGTTTATATTGATATGTTATTGTGTATAGCGTTTTCACGCCGTTACTCCAATTTTACAATCTCTCTATATATAGCTTTGTTACGTATGCAGTTATAAAATATGCAATACATATATATATATTTACATATATGAGTTTTTTGATTTAGCTTAGATGTAAAATGTCTTTTGAAGATTTTGTGGATTATATTTTCTTAGATTTTGTAGAAATTATATTCTCTTAGAAAACATGTTTTAATTTTCAATTTTTTAAATAGTCCTTTATATATGTATATATTTATGATTTTATATTATTTCTGGATTTAAGTGTGACTTATCTAATTTTTATTCGCGCAAGAGATGTAAAGAGACAATTATTATACTTTCGTTCATCGCATATGTCCTCTATCATTTGCATATTTATGTCTACCTTGAAAAATAACAGCTGGCAGTCGCTGTTTTTCCGTTTTAATTTATGCATCCATTTTTGGACGTTGATAAATTCGGATATCTTATTCGCGAAAACAGTATGCAACTATACTGACGCGCCTCAGAAGTTTTAGACGCGAAAGTCGAGATGATATCTACGTCAAGTCTGCGCCAACCTTCGGTCTGCGACACATTGCTTCCTGTTTGTTTCGCGGTACGTGAATCATACAGAACAGGTCGACGTATCGGACGATCATCAGACCCCGTAATAAAGGACGAAGCTTCCTAATTGCGGTTTAATGGCCTCATCATCCGGTCCATTTCACGAACACGCTGTTTTGCGTACATTCGTTTCATTTATTTTTTCTTAAGATCAAATTCAAGCGAAACTCCGCAGAGTGGAACCGTAAATCATTGCCACAATCTACAGTTTCCAATATGAATATTCAGAACAGCATTATTGTTCTCGCATCTTACACATCTGGCCTTTTTTTCCCGGGAATAAAATAGCATTTAATCATCAAGTATTGCACAGAAGTATAACATTTTAGCTTTATTTTGATTTTAAATAAAAACGAGAAATTATTCATTTATGCAATCGCTTAGATCACTATTATTTAATTCTGCTTTAATTTTTGCAAAGCTAATTGTTTATATTAATATGTCGCATGTATATTTTATATATACATTTTTTAGTAAAACATCTTTTATCTTGTAACGAGATAAGATATGTGAAAATTTTTCATGCTTATTTTTAATATATTGCATTTATTATTTTCTTTTTCCTCTACATTAATCATTTTGCGCTCTTTTACGCAATTTTGTTGGCACAGAACAATTAGTGATGTAAAATTAATGATTATGATAATTAATTTTCATATCACAGTCAGATAAAGGTTGTAAACGTAAACATATCTTTTTCCTTTCTCTTTTTCTAAAGATAATTTCAATTACTTCAATGTTTTCGTGCAATCAAATTACATTTCCAATTATAAATATAGTGAATTTACGTGCAAAAGCTATTTGTAACCAATAAAAAATGAATTTGTTTACGGGTAACAAAATTTATTGCTGTATAGATTTATGAAATATATGATAACGAGGAATCAGTATTTTCTCGAGTGTGTCACCAATTACCAAATACATCCTATATTTTCGAGAACATTCGATTGAAACTTGAAAATAATTGGATCGGTACAAGTAGGGAGTGCATTCCATTCCTGAATCTCTTTCTACGCTTTTTCTGACCGCGTTAACTTTTTTGTTCTCTTCCTCCGATAAGGAAAGGAGCACTCTTGTCTCTCTAATGGAATTGGACACTTCTTATTCCAAATATACTGGCTCAGTAACGCCAATAAAATTTAACAAGGTTCGCATTTACCATTTGTAAAAACTTCGCTGTTCTCTCCTTCGTTTACATAACACTTTTATTTGAGAATATAATATAACTTTTATTGCACATACTTTTTTTCACATGATTATTCTATTGTTTCGTTTTGTAATGACTCCCCTATTGTAATTGACATCGGAAGAGAATGTAATTCTTCTTTAGCATCACAAAGCTGTAGCGGTTGAAAGTTACAGCTTGGTATTAATAAAATGTTATTACCTTGCGAAGAGAAAATTTATACCGTCGATCCATGTTATGGTGAAGTTTATGATTGTACATAACTCAATTGAGAGTGTAATCGAGAATGCTATACCACAAGCTAAGAATTTATTTAATTTAAGAATCAATTATACTTGGTGAATGTGCATTGCGAAAAAAGTTAGATGTCGCAATGATAATGATACAAAAAATTTATAATGTGCGTTTATGTTTATAAAGATTCTTACCAGAAATTTTAGAGGATTAATTTTTTTGTACATATTTATGAGGAGAGTTTATTCTAGTTATCGCATATTGATATTTATCGACACGACTGTACAGACTTTCAAAGATTCTATCCTACACTTCTGGAATTGTTATAATTCATACGCAAACACATTGGTCGGATTACTTTTTCTCCCTTCTCGTTTTTGTTTCCAACAACGCCCGCGTGTCACGAAATCGCCATCATGCTTCAAATGGGCCGAGCATTATGTTGGAACAAATTACAATGCACGTGTCGTGTCGTGTTTGATTTTATACGTGTGCAGGAGTTGGCGTTCGACTTCGCTCCTTGTTTCGCGAAAGAAATCAAGAAGTAGTACTTGCGTTCGTTCATACGCGGATTGCGGATCGCAATCCCGTCTGGGAACCAGTTTCCTCGGCGACGGACGTCTTTTTATAGGTGCTCGGGAACTATCAAACGCGGCGCTATCATCTTCGCCTAATTATTGATTCATCGAAGGCATGCGAAAGTCGCGCGACGGGCCCTGTGGTGATTTATTTTTATCGAGTTATCGACGTACTCGGGCGTTTCAATTATTCCGTTTCTCCGCAGGTTACGATTGGATTACCGCGAGTTTTTCTTCGCTCAGTCGTGTTAGATGTAACAAGCCGCTCTGAAATATGAAAGTCACGTATCGTCGAACGGACGGACTTGACTTGCGACAGTAGGATTCATTTTCCGTATTATACCTGTACTTTGAAATATATGATTTTATTAATTGTAGGTTTCAATGACAGATGAACGACACAAGTGGTTAGGAAAAAAGAAACTATACTTGAAAAAAATATCGATAATTCTATAGCAGGTGATTAATTACACAGCGAAGTTAATTAAAATAAAATATTATTCTCTCGTATATTTTCTAGGTATCAATTTACAACAGCGATACAGGAAATAACATTTAAGTATGCCAAGAAGATGAATTTTAATGTAAGTTAGGCTCACTTATATATTTAAATCTGTGGAATTTAATGACATATATATATAACCATACTTTCACGCCACCATTCTAAATTCTGTGATAACGTATGATGATAATCAGGGAAGCTGGTTAAAGATACATTTGAATGCTCTAGTCTATATAACTCTAATCCTTGCAGTTCGACCCGGTACGGTTGGATCGATCAGAATCCTCGCATTAATCATTCGACTAAGAAAGTAATCAGTGCTGCTTGTTGAGCGTGTTTTCAATTAAACATGGTAAATTGCGGCTCGCTTCATTTACAATTAAGCGCGCTTCTTAGGGTTCCGCAGGCGGCGACTGAGTTACACATTCGCAATCAATGTCGATAATAACGCAGCGCGATCTTAATGAGCTTTATGCACTGTTGTTGCTTCATCAACCTTCCACTGTAATTGCAGATGAATCCCTAATTCATTCGAATCGTTCTCTCGTCTCGCGCGTGCTCGTGTGCGATGCGCGTGTTTTTCTTGCACGCTAACAAGAATCTTTAATAGAAATGAATATTCTGAGAAACTGCCGAGTGTGCCTTATCCGCAACGCGGTTCATGATGAATATGAAAACTAGCGATGCTCCTATGCGCTCGTTTCTCATTCTATATGTTGATAGGTTTAAATACGCAGAAATAGGGGAGGTAATTATTCATTATTTATGGTTTACATCACTCTATATATTAAGTATGCTATAAAAAAATGCACTTTGAAGAATTGCTTTACATCTATCTTATGGTATTGTTGACAGAAAATTTTTATCTTAATTAATTTTGACGCGATCTTTGTCGTTGAGATTTATAACTCATATTTTTTTATCTTTTCTCATATCATTGTTTTTGCTTGTATACTTTTACAATATCTGAGACTATATTTGTCTTACGATTATATCTTTTAATCTTTGAAATAAAAAATTCAATAATATTTATTGAATAACAAGACATATATAAAAATGCGATACATCTGAAAAATGTTGAAAAATATGCAAGCGAAAATTATGTCTAAGAGGAATTATAATTGCCATTTTACTTTTGATTTAATAACTAAATTTACATCAAAATACGGGGTATTTTATAAAATTTGAATCGAGAGGGCTAGGTGTATTCGAGTCGGATATCGTACACGTGAGTACTCTGACATATCCAGCGGCACAGACTATACGTGAGTGTATGTCGACACGTACGTGCCGTTAAGAAACTTCCTTATTCGGATCGCTAGGCTGCTGTCACGTGCGAACCATCCGGTCGACATTGTTGCATTCTTTAACCGAGTCCTTCGTCGAGTATTTAGTCGAAGACTCGGCTCTCTTAGAACTTCTAGTCGAGGAATATTTCCAGTTGAGAGAAATCGCTACGTGCTCGTGATTTTATCCGCTTAATGTAACATAAAGTAGAACAAGAGTTTTTCCTCCATACGAGGGCATATCGCGTTTACGCGATTGCAAAATACGATGCAACTCATCATTCTGACGGACTGTTATTTAATTGTTATTTTAGTGAGAGAGAGATTTCCATATTTCAATCATTTCACGCAATTTTAAGTAAAATTATTGAACAAAAAATAATTGAATAATTAAGAAAAATTAGAACACCGAGATTGCTTGTATTATTAAAAATCAACTCACATTATATGAATTTGTCTTGCTGAAAGATATTACACATAAGATATATGTGTCACTGGAATGGATTTAATCATAAATCGATAATCTCAAAAGAGAGATTGAACAGCAGCGATTATTAATCTATGTCGTCAATTAAGTACATCGGTGCGAAAAGCCGACGAGCAGAGATCCTCGAGTCGCAAGGTGCACTCTAATTCGATTTATGCATACCAAACGTTCGGTTAGTATCTGGTTAAAAAAAAAAAAAGAATCGCGTAATCGAGATAAGTAGGGCTACTTTATAATGAGAGGGCCCGATTTTGATTTCGGCCGTAGATGTTGGTACCTGCTGTTGTCCGTCGTGAAATATAGAGATACATCGATATCGCCGCAATGCGGCAACATGCAATTTAATGATATATCGTGGCTTACTAATTAATTTAATTCTGTTCCTGCTAATTAATTTAATTTTGCTCCTATCTTTCTCAATGTGTAACTTCTCACGTAACAGACGCGATAGTTAACTTTGCAAGACAATAACGCGACTGTCAACGCGACGAAAATTATTTTTATTTTTATGACAAATATCAAATATCAGATATTCATTCCTTGAAAAGTTATTACTTGTTTTTTGATTCTTGTATTTTTTAAAAACATGTCCTACATTCTCCCGATAAAATTGCTCTCGTGTAAGATCACATAATGGATCGCGATAATTCTTATATTAGATAATAACCTGATTTAGTAAAAAAAACTTACCGGCTAGCTCTCGTTGTTCGCAATATAGTATAATAGATAATCGACTTGTTTGTTGAAATGAAATTAGACATAAGCCAAACGTCCCATATCTATCTCCGACAATTTGTTTGCCCATCTTTAATAAAAAATATGCAATTCGTAGTTTATTAAATATTTGATACAAAGTTACGTGTATACAGCAACTTATATTTACGTCAATACGATACGTGAAATCAATCATGTGTTTAACATTTCGTATAGATAGTTTAAGTGCTTATTAATATGTATATAGTGTTGTCATGAATATATATTTGAGTATTATATGTGTATATAGCGAATGTGATTAACTAAAGACACGTGATTATTATTTCTTATGATAAAATATCGATTAACTTTCCCTATTGATACTTTATGATATAAGTTTCGTTCAAGAAATGATATTTTTTTTATATTTGAATTTTATTTGACGCAATTATTAATATATATTTACTGTTTATCAGTAAAATTGTGTAATCCACAGAGAAAGAGAAAGATAATTATTTTATAATTAGTTACATGTAAAAAAATTGTCAGTTTAATATAAAACTATATTCTTAATTTAAATATTAAACATTAAATCAGTAAATATAAAATTACGTTATTTGGATAAATTATGTTTTAATTGGCAATATTTTCGAATGAAAATGATTAAATATGTTATAGGCCTAAAATATATAAGTCCGTCGGTCTTTAGTTACATTTGATATATAGGCAACATAAGATTTTTATTCTTAAATCCCGAATAATTAATGTAATTCTTTTTTTTTTTATTTTGGTTAGAGCTATATAACATATGCTTGTGTTAAAAATATTTAAAAAATAGATAAATATTTGTGTGTATGTATGAAGCTGGCTTTTGGGCAAGATAATTTCTTTGCTTGCATTTTGGTACCATTTCTCAATATTTTTTAATTTGATCATATATGATAAAGAACTCATAAATATTTAATAAAAGAGTTAAATATTATTTACATATATAGTATGACATTTATCAAATATTATAGGAAATATTCATTATATACAATTTTTTCCCGATATTTCTCGAATAATAAAATTGGTTAATAAAATAATAAGAAATAAAATTTGACGAAAGTTGTGACATTCACTGCTGTTGCTCCGATAAATTCAATGCGACTGACATTCCTTGATCAAGATGAAATCGGCTACGCCGCTGATGTCACTATTAGTTTGAATAACACTTTTTCCTACGATTCTAGTTTTCATAGTGGCAAGCGTAGTTTATATTTGCTTATTTACGCTGCCGCCGATCGCTGTCGATATTATTACGTCGAGCGGTAGGTGGCCCTTGAGAGCTCTTCGTGGCGTGGCCATGCCTCCATTTGCCATACAACTTCCCGAGAGAACCGATCAATCGTCCGATGAGTGTAATCAACAGCTGGCCTACGCCCTGCACACGTTGGACGTGTTCTCCATGCTGGCTGGCGCGCTTTTTAGATGCATACCCGACGTCGTTATCGATATCATTACGAGAACCGTAGGTGTGTAGTGCAAATCGGTAGTCTAGATCCCGGAAACTGAATGACAGAGGGAGAATTTTCCTCGCCCTCTTTTGCATGTAATCGCTGACGGAGTTACGCGCGATCCATCATCGGACATACGCAATCATCGGCCGCCTCTCCTTCTCGTTAGATGTATTCCGCAATCTTGGTCTGGACGATTCTCGAATCGTTCCTCATTTCCGTTCGGTAACGACATCGGCCGTACGGCTACGCGCTTCTCTTTTTTTCTTTCCGGGTTCGAGTGGCACGACAGGTTTTTCCGCTTTTTCTTTTTTTTTGAAACAGCGCGAAACATCCGCCGATCGAAGTAAATAGTGTATCATCTTGTACGACCGTGTCTTTTTCGAGCGTAAGAAAATCCAATCTCTTGATCATTTCGTACATATTAACGAGATTGGCTTTTTCTGTCTTTTGTTGTTGTTCTTCTTATTAATAAATCTCAAATTGACATATGTAGATATTAACTCTTTGATTCGGGTATACTCTTAATTAAAATTGCACATATTTTTTTGTCATTTTACAATATACGTGTTTCCGAGTACTCGTCGATTTTGCAAAAAAACTGTAGTTTTTATTGGAAATTCCTCTCTGTGCGGAATTGCGGTGGATTGACCGGAGCCGCATACCGCTTCGGATTGGAAGAGGATTGCCTTGAAAGTTTTGCACGGAGGGCGTGCGAGGGCTACAGGAACCGGAAACCAGGAACCAGGAACCGAGCGGCAGACCGGCTTGACTGGTCCAGTGCCTGTTCATATATATGTAGGTGTACGTACAGGTACACGTAATACATCAGCGGATTCGAGATGCATGCGGCTGTCTCGCTCACGTAATCTGCTGGGAGTGGCCGCGATACTGCTCGATTCGATTACGGCCGGCTAGCTCGTGCGATTCGGAAGAGCGGATTCAAGGGCGAAATTTCACGTTCGCGGAAATGAAATGAAAATTTCAAATTTCCACCCTAAAGCCGGTAGGATCTAGACAATAGCTTGGGCGAAAGCACCCCTTTCTCCCTCCTCCCAGAGAGAAATATCAATTTAGGAATTGCTCGAACCTGCTTCTATCAAAAAGTCATCTGCTTGCTTTTGTTTTTTTTGTTTTTTTTATTAATATATCATATTTGAATCTTGGCATTATAAATATTTTAAAAAAATTACAAACAATTTTAAAAAATGAATATATGCACACGTATTAAGATAGAATGTTATGCATGCTGTTATTTAGATATATCGCAAAATCAGCATCTGCTTTTGAGAATATAAGACATATATTAGCTTTATTTTTATTTTTAAAATCAATTTAACTTTTTGAAATGTGTGCGTAATAAGTTTTATCTATTCTTTGCATTGATTGAAAGTGCATTTTTTCGATATGATGCTCACCCTTTCTATAAAACTTTATCTCCACTTCTTCATAGCATGTAGTTGGAAATGGCGGAAATGTTAGAATAGCACTGATATAACTTATCTATTTTCTCCGTGAAAAGAATCTTGATCGAGGAATGTCAGACGTATTAAATGACTAAATGGAAACATTAAGTGAAAATGATTAAATTTCTACTTTGGTAAGACTTGTCAGACACGTAACACAGCGGTAAAAATTAATGATGTTACCAGTACAGTGTATAGGAGCGGAAAATAATAATAATAAAGCGACGCAAATTTTTTTTATGCGATTCGTTAATGCTACAAGATCACTATCGGATCGCAACTTCTCATTATGCGAGTCATGAAATTATCGAGCATCATGGAGGCCGCATACACACTTTAATATATTGCATCATTTTTCGTGTGTCAGTTTTTTACTCTATAATATACAACACAATCTCTTTTGGTTGGACTTTTAATTTGTACATATTTGAAGATAAAAGAATTAATATTTTTTTAAAGATATTAATTACGCTAATGAATAACGATACATGCATTTCATCGACGAACACATTTTTCTTATAATATATAAATTAGAAAAAAAAGAACAGCTTGCACAATTTTGATAGTTTTTTGAGTCAATATTAGATAAAGGACAGCCATTTTTTTTCAAATAACTTATATATAAAGTACAAAATATTTATGTTTCTCAATTATAATATAATTATCTGAAAATTATCTATTCTATAACTTTAAATGCATTTCGTTTGCGTTTACAATAATATATATATACTCGAATATACCTAAATATGCACTCAATGAAAATAATTGTACATTTTCATTGATTACATAGTATTATATTATTATTGATACATCATTAACGATACAGTTTGAGAGATGAGGAAGAGAAAATGACAATATTTTTGATTTATATAGTATCTGTTATGCACATAAAATAAATTCTTCCGTTATAAAAATAAAATAAAGCAAGCATAAATCAAACACACCGGCCATAGGCTGATAGCGATCGCCCGATTAAGGATTTCCTTATTACTGTTTTTATATTTAATTAATTTAAGTAACATCGTTCCCAAGTTTATGATCCGTGCTAAATCATAGAAGCCTACTGCAAAAACTTTCAATCATCTTATAAATTTGCAGTTATTTTATTAAACATAATTAATGCGATATTAAGTCGATTTAAAGCATTGACTTTCTGATAGGAACCTACAACCCATAAATATTCAAGAAAAAAGTCGGTTGATTGTTTAGTTATCGTTGCATTGATGAGCTTCATTTTTTTTCAATGTTATTATGTCGTAATTAATTTTTATCTCGGCGAGCAGGCAAATTCACGTGACTTATACCAAAGGGCAAAAACATGTCCAGGCCACCGGTTAATTAACGTATCTAAACTTATAAGGCCGATAAGTTAGGATAACAGAATTCTCATCCATAAATACGTCCAGTAACTTCGGGATTTGCACACTGCACGCGGTAGTAAAGATATCTTACCTACTTTATAACACTTATGTCGACGTTGGGGCAAGTCGATAACTCGACTTCGAAGTTGCTTTTTGACATGCTAGCATGTTTTTTTTGCTCGAATATAAATTCATCGATCAGATTATAAGACTCTATGCGTATATATTTATGAGAAAAATAATATCTAATTAATATATAAATTAATAAATATTTTTTTTTTAATTTTTGTTAAACAGCTGTATGTTAACAAATTTAATAGTCTTAATTGTCGCAGTTATGTCTTTACAATTGTCACAAGCATGTCGTTGAATGCCAGCTAGGATGTCGCATAACTCGTCATATTTCTCGTCGAAATTAATTATGTTAATTACGAAGAGATGTCCTGATTGCATATTGTTGACGTCTTAATTGAGTTATATCTATCAATTAATTCGCGAAGGACATAGTTTCTTTCATTTTTCCTAATGACATACACATATATATTTTTCCTTTTCTCCTTATATATTTCATATTTCTATATTACTTATTTTGCATCTTTATAAAAAATAAATATGTACATTTAATTAATAAAATACAAAAAAATTTTTTTCATATATTTTTATAACAAAATATAGCGCACAATTTTATTTATTAATGACTTCGTAATGTTGATTTATTATGTTTTACTTATTTAAAGTTTTACATAAAGATAAGAAAGGGACACAGAACTCTCTCTTAATATGTATACTATATATATGTAAAAAAAATATAAGTTAAAATAGTGACTTATGTCATTTTGCTTTTGACATTATATGTGTTTGTAAGTATCTACATTTATATAAAAAATATATATATAATATGAAACATTATTAAAAAATTACTAGTTTTATCAGAAGCATCAGCAATATGCAAATTTCTCAAAGCGCTAATAGAAATATTCTACATCATAATCACAGACACATCTATATATTACTATATTATTAATTAAGATAATATCATGGATGTCTGTAATCATAATACTCAGAAAACATTCATGTTGCTTGAAAAAATGAGCATTCGTAAGCAACATTTAATTTATGCAAACATTAAGTTTGGCGAGAAATGTCATATATATAGTTATCAAGAACGATAAGTATATTCCGTTTGTTAAGTAACGCTTTATATAAGATACAGACAGATTGAAGACATGTCATTTAGGAGGAAATTAGATATATCACACAAAGTTATCGATGCTAGGAACAGAGAAGATACACGCGTTTAATTAAAAATAATTATGTTCTGTACGCGCGTATATATATATATATACACATACACATATATACATATATGTCGTGCGTGCAAGCTGCATTTACCTGTCGCCGCGTAAGAGACAGCAGGCAGCGGAACTTGCATACTAATCGAGATCCGGTGATCGCGACAAATTAGCTATCAAATGTCGCGTCAGTCTCGTGATCATCTACATCGTTCATAAGCCAGGTTATTATCATTATGGGAATTTTGATGAGAATGTTCATTCTGGGAGATGTCTTCCTCTTTATCACTTTTGCTTTTTTTTTACATGTGCAGAAACGTATCTTCTCTTTTTCTTTATTATATTTAATACAGCAGTGAAGATTTTTTTCAAATTGAAAGTTTAAATTGAAAGTTTAAATTTTTGTTGCACGATTTTTCTCTACCAATTTATTGCAGTGGCTATTTATTTTAATTATGATCTTTCTTTCCGAACCTCTGTGTAATTAATCATTCTCTTTTTCTTTTTAATTAAGAAGGGCCGATATCTTTTATTCACTGTTTTTATTTGCATACGTCAATCACTCGCAGTTTATTCATACGAGTTATTAGGAGAATTTTTCTATAATTATTATATAATTATTCCTATTCTTTTTTATTTAGAAAAGATGATATCTTTGCTCTTTAAATTTCTTTATTTCGGCCAAAAGTAGGCTTTTTAAAGCAATTAAAATATAATCTTTTTAATAAGCTATAAACTTAAAAAAAAATATTAAAAACTATCGTAAAAGATCGAAAATGATTATACAAAAAAAACTGTTTGCAACGAAACACGAATATTATTAATTTTTAGCGGAAACGTATTTAACAATTGGTCTCAGTAACAAGTTTTCAAGTGCATTCATATTCAGATTATGCGTTCTTCGCGCCGCACGATTTTCTCTCACATCTTTATCGTTTCGCGAAGCTATCCGAAAGGCAGGCACATTTCAAGGTTATTCTGCTTGTCACCGAGGCGAGGGCAGGATCGACCCGGTCCTCCTCACCGAGCCTCCGACTGTTACCGTAGCAACAGACCAAGCCAAGCTTTCCTAATGCGTTTCCATTCTGCCGCCACCTAACTACCCTCGTGTTCCCGGAATTTTTCCTGTCAGCGTCAAGGACGGCAAGTGCACCCCGGCTCGAGATCTTCAAAAGGAAAGAGACACGGTTTCATGGAGCGCCATTCGTTCGGCCGGGGTCTGACGAAGTCGTTCGTTTGAAAGGGGTTTAGCGAGGAAACCGGAGGAGGGTGAACAGAGAGAAAGGAACGAGAATATCCACAGAGAGCATCGAGACGGGCGATAGGACGGGCGTTGCCATGCCGACGAATTATCATTTGCGCCCTCGTGCGTCGCTTTAAAAGGGAGTCCGTCGGCACCCTCCAACACAGTCTCGCACCTGGCTCCGCCCCTGGGCGCCGTCGATATGGATTTTTTTATGATCCCCCGGGCGTCTCCTCCACTTGAGAGCGACGCGACGCCCGAATTTCGCTCGGTCCCTATTTCGTCACCACCCTTTTTCTTTTTCTTCTTCTTCGCCGTCGCGGCTCGAGCTATATCGGAGATCTCTCGAGCATACCTCGACGGCGACCTTTTGTCGCCTTTCTCGCGCCTTCGTTGCGCGACACGGCTAGCTCGATGCGAGACGCCGGCTGACGGCTTCGGCGACGACGACGATACCAGCACTCGAGACCTTCGAGGGCGCGTCGCGGCTTGATGAGTTTGAAGGGTGCCGCGACTCGGGATTGCGACTGGGATTTTAGGGTTGAAGATGCCGACTTCTCCCTTCCTCTCGCCCCGACTGCTTGGAATTTTGATGTCGTCGCCATTTTCCCCGTGCGCAAACACAGTCGAATAAGTCTTCTTTTTCAATATGAAGTTTCTTGCAACTAGAAATTGAAATGCCGTGCAAAGGATTTGAAATAAAAATGCCTTGTGACATATAATGCATACAGGTATATTAGAATTGTTGGTAAATTATTATTACAATTTTTTTAAATTCTTTTATAATGTTTAATATAGTTTATTTTTTATTTAATTAATTGTTCAGATTAGTAACACTTTGAGTTTTAATGTTGTTTTGTATAAAAATGAATTTAATAGGTATTATTTTTTATATCATACACAAATATATTTTCTAGGATGATAAAATTAAAAAAAACAAGGATAATTATAAAGAACAAGGGTAGTCTTAAAAGTTTGCACTTGGAAATTAAATTACGTATATGTAATACTTTAATTAAATAATTAAACGTGGAGTATAAATGGAATACAAAATTAAATATTAAATTGCTTAATGACAACTTACATATCCAACTAAGCGGATGAATGCAATTAAAATTGTGCAGATCACGAATGTTTCGTGAATGGAATTCACGAACGTGAATTTACTATATACACAATTGATATATCGTTTGCGTGACCGTAACATATAATTGCTATGTACTGTAGCAATATTTGTATCAGTCTAGCAGGATATGATAACTACAATTAAGTAAGGTCTACGGTGTGAAATTAAACCTTGCGAGACACTCGCTAATTCGAAAATTGAATTTTCAGAATTCACAGAAATAATTGGCGTTACATTGTACATATATTCTATAATTTTATTCTATATACTTTCACTACTTATGTATTACATTATCTAGAAAAGTCAGAGAGAACATAAAACATATGTTAATAAATAACATAATTTGAAGTATTTAATTATTATCAATGTCGGATTTCTAGATATATTTGAAATCGTTGATTTTTTCATATTCGAACGAATTCTCTGACAATCAAATTTTCATCACATTTTTTGCTTTTAAAATTACATCGAGAGTCCCGAGATACATTCATTAGCGCGGATAAAAGTAAGCAGTGGCGATGATAAAATTTTCAGTCGAGTCTACAAAGATAATTAAGTATGCATTATTCTTTGTTCATGCGCGACTCGAAAGAATGGTTTCATTGACGTTCTTGGTATTTGTTTTTCGTTCTCTCTCTTGCCTCTTAAAAAAATTATACTCTCGTGCAGTTTGCACGCCGGATGAATTTTTGCGTTTCGCATCAGTAGAATCTTCGATTATCGCTAATTAATGCTCTAATAAGAACTCTAACGAGTACTTGTGTCTGAAACGGTTGCCTCGGCAAAAGGGGTAGTCGAGTGTTCTCGAGTTAATTTCTATGGGGATTTGAACAGATCGATGCGGGTTTCTGTGCCTCTTTCTCTTTTTTTCTCTATGCACGAATTAAGCCAACCAAGGGATGAATCTCTTATATACTATTGCAGGCTGATTGCAACGCAGGATATATGCAAAAACAGGCGTCAATATATTTTGAAAATATATTTGAACTAAACGAAATAAAACAAGTTTTGAATAAAGTTTGTCTGTATAAAATAGAGCCACAGTTTCACAAGAACATACATTATTTTTTTATTCTCCAAGTATAAAAGCAAAAATGTGTGAAATCTGAGGATTACTAAAATCTAAAATTATTATAAAAAAGTAATGATAATTATTATTTCTTTCATAGCAATAAAAATGAAACAACGATGATATTTTTCGTAAGCACGGAACAATAATTAATGAAGTGAAGGATAGATAAGAGTAATAATGAATTTCTCGGCGGGGGATTCAATTAGCGAGAATTTTGGATGTATCGCTTGTACTCAAAGGAGGAGACGCGGCAGCGACGACGAACAATGATAGAATTCATCAGGATGATTAACGGAATTTTCGCGTTGAAAGTCACGCGTTTCGAGATTACGTTCGCCTCGCGTATTATTCGTCCTCGAATATATATCACCGAGTTTAATCCAATATCCTGTGCGCGCAACCGCACGTGCAATCCGCGTCGATCACAAAGGGAATCGCGTATCGGGAGTTCTGGCGTCTACGTATGCGCGCATGTCGCACACCGACACGCGTCACGAGTGCCACACACATTTCACATTGTGGTGGAGGATGAGTGGCACTCGGAGGGTCGAGTGGATCCTTTCACAATATACAGCCGGAGGCCCATGGGGCTTCCCTCCGTGTCGGGGTATACAGTCTTTGCGAAATCCTCGAGCGAGACGCCCTTGTCGGAAGGGGCAAAGATAGAAGGAGAGAAGGGTAAGATCGGCCATGTTGTCGGGGGTGTGTCCAAGGGTGTAGCCCTAACCATGGGTCTCCATGACAACCTCGTTCTGTCCCGACCAGCCGGAAGTGTAGGCCGCTAGCGTGATGCGCTCAACCCTCCAACCGGAAGCCGCCGCGACCGGAAATTGGGTTGCGAGAGGGACGAACAAGGATTCGGGAGGGCAGGCGTATATACGTGCACAGAAGGTGGGGAGAGTACGGTTATAGCTCTCTGGCAAAAAAAAAATATGAAAGAACCATTGCGATCCCCCGTTGATATAGCTACAGTGAAACGCACCCTACCGTGACGTCGGATGATCGATGACGATGTCGGGGACGTGCGAGTACGTGTGCGGCACCTACCATGTACCGGTGTGTCCTTTGTTTCTCCTGCGCGTTGCGTTGATATCCGATTCCTGACTTAATCATAGGTTTCACGTAAGTGCATTAGGATGTATCAGATTGATACGAGCGCGCCTCGTTTGGCACATCGTGGCGCATAATGAGACGACGCACGGTTATTGTTGACGCACAGGGAGGAAGCGACGCGTGTATTCATTTATCTGATTCAAATTGCGACGGGATTTGTAGACGAGCTTTTCCGATTCACGTTTTTTTCACGCGTTCCTAGCGGTCGAAACAAAATTCACCCTAACTGCATTATTAATGCAGCTATTAAGCTATCTTTTTTGATAAGAAATAAGACGATTTTTTTTAATTACACTTTACTGTAAATGAAACAAGTGTGAATTCTGAAAGGGATTTATTTATCTTACTATAAATCATAACAGAATATTTAGTATAAATTAAGATAAAGAGGATATATAATTAGGCTCTTAATTACTGAACGAGTCCATAGATTGAATGCAGGGGTGAAAGAAAAAAGGAATTACCGGATCATTATTTTTCTCTTGGAAAAGACTCGCAGTTTCCCATCGCGCGGAACAATCGCTTAGTTAGAAAGATAGCAGCTGGCCGCGGGAAAAAAAAGGGAAAACTGTAACAAGACCAATGTAGACTAATCTTTTCCGATGACTGCGTCTTGGCGCTCTCTCATTACCAGGTCGCGGAGTTACGCCGCGCCTTCATGCGCTCAAGGAGTATGCATTACAATCTCGACGGAGATCGTAATCCTTATTATCTTGATAGACGCGGCTCTCTCGTTAGCGCCAATGTATTCTTTGCTCCGAGCTTTACGAGCTGTAAAATAATTTAGCCGCGTAGATGCGAGTTTCGCGCGGTATGCACGTTGCGTGCCCGACACAGCGTCCCGTTATAGGCGCACAGATGCTCCGAGAGAGATAAACGCACCTTTCGAGTATAAATATATTTACGCGTGCCGCACGCGGAACCGCCGCGAAATCGCGCAGAGGGAGAGATTTTTTCCTCCCGAGTGTGCGCGACAGCCTTATATACAGGACGGCGTATTGCGGAAATTGCCGTTTTTTACCGAGACACACCATTGGCATTGATACTTAAGCCGGCTGTAAATCATCGTTAGACTCTCGTATTTTCTGTTGTGGCAATGCGCCGCTATGCGATCTCGGTAATCCGCGATTTCATGGCGTGAATCCCTCTTTTCTCGCAGGCGATGCCGTAAGTGCTGTCTGTGCGCGAGAGTTCCCTCGGACGCGATCAGATCGGAAGAAATTGTGCGATAGTCCGCGAGCGAGAATACTGCTGAGTTTTCTTATAATACACGGATATCGTGTTGTTTTCAGAAAATTCGCCGTTTACACAAGATCGGATTATTTCAATCTTAACTTTGCGAAATGTGCTTATTTAATAATTTTCTAAGCAGATTTCTACATACAACTTGTAGTTTTGTATTCATATTTAACACTGTGTTTTAATTTCGACAACTTTTGGTTGGAACAATTAAAAGTATAAAAATACAATGAATATAGATTAGAAAGCAAAATTATTTTATCTACAATTTATCATCGATAAAAAATGCTTGATTTTGGCAAATTTAAAAAACAATTTTAAAGGATTTCAATATATGAACAATATATGAATATCGAGGAAAATTATCATCTAAGAGTGCGCCAAAATAATGTCCGTAATTGATTTAATTGTTCTTTTATCAAGGATTTTAACAAGTGGACGAAATAATTGAGTTATAAGCTAAATATTATTTACGTTTGGCGAGACAGAGATTACTAGCTATTCTTGTGCGCTTAAAATGGTGTCTTAAAGTTTATTAAAAAATTATCATATTTGCATGCCAATTAAATCAGCCGTTTTATGTATGCTGAAAGATATCAGCTAATGGAACTCGATATCTTGTAAATATAAAGTTGTGATTTTCCATATATAATCAAACTTACCTTTTGTAATATTGTACTTAGCGACTCGTTCGTCGTATTGCATAAAAAAATTAAGATTTCAATATGAGTATCGTCACGAATATTTTACGCGGATAATCATATTCATTTAAGTCAACTGATACATTTAAATTCACTTAAAGCTTATAACTTTTTGTCGAGTATATGCAGACCAGATTTTAAAGCGATATTACATATCGATTATCGGGGATATTTATAGTGTCAATAAATATATCAAAATAATTTTTTTTTTTATTATTGAGCGATTTTTCTGATAGATATTGTTTTTAAAAAGGTAGATAGTCTAAGTTAAATCATGATTAACATTAATTGAAGTGTCCATAGCACTTCCTCATCGATGATAAATAATTGTATGACGTTTAAAAGTTCGTATTTATAATATTATTTCAAGTAATATATTTTTACAATTTCTGAGCATATGTATATGCACTTTTTTGTGCGCATGTTTCGCAGCACAGGAAATTCTAGTCGTGTCGCGTGGGGTGTCGGGGAAATGTACGGGGATGGATTTTTTTCGAGGCGATGCCTCATCGATTGATGCCACGCCCAGTCGGCCATTTTTGCTGCAATTACCGAATTTGTAATTAATAAATGCCGCACTTCCCTCGATTGTCTCGATTTATTGGAGGAAGCTTTTTATAAATTTATCCTGTGCATCGTCGCGTTTGCATATTTTTCTTTTTTATTTTTTTATGGTCCACACCTGCAACAGCTGAAAAAGTAATCTCGAAACAATCCGCGTGAATTAAATTTTAATTAGGTGTTTTGCAAGAGAGTTACCGGGCCGAGAAGATCGGAACGACATTTGTTAAAGTGTTTTGTGATCGTAAATGTGCGTGTAAATGCGTTGTAGTATTTTTTTTACGCGTCGTTTCCTGTCTGGCCAAAACATTCTATTATTGTTGCAATCTTTGTGTGTGGGAAACATTTGGATTTTTGGATACATTATATATTTTAAAAGATATGATATTACAAAATATACTATTATTTATTTATTTAACTTTTTCTACCTTTTTCTGCAACTTTATCGTATTCATATATTAGCGCACAGTAATTGCATAGAAATAACTGCTCATGAAAATTATACAATATGCACAATGCAGTAATTTGCATGCAAATGAATCGATATTTATAACGCCTTAAAATGAGTTGATTAATTGAGAATCTTATTAAATGCAATTACTCGATATAAAGAGATATGTACATTTTGAGATCACACATGCATTGTAAATAATCGTAATTTGTTTTTTTTTGTTGCAGGTGAGTGTTTAATCTATCGTTTGTATGTCGCATATGCTTCTCTGGCGAGATCAGAAAGCAAGATTCAAAACTCGCATACTGCGGATTCGCTTGTTGTCAACGGACTGAAAAATTAATTATCGGTATGTTTTCCATTTAAATTTTTTCTGCGCATTTTTATTCTATTTTTGAATTAATAATAAAATAAAATAAAAACACACTAGGAAGAACGCGGTAACATTAGATAAAATTATTTTTGAAATAAAAATCAGAAAACGAAGCACATAATTAATCATTATTAATTATTGCTAATCGATTGCTATTGCTTATCGGAAAAAGCATCAATTTTTTCAAAAATTTCACAAATAGGTTTTCATATTTTTTATAATATATATGCTGATATAAGTATGCTGCGGATATAAGTTTATGCATGCTGATAAAAGTATGCTGTAAATGTAAGTACATATATATATACATATATATGCTGCAAATGCACGGAACAACTAATATGTCTCTGAATATTCTGTTGCCATATATACAAAATCTACGACCTTATAAATTAATTTATAAGTTTTTAATTTTTAAACCACATTTTTTCCATTGTAAAGCATCTGTTTTTAGATACAATTATGCGATACCCATTTTGCGTGAGAGAGAAAAAGAGCATTAAAAAAGATAAAATAAAATGATATTTATATTTATAAAAATATACAGGCTGTACGAATATACGTAACATTCGCAATTAGCATTTTCCAAATTAATGAAGCAATTAAGAGCTATCGGCACGTTCATTTTTGTTGGCAACTGCGCGATTGGTCGAAACTCACTTTCCAGTCCACTTTGTAAATCATTTTATCGGCGTATCTAAACATACGATCCTTCGAAAGCGATCAGGCTAAAGACGCGAATGAATCACTCGATTCGGTTTTTGCAATCAAAATGTAAATCAGCCGCGTCTTCTTTCCGGGATATCGTCGCCCATGTTACGGACACATACGACATTAGGTGTGATAAATGAGAATGTTATTCGCGTCGGAAGAAATGTTTCACTACAAGCAAATCGATTTTCCATCGCTCGGTTTTGTTTTGCGATTTGTGCGCTTTACACAGGATTCTGTCAGGCGATAAATATACGCGCTACCATTGAGCTATATTATAATATATTGCATCAAAATCGAGAATTATTTTTCTACATAACAATTATGTGAAATGCCACGTTACATTTTATCCATTTTAATGTTTAATGTTTGCTAAAATATGTCAGATATTTTTATTTTTCCCATTTCGTTTTATCTATAAATTCTTTAAACATTGCAATGATTTTTATTTTATTTTATTTTATATATATATTATACATTAACTTATCTACTTGTGATGGCAACAACATAAATATAATATAATAACATTTAATTTATTAAATGTAGTTTTCTGAATGTAAAGATAAATCATTATATTTTTTGAATTATAGTATATTTGATAAAAAAGATCGAGTGTTCTTGATGAAAACATGATAAATCTGAAAAATATCTGTAAGAAAACATCAATATAAATTCGTTAAATGTTAGTAGACGTAATCAATCAAATAACGAAGCACATTTTTAGGTTGGTAAAATATTCTGTGTAAAAAAAAAATAATTTTTTTAGCGTGTGGAAAAAAAAACGGAATATCATTATATCGTAACGTCACTTATCAGAATCCGAGCTTAATGCATCGACCGATGAAATTATGTCGGCGCGTTTGTCTCATACATCACATACATGACGTTTGTAATACTTTATGCAAACCTTTCAATCTGACACCATCTCGACCAGACATATGCAGCGCGGAGACATCCAGTATCCGGTCTAAATATTTAGCACCGATATGCACGCTCCACCGATCGCTATCCGTGGAATTCGTCGACCTTGAGGAATTCTCTCTCACTATGGTTATCTTGTCATCCGACGGCGGTAAACCGATCGCGCTGGGAGAGACTTTTCCTCATTCGCCATTCGCAACGCGTCACCTTCTCGATACGTCCGCAGATAAGAATGAAACGTCGGGCTTAGGAGAATGTTTACGATTCCTCGCGGTGCGGTGTTCGTACGCGTGGAATTTTATGCAATCGCACCTTGTCACGCCATGTAAATATCTGTGTAAATTATTTTATAGCGAGTAATACCTAGGCGGAGACGGAGAATATTTAACAATAAATGTTATTGTGTTTAACGCGTTTCAACATTTTTAAAAATATACATTTTTCGTCTGTCTTCTTATTCAAATGGTATAAAATTATTAAAGGTCGATAATGAAACACGAGGCACACTCTATACGAGAACTACGAGATTTTTTGATAAAAGAATAAATTTATATTTAATTTCTTTCGATGCTTACTTGATACGCTCATTATTTCTTTATGTGACATATTATATCGACAATTACAAAGTATAGACCTGAGGAAAGCAATTTTTTATGATAAATACTCGGGAAATACGGTTTCTCACGGCAGTATAAATTATTAGCAGCAATAAATTGGACAAAGAGCGAAATTCTTCGGCCAATCGCGTCCTGACAAATTATTGTTCTCTGAAACAGCTACTCTCTTGCAAGATCGTCTAGAGATACCTCTGCTTTCGACCCCAATGGTTATAACTCTCGTCCATTTGCGAATTTTTGCGCTCTTTTCTTTTTTTCTTCTTTTTTTGGCTTATTTTCATTAGTATTGTACGATGGTCTACGTGATGAAATACTTGACTATATACGTCAGTATGAAATATGTACTTCAACAATGAATCACGGTAAGTCACGAAGTTTCGTTTGACACGTAAATTGAATTTCGAAATCTCTTGAAAACGTATATCCTTTGCTCGTCAGACATTCGAGTTAGTCACAATAAATCACAAGATGATCTTTTCTAACGATATCTAAAGGTATATGAAAATCGAGATGAAAATATATGAAACGCACGTTCTGAATAAGTTCGAATTTATTAAAATTCATATTCTCAGTTGTGATTTTAATTTCTATATTTATCAAATATGAGATATACAAAAACGAACATACGCGGATTCGGTTAGGATGTTTTGCATTTCACTCAAAGTGAAAAGCCAACATATTTGTTAACGTAATGGGAGAAAATCTCTCAACGCACAATAATTTTGCTTCAAGCAGAAAGAATAGTTTCATTTCCGAATAAGAATGAAATGGAGCGTAAACGTCTTTCCATTCATTTATTTGTCAAGCTTAAAGTTTATTACGGAAACTCCGGCCGCTTTCTTTCCGCTCGGTCCACTTTTTCTATCCGCTTCGTTCAATGTAATAAACGATCTGGTTGTAGGAAGGGAAACGCCAACTACGTGGTGATATATGACGCCAGATTAATGCTGTTTCGTTTATGCGTCTGGGAGAATTTCTCATGTTACAAGAAAAATTTGAAAACATATTATTATCCGTACAGAACTGAGGCAATGTGAGAAAAAGCAATCAAGATGCGACTGATACAGTTCAATTTTGTCGTTTTCAATAATGTGTGTGAAAAAAGTAAAGGCTAGAAAAATTAAATACATATGTCAATTACAATGACATATATTCATCACAATGATTAAAATTATGTTACCAAAATAAAACAAAAAATTATTAAATTATATACAACATTTAGCCTCTAGATTAACTTTACGTTTCTATATATGAGCGAGAGAGCAGTATAAAAATATCTTCGAATTTTATTTACACTTTTAATCATTTTAATTTATAAATGTGATTTTTTAAAATGAATATTGAAATGCAAGAAATATCGTTTGAAGAGATTAATTCCCAATCACTTCATTATTGCGGCCGCATTAATTTTTTACTATAACGGCCGCTACTTCTCGTCTCTATTCGATCCTCTTACCTCCATGTTGCATTTTTCTCTCGTGTATTAAATCGCGTTTATACATCTGAGTTTCTTTTCTGCGATTATATAGCGAAGCGCGTTGTCCGTCGTGAATTTTCCCACTAATTGGATTCCTCAGCGCGGGCCAACAGGTCGTGCACGACCAATTTGTTCTTGGCACGTGTTTAACACGGAGACTCCCTTATTATTAATTAGTTCCAGCAACATCTTCATCCCACTTATATACCTTCAATTACGTGCGTATGGATCGGCGCGGCGATGACGGATTATAGCCATAAATCACTTCATTACGCCGGCGATCTCCCGCACAACGGCGGGGATAGAAATAATTAGCAATAAATTGTCCCACTGTCGATACAACACCTCAATTTTCTGGGATTACTGCGCGGCGCGTAGGTTTATTAAACCGCAAGTTAAACCGCGCGAAAGGTTTTCACGGGTCAGATTTTTACGCGCTTCGCATATAACGCGCAATCTGTCACTCGATAAACCATGCGTCGTGTCGTTCCTTTTATAATTAACGTATCGTACGAAAGATTAATGCCCGTGCGATTACGAGCCTGGCTTTCGCTTTGCTCACGCCTGACCGATCTAATGAGCGCTAATGTTCCCGCTTAGCGCGCACAAACTCTTTTCGAGATGCGATATTAAATCGCCGCACCGCTATAAAATCGCTCCTAATCCTTGATTACATACGAGACGTTTTATATCCGTGCATATGCGCATATATATTATCCAGGTTCGAAGTATGCATATGCAAGATAAGTTGCAGAACAGACAAGCTTCATCGACCATGCTACGTACGTATATATATATAGATTTTAATCAAATAGTTTTTATATTCTCGTATATATTAATTGCTTTTGAATATGATAAATACAATTTTGGATACATGTTTAGTCCTTCTTGGAATATATAATCGATTGAAAAACGTTGTTATTCAATGTAATTTGCTTATCATGTGACATGTATAATTTCAACTGATTGATATAATGGTAATAATAGTTTTTATGTATTATATTTAATTGGCGTAAGATTTTCTTATGATGATGATTCTTATGATTTTCTTATAATGCTTTAATATGATAATGAATAGCACAGATTGCGCATAACATTAATATAAGTGAATATATGCATACAGGATTTGCGTTCAAAGCTTTAATTAAATATACAAGTTATATATTTATAAATATAACGTGTCTACATCGACACTCATATGCTAATAATTTGCTAATAATTGCATATAATTTTTTTCTCATTAAGCAAACATATTTCCTTCAACATGGAAATTTCATCTGATTTCAATTGTTAATTCTGGCCGCGATTCGGCTATTTTAATAATGCGTAATTGACAATTTTGTTTAATTTTGATTACATTAAATGGATAAGGAACGAATTCTAATTCAGATAGATAAAATTAGCAAATTTACAACGGGATATGACACACTGACGAATGATATAGGAATAGTATCTATTAATATCTATATCATACAAATATCTCGCGAAATCTTGATTCGCGTTTCTTAAAGCCAAATATTATCTTCAGTCATTTGTCATTCTAGAATCACAATGGCATAAATTAGATATTGTTTTTGAAACCGTTTTGGCGAATTGTAGAAACCATGTTTATCGATTTAAGTATAAAAAATATTAACAGTATATGAATAATATGAAATGCACATTGTCATTTCGCATTAGCAGAACATCCAAATAAATCTTCTCTGATACGTGTAAAGTATGATATTTATAGTATAACTAGGTAAATTACAATATTTAACTTTAATGGCTAAAATACGAGAACTAGTTCATTCGGATTAGTAATCCGATAATTTTAAAATATGCATTTGGCTAGTGGTGTGAGGTTTCGAATTATATAGGATATCAGTGTATTATTCATGATTATTACTTTATCTCGTCTTGTTTCTTAAAAATATACATATTACAAATCTTCATTTTAAGTAAGATAATTATTAAGTAAGTTTTTATTCAAATTATTATATTTTAATAATTTTGAATAATAAAAAAAATAAAATCACATATATACGTATACTTTAAACAAAAATAAATTTAATTAGTAAGAAAAAAAGAATATACATTTATGCTTGTTAATTTTGCATATAGTGCACCAAAGTTTGATGTAACTTTCAATTAACAACTCTCTTTTCTTATAGTTTTTAACTCTATTTATTATCTCACTGGAGAAAGAAATTCTAGTGACTCTCTTTTCTAGTCTAACTAAAACGCAGGAATTTTTCTATAGTTAATTAAGAAAGGATTTGACAGGATAGAATTTATGAAGAGTAGCGAATTTTTTTTAAACACAGCCACCGGCTAAAAGCCGGATTCTCGTGCAGCTGCACATGAATCTTCGCCTAAGTATCACCGGAACTTGGAAATATCTTGAGGAACATATGTGAGGATATATTATTACGATCCGTAACCTGCGTGCGTATATCGCGAATGTGCGTAACGGCGGTCGGTCGAGGTATAACGCCTCGAGAATTATCGTAAAACGTGAAAAGAGACCGTTTATGATATTATTCCGCATCGACTGAGAAAATTATTGTTGGCTGTAAACTCCGTTCCGGTTCTTATGGGGTCCCTTTACGATCGACGTGGCTCCGCATTTCAGCTCAGTATATACGCGGACGCACTTAAACACGTATACGGTACCGCTCGCATGAGACTCGCCGCGGCCAGCTGATGTGTTCCTGCGAGCGGAAATGTTGGGAAGATTCGCGAGCAACGCGGAGATAAGGGGATCTCTTCGAGATTTGTTGCAACGGTGGACCGCGACTCTATGCATCTCTCGGACGCGTCGCTGCGGTCTCTCGTCGGCGATTTCTAATCTCTCTCTTTCGGTTAGATCGCCGACGTCAGTGAAAAGTCACCGGCTGATCTCGCGGTCGTAGCCTTTAGAAATGTGCCTGCTAGAGTTCTCGGCAAAACGCGATTGCAATAATGTTGAGAATTTCTTTCAAGCATAATCTATTATTGATGTTTAGAAGTAATGAATCAAAATTATATGTCAACATTTGGGAAGATTTCGCGTTGCCAAAGAATTCTTTTTTCGAAAAAAATCTATGATTGTTTTTTTTTTTATTTTAGTGGATCAGTTAATTAATACTATGAATTTTGATTTTTGACAAATTATCACAAAGTTTAGTTTTGCTAAAACTGTAGGATATTTATTGTTTGAATTATGCTAATATAATGAAAAAGAGAGTTCTCGATATATCACTAATATACTATTGAACGCGAGTCATATAAAAAAGATTAATTTATTTCGATTTATAGTGCAAGAAAAAAATTTACATGATTTTTCTTTGCTCTTCTGACAATCGTAATTTAATATGGCTAGTAAAAATTCAAGCTTTGAAAAAGTATATTATATATTAAATCTCTGCAGACTAACAAAATTAACAAAAACATATTTCTATTCTTTTTCTCTTTCTATTTAATAAAATTATAAATTTTATTTGTGAAACCATTATTACATTAATTTCATTTATCTCACTTAAAACGTATAAAAATTTGTACCATATTTCTAGAGACATATAAACAGATAATAGGCTCTCATCCTTTCATAATGATCACTTATTTATTTTATACTACTCCTCTCTTACGACAATTTTTTTTACCTTGATGGGTAATTATATAAAATATAGAACGAATAAGACAGGCACAAGAAAAAAATATACCTTTTTGCCATAAAATATGTAAAAATGTTCGCGATATTCTGATCGGTCTTTCTGTAATATAAAACTATCCCCCAATTCACGCCATTATTATTCTTATTCACATCGCTCGGCATCAGAAACGAGAGAGAGAGATCCCTCAACCTTTTGCGAAATCTCTAACGATCGCGGTTGTGTTGCAGCCGTTTCGGACGCAGGTGACCGAGTCGGGAATTTTCTGACCGCGCGTAATCTCGCCGCTCGTAAACGTCCAGATTGATTTAACCGCTTTCGCCACGACGGCCGTTCATTTTCTCGCTAATTGCGCTCTAGGCTCGTCGATCTTTTCTTCCTTTTTTTTCTCGCTCTCCCGCTCACCATTCGCGCCGTGTGAGTTATTCCTTGAACTGGCACGAGATATGCACCGCCTTTCCGTATATATATCCAGAATCGAACGACGAGATAATACATATATCTGACATGCACTTTTACGACAGATATAAGAATCGGTATTCCTCAGTTTTGTTTGCATGAAATTCACGTGAAAAATCTCACTGACGTTTTCGTTGTTTCGTTGATTGCCTACCATATTGTTTAAATTGTGATTTTCTAATCTCGAATAAGTGTGATTGACGAATCATACAATTAATTAATTAAACATTATAGTCCGAGTGTCATTTATATGTCAAGAAAAATCGATCTAAGAAATATCGACATTCGTGCTGACTTTTAATGCATAGAAAAATTGTCTTTTATTTAGTTGGCTTATGACTAATTGTAAGAGATTGGCGCCATATGATTAGTATCTTGATTAATTTATTCATGAAAAATGTGTAATATACTACATTTGCAGCATTTTCATTTTTCAAATCCCCATATAGAATATAAAGGGATAGGAGACATTTAAGAAAATCATTAAGAGGTAGAATATTATAACACGTATATGTATTGTATATAAAGAGTATATTCCACATTTTTTTATTCGATGACGTTCTCGAGCAAATAAAACGCGATGCAAAATTAGTGTTTGAAAAAGTTGACTGTGAATTGAGCCCTTCATGGGAATTTTTTTCGGGATTTAAACACGAAGCTCGCGAGGAATAAAATGTGGGAAACGAGTTCCTAGTGCGAAGGTTGACCGTGTATGGCCGGTTTTTGAATAAAATCAAATTAGATGAAATAGAACCGAAACCTAAACCGTTGGTATACGAACAATGACCGTCTCTCTATCCGATGAATTATCATTACTAATTTCACCGTCAAATTCTGAATTCACGAACGACTCTAGTAGCGCGCGGTCGTCCGTTCATTAATATCTATTATATAAAAAAGTTTGGGATGTATACACATAAATTTATTCCGCTAACGAGTATCTATTGTTTGCGAATTTTCATTCACTTGTGTGTTATTGACAATATATAGTTAAAGCTACATGTCTCCGCTCTTTTTTTATTCTGATCTTAAAAATTATTTTTCCTAGTTTCTATAGTGAACTAAATTAGATACATGTTTCGATTCTAATTGCAGCAATTAAGATTTTTTGCCTTTCCATGAATTTTTGCAACGGCGATGGATAAAGAATGTGCTTTTTATAGTCTAACTTATTAAACTTATTAACGTTTAATTTAATATTGATAACTTATTTAATACTTTATTTATGCGTGGCATACGTCGTAAAAATTAAAATTTCTAATGAATTGAATTGAGTGTCGCATAAATAACAAATAAAAATTCCTTCATTAATCTGCTACAACTTTTTTTTGCAGGAATTTCTTAATGAAAAGTTAGTATATATTGTACATTATCAAGCAAGAAGGAAAAAAATTGAAGTGTGATATTATTTTATATATTAAAATTTTATTTATATTTTTTAAATATAAATAAATCTTGTAGAGAAAGAAAATCTCATTGACGATATCGTATCGACTTTGCAGTTATCTCTTCGTAAAATTAATCCGCGTTATTCATAATTATTATAATCCTGTGGAGTACACGACGTTGTTGAGAATTTTAAGACAATCGCAAAAAATTACGTAACCAAGATAAAATTCTTATTCGATCGACGAATTACGAGTAAATATTGGAGTAAGATAAATACGATCGATTCTAGACTGCGGAGGCTGCGTGCTTATTTTTTCGTCGCGATGTTAAGTGCCTCGCGATAGGGAATTATTCTCACGGTGGCGTAAAAAGAGTAGGGCGTTGTTAAATCGCGTAGGAAAATGCTAAATAGGTCTTTGAACCGGCGTAAACGAGCGCCAGAGATCTGATAACGTTACAGCCGTGAAGTAGGCGCGCAAACGCGGGAAATCGTTTCGTTTGACGTGTACAGTATTTCTTTTGTTCCAACCGTTCGTCGACATAATCCAAAGCGAAAAAGATTGCGTAGGGAAGGAGCGTTATTATTGAAAACCGATATATTACCGAGAAACATTAACGATCATTACGCGAAACACGAGCGAGAGCGATGCAAATCGGATCTTTTACCATTTTTTTCAATTCACGAACAGATAAAACGTGCGAGCAGAGATTTCACACACATACAGATACGCAAAATTTTCGCGCTTGTTGACCCTTGATCGTTTAATAAATACTAATCCCGCTTTCTAATATAAGACTTCCGATATTAATTGCGCATACACACACATATATGTATACGATATATTAACTTCGTGGGAAACATAGAGACATTAAAGTCCCGCGGATGTCTGTCGTTCCTTTTACGAACGACAGACGTTTTTTTTTTCCTTTTTTCCTTTTACGCCATGAAAATTGACAGTCCTTCACTGGTGTTCCTTTGCCTCTCCGTGTTTATTCGCATGCTTCGGATGACATACGAGCGTCGTAAAAGCGTTCCTCGGCGTCTCTCTGAACGTCCCCTCAACGTGGACAATTATTTAATAACGGCCGTGTATATATGTAATTAGTATTCAGCGTTCGGCGAATTATACCGATAGTGATTTCACCTCATTAGATCCTACGCGGAGGCTTGACCGCTCGTAAAAATCACAGCGGCGCTTACCGTTAAGGAATCGTTTGCGCATTAAAATCCTTCTGGTCCTTCTCGTGGAAGCGATGTCTCTTTCCTTGCAAATTCCTTCCACATCGCATAGATTCCTATTCTGTTTTTTTCTCGATCAACTTCTGGTCGACGGATGATGTTTTTTTTATGAAGCTAATAAAACTCGTTCCCCATAAATAGATAAAATAAGCACCTCGTCTTATGGGATTTTTGGTATCTCAACAGCTCTTATAATACTGTTAAATTGATTGACGTTTAATTTGTGAAATGCAGAATATACGCGTGCGATTTAATTTTCGGTTCTTTATTGTGGCCTAGATTATTATTGTTTTCATGAATTATACCGACTTTATATTGTCTTGATAGTCCGACGTGCCGGCTTTCTTCTATTGAAGATATAAATTAGCTAACAAAGAGTGCAGATCGTTGTTACAATAATTGCGGTGAAGCATGCACACATTGCTTTCTACTTTATGATACCTTCCTTAATTGGATAACGGAAGTTCTTCGCAAAACTTTCCTTGCTATTGTACATCTGTTCGCTCTATAATTGCGACGTAATGTAAGTTTTACTTATTAAGTCAACTCTGGGATAAGTGATTTTTGTACGAAAACAATATTTATGACAATGCTATCAGGAGTTATATGCGAGCATAATTTTCCGCGCAAGGAGAAAAATGATTTCGCAAGGAAAAGATTTTATCTTCATTTTTTAAACATTTTTTGAGACTCCCTTTTGTTCTCGTGTGAACATAAAAATTGTTATAAATGATGTAGCAACATCTATCGTGTTCTTTTCATGGTATAACTCGGTGAAACAATTTTTTATTCGCGAAAGAGAATCCGAGTGGCGGGAACTCGGGTCAGAAAGGAAGAATGGCACGGGCACGAGAACACAAATGCAAAACGGACGACGAGCGTTTGAGACCAGGAAACCGTTTGATGAGTGGCAGCCGGGCAATATGGGTCCCGTTCATTGTCCGTCCTCGCGGTCTTTCACGATTATTTTTGCCGGTTCGCGGGCACAATGAGCGATTTCTAGCCGGTCCCATTGTTCCCTTTGGTAGCGTGAGTTTTATACCAACTACGGTCGCTGATTGTGAGTCTTACAGGCGCGTCTTGCACGCGCAAAGTTTCACCATGGAGAATTTATTTCCTAACAACATTCGCGAAAAACGGTACGTAATTGTTACACTTTAGAGGCCTACGCCCACGGTTCAGGAGAGAGAAAGAGTTCGTTAATTGGAAGTAATTGTCTGTGGTTTCTTCTATTAATTCCACGAGTCGCGATATTTTTTCCGGTCTTTACGCGAAGAATTTTCTGAAACGTGAATTTTATAAAGCGAGCATTTTTTGCGAATAAGGTGGTTGAAATTAAGGCGGATGAACACATACATGCGCGCGTGAATAATATTCTTGGTTAGATTATCGGTCAGATTCTGTGGCTCGTTAAAATTTACTTTACGATTACTGACGAGACGTAAAAGAAAAAAAGTACAAATATATGTTTACCCGCTATCTTTATCCCCAGTGCCTTTGTGCAAATTTCGTTATCTTTCCGCGCACGAATAATCGCGCGGCTCTGGATTTTATACCGCTTTTTTGTCGGTTCGATAACTTGATCGTTATCTGTGCAACTATTCGCCCGTATTATATTGCGTCCTATTTATAGTGTCATATTTATAGCGACATCAGCATTTTCATTTTTAATACCGAAGACACCAATATCTATTAACTAGGTATGCGCGACAGTATCGGTTCTTTTATTTATATAGAGATCGTTTTGCTATGTAGAAAATAGGAACGTGTATTGCGCATAGCGCAACACGATTAATTAAATATAAATTTAAATCGTAAGTAGGCGTGAGGAGCTTATAATTAAACCATACCAGTGAGTGAATATTACGATTAATTAAACCATACCAGTGAGATATTAATGAACGATCGGTCGCGCGATCAGGATTCTCATTTTCGCTCATTTTCTTTAATCGAGTGATAACGTCGGTACAACGCGCATAATGGTTTTAATCGATGCAATTAAATACGAATGGCATTCGAGGATCTGGCTATAATTGTGGTCAAACAAATTTCATTCTTTCATGAATCCTGTTCGTAATTGCGATCATCAAAATGACATGAGATTCATCAATTATAAATCGTCGATTATAAATCTATACCATTTCGAATATTCATGCAATAATAATAATATTCTTTCAAATATGAATTTATTTGTCTTTTTTAATCAAAAGAATTTCTATTGTGGTTATATAAAAATCTTGTTCTTCATAAAAAAACTGCAGTAAATTTAGTGATCTCTTAAAATTGTTTCTTTAAAATTTGGAACATTTTTGCAGCAAAACTTTAATTGATTAATTTTAAACAGATTTGCTAGAATAACTAGATATATACGTAAAGCGAAATTAAAACCTCGATCACTCTTTCGATTCTCTCTCAATCTCTGACACTTTCTAAAATCTTTATAATAGAGAAAAGGTAATTTACTATAAAAATTAGGAAAGTTAGGGTAGATTCTTGTGAGGACGAAAAATTTCAAAGAGGCTTATTGCCACCTGATTAATGTGTGATAACATTGAATTCATTAATAATTTTAATAATTAATGATAGCTCGCGTACTTATTAAACAAAATATTTCAATCGATTTATGATGTTTGATTAAAATTATCTTCTTGTGATAGATTAATTTACGATGTTACAAATTTGGTGACACAACTGTATTTGTGAATTAGACTATGCTTGTGAAATTAAATGGAGTGCTGAAAAAGAGAAAACTTCGATTGTAAACGTTTATCGTGCGTATGCAATTTTAAAGTCACGTTCTCGTTTTCTCGTTTCGCAATATAATGATCTACATGGCTGATCGCCAGGTGTAGGAGTGACTGAAAGATATCCAATTCGATAAGACAGCTGATCGTCGGAAAATGCCATAACGAGGTTATCGATGAAATCATAAGAGAACCCACCGGCTGACTAACATGAATTGTTAAGAGCTTCCGCTGCATGTACATGTACATGCAAAAATGAATATGCATATGTGATCGACGGTCGATTACAGTTGCCTCGTTCAATTGCCGCATCCGATTATTTTCGTCGATGACACTTTCGTCAAACATTGATTTCATTTAATAGCTGATATTTGTTCGTAGATTTTTTCCGAAATGATTAAGTTGATAATGAAACGTCAATTTCGTGGAAAAAAATAATCTTTGTAATTTTTCTCTTTTGAATTTTTCTTGCAAATATCGTACAACAAACTGAAAAAAATATTATATTGAAAAATTATTTAGAATATCATATATTTTTAATAAGTAAATGTATAATCGGATTTTTACATGTTGCGAGATTATTAATAAGAAATATTTTGCGTTCGATCAAATATACATATTTAGATCAATATTTATTTCTATTCTGAAATTGTGCGATCATAATATATTTGGGGCAAAGTTAACACGCGATCACCTGCAAGGAGCATTTATCGTGTCATTAAGTGTTATTAGATGCGTTATATTATCTTTTTTATCTTATTTTCATGCGTTTTTAACTAATCATTAAGCTAACAACCGGTTCTCGCTAGATTCATTTTCAAATTTTCATAAATTTTCATAAATTTCAATTTTTGTCATAATTACAGCATTGCTTATATATTTTTTAATTTTAATCTGAGAAAATCTTTCATGGTCTTGTTGATTATAATGTGATATTATATACTTGCGTGATATTATATATTTAAATACTATTTTAATAATACAAATATCTTATCATATATGCATACTCTGTTTTTCATATACAAAGAAATATTTCTTTTATAATTAATGTTTTTATAATTACATACATATATTTTTGCAATAACTAAAATAAAATATTATAAAAGATATGCAGGGTATTGTTATTTTCACTAATTTGTAGTAGTAATGGTTAAAGTTTTTTTTAGTTCAAAATAATTAAAATTTATTATATTAAAACTCTCAGTTTGAAGTCATAAAAAGTATATAACAACTAGACGTTATTTAATTCTTATTTAATTATTATTTGATATTAAGGATATTTAGTCAATTAAACGCTTATTAAATAAATTAACCTCTGCGTTTTACTTAAATAATTAACGGAGAAAATGTGGTCATGATAATAAATAACAGCCCAGCATGAATGCGAGAAATTCTATAAGTAGTCGTTCTTTATAAAGGAGCGAAAAATATTGCACGCCAGCTGCGATAACGATAACAATGAACACAATCGCGGACAAGGAAAAAGAAGGAAAAAAGTGCTGCTCGTAAGTATAATTAACGGGTTTCCGATTGGAGCTAAGTTTCTTGATAACTGCAATCAAATTGCTATTGTACGCTATAAAGTAGCGATGGGATAAAGCACGATTCTAGTGCAATTGTTTTTCTTACATAAAATAAGGGATATTTCTACATATCTGTATCTCCTTAAAAAGTATCTAAAATTTTATTATTAATAATATACATATATTTTTAAAATTATTTTTTAATATATATACATATATATAATTAAATTAAAATTATTACAAAAATTATTTATCATTATTAAAATTATTTATCATTATCTTGACTGTTGACATTATGTGAACGAATAACGTTTCTGTTGGAAGTTATTTTTGTTTAGATTATCGCGATAATCTTTTACTGAATTTTATTCTGATGGTACTCGGTATTTTTGGAATGCAGAATCGTATATACGAATCGCACGGGTAATCGATTCGAGCGTTAATCGGGTACGACTTATCAAACCAGCCGATTGCTCTTTTTAGCGGGTTGAAAAGTACGGCAGTCGGTAGTCGGATCGGGTTATATTGGCGAGACAGCTCTGGAATTCCGATAGCGCACCGCGCATAGCACGGTATGTACGCGGGCCGCATGCCAAATCTCGCCGCGACACGCACACGCACTGCGCTTAGCAATTCAGTGCGTGGAATTTATACTTTCCCGAGATACTCTTCCGCTCGGAAAGCTCTCATTAATTCTAATTGCGCGTTTAAATGCGCGCGTCGGATATTATCCGGAGTATTCCGATTGTAGAGTTAATTACGGACCTCGGGCGAACTGTTCCTTCACGACTCGCGCCGCGTTCGCGATTTTCTGAACGATTAGGGCGGAATGTTCCGGGAATGACGCAGAGTTGTTTTAAGCCGACGCGAGGAAGGGAGGGAGAAAATTAATGAAGCAATAATCGGATCCTTCCGTTCGTAGAATATTTTTCGACGTTTCGACGAAGAACGAGAAAATAGGGAGAGTAACGCGAATTATGCATTGCCACAAGTGCGTTAATATATCGAGTCATTTAAATCAGGCAGGTGCGTGTGAAGTGTATTATCAATTCTCAACGTCACGATCAGCGAAATGTTTCTCGGTGTGTTATAAGGCGGATCAGATCGACTAGTCGTCGCTTTATGCGAAAAGATTGTGAGACGACGTAGAAAAATATGGGCGCAAAACCGAGGCGACTTTGCTGTATTATTCATTAGATCGCGTCGATTCCTCGCGAAAAGCGCCGCTTGCGATCGAACGGGTCTGCTAGGTCGGCCGCTTTTACGGCTGTTTCACGTGACGGGTATCATGAAAATTAATAATGGAACGTTCCAGGCGTACTCTTTCGGTTTTTAGATCGCTTTTAGATATATAGTTGATCTATCAGACCCTTCTTGATTTAATAGACCGAGTTTTTTTCCACCTAACACGCAGTCTGGATCAGATGCCGTTGAAATTTATATGAAACGGTTTTGCTAAGAGCAAAAACATCATACATTGTCGCAAAATTAAATCGAGAATGATTTTTGTTGGCAAAACTTTGATGAAATAATTTTCATATAATTTATTTAGTAAAATATCTCTAAAATATTTGAATGATTTTATCGCGAATAAAAAGTATTTTTCAAGAATATTTTGTGGTATATGCAATGAGCAGCTCTCTCATATAAAATAATTATAATAATCTGCATTGCCATAATATAATATATGCGTATTTAATATTTATTAAGGTATGTATGTTGTAATCTTGAATATTAATGGCAAGTTGTTAATTAGAGTTGTTAATAAAATTAATGTAATATAATCGGAAATGGACTTATCTTAAATACATTTTAATATATGTATGCGAACATTGCAGGAATCAAATCTAATAAATAATTATTTTGTAGAAAGGAAGGAATCTGCAAGTTTTTATGTTTATTATTCTGAAAAAATTAATAAATATAAATATACATTTGAAAATTATTTCTGATAAAATCTGTTAAATTCCGTGAATATTATTTGGTTGATTCATTCTTTATTCATCAATTTATGTTGCAGTATATCTTTGTTTTTATTAACATTGATAGCAGTTTCACAATATATAATTTAACGCGACATACATATTTATATATCTATATATACGAATTGTAATAATTTAAAAAATTGTATTTTATTTACTGAATTTAAATAATTTTTCGTGAAAATTGATTTTTTGAAAGGGATCGTTACTTCCAAAGTTTTCGAAGCAGATATTGCTTTCTTATCTCTTTTATATTTATGTAGGCCATAAAACTTAATAACCGAAGCCTGTAGAGCTTTCTCTACAATGTAAAGAAAATTGTAGGTCACTGCTGCTTCAGTCGGTATCTTTTATCGTTGGCAGTTGCAGCACGAAGAAGATTAACTGTGGGCGTTACGTGGTTTGACGTTTATTATAATAAAACAGTAGAGCTAGTATTATGTTAAAAAAATGAAACTTAAGATATAGGTAATCTTAGCGTAAAAGATTGTTGCTAAATTGCATTGTCCATTAATTCATCGAAAAGAATAATACAACAATATCATAATTTTAATTACAATCTTGTTGCAGTCGTATATAAATGCATAATGCTTCTACTATAATTTAAAACTATTTATTTTGTGACATTTCATTGGAAAGCTCTCCAAGATTATTAATGATGAGACGTGATTGTGTGATTAGCGCGAGTAGAAATCTGTGGTACACGTGACATGTAATTAGTTTAGAATAATTATCACGAAAATAGGAAACGTTACGGGCGGAACCGCTAATGGTTTCGCAGCTGCTGGCGCTCTTATTTTTTATTTCTTTTATGACGCAACCGAAAGATGATTAATATCCTTCTGCAATACATTTAAAATATCCATTTACATTTATTAATATATTTTATTTAATATATAAATATAAAACATATAAAAATTGGTGTTATTAAAAATTGTGTTTGTATTATTTTATACCGCGTTATTGTATTAATTTTTTTTATCGGTAATTAATTTCTATGTCAAATTTTTTTGCGACAATTTTATAGAAGATGTCGTTTATACATACCGTATTTCACAATAATGCCAACAATTAATAACTGTTGTACAAGATTATGATATTGTGTGTTTTTGCTCAGGATTATTTCAATTATCATTAATTTTTTTTAACTCTGCTGTGGAATTTTCACAACTTAATGATTGCAGTAAGATCGCGCGATACTGCGCGGCAAGAAACGTGTTAAAACAGCGCATTCATCTTTATTTATTTTCCTTCATGCTCTTACGTACACAGTGACTGAGTTTTTGCGAAATAGCCACTCTTGTAACGTTGTGCTTTGTCGCACGTAATGGCTAGGCAGTTCATATTCTCTTTGCTGCCACTTGCAGCAAAAAGTGTAATCGGGTTGCAACGACGAAGCAATCGGATCCGTAGTATATAGATCACGTAATATCCCATTACAACATCGGCAAGCGTAGATATTTTAATGTAGAATGGTGGTTTAATTACTATAATAATGAAAATTATTTTTACAAAATAAATAATTTTTTGCGTATCAAAAATTTTCTGCGGAGAAAATACATATCACACAAAATAGAACATATAAAACATATTGGACGCTTTAGATAAATTTATTACGTTTAGAGAAGTTTATTACTAACGACGAAATATGTTGCATATCTTTTTCAGAAGAATATTATAAAAACTTATTTATAATTTTATGATTATATCAGTAATCTTCTTTTTTCTCTTTCTTTAATTGAAGATAAAGATATTTAAAAAAATTTGGCATGCGCGCGTTTATAAATATAATATTATTAAATTAATCCGGAAGTTAATTCTGCATCTGTCCGATCTATTTTATTTTATACTACTATATTCGAATTGTCTCACCGACTGGCATCGTTGGCTGTCATTCGCGATCAAAGGGACATATCTTTCGTGGCACTTGTGGGCCCTCGTAAAAATTAATAACCGAAATATCACAGCGACAGCGATGTGCGGAACGTCCTCGTTCTTTGATGGCGATGCTGCTGCAGCTCGGTTGCTGTCACTTTTCACGCTATAGCAAAAAGAAGATAAATGTTCAACCGTTACATGCGACGGAGCATAGCGGAAGAGACATGAAACCACACAAACTCTACGTCCGACAGGGCAATAGACGGGAGGGAAAGGGATTTCAAGTCGTAAATACTATTACCGTTTTAAGTACATGTCTTATATAAAATCATGCTGAAGATCAGATAAAACAATCACAACACTCACAAACAGTCGAATTTATATGTCACTTTGAGAGATGTAGAATCTAGAAAATATTCTTGATAAATGCTTTCAGATTGGTTTTAGATCATACATGCAAAAAAATAGCGGTAAATTATTATAAATTTATAATGATTTAAAGATACACACAACACATTAATATATGTAGAAATATGTATAAGAGAAAAAGGAAAGTATTATTACGAAATCAACTTTAAAGTTGTCGCGAAAATGAGCTTTAGTTGGAACGTAATGATTTTATGCTTAGGCGATTTATAACGGTTATGCAAGATTTTCTTAAGTTAGTATTGCTAAGATACAGTCATGGGAATCTTTAACTGTGTGCGGCGAAGCATACTATTGAGATAGTGGTTCGGTTTTTTTGAAGAAACGCATTCTTGAAAGATGCAAAGATGATTACCAATTTGCGCATGATAAGACTTAGGACTAATTTACGTTTAATTGATGATAATTTAATATTTAAATATTTTTTCCAAATGATATAACGCGTGCGATTCAACAGATTGTCTTTTAAACGTCTTTGAATGACAATATTACTATATAATATGATGTAGGTACGATATTATTTTCTTTATGGTATAAAGTGCACTACATATGCACATACATACTGTAGATTGTGACTTCGTGGAGTCTCGGTTAAAGGTAGTCACAATTCTTGAATTTCGCCAAGGGCTTCGTCATGTTAGTTTGAATAGAATGCAAATTTTAGTCATTAGCAGAAAGAGAGAGTGAGAGGGGGCGAGAGAGTTGATATATTTATGAAAGCATGCGGAAGTGCTGCTACTTTATTGCCAATTATTATTGAACGTAGTTGTGAATTTATTATAATCTTAAATTAGATAAGCGATTCAATTATATAAATGACTCGTAAAATGACAAACCCAGTGCTATAGGAAAGATATTGATCAGAAAGTTTAAATTACAAGATTTAAGTTAAAAAAGAAAATTCAAGCCAAATAGATCATAGTCTACATGAAATTTTTAGTTCGAGAAAATACAAAATGTTATATTTTTGGAAAACAAATTTCTAGATGAGAAAAGTCTTCAGAACTTTTATGGTTTTCAATCTTTTTACGTTTTAATTTTATTGAATATTTTTTCGAGTATTTTGGTTTTTCTAAATTATATTTTTAATAAGAACAATTTAATGAGAAGGACTGCGGCTGTAGAACGCGACTCCAGAACATCTTGTTATAGAAATACGATTTTTACGCGCGGAAATGTCACGATATCGCATATATCATTTTTGAAGGAAAAATCTTTGGCATGTTTTATCGAGCAGCGAATCGAATAACAAGCTTTGAATTGACAGCGCGTACGAAGCGTGACGTGTCGCACGTGTGCGTGCGTCATGATATATTTTTGCTTGTAGTTATCTATATATTATATATATATATATGCACGTGCAGAATGCATCTGCGAATCTTTGAATTTTATATAGACACCGGTTTTACTATGTGCGTCAACTAGTTCTTGCAGAAAAGAAACTGCACAACGTTGTGAGAGTTATCCAACTTGCAATGCTATTAATTTCTTTAGGAAAATTAAATACGATCAATCATAATATGCTAAAAGTAATGCTCTTATATAGATCATACAATTTTCGCGACATCTATTAACTGTATACATTAATATTAAGTAACGAACAGGATGAGAAAGAGAAAATTCTTTTAATGAATATTTTTAATGGATTCTCAATAATTTATTAAATTATAGAACACAGCACTGCATTCAAGTATTTTATTTTGGCAACTGCAAAATCTTTTCTCTCTTAAACTAAATTCAATTTCTATATGCAGAACTTATAATTTATACAATTATTAATATTTATTTACTCAGAAATTGATGAGCTATTAAAATGTTGAAAACTAAGAATTATTGAAACCAATTTATATATCTAATAAAATTCAATATTAATATTTCAAAAGTGAATTGTTACCTGTGCTGTAAATTCTTCTCTTAAGAACGTTAGCTATAATATTATGACAAGTCATAATATTTGAGAAACGGGAAATGGCCTTTCACGTAAGAAGTCATTCGTGGATAAATTGATTTCCGGTTTCTAATATGTCCATAAAACGAGGACATAAGTTGTTATTGAACATTCTGCCGTGGCGGGAAAAATTCCCATGAAATAAAATATCGTAACGCATCGGCCGGACATAATGAATCACCGTTCTAACCAGAATTATCGACCTCGTTACCTATAATTATGGCGGATGCAACTACTAATATAGTCAGAAGCGGTATAGATGATAATTTCACAGTCGCGTAATTTATCGCGACGCATTATTGCAAATTTTATTTCTTGCGCTTGTAACGTTTGGTGCATTACTGTATGTCGGCCGTTGTGCATGCAGGAAGACTGTATTATATTTATTAGGTATTATAAATTAGGTATTGCAATTTAAGGAGAATTATATACATATAGTTATACTAGATAAATTACATATTCATATAGCTGTAATACAAAAATCTGTAAAAAATCAAGAGTGATAGTTTATAATTTATGTTTATTCGCTTTTCTTGTCTTTCTCTCTCTCTCTCTCTCTCTCTCTCTCTCTCTCTCTCTTTCTCTTATACATATTCACTATTTGAAAAAAGGAAATCTGTGGCAATATTACGGAGAAATTAATAGACGTTATTTAGTAAGGAATAATTGTCCTGATTTCTCGAGCGCAATGCGAATTAGATAGGTGATTTTGAAGTTTACTGCTGTAATTACAAAGTCTTCAATGTAGCGTGTATAATTTAAAATGGCCTCTTTAGCGTGTTATTTTAACTCAAGTGTTATCGTTTCGTCTCGGTTATTTTTTCACATTTTAATTTCACTTGCTTAGGAAACCATGGGCGTAAGCGTGTCCCATAAATCGTCTGCAGAGTCGTTTAACATCAAAACACTTGGAAATTCTATAAGAACTGTTTCTGTTATCAGTTATTGTTATACCTACCTTTTATGCAAGGTAGTAAATTTTAAACACCGACGAATGTTTGAGATTGCACGTCTCTCGCAATGTGTCATAAATTTGAATTTTTTTGCGTCCTATAAAAGTATGAACAGAAGAAAACGATACGTGAGATATTTCGTAACAGAAAAAATCGCGTTTTATTAACAATAAAATTAATCATACCTAAAAGATCTTAGAATTCCCTCTTCTCTGCTGTGTTGCATTATATTATCTCATATTGCACGAGCAGTTTATATAAAAATATATTCCAAACAACTTTCTTATGTATTTTAACTTAGTCGTTAACTTTTAAAAACTTAGAGACGGTGATATAATTAGATTTGCCGATATTTTACATTACTATTGTTAAAATTCAAAGTGACATATTTTAGAATTATTTTTGTCAGAATGGAAATAGAAAATATGATGAGATAAGATGGACATTTTAAAAGACTCGCACTTCTCTTTCTTTCGTAAAGTAATGTCAGTGTTGTCGGCTACTCTCGTCTATTGCGTTTCGTACATAAGTAAAATTACCTTGTGCCCTTTTCGCGTAATTTTTCCGGACGTAAATACGTGCATGCGCAAATTCACACGCGCGACCGCACAAACATCGCGGATTTTTTCGGCTCGACGTTCCGACTCCGCGACTTTTCAATCGCGGCGAGACGAGAATTCATCTGCGCTCTCACGATCGAATAATAAATAAATTATTTTACAGCTGCGCGATTTCATTATTTAGCGATACCGCCGCTCGTTAACGTTCGTCTTAATGTCCCGTTCATTCGTAACCGTCGCGGCAACGAAGCTGCAACGTGGAATTTCACATAAGTAAAATTGCAAGCGTCTTGCATTAATTTCTCGCCGAGCTGACGGAGCGGGGTTTGCAAATGGGATATAGTTTGACTGTCAAATGAATCTTATCGATCGACCGTATTATTCCATTCGGCGACTTTAGATTTTCTTAGTACGAATAATGTTCGTAACATCCAAATGTGGCACAACTCATTTTTTTTTATATTGATAGAGAATTAATATTGCACATTTAAACTTTTGTATTTTATTTACATTTTGATCACAGATTTGAATAAATCTCAAAATATTGATCAATTAATAATTGTTCAATTCTAAAATTAAAGAATTAAAGATTTTAAGCATTTGTGAGTTTTTTAATTAATAATGAAAAATACATTTTATTCTCTTTAGATAATTTAAAAAAATAAATCTTACTCTATTTTAGATTTTTTACAAAGATTTAATTATAATTAATGTTTGAAAAGTTGAAAAATATTACAATCTAATAAATTTGACTCAGCAAATATCAATTCTGAAAATGTTAAAGATGAAAGAGAAGAGTTTAAAATATAATATAAAGTAGATTTATTATTCTATTAATTGTATTAATTATATTTCCGAAAATATATCTATAAAATATTTCTTGGTGAAAGAAAAATTACCAATTACAGCAACGTTCATTTGCGAGGTTTATTACACACGATTATAATATCATGAAATAATATTATGAAATTTGGACGCTATTAAAAACGAAGTGGATCAACTTAGTGGAGATTTGATTGTCTCGTTATACATAGGATACACGGGCGTTCTGCGAGAAGATATTAAATCGTCTCATAAAAGTTCCTTTTTGTTTTATCGCCGCGCCAACAAAGATAATATTATTATACGAGCGGCGAAACACCTGCGATGCTATTTGCGATTATCATATATCCGATGGATATAAATATAATAGCGATTGTCGTTATTATCGTCGTAGTCTGCTGTAAATTATACAGTGATGCAATACAATTTGCTCTTTCTCGTGAAATCGATATATCTTTATCTACATGCACCGTCCGTCTCGCAGTATGCGCAGTAATAGGGTTGTAACACGAATGGATTAGCGATTAGCATAGCACGTCGTTCCGTATAGATCGAAAAAAATATGACAATAACGGTAAAAGTTATTTACAGTAATAGTGCCGTTATCTCCGTCAGGAAAGTAATCTTTCAGACTACGATCCGATATATCGCTTAGCTAGTGCAATATCGTATAAATCATGTGCAGGATAGCTCTTGCATTCTTGCAACGAAAATAAAGCATTGCAAAGTATAACTAGAATAACCTTGTTACGTCACGTCATCTAACATCTTATTTCTAATCATAAGTGTTACAATATTCATTTGACGCACGAGAAATTCTAGCAATTGTACTGTATATGCTTGTATTCCGTTATTACGATAATTATCTGCCAAATATTATTTCGATATTATATTTAAAAATAAATTTGCTAACTTGACTAAATCTTTCAACTAAATATTATGTTAATTGAATAAATAAAAATATTTATAAATTGAATATAACATATTAAACCTAACAAAATATATTTGGTAATATACAAAGTATATTTGACTCAAATCACTAATATATGTTCAATTAACAAAATAGTAATTTAGTTGAAAGGTTTAGTAATTCAATATTAACAAATATTTTCAATGTAGGTGCGCAAAAATAACGTGTGCAAATAATTATTGGGATAATAAACTGTCGCTATTCGTTCGTATGTCAAAGAATTCCGTCATCAGAGTCTCGTCAGAAATATATATTTTTTTTTATTAATCAATCTTATTAATTAACGACGCGTCGCGAATGCATTGTAATCAAGCCCGCTGTTTTCGTTTTACCTGATTTATTCCAGAGAGAAATTGATTGCACCTTCTCTCTTGCATCCGCGTTTCCTGCCCGACCCTTCCTGTATCTATATCTTAAAGGTAGAATACGAAGACAGGCGGCGGAGGCAGTTACCTGTTACTTCGGGTTAACTTATGTTCTCTAGGAGAGAACGTGGGATTTTTGCGCCAGAAACCGGGTGTACAGAGGTAGGTTACGGCGCGAACGAAATTAATTATCACCGGGTGATTAATCCGCGCGCGGACACGCTGTCATTTCGTTTCACGACGGGGAATCTATTTCGATGCCGCGCTGCAGCCTCCACCCTTCGAGAAAATCGAGAATCGAGAAGGAAACGCGCGTTGCAGCGTTCGCTTATATCCTGAAACTTGATGCTAAAATTACTACGTAGGTTTCATCGCGCGGGACGATTAAGAGAAATAATCGTCGTGAGGTATTGCTGACGCGTCAAAGGTAGCTTTTAAACGCGCGATTTTTTTTTAATCAGAGGAAAGAGAGACGGAACCCCTATGATTATCTACTGCCGTGTATGTCATCTACGTATCGCGTTATCGCCTAAGTTGCATCATTACTTCTCACTTCAGCGTGTAACATGATATCAGACTCGGTGCTAGAAGAATTCAAGCCGGATAAGCTCTTAATGCCTTTAGCTTAGCTTAGCAATAGGTAGTCATTTTAATTATCAGAGTTGTTAGATACCTTTTGATGTATTTCGGCTTGAAAATTGACATTGATAGGGTTGTTTACATTTCGTTGAATTGATCAATGCTCTACGTTGAAATTATAAATAAATTATTTCAATGAAGATTAAGGCTCAGCCAACTATACGAGATCTTTATCAGAGAAACATTGCGCACATTCCAACGAGTTGTATGTGTTACAAGCTATGAGACACTTGAAAACGCCGCCTTCGACCTGTTTTTATGTTGGAATCTGTCCAGCGATCAATGGTGCAGAAAGCACGCCGCGAATACGGAATCTGTCAGTTAATTCTCTATTTCGCAGTCGAGGGCTGTGACAGGCGTTGCGGTCTAATAACGGTGCATTGCGATAAAATTGGAGACGCAGATAGCCAAATTAAGAATAGTATTAACGTCAATTAGCACGAACGTGATTAGTATTAGCAGATGAATTTTGTCTCCAACATTAGAAATTCATTTGATGAAGAACATCAGAATTTCTTCATTAAACGAAGAATATTTTAATTAGAAATACGATCATTTCTGAAAGTTTAATTTTGAAAATTATCTGGTGATAGTTATTCGAATTGTCCTAACAATATATAGAAGTTTAAAATATGTACGGTTTTTGGTCTTAAAAAATAAAAATTATAAAATATTTACGAAGTATTCGAAAAAGAATATTTTACATGATATTTTTTGCAAATTGCAAACTTTTTCATGAAAAATATTCTAAATTTGAATAATTTTCATAAAATAGAAATTCCTCGGAGAAATTCAAATTTCTCCTCAAATATCTTTCTCCGTCAACATTAAATTTGACTTATTTTAAATGCGACTTTCACACTGCTTTTTGAATTTGATCGCCTTTTGACTGTTCATTTATACCATCGTTATTTATCTTGATTACTTCGATTTCTCCTTTCTACAAGACACATGGTGATCGACGTCGTGTTGCGTGAACGATCGATTATCTCAGTGCGATTTGGTGGTTGATTGCGATTTATTATTGTGAAATATTACGTATTAGCAGCCCAAGCGAAAGGTCTATCGAACAAAAAAGTGCATCATATATAGATAGTTTTATTGTACATTTGTACTCTCACATATGGTAAAATAATGTTCTTGTAAAAGGATATCATAATGTTGACACAAACACATATATATATTAAATTTTATCATTAGTTTGAATATTAAAAATTTCAGTTTAACAATTACAATATACATATACATGAATTATTTCCAAAAATAATTTATTTATATTGTGATAATTTACTCATACAATATTTTGATAAATTATTACAAATTGAAAACATTGAAAAACATTTATGATAATATTTTTCTCTTTCTCTCTTCTGTTTCATATTTTATTCTTAAATAAAACATATAACAGAGCATACACAACAAATATGAAAAATCGTTTCTTATTGTGATACCGCAAATATCCAAAAGATAAATTATTTTTCGCGATGACAACACTCCTGAGAACATGCCGACTTAATGCGTTTGCACTTCACTGTTACAAGATTTCATTTTAAACGAACTCACGCTGCGACCGGATTACAGGCGTGCAATAAACGCCATAATTGCTGTTAGCCTTTTATTAGACGGACCAACGAATAGGGAAAATAAACGTATTGGTCGACTCGCGCCGAAGATTTACGTCTCTTTAGTTTCGCTCACTCGCCGCGAAAGTCTCTATATTACTGCCTCTCTTAAGTCTGCAAAATGTCACTGCGTTTGAATTGTATGCCTTAGAGACAGTGTTGACTGATAGATCAGTTTGGAGTTTTCACAATCAGTTGCGAGTCTTGTTGAAATGGAATGGCTTTTAGATTAGTGGAATATTAGATTCTTATTTCATATATATTTCATTATCAACGCGTATTTAATATTGTTTATATCTAGTGTAGGTACATGGATCATTATATACTAGTGATAGGATTGTATAGAATTTTTAATTTTATATTACATATTATGACGCATTTCTTAATGGTATAAATTAGCGACATATTGCATAAAATGAGAGAAAATTATTTAAAATTATTTCAAAAAAATTTTACTGCGTAATTACTATATTGTTTGTAATATTTAGATATATGTATTCACTTTTCCATTTATTAATGATTTTATAGAGAACAAATACTATTTTAATAAGAATAACGTCATCTTGTTGAAATATAATAAGCAGAATATTGACAGCTGAGTAAATCTCCATTGCGAATATTTTATGGTCATTTATTATTCTTTAAGTAATCATTTCTTCACATATTAAACTTGTGCTGTGCTCGTCGATTGTGATTAAAATTCGACTTTATAGTCGATATAGTGACATTAATCATGTTCCTTATTTTCCGTACAAGACATACATGTGATTTAATGATAGAGGATGTGTAAAGAAATTTCACGCTTCCGCGACTTTTGACGATTTCGGTAAACATAAACTATAAGATAGATGGATCATTCATATGATAATGAGACGGGTTTTTCACCGCAATGATTTTTGACAGAAAAATGTCGCTACCTGTTGTTGTAAATTTGTAAAGAGACTCTGACAAACGTCTGTTGTGTCGCAGGAATATAATTTAACGTTTTCACGAGCGAAGAAAGAAAATTGCGCGCCTGTTCAATAACCCTGACTGAACTCGTGTCCGAGAGATGAGAGAGCGAAAGTTCGCGTGTCAAGATTCTGTATATTTTCTGCAATGCAAATATACAGAATGCCTTGTCGAGTTATAAATTATACCGTAACCAAAGTGATACCCATGCTTAAACGAACGCGAAAAGTGAAGGATATGACACTTATATTGAGGGAACTAAGATCGGGGTTGACATTGATAGTTCGCAAATCTCGAATAACTCGCATGATCAAAGGAATTTTACGTGAAAAATCTTTCTTTGAACGTAGATACATATATTAGGCCTGTCATTTAAATTCTCTTAGTATCTGCGACATATCGTAACTCTTCTCTCTTTTTCTCATAGAATATAATATTTATATAAAACTTATACACCTTATCTATAACCATGCGTTAGATACAACCATGCGTGAGATACATAAATAAAAGATAAATATATTTTATTGGGTTTATAATAGGGTGTTTGGACTTTTCTCGCGTATCGAGAGTGTACTTAAGCTAAAAGATTATCTTAACACGCAAGTGTGTAGCATATATTTTTTTTATGAAATAAGATGGGATCATTTTATCTCAAACGTACGATGCTTTCACTTGACGCAAACGTACGCGCAAACATATTGTCGAGCTATGAATAATCTCTTTCCAACGCAGAGACATGTGTAATTAATTATAGCCGCGTGATCTTCGATCTATGTATGGCCGGAAGGTAGACGGAGATCGAAGATGATTAGAAATAAGCTTGTGTAACAATCCCGTTATTGCGATGTCGGAGGTGAATTCATACGTCGGAGGGAAAATTAAGGGATGTAGTTTATGGATTTCTTTAATTTCTAAAGAATTTAAATCACTTTACGCGGAAAACATTTTAATTTTCCTAAACTTGCGCGCTAATAATAATCATTGTTATCACTTACATCTTTTCTTTGACATTAGAAAATTTTCATAGATATATATTCGAGTTTCATTTTGAATCAAATGAAAAAGCTCATTGTAAAAGATAAAAATGCACTCTTGGAAAATTTTAATTCTTAAGACACACATTTTTCGTTTAATAGAAGAATGTACACATTTCTTTCTTGATATAAACTGACACTTTTTTCTCATTTTCGAGAAATCGCTTGGTTCACAAAATTGTCGAGAACTCCGGACGACTCGCTGTGCAAATATCCGAATGAAAATCGAGGATCCGCGATAGGAATGTCAGTGCACCTCTAGGAATCTCTCGGTGTAGCGGTGCTATAGGGGTCCCGCCGCAGTGGGCAGTCTCGGTGCTGTCAGTACGCAAGAAATATAGTCGTACGCATAAGAGCGTGCAACGCGTAATGACTACACGCGAAACCGCGTATCGCCGCGGGTAGGTACGCCGCCTCGCTAATTATACGTAATTATCGTTGCCGAGGAGCCGGGATCGCGAGAGGATCCTCGCGGGATATAGAGGAAGTAGTGAACCCATCCGAGGTGGCGTACAGGGCTACCGAAATGTGATCGGGAATCCTGTCCGACCGACAGGTCATTGTTATCCCAGATAGCGTCTATTGAATTGTGCTCTTTTTTTTTTCATTGCGATCAGAGCGGATCTACCGTCTGGAATTCCGATGGGAATTTAAGGCTCCGACTTACTTCTGCAAAAGAGAGACATAAGGAATCCGCGCGAGGTCTCTCTCGGAGAGATAATTAGGGGCGTGCGTGTACGGTACGAGATATACTCAAATGGATATTTAGCGTGTGCCGATCGCGAGAGAAACGGGATGGGCGAAGCCGAGCCGGTTGGAGGGATCAGAAAATTAAACGGAATGAGAAATTACTTGCGAATTATTCGCAGCCTCTCGCTCGTTTGGTATTCTTATATAGGCTGTGTGCGATTCTAATTATACGTGAAAGTGCGAGTTCCGATTCCGAGGGAATTAATGTGCTCGAATCGTAATCGGGATAGCATACTTACACCAAGGATATTTGCTTGTCGAGATATTTATCGGTAATAAAAAAATCGCTTAATCCACCTAGATTCCGATACTCGAGTTTTATTTCATGTATATATCGGGCGGGAAATCAATCTCTCAACGATCATATAATCGGAATTAATTTCGAGATGCTGCAAGAGATTTCAAATAAATGGCCTTACTTTGTCAGCCGAATATTCGTACATAAATTCGTGCATAAATGCAACAACTTGCGAATCGAGGCGAGGGTTAATCCTGTATGTATACGCTCTTCAACCGATTATTTCATTCTTTTTTCCCTCCGATTAGCAATCGTTATGTCGCCCTTAGAAGAAAGTTTTGATTTAAATGATTAAAAGCGATCGGGGAAGATATAATGAAAGGTGAAAGAGGCTTTCGAGGATTTTCCATCTTTCGAAAAAGAAGTAAACGCGCGTGCAGAAAAATTGATCGCATGCAACTTGCTTACGTGCAAAGAAAACAATACGAGGTGATGCATTATGATGCTGCTGGCTGGCCGACCCAGTCGTGGAGATGCAGCCCTGGTGCCCAGAGAAAAGAGAGAGACTTAATGATCGAGCCGACGCCGTTGATTTACGCACTGCGACACACGTTGCATCGCGCGGCTTTGTCTTCCAGGACATCGGTTCGTTAATAAAATTTTCTGCAATAGAGCAGGGCTTCGTCATGTTTTGTCGCCATGGTTGATTGTGCCGCGCGCACGGTTGTTTGCTTTATTATTGAAAATTTCCATACTCTAAGTCGAAAGATAATATTTCACTATATCTATATCCTGGTTCTTGGACAAAGATAAGAAAAGACTAAGAAAAATCGACAAGATGAAGATTACCGCACGTGATTATCCTAGAAATTTGTATTACGTGTCCATATTATTATATTCATCGAATTTATTATTTTAATCGCGTTTATAAAATAATCAGTAATTTTGATTGTAAAATGTTAGAATTAAAAACTATTTTAAGGACAGATGCTTTGAATTTAAATTTCTTTAATTTTTTTATACACTGAAATGTCTAAGAAAATCTAATTACACACATTTATAGTAAAGATGAGAATTTTTGCGAATAAGTTTAATTATTATTTGCGAGACCGTTTTTATCAACATATAATATTTTCGTAGCAAAAATATGATTATTGATTTATAGTAGTGATTTATAATAAACTTATTGATAATATTTTTCTATTTTAATGCAAACTATAAAAGAATTTTTTACATGTTTATTTACAGAACAAGTAGGAATTTCTCATGATGTTTCTTTGAGATTAAAATACGTGGAATATATGTATGTATGTCAGAAATCTGTAAAGTGATTTTCTTGTTGGATATGATTAAAATGAAGTTAGGCGGTGGAAAATGCTGTTCTTGTTCATAGCTGGGAATATAATCCTTAGGATTGTTAAAGTGTATAGTGTCGCTAATATTAATTTAATGTTTATTTGATCGTTTCAAAATATGTATAGAAATAAATTAACGTCATTGCAAAAAGTGCAAGATTTACGTCGGCAATTTATTGTTTAATAGTTACATACGTTAATAATCTAATAAATAATAAATTCATTTTTTTACAAAACATACTTTAAGAATTAATTAATGATGTCGGTGATTTTAATTATACTATGATTCCACTAACGGTCTCCGTCTATTGTGGCGGCAAGTCTTTTGAATTCGATCGCGATGCATGGAATGCGTGGTGAAACGCGTTGATGGGGAATCATTGGTCCGTTAGAATGCATCATTCTATGCAGTACCGGACAATAGATGGTATGAATGCAAAGGAGTCTTTACTTCCGTTTCGAGATTTCGCAGTGGTACAGTTATCGTGAAAGCGACCTGAGTAGATTGCATGATTAACGTTTCACGTGCATAATTTTGCATTTTAATAGGATTCAAGCATTTCTAGATCAGTCGATATTATTGAACGTATTGATTGGTCTGTCAAATTTATCTATCTCAAAGTGATAAACATTTAAAAATACAATTATACATTTTAAGCATTTACGTATAACCAATAGCCTTCATTTTACGTATTAAATTTTTTTTATTCTTTTTTATCTATTTTTATTTTATTATAATGAAGAGGGAGAATTAGAATTGAGCAACAATAATTTCGGACAGTAGACATTCCACAAAACTGGTACCATTTAATCCAATAATTGCGTTATTGTTGATTGTTATTAATTTGAACGATTCTTTTAACTTTATGTCAAATTTTTTCGTATATATATGCTATTTGATATCATCTGCCGTTTTATACACAACTCAACTTTTCTTTAATTGAAAAATCTGATAACACCAAGAAAACAGGTGTGCACACATAAATTCAGGGCGATTCGTATGATATTGTTTTTTTGATGTTTCAATACGCTTGGTAATACAAGGTGCGTCTCGTTAAGGCTTAAACTATGACGTGTTACCGCATAAAACGGCGGATCACATGCGGCAGCTGCAAGATGGCTGAGAAAGAGAGAGAGGAAGTAGGGGATACTTTTTCCCTTTCAGAAAACCTTTCGCACTCCTTTATGGAATCAAGTGCAAGAAGCACAACTGAGGTAGAGAGTACAACTGAGGTACTTTAGTATCGAATGCTAATGCAATTTACGATGCATGCAGACAACTTTCTACATTTTCCAGATGCAACTTTTTTATTAATATGTATTAAATAGTTGCTGACAGTAATAGAGATCTAAATTAATAGAGATCTAAATGGAGAAATCTGTTCAATAAGTTCGATTAATAAAAGAGAAAAAGAAAAAAAGGAGCTTAAGTAAATAGCGTCACGTAGTTAATTATGCACGATTTTACTATTTATTGCGAACGACAAGTTTTACATATCTTGAAACAGTTTATGAAAACCATATTTATGTGTTAATTTTTCCATTTGCATACGCTGATTTAGCAAACATTCTTATATTATCGTATATAGTCATTTTACTTTTATTTATCTTAACGAGTAACGATATTTTGAGTAGATAATAGATTGCAATACACAAATACCATGTTAAAAAAATTAAACATTTTTATATTTATCTATGCATATATTATGTATATATAATTTTCCATATAAATACATAAATATATCCTAAATATATCGTCAACAAATAACTGTTGATGAAAGAAAATAAAAGATCATCGATGCAGAGAGATAAATGTATCTATAATCAATTAAACATAAAACATAAAAAATTAGATTTTTACGAAACACATTAAATCAAAAATCTCTCTTTCTCCTTATTAATTCCGCGAGATATTTATGGAAGCGAGTTTGCGTCAGCGAGACTTTTCGCCAACAGAGGCAGCAGATGAGGGCCGGCCGTTCCGTTTCGTCATAATGTATCGAACGATACAGATCGTTGCTTGGACGTAATTAAAGCAATAAATTCCGATATACCCGCAGGCATGCACTCGTTGCCGGCACGTCCGTGTCCGAGCGTGTCCTATCGCGGGACTATCGGCAAAGTGCTTGATGGATCGGTACAGGTGCGTGTGCGTGCATCGAAGAAGTTACGGGCGCTTCTTCGATCACCCGCGCCGGCACGGAATTATTTACGAGGCCCCCGATATTCATAATCGTTGGCTAAACGCCGGGACGACCCAATTACGACGCCTCTCTCGACGTGCGAATAAACGCGCAGAATCGTAAACCGTCCGCGAAGATTTCGCTCCTTCGTCGCGTCATCGCGTTTAACGAGATGCAGTTATCGATCTACGCGGACCAGGATAATTATGGGAACGAGAGTATCTCGCCGATTGGCGACGCGACATTTAATTTATGAAGTGGAGGAGGAAAAATAAGTGCATCGTGTGCAACGTAATATTGTATAAGTTAATACATGATTTTTATATACGAATATCGTACTTATATGCGATAATTATGAAGAGTACGTAAATGAAGATGTAAAGCAGAATGTAAAATTGTATCGATGCTATCTGTAATATTTTTAATAACTTCAAAGGTTAATATCTTGTGCTATTTATCTATCTCCGTCCCAAATTATCTGATATCGTTTACTTAATCGGGCGATTAGAATGCATTTGTCGAAGCAGAAATGAAGAAGTGATTTGATGCTCGTAATGATATTTCTCGTTAGTCGCGATTTTAAATAGGCAGCGAAGTATTTTTGCGATACAAAGCTGCACGAAGATCGAAGAAACAGTAATCTACCGCTTGCTAATTGGTTCGAATGTCCCATAACTTGCACTTAACCCGCCTGAATGACGTTCTTAAGAACTTCTGTTTATTATTCGATTTGTAAATTTGGAATTCGCGGGCCGCGCAGATGCACCGTTACGTATATACGTACGCGTACATGTACATGTATATACCCTGGACACATGGCGACATATAGGCGCGATCGAAAATTGCGATCGAGCAGGCGTGACGTTTTACCGGCCGACGAGATCGTCGCGCGAAGATTAAGGCGCCGTTTGCGCGTACTCGTGAGCTCGTGGAATAAGCGTGCACATTGACACGAAGGTGCTCGATAATTGGAAGGAAGGAAGATAATGACGGTGTCGGTCTCCGCTTGTTGATGGCGGTCACGTTTTTTTCGAAAGTAGCTCCGAGCATCGAAAAGCGGCCCCGGACCCCTGTATTTCTCATGCGCGGACCGAGTATATACGTGCGAATACTTGGTCTCATTGTCAGATGTTCCGATAATGAACTGTAGACACAGTTCTGTAGACATGTCTCTCAAATTTGCGATATCGATACGTATCGCACCTGGCATAGGGGCCGCACTTATTAACAAGCTCGTGAAATTAATAAGCCGATACGGTCATCAATTCCGATACGTTCAAGGCACGATGAAGAAGTAAGCTAAATGCATTTTAAAAAAGGTATGACGATTTTTATTCCGTTATAACGTAGAAATATTTTTAATACTTCGATATTTATGTGACTAGAGAGGAGAGTCTTCTGAAACAATTTCTAAATTATATCAATATTATTTCAACACTTATAATTTGATTTTTTTATTTCGAAATTTTTGACTTTAAGAAGGGAATATCGGTATATCTTAGAATAAATACTTGAAAAAAGTAAGTGTAACGGAAGTTATATGCTTAATAAATAATGCAAGAGCGGATGTCGTTGATTGACAGAGAATTGTCAAAGTTGCCGCACTCGAGCTTGTCGTTCAAAGATTCAACGATCTTTATCAGCACCCTCTTTTTTAGAGTTTGTACACGTCATGCAAACCAGGGTGGTATTACCGATATCATTACAGGAAATGACTTGGCTCATTATTTTAATGACTATACGTGAATAACCATACTGTGTCATGTAAATGACCTGGGGTTGCTAATTTCTTTTCTTTACTTTTGCCAAGATGTTTTGCGGTTAACAAAACTAGAACAAAAATAATTTGTTAAAAGTCATTTTTGACAATCATTAAACAAATCTTGTTACATCTCGCGTTTATTATGATTTATTTAATCATTAAAATTGCTTCGAAATAAAAAGTTATTACTGTTATCCGAACTTGTGTGCGTTCAATATTTAATTATGTCTATTAGATTTGCCGCGTGTGAATTTACAGAATGATGTAAGTTTATGCTTTTTTTAAAACATAATTTCAATCTTTGATAAGATATAGCATGGCTGTTGCATTATCTTACAGAAGGGCCGTCACTTCCGCCGTGTATGTCCACGCTTATTTGCCACAATTTCTCTCACCGTAACTGGTCTGAAATCTGTCTCTTGGAGTGATGTTTCCTTGATTACGGGTAACACAGACGAGCGAAGATAAATCGTTCGTAATTGAAACTTTGAACCGGAGCAATCGCGCGATAATCGTCTGAATATTCAGTCTCGCTGATTGCGACTAAGATTATCCCATGTAAAATCGGGCAGTTGTTTTTGCACGCATTTTTCTCACGCATTTCAATAGAAATAGGTGCCTCCTAGCGAGGTTGTAAACTTTGCGCGTGTGTATTCCGCAAAGTGATTTATAATTTCTTTACGGCAAATAATGTGCTGCACTATAATAACAAGTTCTGACACACGTAATGTCATTGCTTTACGCTGGTTTAAATAACTGTTCTTATAAATCAGATGATCATTATGCGTTAACTTAATGTTTATGTAGCATAATAGGAATTTGCTTTAATATTCTCATAAGTGAAGACAGGGTCAAGTTTGATATATGCATTTATCATCTCTGTCAACTCTACATATAATTTTATTGAAATTATAAATGTGTTATATATTTCATACGATTTTTGTTTTAATATGAAGAAAGATTAAACGTTAATTGCAACTGTCCTTGTTCTATCGTATATACGAGATACTCGGGAGAGAAAAAATGGTAATAATTTACGTAGTATGCAATTTGTCACTTTATAAGATTTTCCCACGGTTATCTCCAGCATAATTACAAGTCGGATATATTTTTTACAAATGTGTGTAACAAATCCTGTTACGTACAAAAAAAAATACTTATATATAACCTTGTGCAAGTCTTACTCCATTCTCTCGACTCTTATCTTATAATTATAATTATAACAAACAGTTTCCTTCTAGTACGCATTTTAAAGCAGTTTCTCACTGTAAATATTTATTTCTTAATAATAATTACTCTTGCTATTCATGGAACTCTAACTGAGGCAAACCTTGAAAACTTACACCGGCGCGTTTACAGCCTTGGCGGAAGCTCATTCGCAGCCATTTTCACATATTGTTAACCATTATTGTTATGCTACGACGCCACGACGACGTCATCCTTCAATCTCGTTTATCGCCTTGTAAAATTTTATTCTGGGAATTGACTCAGATATATATAGTCCAATTTATGAATTAAATTTTTCATTGATTCATAATCGTTGATCATAATAAATATTGCTCAAATGAAAGTGTTGTACACACTTCCTTACTGAAGTTTGCTTACATATGATGAATCTGCATATATATTGTGTATACATATTTTATGATTAATTGAAAAATCTTTTGCGTAAAATTTTTGTGTTTTAATATTTGCTTTAGTGGATCTGATATAATTTTTTATATCAGTGAATTGCAGAGTAATAATTACAAAAGATTTATGCGAGAAAAAAATTCATTCATCAAAGAAAACGAGAAAAAGATAAAATTAAATTATATTTTTCTAATTAGCTTGTAATCTACATTTCACAAATAATGAGTTGACAAGATTAATTAAAAATCATGAATGCTATAATATTCACAAATGTTAAATATTACGAAATAAATAATCTTTTTATTGAAAGATTTTTATAATACTTACTTATTCCGTTTGTAATCATTTTTGGTTTATAAAGGATGTTTAATGATTGATGATTGTGGACGATGTTTATTCATATCACATTTTCATATCTTTATGAAAGCGTTGATTAGAATCAATACTTTGTGTCATGAAAAGTGCTGAGTCTTTTATCTGTATTGCTTCACAATAATACGTCTATCATGATAGTATTATTATGGCTGTATCTATGGTTACATCGATATTTAACTACGTTCTCTGTTACGTCTCTCTATTATGTCTCATTATCTGACCAAAGGAAAATATTTAACATTTGATAGATAGATTTTCAATTATCCCGCGTATTGTCAATAAATCAGTGTTATGATACCATCTTAATGACTTATATCCAATAATTTCATTATTACTATTATTATTATCTCATATGTGCACACACAAAATTTCAGTTATAATAGCAATAGTTTTTGAATAAATATTTCTAAAATATTAATATCGAAATTTTAGAAATATTATTAGATTTCTTTAAATTAATTCTAAAAGAATAATCTCTTCCTCTTATTCTCCGAAAATTTTTGTCTTATTATTGTTAGTTTTAAAAAAATGCCACAAAATATAATTTGATACAATATATAAAGATGCATTTTTTATTAACGTTATGGATACATTTTTTTCTTTTGCATTAGCTTTATGATATACATATAATACATATATGCGGCAGATGCGCGATATCGCGATGTTAAGATATTACAGAAACGCGTGCGCGACCGAAGAGAAGAGATTTATTTGTAAAACACCCGGATTACCGATAACAGATTTAGTTTATGCGGATCATTATTATAGGCTCACGCTAAGTCTGTTGAATTAATAAGTGTCGCGAGCGTGAGGTTTACGAGCTTACGCAAATGGAACGCGCCAAGGAAACGCGTTTTCTCGACTCCCACGCTCTCTTGTCGCGGATTACTTGCGTACACCATGCTGTATGAGATAAAATTAGAAAAATAGCTATAGAAAAAGAAAGAGATAGACAAAGAAGGGAAAGGAGAGAGAGAGAGAGAGAGAAAGAGTGGAGAAACATAGCGAGATAAGTGTAGACTCAAGAGCAACCTGTACACTTAACGATAAGCGCAGGTCTTTAAGTACCGTTCAATGTGAAAAGTGGCCGCACACTGCTGACGAGACGATTCGTCGTGCACCAACAACCTCCAGGTATGATAATATCGCGAAATCTTTCCGGGATTGCGCCTATCGCGCGCGCATTAATTCGCGGACAGGCAAGCTGTTATTTTGCGCAGGTTGTTTTGAAGGCGCATCAAGTAATCACGCACATTTCGAAATTTTCGCCCTTCGAGAATATCTTAAATATAGGCGCGACGCGCGAAATCTGGCGGCATCGGAGTCAGAGATCCATAAAACGTCCGTAAATCCTCGTAAATTGCTACAATTTCGCTACTACTCTGTCGCTCCGTCGTTTGACCGAAATTCATATATCTTGTCCCGAAATATAATTCTACATAAATAACTGAGATATACAATAAGGGGTGAGGGTGGAAGCTGATGATGTATATTACACACATGCGTGCATATATTTCTCTATGGGAAGCCTGCTCGACATTTTGGAATGTCCCATTCAATGAATTTCAATCTATAGATATTGAGACAGATTTTTTAATGTTATAAATAACAAAATTATAGATTCTTTCATTCTTTCAAATTCTTCTAATATTTTTAATACAAAGAAACGTAAATTATACAACAATGAAGTGCAATGTGTGCTCACATGATGTTTTCCACTTGGGAATCGTTCGAATATACATATACATAATATTGAAAGTCTAGCAGAAGAGATTTGAGCTTGAAACACTCTGTGTATATTGTTTGTTATAAATTATGCTGCGTCAGAATTTTATTAACCACTAAATCACGTCGGCTTCGTATGCTTGCGCGTATCTATATACATATACTTTCTCGCGTTGTGCGTAATGAAAGTTTGATCGTGTCGGCGCGCCGGCCTTTCCTTCATTGTGAACGAACGCGAATAAACGAGGCGTCCGCGATCCGGAGAACGTCGATTGAAACTCGCCTCGATCGGGCTTATGAGCCATAATAGCGACACGGTAGTCATTCTCCTTACCTTAAATCATGTCCGCATGCACGCGCCTCACCGCGGCCCGTCGTCGTTCGCAACAAGCAGCTCTTTAGCTGAGTATAATGGCGCAATAAATTACGCCACTGTGTGAATGTAGTTAAAACTGCTATTATATCCCAGTCGGGGCCCATAACTAGCCGCAAGAGATAAAAATGCGTGCGCATCATTGACCTGGACGTCGGGAAGAGAAAAATCCCGCATCGGGATTTTGATATACCTACCATCCTTTCGCGGTTATTACGTAGGGTATATAAGACGGATACGTCCTGCGTTAAATTCGTCGATCGCGTAGGTAGAAAAATTGCGCAAATTGATGCTGCGCGTTTATGATTAATAATGACCGTGGCAAATGTTCTTATTAGCTGCGATATATTATATTAGTTTCAGCGAACACGCTCGTAATATTAGCGATCGATCGACGCGATCCTTGTTAAGCATCGGAGTGTAATCTCATGTTTGTCTTTCGTGTTGTTTTTAATAACAATTTTTCTTGTCAAGCGTTTTTATTAATTTTAATTATCCATAGGTACATATCTGTCATACGTCTATATTTTTGACATGTCTTATTTCGCGTTGCAAATTCAAATTTTATATAATCTAATTCTTTGCGAGAGAGATGATTTTGAAATCTCGTCGAGACAGTGGGGGTTGAATTTTTTCCTTCTCTATAGCTTTTTCGTCCAGCTTTTCATCGACTAGCACTATCCGCGCGTGGATGCGCCAGGTAATTCAGTTTAATGGATTGAGCGAAGCTTAAAGAAGCCTGTTGCCGGGATAAGCATCTCTGCATTAGCAAAGATGACTTCATTCGCGCTTGCTCGTACTATTCACGATTTTCCTCGGGCTTTTGCCGCCAAGCAGGGCGTGAGAATGATAATGATAATGAGAACGTCAACGAGCGCGAGCTGATCTGATCGCGATGATCATCTCGTACGTGATGTCGCGTATATCTCGGTGCTATTATTTCATGAATCATGGCGCAGCTGGACAACGTGTTAAATGCATTGTATCATTTTTTTAAACATGCTCCTCTGCCTTTCGATATGATAAGAGAAGATAATGACATGTTACAGTGATTTTTCAATCTGTTTCTTCCACTCTTTCTTTCTCTCTACAGAATAAATTTATATATGCATAGACTCTCTCTCTCTCTCTCGATATGCAAAATACTTTTTAAGAAATTCTAATCGGATTGATTTGCTGTCAATTAAATTGATAAACTTTGCTTCATAATTAACGAGAAGAAGACATATTATAATGATATGCTTTTCTCTATCATTTTTGTTCCTATCTTTTTCGATATGAAATGCGATAAAGAAATAATCGTAATCATAACAAAGAGATTGAAAATGACGCGCGCGATGATACAACGTCTGATTCAGCATTGTTATTCCTGGTTTAGCTCCGCGTGTTTCGTTATGCATCGCGGATGCACAAGACGGGTCACGTGCATTGTTCTGTCTTGTGATTATTAATTTCTGCCTTTGTTCAATGAAAGACAATAAGACATAAGCCAACAGCGAGACAGCGATTATGGCGCCTGTATGCAATGCGCTATTTCGAGGCGCGCGCGTGCTACAAAAACCTGCCGCTATCTCGCGTCTTGGTATTTTAAAGCGATTTTTGCAACACTTTGCTTATTGCAGCATTGTGTGTATTCCTGCTTTAATCTTTCTTCTGGCTATCCGTACTGGTATAGGAAGCGCGAGGATAACGATAATAATAAGTTGGCCGATGGTGGTGGTGATGATGATGATGATGATGATAATGATGATGATGATGATGATGATGATGATGATTACGAAGTACTCCGCTTGAACCGCGCTATTGCGGCGCTATTATTGCGTACCTAAACTTGACGCGCCTCGTTACGCGCGATAATGATTAAAAGTAAAATTATACGTTCTATCACGGAATCCTTGCCGATCGCATTGCGCTTGAACGTAACGTTGACAGATGTTGATTGGAGTTTACGAACCTTACTGAATCATTACGTTTATCCGAAGATATATATGTGTGCCGAGCGCACGAAGATATACGAATTCGCGAAATTATATAGAGGAGTTCTTCATTTTTTTTCATCAGTAATAATTGCGATGTATCATTCATCGATGTTGCGTTTATCAGTTCGCCACATAACACTTATATTAATATTTATTTCTATCATTACGTCGTCCAAATAGGATATCAATCTTTAATAATTGGTCCGTTCAATTCTGTTTTAATAACACGAAATATTTGGAGAGTGTGAATGACTACTTAAAGTAACATAAAAAACTAATCTTGACTGTTGCAAAAGAAAGATTAAATATGAAATTTGCGTAAGATAAATATTATACACAATGTGCATTATATGATGCATCTATATCCCCGATGATTTACATTGTGTGCATTATATATCAGATGTGTCCAAGAATAAATCGCCGAACGCGAACGCATCGTTAAACGCATAAAAAGAGGGAATAGTTAATCTTCTCTTGCGCATTGACCTATTGATCACTCTTGCACATTCATCTATTGTACGAGTGCATGTGCAGCACGCTATCATTATCGCGTGAAACGATCTCGAAAGCGTCTCGTTGTCATCCAGTGCACGTACCGTAGACGATATGGCTGCAATGCTATGGTTGCATCGTGTCGGGACGTGCTACAACAAGATGCATTAGCGTGATTACAATTACATCAAGCTGCCTAAGTATGGTACGCAATAATACGCACGAATACTCGTCCAGGTGAACGACTGATGATACGATAAACGCGAACATTATTGTGTTATGTTGGAAATCAGTTTCGCTGCTAATTTGTTGGAATAATCGATTGAAATTGCGTATTAAAATTGCGACAATTATTTAAAAAAAAATTATGTCAATTATTAAAGACGTTTGTATCTTACGATATTATGACAGAAATATTCTAAAAATGTAAATATCAAATAATAGATAAGTATTAAAACGTAGTGGGAAGATAGTAATAATCGCAATGTTTTTCGTGAAATTTCTTTGAAATAAAGACTACACATCGAGTTATCGTTTACGTATTTCATGTTACGCGAATAACAAATAAATGACACTAAAATAATGCAGGATGGTGACGATAACAATACAGTTCTCTTGCTTACGTTACAAAGAAGCACATTGCAATAATGTGACTGGTACATTCTCATAACGTATGTAAAAATATGTAAATGACACAAGTGACAGCTGTGTCACGTTCCTTATAGTGATTGTTCGTTGTGTGTGTCCCGCAGGGTTACCGCCCGCTAAAATTACTTAATCGCTTCTCCGTTGCCTGCACTTTTGTTACCGCGGTGTAATTTACATTGTCCGGTGTATTCTTTTGCAGGTGGAAAAAATCTATCTTACTCTCCCTCATAATCACACTTGCGCGTTAACATTACTCGACTGTGCGTGCGTCGGTGATGTAAACCGCCATTTTCCTACGTGTGAAAATTACACGAAAGATACATGAAACTTTGTAGATATTAATCTTTATTGTAATATATATTACGAAAATCTATAGCGAGTTTATATAACTCCGTTATTATAACTGACGTAATCAAATATATTTCAAAGGCACATGATTTTATTAATCAATTTTGTGAATTTTTTAGAGAGTACAAAAGTTGTCTTGTTTTACTTTCACGCTAAACACTTCATCACGATTTATCAGAATATTATGCTATTCTTATTTAGCAAACATATAACAGTGATATCAAAATTATTTCTTGCTATATTGTTCTTTTCTTGATATATCACATACGCGATTACGCTACGAAATTTCACTTTATGTGTCGCTCTATGATAAATGCACTTTGTTCTCTTTTACATACATACATATATCAAGATTCGTTCTTTTGCCTCTTACGAAAGATTAATTTCGGTGATATCGTCATGATTTATTTCAATTAGATTTACACATCGACGCTCGCGTTATTATTAATCATATTGAATTTTTCGTGCTACATATGTAGTGACGTAGTAAATGAATGCATATAGTGTCAATAGTGAGTCATAGGTTACAACGTCGTCGTTGTCTCGAAGTAGAAATGAAAATCTCGCAATTTGTTTTCTACCGATAATCTTGAATTCGTGCTGCAATGATGCAATGCTCATCGCACTAAACACTGGTGTACATTAGAGATTGACTTGCCTGCAATTTTATCCATGGAAAGGCGCGCATAGTTGTAAAACGTGTGTTAAGTATCGATAAAATACCATAAAAAACATCTTACTGTTTTGTACAGCAGATATTGTACACATGTGTGTGATATCGTAATTGTACGATCGAAGAATTACATGAAATTGTTTCGTTATAATCATCCATACATTCGATACAGTGCATTAATGTTTGAAATTACAAATCTCTCATAAGATCTCATAATCTCTCGTAAACGATCGAGTGAAATAAGAAGATAAGATATCTTGTTCTTATGTAACGAGTAAAAATATTTTTATATTATTTTCCAATTATTTATATTGTATGTGTTACAAAAAAATTATTTTATTATCAATGTTTTATTGATTGTGAAACTTTAAAAAAAAATAGTACTTTATAGTAGTATAATATTGAGATTTAATCAGTATATCAAAGATATTTTTAAAGATCGATTTTATAGACAATTTTATTATGTAGACAGTTTGTTACTGCTATTACATAAGAATGAAAATGATCTCTTCTTACAATGAAAATTATATAAATGATAATATTGGAAATATTTCAATAGACATTTTTAAATCTTCAAATAATATTATAATCTTTTACGAAAAAGATTTTTAATATCAGATATTCTCAAGATAACTGTCTTACATTTTCTCTAAATTTTTTATCCATCATTTCGCGAACATCAGTTTCATGTTAAATCGTTAATAATCTGTTACAAAGAAAAGAATAAAATTTGTGGTGTGTCGGCGGCAACAAATCTTTTTTTTTTTTTTGGAATTGTCTCTTTGCGATGGGTTGGCGACCGGGGCGTCGGGTTACCGTTGCACTAATTGACGTGTACTTGTCAGTTTTACTACGGCGAGCCCTAATTATACGCTTCCCTTCTTTACGCTCGCGAATGCATCGAGAATGCACGCGTCGAGAAAACATCGCGGTGAACTCTTCGTATGCACATGCAACTTATAACTCTTTATATCTTATGAAAACAATTTCGTAAATTTAATTATATCTAGTCTATTGTTTTGAAATTAAATTATTTATAATTCGAATGTTGATTACATTTATTGGCAATTAATAGTGTTAAAAGGTATGAGTTAGTAGACGTGTTCTTCCATTTATTAATTATTTTATATGTCATTTTTATAATGAAAATGTAAAGAGATAAATATTTTGCTTATTATAAGAACTTTTGATATTTATAAATTATTCAAAATTACTCAGAGATTTATGTTTTCTCGTAAATAGGCATTTTTACTTGATCATATAATAAACTCGTGAAATTTATGAATTCTGAGTAATGAATGCTAGCGCGAGAGTGAATGGAATTCTACATTGTAAGTAAATATTACAAATTGCTTGATTTTTTTAAAATTAAATAACTTTTTTATATTATAATGTGATCGTAGTTCGATTTAGAAAATGACTACTTTATCGTCAGAGGTTGAAAGAGACGAGAATTCGAGCTTTCACCACTTCCCTTTCTTGTTATTCGGCGCTGACTCCATCACGAAAGGCTTAGTAGGTGGTTCCCTCTGTGACAAAATTTTGTACTTGTAATTATCCTGCATCCTGGTCCTGGCACAGGATGTTGATGGTCCAGTCTTTATTTAAAAAATCGTACTTAATAGTTAAAAAAGTTTATGTAAAGTGCAGATATATGATAAATTTAATTTATATAAAAATGTGATTGATGACTTATTGTTAATTTTTTTTATTTAAAATTTTACGTATATTTAATTAGGAAGAGGATGTCTTAGCAGGAATCTTCATTTCCATCTGTATGTGCACTTTCTACATAATTTTTAAATTGTGCACCATTCAAATTTACATTAAAATTTTCACGATATGCAATCATAATTTTAAAGCAAAATATGTAAACACATGTTTTAATTGGAAATATATTTATGATTTATATTAACACATACATTTGAGTAATATAAATTAAAAAAAAAGAAATTAAAAGAAAATATATAAAATTCAAATAAAATCTACTCTTAATTTATATTAAGATTACACTATATATTTATCGCAGAGCAATATGCACATTTAAAAAATCACAGTTAAATCTAATGTCTAATAGTGTATATTTTGAAAATTTAATAGTATATTTATTTATACATTTTAAGATTAGTAATATTAGTACAAAGAAATCAACTTAATTTTTTAGAGAGAATTTATTTCACAATAAAGAGATGTGTAAATTTTCAATTTTGTACATGTCACACCGCTCTTAAATAAGAACAATAGTATCTCTAACTATACCCATTGCATATCACAGAATGAGAACGAAACTTTGTCTATAGAGATAATGCAAGATTTTACAAGGTTAATAATACGGTTCCTTTGTTCTCTCGCCCTTTCATCCACACCGTCTTATTTAGTCATCGATCGGTCGATGAAACAATCATCGGTCAGATGTACGCAACGTGAATCACAAGCACAAAGGTCATCGTGAAAAGTGCAAGTAAGCATAGGCGGAGATCGCATTAATAGAGATGTGACACGTTGCCATTACATTGTACAAGGTTCTTTTTTCTTTTTGCTACCGCAACATATCCCATTTAAGTGAATGCCAAGGCTAAGCCTGTCTCTCTTTGGCCCATAGTCTTTAATACGGTCCGTATGCCAACGGTTTCACGTGCACATATACCTTTATTTAATTTATAATAAGCGTGTCTTCGCGCCTATAAACGTGTCCCCATCATTTAATTACAATGGCGCGACTTACGTCGACGCATAGACGAGGAAATTATCGGTTATCATGAATAGGAGTAAGAAGAAAGGGAGACTTGTTCTTTGATTTTTTTTTTCCTTTTTTTGTTTTTTTTCTTAAGCTTCAGTAACATTTGGTATCCGTCGGAGATACCCGCGCGATCTCACATACGCCTGCAAGTCTTTTCACGCATTTTATTGTACAGCAGACAACCGTGCGCGCGTATGTAAACGCTCGCGTATGTAAACCCTGCTGCTGCAGGCTCGTCTATTGTGGCTATTACATCGCCGTTAATGGCACTTCACAATGTAATTTGCGGCACCGCACGATCCCGTCCTCTCTCTTTCGCTCTATCCTTCCTCCGTCTCTCGCGCCCGAATGAAAAAGCGACGTGTCTTTCATAGCCACCGTCATAGAGCCGAGTAATGGACATGTATGAAAAGGTCAGTCGAGCGGTCTATGACGAATTGCGTTTACATCGTGATTAAATTGGTTGCTTGTCGCGAGTATATCACAATTTCGAGTTGCTCCGATATTTCCCAGGGTTGCAAGATGCAAGCACAAAGTTTCACGAGTATCATAGTACAGTTACATTCGTTGAATGCACCACCTGCCGGATTGTATATGTAATTTTTTTTTTTTTTTTTTTTTTACAAAGTCCACGGTATTCTGACAATGTTTCTTTCTCATGATGATAAATTTCATAGAGAGATTTAAAAATTAAAATTATACGTATATAAAGTATTATAGCTGTCAAGTGTTGAAATAATAAATTGAATAATTTATATTAATTATGCAAACAGAATATAAAATTCTTTGAAGATGGAAAATTCTACATATAATATACATAACATAGAATTGTAGAATATATACATGCATATATATAGTTGCGCAACTTAAGCTCTTATTGATTGATGAATATTAAATAAGAAACCTGTCTTTTTGAAGAATCTGTTACAGCTCGATGTTTTCTAAACATTTTCTATTCCATTTGCATAATTGACTGGTTCAGTCTATTATCAATGGACATTTAAGATTTGTATTTTGTATTTTATAATATATATACAATCTCAATTGTGTGTTACATCTCTCTATATGAAGTTTATCACAAAGAAAAAAAACTTGACAGAATACAGTTACGCGAGAGTAATGGGACAAATAAAATTTGCGTTAGAGTGCAGCAATTTAATAATAAATATGACATTCGGTATAATTACTAATATTACTCGTAATTACATTGGGGCGCCCATATGATTACGCGTTGCTGAAATAAATGTAATTTCTTATTAAAATATTCGAATCGAATACCGCCACATATTAATCGCGAAATCGGTCTCTGTTATAAAGAGGCCCGATCTCAATCTGTGAAAATTGCACCGCGCGTGTGAGCTTCGATATAAATTCGCATGACACGCGAATAAGATCATCCGATGCCTCGAGGGCGCTTGAGCGGCAGCCCCGGCCTTTTAAGCGGATAGTGAGGTAGTACTGACCGCCCTAAGGGTGCTTCCGCAACGATCGATCTTCGATACGCCTGCATCGGAGTTGCCACCGACGAACGGCCGAAAAATGCAGCTTTTACGAAAGGGAACGAAGATAGTTTGTCGAGTTTTTGTGAAGAATTATAGGGATCTCGTCGCGGTGGTCACCTCGGGCGAGTGATTAAAGTCACCGGGGACATGGTGGAGCTTTATTATTTCGTAGTCTGTTCGACAGCAATTGCATGATTTCGTTTCCGTGCCTCGAGCGATTCGAGCTCGTTTTCTTATCCTTTACCTTCTTTTTACGAGGAATGTATAGTAATCTTTTGTATTTATCAAAAATATATATATATTAATATGTGTGGGTATATTAATGCGCACATCGGGATAAATTCTTTTAGATTACACTTCTCGAAATAAATTAATAAAATAATTTATTGTGATGTATAAAGTTAAAATATCAAATTATATGAAAACAGCATTATTATAAATGTTATATTATTTCGTATTTGTATTTTGAAAATGAAAAAGATATGGAAAAAAAAATAAGGAAATTATAAATAATGGATAAATTTTAACAGAGAGGGAGATAATATTATTTTTTTTAAATAAAATTTGGGAGAGAAATGTATGCGTATTTTATTCTAATCGGACTAGGTAAAAATTTCGAATTTTTTTGAATGGATACCGAATCACACATTGGGATTATATTGGATTAAAAATGCAGTGACAATTTTTTAAAAATAATTTTCTGATTCAATTTAAATATAACAATTATTTTCTATTTAAACATTGCTTTCTATATCAACACATCTTTAGCCATAATTGATTTTACAAAATATAGCGGAGCACTAAGAATTCATAGTCAAGTCATAAGTCAAATTGTGCTTTACGTGAATTGAAAAGATTACTTGAATTAATAATAAAAATTATAGACTTTAATATTTTTTCTAACACAATTTCTATTTCACTTTAGAAAATAAAACAGCTTTCTTTTTAAAAATAATTTTAATCGTTCCTTCCCGTAACAATCAAACCAATAATTTAATCAGACTATCTCGTACATCATAGAACGTGTTTATTATGTCACGAAATTTTATAAGTGTCTCACACAGTCGACGTGTCATTGTAAATTTTGTGTGCCTGGGTCACGGACGACTTAACGCTAGGCTCAAGAGTTCAGAGAGGATAAACAGAAAGAAAGAGAGAGAGAGAGAGAGAGAGAGACAAAAGTCAAAAGGGGATGAGGAACAAAGAGAGACAAAGTGAGAGCGGAAGAAAGGCCGCGCGAGAAAGTAAACGAGAAGAGAACTGTTTATCTTGCTACCGGCGGTACGTATCGGTCAATGTGTGCCCAGCCTCTGAACACACAGACTGCATACGTGGGGATACATAGGTTCCAATTCCTCCTCCTCTGCCTCTTCTTCCTTCAGGCGCGACGACGACGACGACGAAGCAGGAGGAACAGAAGAGGTGGTGGATGGTGGTTGCCTGTGGACTGCACATTACGTACCGCATTATGCGCGTACACAGGGAGCCTTATCTGCGCGAGCACGTCCGGGTAATTTAGTCTGGCACTCCTCATGACGCGTCTCTTCTTCTTCTTTTCTCTTCTGCCTTCTTCATCCCCGGTAGCGGGTCATGCTTCTCCCCATCTGCCTCATCATGAAAAATGCGTTAAATAATACGTTATTGCGGCCTTATTCGGCGCCATAATAAAGATTACATTGTCAACCAAACTGCATCGAGATGTCATAATTAGAATGGGGACGATTGATGACTCCGAGCGTGTTTGCGCGCATCGCGAGTAATGTGATCGAACGTGTTGCGCGATGCCGAGACGTGGAACATCTCGGGACCGTTTTCGGAATAATAGCTGCGGGGTGTGATCTCAATACGGGATGTGCATACGCACACGATACGCGAACAAGTTTGCTATCTGGGCGGTTGATCGATGTCTTTCCGTGCGTCTGGATGCGTAACGTCAAGAGAATTGCAATCATAATTTATTTCTTCATAAAATTACAGTGTGATATGATAATTCCGAGGCATGGAACAGACTAATTCACCATCCGACAGTTCCTAGTTGATGCTACTCTACATTGACTTAATAAGCGAGCGGATTATAAAATATATAAAAATATTTAAATAATATTATATATTTTAATATTAATGATATTAATATTAATAATATTATTATATTTTATATATAAATATTTTCTCTTTATTGTTGTATAATAGTATCGATTTATATTCAATAATTTTAAATTGAATTTATAATTTTTATTATATATATTTGTGTTATAATTGTTATGCAAAAATAAGTTTAAAAAAAGTGAGAAAGCTGTCTTATTTTTTGAAATTACGTGAAATAGAAATTGTATTAAAAAATATGTAAGAGAGAGAGAGAGTCCACAATTATATTAATGACTTATTATTAATTTAAGCAATATTTTTAATTTATATAAAGCACACTTATATAAATATTTATATTATTCAGGAAAGATTTTTTATAGAAATTTTTGTACAGATATTATTGGTTCTCATTAATAGATCAATTGCCAAAGTTGCAATAATTAATTGGTACTAATGCTGCATATTTGCTTGTGAAGAGATACAGTATACGAAATATTATTTAAAAAAACATATCTTCCGTGTTTATACGGATTTCACAAAAAGTGTGACTCAATATATAGTTTGAATGGTAATATTTTAAGAAGGGGACATTAAAATGTACAAGTTGTAATTATATTAGATATTTCGTTGATTTTTTACAGATCGTAAGATAAAGAATAAGTCATTATGCAATACCATTCGAAATATTAAGAGCTGGTTTCAAGGGCAAAGAAGCCGGCGGACTTATATTAGTGCCGGATATTTAATAATCATGAATAAAATGAACATTATTTATGGAACAAGCTGTTATTTCGCATATTGTAAGTCATAATTTCACAGTTTTTTTTTCACGAGGCCCTGAGTAACGGTAATCTTCTTTGTCGCATGTATACACAGCCGTTAGTTAATGAATTTCTTTAATTCGATATCAACCTGGATGCAAGAACAACTTATTGCATCGGCAGGTGCGACAGCACCTCGCTGCGTGTGTACTGAACTTAATACGTTTGTCGCACGCGAATAAAAATAATTAAAATTGCACTATCCGATTCAGTTTACATAATTAAATCGAGCGAAAAAAAGTTACCACCTTATATAACTGATTGTATCGATTATAATAAACAATAAATCGAAATTTACATTATTTAATTGCATTGCGATTCTATTAATTCTTACATGTTTTCGTAAATATTGGTAATTAATATTTCTTCATTATTGATGATATTAAAACGATATCTTAGGATATTATTAGGAGAGAGAGAGAGAGAGAGAGAGAGAGAGAGCCGGTGCAAGTCCTGCATTAATTTGTTCACACGGCATCTTTTCGCGCTTTATTCTCGAGTTTGCAGGTATGTTCGTTCGTTTGACAAAGAGCATGCCGCGTGTTTTGATTCGAATGTGTACGTTACACGCACACACGTACATGTGCATTTTGTCACACTGTAATGCAAATTGGTCGCGCGGTAAGAGATACATACATATGTACACGCGGTCTTTCTGATTTAAATCTGAAAAGTGTTCTCCCTCTCTGCCTTTTCGTATCACCGGCTGGACTATTGAGGAGAGTTAGCATGTGAAAGGAAGGCATACCACTAGCAAGGACTCCTCTCAAGAGGTCCTTAAAAACGCCACTTCACCCCAAATTTTTCAATAATCCGTTCGGTCAGGAAGCCAACTTCAATTTTTATTCCTCATCGCATTCTCGCGTATGGAGATAAGCCCTTTTGAAGAGCGTCAACAATTTCGTAAATCTGTCTTCACGTATTGCATAACATATTAAGAAATTAAATAAATATTTGGAGATATTTATGTTTATATAAATTTTAATATTTTATTGTAATACATATATATGTGTATCAAAAGTTTTCTTTTGTAGGTATAATATTATTATGCATTGTTTGCAATATCTACTATATTTGGCACTTTTCAAACTCTTGATTTTGAAAGTATTTTTAAGATTAGTATTTTTATATAAATTATGATATATATGAATATTTATATAAATAATATTTTTTTATATACATATACTATATTCTATCATGCTGATATTTTCTTGTTATTTACAATTTTATATTGTATATACAATAAAAATTATACTCGCGATATCTCTTCTTTTTTGCGCGTGTAAATTTAAATAAAATGAATGTTGCTGTAGAAACGTATGACATTTACATCGAACGCGGCATGAAATAGTTTTTTTTTTAATCTGAGAGTCGCTACACATCGATTCATTTCTCTGAGAAAATAACCGTATTTATATTTCGCAATTATATACCGATTCAATTCTGTGCATGGCGCTCGCGTGTTTGTCGTGCCGATAAAATATCTCGGAAAAAATCATTTGATGAGAGAAGATGACCGAGCAGAGAGCAAACGATATGCAGATGTCGTGACTTCATTACCTCGATATTGCTTACGTTACGAAACGAGAAAATAATATCACTCGTGCCGGCTTGTTCTGTAGCGGCGCATATATGATATGCGTCGGACATGCTGAAAGATGGAGTGTATACTTAGGAGGGTAATTTCTGCCATAATCCCGTCTTCTCCTTCGTTAGTATAACATTCTAAAAAAAAAATATAAAAAAATATTTTTATATTATTAGCTAAGAAACACGGGCGCTATACTTACGATTGCTGCGGAATGCAGGACTCAATCGAAGAATCGAGCTAGATAATACTTATTCCGAGGCACTTTTCTAGATTCGACGAATTGCTATTACATTACACTCGTTAACGAGCGTATCCGCTAATTATTCGCGATTTACTTGATTTTTCTTTCCATCACACGTTTCTCGTATCGAGTACACGGAGAGAATTTTCTCTTAAAATTTACCCTGAAAATCATGGTAATCGCGCGACAATATGGTATTGGAAGAATCTTATAAGAGTTTCTCTGATTAATATTTACCACAAAAAATATTAATATGTACATAGTAAATTTGAGTAAAAATTAATTATGTACATAGTAAAATTACCATGATTTTCAAGTAAATTCTAAGAGAAAATTCTCTCTGTGTAAAAATAACGCTCGATTGCATTGCGAAGTTGGGAAGTGGGGTTTTCTGATTCGAATTCGAAAATGCACGAAATGCAAATGACGCGTCTCGAGTCGCGTTTGCGTCCCAGATGCACACATAATCTTCCCTCGGGATGAGCCTGAGAAAAAAAAAAAAACTCGGCGCATCGCCTGCATGCGAAGCAACAACGCGTCGATATTTTCGTCGGCATGCAAATCGTTTCGGAGGGGTATGTGGGAATTTTTGAGGCCCACGGGACGCGTCTCTCGGCTTGGGTTAAAAGGCGGTGACGAGAAACAGTAGGAAAAAATGATCGTGCAGCCGTGCTACCCTCTCTCCAGCATCTCTCTCTCGGCCCACGGGGATTGCGTTCCGACCGTTTCTTTTTTTCCGCGCCGATGTCACGGTGGTGCGCATAAGGACTGCCGCTAATTATGCGAGAACATACGTACCTGGTCCATGAGATATAAATGCTAAACTCGCGGCATTATGCGCGTGACAGCCTGGTACATGTTAGGGACAATGTTGGGAAGTGGGTTGCGCCTACCTGAAGCGCAACGGCGTTACAGACAATGCCGGGCGTTAGGATATGTAGAAAATTCTACTTCCGGTTGTCGAGCAATATCGTTGACGTCACAGTTCGTTAGTCTTCAGTTTGGGTCGAATGGTCCACTCGATGCTGCTGCCATGTCAAATAAACTTCTCTCTTTCTCTTGACTTTCGATAGAATATCGAAATTGGTATATATGTATTCTTTATCATGAAATTATAATTTTTACGACAAACTTAAAAATATGCATACTTTTTAAGAAAAAAATTAATGACACGAAAAGGGAGAAAGAAATAAATATAACAGTATAATCATCAATGAATAAAATTAAAATTTTTCTAAATAAAAAATATATGTTTTTAATTATGTATTTTTCGAGATTTCAAACAAAAACATTTATTATCACGATTACAATTAATCCCTTTGAAAATCTTCTTTACTTATAAGATCATCGATTGGGGGAAATCATAATGTAACATTACACCGCGCGTGTCTACCATCCGTTCATCTTTCGATATCGTACGATCGATCATCGAACATTGAATCGGACCCTTTTTACACCGCAAAGCAAACATCGCCCATATAAATCCAATCTCTCGTCGATCCACCTTGTACGAGGGCGTGCGAGGAAGGCGGCCCGGGCTAAAATGTCGATTATGCTTTCGGATTATGCTTTTAGGCGCAGGTATGTACGTGCATGCGTTCGGGGAACACGCATCTTCGAGTAGAGGACGCGTTAACTTTTAAAGTCGCCTCTCTTTAGACTCCGTCTTTTTTCTCTTTCTCTCTTTCAATGAAATCGCGCACAATACGCGTCGGGACGACAATCGAGAGAGCCTTCAGGCAAACAGAAAGAGCCACTCTTTGAGCCGCCAATGAAATATACGATTACGAGCCGCACGAGGATCAGAGGTCGAGTAGGGATCCATAGATCACCGATTGGAAGCACATAGGGCCCCGTCAATGGGATCTCGGCGTCACTTCGGGTTACAAAAGGCGCAGGTTCCACTGGTGGCGTTCTCGCAGGGGCTCGTTAACCCTAAAGGCGGGTTCCCCAGTTCCCTTCTCAGGTTGCCCAGGTGGGTCGCAATGGGATGCCAGGATCGAGTGCTCGATCAGTTTCCTCGGAGCTTCGCGAACCTCGTCTTCTCCGGCTCGTCGTTGCGCTGACGCTGGCTTTAAGTTTGCTCATATTCTTTCTCAGCGTTCCGGGTACGATGCACGGAACGTGCAAAGTGATAACGAATGCATACATACATCCCGGAAGCAATGAGAAGACAGTGATTATGCATAGTAACGGTTCTGCTAAGAGAGAAATTAAAATTATCATTTCGAGAATTATTAAGAATAATATTATACAATTAATTGATTTCACGAATCTTGATACACTTGTAATATTATGATTATTTTATCCGTAGAAACTGGTAAAAATTATATTGCAATCGCGCGATTCACGAAATCATAATTACATCATTAACACAGATTTGATAAAGCAATGAATATCGATAAATTTTAATTCACGAGTCAACTGTCAAAGAGACTTGACGAGTATAGATTACAATATTGTATTTATTGAATTTATATATATTAGTCTGCTTAAAATGGACGCTACGATATTTATAAGTCACATTAATTACGAGTATAATCGTATTAGGACATTAAAGGAGATTTACTTCTCTTAATTGGAAACCGAAACAAGTTATGAGAAGCTTTCTTGTTGCCCTCCGTTCCTACTTCAGTGAATAAAGTGTCCCCGTGTTATCCATTTCGGTTAGTCGTCGCACAGTGGCTTATCGCTTATCGATCGTCGTAAATATACTTGGATTATTCTCAGGGTGCTCCTAAGCAAATAACCTGGACTCGCAGATGCTGCGCAAGCATTTTGGCGGGAAGTGAGTTATTAGTAAAATGATTCGGGATAATGGAGTATATTAACCTTCTGGAAGACCGCATTCGGAAGGGAAATAGACAGAGGAGGAAAACGGAAAATATACAACGAGGAGCGAAACTCGTGAGGGTAGAGAATCGTGGTAACCAGACGAAATTAAATCTTCATTAGAAGGAATGCATGAATTATGAAGATGTAAACTCGTAGACGAGAAAACGAGAAGGGGAGCGAGTGATAAATAATAAACCGCAACAGCCAAAGAACACGGTTCTTGCGTACCTAGTGAAATGTTTCTCCGAATATACACTGTTACATCCATCATATTTTATGCGACACGACGTAATTTTATGCGTCACGCGATAGATTAATAATTATTCATACATTTAGCTTTGTTAGTTAATTGTTATTCTAATTCTATCTTATTTCTCGTTATTTATCGGTTGTTATCGAAGACAATTCTCTCTGCGATTAATTTCAGCGATAGATATTTAATTACAATCTAATTAAGATAATTTGAGAGGCGTATATACATTACTATTTTAATTCACAATTTAATTAATGCTAATATCGCTCGTGCTATTTAATTAGATAACCTATTTTAATCAAATACATATATTGTAAATGGAGACAATTAAAAGGGAAAATTAATTGCAAGATCTGCGAAATCATAGAGTGCGGATTTATACTATCGCTCATCCAGAAATTGCATCAAGAGCATCTAAGAGATGGAGAAGGGAAAAAGAAAGAGGGGAGTGAGTAAAACTATTGCACAATTTATTACATAATAAGTGCATGATTGACGCAACTATTTGAGGAGACCGGCGTCTTGTGCTCGTGATAGAATGCCGCGGTATATATCTGACGTTGCAAAACTCACGTCCTCCGCGCCCACTCTCTTTCGCGATATTCTTCCGCGTCTTACGGGAATATATACCGCGTTACTTCCTTCTCTCTCTTCGTTCCGCAAAATGTGGTTCATGTACGTTAAATACGGGTGCTCCGCTACTTTGTACCGCGTTGCGACGAAACGGACCGCGACACGGTGCGTAAACCACCCGAGTTATCGCGGCTGGAGCTCGCGGGGAAACATTTTCGATCCTCGTACGATGTGTCGGGCAATATTCCGCGTTTACAGCCTGCGGTTTTGCAGAGAAAGAGAGAGATAGAGAGAAAGAGAAAGAGCGAGCTTTTGCGTAACACCGATATAAATTCGCCAAGTACAAGCGCGCGCGCGCGATCTACCTCGGATAAGAGTATCGTTAATATTCATGCTTACGCGAGAACGAAAGTCGAACGATGGCATAATCAGAAAGTCCTGCCTCTCGGATAGAAACGCCGCGCGTGGTCTCGAGCGTAGATGATAATCCATAGATAGAAATGAGAATGTATCTTGTTCTATTTGCTTTTATCTTTTTAGGAGATTTCATTTTCACCGTTAGCTTAGCATTTCGGAGGAGTAAAGACCCGGGACGATATTTTAAGCACGTGATTGTAACACGTTACATTCAACAAACTTAAAAAATATAGTTTTATTGAATAATGAGTATCAGCTAGATAGCCAGATTAATTTTTTTCTCGTCATTTATTTATTACACCGATTTGTAAAATCGTAGAAATAAAAAATGTCTCTGACAATTACATATTGAATTTATATATTAATACACACGTAAAGCCGGTAGCGCAATATTCAGCTATGGTTGGGTGCCGGCGAAACGTGAATTTTCAAAGGCGAAAGTTATTCCTGTTTAATATCTCAGAATTTATATCGTCTCGAGAGTGAATGCAATGCGATACACGCGCGATTTACCGTTTTTTCAACCATCCGGCATTACTGCCTACGTACGTGTCAACTCGAGACAACGAGCTTTCAACCTTTTGTACGCGTGACAGCAAAGCGTGCTCCAAGCGAAACGTGTAGAACGCGTAGGCGTACGTTTGCAACCTGATCCACGTGGTATTCGTAGCTGCATGATCAATAAAAAAAAAAGTTTAATCCGTACGTGTATCTAGAGAGATTATGCATCTTAGACTTTGGTGTGTTCGCATAGTTCCAGTTTCTTTGATTATAAAGTGAAACATGAATCAGATCCGTGGATTATTTGTTGGGAAAAATCGGAGCACAGTAGCGACAAGAGTTAGAATAATTATTTTTAGACTTTACTCTCTTTTATATTTTTCTCAATTTTTAATCTTTATTAAAAGAAGAAGTCTTGTACATACGCTGTGATGTACGTATTATTCAATTATCATGATGGATTATATGGATGGGAATAACAAATTGCTGCATTATACGTTCTTTCTTAATCGTCGAAATCTTCGTACTGTGACTTTTCTTACGTGAATGTATATAATTGGTGACGCGCATTAAAAGCGATGCCATAAATACACACGTGCGTATGCGTGTAATTTATCATGCAAGATCGAGGCGATGGCCCCAGGCCAGCATCCAAGATAACATAGAACTCCAGTTCATGGAAATCTTCAGCATCATTATGCACTACCTTTCACCTTCGTATTTCACCGAAATATATAAGAGCATATATCTGTGCGATATATCTGTGCATATATCTCTGCATTATGTCATTATTTTGTGGAGTATGTAAAATAGAGATTATTTTTAATTAATATCTATACGAAATTTTTTTTTTTTTTTTTTTTTTAAGGAAAGTCAATTCGAGAAATTTTGTTTTAATATTGATTATTGCATTTTTATAAATCTAGAATTTTTTTATTATTTAGGATATATCTTACTTTACGTTCAGTGAAACATAACTTCTTTGATATCTTTTCTTGCGTTACTCCCTGCTGAGAATGCGTATCTTCGCGCAAATAAGCCGAAGTCAGACCGAATATTTATGATGGCATCATGTAATTACGTCTGCGTATATATTTCATCGCAAGATGCATCAATCCATAAGTGCAGAATGTGAAGGCATAAAGCCGATAAGTAAGACGTATGAGGAAAAATGTCATATGTATATATACATATAAGCGCGTTTCTTTTCGAGCTAGCTTAAACAGCGACTGGCTTTTTGTCTACGTCGTGAAAGATTATGAAGCGTGCAACTCACAACCGCGAGACTCGATAACAAGGAGCCCCCTTGTATGCACCATACGAGTCCATTGCTGGAGTACGTCTCAATCATTCGTTCACGTGATGGCATACCGAAGGATGCTTTTCTATGACTGTACATTAAGCAAACTATGCTATTAGCAAAATATTCTTTCATAAGATTTTTTTAGTACTTTGTGCATTGATGATTATATCTTGGCCACGTTATTAGAATAGAGACGTTAACAATCATTCCAATAAGAAAATACAGATGGTTGTATTTTCAACATAAATCTATCTGTTACTAGGAAAAGAGATAATATATAATGAATTTATTAGAAAATTTATCTCTTACTTTTTTTAACGTTTTGTTTCTAAACACTTGCTTGGGGAATTTATGGGATGTCAAATTTTTTTTACATACACAATCTTTTTTATAAAAATAACTTTTAAATTTATATATAAATATTAAAAAAAAATAATTTATATAAAATTTAATTTTTTTAAAACTTTTTATTTTTTTATTGTACACAGAGACTATTTTGGCGAATTGATGTAAGTGAACATTTTAAAGATCATCAAAATTTTGTATTGGCATTTGAACGAGTACTTAGTTCAAAGTACATACATATCGAAGCAATCTTCCAAAGTAGACACTTGCTGGTCCACTTCGATGCTTTTCCATGGATTCAATGATATCCCATGGGTCCATTTACTTCACGACGTTTAGAAGCACTCAGTACACATTTTGTGGTAGTCATTCGGTTATATTGTCGCATATATCATTGAAATTTTTTTTATCAATACTGACTATCCATTTGATAAGAAATTCGTCGAGACTTACGGAATGATTATATCAATTAATAGATAATTACATCGCTTACAGAAATCGCATAATTAAAAAATTTGTGACAGTAATTAACAGAAAGTTTATCTCTATTATTTTTCAAATTTAATAGAGTGACAGTTATTAAAATGGAAGTTATTAGAATCTATTTTTAATTCGTTAAAGTGATATTTGTAAGTTATAAAACGACGAGGAAAAAAATGTAAAAGAAAGTTTTCAGTTTATTATAGGCATTACTTTGCACACAAAACTAAGTTTAATGCAAAAGAAAACTGATTGTGAGAAGAAAAATGACTTCTCTTTGATGTGCTTTATTTACATTTCTCGCCGATAAGATATAATGTCAGCATAAGGATTGTATCAAACGGGTTGTAAAGCAGTAGGTTACGTGAATCACATTCGTGTCGCGTACAATACAATCGAGTTCTTGCATGTGTGTCTGCGTGTGTGCATGCATATGCCTAATCATGCGGATACGTAAGAGAGAATTAATCGACCGAACAATTATAAGTAATTATACAGTAAACGAATTTAGACTATATATTAATTTATAAATTTTTTTGAAATACTAATTCCGTGATTTATTATTTAATGATGGCTTCTTATGACAATCATTAGTTTCAGCGTTTGTAAAATAATCAATTATTATAAAAACATTCTTCTTTTATATTAAATGACAAAAACAGCTATTCAAAAATTAAATATTTTATTATATTTATACAGAGGAAAAAAGAGAGAAAGAGAAATAATAATCAATTATCTTCGACATATTTATGTTAATTTTAATGAATTATTATTAAATTCTAGGAAATAATTATTACATAAATAACAAGCTGCATCTTTGCAGTATGATTACAATATCTTGTGTGTGAATGTGCGTACAAGCAGAATAAAAATTTAGTGGCCTATGAGTGGCCCAACAAAAATTCAATTTGTTTCAATTTGTATTGAAATAAATATTTGTATGGTACATTCGAGTGAATATTTCTCTTACTGCTAGATTTCCATCATCATTTAACTTTTATCACAGTATATAACTTTTTATAACGGCATATTATTGTATATTTTTTTAAAAATTGAGTTGACAAATATATATATTATTCATTTATAATAAACTCAACAAGCTCAATTTGTTTCAATCTATATCGAAACAAATATTTGTATATTTGAGTGTGAGTATATCTCTTACTGTCAGACTTTCATTTAACTGCTGCGATTGCGTGTTAAAGAGTCGTATCGCTCACGGGTCGTTATAGCATATAGCACATTTATTATTACAGATCCAGTAATTGTCACAAATTGCTCTAATTGTTGTAAATGTGTTGTTTTAAAGAAAATATTAAATAATATATTTTATAACATTACATATAGTCGCTGCCAATAGTGCTATTGAAACATATTAAAATGTTTTTCAATTTCTTCTCTCAATACTTTCATCATTATAGTTATTTGAGATAAATTTATATATTAAATAAATTTTAATTTATTAATTAAATTAAATAATGATCTACATCTGTGGCTTTGAAGGAGCTACAATGTGATTTGATAGCCGCAATAATTTGATAGTAAATCCGCGTTTGAAGGTTTCTCTGGGATATTAATACATCTTTACTTGCCGCTATATATAGTTTAAGATGGTAATAATTTTTTTCGCCTACGTTTTTTTGTTCAATTTTTTAAAAAGATATTCAACTTTGAATTTTCGACATATCAGTAGAGTCGCCTGTATCTCGAGCTTCGAGTTGAAGGATCAGAGTCATGGTGATTCAGCTGTTTTTTGTCCATACGATCGGTTGACGCTTACCAAACCGGTCCTGCAACGGGTACTGGACCATCAGTGAGGAATGGTAAGAGGAGAAGGAAGGATCTTCGAACTTTGCCTGACGTCACCGTCGAGGTCAATGTCATCTCCTCGAATCAGTGCAAGAACTCGCATAACCGTCCGCGATAACGACCGAATTCCTTTTTAAAGTTCAATGGCCTTTTTAAAGTTCTGTAACCTGAGAGAAAAAAATCGAGATATAATTTCAGTAATTTTTTTGCAATGAATGGAATAGAGTGCTATATTGATTTGTGAAATATTTTATGCTTTTAAAATATTTAAAAAAAAAAATTGAAAGAGCGATGGAATATATTTAAGAAAATATTGTTAGTACAAAGAGAAAAATATTTTATAAAAATTAAACCTAATTAATAAAAATATCTGGAAAATTAAGTCGCACATGATATTTTATATTTAAGTTTCAAGATATATTTTGAGTGGTTAGACAAATTGCGGGGGAAACTATTAATAACTAATTAAAAATTTCTAACACGTAGTTTTCGATAAAAGTTCCTTGCTCCTATTTTTGCAATTCCTCCGCCTTGTTCAAACTCTGATTTGAGAATGATCATATCGAGAAATTCGTTGTCCTACTTTCAACCCTCTCCATGATAATGCGCGCCTCCCTGATTCACTCCCACCCCTCGACTCTGATCCTCCCCGGGAAGCGGAGAGGGATACAACAGGAGGAAAAGAGCGAGAGAAATCACCTCCACGATCAATACGGTAATGACGCTCCCGCCAGGATGTTACTCTGCTAAGCGTTTCGTTGTTTTATACTCGCGATTATGCTGTATCTTCGGTCCTTAGATTTTTTTTGAGTTCGAATCAGATAGGTCGTCTCGTATAGGATTTCTTCATTTTCTTTCTTTTCCCTCATTTTTTAAACCGTGAACCTCTCTGCCGATATCTGTAAAATCAAATTCGCAGAGACGTAAAAACACGTTATCATTAATGAATCTAATTAAGTATATATTAAAACAGTAAAATGGAATACGGATTAAGTAAAAAATGCTCTACGTTATACGGATTTTCTCTGATATTTATGAGAATTTATATACATCTAAGAATTCAAACATGATTATTCGAATAATTATATATTTTTTTGAAGAGAAAAGTCTTTCGAAAAAACAATCCAAAGTGTCACATTGTGACTTCGATCATTTGTTCGCGAGAAATGTCGGCTCTTTCTCTCCACGGAGGATTTATGTCACACGAACCACGGGCGAAATAACGTCGATAAGTTCAGCCCCGGAAAATTGGTCCGGTAGAAAAGTGCTATCTGATCAACATCCACGACGAGCTGACGCTAAGTCCACCCCGCAGTCAATGCTCGTAAGTTCGTGGATGCTTTGACGAGAGAGAGAAGAGGGAAAGGGCGTACGATAAAGCGTTTCCTTTCTATGAGCAATGAGGCGAAAAATTGCTGACCTCCTCTCACCCTGCATCATTGACTAACCGGTTACCTATCTACCTACGTTGTCCCAGCCCTTCACACGATTTTCCAATACCTCGTTCACTATCGTCCTCATTACCATCTTTCGCAGAAGCAGTTTCGTCTTGTTACGAACCCTCCGTTCGGTGACACGATCCTATAAATTATTCGATAAAGTGAAATAATGTTTCAATATACGTTATTAATGGAAAACGATGACTTGAATTAATTTTAATAAAGAGAGAGAGAGAATAAGAATAATTACGAACTCAAAATTCTGTACAAATCGCTCATCACTCTATAACAGCTTTCATAAATTTCCGCGAAATGACATAAAAAAAGTCTTGCGAAACGAAATTCGACTATCGACGGATATACCTTTAAAGATCCCTTTGTGCTGCGCGTCTGTCGGAGAAGGTCACGGTCGCGAGAAACAAAGTCAAAGTAGTTAGGAATACCGTGGCGAGTTGTCGATTAATTTCCCGATGGCACTCGCACGTTGATCACCGTGGCGAGGGAGAAGGGATTTCTTCTAGTAGGAGCGTAGAGGACGATGAGGGTGATTAGCAGAGTCCGCATGCGCCGTCTCTCTGGCGTCTCGTAGCAGCGGCGGCAGCTAAGAGAGACCGGGGGCGACCCGAACCCCCCTTTTCCCGAGCAACGGGGGGGATGGCCGAGGGGAGGAGGAAGCAAATTAATACGGGCGAGCAAGAGGGTCCAGCTAACGAACGAACCGACGCCAAGTCTAGTGCCGACCAGCGCCGCGACGCCTCGCAATCCTCTCTCTCCCTGTCTCTTCTCTCTCGTCTTCTCTTCTCTTCTATTCTCTTCTCTTCTCTTCTATTCTATTCTGTCCTGCCGCCCTTCGTACATATTCCAACGACAGGGCTCTCTCTGTTGTTTGACGAGCGCGGCTCGATCTGGGATCGTCTCGAATCTCGGCACCCGGTAATAACGCAACCGATTGGATCAGCTTAAGGGTGAGAGACGCGGTCACGTAACGAGTGAGCAGTGTGAGTCCGTGAGTCGATGGACCAATCGCCTCGCTCTCGCGGAAGGGCCGCAATCGCCATCTCCGTGTCGTCGTTCAGCGCGATCCTTTCGCGGCGACGGTGAAGTGTGAAAGTATCTTTGCGATGATACTGGCCATGACAGTGAAGGATGGGATTCTCTTTCGTCTTTGTTTCATACCGAAAGTGCACGTACGTATCGTGCAAGGAGAGAGAGAGAGTAACGGTCCTCTCTCGTTCGTTGACGATGCAGTCGGCGTTCTTGCGGCGGCTCTTCTTTCGTATTCAAATTCGTTTCGGCGAGGCTCGCAGCGGGATGCGAAATAGATTTTTCGGAAATGCTGATATTTTCCATTTCTTTTATAATGGTGAATAACGGGCGTGTCGTTTATATTTATTGTCGTTCATCTTTTCACTGAGATCCGTAGTTATTTTTTATTCCCCAGATATGTTTCTTGTTAATTAATTATGAAGTAACTCATTATATTATGCGATAATAATAATTATACGATTATAATAATTTATATTAATGTTAGAATATTTTTATGATATTCCATCTTTTATAACGGTGAATAACGGGCGTGTCGTTTATATTTACGTCATTCATTTTTTTTTCACTGAGATCCGCAGTTATTCTATACCCCAGATATGTTTCTTGTTAATTAATTATGAAGTAACTCATTACATTATGCGATAATAATAATTATACGATTATAATAATTTATATTAATGTTAGAATATTTTTATGATATTCAAGTACAATTTAAAACATTATGCGAGAAAGAGAGGGAGAGAGAGAGAAGCACGCGAGTACAATCTGTCAGAGGAAATTGTAGTAGCGAAGAGAGCGTTTAACATGGTGTTAATTAATCTTCATCTCGATATAACGTGATTAAATGTAGACTGCTTTTTCCAGTGGTTTAGCTCCGCCTCGAACTACGCATTTTTTCCCATGTGGATCGCGATTTTACTATTTTATGCCTTCCTAGATTGCAATCTACGCTAATTTATGTGTAACCGAACGAAGACTCTCATCATAAACAGTAAGAATTAGCATGATAATTTCAATGTGTCGGTTACGTAGCCGAAAATAATTAAGCGCGTCTATTGTGAATGCAGGCTTTAGCAAATTTGTTATTTAAAAAAAACGTAGATATTTGAGAATCGCCAGACAGAATTTAAAAAAAAAGGTAAGACTCTTCTCTCGACCGTACTGGCAAATATTATTTATTAAAAATTAATAAAACATGAAAAGTAGGCCAAATATACGAGCCGAAATGATTTAGATGTAAGAATAATTAAAAATTTTTATTCATAATATAAATTATTTATTAATATTATTTTTATTTTTTATAATTATTTATTAAATCATAAACTTTTCAACCCTTCTTTGAGTCCTTATCAAGTGATTTGTGAAAATAAAAATAAAATTATAATTTTTATTTTGATTTTTATTTTCACAAATCACTTGATAAGGACTCAAAGAAGGATCGAAACGTTGTGATTTAATAAATAATATATTTGCCAGTACGGTCGAGAGAGGAGTCTTATTTTTTTTTTGTTATTTAATTTTATGATATTTATTTCTGTACTTTTTTTAATTCTGCATATCTGTCTCTTGATTTTATCGTTTATCATACAATTATTCGTGAATTTTGCATTCCGGATGCGCATTGCATTTTGTTTTACGTTAAATGTGTTTGATTATTCGCTACCGACATCTGTAAACTTCTCTCGCGATCTCCTATTCCGCCATGTTTGTGCGATGCATTCCTATTAAGCTGTTTGTGTATTATGTACAGTTATTGTCAATCGAGATATATATATTTTTTACGATAATATTACAAATATCTGTATGCCATATCTGCATTATGCGACGCATTATTGAAAATAAATCAGTATTTCATTTAATATCGAATATCGTGAATAAAGTCTGTGATCTTTTGCGCGTATGACATTATGCATTCTCGTTTAGAAAAACATAAAAGAAATTTAAAATGCAAAACACTCATTTATCACAAAATTAGATGTATACATCGCTTCTACGTCATCAATTTCCCATTAAGATGTTTGCTCTCGTTGCCTATTTTCCGCTGTATAAATTCAAAATGTTTCAAAGATCTCACAAAAATATACCTAATGTTCACTCTCTCTCTCTCTCTCTCTCTGACAGTACATCTCACGATCGAAGTTCTTATTAAGATCCAAGGTCTTCGTGCCGCGGAGACGAAGCAGTCTCCGTAGTCTCATTTTAATTAAACGAAATTCCGCGTGCAACAAAGGGCGGCAAGCCAGCCGGATAATTCGAAAGGGCAGATACGTGCTTCCTGGTTGGTCGAGTTTGTAGACGCGGGTGGTAGCGGTCGGCGTCGAAGGAGGAGGACAGCGGGGAACGAAAGCGATTCTCTAGGGTTTCCCCGGGGGTAACTAGGCGCTGAAGGGAGACGGTGGGGTGAGAAAGAGAGAGAGAGAGAGAGAGAAAAAGAAAGGGGAGAAGAAGAATGAGAGCGAGATCAGAGGGACAGGAGTGAGGGAAAGGCTGGATCGATAAAGGGAGTGTCGGCATGAGAATGGGACAGAAGGAACGCGTCAGGGTTGCTTCTCTCGCCGTCTGAAAGATGATCTTAAGCGGGTCGACGAAAAAATCGACCGCGTCAAGATTTCGATTAACTTAAGCAAGACTCGTCGAGTGACGCCCGAGGTTAATCAGTTCTCAATAGAATTGTTACGATTTAATCGTATACTTTTTATAATCGTCTTTAGCAACGTCTATTAATCGACAATATTTCTGATTGTAGTTGTAAAATAATAAAGAGGTATTTAAATAAGCGTCTCTTGCTTTTATATTCTTCGTATCTATTTATGAAGCAAATAATTTATACGAGTTTATGTAATACAGCATTTTTTTGACTTAATAATAATCTATAGATTTTTCTTCGACAATCACTTTTGCTAAGACGCGAAGATGCGTTTTATACACCCCGTTCTATTTATACTTATTTTAACATGATAATCCCGCCTGATCCTTGAATAATGAAAGAGAACGGCACGAGATAGGATGAGGTAAATCAAAAGATTTACGTTTCACACCGTAAAACAACATCGCGCCATATTCTGCGTCTTCGTTCGATCTAATGCAACGATTATTTCAGATCTTGCATCAGATTGGTAACGGTCGTTTCATAATTATTGCCGTGCATTCGCCGCACGATTATTGCCTGTATATTATTGCGGCATCGGTCCGCACGTTAGTGCCGTCTATCCGCCATTAACCACCCTGCCATTTGTTAACGTCGCCCGGATAAATTTATCGTATACGAGGCGCGCGTATACTTTCCGCGATACGTAATGCCTGTTTCTTCTCCTATCCTCCGGCGTCTAATTGATGGTCGCTGAATATCGGTGGTCAAGACGGGTTGCTGGTCTTCCGGGCAGTGGCGACACTGAGACTTCCTGCAAAACGACGTTGACTAATTGATGTCTGTGAACGCGAATGAGACAGGACGTAATAATGAAAGAGAAGACTGGATTAAAAACGGCACAATTCATGTTTTATATTTTTATCATTTTGCAATTTTAATACCCGACTGGGAAAACAATGTCAGTTATATTCCTCGTTAAAATTGTACATATTTTTTTTAACTATATATATCATGAGATATCGCAAAAAAAAAAAAAATAATAACTTGTGTATTGGTATGATTTTTTTTCTTCTTGTAAATTTAAGACGTTATTTGTCAGGTATATGTATTGTTTATCTCAAGTTTATATATAACTTATTGGATGAAATCGTAAAGACGTTTTCTCTAAATGTTTCCTCTCGAAAAATTCGATTTATAAATGAAAAATTGTGCGGGAGAATCATGTCTTGGCAAGACAAGCAAAAATTTGTTTTAAGGTGAGATCGAATTATTTCGACGTGACGGAGAGTTCACGATTATTCGAAGTTATATGAAACAGGGGCATCAACGAGGGATGGGATAATCCTTGCAGGCGGATTATTCGGGATTCTCCTTGGCTTCGGAGTAAAAAAGAAACGGGGCTGACGAAGCTCGCCACTTTCTTGCAGAAGCCTTCGCCCTTCTGCCAACTTCTCCTGATATATATTGTTCCCTTATCCCTTTTTCTTCCGCTGTTTTACCCTCCTCGCAATACCCAGTCAACGCACGCTGCTTATACACGAGCGACGGCGGAGCAATTCCTTCACAGTCGAGTATTAAAAGTTTACATTAACCAGTAGGTAGGTACGCTGTGAACGAAGCGTTTAGACCATATTGTTTCTCTTGCACAGCAAATCCGTGATATTATCTTATAAATAATTTTTCTTTGTCCTTTTTTAATATACAAATACGTCGCAAATTATAATACAGTTACAGAAGCAAAAAAAAAATTAATTTTCATATTTTAATAAATAACAGAATTAAAAATTCTTGCAAAATAACTAATCAAAAGTAAGAGAAATTAAATAAAAATTCTATAATTGTTATTAAATGCACATAGTAGTTTCTTATGTAAAATTTAAATGAAAATGGAAAAGGTTCTATACTCCCCCTAAAAGAATTTGTAGAGGGAGATAAAGTTATTTATGAGATGATATTTCATGCATTCGTTGTGCAAGAGAAACAATATGGTCTAAACGCTTCGTTCAGAGCGTATATACCTACCGGCTAACGTAAACTTTTAATGTGTCGGTGCCTGGTTTATAATATCATGCAGCAGTTCCGAAATAATGCTCGACCCCCTGTCTCGCGGCACTCCTTGCCGGTCCCTCTTTTATCAAGAGTATTCCTCATCTATCAACAGCTTTCTTTCCCTTCTCGACCTTTTTCTCGCGACGCACGCTTTGCCGGGTAAGATTTATGAAATGGTACTTTGTATAGTCTCATTTTAGCATACGCCTCGATTTACTCTCCCAGGTTGGGTTCCGGGCGTCATCTTATTTCGAAAGTTTCGAGGAATAGCTGTAGCATTAGTGCAGCCTCAGAATGCCTCAAAAGTCTAACATTCGTATGTAAGAAGATTGCAATTTTTTATTCCGAGTTTCTAATACTCCTTTCTATGTTTTCCATTTCAATTCAGATTATCCAAGAGAACTGAGTTATTAATTACACCATATGAGTAATTGATTGTAATCACAACAAGCATATTGTATTAGTATACAGTCTATTACATGTATGAGTATAACAATGCATTTATATAAAAAAAAAATGAAAATTATTTAGTACATGTTTAATGCGCAAGTTATAATTTTAGAGTATGCGATATACGCTCTTGTATGAAAAACGATGTAAGGTGACATTTCCAAACCTTATTGATATATCGAGCTGAAATATGTTTACTGCACCGTATTGCAGCAGTGTATCGGCATGCATGTAGTTTGATAGCACGCATGTCTGAGGAGCTACATGGTGGTTGGTCGAGAAAGAATATTTTGCTGAGGGTTTTTTCGTACGTGTGAGCGTATAGGAACGCCAGGAACGCAGCCACGTATCAGAGAATTCCACGAGTCAGATTTAAGGCGCGTTACCCGCGCACCCTCTTGCCACTCCCACATCCACCCCCGAAGTCGCATCCATCAAGTCTTGATTTCCAAACCTCCCATCTTGCGACTCGTTGCTTTTCTTGGCTCGTACGATCGCTTTCTCTTCTTCCAAATAATTTCGCGTTCCTCCATATCCAATATCTTGAATGGCATTATTTTTGTGAAATGATATTATGTTTTGTGCAAAACATTTATTATATACTTGAAGAAAAGAAAATTACTCTTTCAAATCACTTTTTTTAATATTAGAATGTGATTTTATAAATAATGATCGAACAATTCTCTTTATAAATAAATCCCTATAATATTTAAATTACTTTTATTCCAGTTTTAATATTTATCATGTAGCTTTTGGGGTGAAATTCGAATTTGTTTCTAAAACATAAATTTCTTAAATTCATATTTCTCGTCTGGATTTTATTTTGCAGTAGTATTCAACGATTCTGTTTTGTGCGAAATAGACTGCATTTATCAAGACATCAGTACCTTATTTATCTATTTTTCTTTCGAGGCATTTCTTGGCAAAGTGCCTCGGCTTGAACGGACTTGAATAAAGGGCGCGTTTTGAGGCTCGAGCCTCATGAGGTTTGGCATACAGAATAAGACGCTTATTTATCATTGGCCCGCCAGTAGCCACGGGTAATTAAAGCCACTCCTCCGTCTTGTGACCTAGATATTAATTAGGCATTCGCGGACGTCATTTACCGGTGGGCCACCTCGAAGTGCTGCCTGTTGTAATAAAGTCGTTTCACTGCCATTAATCGTTTCGTGTACATGCGCCATTACAGTGCGGAGAAAAGAAACGCATGTATGGTAAGTATATTATGCGCGAAGCAGGGTGATAAAGCAGCTGCATCCGCACATTGCCATTTATTCACGTATTTTTATCTCATTTATTTCTTCTTTTCCTCCTTTCTATAAGCAATAAAGGAAGATAGCGGAATAAGGTGATAATTACATTCACGAATTAATTATCGAAACATATAAGCACAAACAATTCTATTTTAATAAAATTTACATATACATATGGTATAATATGATTGTAAAATAATGAATGTTTAATTAAATCTATAGTAAAAGATTTTGCTTATAAAAATTAATGGTAATTTATTTGTTATTTTTTGTTGCAATATTCTTCGCGAAAAATTAGTATATGCGTTTTTTTTCGACATTATTTTATATTTAATTAAAAGTTGGAAAAATAACATATAAACTTACATTGACATTTTCCATCTGTTGACACGTACGCATGCATGTATAAAATAATAACTTTGCTCCGTTGCCAAACCGGAATTAGAAGACGCAATAATGACTCATATACGTGACTAAAAATTGATCTACGTGGAATCGAAGTGTTTCTGCATATTTTGCAGATGGGTCGCTCGAGGTCTTCGGTGTGGTCGAAGCTCGACACCCAAAATAGATCAAAGTCGGTACGTCGCGACCAAATTGCTGGTCGCAGATGCACGCATAATCTCCGGTATCGTTCGTTTGTATTTATTGCATCGTGGTAGACTTGCCGCCGCCTCTCGGTTTAAATGATGGAAAGATGAGGAAACGGGAACATCCGTCACACACTATGCGACGATTTATATGAGGAGACCACTCAGTATGAAGCCAGTCATATTGTCATTTCTCAAAACGCGGTTATACCGAGAGTATTCATCGTACATTTTGTGTCGCGAGATAATGGATTTTGTACAAAGTAGACACATGACGACGGAAAATGCATTCTAATTTGAACTTGTCCGAATTCTTGGTAAGCAAAACACATATATCTTATACAAATAGTTTCGGTAAATATACATTTCTACAGAGAACGGATATTTATTCAGTAGCATTTAAACGTAATATTTTTAGAAATAGAAATAATATACGTAATACATCTTCGTAATATCAGCTTTGTTTATCGGCAATAGTTTTCGAAAAGAAAACGCTTGAATATAAATAATTATAATTTTATAAATAAAATTATCTTTGTGCGAAGATATCTTATAATTTTAATCTCTCATTATTTTGTTGTATATATTTTCTCTCCACTTTAAAAATATTTACACTAAATAGATAAAATAAAAGAAAAGAATCTTATGTAAATTAGTAACATTTTTGAAAGTGTTCTCATTTTATTAGTATTTATAAATTTTTAATTAAAAAAGAAAACAGAACAATGAAACTCCTCAATATACATACATTTGACGTTGATCATATTTTAGAAATTAAATTTATAGTCGCATTATAAAAAAAGTATTTTATCCATGAAATTCTCACAGCAGGCGTTGTTAGGGAATAAGAATTTATTCGAACGATGCGTCGAGATATAAAATAAAAATATGGCTATGCTGGTGTAGAAAAGCCGGAAGATAAACCGTGGAAATAATTAGTCGTGCCCATCACCGTGAGCTATATATCGTTTCTCCCATCTCTTAACGAGCGGCCCGAGCGAATGGATCGTTCGGCCCGACTGTGCGTATTCTTTTTCTTTTCTCATGCGCGTAGAATCACGCGTGTAGTGGTTTTAAGTCAAATAGGATGGAAGCACTTCTCGGTTCGAATGACCGTATAATTTTTTATGCAAAGTCGAGCCACCGTTCCATCCCAAAAACTGTAATTTGTGGCAGCTTATGAAGTAGGCAAGTATATACCGATTCGGTGCAGCCGCAAACTGATCACGTCTATGCGCAACGGTTGCACAAGGTGGCTCTAACCGAGGTGATAATTACCACGTCAAAATCTTTTTATGAGGGATCCCTAATTGCAAACAACGAGCGGCTAACGAGTGATTCTCCATCTGGCAGATTGAAGATAATGTGGATAGATCCATCATTTTGATGATTCGCTAGGACCTAGCGTGCGTTTAACCGACTTAAGTCGTTCAGAAAAGCATATATGAACGCGAAACACGATATAGCACTTTCTAAAGTCTGCAACGAGAGTATAATATGATCATTTTAATATTAATTATTTAATATTTTAATTGTACAAGTTTTATAATTGAAAACTTGAAAGTTTTATACATTTAAAATTATTTATTTCACCTCTCGTTGAAGTTGTATGCGACTTCAGAAGTGCGATAATTATTAATTAAGTGTGAATATCCGCCATGTGTTCCTTTTACTCGGATGGCTTTTAATTTACAAAGTATAGGGGAAGCATAAGTTTCACGAGGTAAATATACCATTAACAGTGTAAAGCCTGGCTGTCATAATCTTGCACACAGTTTCATTAAAGCATGGCAAATAAGCCTGTTTAATACCGCGCAGCCGATTAAATGATAAATTAAGCGGAGAATGGGCAAATCGCACACTGCATCGAGAGTCATAGTTTATCACGAGACTGCAGTCTCTTCGACGTAAAATGTATCTTTAGATGTTTGCGCGCGCCCAGACTTGGAAATGTTAATCGTCATACATTTGAAACTGGTATTCGCGTATGAACTCTTTGCGTACACGTTTGTAAAGTCGCAGGCCTGGCCATCTGCCGCGGTATCTTCCGTAACGACACTTTACGAGGCCAGTTGTCTTTTGCCGCGAGATGCACCTTCACGATCGCAATTTATATAGCCGTTCGCTTGCTTATCTAGCAAAGCTGTTATCGAAAAAAAGACAACATATAGATTATGGTAATTCTCACGCAACCGTGAGTTCTTAATAAGGTATTTTTTGCAATATATATTCAACAATTATTATAAATTATAATCAATTATTACAAAAGTATCATGTGGCGCGATACATTATAATATGTTGCACCCATCTGGTTTTTATTTGCGATTTTAACGTGAATATATTTTATATTTCTGTATTAATAAAAAATCAAATTATACTTTTTATTATGAAACATTTCGATGCGAGCAAAAATGATTCTATATATATATTTTTTAGATTATTATTTTAATTAAATCTGAACATTGACGAATTTAGGAATTATAAGATTTCGTATCCTTTTTCATCGCGATACATTTTTTCGCCTATAATAGGCGATTTTTTTTTCAAATGTTTGATAATTTTATTTCTCAAAATACGATTTCAAAATTATATAAAAAGAGGTTGTCCGATATTTTTTATACAATGAAATATTACAACTTCGCTGGAGTTGATTACCTTAAATTTCGAAATTGGATTTACTGATGTATTGAAATTTCGTTATCGGTACTGGATTATCCATATAGGGACAGGTATTAGCCAGGCATTTAATTAGATTTTATTACATGTGAAAATTACATTTTATCGACGTTCACTGGAATAATGAAATTTTATTATGGCATATTAGTGCATAGCGTACAGGGGAATATTATATTTTTTTTCAGATTTTGTGAATTGCCAAAATTTTAAATTTCTTAGCGGGCAATAATATAATTGAATTTCAATTGTGTGTATATATTATTGCATTACATTTTAATCTTGTACCCGAAATATCTCGTCATAAAAAGTATACTTTGATTTTTTTATTAATACAGAAATATAAATTGGCAAAAAGAGAGATATTTATATGTATATCTACTGTTAGATATTACATTATAAACTGAATTATTTTTGCATTGATTTCGATTTGCGGAAAATTTTTCTCCATCATAATGACCGGTGTGTTTTTTCCCTCATATTTGCTTACGCGATGAACAGACAGGCCGCGATGCGACGTGACGTTTCGCAAGTAGTTGACTGAAGAGTAAAACAGGGGTAGGAAAAAAGAGGGCGGGAAGGAAGGAGGGAAGAAGAGAAATATGATGGACAAGTGATGGAGATTGTGTAGGAAACATCCTTCGATAGGAATCGAGTGCTAACGAAGCTGATAGCGCACTCTCTGCTTCTTCCTGGGACAGGACAATAACCGGTATATGCGCGTCTGTCCATCCGTCTGTTCGACCGGTGCGTTGTCCAATAGGACGCGCCTACTGTCAGTACGGCGAGCAGGTGCGACCGTGACTTGCCTTTCTCGTGTATGTGTGTATTCTTGTATGTATAATTACGCTTACACGTACATACGCGATATATGCATACATATGTATTACGTGTTAGCTTCGTCTAGTACATCCCTTTACGCCTCATATGCATATAGCAATAGGTATCGGTATATTGCGTTACACGGCTATACGGATGGATCGCCTTAAATCACACGTTTTCGAGATATATTTCGATACTATGATCAATTTCATTAGATTAATCATTAATCTTCTTATGAAAAAATGCTGAAATTTAAGAAGAATGTGAAATAATTTGCAGACGTATAATTTATCGAGTTCTCTTCTCGAGTACATAGCTTGGAATCTTTTTCGTGTCACGTAATCAATACGTGTCTATTCTTATATAATCTTAGTTTGGGAAAATTAGGACAATTATTAACTACAAGGCGTGTCTCTTTGCTTGGACTCACGAATGCATTATTTATGCAGTTTTTTGCGATGTTTGATACACTTACGAATCTAATAAATTTCATGTTAAATATATTATTCGTACACTTAAAAGACTTATAGCTCGTAGTTGTCTCTATTTATTTTGTTTCTTTTTCATATCTAATTTTTGTATTTATCTATGTTTAAATATTTTAAATTAAATATATCATTATTCGCGCGTGCGTGCGCGTATTTTTGCATAAGTATAATTGAAAATAATATTGCCCGCTAATATATACGATATATACGCTGCATGTAATTAAGTCCATGCGCGAATCACGCGAATTTGCAATGCGGGAGCGAACGGATGTGAAAAAAAGAACCGATTTTACAATTCTTGTAAATAAACATTCTCGTCCCTATTTCCTCGACGCATCACGCTCGCTCTTGACCACCCTTTTATTCGAACACCGTGAATAATTCACGGCGGATCTTATTTCACATACAACAATGGTTCCTATCAGAGTCGCGCATTGTACACAGGGTAATAGCGCTTATCTTCCTCAATTCATTAACCTATCTGTATAATTCTCTCTATTACCGTACTCTGTGCCTCCATTAGTGCATGTAGCCACCGCAATCGTTACAGCGAATTTACAAGGCGGGAATACACATGGGGGTTAATGTTATGCAACAAGCAGTACGCGTCTCTGTCACGTATGTTCATGCGCATAGCGCATTAATTCTCACACTAATTCTCACACTAATTCTCACACTAATTTACTCATGATCCGGATATGCATTCACATGCATCAAGCTGCACGCGCTTGACGACACGTTCACATGTATCCAGGAACTGATACACTATGTTTTGTGTGTGTGATACGCGCAATCGCCTCGTATACGTCTAAACACGTGTGCGCTCTAGGCAGATCCTAAATACGGAGGATTCAGATCGCATCGTTCCTAGACATGAATACGTCTGCGTATTTATACGAAGCGTCTCATTAGTATATATAGTCTCGATTATTTTCCTCATTAGCGGGAGTGTAAAACGAGCATTAATTACGTAGAGGAAATACGACTCGCGAATTACGCTTTGATTATCCATTATACGCTTTCATAACGCAAGTGAAGTTCCGTTTGAAGATATTTCGATACAATTGACCGAACAAATTGTCCGCTGATAAATTGTTTGTCGCATGATGTCACATAATAGTCGACAGTTAAATGATTAATATGAGTTTTGATTACAGCGGCCGCACGTCTCATAAAACACGTGGTTTTATTATTTCTGTACACTAAAATGCAATTTTTTATAAAATTACACATTCTCATATATTATACCGCATGTGTGTAGGAAATTACAAGCTGCACTGACAATATATATATTTTTAATGAGAGTTAACATATATTATAAAGATAGAATATATTTAAATAATCAGATAAATTGTTATTTTTATTTTGATTTAATTTCCCTATTTAAAATAACATACATCATTTAGCAGTTTTTGATTAACCTGAAATGAGCACGTTATGTCCGTGTAGTATGTTTCAGTATAGATATATATGTCTACGCTGGTAGCTCGATATCACATATACATATGTGCACAAATACGTATTTGCATTGGTAAATCTGTGCATAGAAACAGAGAGGGAGAGAGAGAGAGAGAGGAGGGAGAGATAGATAGATACATCGACCGCGATATTGTTGTCTTCCGATTACATCGGACAATGGACCCATTTCCGGAAGTAGAACGGAAATTGTGCTTCATAGTGTGGGTGGGAGACAATATGCGCACAGATATGGCTAGCATACACCGTCGTCTTTGAGAGGAACGTAATTTTGGACGCCGCAGACGTCACCAAGATGGAAACCGGAAATTAGATGATCCGGTGCAACGATGCCGTGAACGTTAATTCATCCGAAATTGTATAATTACGCTTGAATGGAACGCTTTTACATTCGAACGAAATAAACCGCGATTAATTTTATTACCGAGTATTTTCTGCACAGATCTTTATCTATTATAGAGTTGATTATAATTTAGAAAAAAATTGTACATACATATATTTTTTATCATACTGAAATATTATATCATAAATTTGAATATTATTGATATTGTCAGGCTTTTTTGACAGGTAGAAATGAAATAGTATAAATGAAATTCTACACATATATTAACATTATTTTCTTTCAAGCAATGCAAGATTTGCTGCAACAGATAAATTCGAGATTTTGTCGCGATAGTGTCAAGTCATTATGTGCATTTTTTTGTCGCCATCTCTTGTGTATACAGGCAATAGCGCCGGCATTGGACAGTCTAATGGCAGCGCAAATAGTTTCTATTGAATCAACGGATCTTACACGGCCATTTTGCTTAGAATTTCCTGCGTGCTTTTGTATCTTGCGCTCGAAGACGCCTTGTAAGCGCAAATTTCCTGGCCACTATTTGCTATTCCATTAAAGGCGACGAAGGCGTGTCCTCCCCTTTTGCCATGAAACTGTCTGCTTGTTCCTTTGCATGCATCGGAGCGGCGACGAAGAAGGATCTCAGTTTATCTCGTATTAACGAGATATCATACTTATCGTTTATTTCGAAATACATAAATAATGAAATGTGAAGCCAGAATAAAAATTTTCGATAAAATATTATCAATTTTAATATCTTCTCTTTTTGGGAATTGACGTATCTCAAAGTTAACAAGCAGTATGTATATGTATGTATTTCATAGAGAGAATGATGCTTATTAAAAATGGAAAGGCATAGATTGACTGATCAATTACAAGTTATATTCTTTATTTTATTTCTTCTATTTTTTTAATTAATCGTTAAATGCAGGTGGACTTATATCACATTACTAATTTGCAATATTTGACATATTTTATTACGAACGTCGTGTGACACATTTGACAAATTAATAATGGACCGGGAGAATTTCATTTATTTATAATATAAAGGTATTACGATGTCAATTTCTTACACCAACTTTGAATAATTCGTTGTAATTTTATCAACACAATTCGATATATTATCCTTGTACCATTTAAATAAATATATACGTGCGTATTAACATGTCAAACGGTACATGCAATAGACATTCTACTCCACCCATGCGATCTATAATTTAATCTTTAGCTGTAATTTGCAGTAACATGTAACCGCTTGGTTATCTTCGCGAGCATAGCTAAAGTTTGCGCTTGTTCAACCAGGATTGGCGAAATTTCGCCGGTGGGTGTTTGTTACAGCTTCGTTACCGGTGCTTTGCGGTTTTCAGAGTGCGAGCCGAGAGCGTGCAATTCATGCGAGAGCGACTCTCTCACAGATCGGATACGCAATAATTTAATCATTACGCGTCTAATAATAACGCGTCTACATTTTTCCAGAATTTCCTTCTCGTATAACCGTACGTCCTTTTTCAGATATATCCCGTGCAAGCGGGAAATTACCTCGAATACGCGGTTTACCGGTTTGAAAACGTTGTCGGGTGCAGCGTCAAAGTGCGGAAAATACGCAGAGCGCCATTCAACGTAAACGAATGCGGACACTTAGTATCTCCGATAATTGGCATAATCACATATAAGCAGACAATTTATCTTGCCATTACATATTTAATATGGCGTGAATATCTAATGAATAGTACCGTGCAAGCTCTTATTTTTAACATTGTCCCGGATGCTGTTTCCTACTGGTCGTTTTTATTACGTCGCCTCTTTCTCTTTCCGATGTCGATCATTTGTCTTTATTTCATCCTTGATAAACATACGCGTCCTATATATCGTATATATGTTTTTATAGATTTTCTCTTCTCTGACATTTTTCAGTGCATTAATTCGCAAATTTACGCTATGATTACCACGTCAGGAATTATTATTTTTGTTTTTTTTTTTAGAGAGTAGTCATGTATTTTAGTCTCGTTTTTCATTTTTTATTGTTGTTTTCAATTATTATTGTGAAATATAATTGGTTAAAAGATAGTTATATTACTGATAATTTTTTTTGGAAGGAGTTTCACAATTGCGAATTGTTATAAGTTCTTGACGACGTTCAATGGGACGGACGCTTTAAAACGGACCGCAAGAAGAAGAAGAAGATTCTTTGCGAGAATCCAGAAAAGGCATCCTGCATTTCTTAAGAACCCTGAGTTTATAATGGCAGTCATTTCACTTTACATTAATTATCGTCGATCTCTCCCGTGAAAATAAATTTTCGATAACAGATGTCTCATTGATTCTATTGAATGAAGTTTGACAGATTTGAATAATTTAGTGGTCATTTTTATTCTCAGCATTCTTGTATATAACGGTACAATAATATTCTGACGTAGGAGCACGAATCGCGCATACGTTATTAAAGCAATAAAAATAGAATATAGTTCGCCCCACGACAAATAAATTGTTGCGCTGCGCAGTAAACGGCTATTATCGAACACAGTGGTCTAGAGTTGAATTGTTGGTTGAATTGTAGTTTAAAAAAAAAATGACTCCGGTCACGATACGGCTTATCGCGCATGCATTTCTCTGGTGGAGCGCGATTAACCTTGAGAAAGGTACTTTAATCTTGAAGAATATCAAATGGCGCGTTTTTTTTTCATTCGTTTTGCATGAAAATCTCGGTTAATACGCGGTCATCGGCGAATGCTTTCGTCGCAGTCTGTACATTAATCCAGCTCCGCGTAATTATTGATTGCTTACTGGCATGCGAGGGTCCAATAAATGTTGCCGTCTCTCGCACACACCTGTGCCTTCTCCCACTTTTGGGCATTCGCTTATATATATAGCTCTCTGTTTACCAACGCACGCCTGAATTGTTCATCGAAATATTCGTGCTTGCATAAGTAAATTCGCCAATTATTTGTAACGATTGTCATTCGAACGTCTAGCGTCGTCAGCTGACATTATTACACTGAGCATGCAGTAAAATGTGAGAGAAGGAAGCGTGAAAGAAATTGCGCGAAGAGAAAAATTGGTCGATGGCTACTAGTTTTTATTACATGACCGGTCGATATGCCGGCCAATCGCCTCTAGCCGGTTTCGGCATCGTTATCGCGTAGGGGATCTCCTCTCTCGGCGGTTAGGCCAGCTACATTAATGAAATTTACTTCCTAAGAGAAAATTATAGCCGCACCGTCGCCGTCGTCGTCGTCTTGCTAAACAAGCGAGAGAGACAGAGAAGGTGGATAGCGCGAAACAGCGCGAGCGATAAAGAGCCGAATACGTAGAGAGAGAACGCAATAATTTCCACCCAATTACCGACGATCCTAACGGTTTGTTTGCTCGCCCAAGACCCACCCGGCTTACGTTATAATCATCCCGGGATAATTGATATCCAATTTCGTCTCGTACGTCTCGGTGTACCCGGGCATATCCCGAGGTCGACTAACTTCGCGCTCTTGTAGATTGCGATATAAGTTCAATAACAATATTGTGATGTTGGGTTTTTAAAGGAGAAATAGTCGTGTGTATTATTTCACGACGTATACAATTTTTCTCAAAAAATATTAATTATTCGTTTGCATTTTCACATGTCCTACGATGATCGTATATGCTTAAAATATTGTCTCTGCATTTAGAAACTAGGAATTAGGTTTTTCGGTTAGACGGATGTTCGTCACGGTGTTTTATAAAGCTCGATTATTTCTCAAGCGTCCCCGATTATGTACTTTATAACAAGATAAGTTGGATAATAACGTATAGGGCGATGAAGTGCAAACAGTGGTAATGTGTGCGGAGATGTAAGTATATGTTTATGATATGCACTCCGTATTCACTTTATCTTCGGCGTGGGTTGCTTTGTCGTCGTGCAACTCGGTTAGCGAAACCGGTTATACCCCCATTGAAAGCATCGGGAGAACTTTATATATGATTAATCTTACTGCGACGGCTGCTGCATCTTGGGCACAGTTGCATATTAATTACCGCGAATATTACAATTTATTTTAGACGATATTACATACGAATAGTTATCGAATCTCTTATCTCATTTTCAGCTTGTTGCTTTTGTCATATGCCATTTTGGCATATGTTGTAATAGAAGAAATGTAAAAAAATATACAAATGCATTGTAAGAATTTTTTATTCAATGGTGTGTGTTTAGAATTCGTCAGACGAAGCTCTCTCGAGCATATTACAAAGTATATTAGACATTGCGTTTAATATACTTTATACCTTCGGATAATAGAAATTCCTTCGATTATAAGTGGGCTCGCAGATAGGTTCGTGATTTATAATGCAATCTACGAAGTAAGGGAGTAAGATGCGAATAGTCGATTTAGTTGATGTTGTTAATGCGAATTCTACAGCAATTATAGCACTTTCTTTTTTCAATAATTATAAATTGGATTTCACATTACAACTTTGCACTTTTTCAATAATATTCTCTTTTCAATTTTTTACTTTTTTCATTTTCCTCTCTTTCTCGTTTTGATCTTCTTCCTGTACGATTCTTAGAATTTCGATATATTTCTTAATATTTCTTTTAACTGAAAAATTCAGATCTAAGATTATCCAATGTTAAAAAATTTTAAGATTTAACGTTATTTACGTAGAGCACACGAGATAGCAATCGGACTCTTACATCTTGACAGCAAAATATACGATCATAAACTTAGCAAGAAGAACTGGTTAGCTACAGAAGTTGGCGCAGATTGTGCTTCTCGCACATATTATAAATCTTTCAAGACGAAATACATAGTAGAGATTTTCAAGGACTTAATTCACAACGCACGTACTTGTCATAATTTTTCAGGCGACAGTATGTAAAATTACACAATTGTTACAAACTAAATATATTTTACAATTTATATATGTAGAATATAAATTGGAGAAAATGTGAAAAATTATATTTATTTTATATTAATCAGAGTAATATTATTTTTCTAACAAAATTATTATGCGAGAATATTTAGATAATTTAGTGCAAAAACTTTTATTTGCGCAAAACGCGAAAGAAATGAAATATAGCAACAGTTAACAGATCCATATGCCAGACATTTAAAATTCAATATCTGCGATGAAGAAGCAGTAATCTTAGCGTTTTGACAGCCGGTAATACGATCAAGAGGGGGATGAAGGGAGACGAGTTCGATATAGTAGTTCCGTCTCGTGTAAGAATGTGTGTGTGTGTGTGTGTGAATATGTATGTATGTATGCGTGTGCCTGAATGCTCCGAAGGAGTACGGAGCTCTTCAAATCGGAATGAAACCTCGAGCGTGGATCTATATTGAGGATCTACATCGGGTTGCATAACAATGCCGAGTGATGTTGCCTTCATGCATAAGTATCTATGCAAACCGAATAGCGATCCCGAAGAGGCGCGACGCGCGGCGAGATAATATTTTCATATGAATACAAATGGCCCTCTTTCTCTCTCCTTCTGCGCCGCGGCGGTAAATAAGTCTGTCCTTCCACTCGCCTACTTGTACGTATCAGCAGAGTCGCGAATGCTTTTTCCCGTAACGGATGGCTCGACTGTTTCCTTTAAGGAGTTGCCCGTGGTAGTCATTTTATCTACCGCGAAACGTTAAGAGGAAGTTTCTGCGGCAACGCGAATAATGTTCACGAATAATGTTTTAATACTTAGCGGAACGCGTTTTGATACTTTCGGTTGATAGGTGCTAGCAGATCGACAATATTGAACTGAATAAGAATTTCTTTTTATATGCAAAAATATACTACGAAATATCGTATAAATTGTCTATACTAAGATTCTTGTGAGAGATCGAGATTATAATGTTGAAATAATTTATTTGTAATATAATTATCGCTCCACTAGCATCGCGAAAGCTTTAAACTTAAATAGATATGTGGCTTTTCTAGTTAATAAATCGTCAGTTTACTTTAACTTTGGTTTGTACCAACTTTATTATATATCTGTTTTTAATCTGCACTTTATTTCTTACATCATACATATGATGTATATAAATAAAACATTAAATATCCTACTATTAATTATTCTTATTGCAGAGACTTATTGTGAACATTCTAGTGATTATTGAATAGAAAAAAAAAAGAGTTTAGTATATTTCCCTTCTTGCTTTTTTTTATTGCTTATTTGATATGTCATTATTGGTCTCCGTTTTTGATAATAACAATTATGCACTTGTTAATTATCGGGATTGCATGTTGTAAAAAGATATTTGGTCGTTATCGATCAAACATGTAATACGCAAAACGCTAATTGCTTTATGGGTTTCTGTAATTATTGGTTGTCATGTTTTTTTTTTTTTTTTTACAATAAGCAAATCATAGAAACACTGTTGCAAGCAATATGGAATGCATAGGCATGTACTTATGGACATTCTAAATTCTGCATAATTTTTTAATGAGAAATACTATTTGCATTAATAAAAGTCAATAGAATTTTAAAAGAGATAGAAATTCATATATATTAACACATACATGTATTGATTGTATCACCATATTAATTAATAACATAGATTCAATTTTAGTGCTCGGTTATAAATTAAAAAAAAAAAATAAATACGGTTCAAAGAATTACTTAGCTACGGTATAAATTAAGATTTCTTATATTTAAATATTATTTAAAATATTTGTTTAAATTTACGAATGTATGTATAAATATATTTGTTTATACAGTTTAAGATTAGAAAATAGTTGAAAAACATTTTTGTAAGTAGAGAAAAAGAGCAATAGATTATAATGTAACGTATATTTTCTTTTTATGTTGTAGGTAAGAGGCAATGATTTTGTTTGCTGTAAAATAGCCGATCGCAATCGCAGGAACGGCAATAAGAAGTCAGCGTGGAAGTAAGTTTTTATCCTTTTTTTTTCTCACTTTATTTTCCGCGCGTCGGCATACGAAGGTGAAAATTTCATTCGATGCTTTGCGGTCTATGTAGATAACGAAGGTAAGAGGCATCTCTTTCGTCTCTGGTATACCCTAATGTTGGATATACGAAGGTACAAGCCAGCAATGATAATTTCGAGAAACTCGCAGTATGAGAAGCATGCTGCGGCGGGGAAAGGGTGTAAATAAATATTCCCTAGCACGTATAACGAGATGTAAACGAAGACCGAAGCAAAGAGTACGAAGCATATCTGACGAGTAAATTCGAGGTGTGCTATCGCAAATGTGTGCTGGGTGTTTAGGGAATTTTAATTGAATGTATAAGCTGAGCGTGCGAATTGAAAGCAATGCATACTGTTGTATTTTAATATCGTTGAAATATTTTCAAATAATTTCTTTCCGGTGACGTCAAAAATTTTGGAATTAACTTATTGTAGCTTATGCAGCATTTTATGAGATTTGAATTCATTTTTCTCTCTTTCTTTTTTAAGAATATCTCGAACATGTCGAACATATTAAAGGAATTATAATTCAGCGCGACAGATATTACATGTATAAAAAATTCTTCAATATTCGAGAGAAATTAATTAAAATTTTTTCCGTTCAGCTTTATTCGTCTACTAGTTTTAAATCGGTCGCAAGAATAGTGAAGCGTATAAAAAACATATTTCATTATCGTATATAATGCTAGTGACAACGTTAGACCCATTAACGCTGCGTTCTTCTCTACTTGTTCCTCGACAATGCCGCTACTCTACCGCCAATTTCTTGCGCGGTCGAAGTAACTAGAAGACATTAGCGTACTGACTAATTGCTAGCAGGTATTTCCCGCATAGTTAGCCGAGAATCTAAACGGTTCGAGGAAATCGTAGGCGCGGTAGCTATTATTTACGTCACTGCGGGCTAAACTTGCATATCTATTTATATCTATTTATATAACTATGCATAATTTTTTATAATCGATTGTGAGTCGAGAGTTCGACAAAATCGGACGTTCTGTCAAAGTACAGTTAGATACGATATAGACGATTTTGTTGACAGTATCGACAGATCAAACCGAGAGGGGATTTTGGAAGACGCAAAAAAAAAAAAAAAAAAAAAATAGAAGTTAACAAGAGCGGCCTAAGTTCCATGAATACTTTCATTAATCTGCATAGCAGGATTGGATTCGAAAACCGTCAGCCGCTCAAGCCCCTTCTCTCTTCTACTAAGAATTTTTCTCCCTCGTTCTTATTTTAAGAGGGTGAAAGCCGGAGGATTTTAAGATCAAACAAATATATATTTCCGATCTCGCATATATAGGATATGCATTTAATTCCCGTTATTTGAAATGCTTTAAAATATATGTTTACCATAAAAATAAAACTTAATTGGATTAATTGGTACAATCTGAACTTTGGTCTTACTTAAAACGTTTTGCAGTTATTGTGAAGCTTTCAGTGAGATTATATCTAAATTTTAATTAATTTTTTGTTTAATTCGTACAAGTTTTTAAAATATAATTAAATAGAAATTTTCTTTCATATACTAATTTAAATCTCGTAATTAGTAGAAGAGTTAACTAAGTAAAATGTCTACATTGTTTAAAATTGTTTAATACATTTCCGTAAGGAATGAAAAATTTTCCAATCTCACTATATGTTCTGCTGAATTATATAATTTGAAAAGGAAGAAGGTGCAGAGAGAAAGATATCTGTTATTCTAAAATCCAAAATTCGAGGCGGGATATAGAGGAACAAATGGTGGCAACGATTCGCTAACGGTCTTAAGACTGATCTGAGCGGATTAAAGCTCGCGTCTTCGCCAACTTCCCTGGAACGAGAAAATTTTCTGCATTCTTAGCGTATCCTCTCTTTTTCCGTTTCTCCTCGCATAAAAACCATACGGTCTGGCGAGCATGTCTGGTGGGCAGCGGACAGGCGCCAGCGTCCACCCTTTTACGCAGTCCCGGCTGATGTCCCGTAGTCTTGGCCCGTTCCCACCCCCTTCCTTTTCTCCACGGTCGTTAGAGCGAAAACGTTCTCCATTAACGCCTCCTTTTTTTCTCCTTTTGTCAGCTGGCAGACGCGTCCGCGCCAAAGCGATATTAAAAACTCCCGCGCGCTGCAATAAAGCTAACTGCTTCTCGCATGCATAGGTTCCAGTGCCGTTATGGGTTGCCATTTCCGTTCTTCTCTCTCTTGGACTCCTTAATTCAAATTGATTCGGTACGAGATTTCCAAGTTCCGGAACGTTGTCGAGAATTAGGGTCGACGACCTCAAGCTTTGACGCGCATATTTAAGTTATATACCCTTTAATTTGTCCCTCACCCTTCGTAATTGCTATATTCCGGATCGAAATATAAAGAACTTTTTTTTTTTTTAAGGAAATATATGTTATAGCGAGAGAAATAGCATACGCGCGAACAAATAAATAATCATGTCAGTCGAAATCGTCGTCTTTCGCAGACGATTTATTGTCGTTCGTCGAATCAGCATGCCCGCGTGCTCCGAGAAAGGAACATTCTATTGTCTGGTACATAAAGAGAAATCGAAGAAGAGGGATAGCGATGAAAGAAATTATTTTCCCCGGGCGAAGAAGAGCGGAAGGATAGAAGCGCGCGCGCGAGATAGAGAACTAGAGAGGGAGGCGAAGTCGAGGATGAAGAAGATGCGCGTAGGAGGACGCGAAAAGGTGAAGGAAAACGGCGGATGAATGAGAAGGAGGCTACTTTTGCCCGAGACGGAAGAACCGCGTCGCGAAATGGAGTGCCGGATATAGAGTGACGGAAAGGCAAAGAACTCTATTGCTTCGCTATATAGCTATATAGAAGAAGAAGGGTGGCAGAAAGAGGGATGAAGAGGGAGGGAAGGACCTCAGCTGGCAGTATTCGAGCTTTGATATCCAGCCGGCACAAAGAGTTGTCGTCGACGTTTTGTGTGTAATGTAATTGCGTGGATAGGTACATACTTATCTACATAGGTGCACAGTCCGCCTCTTTACTTATTTGCGCCGCCCGGTCGACGTGCTTTACGCGCCTAGCCTATAAACGCGTATAAGGGCTTTCGAAATAAAGGAAAATTCCTCCGCATCTGTCCTCCAGGGTGAATTGGCGTTGCGAGCGAAAATTGCGCCTTTCGTCGATCCATGTGTTCTCTCTCTTTGTCGCGCGCGACAAATCAAATGATACAGCTAGAAAGATGCTCTTACGTGCTGTCTGGAATTTTAATGAAAAAGTACTCTCCTTGGAAAAAAGGGACTCTGTGAATTTTAGAAAATGTTTCACTTATTTCCCGTCAGTTGCGGAGATTTCAACTTTTTATCTCTCGCACGATCATTTTCTCACATTGATCTAATTTATCTATCACCAATATAATTTTTTCGGGGCTTTATGTTTCGAATATTATATACATTTAAAGGCGACATTTAAAATCGAGATTTCATTCTGTCTCATCTCGAGAAATCGAACGTAGGCGAGTGTGTCGTCTTTTATATATACATAGGTACCAATCACGCGTCGAAAGCCTTATATATTTGTGTTGTAGATTGAGTCCCGTGTATTTAAATACATCGAAAAAGATGGAAATGTATTTAGACGACAGCTCTTCTGAAAGGAAAATAATTTGACATATTTTAAAAGTTGGAATATCACTCAAACTTCTAAAGCCACCCTCTCCCTTCCCACTCCCATCCCCGTCTCTCCTTTTCCTCGCTCTCGGGGCTCAGCTGAAAGAAGAAGGGCATATAGAGGATGCCGTGAGGGGGATGACGTGGCTGCGCCATGCCCGGGAGTGCGAAGTAATTTTAAAACGATTTTTACCGACAGAAGTTTACATTAATTGAAGGTTTACCAAAGCAAGTACGAACAAACTTTGTTCTTGCCATTTGCCGCTATCCGGCGCGCTGCTGAAATATCATTGTATTGATAAGACACGTGCGATTGAACATATGTTTTATTAATTAAGTGGAGAAATGAGCATTCTTACATATATTTTCCAGAGATACACTTGATTATATATTACATTGTAATGATAATTGATGAAACTTGGAATATAATTATAATTTTTTGAAACACGGTAACTTTCGTTTCAGCAAATTTTGATCAAAGTTGTGGACAAAGATAACTTCAATCAAATTTTCCAAATTGCCAACAACAAACTTTAATCGAAAGGAGAAGAAACCGCTACTTATGACACATAGACATAATAAATGTATTAATTTGTGATCGATCGGGAAGAAATGCGAAGAAGTAGCGCGCGCTCTTACAAGATCAATTCGATCAAGCGGGTTTACTTCTCGACGTTTTCCTCGCACACCCTGAAATTCTTCGAATTCGCGTAACCTCCCCACAAAATGAACCAACGAATTGTCTAGGTTCTCGCGGGATAAGGGGTGTCTTCGGTTCAACCAGCTTCTCTCGCGACCCAATGTTCTTCGTCCTTGTTCCTCTCCGGCACGAAAGCCGTGTACGCGGCTCGGCATGAATATTGCCAATTTACGGGTGGAGGAACGTACGGTTCTCACTCAACCTTGCTCGGTTCTCTCGTTGCAGCCGAAGCTAACCGTTCTCCTCCTCCGCGTCGCCCACCATAGACTCCTTTCTTCCCTTTTTCTCGTTTCTCTCGTGCCTCTCGCTTCCATTTTCTCTTCCTTCACGAGAAAAGAACGAAGGAGCGAGACGAAACGAGAGAAAGATGGGTAGGGGTTGAACGAGAACGGGAGCGCTCGCTTGACGCGATATTGGAAAATGGCGTCGACGTGTGCGGAGGGTAGCAGGTAAGTGGAAGAGGGTGCGCCTCTGCCTCTCCTTCGGCATCCTCTTTCCTCTACTCGCTCGTTCGCTCTCTTCCTCCCGCGCACTCCCCTCCCGCAAGGAATAGGGAAAAATAAAATAAATTGCTCAACATATCCAATAAGGTGGCAGAGCCGTTGCCCGGGCGACGCCGACTCACTACTCTCCTCTATGCTTTTCCAGAGGAGAACGAGAGACGCTTCTCTCTCTCGTTCCCTCTTTCTTCCCGATCCGCGTCTCTCGGTGGCCCTCTCTCGCGGCATAACTTCCCGCGGAGTTCGATGACGTCGGAGAGAAGAACGGAACTGGGAAAGAAACGGGTTGGGTACAGGGCGTATGCGCGTCCCTCTGGATTGTCTCTTTCTTGCTGGCGCGGATAGTCGTCGCCGATGTTGCGCCGATCCGTTCTCCATCTTCCTTTCCTCTCTCTCTCTCTTCTTTCTACGTGGCGCTTCTTTTTTCGCTGCCACTGCATAATACGCGCACGAGAAAGAGAGAGAAAGCTGGGTATTGGATCGCGGAGACCTCCCTGTCGATATTACCATACATATAGGCCGGCCTGTTACAACCTACCTCTTCTCTTCCTACCTTGAAAGCCGCCGCGAGATTCATCTGCCTTACGTACAGGTGGCTGCGTCACTTACGCCGCTCCTCTTCGGAGTTGGTTATTCGGAAATAAGAAGACCACGTTGATTTAGCTTCCGATTGCACTGTCCCTGGAATGTTTCAAGGAAATTTAGCTAGTGCGCCACATTATCTTCGGAATAAAAATGTTTTTTTTTTTTTTTTCAATTAAGAAATTTGTTTTTTAGCTTCTGTCTTCTGAATGAAGATATTTCAAGTATCTCGTCAAGAGAAAATCGAGCGACAAAATGTTTGAAAAATCGTGACGATTTTTTTCTCGAAGAACCAGCACAACGCGAGAAAGCGTTGAATCTCACGAACTATTGTTTTCATTTAATAGATCTGACGTATATCAGACGTAATTGAGACGCGACATCCGAATTAAACGTTGCGTGAATCGCACGAAGTGGAATTCTTGAGAGCCTGCTGCATTTAGATGTTCCTTGGTTTTACGGAACACGACTTCTTCGTGTCGAGCGTGCTTCGTGTCGGGCTCTTTACCTGGAACTGCGGTTCTCCCTCACAAATGAAGATCATTAACCTCATGCGATACTGTTGGGTGGCCATTTCATGTACACCTGTCGGTTCAAACGTAGACAGACACGCGGTGTTCATAGTACGAAAGTGATTGCTACCCTTCTTCTTTCTTTTTCGGAATTTTCCCTCTCTCTCTCTCTCTCTCATATCTCGGTGCCTAGTAACATCGTTTCTTAATATAACGTCGCGCGATATCTGTGCCCGCGAGCGCGCGTGTTTTATTTGCCGCAACATCACGCATCATGAGAAGGAGAAGCCGCCGATTCAGGGTGCAGGATGGATAATTGTGCACGGGATCACTATGCAACACTGCATCGTGCACGACGTCAATCCCCGTACAATTTAATAATTCCGACAAGCCGATGGAAATCACTATGCCCCATCGTCTTTTCGGGCGTCAAGATTGCTCGGAATGTTCGTTGATAACACGCTATATACGCTCCGTAACTTTTCATCGGACGTAAATAGGATGTATTTCGTTAAGACGGCTATCCCGCAGTGTAGAATTTGTCCTCCGGCATAGTAGACATCAATCTGGCGCGCGAGCTTTTAATCATCCGGCTCTTCGACTGGAAAATATTTCAGCGCGATATGCCTGTCACGGAAGAGGAAGAGGGACATCGATATATATATATATATATATATATGTATATATATATTCGCTTACAAATTCTATTACGCGTTTCCGCGGCGCCGTTGTACGGCGGAAAAATAAATGTTTCCCGAGCATCATAAATTCGAAAGAACTTGGGGCGCTGTTGTGTTTCTGTATCGACACTATATACGCGAGGGTCGCGAGCTCGTATCTTCAAAGCGCGGTATCCTCCCTCTCCCTCCCACCCCTGCTTCCCGATGAAACGCATTAAATTGCAACAACAATGTTAAGGTGACCGTATACACACGCGCACACGTATGGCCGGGCAGGGCCAAATTGCCGGCCGTTCCTTTTTGCCGTGCTGGAAAAATTGGCAAAGGCAGTCGCGGTACGCCTCCTCCTGCAATATGTAAAATAATGACGGCCGCCTGTGAAAGGAATGCATAATGAGATCTCTCTCTCTCTCTCTCTCTTTCTCTCTTCCGACGTGCACCGGGTCCGCGCGAGGCGCCTCTTCTCCTTCTCTTCCACCCACGTGTCTATCAGCATACGAGCATGCATTATCGTGCAACGTGTGTATATACGCGCTGCCGCTACCGTCGAGAAATTTCATGGAAATTTTGGAATATATCTCCAGCGCGGCTTCCTTACGCGCGGCGTCCTCACCTTCGCCATCATGCATGTCCCGCGCAATCATCTACCGCAATATTACCGCGAGCGAGAAATATTCATGACGATCGCATGACTTTTGCGTGGAAACTAATTGCGCTATAAATTTTAGTCCGCAATCTTGCGATTACTATTTTTTTTATTTTTATTTATTTATTTTTTTTTTGTTAAAACGATCGCAAAATAATAATCTGTATGTTCTCTCCCGCGTAATATGTACCATAGGTAGTTCGCGGTTAATTGCATCAGTGCGTGATATCTCTATTTCATAACTGATTTGGATTTGCATCTGTTTACAAAGTCTGATGAGCGTCCTTGAAATCCTAGAAACGCATTAGATCGTGGATGTCAGTTGCAAAACGCGGTGTACGCTATCGTACCTGAACACCTGTGTAAATACTACGCGAGTATGAAGTATGTGCTGGAGTGCGTTAACTGTCAGTCCGCCAGTGAGTTACTTATCTCATTCTTTCTGCAATACCTTCGTTACGACGATATGCATTAGAATATGCATTAGAATTTCATTCGTGCAAATGTGCAGAGGATCATTATAGAATACCAAGAGATCCGTTCGGACGCGCAGTGTCACAATTATGACTAATGTAATTATTATTCGTGATAATTTTCCATTAAATCGCAAATCCGATTTTTTTTCCTCGATTTTCTTCGTACATCATTATTCCCTGGCCAAGAATTAAATCACGAGAGATCCTCTTTATTCACCTTCAGCTATCGCTCCTTTTGCGGAGAAAAATCTCGATTCAATTGCATCGGAAAAATCAGCGAAGATATGACAGCGCGGGATAATCAGGCATTTTCAAGACATGGCGGTACGCATACATATATATGTATGTATATGCGTATGTGCCGCGAGCATACAGAAAATGCAACGACCGGAAAAAAAAGCATTCGAACAAGGGTGGCCCCAAACCACGCCTCGTACGTGAGGCATGCGTCCAAGATACTCGGGTGGATAAAGAACGCTTGCTTCCGATTGGTCTGTGGACCCTCGTGCACCCCCTTGATAAATACGTGCCTGCCTGTCGCGTGTAAGGGCGCCCACACGCGCACCCACACACACACACACACGTCCGTATGGCTTCCGCACGGATACGTATCTAATGGCACATACGAGAACACGCACGCGTTCCCGATACTCTGTCCTACCCTCTACCACCCCTGGGTATCGCTGCTCCCTCACCATCTTATCCCGGATCATCCCTTCTCGTTGTCTCCCGCGAGCTCGAAAGAAGCCAGTCTCCTCTTTCTTCGCGGACATCGGCACGCATACGTCTGGAACACCAAGTGTGTAGTCTGCGCAAGTCAGCCACCCTTGTGTGTTAGACTCCACCCTGGTAATCAATCAAAACCTCTTCGATACTGAAGCGGGCGCACGATCGTCTAAAGCGGAGCGCTTTATCGCTGAAAGATAAAGTATGCCTTCTTCGAAGGGGAGGCTGCTATAAGGATGGTACTCGATGATGCTCCGTAAAGTTTCATGTCCCCCTGCTAAAGTATCCCCCAAAGTTATCGGTATTTGTTGCGGCGTTATTTATAAAGGCGATTCTTCAACGCAAACGCTTCTAAGATCATTTATGAGAAAAAAAAAATAATCCTCGATTACTATAGTAGAAAATTAAAAGAGTACTACATATATCATTGTTGGAATATTAGGAGTAAGCGTAATACGCATTTTTATTTATCACAAAACTACTGTAACTTAGATTGTAAATTCTGGAGCTGCTTAATTATTCACCATTTATTGTGTTTCTGAAGCAATATTAGGATGTACAAATTTAATATTTTCGGGGCGAAAATATAAGAAGTGGGAGAAGAAAAGTGCGACTAAATGCGACGAGGAGATAGTTCTCTTGTCGGAGTAATCGAGTGGAATCGAGTATGACGTAAAGTGGCCGAAGGCACCTAGCCGGGCGCTCTCTCATCCGTCTCGAGCTGAAAATCGATAACTGGAAAAGGGTTAAAATCTACCCTGCCACTGTGGACCGCGAAAGAATCTGACTCAGGGATGGATGTTCGTGCAGGAAGGAGGAAGGGGAGAATCGGCGCGGCACGACCTCGGCGGAACGAGATTTACATACCTCATCCGGTGCCTGCTCTTCCGGGGAACCCCTTGTTAGGCTAAACTTGCTTCGTCTGCGCGATCCTGTTGGCTTTCGCCGTGCTTAAACATTGTCGATCGTTAGCGGGCAAAAACCCGCCGGACTACGGCAGAACTTTCGTGTACCTCGTGAAATCGCGAACGTCAAAGAGAGGAATTTCAAAATCGAGTGTTATGATCGTTTGTCGATGAAAAAATCTGACGATTTGTATTTTTTTTTTCTATTGAAAGTATAATACATATTTCGAAATATAGTCTAAGATGAGAGATAGAGAGTGAGAGACACCGTTAAGAATAATCCTTTCTCGTGTTGATAATATCAGTGATTTATACATCATTTAAATATAATGAACAAGTTTTAATATTGATGCTCCAGAAAATTGCACATTAAAACTTAATACTCTTTTGCAAATTGAATGCATTTATTTAACAAATAAATTTATTAAAAACATAAATGTTTGTAAGTTCAAGAAAAAACGCAAAAATTTTTTGTGGACATATATTTTACTCTGTTCTGTTAATTTACAGTGGAATTGATGGTTGGAAATTAAAATGTGTGTTGTCCATATTGACACGACGAAAGCAATTTTGCGAAAGTGAAACAAACAGCAATTTTTTAACGGATGTGGTCGGGGTTGATTGCTGGCCGAATTCAGTTTCGAGGCAGCGAGCGTGAAGAACAAAAAAAAAAAAAACGAAAAGCAAAACAACGGTGAGGCTTGTAAACGTCGTACGTGCGCGCGGGGCGGAAGTTTTCGCAGAGAAAATTGGAAAATAATAAATTGGCAAACTACTTTAAAGAAATTAGCGAGGTCCGCCCGGATGCTTCCCGGTGAAATCTTTTTTTTCCTCTCGCTTTCTCTCTCTCTCTCTCTCTCATCCCGCGACTCTCGCCGTAAACTCTTCCGTCCTCGTTGATATTGATTAATTTGCTTAAAAAGTTCCCTGGTAGCGCCGCCGCATCCGCTCTTCTTTTGCTCTTATTTTTGTATACGCTCACCCGATAAAATGACGAGACGTTGGACGATAAAGATTTCAGAAATTAGTTTCAGGTACACAGTGGTGGAGAATAAACGTCGCAACGCGATCAGAACATCCGTTTCTCTAAGAAAGTATCTTCCAGAAATATCTCTATATAATGATCTCTCTCTATATATATGTATCAATTTATGAGTCTAGACCAAATGAAGTAATTATTGATTATTACTGAGCAACTTTATGAGTTTGGATTTTTAGACAACGTAATAAAAGACTTAGGTTATGACCATGATTATCTTTCATATATCATATTTATATGATTATTCAATGATTGAATTATGATTTGCAAAATTAATTTATATTTTACAATACATCAACATTTTTTTTAAAACCAATAAAAAAATCACTCATATTTATGAGATATTTATCAATGTATAATTGCAAGATTTACAAATGAATATAATATAATTTTAAATAACTAATTATATGATTTTGTTCCATTATATTGTTTGCAAATTTATGAAAGAAAACACGAATGTCGCGTTTTCGAATCGTAAGTAGACGATTTTTTTCCATCTTTATTTCGATCTCTTCACGCGCGGTCTGTATAAAAGAGGAAAGACACAATCGGCTTATGTTAATGTCCGGATAAAAATACACCTACCGTCCATTGTTCCACGGCCAGTAAGATCTTTTCTCGTCGACGAGAAACCAATGGAAATACAAGTGGGAAAAAGAACGACGCGGAAAGAGAATGATGGTGTCGTATAGTCGTTTTCCTCGTTCGTGAAATGAGATCGTATGAAAGGAAAATATATACGCGCGTTGAACGAAATCTACAGCCGCGTATACTATCTTGTTTTTCCATTTATAGAAAATGTATTGCCTCGTCTCTTACTTATACGATTCGCTTCGAAAATTGTTATTACGACAGAAATTCTAAGTTATATGCTCTCTACTTAAAAGATTACAGATCTCGTTATATGCATACTTTGATTACGAAGAGTTTAAAACTCTATGCGATTTGTAAAATTATATTAACTGGATTTATAGTTTGTAAAAATTAATTGCTATGCAAAAATTAAATATCTATATATAATAATATTTAGCTTAATTTTTATAATAATAAAAATTCATTAAAATATTATTTCCTCGATTAATTGTGCATTTTACATCATAGTACATATATATATATGCGCGTTTGTGCATGCACTTTATTAAGGATTGCGAGTGCATAGAAGCATTTTCACGCTCGCCAAACATATGTCACGCGGATGCAACAAAGGTTCCGATTCATTGAACATCGAATGGTAGGTGATGCCGATCGCTTAGCCGTTTAGGGTCGCTGCAACTAATCGAAGGGTCATCGGGAAGGGTTTGTTTAAAACATCCGGGTTGTACGATCGAAAGATTATGAGTGCGTTTAATGGCGCTGGCAAAAAAACGTGAAAATGCAAGATGCTTATCGCAGGCAGAGCAATATAATTGCTTTGTCGGGATTTGCTCGGCGGACAAAATTCAATCGCTTTCATTTATCTAGATCGTCTTCTCTCGTCTTGTTCTTTTATCAGACTGGGATTATTATCCCGTTTAAATCACTCTTCGATTTATCTTTAGAGAAGAGTCTCTCCGTTGACCTTAAATACTCTCTTTCCAAACATTTAACTTGCTCGTCTTATATCGGTGCTACTTAGAACCGACTTATAATGCAAAACAAAAGTATAAGATCGCGCACTGTATTTTTGATCATCCGTAAAACGAAATTTACGATCGTCGGAAGAGCAGATCGGATTATTGTTTTACTACGCGATCTTCGGTACTCCGACAATTCGTTTGTGCAGTAAGTCGAATTATTCTCGAAGTTAGATAGTCCATCGATGTATGCGTGAGAGCACGAACACTGGCAAATCGGTGTTGGTGACCTTATCACGTGTGCCTGTGTACATACACACATACACACACACACACACACACATCACAGCCGAATCTGGAAACGTCCATATAGTCCCATGTAAAGTTAACGAGACGACCAGGAAACTTTCGCATGAATACGAAAGTGGGGCGTCCTGCCTGTGTTCACGTCGCCCATTTATATTTAAGGTGACGGTACGTCGACTAGATTGGATGGTTATGGCATTAATATGTTTGTGCCCCGCGTGTTACCTCGGAAAGGAGCCTACCAAGAAAGACGAGGGTGCTCTAGGACGGGAAAACATTTCCATTGGTTTGGAAAATGTAACACAAATGTAAAACGACTTCATATGAAAAATTCAAAAATATTGTATACACACATATATATATACATATTTCCACTAACAATTCCCGTTTTTGTTATTTTTATTACATTTTATTATTTTTAAAACAATAACATATATTTTTTAATTTGTATTTTAATGTTTTTTTTTATTTAGATATTTTGTCGGAAGGGCGAAATTGATAAAGGCAAGAATGATATTGGAAAAGTAGACATTAATTGGATTTAATTATTATCGCGACATATCTCGTTTATTTATTTGAGAACGGTATGTACTAAATTATTATATTTTACTGTATTTTACTACATGTAATTATGACAACGTTATTTATTTTCATAGCAGCCTAGGGGCATGGGTGTAATAAAGTATATTGTCTCGCTTTGATTGCCAATAAATGTATGGAACATAATTATCTCAATAAAGGTGTAAAAGTCACATTTATACGTATCTTTTACAATCGTACAAATAAAAACATGTTAATCCTTTATCAATTTTATCCAAATTCACAAAAAAAAAATGCATTTTGAATATTCGAAATAATATGATGGCGAATAAATTATGTGATGTACGGTGGACCTTGTATGCATATCGCGCAATTTTGGCAAAATATCTCCGGGATGCGGCGCATTTATTCAACCATCAAAACGCGCATCTCGACCAACCAACATTACAAAAGCGAAATGCTTTCTCGTCCCAAGATACACGTGTGCAAATACACGTAGGCGTGTATGTGGAAGCAACGCGCGAGCGCGCGCGCGCGCGCGCATGTGTGTGTGTGTGTATGTACGTGTGTAACAAAGGATAGAGAAAGGGTAGCGTGTACAGCTCGTATTGACGCCCACGTGGGCGCATGCGCGTCGAAATGGCTTGCCACCCTTACGGGAACACACACCCACGCACCACCGGCGCGATAACCACTCACACACCCGCCGTCAAATATCATGCTCGTGTGTGTCTTTCGTACTTCTCTCCTTGAACTCAGGTATACACCCACCTACGGCGCTTTACCCGGCATTCTCAAGTTTTTCATTTCGTTTGCTATTTTTCATTTCCACGCAACCTCTCCGCGCCGTTGTCGAGGGATGGAGATAGAGAAATGTAGTTGAAACTTCCGTTCCTGGCATCTTTCAGATTCTCTCCCACCCATTCTTGGCGAGAGATCGCTTCTCATATTGTTGCATTGGAAATTGCGAGTGTCGTTCGCGTTTCTTTCCTCAAAGTAAGACGCTTTTCGTCTTCATCGTATTCAATTAAGCTAGCGTTTAAAGCACGAACGATTAAATCGATAAATCACTTAATGCATTTATCAATTAAAATAGAAACTTATATTGTTAGTCAATCTTATTACCGAGAATAAACGACAATCTTGTCACGTAGAAAAATAAGAATTGTTTAATAATTAATACATTATTATTTCTCTTTCGCACATGTTTATTATTATTCAGAAAAAATCTCATTTCTTGATGACGAATAAATCGTCGAAATCAATTGCTTTATTTGTTTGAAATAAATTTACCATTCTGCCAATAAAAGTAAATATAAGTAGCCTATTGGTTCGTCTTGGCAAGTTCGAGTCGCGATCCGAGGTACAAGTTACTTTTCGACAGTAACGAGCAAGAAACGCGAACGCGGCCGCGAGTAAAATCGCGCTCAGTCACTTGGTCGCTCAAGAGGATTTATAAAGAGCACCGGCGCGCCAATTCAAGGAGTCCCTTTTTCTTGAAACCGCGATAACCGCGACTTCGTTCTCATTTAGACGACGAATTAAGATAAAAGAGGAGCAAAGTCGCCTGCGCGGATTTGCCGCCAAGCGGAGCCGAGAGCAGAGGCGAACGAGCGAGCCAAGCTGCTGGAGGGTGGAAGCTTCTGAAAGCCGGAAGGACGAAGGCAGACGCTCCCCCTAACGAGATTAATTCGTTTTATATGCGACCGCGCCACCGCCACTCTGTAGCAACATGAAAGTAACTCCTGGCAGATTGCGAAAGGCGTTTCACTCCGGTAGTTGTCTTGGTCTCCTTCTACGGCGAGGCTGATCCTGCCAACAGGGAGGATCTCTGAAAAGATTGAAAATTGATCCATGATCGCAATAAGCTAGCTGGTTGACGGTGTCGTGAGAGGCTTCCTTTGAAAAATTGCTAGTCTTGGATGACTATCTTCGTGTAACCGTGCTGGCGCGACATTAACGTAACTCTATCGGTCTGTGCTACGGCGTCGATAGATACTTTTCAACTTCTTTTTTTTTTTTTCTTAATTGACGACGTTTTGTTACGTCAATATCACATTTTTTATTTTCTTCACATTTTATTGTTATATTTGATTTTTATTAAATTTAATTAATTCACATCTTATTATTATTAAATTACTATAATTTTTGAATATAAAAAAAGATTATAATTAACAGACGAGAGGCATTATTATTTTTTATTTTTGTAAAAAATTTTAATTTCTTTTCTGCAATATACAAGAATTATTCCAAAATAATCGTGATATTAGTGTATTAATATACACGAATTTAATAATTGTTTAAATTTTATTTTTATGTAAGACGTTAGTTTCTGTTAAATACGTCTCCCACTATCAAATGATTCACAGTTGAAAAAAGAGTTTCTCTCTGACTTCGCGATAACGCTGGGTATAGGCAGTGCTGTTGCCTCGAAAAAATCATTTCCCCGGAACAAATCGGGAGGAAGGCAGCTCGTTGAAATGCACGGCGTTCGAAGCGTCAAAGGGAAGGCAAAGTCTGCAGAGCAATTCCGTCTCGAGTGCGTTTACGCCGATGTGCATCCCTCTCTCTCTCTCTCTCTCCCCAGTATAGCCACATGGTGACTATAGGTATATGCCAGAGACGAAAGAGAGCTTCGAAAGAGGGAAAGATAAATCGAGAGAGTGGCTGCGAGGCAGAAACGGCGAGCAGAAAGAGGGAGGTGCAGGAAAAGAAAGAGAAGGAAAACGGACAGGGCGACACGGGCTGCAGGGTGTGTAGGGGTGGTTCGTGGAGCCGTTCGTGTTTTATCTCCGGGTGAGTCCGCCGAAGTCGGGGTGGAAAAACGGGGTAAAGGGTTAGGGAACTGAAGAGCAGTAGACTCGGAAGGGTTGGGTCGGCTGGCTGGCTGGCTGGCTGGCTGGCTGGCTGGCATTGATCTGCACTGCTCCCAGCCACCCCGTGTGTCGGCTTTTCTTAGTACAGTCGCCTCCTCTACCTCCTCTACCTCCGCCACCGCCGTCTTCTCAACCTCCACCACCACCACCGCCTCTTTCTCTTCTTCTTTTTTCCTCCGAGAGCTACTATCACCACTACTACCACCTATGCCGGCTAGCCACCCAGTCAGCCAGCCGCCTCTCCAATCTCCCATCGCTCTTTTCATCATTCCCTCTTCTCTACGCCAGCTTCTTTCTTTCTTCACGCTTGGCCCGCACACACAGGCCCGATCCCGGGACTCACCTCTCAAGGGCGCCTATCCTTCTTTCTTTCCTTCCATGTACTTCCCTTCTCTCTCGCGCTTCTCTTTCGCTTCCTCTTCCGCCTCTGTGAAGGGATCATGAGAAGAGCTGCTGTGCAGTCAGCGGTGCACGAACCCTCTTGCCCTTGCTCTCATCGAATCCGACTAGCTCTCGTGAGGAGAGAGATAGTCATGCGATGATGAAATTTTCGTACGCTTCAATTTTCTGCCTCGACGATGTATCTGACTCTTACGTTTTTAATCAAAAATATATTGATGAAAGAAGTACTTAATTTGAATATCAAATTTGGAAAATATATCACGCGAATATATATATCGTATTAATATTGATTAAAAAATAAGCGAATTATTCAGACATATGGAAATTATATATATAAAATAAAATATATTTATATATGTAATTTGCAAAATATTTACATATATTTATATATTAAGCAAATATTTTATTATTATTATTATTACTACGTTTATTTTATTTATAGAAATTATTTTGAACGGAATTATTGACACAGATTATTTATTATAATATTTATTAAATTTTATTTTAAATTTTATGTTTGCCTGTTTATCGATAAATAATATTTTGCTGTGTCGGACATCGAAGTTATTAAGGCTTGTTTTCGTTAGATGAAATTTTCTTTTTAAATAGATATGAAAACACAGGGAGGAGTTATAATTAATTTTATTTGACATATAAATTTTGTACTCTGTATTTTCAAGAGCAACAAAGTAGCCTAATGAATCTCGCATTGCGCTGACCATTCCAATAGTTCCGATACGATAGGGTTGAGCGACCGAGGTTCGGAAGAAATAGTGATTATTAAAGGCTGACCTACGAGATGCTGAGCAAGGATGAGAGGGCGTTCACTAATCCCCCGCTATTACGTTACACCATCGACAATTTATTGAACGTGAACCAACGCGAGGTTAGAAGCGAGAGTTCCCCCAAGATAATGACTCTTCTGCAACGATCCCTTTAAATAAGGTCGAGATAAATCGGGCCAAGTCGAAGATCAGTTTTACGTGTCTGTTTATTTTTCTTCTCTAAAAATTCATGTGCATTCAATTAAATTGATCAATATGACTTTTTTTCATTCTCTCTGTGATATTTTTTTTAATATTTTTGATAAATGTGTAAAATTGTTTTTCTGTAAATTGTCACAAGTGAATCTTTATAATAGAGACGTACTGATAATAAGTTTTTTATTCGCGAAAATTAATATCTTATTTTATTCTTCAAGGGAGGTTTATAACTAGTTTTTAGTTTCTGACAAATTTTTGCTAAACACATACAATTCCGTTTATACAGTTTTTTTTGTAAAGTCTTAAAGTAAACATAATATAGTTTAGAGGAACTCTGTACAATAATTCATATATATAAAAACTGCGTTAATATGAAACAAGTTGAAATAACAAAAATGATCAGAGAAATAAAAAATATAAAACTTAATTAAAACTATACACATTTTATAAAAATTTACTTGCTAAAAAAAATTCATTTTTGAACATGATTTATTGTTTTCTTTTTTTTTTTATTGATGTTTAAAAATATATTCTAAAAATTTAATAAAATGTGTATTAAAGATTGGACGATTAAAATTAGGTCTCTCGGAGGACAGAAAAATATTTGCATGAATCAACTTGACAGTTATAACAGCTGTTACCATTTTTTCGAGTAAGAAAAATTCCTATAACAAAAACTGTTCCGTATTAAAACAGACACGTGGCATGACTCGAGAATTTAAGACGGCAGTCTTCCCACGCGTATATCTTAACCCTTATCCGTATCTAACCTCTCTCTCAACCCTTTCGCTCCCTTTGCTCTCGAGATCCCCCGGGCATATTCCATTGAAATCTACATACGAAAAGGAGGAGTGCTTTCCCATGTCCCTATCTCGCGGACACCAGGCAACCTATCCATCCCAAAGAAACCTAATCTTTTTACCCTCGAGACGAGAGAAATTCTTGGAAAACGTTAGTCACGTGACATATTCAAATTTTAAAAGATTACTTTACGCGCGCCACAGAAAACGAAGAAGAATTGCAATTCGCGTAATGGAACGTCAGATTTCAGATAAATCCGACGATGTAACGTGACCGTGTTAAAATATATAGAATTGTTGAGTGCATGGCTCTTCGGTTATTACTAGTAATATCTCATATATATTTCGTATTTTGTAAAATTTCATACGGCCATTTTATTTATTAAGTAATACAAATTTCTTAATACGTTCTATCATTAATTCTTCGCTCTACTATCAGTAATCTTTCATACGGTTTCTATATTTTGTGAAATGTAATGTAAAATATCGTTCAAACATTTTAATTTTTAAACCCGAATAAATGTTCTTCAAAATTTCTACAGTTACTTCTATGAACAGATTTTACCCGAAGGTTATCGAACAGCGAGAGGTTCTGTCGCATTTTCGAGAAGCTGAATGTAATTAAATACGGTACGAATCAATCGAATAAAGAAGTAGACGGTTAACGTGGAACAGAAAAAAAAAAAGAAAAGAAAAGAAAAAGTAGATAGAGGAGCACGATCGATAGCTCTCGGGTGCCAACTGGGCGCGACATCTGCATGCAGATGCATCCCGAGTGTTCTCATGTTACTCAGGTGGCGACTGACTTTCTGAATAAATTACCGGCGCGAGAAACGAAAGTCCCTGAAACATTTATAGACACCCTGTTGTGTACACGGATGCGCTACGGGGATAATGGGCCTACCTGGGTTCTTCAACCCCTTCCGCTTCTTTGGCCGCCGGCTGCACGATAGCGGACCCCACTTTACGCTCGTTATGCCATTATTTCTCGAGTCAGTTTATTACCGTCGACCTGTGTCACCCTTTATGCAGAATAATTTGATATCCCTGGTATATCGAAGGGCATGAGACTTGAACGGTGCGCGACCGTTTTTCGCGTTACTCGCATCTGAATTTTTGTCGATTGTAAATGACATTATTATAATTGCACTGTGAAACTAATCGCACATAAATTTATTAGGGAATAAACTATTGTATTTTCAATCTCTAAAAACTCACCTTTAAAAAAAGGTAAAAAAAGGCGACCAGTTAAGGGCACGCCATTAACAAAAATTATCCATTGCAAACCCATGTACAATAGAATTGTATGAAAAATTATCGATTATAAACCCATGTACAATCGTAACAAAAGTAATGAAATAAAAAAAAAATTGCGCTAAGTGAAAGTAGAAACTTGTACCAGTGGAAAATTAAAGTTGCAGACATATATAGAGTCGTATAATGAATCAATAAAAATTTAAATTTGCAAATGTAGAATTGTACCATAAAAAAACTTATCTTTTAAAAAAAAAGATAAACAAGATGCCAAGTCCATGCGCCATGTGAAAAAGTGTTAAACAAAAAAGTATTTTTAAGTAAAAAAATCTATCAATTGACAAAAATTTATGTTCTAAAATTAATATCTCTACAAAAAGTAATGTCCAATTATTGCGCGAATAAATAAACATTTTTATAAAAAATTAAAATTTAAAAACTTATGCAAATTTAAAATTAATATAAAATAAAAAGAAATAAAAAAATTTTAGTTAAAAAAACTGGGCGCGCTGCTAAATAATATTCTAATGATATTAAAATTAAATTGTTACTTTTAAACTCATTGCAGCGCGCCCAGTTTTTTTAACTAAAATTTTTTTATTTCTTTTTATTTTATATTAATTTTAAATTTGCATAAGTTTTTAAATTTTAATTTTTTATAAAAATGTTTATTTATTCGCGCAATAATTGGACATTACTTTTTGTAGAGATATTAATTTTAGAACATAAATTTTTGTCAATTGATAGATTTTTTTACTTAAAAATACTTTTTTGTTTAACACTTTTTCACATGGCGCATGGACTTGGCATCTTGTTTATCTTTTTTTTTAAAAGATAAGTTTTTTTATGGTACAATTCTACATTTGCAAATTTAAATTTTTATTGATTCATTATACGACTCTATATATGTCTGCAACTTTAATTTTCCACTGGTACAAGTTTCTACTTTCACTTGGCGCAATTTTTTTTTTATTTCATTACTTTTGTTACGATTGTACATGGGTTTATAGTCGATAATTTTTCATACAATTCTATTGTACATGGGTTTGCAATGGATAATTTTTGTTAATGGCGTGCCCTTAACTGGTCGCCTTTTTTTACCTTTTTTTAAAGGTGAGTTTTTAGAGATTATATCATTCATTTTTGTATATGATAAGTATCTTTAAATAAATAAGCAAATTCAATTTTTCTGGCATTTTCTTATTTTAGGTACATATATATCCAATAATTAATATACAAAATTAAATATTATTTATCACACAATTTGTATCAAAATAATATATTTTTAAAAATTTATTTTAAATTTATTTAATCATTTTTATCATTGTGATTGTAGTGGCAAGGATTTTATTGCTCAGTGTCATTGCAAGCATCTGGCCTGTATATACCATAATATATTGTGTAATACATTGGCTAAGTATGACAATATGGATTTTGATAGATTCCCATGGAATATTGGAATTTTGTCGGACTTGCAGTCATCCACCACATATGCAGCCTACAATTAAAGAACGCATTTATTCCATATTATTTGCTTCCGTTATTGGCATAGTGCACATTTTTATATATCTCAATGCTGTAGATAGCAAAACATTTTGAAAACATCTATCTTTCTATGTTATCTGCTTTTTTGAAAATATTGCAGCAAATTTATTATGGCAATATGCTTGTCCTCCTGCAGTTAAAGAGGCTTAGTACTTTAATATAATCTTTATTATTTGTATAATTTCCTTTTTCTTGGGAATTACAGCAATGCTTTTGTACTATATTGTCTTGCATCCCTCAAAAAGACAACATACTTCAAACGCACCAGTTCAAGCAATGTAACTTTGATATTTATTTACTTTAAAAAATGAGAGATAAACTATACAATATGCAATTAACCTTATCTTATGACTTTTATAAATCTTATGATAAAATCTAACTCTCTCTTAATCTTTATTATGAAAAGAATCTCGGTATTATATGAAATAATTTCATTGTAATTAATAGTTTAACTTTCAAAAATTTTGCAAAATAAAATAACTCATACATTGTATTTCTATCATATATATAAAAAAAAGATAGGTAAATATAAATAAATAAATATATATTTATGATATACAATAAATAAATATATATTTATATATATATATATATATATATATATATATAAATATATATATAAAATGTTGGATTTTTATTATATATATATAATTTTAAAAAATCTTTTTTATATGCTATTGAATTTTAATACATACAATTTTGATTATATGTATTTTAATTGATTATATTTATAAGTATTTTTATATTATCTTAAAAAGACTGCATAGAATTATTTGTGCGGCACTCTTATATGTATGTATAATTAATAGGGACCAACTACACATTTTTTTTTCCACTGAATAAAAACAATCTCAATATTAAAATTAAATTATAAAAAAGATACTGTGATATTTTATTGATGAGAAATGTACATTTATAATTGTATTAAATACAAAAATAAACATGCCATGAATTACTATATATACATATTTTCATAATTATCAAACTTAAAAATATAATATTGTTACCAAAGAAGAAAGCACTATTTAAAAACTCTAAAAGTTCATAATTTGTTAAATTAGTAATTAAATACTGCATTTTGTATAATTTTTAAGCTTTATTCTTTTATTTTTTTTTTATTTAATTGAATAGATATTAACATCCAATGTAGCATACAGATTAAATTAACAACCAAAAAAATAAATCTTAACTTTGAAATATATTTTTGTTTCTTTTAAATATCAATCAACTGGATTTTGTACTACTATTAATATGAATTCTTTATCTGGTGCCATCATAATTTTATGTTTTTTGCTACGTATGCGCAAGAAAGTTAAATCATTTGTTGGATTCAAGTCACGTACGACAGAACGAGCTCTATCTGACAATTGACTTATCAAACCTGCGTATTGAACTGTTGTCGTATTATCTAATGTTGACTTTATAGGAATACCTAAAACAAATATAATTTTATAAATTTTTGTTTACAACTACAAGTAAATCATGTCAATGATCTCATGTAATACCTTCTGCATTCACCACTATTGTTCCAACTACCCTTTTATGAGACTGAATTTGTTTCATAGTTTCTTCAACCTCTTATAAATTATTTCATCGAAATTTATTAATAAAATTTTTATTTTAAATATTCCAATAACAGAAGCAAATCATATGGAATAAATGCGTTCTTTAATTGTAGGCTGCATATGTGGTGGATGACTGTAAGTCCGACAAAATTCCAATATTCCATGGGAATCTATCAAAATCTATATTGTCATACTTAGCCAATGTATTACACAATATATTATGGTATATACAGGCCAGATGCTTGCAATGACACTGAGCAATAAGATCCTTGCCACTACAATCACAATGATAAAAATGATTAAATAAATTTAAAATAAATTTTAAAAAATATATTATTTTGATACAAAGTGTGTGATGAATAATATTTAATTTTGTATATTAATTATTGGATATATATGTACCTGCAATAAGAAAATGCCAGAAAAATTGTAAAATAGTTCCTATAGCACTGATATTAGATTTATCTTGTTAAGCTAATCGAATGCTGCGATGATAACTAGCCATTGCCCAACCCATGCTCACAAGTGAGCTGATAATGCTACCTGCTTGATGTACAACTGAAAAAAATATAGAAGCTAATTAAGAAAATTATTAAAAATATATGCATACTCATACATGGGCATTTATATAATTGAAATATTATTGAAATAATAGCAAAATATCTGATTTTGTATCACAGACTGTAAACTTGCACATAAATTATTATGACAATAAATTTGCAAATAATAACATTAAAATTGAATGTAAAAATTGAAATTGAAAATATCTAACCCCGCACGCTGTCAATATAGCGGAGGGCAACTATTATTAAAAATATATGCATACTCATACATAGGCATTTATATAATTGAAATATTATTGAAATATTATGACCATAAATTTGCAAATAATAACATTAAAATTGAATGTAAAAATTGAAATTGAAAATATCTAACCCCGCACGTTGATTGATTGAAAATATCTAACCCCGCACGCTGTCAATATAGCGGAGGGCAACTATCGCCGTCTGTTGTAAAACGTGCGAGATGGACATTTCCAATACATGCATCTATTTATGTGTTGTGTACGTGTGATATATGTGTGCGCATGTGTTGTATACGTGTGAATACGTGTAGCACGATACTACTATGTTTGCGTGGTCGATGATGACAATGATGACGGGGACGTTTCTTAAAAGAAATTTTTCATATTTCGACTTTGCATTTTTATATCTCTGCTTACAAATCACGTAGAGCAGAAATAAAGACACTTTTATTATATAATTCAAACTCAATCTATCGATTAAGTCTAGTATAAACTCGATTGCTTCAGCCGTTATTGAGAATTCGAAATATTATAAAGACTCAAATGTCCGACTCGCGTTAAGATACACGGTGTCTCGGCTACGTCCTTAACTGGTCGCGAGACACTACCGTGTCTCTTGACTATGTACACAGAATAAGCCTGGAATTTCATATATTCATCTATTAATATATCACAGCTTATTATATAGAGTGTATTATTTTGTTTTAATTTATTTTTATTATTTTTTCTCTCTCTCTCTCTTCTTTTTGTCAAATATTTACAACAGAAACTATCTGTACATTAAAATGCAATTTTCCTATAATACAAATAAACATCTTTTCATAAATAGTTAAAAAAGAATCTTTTGGAGCGCTTTTTACACATATACTGATCAGTTAGAAGATAGATATTATTTTGTTTTAATTCATTTTTATTATTTTCTCTCTCTCTCTTCGTCAAATATTTACAACAGAAACTATCTGTACATTAAAATGCAATTTTCCTATAATACAAATAAACATCTTTTCATAAATAGTTGAAAGAGAATCTTTCGGAGCGCTTTTTACACATATACTGATCTGAATTAGAAGATAGTCTCGGTTAGATATTGTTTCAATTTGACATATCTCATGAGATATCTTCACAAGATATTCCATATGGGAATTGCACGTGTAAAAGATGGGGACTTTACGCGACAATAAAAAATGCCGACGCGTTAAGAAAAAAAGCAGGATAAATGCGAGTTTGCAATAACGCGCGTACAAGTCAACGGTGGTGTTTCTGAATGACGGCAGACGTCTCGCTTTGCCGCGTGTACAAACGACTTCTTGTTCGCAAAACAGAAATTACCGCGGCGCAGCGTGGCGCTGAGGAAGGACAGTGGAGAGATGAGGACACGAAGATTCCATTACGGGGTAACCGGCGGTAATGAATGGAAGACACCCCCTTGTACCACCCCGAGATCTCCTACCCCTGAATTTCTCGTTCACTTCTCGCTCCCCGCCACCCCTTCTTTCCCCCATCATCTTTCTCTCTCTCTCTCTCACTCTCACCGTTGTAATGGCTTGTCCTCCTTGCACCATCTTTACTACGACCAGGGAAGGCCAGCGTAATTTTCCTCTCGGTAAAAAATACTCTCGTTTAACTTTTCCTCGCTCATTATTCCCTGCCGCCCTGACCTAACCCGACTTGACCCCGAAGGCGGCTTCCTTTAATAACCTAGAAAGAAAGAAGAGTGCCGACAACGGCGTTAGGAAGCGAGAGAGATATAGGAAGCAAGACTGGAAGAGACCGAAACGGGAGGAAGAGAGACAGGAGTAACGCCAAGGGCAATCCTTGGATGCTAATTTGTAACTGGGCTACTTCCGGGACAGTGGTTCCCCGTCGTGCAAAACTTTATCTTACTATCATTCTCAAATTACGAGAGCTCTATTTGCATGCGAATTGAACATGGCACGACGAGAATTAGGAAAGTTTTCTACGAATGCAATGACCTTCCGCGTTCTAAAAACTTTTATTCTTATATCATTTAAGCATTATTAATTTGACGAATTATTATTGCGGTCGCTTTTTTGTATATAATTATTTTTTTTTGTGCATAATTATTAAAAATATTATAAATGATTTTATTAGACGATACCGTCGTTTTATTAATGATTTCCTCGGCGTTGTCGTAATCGGTCTATTCGTGTAAAGACATGAACAAGATAGAACATTATTTAATAAATTTATTAAACTAAATTAATTAGGTATTTTGAAAACTTTTCTATTTAATTTATAACAACTTTTAAATATGTAATTTCTAATATTTCAGCATAATATTTTTTGTGAATTAGAAAAAGCGCATTTTATTTTTATGATGCAGACAAATAAATATTTTTGTTTTTAGAAAACTAAGATTCATCGGTTTTATACATATTAAAGTAAAATTTACAGTAGCATAATTAATTTTATAATTATCCGGAACAAATAAATTGAGATAATAGATAATAGACAGAGAATTAATATATAGAATAAAAGCGCATAATATTTGCATTGAAAAGTTCGAGACAGCTAACTAAACGTGACGATAACGCCAAAGAAATCGTTAATAAAACGACGGTATAATCGGAAGGATGAGCACCTTGAAAGATCCTCCGGTGGCACGGCGAGGGATGGTTTTCCTTGCATCGGCAATTAGTCTCATCCCCCCTGGATACCCTTCGTTCTATCCTACCGGTTATAGCAACCAACCCCATCCATGGCATTTAATTACCTTACCAACCCCAGGCTAACAGCCTCGGGGCCAAGGTCACGAGCCATTCAACTCCTCGTATTTCTCAGTCCATAGAGGCACACTGACCGCATTTGCCCTTAAGCCCTGTTTCTAAGTGTCAATTGTTTCACGCGAATTCGAAATTCTCTCGCGATTTACATTGTAATTTGCTATCACTTTTGCTTTTCCAAATCGGTGAATATCGACGATCGTAGTCATTATTTTTATGAGTTAAAATTATAATAAATGAGAAAAGAAATTTAATATGACGTTCAAAATTATTTCATTTTGTTATTAGTTTCTATTATTATATTGTACTTTCTCTTATAATTTCAATCTTTTTTTGAGGATTTCTTTAATTTATCTAATACACATTTAATTTGTTTCGCCACCTGAAATTTATGGCGGGTTTTAATCAACAAATAAAAGGCAATAAGAGCTAGATAAGTTCTATAATAGAAATATATTTGTGAAAAGATAATAATTTATAATTTATGTTATAAATCTTTTCACAAATATATTTCTATTATAGAACTTATCTAGCTCTTATTGCCTTTTATTTGTTGATTAAAATCTTCTAAAGAGCCGTTACAAATTATATTATGGCGGGTTGTTTTTGATTTTCACGGTAATCGTTTTCTCGGTGCCACAAATTTCCATTCATTTATCTTGAGAAGACTCGGGCGAGTGATCGTTCGCGATGTCGGATCGATAAGTCGTAAATTCTCACGGGCAGCATTTTGAGCGCCCACTTCTCTATCCGTTTCATTGAAACGTCAAGGACGATGAAAAGACGGGCTGCCTCGGCATTCGTCTCTTTTTCGCAGAGTTCCACGCTCTCGCGTGCTCCAGCGCCATAATCCATAAATCATCGAAGAGGCCTCGATTCTTTATGGATTATGAAAGAGTGCGAGTCTCTCTCTCTCTCTCGCGAATATATCGATATATCGCCCTCCCGAGTTCGTGCTTTTATTTATTTCCGCGGAGTTAACGAACGAGATGCTGGCTATTGTACGCCTCCGGTGCGACATCCTTTTTACGATCGATTTGCAGAGAGACGCCATTTTCGCCGGCACATTTATACCTATAATCCCATAAATCAACCGTCCTATCTGGTCCCCCACATCCTCTCGAATTCTTCGGTGACTATGTCGCGTCGTCTCTCTATCGCATTCCACGAGGATAATTTCGCGACAATACCGGCGATATCTCTGGAAATGGAGAGAATATCTTGGCTAGGATATCTCGAATGTTTCATCTTTTCTCCCTAAGCTAACACCGACTTATACCTGATTTACGCTCGAGTGTACCATATTATATTGTATATTATTATAAATAACGGGATTTCGCATCGGTATCTATATCCCGATAAAGTGGGTCAACGTTCCCTCATCAAGCTTGAGCGTCGGCTTGTTTGTATCTCATTAGAGTGGATCAGATGGTAAGCGCGATCGATATACAATACACGTTTTATCAATAAAGTCATGTTGTTTAATATCTATCACGGATGCGAATATACACGTATTTGAAATATACATGAATACACCAAGTTATTTCAAAACAGCGATAATTCGTTTATAGTTTTCCAACAATATTGCAAAATGTGAAAAAAAAAATATATCGAAGGAATAGAATAGCAAAACGTCATTTAATTTTGACGCGATAAGAGCAAAATCTTGAGTGATATCGGAGACGCCATTTTCGACGACGAAGAAATCCGCGATTTATACGTTTGCTTCTGCATCCGCTCTCTCTCTCGCGCATACGAGGTACATCCAGAGGGTGGGTCAACTGCGGAGGCAGCATGAGATGGCACACGGGGAAGCAGAGGGGAAGAATGGGGTGGTATGTGGAGGCGCGCACACACATAGCCAGGGTAGGGTACACCTCGGCCGCCCCCGAGCTGCGCAGAAGTTCCTTCCTTCCGCTTGATCGACATCGATTCCAAGATGGCGGCCCCGGTCGGTGGTGCGCTCACGGCATACATATCGGCCCATTCTACGAGCCACCCCGCCCTTAGCGGGACCCCTTTTGCCTCTCCGCGATCCACCCATCCTGACGTGCTCGTCCACATCGTAGGATGAGATCCTGGGGTGGAGGTATAGTCGGCTCGCGAGATGTCCGGGCCGATATCGGAATCGCATTAGAACGCCGCGCCACTTTCGCCCTCCCTCTCCCCCTTTTCACCCCCCCTGGTAACACCGAGAGAGCTTCCCTCTCTCTCTTCCACGCCCGTGACTCCTTTTTCCTTCGGCTGGCTCCAGAAATATCGAAGGAGTCTCACGACCACGCCTGCCGACCCACCGACGTGCCTCGGGCCCGAAATACCGTCTACTTATACGCTGAGTATAGAATATTCCTTCCTTTTTTCCTTTAGGAGCTTCATGAAGTTTCCAGTAGCTTAGACTTAACGTTTCGTCTTTCGCGAGGCTGTATAAGTCATTTTACGCTGTTCATTTCGTTCGATGGATGATGGATCTCGCGCATAGAGAATTCAATTCTGGAAATATACTTGATGAGACAGAGTTAAATAATTGTGGAATCCATCGCAATTTTTATTTGAAATTCGTAAAAATGGAAAAGAATGAGAGAAAAAATTTATTGCTAAGGCAGGATTTATGACCGAGAGATTTGTAGATAAATATCGAAAAAGCTAAATTACATGCATGTTTTAGATTATATGATACATGTCAAATAACGAAATATCTAAATAAAAAAATGAATAATCTAGTATTTCAAAAAATTTATTTCAGAAACGTTTCAAACACATTTAAAAGAAACATTGATTTTTCCCACACTTGTGAAACAAAACTGACAAGATATATACTCGATTTATTTTTCTAAAATTACGTTTAAAGTATAAAGCTACATTATATCATCTAATAAACGATATACAGTTAAGTTTAATTGTGTGAAACCCAGCCTTGGCAAGAGAGGCACAACGCTATTGAGTTCTCCAAGAATTGCGGCAATTGACTTTTGAACTGCGAGCGATCAACAAAATCACATGGTAACGCTACGTGGATTTTGACAGATACGAAGGATAACTTAACGAGACGGAATAAGAACAAGAGCGTGTGTAACACGGGCTTCAATAAGTATAAAATTTCTTGCTTGCACAGGGAAATGAGGTCCCGCATTGCCTGCCGCTCAAACATCCTTATCGAGCCGGTGCACGCCGCTCGTTAAAGATGCTCGTTCAATTTCGTATGCTCACGCTCAGGAGGACAACGATTGAGAAGGGTGGCCGGCGAAGGTCTCGTCGAGATAGACGGAGGAAGAAAGAGCTAGAGAGGAAGGAAGAGAGTGACACGGAAGCAAAGCCGATTAGGATCCTACCTCGAGATCGAAATTTCACCTCCACCTTCGGCTGATCTGGAATTTCCATTCCGCCGTTTCTCCCTCGTGTAGCGAATTCCGCGTTTTCCCTTCCGAGTCGGAATAGAAAAGACGTAGTACGAGGCAGTGAAAAATTTCAGGTAACGTCGGAAGTAATCCCTGAAATAATGGCATAGCCCACGCCCGATAAATCCGGAAGGTGGTTTCTATCGCGAGCCCGGTAGGAGGAACTCTTCCCAGGATATATACACGCTTTTCTTCTTCCAGGCACACGCGTGCGTATCACGCACGTGTGCACGCGAGGGAAAAGGGAGGGAAAAAGGAACTCGGAGAGTTTGGGGGGGATTATGTCTACGTAGGGAAAAGAAGGTGGATGACTGGAGCCGAAAGGTGGAGGTGAGGAGGATCCAGCTGAGAGAGAGAGAGAGAGAGAATGGGAGGAAGATTGATCTGCCGCGGCGCGCTTTCGTGTACCTCCGATACGCGTTTTATTCGTTCTCTCCATCCCCGTTCTCGCCACCCCCTTTCCGCCCTTTCGTCCTCCGGAATTGCCCTTCGTCGCGCGACGCGCCGAAAAGGGATATGGATAATCGTGTAAACCGCCGCACCTGCGGAGAGTCGCGTAAACATATTTGTAACTTTTCTCGCGCCGCGTCGGTGAAAGAGAGAGATGGAATACTCTCCTGAAAATTTAAGTAATCCCGGGGTTTAGGTGCACGAATACGCCCTAAATTATTCACGCGACATCCAGGAAGACGGATCAGTCGTGGTGTCCCTTGTCATCGCGATCGTGCCTTTTAAGGGAAACTTCTGCGACTTGAGTCTGTGCGAACACTTTGCGCGCGGCAGAATTTTGAGATTGAAGATTTTGCCGCGGATTTTCAGCGAATTGAAACGACGGCAAAAATTGAATGAAATTTCCAGTCGATTCTGGCTATTAAAATCACACTTATGGAGGAAATAATTTATTTGTTTTCTTTTTACGATGCATCTTACAGGGTAACTAACGGACCAACGATTACAAATGGATTCTTTGGTCAATTTGGGAACGATTTTTCTTCAGCGAAAATGTCGATAACTAAGTCTCAAATTAAAATTTTGCTCCAAAACGTTTAGTTTTCAAAAAACCCATTTTTATCAATCGCTCATAACTCGAAAATTATTGACTTCTCAACATTTTTGCTAAGGAAAAATCGTCTCCAAATTGGCCAGAGAATCCGCCCTTAATCATTGATCCGTTAGTTACCGGACACCCTGTATATAAATATAAATTTGATATATTAAAAATATGATTTGTTCATGTACAGCAAAACATTTTATTTCTATTCCGCATGAATGAAGATGTTGTATATAAATGCAAAGATAACGGGATCGAGTTTTGCGAGATCGGACAGGATCATAAATTGACCTCGATACTACCGGTGAATCGCGCGCGTTCAGGAATATGTAACATAAAATTGAATTTCTTTATAACGAGGAACGATCGCGTTGAGGGGGATGCTTACGGCGTGCAAGAAATCGACTCTTGAAATTATTGTCCGTGAAAGGGCAGAAGGGTGACGGCGGATTTCTACGCGTCATTACGCGAGTCATGAAAATCGACGGAATCGAGTGGCGATTATTCAAACCAAACCTTTAACAAGATTCCCGCCAATCAGCTGCCGTAACGATCCAACCGCCAAAGGGAAGTTTTCCCTTCCTGGGAAGGAAGGAGACTGCTTGCTTTCGCCGCCGCAAAACGACGACGGGGTGATTTAAGGAAAGGGGTGATTTAAGAACAAAAGGATCTTTTGCGAATAACATCGTACATGATTCTGGGCGCGACGATCTCTATAAGAATATTTCATCGCTCGATGTTGAAGCATATCGAAAGAGATGGTACAAAACAAAAATTGTGAAGAAAACGATATGTTTAATTAAATTATTTTGCAATTATATAATCATTTATATTTTCTGTCTATTATTTCTCTCTCTCTCTCTCTCTCTCATTATCTGCTATAACAAGGTATACAATACAAATATTTTAATTATCTGATAATTTGATTAATATCTTAATTATACGCGCGATGAAATTTTGTGTCAAGTAACCGATTATTATCGGGATCGTGGGTCGAATATAACCGGCTTTCGGCTCTATACTTATCCAACATTAGTATTAAACCGGATTGAAGCGACTTTTCGCGCGATAAAGATCAAGCAACTTGTAACTCTGGGTTTTAAAAGCCCGTCTAGCTAAGCAACTTTGAGGTGCATGCCAGATTTCTCATTACGTGAAACCTACACAAACGCTTGTACACGCACGCGTTTCCCTCGCTGACTGGTTGATACTCGATCGCGGAGCAAGAGAGAGAGAGAGAAAGGTAGGAGAGAACGCGAATATAAGGGGCGGAAAAGTGCGAGACTGAGGAAATGGCGTGCGCGGAGGAGGTCGAGGTAGTTTCGAAAATTCCCATCGCAGTCTGGAGTTGCGCGCTCCGGCTTTTCCGACGCCTCTTCCATTTCCTCTCGCGTACCACTCTTCCTTCTCCTTTTTTTTCCCGCCCGCGCCTGCCGGGTGTCCTGCGACTCCGACATCGCACCCTCCCTTTTACCCGATTCGTTCGCCCGCCTGCACTCCGCGGGCTCTCTCACCCCGTTTTACCCGGGCGAGCGCAAATTTATTCCGTCGACTCGGCGACGGGCGGAATCGCAGTACTTTATACTCGTTGAGAATCGATAGACAGCCGCGCACGGATATGGAAGCACTATATTTTCCCTCTTCGCACCTTCGTGTCGCTCGAGAGAGAGCCTTGTGTTGTTAATACAGAGAGCACTTTCCTCCGACGTGGGCTTTCATTATTTCTTTCCTTATACTCGCGATCATTCGATGCCTTTCGATATATGCGATTTTCGTCAAGCTGAGTGTGTTTCTTAATGATTAACCGTGGAAAGAATCGTTGAGATGTAAGAAATATGTATCTAGTCGTGGAATGATTTTTTAAATGGATGAATTTTCTTGAAAGGTGAAAATATATAATTATCAATTTAGTAAAATTTAGATTGAATCTTTAAAAGAACAGAATGATATAATTGTACAGCTTTCGAATAAAATAATGCGAGACTCTATTATGACATGAAATTATTGCAAATCGATAAAATATTTTCTTAATCTTCTCATCAGGATTACATATCATTTCTTTATAAATGCGCTTTGTTTTTTCACGTCACTTTTTTAACATTTGTTTATAATTTTAATTAATGCAAACACATTCGAGAGAAAGAATCGTATCTCAGTTAGATGGAAAACATAATTTCACTGCAAACCCTTAAATGTGCAACTCTTCTCTTTATCTCTGCTTTTCGACGATCGCTAAAATGTGAATACGCCGGACTCTTTCCATCACTTTTTTCTTTCATCATTTCCCTACAGTAAATATAGATAGAACATCCATCCCGACCGTAGACGGTTATCCGCAACGGTGGTTAAAGAAAGCGAGGAAGAAAGTCAGATTTTTAGAGACTGGCCCGATGCACAGCCGCAGGGCAACTTGGCAAAGCAACTTTTGGAAGCTTCTTCCTATCGTGAAAAACGTTATGGAGTCGTAGGCGACGGTGGTTGAGAGAGACGGAGGTTGGGGTAAAGAAGGAGGGGAAAAGATTTAGAAGGTGGTAGGGGTCGAGTTGGAATCAAAGGAGCCCAAAGAGCTTTTCCAAGCTTCTCCCTCGCCATGGCTAGATTGAACTTCTTTTCCGCTCAGGAGTTTTCCTATTACTCCAAATTTTCAGACGCGGCAAAGCCGCGACGGTTCGCATGCACATAATGTATACGCGATTTTTTACATGAGCATGTAAAAACTTGACAGCCGAACAGAACTTGCTCGGGCCGATCACGTTAATTAATATCGCGCTAGACTATATATATATATAAGTAAAGTTTTCAAGTCCAATAATCTACAATCGAGAAAACGATGTTATGTATATGTTTTTGAAAAATAAGAGGAATATTTTTTTTCACATCATTTATTTAAGAAGACAAAAACTACAATGCGCTAAATATTTTGTTGAGAATATATAAATGTTTCGGTTTTCTTCAAATTAATATAGGGATACATTTTTTGGAGATATAATCCTAAGATATGTGTATATTTTTTTTATAGAACATATTTATGTTTGTTAAAAATATTTTGCGATGTTAAGTGACAAATGCTCCTCGCGTGCGTGTATATAAAGCGACTGATATCTTTAACTTTAGGTTCCAGTCGTGAGATAGCATAACGATGCGTTTAAAAGCGTCTCATTAGTACCTCCACTTTAAAGCAAGGTTCCCCTATCCGTGCATTCTCTTTCTCCCTCTCACACCCCTGACTGGGCCGCCTAAGTAAAAATCAATAATTCTTTTATCGTACAAATTAACGTTAAGCATATTCCACCCTCGTACATGGAGCCTACGGCTGATGTTACACCGTTTCCTGTCACTCTGTCCTGCATAATATCACGAATCGACATTCTTCTTCTACCACGCCTCTTTCCTTAGCATGATTTCTCCATGCACTTTTTCTAAATTTTTCAAGTCTCATATTGGTAGTATTTGATAGACACAGTGACATCGATACAATTATCTAACTTTGTTTATAAAAGATTTATTTCAGTCAAAACGTAAGAAAAGAATTAATAATCGATAATAATCAAATTCAATTTATTGTATTAATATAATATAATATAATATATATATATATACATTTTGCGTATAAATATGTTTATTTAAATACACTTGGAATGTATTATAAATTGACGCAGAATTCGATATTATTTACGTCATAATGATTACGTTTTATTATTTCAGATTAATTTTTTAAAATTAAATCGGAAAATATTGTTTAGGACAAATTTACAATTTAAGCTAGAATTATTTAACTTTAATTAAAATATAAAATATAACGTTTTAATAAATGTGTGTAAATGAATTTGACTGATGCAATGCACCGGTATATATTTTTCAATTCTGAATTTTTACTTATATCTATAATATAAAAAATATAAAATTCTAATGTACGAAAAATCGAATTTGTTAGTATACATTTGTATGATTCGTTCTATTAATAAATTCTCTTAATTCGCCGAGCAAAGAGCATACATATATATTACGCTGTTATTACCGCTGTTATAGCAGCCACATGTGAAATCGATAACCATTAAATTAATTTGTTTGCATTAAATATAGCTCGTCGGCGCTCATCGCAATAGTGTGTTCGAGTGCCCGATTCATCAAGTTAATCGTAATGGACGGCTATAGCGACGTGTTTCGACGTTAACTTATCGAGTTTTATTTAAGCGATTTTGGAAGCGAAAGAGAGAGAGAGAAACGTTGCCAGTTCGAAGACATAAAAATTCCACCCACTCGTCACGCCTTGACGAATAACACGAGATGTACAGCGATAGGGCTTTAACTGCCGGCTAACACACTATGGCGATCCGCGCCTTATCGTATGACATTACGGCCCTGGACATGTAGAGAACAAATGGGCCACCCTGCTGTAACGCCTTTTCAGATATGTCCGCGTGTGCATTAAATTGGGATAACAAAGCCAGGCTGCTTGTTATAGAGCGAGCTGTAGCCTGCTTTTGCTTCTCGTTGTTTTGGCCTTGCTGAAGAAATCAGTGTCTTCAATTAATTTTTTTTTACAATTCAACTGGAGTATTGATTATTGATTATAACTTAAAAAGAATATTTGATTGTTATTAAAAAAAAAACATTAATGGAATCTACAGGATATTTGGCGTAGAATCTGTAGAATTTTTATACACATCAAGCATAGAATGTACATTGTTATAATATGACGTTAAAAACAAACACTCTTGTTTTTATGAACTGTATTAATGTAGATATTCTTTTTTTTTGTTGCAGGTAGGTGTGTTTAGAACTATGCAGGATTCGGCCAATATCGTTCGCCAGGTTCTTCGTGGATCGCGACGCGTCACGTGTCTTACGACCTTGACTTCCCGTGGCATCGGAGCGCTAAGAGGTTTACCTTGGTAAACCCTAGTATCCCGGGATACCACTCGGGGTCTCGGTCGAGGGATTAAGACGGGGTTGTTGAACAGGACGACACGGGAGGGACGGCGGATGGGAAGAAACAGAGTGAGAGTGAGAATGAGAAAGGGAAAGAGGCGACTACAGTAATCGTACGCCCGTATAATTGATTGAGTCTAATGAGTTAAAGCGGATGCTACGGTATCGATGGCGAAAATTAAAGAGTGGGTCGTGAGAAAAGGCGGCGATAATCTCGGGGACGGAGAAAGTATACGGAACTTGGATGCCCTTGTCCTTCTCAGCTCCGCTTCTCTCTTTCGCGCCCGTCCACGTCTCGACCGGCCTGGGAGGAAAACGCTGATTGTAAATTAGTTAAAGGAGATGCTTCATTAGGCAGCGCTGCCTTGGTTCTTGAAGCCGCAGTCTCCTCGCGTTTAACTGTTTTTAAAGGGACGAACGGCATAATAACTAGTAGCGCGCAGGCTGATCGATATATAAGTTAAGTATATAATTATCATATAATTATAAATGTTTGAAAAAAACGTGCGTTTTTCATCGGCAACATGATTTATCGTATCAATCACGATTATAGGTCTCTTTATTTATTGATTTTTATCTTCTTATTTTTTTTTTGAGAAAAAATTATGGCGAGAAACAAAGTATAAATAATAGGCCAATGGAATGCATACGCGTGCTTTTTTTATTCGATGATTTTGTTATTATTGCAATATTGCGATACATAACTAAATATTTTTATTAAAACTATCCTTTAAGCTAATGTCATTCTTATCTTATGTTAATATCCACGTTCCCTAAGCAAAATACAATATACTTGAAGATATTTTCCTCCCCGTCCTGTTGCTCCAGGCACATATAATTATTCAATGATTGAGAGAAATAGGCAAATATATGACATATAAGATACTTATCTGTGCGTGTGTATTAATTATAATTACCACCGTATGATTTTTCGCGCTTTTACACGCGTATTATTTAACAGAAAGCAGCTGTCGCAAGATGGATAATTAAATCTGGAATTAACAAGGCTGTCATTAATTCGAAAGGTTAGATCGATCGAAGTAATGAGTGCCTGTAATTCTCGCTCGTACGCTTCGACATTTAAATGTCGAAACTGACTTGAGGTAAAATCAGCACATATGTATATAAATCATGCGCATAGAAGTGAATTATCGAAAGCGCATAATCAATCTCGAGCTCCATCGAGCCGTGTACACACGTTTCTCCCATCTCTACGATATTACTTTTCGGCTGGCTTCGTTCTCGACGTCTTTTCAATTCAAAAAACGGGAGGGAGATGAAAAAAGTGGCGCGGGCTGAGATAGGTGGATACAGAAAGATGACGGTTAGCTGCGTCCAAAGACGCGCGGCGGAGGCAAATAGTGTCTTCCGCGCATCCCCCAGGGAAATTATTGACAGTCAGCGAGGAAATGACGTCGTAAATACCATGCCGAGACGAAGACAACCACCCGCTTCAGGGTCTTTCTTCTCTCCTCTCTTTCTCCCTTCTTCTTCGTTGTCTTCCACTTTGTCCGTCGTCTTCTACCTGCCGCGTATAATTCCTGCGATGTTGCTCTCAGCGGCCGTGGGGCGAAAAAAATACCATAACACGGCTGTTACCGCGGGTAATATTAAGAGTGAACCGCGTGCACATTCTATATACACGTCTGCTTAGGTCGCGATGGCGGTTCCTTCGATGAGAAACACCGATTTCTTTGTTAAGGCGGCGATCGTCTTAGAATAGAACTTCCTACGGACGACAGCCCTCGTTTGACAATGGGAGTGTAGTACTATAATTGTTTCGATGGTATATATTCGATAGTTGCAACTAATCGTGATTTTTTGGGTCTCTGCAGTTTACTCAAATTTTCATTAATATTATTTTGTATTACACGTGCAGGCAAAGTGGCACTTTGTGTACGTGTTTTCTGTGCGGAAAGCGGCCGATTTCTCACGCCGCCGCAAGATGGCGGCGTGCGATCGGCCACCTCGCGCACAGAAAACGAGCACAAAGCCACTTTGCCTGCACTTGTAATACAAAATAGTATGTGTATCACGTGCGGATTGACAATTGTTCACTCGTGACCAATTGTCAACTTTCCGCACTTGATACACAATATACTATTAATTAATTCGTAAACATTTTGCGCACATATTCTTATGCGCTCTGTTTATTTGCTATAATGTCATGCAGATTTTTCTTTAAATCTACATTTATGCATATAATTAATAACTAGCTGTTTTAATTCATGCAATATGCGCATAAAATGTGAGGTATATATTTTTTCTAATTAATATAATGTTTTGTATATATAAAATTAAATGTAGCGTACACTATAAATATATTTGTATAAACCGCGAGTATCAAGTTGAGTCTGCCGGATTAATAAGAAGAGAATTATCCAACTCCCTGGTTTTAAAGCGTATAATTATCGTAAAATGATTAACTGCCGCGCGCTGGACCGTAAAAACCGGCTCGAAATATTCAGAAAACTTGACGTTGTTCGCGCGCTGAGAGAATATTGCAACTGATGCTCCTTCTTCGGTCTCCCTTATCCCAGGGCTTCCTCGCCACGTGGTAAAAGAGAAACACATTATTCGCGGGAGCGATCCTTCCTTTCGCCCGGCGACTACCCGGAGAAAAGGGAGTTCTTCCTCGCGAGAGAAAACCGAAGGCGGTGGCATGGGAGAGGGCAACGAGGAGAGGTACGGGTATGAACAACAGAGGCGCATTCACTTTCAGGGTAGACAGTGGGGTGGAAGCGTCTGGTGCGCAGGCCAAGAAGCAGCGTGAGAGGTGGTGGATAGGAAGCGAAAGAAAGAGAGAGAGAGAGAAAGAGCGCGAGAGAAAGGGACGAAGAAACGACTGCGGAACCCGAAGACGGTGGCAACGGGTGGAAGAGACGAAGAGGGCAAACTGCGAGAGAGATCCGCCGGCTTTAAGGGTAGTTATTATAATAAATTTGTCGGGGGTTTAAGAAGCGGAAACAATTCAGAAACTGCGAGCGACTCTAAGGATGTGCTTATCGTTGCTTTTATTCAAATGGAAGTGGAAGGCGACGAGCTGCAACGGATGCGACCTGTATCTATGCGTCCTTCTCGCCCTCTCTCGCCGTCTTCTCTCGCCTGTATTTATACGTCGTTCCGTTTTCTCCTTTGAGCTCTTCGCGTTGGCGTTGTTCTCGCCTGTTGTTCTTTCCGAAGTGGCTAACGGAGGTGCGAGTATGACTCAACAGTGATAGGGCATTCGTCTTTTGTTGCCGCTTTATTCCTGAGTTGCATTAACAAACGCAGACCCCAAACGTTTCGCTCAAAATTGCTAGACATTTTCTTCGATATGTTTTTTCTATCGTCGTTTCGGCTCACTATTTGTAACGCTTCTAATCTACATAATTATGCATCAAAAGAGTGTCGCTCTCAGTTTTTCTTTTTTTTTAACGAAAATCTTTATTGCATCTCTAAATTTGTAGTGTAGAAAGTAAAAAAATATATCTAAGAAATAAGACAATAAATTGCATATTTAAGAAGGTATCAGCAGAAGGAAAGAAAGAGGTAGATATGTAGGCTCGCCGATAATCGAGAGATCCATAAGCGCGTTCTGTCACGTGCACTCCGCGAATTCCATGTGTCTCCTCGAACCTTTGCGTTAACGATCGCGCTCGCGTGAGAATAAAAGGCAATGAAATCCGGGACATTAAGGTTTAAGAGCGTTGACTTATATAGACGAGAGAGAGAGAGAGAGAGAGAGAGAGAGAGAGAGAGAGAGAATAAGGAAAAAAGGGAACGGACGCTCGAATCATCCCTGCGGACCACCTTGACTCTGTTTTACGACATTCCTGGCAGCGGGGCCGATCATTACGACGAACGATGCAGAACATCGCGCGTGTCTTTCCGAGGGTGGTTCGAGATAAAAAGGATCGCCTCCCAGTGAGAGGTTCTACGCGCGCGACGCAAGTCGATTTTGTCTCGTGTTGCACCTTTTTAAGAGCGCGCGACCGATATAGTTTAGGCCCGCAATAAAGGCGGACCGCGGCACTTCGATTTACGGCTTAATTAAAAATGCGTCCCAGGCCCCGAAGGCACCGACGAAAACTCGTCGCGGTTCCTTAAAATCCCTTAAATACGGCTTGTATACTCGGGTCTTTTTATAGCGGATTTTTTCCCCGACCGATAAACGGACCATTCATGCTCGGTCATCGGCGGAAGTGATGCTTTCGTAACGATCCCGCGCGAATCTTGCCTTCGGATATTAAAAACCTAGGCGTGATGCGAGAATTTTTGAAACTCGAGATAATTAAACATTTGGAAAATTCGTGAAAAATTAATTTTTTTTTTCCTAATAGAAATCGCGATGCAGGGTGCCTATATCGAATGCATAATGATTAATTTAGTTTAACCAGTGCAGACATATATCAATGCGAACGCAATATTTCGCATAGTCTCTTGACGAGATTATATTTTCATAGCACAAATATGTCTTGGCTCGTTTGTCACGAAGCCGTCAGCGGGAAAATAATAAAAGGGTGCGTACGTGCGCAAGCGTACGCACCCTTTCTTATCCTAAGCTTTCTTAATTTTCTTCTTGTAGAAGCCAGTGAAGCGAGGGGAAATTTTTTTTCTCGAGAAGACACGATCTCTCTGTGAGACGTGGCGCGCCCGTAAAATCTTTATACACCTACAGAATTGTATCGCGTATATATATACATAACATATATATATATATATATATAATACACCCCGCGAGTCTCGCACACAAAGATAACGGGTCGCCGCGTCTCGTGGCTGGTTTTCCGCATAATCCCACGCGACATAATATGGGGGTTTATCTCGTGGAATCATGGTGGCTTAACGGGATGGTTCCCTCCCTCTGTGAAGACCGCGGATTCCTCCAAGGCAAATCCACCCCCTGCGGAAGACAACGTCGCACATCCTTGAACCCTCTAGGCCACGTGTATATATATATATATATATATATATATTTCCGTCGCCGTATATACGTCTCCAATTCCTCTTTCCACCACCCTTTCTGATCCCGGGCGATGCCGCGGGATTTGCCGTGTCCTTCCAGTAACTTGACGGGACTAGGAAGTCCCGAGGCTCGTAACGAAAATATTACCTCGCTCCCGACGAAAAATGGAGAAAAATGAAAACTCGTTCTCGTTGATATCGATGATACGAGTCACGCTGCGGATAATATCGCCCGCAGCACTACGATGATGATATATAAAAATCCGGATATATTGAACAGATTGAAAATATCTAGAATATTATGACTAAGTCTGCTGCGTGAATTTAATTAAAATATTTGTCATATTATGTGCAGGATCTTTTATGTATAATTATCGGATTCTTTTATAAAATTCTTTCATAGGATTACCCATCTCTAGGGACTTTGCAAATTTATTTAGATACAGTTTTCACGCACAAAGTGAACTATTTTATCTGCCAGAAAATGATAAAGGATCGGCCAGCGAAGACTTCCCGTTGTCCGAATTTTTCAGACGTCTTAATCGAGCACGCGTGCTCATGTTCGTGAAATTGGTGAATTATTGAATATTCGGGCGCGTCCCTCGTGCCTTTCGGCAATCGAGGCTAAGGACAAGGGTGGGAAAAGTTCGGTGGCGCAAGGAAGCGGAACACAATACTCCCTAGAATGATAGCGCCATCGGGAAAAGTTGGTCGATCGGAAGACGACGAGGGTGGAATTGTGCGTATGCGAATTGAGTAGAAAGAAGGGAGGGGGTTGCTGTTATTGATTCTAATGACATTTTCGCGCCGAGGGCTATATATATATACGACGAGAGTGTAATTGATATCCTAGAACACGAGGTGCACATTTATGTCACCGAAGGATCGATTCTTCTCGACGATGACAGCTCGAGTCACATTTATCTCGTCAATTTTTCAAATCTATTTTTCGAGAGACCTTTACGAGAGAAATATACATATATGTCGTCGTCTCTTTTATTACTAGTCTAACGTTCAATGGAAACATGACACTATTTTTAGTATTATAGTGAAATGAATTTCTCGCGCATAAAATTCTTCTGAAAATAAGAGAGTGATTTAGAATGCTGCATTGAAAATTTCCGAGATTATACTATATATTATATTGCACCGTGTATCGATATATAAACGTATATTTATCGCGTAATAAAGGCTTCCATTAAGCGCCTTCTCCGAGACTCCTGTATTTCATCGTTGCAGTAAACGCGGCCAACACCGATTGTTCCTCGCTCTCTATAAATGAAAACGCGGTGACTTAACGTCTCGCAACATCTGACGTGTATATCCCATGCGACATCGCGAGTGATATAATCATGGACGCGCGATACGCGATTACGCGGAGATATTCCGCGAGTTAATAGTATTACTTATGGCTCGTGCAGAGCTATGAGAGCCATTAATTCAGACGCGAAGGATGGCTTCGTTCATTTCGCTCCTGGTCCCGTGTCCCGAGCGAAGTACCAAACGGCGCTTCTTCTTGCCCCGTTTCCGAGTGTGCACACCAGTACAAATACGGCGACCATTAAATAACGTATCTTATTCGGCGCAGCGAGCTGTGCTCACCGCGATCGGGGAACCGCGAATGGTGCCGAGTGGTCTTGCGGTGACTTACGACCCTCGGTACATTTCGGCTTTGGAATTATGGTAGCTATTAATCCGCGCGGATATAAATTATGTCGTTTTAATAGTACGACACACGCGCGCGTCGCGATATAAATTTCTGATCTTATTTAAATCCTACGGAAATCGTATAAACGAGGATCGTTAAGTAACGTACTTTATTCGCCATCATCGTTTTAACCACGGTGTTACAATGTCACATTAATGTAAAAAGGTTCCGGGAATCGAATGTCTCGCGAATATGTCACGGAAACCGTTAATTTAATAACGATATACTTTTGAGATTGTTTTTATTTAAAATGGTTCAAATAATTAATTTAATTTGTATTTAAGTATTATAATCGATATTTGAAATTTAATTATGAAAAAGTGTATTGCTCTTTGGGTTCATTCACTTGATTTGATGAACGATGCTAAATAAATATCATCGCGAAATTAATGGCGAATAAATCTAATGATAAATAATTAAATCATCATATGCTTCGTTCAAATAATAAAAGTCACAGGGAATTTTTGATATGAAACGCTGAGCGTGATAAGTTTAACCTCGCGATATCATTATTGAATTGTTATTGCGCGGCGCGAATGCGAAATGATCGCCATCATCGGAACAACGAACTGTTTGTTGGTATGAATAATCCGTCTGTTCTAAAAGATGCTTATTTTGAACTTGGAGGGATGCAAAGAAAACTTTCCCCATAGTTATAGAGATTAAAGAAAGCCATTCGCTTGAAATTCTACGCGAGTAAGTGATACAGAACTCAGGAATCTTCTTGAGAAGATTCCATTAATTGCAGATCTGTCATTAGTGCAGCTATTAAAGCGTTACAAGTTAATTATATCTCTTTTCTCGTCATTTCGATGATTAATACAATAATAAATTAAATTTCATCATTTTCTTTAGATAGAGACATAATCGTGTCTTATATACATTCATACATATATATATCAAAATGCCATAAATATATATATATATATATATATATTTATGGCATTTTGATATATTATTTACATTTTAATGTTAAAACAGTAATAATTAATCATATCATATACTTATTAGGGATGAAGAAAATATGAGAAATGATTCTAAAAGCTATCTTTAGTTGAATAATATTTTTGAATAATTATTGCACTTTGCAATCGTCGCGTCATATCCCGAGTTGCATGAGATCTTTATAAACTTTAGACTTTAATCTAAAAATAGCACCAAGGATATTTTTATCTAACTATAGCTGTATATTATAAAAATAGACATGTATTTATATCTTTTTTTAAGAATGTCTTAACATCAGTTTACTTTCATAATTGACACTTCATCGAGTCAATCAGCTGGAACATACATCCTTCTTGCAAATGCGGATACAAATACCAGATAAATCTCGCGCTCATTAAGAGACGTATTGCGCAGTCGCAAATTGTCCTCGCCCACTCAGGAATCGAACGAGAGTTTCGATTACGTGTCTCTTGCACAGCATCTCTTTCGGAGGGGAGATCCGAGAGGGAACCATTAATCCGAGTCGGCTACGTAAATGAACGCCGCGCCGGTTTCCGACGACATTTCTATGGATGCACGTGTGCAAGTCGTAGTGGTCGTCGTCGTTTTCGTCGTCGGCGTCGTATTCTGGCGTCGTTCCGCGACGATATTTTCTTTTCGCGAGTCGAAGCGCAGCTTGTGGCCGCCATTCGCGCGGAAACTGCGGCTTTTGTATGCATATGTAAACGCGTTTACTTGCAGGAATTGTCGGGCATTGTGTCGCAACCCGGGGACCATTTCTCGCGAAGTGGGGAAACAACATCGGGCCCCGGTGAACGCGTGTGCACGCATGCACACGTGCGTGCCCAGGTCGCCCCGTGAATGTGCGGCGTTAAGCGAAACGCGACGTGACGGCTATTAATCGTCGGCGATGGGCGATGTTTAATCCAAGAAGGTGCGTCGGGGCGTTTCAAAGCGGCGGAAAGAGGATCGTTTGATTGTGAGAAATCGTGGGACGGCTAGCCCGAGCGTGCCGCGGTTCTTCTTCTCTCACACACGCGTGTCGCAGTCGTGAATCTATTGCACGCTCGTTTGCGGTTGTAATTTGTCGTGAAATCGATTCGCGCGACTGCGAGAGCATATGAAGCAAAGTTGTGAAAGTCGCTGCGTGGATGAAAAATATGATACCGCGTTATATTACTATACCGAAAGTCAATCTGACGGTGAAGCTGTTGAATGTCTCGCTAATATTGCCAATCTTTTCATTCACTCTCTCGATTTTCTGAAATTAGACAGTAAATAAATTATGTATTGAATGAGACTTGAATTAATCGTTTCTCTTCGATTCGATGAGGTCGAGTCAGTGCAGCCGAAATCAAGTATGAAAGGATGCAATCGGCAAAAATCGGATGGCTCTCTGCCGGGATCTTCATTGAGACTTTAATCTCTGTCCCGAATGCTCCGCGATATTAGCGATTTTATTTCCGCGAAATCACCGCCTATGATCTTGGCGGTAGATTGCAAGTCATTATTGCGACTCATTGTCGACACTGACGAAGGTGCTGAAACGGGTTATGACAGATCCGTCCATTAAGTCCAGAGACCGGAAGAATAAGAGCCGCCAGATGACGATGATGATGACGCCGGTGAAAGCTCAGGATGATAGTGCCGTGGCACCACGCCGTGCCCTGCAGGGTACCGGCCTCGATGTCCCGTTGAGAACCGACAATTCGAATACCTCGTAGGGTTTCCAACGTTGTAGATACACCCAGAAAGTGTATGCGTGTTTCGCGCGTGACGCTCTCGTGATTCAACCGCGTAGGTGAAGCTAAAAATTCACGCCGTCAATAATCGTTCTCTCTTTCGCAATTTTTTTCTCTTAAATTACAGCGTTGCGTGAGGTCGCCAATTATCCCCTTTATTATTAAATAAGAAATAAGTGAGAACCAATAGTGATAATTGTGTTAAAACAGCCGATGCGCTGTTATTAAAAAATGAGAAAATTCTAAAAATAAAAAAGAGAACTATATACATTTTATATAAGATATTATATGAATATAAAAAATAGGAAATATATATTACTTTTATACTTTTTTTATTGAATGTCATTTCATGTATTGTACGACTCATTGTCAGGAAGATGAAGAGAAACAAACACTTTTATTACATTGATTTTTTATTTGAAAAAATCCAGATTCGTGATTTCCAAGAAGTTTCAAAAAGCTTTTTAACATTATAAATATGCGTATAAAAATAATTTTCTTATTTCAAATGTGTAGATTATACAATGCGTGATGATTTATCATTATGCACACACATCTCGTTTACTGATAACTTGCAGCTGCGCCGTTTTCGTTATACGTCCTCGTAATATTTTCTTTTTTTCCTCGTTGTCTGTCTAGTGACGACGGCACTATTAATTTACAAGTTCAAAAATGGCATACTGAATTGAATACACGGAAAGGGTTTGCCTTAATGCTTCGTTGTACACTGTAATCTTCGGTAACCCGTCAGCCCCTATGATACTTTAATTCCACATATTGTATGGAGGTTTCTCAACGTTAATGACATCTCTAATTGTTACTGACTCATAGACTGTCATCTGGTAACTAATAATCTGTCTATCATCTGGTATGCATTATCTATTTCTATGCATCGCCCATTGTCGAGTTGATGAATGTAACTGTAACAATGCAAATGATGATTATATTATATGGTTATTAACGCACGCTTTTAATTTTCAATTACAAACATACATCATTCCTTTAAAATTCTTATTTTCGCGCTTAATACTTGAATCTTCATTTGAATATATTTGCTGTTATGTTGGGAAAAAGAAAAAAGTTACATATGTTATTGACGTAGCAATCTATAAGTCGGAATCAATTCTTCTTTTCTCCCCTTTTCTCTTTTATATCTTGAATGCAAGACTCGCAACCTCTTTTTGTACCAGATACAAGACGTTTATATATATATATTTTTTAACACACACATGCGCTATAAATATATATCCTTGCAAGCGTTGCGTCAGGTGGCCCCGTTATCCGTTTCCCACGGGCTTTATTATATCACTCGATCACAATGTACACCGAAATGTCTAAGGATCGAGTGTGAAGAGGTAGCTGCACCTGCAGCCGGCTGCAGCGTGGAGTCCGCGCCGTGAAATAACAGCTACTATCACGCCACAATGATGGCGCAGCGCGGCGATTGGAGATACATATGTGCATACGTGTCTCTCATTGCGATCCTTCGTAGCGATAGACGTTCCAGAAATGCAGGCCACTTTGTTTCTGAAACGAATAAGGCGGTCTTGGACGGCTTTAAAGTGAGCCACAAAGCGTCGCGTGCACGGAAGAGTCAATTATAACCGTGTAAATATCGGGGCGATTGTCTCGCGATTCCCTCTTATTTGCCAGCTCACGAATTATTTGCGGCAATGCCGGAGTATTATCAGAGATGTACAGAAATTAGTTGCGCAGCCGTTCCATTATGTGTGAATACGATGATTGCTGGATATTTGAGGTAGAATGACTTGTGCTACAAGGTGATCTTAAAAGATCAAGAGTTTGATAACTTCCATTTTCCATAGTCTGTCTGCAGGCATATAATTTAGTACAAATTTTTACTCAGAAATATTACATGTAATAAAGAAAGCCATTAAATGTATTAAAAAGAGAATTTTTTCAAAATATTAATTTGTGTACTATTGCATTTAATTTTTTTATTTTATTACATTTTATCTTTTTTTTCTTCCTGTACACATTTTTTATAAACTTATATTTTCTAAATTAATTTCTGCGATTGCCCCATCCTGCAATTTGCTTGCAAAAAAGAGCCTGGCGACCGCAATTTATCCCATTATCGAGCCTCCACGGATATGTTATCGATTTCTCCGATAACGAAAGAGGACAGCGCGTGTACACGTACGTGTGTAAATACGACGAGATGATCGCGGCAAACCGGCAAATAAATCGCCCTGCGGCCTTTGAAGGGGTCGTTTTGTGTTAAGGGCGTAGGTATCGTCACTACTAAACGTGTACCCAGTGCCAGCAATTTATCAAGTTCTTACTATACGCTCGCGCATTAATAATGGGATTTATCAGGCGATATCGATCGATCTTCCGCGATCGCGGTGAAACTTACATCATCATGATCCGGACTCACCTGAACCGGTTGCCTGCTCATGCACGTCGACCGCGACGATTCTACTTGAGATTTATCACTCCCTCTCGGGACTCGCGCGGTCATTTGTCACAAGTGCAAATTTGAATCCGCGCGCACGAAATTGCGACGCTCGCGTTATCGACACGTTATTATCGAACGATTTTCCGTGAAACGCGGGTTCCCGAGCGTAATCTATAACAGCGTGTAATCTGTACGCAGTCTATTATCGTGCGTGTTTTCACGATCGCCTCGTTTAGTCGCCCATTTTTAAGCTTTGCTCGTTGAATTGATACCGAATATTAACAAAATATCATTCTCGTTTTTTTTATTGTGAATTTTTTTATTCATTCAATCTAGATAATCGATTCAATGAGAATATATTTTTGATATACAAAATGGAACCTCTGAAGCAACGATCTTAATATTAGTTCCAGTCTTTATGGTAACTATTTCTAGCATGAATAAGTTAGAGATTTCGCATATAGTTGCATGTCACTATATTAATGGGGAAAATGGAGAATTAACGACATTGTGTCGTTGTTCACGTCGGATAAATCTCTCCGACATGTGTCGCGTTGCAACAGGATTTTACACTTGAAACCGGAATTTCGCTTTCGACCGACTTTTGATACCGACCACAGTCTGCGGTACTGTATAAGTACCGTTCGTTTCTCGCGATGCGCGCAAATTATATAACTGCGAAGAAGCCGCCGCTTGTCAGCGTGTGGGCTGACCATCGATACCTCTTTCATCGTCGACAGGTTTTCATTCAGCCGGCACGACACGCAATTGCACGAGACGAAGTGAAACCGCCATTCTTGCGTCGCCGCGGCCTTCGCGATGGGAATTTTTCGCAGCCCTTCTTTCAACCGGCTCCCACCGGAACTGGGTCAGTTTGTGTGACTGAAATTTAAATAATAACTGACCGTTCCTGTTACATTTTTTTTCAGAACACTTTCGCATTATGTAAACCAAAAGTGCCGCGTGCGTTCATATCTCGTCCATACCGCAAGGAAGCGGTGGCTGCATCAGCAACACAGTATTACACAGTGTTTAAAGATCGATTTTACATGGTTAGAAATGTGATAATTTACTCGTGGACACGTAACAAACAGCTGCTACTGTTTCTCATGCCTGTGCTGCTCTCGTCAACAATCTGTAACTCAAATCTTCCTTCGTGTTAGACTAATGTAATGGTCCCACGAGTCTTTTGACCTTAATGTCCATTTAAATCACCTGACAGTTCTAGACATCGTATAGAAATAAAAAATAGAGATAAACGTTTGATTTTAGCATTACAAATTTCCTTTTTAACGCCAAGCGGATCAAATCAATCATTCAAATTGACAAACAAGTTATTTCTCAAACATTAATGAGCCTCCTATAATTTGTATAAATATATTTGATATGTAAAAATGCAAGAGAAGGAATGTTCATCGCTCAATCTTGCCAGCACTACTAGTCACGCTTCATGTGAGCCAATCTTCGCCGTTCCCACACTTGAGTGTTCCGTGGTCATTCTTCTTCTTCGTTTCTTCCGTCGGTCGTCTTCGCGTTTGCAACCCTGCAATCTATCGCGGGCCCCACGCCACGCTAATTCTAGGGCTCCGAAATGCATCTCGGCGGAATCGTCCAAAAGGGCCAAACGGTCAGATTTAGAATGTAAACCGTAAGGCTTGGAACGGCAGTTGTCTGCATAGCAAACAATTAAAATGCACAGACTGCTCTCTGTTGCCTCTCTCCTACCTCTCCTCCATCGTGGTCGTTGAGGATGAAGTTACCGAAGAGGCTGAAATGTGCGCGGTGAGAGCAACAAAAGTACAAGTGGTAATGACCGTACTTTACTGTAGAGTCGAAAAAGGCGGATAAATGCAGCCGCGGCGCAAGAGGAATGCCTCGTAAATCCAGCGCGGATGTTTTGCCCCGTATTATTCTTCTAAGAATTCGTCTTTTAATATTTATAGCGAGGATTTCTTCTTCTTCGCTGACTACGATGCAAATCTTTTGTATCAATGTGCTGCCTATGCACAAATATTTACGTATTTATAATAAGCACTCGCAACAATTTATATTTTATGTACGCAAGAAAAAAAATATATATATTTTTTTTTCACAAAGTACAAAAATAAGAAGGAATTAAACAATTATATTTAAACAAGAATATGATGTATATATATATAATTATTTTTTCTTTATTTCGTTATTTATCAAAATTCAAATACATGATTGTCGTTGCATAAAAAGAAAATAATTTATAGCGTGAATGATTAATGATGTAATGTTATAAGGAACTTTTCTGCAGAAAAATAAATGTGGAAAAATGAAAAGTGGAAAGAAGATTCTCATTACGAAAAAGAGATTCTCATTATATGGAAAACGATGATATCACGAGCAATGATGGCGAATGAATGTCGGAAAGTGGACAATTGTAGGGCCCTCTTATTTTGTGTGGGACCTGTTCGTGCGGAACCACTAAGTGGACTTTTGCGGCTCCTCCGACCAGTGTGAACCGCTATTTAAATGTGAAGGAGGTGACCATGCTAAAGAAAAGAGTGAAAGTATATACGCCCGAAATAAAATACGCGACGTTTCTTTGCTGGCGAACAAAAATTGTTACATGATTACATTGCATTTTAAGAATTTTAGTACAGTATATTAAATATCTATATTCCTGACGAAAAGAAATTATTTTATATCACACAAGAATTTATATATTTTAATTTTTACATTGTAAATTTCTCTTCTCTCTTTCTCGTATTTAAATCGTGTAATTTAATTTTACATTAATTTAGGAATTTACATTTAATTTATAACAAATTATAAAAATAAAGTAAAATTTAATTTTATACATATTTATTTAGTTGAATTGACATAAAAATATAAAAAGTAATGAACTAACATAAAATACGAAAACAATTTAATTGTGGATATTATTTTTTCTCTCTTGTAATAATGCAAATAATAATTTATATAAAATAATTCAAAAACGCGATTTACGATTTCTTAATCAATTTTTAAAATATTCCATTGTAAAAAGTAATTATTAATTCACGATCTTAATCCACAAAGTTATACTTTCGACATCTCGGCAAGATCAGAATATGTAACCGGAAACCAAGTCACCTCAGGATATCAAATTCGTTTCCATTCATTTTCAGGTAAAATAATATTCAGGAACATGAGCCGTGAACATGAGCCCATCGCATCACCGTGAAAATCTAGTAGAACATATTAGATTCCGTTGTCTAGCTGATGATGCGATTTCAAATAAATCTAAAAAGTTTGCGCAGCAGATGGCCTGCAGCGATATACTTTTGCTGCTCTAATTCAAATCTATTGATGTAGTTTTAAACCTATTAACGCTGAAAGAGACATTTATTTATATTTTATGAGACTACAGCATTCTATATTGAATTAATCAATGATTACATTTAAATATTTTCATTTTAAATAGACTCATTATATACGATGGAATTTATTATATTTCAGTCAAACTTGTCGCTAACTTTTACGTGTAACTTCTCTTGGGATATATCGGGCAACAAGTTTTAAATAACTTGGCCAATTGAACGTTATCGATTGATAGCGAAGATATACCTGAAGCTTTGTTATAGCATAGAGTTGATGTGTAAAACGCAAGCACTTGTTAACGCGAACCACCTATACAAGCTTCGTATGACAATCTGTGAATGGAATCTGCCACGTACTTTTCATTGTCTTCGTGATTGATAGTGATCCTTTTCGTTCTGCCTTTCTTCAAATTTGTTTCCATCTTTCTTGGCGTTGCTCTCCGGCCACGGTGCTATTTGTCAGTAATCAACGGCAATCCGAGCACTCCATTGCGAATCGCACAAAGACACTGCTGGACCATTGTCCTTTGAAATGGATACGAAGAAGGGAATCTTTCCCCTTGCCGAAATTAGGAGTGCTTGTCGTCCTGACAGATGGAGAACTTGGAACACCACTATTACGACGATGGACAAAGATTAAAATTATTGCAGGCTGTCTCTGAAGAGAATCTCGTACAAAAGGAAAAAAAATTTTTACGCAGATATACATATCTATATCACGGGTGTAATGACAGATTTTTATAATATAATTTGCTCTTTTCGCTTTAAGTAAAATGATGCAGTAGAATTTCTTTATTAGTTGCGAATTTTTTTAAAGACACTTATATACGATATAAATGATTTATAAGTGTATGGAAGATTGAATATATCTTATGGTATATATATTTTAAACAAATAATCGTATTCTTTCTCAACTTCTAGAATTTTGCAAGATGATACACATACATATATCAATTCTAATATAATTAAGATTTTTCGTCTTCGATGCAATTAGATATCCCATATATTTAAAAAATCACTTTGTATTCAGATTGCGTCAGAATCGATTAGAATTCTTTTCGGTCAGCTCTCCGGCTTAAAAAAACATCTTATTCCGCGGTTGAAGATTTCATCCGTAGTCACACGTGGATAAATATAGCTCGTCTAACGAAGAGGATACACGAAATGTCCAGAGTCCTTGGACAGTCTAAAGAGATCTATGGAAATGAGTCACAGCTACGCCAAAGATAAATCTCTTTCTCTCTCTTTCGTAATTTTTTATTTCGCGCACAATTCTGTATCCTGGTCGGCGACACAACGAGACTGTAGACGGAGGTCTATTAAAAAAGTGGTAAGAAAGATTGCTTCAGCGAGTGGAAACGCAGCGATGCAACCGGAGGACGACGTTAAATTGCTTTATCGTCATTGCCGATCGAGATTCGACGATGGGATATGAATATGTAAAAGACACAGGGTCATCGGCGTTCAAAGACACCGAGAAATCTCTCTCGTTCACGATCCTGTAGCAAAGCAATTCTGAACAACGTCAAGTGAACACGGTTTTGTCTTCTCTGACGACTCAGTAAAATAAAATAATTTATGGCATTATATGTGTCAGGGAATACGATTAATATATATTTCCAAATATAAAAGAATTTGTTGAATTGAGAGGACGAATAGTTTTCTCTTTGACACGTATACAAATTGACTATGTTTAAATTTAAATAATTTGCCAATTAATTATGTTATACATATGGAGAAGACGATTATTTTTAGACTATTAATCGTTACGAATTTTATTACGTGCGACGAAATGAGTACGATCAATTATCCATCATCTGATCGAATATAGACATGACAAATACTCTAAAGATTGAAAAGACTCTCAGGTCAATGAAGGCATAAAAAATTCGACGAACGTTACGACATTGATGGAATCAGAATACTCAAATACGATCTCGTGGTACTTCAATATTCTCGTGATCGAAACAATCTTGCGAGGGAAGAGAGACTGAAGATCTGGAAAAGTAGCTGTATTCGTCGTGACATGCCACTTTACCTGTTGGTTGTAGCCCTCGGAGCGCTCGCTCGAAGGTTTTCAACGTTCTCCTTCACGATTTCTGATACCTAGAAGCGATTTGAGATTCAAATGCAGATAATATAGCCAGTTGAACGATCGTATCTAGATGTCAGTTGTTCCGATTTCCTTTGACGGCATCGCTTTCGCCGCTCTCAATTGAATTTTAGCATATTCTCTCTCTGGTTTCCTTTTCTGTCTTTCGGAACACACTAATTTGATACTAATCAGAATATGGATCTGTCATTACTGTCAATTGACGAATTTATTAGAAATTAGTTTCTCAGAGCAAGAAAAATGTTACCGATAGCTATATATATTTATTACGAGCATACAAAATACAGATGGCTTTTATATTATATGATGGAATTATGTGACATTACATATTTTTGTGGTTATTACTTTCAATCAAATTTATTACCATACACATTCAACTGAATACATAACAAACTATGCTTCTAATAATGGTTGAAGACACTCTTTCTTGCTTTTTTCGGAAACTTGAGATTTTTAACATTGGACAGTCTTGTTCTTAAAAAAATAGTAAGTCCTTATAATTATATTTATAATCGATATTGTCTCACTCGAATACGATTTTACATCGTACATCCTTTATACGTGAAGGGTAAAAATATCCGCGATACTTCGGGCGTCAAATATCGCGAACAACCAAGATTTCACCAAAAAAAAAAAAAAAATGAAAGGGAAAGTGCACCGTAATGTGCCAGACCGAACTGAAGGAGTATTTTTGGGAGCAGTAGCGCGTAGGACGGGATCCATCCGACGAGTGCATTTTTTTTCGTCGGTGACACTAGATGCCGTCTAGGGGAGGCCTTGTCGACGGCGACGACGACAGTAAAAGAAGATCGGAACGAAAAAAAGATGATTAGACGTAAAGAACATAGGACGATATCTTGGGTGTTGAATTACGTGACGGGTATACGGATCTCGTCTTTCTCGAAAACCGCTATTATGGTCTCTTGTTGCATCCCGTAATCCCCCCAAAACATAGTCTATCATTGGGAGATTACTTAATCATTTTTTATGACAAAAAATTTAATTTAATTTATACACAAAATATAAAAACTCGTTTTTCATCTATTACTCATTTAGATTTGCTTATTCAAAGAGTTTTTAGAGAATAATCCGGCGAATACTCTCGTTATCCATCCATTTTTATCTATCCAATTTTATTTTTATCTCTATAATACTTATCAGAAGTGATGACAAATCATGAAGAGCGTAAAATCCGTAGAAGATTGCGAGTAGGTCTGAGGAAGAAGAAAATGAAAAGCTAAAACTCCGGTATTTCGTAAATAAATATTTCGCATGAATATCCACGCGCGCGAACCTGATTTGAATGATATCTGTATTTGTTTCCAATTACGAGATACACACGAACGTAACTGCGACAGGAAAACGGCGCGGCGACGCGGTATCGATCAGCGGGCACCAGCGCTCTGTATGCAGCAGCTTCGAGAGATCGAACGAGGCTGATTTTCCCAAACGGGCGACACGCGATTTCACGGGCGTTAACTCGAATCGGGCCGAACCGTCGATAGGCACTCGATCGCGACAAGATAAATGACCGTGTGCCCGGTCGACCAGCAAACCGGCACTATTCTCCCAATTATGTGGGGTCTCCATCGACCCCAGTGTCCACCTGTCGCCGGGAACAACATGATTGATGGACCACACGCGCGCGCGGTGCGTGCCTTTGCGCGACTTCCTCCCGTTCTTCTTCGACCGCCGATCTCGCGCGACCCGAAATTCGATATCGGTCGGTGTCATTGAAGCGAGGGAGTTTCATGCCATCCCGCATTATATTTGGGCACCATCGCTTTCGAAGAGATCGAATCGAAGGGGTCTCATGGGGGTCACGCTGTTTCGATAACTTGTCCATTGTCAGGCATGCATTGAAATTTTTTTCTTGCACTTTTTGTACGTACTATATTATGCTCTTTTTTTCTATGTAGAAAAATTGTCTATAAAATATTACCAAATTTAATTTACTTAATTTTATGCACATTTAGAGTCTCACATTTTCATAAGATCACTTATTTGTAAGATATTAATAATTTGATACAATTTTTATAACGCTAAATATTTGTTAAAGTGCTTGTGCAACACAGAATTTCATAAAGATTGAAAATAAAATCTTTTAGCAATTTTACTTACACGTTCAAAATTAATTAATAATCGCGCTATTTGATCATTTCAATTTCTCAGATCGCTGCAAGGCATACGTATTCATTGATATTTTCATAAAAAAAAAAAAAAAAACAATCAAAAGGTTCTATCGATTCGATCATAGGGACCATACGAGGTGCGAGCGTGTCACGCAGGTGAGAATAATAATCATTAACACCTGGTCGTTAATTGAAACGTGCCGGCGGCGTCTATGGTCCTTTCAGTTTTAATCACTGTAATTATGCATTTATAAACGCTACTTAACATTCGGCGGTGAGAGTCTGTAGGCACCTCCGCGCTATCGGCTCAGAGAAAAGGAGAAAGAGGTATAGTAAACGCGTCGTACACACATTATACGCGCATTAAACGCAAGAAGAGAACATCAAGCACGGCATATCAGGACCCGGTTTCGCTGCTATTGCGATTTCATGCCGATATTTCAGCGATCTCTCGATCTTTTCCTCCAAAGTCTCTAGTGCGCTATCTCGCTGGCAGATTGTCGTTTCGCGAGGAGATAATTCTCGCTCTCGCGTGTTAATTAACGCGATGGCGATTATCAACGCCATCGCGCGCACTTATTAGTGCAGTCACGAAGGTGACTATGAAGGGCGTTCCGTAAGGATGTGTAAGGCTAAGACTTACTAATGAAGCTATATCGGCGCCGCCTAAGGCAATTAAATGACGAGAATATTTCCAGAATACCTCAGAGACAGTTCGAGAGATACATCTTGCAATGCTCGAGCTATATAACATGTGTGTCAAATCATGATAAATATAATATTTCAGCGAGATAAATCGGTGCATCAATGTTCCCCTAATGAGCAAATGTTAGACTTGTAGTGCATGTATGATAGATAGAAGCGCCGATCAGAAATAGAATATCCACAAGCTAGAGCTTTATGTGATGTGAAAGCTTCTGCTCTCATTAAATAATTATATATATTTCGGTGAATTCGCTACTCTGCTATTCCGAGTCTGATTAGATATTATTGTCTATTTGTTAAACATTCTTGTCGCTTAAGTTTATTTCTGACAAATAAAAATTTTATTTAATTCTATATTAGAAATCATTGATCAATTATGAGAAATGATATTAAGAAATTATAATTGGAAAACTAAATCTTGATATATAATATTTTTTTATATTATGTAATTCTTGTGTTTTTGTGTTCCTAACAATTATTCCCGACTTAGATGTGAATCGCGATTGAAATTCTAATCGATTGTAAACCTTATATATTGACGATTATTTGTACGTGCGTGCAACACAATGAATAAGTATAAAAGATAAACAGTTCGTAAAACGCTACTTCGTAAAATCTTTTTTTTTATTTGGACACGAGATGTTTACAGCGCGTGCACATTTTACGGATTGAATCGATTATCATTTTATATCTTCTGGTTAATTAAAAAATTAATTGCCGAAGACAGAGCGAGTAACGTGTTTACGTTAACGTCGCCATAAAGACTTTATCATGCCGCTTGCAAATTCGTTGAAGATAAGAGACTAGAGGGCAGAGATCGAATTTAAAGAAGCGCTGCCGGTAGCTCATCGTGCACCGTTGTTAACGTTATCGCAGTAGTTAGTCTGCATTTCCAGATGTGTATAAGTAACTGCGCCTGATACACTTGACCGTTTCATCTAGATACGCGGATGCATGCGGTGTATGTCCAACTTAATTGCACACGCGTATAAATAAACTGCTTTATTTGCACGACCATGCGAAATCACTGGCTGTATCAGCGGTAGGGATAATCAAAGCCAGCCGCATTAATTGCCTCGATCGACGGATCGTTTGACGATGAACCACGAGCGAGACTAAGATAGCGATAGACAGAGCGCGAGAGAGTGAGAGAGAGAGAGAGAGGGGAGGGAGGGAGGGAGGGGAATCATGATGAGGACCAGGGGTCATCCCGATGCCAACATTGGCGTGTACATTGGCCGCTCGATAACGATTCAATCTCCTACCCTGAAATGTTACCCTGCTGTCAAATCTCGTCCTACGAATTATAATTATGTATTACTGTTTAATTTATTTTATACATATATATATTGTGGGTGTTATTTCTGTACACTACGTTCAAACTATCAAATGAAAAGAAGGAGTCTATATAATTAAGTGTTGTGAAATGTGAAATTGAATTTTATGTTTTTTTAATAGGTTTCATTAAAATTGATATAGTCAATTAGCAATTTATATATATATATAATTCTCAGAATATTTTTATATTTACTATATGTGCTTGAGTGCTTGAATCAATTTTCAGAAATCAAAACAAATTATAATGTGAAATGTCAGATGTTTAATATCGAGATAGAATTTTATGTGTATCGATCGATCTTTAGAGAAAAAAATATAACACACTGTTTTACATAATTTAAGTTTTCTTCTTAATTGTGTCACTATTGATCATGAAAAACACGTTTGCAGTTTATTTGTTTTTCCGATATATATTTAACAGCATGACTCTGTGACACTTTGAAATGATTAAGTGGCCGTGTCTTGCAGTCAAACGGCATCATTAATACCACTTTCTAATTCGCCAAACTGGCAAGCAGTCGAAGACTGAGGCGATTTGAATAATGTCGAAATGCCGTTATTGATTGTCAATAGCGTCTGCATCAAATGGAAAAAATAACCGAGTCTGGCATCATTAATCGGCTGAAGTCATTTGATTATTCCAAAAGATAAGAAATATTGCAATCTCGTTTATTAACGCGTCAACTTTTAATTTGACACGGCACAAATGCCCGGAGCCGCAATAAGCAAGAACATACGCTAATTTGATCGATTACAAAATGTCATTACTGATCGCGCAATACTTTCACATGTCGAGCGAATAGAAACGCATCATTTGTGTCGAAATTGTAAAGACAATTTATAATAACTCGGAGGAAAATTTAATGCACATGTCGTAGGTTAATAACATCAATCTTACCCTTTACATGGCGAAAGTAGAGAGAGTATAATCAAACGTGTTATTCAATGTTTTATATATATCCTAGAATGCCTCTTTCGCGGTTTTCAATATTTTTGCGGAGGCATATTAATGTAGAATAATTTATCAATTTTGCAGTTTTCACTCTTACGTATATACTCGCTTGTTAGTTATTTACGAGAAACGGGAATCTCTCGATGCGAATGTTAGACTCCGCAATCTATTATATCAAGGGATGTATTAACTGCAATCGAATGTCGGTAATAAAAAGGAAATCTCCATTTTTCAAGAAGCGAGTTGCAGCTTTGCGTTGCGTTTAACGAGAGATTTCACGCATGTACATAGGAAAAAAAAAAAAGAAAACTGCGTCCTTGCTGATTTATTATATTCGCGTCTCGCAGTTTTCATTTTTCGCCGTTTTCCTTCCTCCAGCGCCGAGCCCTTTATTATTTCGCCGGCTGCATTGTACTCCGTTACCCCGTTACGCGGATGAGAAATCGCCTTTCCACTCGTGGATGAATGCGGCCGGCGGATATACATACAATCGAAGTCGCGGCATATAAGAGGCGGCAAAAAGCAAAACCGACAATGGACCGCGAGATTTCGTCTCGAATCGTATCAATCGCTGTCGGGGCACAATCCAACCTCGGCGACGTGTTACCTGCTCTACGTCGCGTTCTCTATCAGACCCGTTCGAGCTCCCCCTCGAGTTTGCCCCCTTTGGACTGATCACAATGAAAATCCATCGATACGCCATCGATACCCAGTGGAGCGCTTTACATCTCCACGCGAGCGACGTGCGTGAATGTTCCGATTGCACGTATGTGTGTTTTGCGTGTGATTGAGGAGAAAACAGTACGGATGAGATTTTGATCGGCTAGAAGATCGGTATCAAGTGTCGAAGACTCGAGAAACTTAGACATTTCGTGTAGTAATTGTTGAAACAAAATTGATTAATAGATGTGTAAGAACGTAGATCTAGGAAGAAAGAGTAATTTGTATAAAAATCAACATTTTTAATTGCATCTAATGTGAAACCGTTCATATATTTTTATTTTATCGTTATTATAATTACGTGAAAGGGACGCAATTACACAGTTATTCGCCTCGATTTGCTGACGAATGACGATGTAATAGATGAATCCACTATGTGTGTTTTGCGTGTGATTGACGAGAAAACAGTACGGATGAGATTTTGATCGGCTAGAAGATCGGTATCAAGTGTCGAAGACTCGAGAAACTTAGACATTTCGTGTAGTAATTGTTGAAACAAAATTGATTAATAGATGTGTAAGAACGTAGATCTAGGAACAAAGAGTAATTTGTATAAAAATCAACATTTTTAATTGCATCTAATGTGAAATCGTTCATATATTTTTATTTTATCGTTATTATAATTACGTGAAAGGGACGCAATTACACAGTTATTCGCCTCGATTTGCTGACGAATGACGATGTAATAGATGAATCCACTATCGGTTAGCTTTTTCCATTACAGAAGAAAAGCGCAGTCAGAGCTGCATGACTAAAGGGTTACGTGTGCTATTGCGTGTTTTGTAAAATAGAGAGGTATTCTTCGACACACGTATTTTTCGACACACAAGGACTGCCATGGGGCAAGCCACCCTTTTTCGATACGCAATGACGTTTATTGCAGTGATATTAATCGATCAGAAAGGGTCGGTGACTGTTGGATCGTTCTCTTCTTTTCCCCTTCTATCCTTTTTCTACAACCCTGTCTACCTGTTTATATCGTGTTCGATGTGAAAGGGATATTTGCGGGTACACAGGACTGCGGTGTTGTTTGTGAACGATGAATATATGTATAAATGATTCAGAGAGAGAGAGAGAGAGAGAGAGAGAGAAGGAGAGAGGAAAAAAGACAGAGGGAGAGAGAGCCGTTTGAATAGCTGCGCTCGAAAAATATGTTTTGTCTGGAAAATGGGTTTCGATTTATATAATGCATTTTAAGAGGATTTGCAAGCCGCGTTACCCATTGACGATTTTCGCGGCGCGCATTATTCATTTGTAGCGTGTTTAAAATTAAACGAAATCGGGAACGTCGATAGATATTCGCGTTTGTTAATTTTATCTACGTTTCATTGCCATTTGTTTTCTCTGATATCCATGCACGTAGATGGCTCGGTATTATTGTATAACGCGAATAATGCTTTGATTAATATGTCTATTCTTCGTATAATTGTCCAACCATTGTTTCACCTTCATATTTGGATTTATTCATACATCCATACAATTTGCTCGGATTATGAGACATAGGGGAAATAAGAGATATTTTTTATCGTGATTTTTTTTATATTATAAATCTCTTTTTAGCACCACAGATTTGTATTTATCGAAAAACAATACATAGATATATGTTCATAAAACAAAGATGATTAATAACTTTTTTAAACTCTTATCGATAATTTTTATCATTTAATTAATTATTAATTTTTGCAAGGAAAGTATATATAATTTTTTCATATTGTCATATAAATATTTTATCTATTAAATAATTCATAGAATTTTGTTTTTCACTTTATTTTATAATAAGTTCGATTATACGATTAATTATTCCTATACATATATATATTTAAAAATATATAATTGTTGCGAGAAATAATCGAGTGCGCATATAAAGTATTCAAATCCGAAAGAAGAAGACTTAAGGTAAAATCGTACAAGAATAGCGAACGGTCGTTTCAACATGAATAGCTTCTATTATGCTATTGTAGAGTAGTTTGAAAGGAGCGGTTAGGTGATGCTTCATGGTGGAGTCGATCAGACATCGAGAGTTTCATTTCGACACTCGAAACTCTGAAGAAGAATCGATCCGAAACAATCGTTCCTTCAAACATCTCATAGCCGATTTATGGCGTAATACCTGGGGGCATTGATTCCTTTGATGCCTATATCCTTATGACATATAGGGTGTATCTCTTCACTCCGTACTAGTTAGCTACAATCATTTAGTAATGTGCTTAAATGGTAATTATCATTTCAGTTATATATATATATTATGTCTTGCCATCATTTGCCGCTGTAATTGTCATTTTAATTAGTCGCGTAAAATCAATATTGAGTTACACTTATTTTTTCAATGTTTTTTCTTTAGTTTTATAAATTACAATTCTTGTTTAAAACGAAAATACATTTCCCTGAAATTAAAAGAAAATATCAAGAATTTTATTGACAACAATTGAAAACTCGACAAGGTATAAATTGTTCAAGCGTGTAATTGTTCATCAAAATGTTTTAATTGTGCGTACACATGCAATTGCAAAATAAATATAATAGATAAAGGAATGCCAAATGCTAAAATGATTGATAACTGATATCACAAGTGTAGAGATAAATATTCGCAGCAAAAGAACACCCTATAGATTTATGTCTAGACCTATCGAATTAGAATGTACTCCCGCTTCCAGATATAACGGCGGTCTCAAACAGAACGATCGATGCTTTCTACTAGGCCCTCTTAACTCTCCGCTGTACTATTGCAGGCTTTCGTCCGTTTCTGAAGTGTGGGAAGGAGGGACGGAACCATCCTCTCTCTGTTCTTTATTTCTTTCCGGCGATTCCCCTTCGATTACCTGCGTCACGCTTAGCCTCTCCGCTTAGTAATCTACTCTGGTATACCCTTCGGTCCATCCTGCCGGAGCCTTAATCCGTACTTTTAGAGTGACTCTGGCCAAATATCGGTCAGTCAATGAGGCGAGCACACAATGCCGCGTTTATCCACCCGCTCGATTTTCACGACCTCTTTAGAAGATTCGCAAAGCGAATCGTCTTTTCCCTACGCTCCTTTTTTTCTCCCTCGCGTTCTTCTTGTATTCACAACACAGCGAAAAATGTCCTGTATTAAGCAGCGATTATTTATTTTGCCTAACGGATATAAATCCAGAATAATATACGTATATGTTTTGTGACATTGCACAGATTATACAGATTTGTCAGTGATTAACTATTCAATCTCTGCTAAATTCTGTGTGGTCATATAATATAATATACATGTTTTCTTAATTAATAAATTTTATTCTACCAAGTATCAATTTTTATTTTTTATGTAATTATAAATTAAAACAAAATCTATTAATATTTCATATTATTATTTCGAATAAAATTAATTTACTATCTATAGATAGAGTTACAAGTTAGAGTTATGATTTTTTTTAATCATTATGTATTTGGATAAAGAGTGTGTATACAAAAAGTGTATATACATTTTTACGTCTGGGTGTGGTAAGCGTTACGAAATTTTTAATTCACTACTGATGAGATTTCGTTTTCCGAGAAATAACAAGATCCAGTTTGGCGCCTGTTTAACCCGAGATCGTCAACCGGGCCGGTTTTTAACCCGTCCGACCAGTTTTCATGAAATTACCCGGTTACCGGTTTCATAATATATCCCGCCTCTTGTCTCGTAGTTCCATGTACGATGATAATGATTAACGGATTATAGGGAAAGGGCCGCGAAGACGATTGGATAACGCGTTTCGAAAGTGCATAGACCTCGTGGTCAATCTGTTACTGCGGATTTCCCAACTAATACGATTAAATCCGGAATGAGCTCACGATCGTTAATCAGTTTCACCGCGGTGATTTGGTAATTCGACAGAGAGATTTCAAATCGAGAGTTCTATTAAAATTCTTACAATTATAAAATATTCTATTAAAATTCTTACAATTTTTACGCACAATCAATCATATGTATATGTATATATATATAATTTCATCGATTTCATATAAACAAGAATGTGTAATTTAAGAAGCTCTATAATCAAAATTTATACTATTGCTTTATTACAATACATAAAACCATGTGCTTATTTCTATTTCTTGTATTCATTCCAATAATTACGTAGCCATTTCGATTTTATAATCAAAAAATTTGGTTGCCACACGATGCCATTTTATCGTGTCTCGTCGACTAGCACGTTTGTAAATCTTCTCTTTAATTTCCTTGCAGCGACTTTCAGAAGCGACGTTGTTGCAATTTAAAAGAATAGAATTCAATTCTCTCACAGCACGAATCTTCACATTCCGGCATAGTATCGGATACATCTAACTGCACTGGCTGGTCCAGTCACATATATTATCACTTTAATCACGTCGTAGCGATCGTTTCAAATTAGAAATTAGCGATTCTCATAGTTAGCCGAATACGGAAGTAGCTTTGATTTGTTTGGGAGAGCGTATTCGTATCTAATCCCGGAGTATCTTTCACATAATTCGATCGGGTAACACTTTGATCCACCCGCTATGTGAATAATACTACGCCAAGTCCGGAGAAGATAACATTAAACCATCAGACGATAAAGTTTATCACGACCGATATATCCTCCATGAGCGAATGTATATGAGAGAGAGAGAGAGAGAGACGCGTTACGTAGCTTCGGCGGATTGCTACGCGAAACGGTTATTATAAATGGCAATTTCATTTGCGTCTATAGCTGATGAAATATTATTTGCATAATATAACTAGCGGTGGTGAACCTCATGGATGCGTAATGACACGGACGAGATAGATAGTTTGAGAACGTGTGTAGTTACGTTACTTAATATATCTCATTGTAACTTTCTATCGAATTATATATGAGAATTTTGCGCAACTACAATATATATAAAATATCCAATAATCTTTTTTTTTAATTACCATCAAAATTTACGATGTTAAAATTTCCTAATGTGAATTTCTATCGTGCAAGAGACGCAAATAATTTTCACAATTCGTCATGTTTTTTTTTTTACAGTTACAAATGCGTGGTGTTTTTAAAGCTTATAAATAGCGTCGCTTTTTAAGGTTTCGTTCTCGAGCGACAAACGTATATAAATCTTTTGATGTTTGCATCAGCTGCACTCGAGAATCAAAGTGCAATGTGTAAACGTATCACGGCGAAGCCCTCGCGACAGATAAAAAAAAAAAAGATCCGGGGGTAAGAGAATCTGGTCTTCGGTTTCGCGTCAATCTGGCGCGTATCTCAAAGCGGAGGATACATTTAACGGACCGGGTTACGTTTGGGCGTGGGACCTCTTCGAAGTTTGTAGCGAGGTCGTTAATTATAGAACGCCACGGGTTACGTTTCAATGGATGATTGATGAACGCGGGGCGATCCTCATCTAACCTCATCTGGAGAAAGGGGTGGGGCGAAAAGGGCGAGAGCGAGAGGAAAAGGAAGACGACGAGGATGAGGAAGAAAAGAAGGAATGAACAGTAAAGAGGTTTCAGAGCCGGAGAGGTTTCACTCTGGAAACAGGTTTCTGATTGTTGAGAGAAACATGGCATCCGCACCGTCTTCCATACTCCCGGAACACGAGTCTGAGGATCTGGATATCTACGCGTATCATCGTATAAGCCGTTCGTCGATTTCCTTCTGCTTCTGTTGACTCAATGACGCCAGAAAGCGATTGCTCGCTCCGTAGAGAGATACCGAGGATTATCTAGTTGAAAAATTTGGATTGCGAATTAACTTTCATCGTTTCAGAGATGAGAGAATCAGATATAGTGTGAACATAAACAAGTATATACGTGTACATGTGTGGATACTTTTACGAAATTTCTATCTTGGATTCCACCTTGCGGATACAAGAAATGTTTCATCATTTTCATTCTTGTCTACCACAGTAATATTTTGTGCTCGTTATTATTTTATATAAAATGGTGAAGGCTTATATACATACGGGTTTATTTATATTTATACATATATATATATATATATATATATATATATATTTAATTTTATGTAAAGGTACGATAAACATAGAATGCTATCGTATATTTTCCAATGAGACGGGATCAGAATATTTTGTCACTAACAAATTAATGCTCCGATTTTTCTTGGTCATGTCGTTTAATTATCGCACTGCGATTTATCGACAAGAAAAGATATCTCGCAACAGCGGATAATACATCAATTGATAACGGTAATGATGATGATGGGGATAATGACGAAAATAATGATAATAATGATGAGATGGTGAGCAGTGGTATAGTGCCGATGACGATAATGACGAAGATGTTGACCCGGAATGGGTGTCGGCCCACTTTATCGCTTCATTCTCGCGGAACGTACCTTCATAGCCTTTTATTGGAACCGATTAAAAGTCAATTACCACCATAAAAACTTCATGAGATCAATTTCATTGTGTGAATGGGTTTGATTTATACTCGATCATCCTTTGTTGAGACATGAAAAATTTTGATGCATAATTATGCGATCAAGTAAAAAAACAAAATAATTTGCATAATATATAAAAAAAATGATGCAGAGTATGTGTGTGTGTTTTTCAACATATACTATTGCAGTATATATATATTTTTATGATATACTAGATTAAATATGATAATTAAATATAAAATAAATTTCTTTTTTTTTTTTTTTGTAAAATACAATAAGCAGCTATTAATATTACAAGAATATTTTTGATAATAAATACACGAGTTAATAAAGACATATTAATATAGGTTTTTATAAATTCTCATGCCATTAATTGTAAGGATTATATGAATTTTGATATCGATTCACACGCTTATTCGGCGTGAATTAACACAAAGTACGATATTTGTGTGACATCTTTAACGGTCGCGGAATTCAATCGTGAATAAAACGTACTTGCTGGACCGATGCAGAAGAAGCGCAGCTCCGGTCTGCGGTCGAAAATTGGCAGTCGATGTCGCGGAGCCTCGACGGCGGCGGAATTCGATTCTGCGGTTACGATCGGGAGAATTTCGGCCCGCGGGATTCGATCGGACGCGTCGATCGTTTCTGGCCGCATCTTGATCTCCGCTCGCATCACGGAATCGGGGATCTCTTGTTCTCGAATCGGCGCGGGTCTTCTCCGCTCAACAAGCGTCTCGTCGACACGATCGTAAATACTGGCGGGAACTCGTGTAAGAAGTTCGAGAGCCTCCGGTCGCTCGGAGTCGAATCATTTTTGTGGCCGTTTCCCTTCGCCTTCTCTCTTTATTTCCTTCAAGTGTTTCGTACATATCGTTCTTCGTCCATTCCGTCTGATCTGGATAATTGTTTTAAACTTGATTTCTTTTCCCGAAAAATTTTGTATATTTCTCTTTTAATACACAGTAGAATAACGTGTACGTTTGCTGCATTTTATAGATATTTTAATAAACAATTATATATGGAATTCAACTTGTCGATATTATTCTGTCATAAAAAATAATGTAGATTATAAATGTCTAACTTTACTCGCAAAGCTGTCATACTAGCGCTCGATTCGTAAAGAAATTCCTTTTTTATATTTATCTACCTTTACGCGAGATTGTATGCTTGAATTTCAACTCTCTTCAACATCATTAAAAAAATCGCCAAAGTAATTACTGGCGTGCGCTTTAAACGTGTTAAGAACCGTCGTTTGACGATGCAATGTGTATCTCGGAGATCGAAGTAACACCAGGGAATATCTTATTGTATAATTTACGAACAATGACGCAAGTAGATTATTAATAGTTAACGCTTTACCGGCAGCGACGGGGCAATAAAAGCGTTTATAACAGGCTTTGAGCCGGTAATATCTCCCAGCCATTCTCATCAGCGATCGCACATATAATTGTACTAAACAAACGCGTATTCGCGCGCGCGCGCGTGACATTCCTTGGCAAATACTGCAATTTGCATACAAGGAGCTCGTAAAATAAAAAAATGAAAAAAAAGAAAAGAAAGAGGAAAAAAAAACGATCAGCGGAATCCTTTCACTTTTGCGCGTACGTTCGATATTTTTCAAGGTCGTCTGTTCGCTTCCAAAGGTTCGACGGAACGGTTGGTACCGCAAATGGCGAGAACGTGGGCCGCTCGCTTCATGTCCGTTGCTTCACGTGCAGCCTATTACTCAACGTCGCCGGCGTAATTAGCATAATAATATCTGTAACTCGCGGTTGCAGCGGTAACTAATTACCGGTGTATTAATCAAGGCATTCGACTCTGGAGCCAGGCCAATCCCAACTATCTGAGATGCCAATCCAATTTATTTGCGCGGCATTAGAATGTCAACCGGGAAAGACAGGCCGGCCATTACGGCACTCTTCAAAGAAGTGAGAAAATAGACAGGGTAGGCTTTTCAATAGCCGTTAAAGCACAGAAATGCTGCATGGTATCGCGTTACAGCCGGTTCCGGTTGATTGGGTCGACATGTGTTTTACTTTCGCTCGCGAGATACTGCGATTCAGATAGTTTGAATTGTCAGCTTCGGAGGCTGGATATTCCTAGGGGAAAAAAGAAACAGAAAACTGTCTTAGACAGATAGGAAGCCTGTTATTCATTTATATTTTTTTGTAACGCGCCTCTTTGCCCGGTATTTTTATTCCACGACCTTGACATCGTCAGGACATATGTCAGATTGACAGATACGATAGGAATACAATTTCGACGACAAGTCCGAAGCCCACAAGTTCGGCCGCACAGTCGAGAGGACGCGTAGAGAGGAGAGGAAATTATTTTGGCACCCAAGACCTGTCCGGCAAGGCTAATTCTGGTAACGCGGCTGCGTTTTGCTACGCTTGCCACGTTCGAGTTTAAGCTTCCGGGAAGCCACGTGAGGTAGAAAGACATAGTTTTGCGTAAATAAAGCGGATGTTTATCAATGTCGCAGACATCAATAACGATTAATGATATTTAACCGTATCAGGATAATGATACGTTATCGCGATATAGCTATCGAATAACATGTGATTAGCAATCTCGCTTAATATACGTATCGTGCAAAATGTCCGTTGAAAACAATATATCCAATTCTGTTCAGCGAGCGTAAAATCGCCGCGCTAGCTTAGCGCTGCTGCCAAGAAAATTTTAATTGGAAATATCAACCCGGTCGCGCAGGTAGTCACCAATCATCTGTATATTTGTGCGCATATCTTGCTATAATCGGAACGTAATTATGCTTGCGCTGGCAAGCATCTCTTGGGAGTCACTTATTAATTCCTCGATAGTTGTCTCGAATAGTTTGATGTAGCAAAATGAATGTCGTAGCTGAGCAATTTCGATATCATATCTACATCCTTCGATATTAGTTAGCCTTTCAACGCGCTACTTTGTATCTTCCAATAAAGAAAAGACGAACTGATTGCTTGACTGATAGATCAGAAATATCCCATGTCCCGTTGCTCCCAAAGAGACGCTTTCTTCCTCTCTCTCTCTCCCGCTGCGTCCTTCTTGGTGAGGCTGACCCGTAATTAGTCGCACCATGCAGCTTGCATTCGCGACAACATATATTCTGTGCGCGTGCACACAAACCATCGTGCGAAACGTAATAAGATAATAAACCAAACGAACGTGTCGATCGCGTTTATTCTCTCGCGACTCTCCTCGCTTTTGATATCCCAGTTTATATCACACGGATGCTAGGGTAGGATGAGTGACGCAAACGAGCAGACGGATTATTTTTTCGCTTGCACACGACGATCCTGACGACGAGCGGCGTTGACGGACGTTTCGCGACTCGTTTTCGTTATTGATTGAAACCAAAAGGCATGTATCTCGTTATTCATAGAACTTTTTGGCGTTTACAGATCTCTGCGTCGAGTGTTAAGTAAGTCCAAGAAATATGCTTTTCTTTGGAAAATGCAATAATTTTGCGTGTCAACGATCATGGGCGTTCGCAGGATTTTTTCCAGTAGGGGACAGGATTAAAATTTTTTTTATTTCTAATGTTTTGTTCTTTCTTGATTTTTTAAGATTTATTTTTTTTTATTTTTCTTTTTATATTAAATATGCAAATAGATTTCAGTGTTTATTCAAAAGGAAAATGCTTACCTCTTGTCCATGTCAACGATATGCCTGTTTAATCAAAAACGTCCTCAGATATCAAATAATATTAATTATAATATTAATTAATATTGATATTAATTATAATATTAAATCAAATCAGATAGTATTATAATTTCACTGTAATGATATTGAAAAAAAAGAACGCAGAGACAAATGATTAATATATCCCGTCATCGCAAAGAAATAGCTTCTTGCAATTATCATGATTATCGCGGTACAAAGTGGATAGCGGCTTATGGAAGAGAGTACGATGAAATTAATCGAGAATGACGATTGGTCCCCGTGTGCTAAGACATCTCGTGTTTACATTCTTCCGCGTGATAAAGATCCTCGTTTATGTGATGAATTGAAGATACGCGTCGGTGATTCAGAAAACTTCGCACACTCATTATTCTATCTGGCATCCATTAAGTTACGGAGCACCCTGCTCTCCTTTTTTTCATCTTCTTTACATTCCCAAAACTCATACTGTATAAAATATGAGCGTTTGGCATTCAACGTTCTCGTGCGCGTCTTTTTCTTTTACGCGTCGTTGCTTCTTTGAGATATGTCTAATTACTATACAAAGTTCCAAAAGACACTCACACAATCAGTGTTTTCAAATTTTTTTCACTAATATCATTGTAAATTGTATACATTTTGTTGAGATATTTATTATCATGTTACGAGACAAAGCTATAGAGAAAAATTATGTAAGTCTACTCGTACATTTTAGAGAAAACTAATGCAAAAAATGAAAAGGAGCCTATTCTTTCTATAATGCGAAAGGAATTGTTCTATGATTTTATTTTAAGAAGGATTACTTTGTAGTCTGACTATGAAAGAGCTGGAAATTATCGTGAATATTGAATTTTTTCACCAAGAAAAATTCTTGCAATTAATAGAATAAAACAAAATAATTAGTATCTATGTAAAAAAATTAATATTTAATATAAAAAATTACATTGACTTTATATTTTTTAAATTGTCATATAGCATGTACTCGTATTAAAATAACACATTTAAAAGAAATTGATTTCACATCAGTCATTTAAATTCGATTGCGCGATATCATTATGGCTTTTCTCACATCCCGTCACACATGTAGCGAGAACTTTTGGAGATTCTGGCACGGCGCGGAGATTCTGGGTAAAATGCCTTTCGGGCGCGGGTCTCGTCACGGTAATATGGTAGATTAGTCACAGCCTAATGATGAAAATAAGAGACCACGCTCTCGCGGTAGCGCGATTTGGCCGCGACGGACAAGCTAAACGATAATCGCCGCCATAAAATATCGAGATTCTTCACGCGCATATACACACGCTCTATACCATTAAGGCTATTCCTAGAGTCCGGGTTGGCGAAACGAGTAATAAGCGGCTTCGACAAACGACAGTAGCCAGTTTCCCGGGGCTGCGGTCTCGAAAAGCCGCACGAGACGCGCGCTTTTCTACATAATCATAAATTCTCCACAAAGTCGTTAACGTTTGCGCGGCGAAACAGGGTTGTTAGGAATCTTTCGACACAAGATGAGGGACCAGAAGAAAGAGAGAGAGAGAGAGAGAGACTGTTTTCCGGCTCCATAGACATTCTTCTTCCCGCGTGTCTCCTTAATTGTACGCGCTGCGGATAAATCTGGTGGTATATATCGCGTTGTAATCATCTCGCCCTTCTTTACTTTCGACGTCGTTAACGCGAGATATCGGTACCCTTCTGCTCGTCTTATAAAAAAAAGCGTCCTGACCATATTCCAACGCAATATGTATAGTTATTATAATCGGGACCACACACCGAACATGTCTCGCACGCGCAACTATACTATTTGCCCGCCGAACATTGTACGGGGTGTGTCCTCTGACCCGTGGCATCTACCAGAAGACCGACAGTCTTCTCGGGCGTATAAATAGGCGATCCGAAAATATACATGGCCAGCCAGGCGTTCTCCAACTACAGCCATGATGACAGAGAAGCTCGCGAGGGACAGAGGGCCAGAAAGGCGAAACAATGCGCGGTGGGAGCAATTATATGCGACGAATGCGTGTTGTTGTGACATTCGAACGACAACATGACGACGACGAGCGCCGCGCTTCTTCGGCTCGGATACGAGAGCACTGCGGATGAAAGAGAAAAAGAGGAGACAGTGACTCGGCGCCAGCGTTCTCTCGATCGAGATAACATTCTAAGAAGCAGCTTCGAAAAGTAATTTTCGCTACTCCGCCGTATACGCGACATCGATCCCGTGAGAAAGATGTTTGTTTGTCCTTTTTGCATATTTTATCGATAAAAGATCGACAACTCGATTCCTTTGTATGGAAAAATGTTGAATACAATTGCTGATACGGCGGGAAGATTGACGTAATGGACGTGGCGTGACTAGCTTACATTCATCTGCCGTACGAAATTGTTGCGATATTATGGATTTTAATCTTCTTTTTCGTTTAAGAATTTTAATTATACGTGATTTTAAACATCAATAAATTGAACGTAAATCTAGGGAAAAATAAAACAATTTCATAATATTGATTCTGTCTAATCTTATTTCAAAGTCCTGGAGAAATGCAAGAAGTGTCAGATATGCAAAAATCTCTCACATACCCTACGTACACTACATCTAATAATATACGATTTGATTATTAAATGATGCATTTGTGCGTCGATGTCGGCGTTAATAATTATTTCCACCGCGCTTATAATTGCTCGCTCTACTGGAAACCTTACGATTAAGACTTCCGGCTACACCGCTCAGCTTCATAGTTGCACGATTCTAAGCTACATAAGCTATACACGCGATCGGTCATCATCTCGATGCGACGCTGCTCGTGTGAATACAGCTGAGGGCCGTTCATGTCGAGCGTTGATGTAACAACACGTTGATAGACCATATATCCCTTATGCTCGCGAATCACGCAATCTTTCCCGGCTCGACGCTTGATGTCAAAAGTGATCCGAGGTATTTGGGAGTAACGATCGCTGCAGTACAGCTACCAGAGATCATTAGCACATTGCGCCGGTGTAGTAAGCCGCAATTAACCGCGAAAGTCATGTTATTTGAAATATGGTGTAACTGATGTCACGCGATCCTGGAAGCTGTGCGTGTCGAGGAATGCGCGACTACCTGCGGTAATAAATAAGATAACTATATATACATGTAAGAATGAAAGAGAAACTAAATTTTATATCTTCGATATTAAATCTAAATGCCGTGCTAAACATATTTTATAAAATAATTTACCTTTCATAACGATAATTTTATTCAGGCGGCGACACATCATAAAATTTTTATTCTTCGGAATTTTCTTGACACATTAAACTGTCTGGCGAAATTTATAAATTGATATCTATATTTGTGTATGTGTCCATATATCCTAATTATATAAATAATTTAAAGATTTGAATACGTACTGTTTATATTATTTCAATTATTTTGTATGACACTTTGAATTGCTTTTTTAATGTTTCTTTGAAGTATTCGCGGCTAATGAGAAGAACAAGTTTGATTTTCATTAAAGTGATTTTTTTATTTTGATTGTGCAGAGGTATTTTATATATATCCTTATTTATTTTCAAATTTAATTCTTATCTACAGTTAGTTTCTTATGATAATTTCGCGATTCCGCGATTCATATTTGATTGTCATAAACATAATTGTGAAGTCTGCATCATGAATACTCATAGCAGTCATTAAGACACGCATTTGTACATCCGTCTTCCAGTATGAGTAATGGCACACTAGTGTAAAGTTAATACGACAGTGCCTTTCCCTGTGCATCACTCTTATAAGTGTTTACTCTTGTAATTCTGTTCAATATATCCATTAGGATCCTCGAGAAATGCCGCGCTACCGTTTTAATCAATATTATTTCTGAAATGCTTACTTTGTCTTTACAAGTGCTCGAACTAATCAACGTATCACCAATAAACACTTCTATTTTACATTCCATATAAATACAAAAAATATAATTATAAGAAAAATAATTTTTTGACATTTAGTATAAATATGCATAATATTATTTTAATGCAAATCACGTTAATTTTTTGCGATTGTTGACACGATATGTGCGTCTTATTATTGCAGCATTTAAAAAAATTTTAATGATACTATAAACAAAATAATTTATTCATAATCGGAAAACCATAACATGTAATTACGTTAAATTTATATTTAAAAGTTGTGCTCATAAGATATTTTTATACTTTATATTTAGTGTGAAATCATAATGTGAAAAAAGCTGTAGAAATTTTTAGGAAGATTATTCGGGTCAAAAGAAAATATACCGAGACGGCAAACCATGAAGACAGAAAAGAATTCTCAACAAATGAATGTACTTAATTCGCATTAGATACGCTACTCAGACATGTCCTGCAATAGAAAGAGACTTTAGCCTCGAGCAATTTGGATATAGAGGTGTTCGTGCATTTTCAAGAGACCGTGGCTTATTAATTTCTTAATTAATAATGGCAATGGCTTTTTTTTCACTCGGACGGCACGCTAATCTTTTATCTCTTAAAGAATAAGCACTTGATTGAAAAAACCAGTTTTTAGAAAATAAAGAAAGCAATTGGCTTTTCAATTTGTTTTACTGTAAATTAATTTATAATAATTGAAAGAAGATAAAAACTAGTTATAACTATAAAGACATCCAATTAAAATAAAATCTAATTATATATTAAATGAAATGTAATTTACTAAAAAAATTTGAATAATGGCAAATCAGACGACAATAGCGTCTGTTGATTAGCCAGTTTTGGATAACAAAACTGTTAGTGCAGTTCAAAAATTCCGAGCACGTCATCAATTGCAAATAAACAGAACATTCTTTGTCAATTGTTACGCGTCGTAATAATCGATGAATATGAATGTACTAATATGATTGAATTGTAAGAATTTGAATTTACTTCCGTTCCGGAATTTCAATGACGGAATATTGACAGAATCGTGAAAGTACACATTACGATATATTGATGAAAATAATAATGAGTTATTTAAAATATTTAAATAAACGATAATTTGATAAACAGAAAAAAGTAGTCACGAGATTGAAATTAACTTGAATTGAAAAATAAATTTTCAATGCATTGCATTTTCCAAATCTGTTAATCTTTATAAGTTTTTATAAAATTTTAATACGCGTAACAATAATAATTCCGTAATATGTGTTGCAAATATATTGATTACATTATATTTTACATTTATATACAAAAATTTTAATTGACAAAATATTCATTAACAATGAACTCTATATTCTAAAATCTTTTATTATATTTATCTTTAATTATTCATATACAGCTGTTTAAAACTGAAGGAATTAATTTGAGAGAAGACCAATTCTTTTGCCTTTGGCATAAAGAGACGAAGATCAGACATATACATATATTTGCAAGCATAATAGATCCGATTATAGTTTCTTGTTAATTAGCGACTATTCGAGAAATTACGAGTTCTTTCAATAATGTCTCTTGTCGCCTTATTCTTCTCTGTTTAAGACAGATAGTTAAAAAGATCACAAGAAATTCTAATTATCGATGTATGTATATACACTTAGATTCGATGAGGAAATTGAATTACTGCTGTTTTGGTTGCTTTAGAATTTCAATCTTCTCTCTTTACGCAAACTTCAACACTTTCTTAGTCGAAGACGTCCGCCTCATCGTAAAACGAAACAAAATTTGACATTGACGAAGATGATGATGACAGGCCGTGTGTATGTGTTGGCAGCGCCATCAGCTAATTTGATGCGTACTTAATATCTGCTCATAAATCACGGTTTAACTGCTACCTCGACTTTTTCAGGATTGAGAGATGCGATTTACAGTTCTGATTGCAACTATTTTGATTACACATTTCTAATTATTTTCCCATCTTCACGAACGAAGTTTTAACCAATATTTTTCAATTTGGGTTTTTCATTTATATTTTTTAAAGAAACTTATATTCCAAGCTCGTAATTTTTTTCACAAATAGTAATTTTTACTTAGAATCTCATTGAAATTTTAGATGTTCAAAATAAAATTTTTTCGTATTAATAACCGCTCTTGGTGGATAAACGCATTCAAAGAGATTTTTGGCAATGTGCCAATTGTGATCGCATGCTGCATTCATCGAATAAACTACTATATCGAAGACCTTTTCGTTCAAGAATACAAGGCGCATTCCATAATGCAACTACTGCCAAAAAATTTAAGGTGCGCGCGTTGTAGCGTTATTTCGAACCGAGGCGCTCGAGGAATTTTAATGGAAACGTAGGATGATTAACAGTACCAAGCTAAACTACACTGTGCAATTACCGAGATAAGAACACATATACATTGTACAGATTTATCGGCGTAGTCTTTTTCATGAGTGCTATATCAGATCTAACGAATGATGATCCAGCTGGTTCTCTCTCATTAGTGATATAACTGTGTAATGAACTTCATGGATAATCGGAGTGAGTTGCCAATGCAAGAATAGTGCATTATAATGAATCATTTGAGATTATATTAATACATGATTAGAAGAGCTATTATAGAACTATTTGAAAAATTTTTGATCGTGTAAAATAATTTTATTTTTCATTTAATTATCCTATTATTTGTTAGAACTTGAAATAATCGAAAAGTATATAGTTCATTTATAATGAAATATAATGTGTTTTATCAGTTTACATAAAAAAAACATATAATTAATAATATAATTTTATCTTATTAAAAATTGGCTTATTTTGTACAGTTCAGTATTTACTTAAAATCGACTATTTCAATCTAATTCCAATTAAATACATGCAACATTCAATATTTAATTTATCAAATGACAGTTTGGCATAAAAAAATACGTTGTACATTTATATATTTGTTTTATGTATATTTATTTTCCACGTTATGTTTGTATATATTTTGAAACATTGTTTGGCGAACATTTGCACCATCACCAGACCTGAACGAAATATCTTCGCGTGCACTGATACATGAAACATAAAAAATGATTGATCCAGTCGATGAGCATCAATGTATGGTTATTTCTTTTCGTTAATTATCCTATCATTTTTTAATATTTGAAATAATCGAAAAGTTTATAATCTATTTTTAACGAAATATGATGTGCTTTATCAGTTTACATTAAAAAATATAACTAATAATATAATTTTATCTTATTAAAAATCTGCTTATTTTGAACGGTTTACTATTTAATACTTAAAATCGACTATTTCAATTTAATTCCAATTAAGCGATACATTCGACATTCAACATTTAATTGATTAAATGACAGTTTGACATAAAAAAATACATTTATGTATATTTATTTTTCACATTATGTTTGTATATACATATTTTGAAACATTGTTTGGCGAAGATTTGCACCATCACCAGACCCGAACGAGATATATCTTCGCGCGCACTGATACATGAAACATGAAAAGTGATTAAACCTAGTCGACGAGCATCAATGTACGGTTATTTCTTCTTACAATTAGTCGTGCTCGCGCTGTTGCTGCTGACGTTGTGTCGCCCATTACTTCTGCCAGCAGTGAAACTGGCAGCAGTAAAGTACGGCATGTTAACGTCAGATTTACGTTATACCGACCTTTCCACACGTGAGACGAGAGAGACCCAGGAAGAGGCCGCGACGACCTCGTAACTCTATCAAGAACCGGCGATTTGGCAAGCGTTTCGCAGGGTTACTTTCGTACTCGCGTACTCAATATACATTTCGTGGGCGTATCTACTTTTTATAGTCCCTATTCAAATACGATCTGACGTCTACCCCCGACCTTCTCCTTCGGGGTTCTAGTCGAGACGGCGTGTCAACCTGCGTGATATCCAGAAATTCTTGTGCGGTTGAGCAACTTCATAAAAGTTTCGTGCCGTTATCACGATCGTACGGCGAATAAAGTAACTCGATAATCGCCGCCTCCTTCGTAACAGTCTTTGTTGAAGTCTTACGGGGACACTGATTTAAAATCTATATGAGCGATATTAAAAGCGGACATGCTGAACGTTAATTCCACTGATATCAAGCCGTCATTCATGTACGTAGGTAGAGTAAGAATAAATCTAAGGCACGATAATATCAGATGATATATTCTGAATATGCAATTTATGACACTATATTCCAAAACGGGAATAATCCAAGTCATTCAACAACTCGTATAAGTGGGAGATATTCTTGTCATTTTGATATTCTATTTCATCCCTGCTCCTTTTTATTCTTATTCAGATCTCGATATAACTGACGATATGTAAATATATTTCCCTATATTTTAAGATATACATATTAAGGGTTCATTAATTTTTTATAGCTGCAAAATCGAATTCTGTCATTCATAAAATACTTTACAACAATACTGATGTAAAATACATATTAACTTATTATAATAATTTCAAACCGTGTGCAACCTTACAAAAAAATTTTAGATTTTCCACGAATAGCACATAGACCTTCTTTACTCGGTATAAACTAATTCATCGTATAACCATTCGCCGTTCTGTTTACACGAAACATTCTGACGTTTGCGGTCGCACATTGCGAAAGTATTATTCGCTTCAAACGGCTCCGAAAATACACATACACACAAGCCACGGTATGCTAGATATCGCGGGGTTAAGAGCGCGGGTGTCGACGCTTGCGCAATTTCGCAAACAAAGTATTTCTCAAAGTAACGACGCTGAATCTACAAACTGGCCAACTTCGGCGAACGATGCCGTACAAATAAAGATCCTCGGATCCTCTTCGTCTTGTTGCTAATGCCCCGTGAAACGCGCGGTGCACCATCAGCCAGCGGTGCGCACGAATTAAAGAGTGAAATATGTTAATGGAGTTCGTTCCCGAAGAGAGAGAGATAGACAGAGGGAACAACGATGGTATCTTGATTAAGGTGTCTGGCGGACGTTAGTCATTCTCCGGGCTGTCCGCCGCGCGGCGAGAGAAAATCTAATTTTCGCCACCACCAGAAACCCGAAAAAACCTGGGCGCGCGACCTTCCACCTTTCAACGACTTTCAGCCTTCTGCTTCTGTTTTCGTGGGCGCATCCAATCTTTCACGCTTCGCCGAGGACACGTGTGCCCTCCTTGTGTCAAGTAAAAGCGCCCCGTGCCTTGCCTCGTAAACTGTAATAAGTTAATACAGCCGACTATTTCACGGTAATCATATACGATTGATCGTTATATATGTGCGTTTGTTGTACGATATAAAATGTTGATACTATTAATATAGGGACCTTTATTTTTTTTATATCGCAAGTTACATATCTGGAAACGAGATATTTTAAATTATGTAAAATTAATTACTATGTCCCGAATAAAAATTTAATATTAGTTGCATATCAATTTCATGACAGATCATGCTTCCGTCATTTTCAGTCTTTCGTATATATATATATATATATATATATATATATATATATATATATATATTCAGCTTTCACTTTTCCTTGCGCGCGATAATAATATTCGACGGCATTTAAAAATTCCTCGGTATTTTAATTAAAGCACGCTGATGTCGAACACACCGGCTCTGTTTTACTCCGTGTCTGAAAGACTTCATAACTATGTGTACGAGAAAATTTAGCCGGTGTAATTCGTTACGCGCGCCTTATTTGCCAGCTAATTGAAGATGCATTAGAAATGTGCGCGGTTAACATTTACCGATTGAAAATGCATTGACAAGTCACACGGTAGCGGTGGCAAAGTGCAAGATGCAGCGCTATATTAGACATGAAGCTGATGAAAGTGTGTGCAGCTTTGTAAATATATTTCCTTCGCTTTGCGAGAAACAAAAATTCGCCGCGCAACATTTTTATTTAATCGATGGCCGACCTATCCCGATCTCGCCCATCTGCTCCTCCATGCCGTATGTCGGAATGTTTTATAAGGAATTGTTTGTGCCTCTCGAAATGGCGCTCTTGCTGATTGCTTGTTAATTGGAAATATGTCGGAAGGCTATTCACGTTCAAGGGGCCAAAGGGCAAAGCGTATCTTAGACTCTTTAACGCTAGCAACCGCAAAGAGGCAAACGCGCGAAACATTTCGGAATAATATTATTGATGTTCAAGAATCTCCTTCGCGAAATAATATTATTGATGCTTAAGAATCTTCAGCCTGGTCTCCGCGTCAATAAGGTTTCTCTTCGAAGCGCGAGAGACATGCGTTCTATTTAAAAAGAAATGAAAATAAGCACAAAGCAATTTACGAATAATATATACATATATGTATGCGTTTAATTGCACAAATGAAATAAAGTAGCCGGATGAATAGAGCAATTAATATGCATGTACTAATAGCTTTCTGCGATAATCGAGAAGATTGATGAAAAATTATTTGAATGCCTTTATATCTAATTATCTTTATGTTAATATTTCCTTATATATCTATACACATCATTTTTTTAAATGAAGAAAAGTTCAAAATAGTTTATTATGACAATTTATTTTTATAAGAGTTTTAACAAGGCTCTGTAATATAAATATAAATTTAACGTATAAGACGGGCAACAAGAGCCAAATCGCGGATGACAATGCGTTATCCTAACGAAACTAAATAATTTTTCGTTAGAATTAAATACTATTTAATTCTTAAATACTATTTAATTCTAACGAAAAATTATTTAGTTTCGTTAGGATAATGCATTGTCATCCGCGATTTGGCTCTTGTTGCCCGTCTTATACGTTAAATTTAAATTTATTTTTAGTTTTTCCTTCCTATTTTTATAATTTACAACTGAATTTGTATGATACAAAAAACGCATTATTATTAATAATAATAAAATTTTATAAAATTATTAACACATATGATTGCCTATCTTAATTATAGATGAGAGATTTTTCTGTAAAAGCATTATCGCTCGCATTTCACTTTTTAAATTATTGCTACTGTTGTATTTTATTTTATTATTTCGGGCGCGTTATGCATATTTGCAAGGAATTTTTATGAGAAAATGAACAAATTTGCTGCCAATAAATGAACCCCGGATTTTTGGTAGATCAACACGATGATTCCTGTTGTATAGAATTAAAGGCAGTCCTAAGTTGATCTTTTATAGATCATTAAATCCTTGCTGCGTGTAGCGCCGATCGATGGATCAGTAATAATCTGTCAGTGCACCCGATAAAGAACACGGTAAATTGTGAATTTAAATTCTCAGTTTAAAGATCACGATACCGATAACGACGCGGCAATAGAAAATATTCTAGTCCCACTATCGTAGGAATGTCAGAAATCCGAAGAGACGTAGAATCGTAAAACCCACTCGTATATCGAAATAAAACTCCAAGCCTGTTTATGAGGATCCTGTTAATGTCCGATTCCACGGATCCACGCATCTTCCGGCTGCCGATCGAGAGGCTGTCGTTTGATGACGCAGTCACTATAAAATAAGTTTGTTCTTAACCAGGCATGTAAAATAAATCGTGGAACATTTCCTTATAGAAGGCGACGATGTCGCCGCGAATTTTAAACCATCCGCACGATATTGATAATTGCTCGAAACATATACGTAATTTTCTTAATAATAATTCTCTCGCAGTGAATTTTAAATTTACATCATGTGATTATATGAACACAGAAAAAGTTTGCAATTCTATAAAAATTGGTGTAAGATCGAAAAATAAAATTTTAATAATATTCACGAAAGTCGTGATTGACGTTTTCTTTATGTTTGTTTTTGTAAGAAAACTTTTATTATTATAAATAATTTTGCACAAAATTGTGATGTTTGTATTAGTTTAGCTGTCAATATTTGGTTTATTTTACATTGTATCGATTATACGTACAATTTTCATTCTCGCCTAAAAAGATACATGTGCTTGTCTTGAAAAGAAAAATTTTCGTTTAACAAAGAGGCAAATTGTTTGTTAAATTTTTCTCGACTCTTGTAAAATGCCGCACTCAATTACTGAGATTCTTATTAAATGCTCTCTCTCTCTCTCTCTCTCTCTCTCTCTCTCTCTCTCTCTCTCTCTCTCTCTCGGAGAAATCATGATATTTTTTGAGACGCGATATTTTTCTCGCTTTCGATTATATCTTCGATTTAATGTCGCTGGATTCTAGACCGCCTGGTGCAATTTGCACTAGACGTTCACCCATTCATTGTAATTCTTAGTCGCTAATTAGCATCCTACCCGGTTCGTTTCCTCGAACTGTTCTGCAAGAAAATAACGAGAATATCGTTGAAAACATTTTTTGCTTTTCATACATGCTCTCATTATATATTTACATGTACGCCAATCTCTATCTTATTTACATTCGAAATCCAAGTTTGCACGATTATTATTTATTCGCTAATAAATACAGTGGATTAAATTTTTGTTTAATTATATAAGATTCATCAGAAGTGAACCAGATATAAGCCTAATATAATTTTTTCTAGAAATTCAAAATGATAAGTTTATGTTCTTTTTGTTTGACAAATAAGTTTTATTCCATATCATTATTTTAATTTTACTTGTATACATGGATAATGAAGCGAAATGAAACGTCACGACTAATTATAATTATAAGTCCATAATATATATACACGAGGTTTTCTTGAGATAATTTACCAATTAACAAATATTATACAGAAACGATCATTACAGATATTATATGATAATTATGATACTCTGGTCCGTGGATTATGATATTCGTGTCTGGTGCAGTTTCTCTCCTCTACTACGATTATTATAATTTCATCCGTGCACGCAACGATTTACGCGTGTTCTATAGAGTCAAAGAACTTAACAAGAAATGCGCGCATGCTTGCAGAATATAATATAGGCTATAAATAAAATCTCCAATAGCTAAGTTTTCCGTTTACGGAAGATTTTTTCCCCTTTCGTTAGTTCCTTTTCCGCAAACACGCGCAGTTCTTATAGCTTATAAGCATGCAAGTTGTAGGATGTAACAAAAATGCTACACGTAAAGTTACCAACTTATTAGATAACATACGGAGATTCTTTAATATAACGAAATCCTCGTCGCTTAATACTTGCTGCCTGATATTTGCTTTGGTTTGCATCGCGCGCATTTACAATTAACTTAAATTACAACACAGCTGAGACATATATTGTTCAAAACGACTCAACACTCTTTTGCCCGTTTGCGTTCGCTCGGAGTCTCTAAAATAACGAGTCGCTAGTTCATTTTAAAAATTTATATTATTTGAATATTTCGATTGAAAATAAATATGCGTGATGGGAAGTATTTTAGAGCTTCGCGAAGTGCGTGAAAGCCTGGTTACAAGTCAGATGCCTGCGTGGATATACGTTAAAATACACAGATCTCGCGATGTAAATTTTGCAGCTTGCTTTGCATCGACGTTGTACCAGAGAAAACGACATAGTATTCATCCCGATATATATTCGTACATCGAGACGCTTTGACGTATGACACCCGATATTGAAGCTGTATTTTTCCTCGCTCTTCGATGACCCATTTTTGCTCGAATTTCGCTCGACTCTTGAATAAAATAGGACACCGAACTAAATTAATATAGGTTTCGAAAGAAACCGTATCTATTGGATGAAAATTACATGCGACAGCTGAAATATCACCGCGCTTGCGTCAGTCTACGGTTGCATCTCGTCTCTAAGCGTCTTTCTGTGATTTATACAAGATAATAATACTCTTACACGTGTATTTGCTGTAAAGAATGTACGTAATATTACTCATCTTTGCGCTAACAGTAATGCACACAAATGACTTTTATGACTTGCCAAATTGATGTCTTGGGTCAGTATATGTATACTTAATTTTATAGTCGGCAAGATAATTTCATGCATTATGGAAATCTTTGCAATAGTTGTCCGCAATACTCATCAGTTTTTATAATTATAAAAATACAAAAATATGTAACATATATAAAGACTGAATAAATTATTATATATGAATTGCAGAACATATATGTTTTGATTATTCATAAAATATTAATTTGATTTCAATTTTTTGAGGAAACTAAATTTTACAAATCTTACAAAAATTGAGTTGGAAAAAATCGCTATATTAGATTGCAAATTGACTAAATAAAAGACTTTATACTTTGCGCTTCAACTTTTTATTTTAAAGTATCTTGATAGAAGAAACGTTTTATTAAATATTTCCATTTTGACAAAATTTGTAAAACGACACTTGAAAGTTATTTACATTTATTTTTGAAAACTGCGAGTTAAATTATCACCCGGAAAAAGTCGTCGCAAAATTTCGTTTATGCTGGAGACAATATTTTTTAAAGCAGCAACTAATTTTTATTTGTAAAGTGAATTAACAATCTACATGTATATGTTGTATTAACATACAATGACGTTCATGGATGATGGATCGCCTTGTATACAAGAATACTTTAATGCTCTGAGAATGTGGCGATTTTTCGCACGATAGTTTTACGGATTGCAATCACTCTTTAGTGTCACATCGGATATAAGCAAAGTTTTGTTTAAGTTCAAGTGTGATAAACTTTTCAAGTTTTGCTAGTGCTTTCTAATAGAAGGATTTTGAGATTATAAGTTTTGGACCTGACAGATTTTAATTCAAGAGTGTGATAAATATCTGCTTGAGTAAAGAGAGTTCTCTAATTGATTATTTTATAATTTGCATCTCTTAAAATAAGTTAATTGTTTGTAATCCTAAATACACAATTATAATTACAATATCTAGTGAGTCGATAAAATAAAGAAAAATTATTGCAAGATATTCTTTAAAAAATTTTAAAGATTATTTTCGATATACTTTGTGAATATGAATATAGTATGAAATAAAGTTGAACTATTTCAACATAATTGATAACTTTATAACGAAATATTCTATATTTTAAAATAATAAATATTATAAGACTAAAATATTTTAATAAATATATTAACTTGAAAACTTGTTGGAATATTTAAATAGAAATTTAACTTATTATAAAGTCATAAATAAATAGAACGCTCTAATTTAAAAAAATTTTATTTTAATAAAATGTTTACTTATATAGATCTACGAAATATTTAATATTAAATTAAAAAATGCTGTTATTTATAATGCACACAACCAATGCACATTTTCTAGAAAGCTCAACTATAAATTTCTGAAGTATACGAAGAATTGACATGCATAATATAGTAGAAACAGTAGAGAAAGAAAGAGAGAGAGAGAGAGAGAGAGAGAGAGAGAGAGAGAGGCAATCTTTAACCAAAGTACATACAGGTATATCAGACATGTAAATGTTTCGATAAAACTGGCATATCTTGACACCATGATTTCTTTCTACATACTCTGCAAACACTACGCTATTTCATCGAGTACATTAGATCCGATAAGGATAATGCAGTCACCCGTGAGCACACATAGTATATACTAACGGATTAGCAGACAAATTGCTAATTTATTCTCAGAACACGCTCTCCGCGTCTCGGAGACGTAGACGACAGCGGACGCGTGATCCCAAAAGGTTATATAGCGACGCGAAGCTGGATTAGATTGTCTAATAGCAAGTAGAATCGTGTCTAAAGGTGCGAAAATGATATCGTCGTTAATATTAATTCATCGTAGGTATCGCGCGCTCGAGATTTGCATTCCGTTCGTAGGAAATCGTTACCGGAGCATACAGAAATAATCGTCACGTACTAATGCCAGCTATCAGCTGCATACACGAGACGTGTATCTTATGGATAGCAGAGCAACAAGTACGAGCGCCGGAAATCGAACCTGAATATCGATTGCTCATCCTAATTTCTCTTATCGGTCTCGAGCCTCTTTGATAGATGCGTCAAATTATTATCTTACTTGCATTTATGAAAGATATATATGTAATATGCACGTTTGTCTGAAATAATTATATCAGACCTTGCGATCGTGTATATGAAGAGATTTACGTGAGTTTATGTAATATATTCTGCAAACGTTAAATTGTTACTCTTATATGTATATGTATAACTTAGGAGAGATATGATATTGTAACATCTTATGTCAATTCGATTTCATAGGCTACAAATTACAATCTGGTGGACGATTTGACATAAGCAAGATAACTGAGTTGCGTAAATTATTTCTTGAATTCACTGAATGCACTCAATCGTTTGAATTGACTTGAAGAGAGATATATCCATTTTTATGCATAATTAATTTATTAAGATATATGAAACGAATATCATACTCTAAAGATTGATATTTGTTAATTAATCATAAAGATTCCACGCTTGAAAAGTTATTCTTAGAAAAGATATATGCATTTAAATATATAAAAGTAATATATAAAAGTTTCTTTAAATATAAGACATTTATATTTTTAATTGTCATTATATTAATTGTATGTACATGGATAAATATGTGTGCGTGTGTGTGTTTTGAGTTCCACTGATAACATATAAATAAACGTTACAAAGTTATTTTTTCATTGGTAAATTAACATTGACATTGATTTTTTTAAATAAAAAACAATATTTTTTCTATGAATGATTAAAAGTAAATTCACTGTTATTGACAGGATTGCATGACATGGCGAAGGCATTGATGGCTATTAACTTTATACCTTCATATTTTACGCTTCACCGCATGCTATCGCTACATGCTTCTCCCGTTTGACATTTCCGATGCATTCGATTCTGTATTATTAGCACGGGGCATACTCGACGGCCTCGGTATGCCTTTAAGCTACATTCAAACGTATTCGCATCGGGAATAGCACTGAGGTACACATCGGAGATATGCTAATACACCGCGGTCTAACATATGCGGCATTAAAAAAAAAGAGACAGAAAGAGAGAGAGCCGCGCAGCAGGTATAACAACGGCTTTATCATTAAAGGTAACACATCCTGCGCGTCGATCGTACGAAGAACGGAACGAGAGGTAAGTACACACATCGCTATGTCGTTCGTCGTTATGCTTACACGAAGAATGCGCATCCCGTACGTGGATATGCATATACTCGAAGGTATCGACCATAGCAGACCGCTGCAACCGCGAATATGCGTCGTCGCGCTAGCGCGAGATATGTTCTTGAGCTCACTCGTAAAAGCGACATTGCGCGTGGTTTTCTTACACGTGTCCCTCTCCGTCCCATCGCGAACCGTTCGACGTGCGAACGACTGGAAATCCCCGAGAAAAACGCACGTTTTTTTCTGGCGCGTTAAGGCTTATCACACTCGACATACCGCCGATCGACCCTCGATCATCCACCGCGACGGATAACGATCGCGAATCCTGAAGCCGACGAAAATTCTCGCCGGGATAAGAACATATACGTACGTCCAGTCCAAGTCATTTTTCATTGTGATTTTTCTTGGTTTTTTTTCTTTTTAGCCGTCGCTTTCGATTTCTTCCCTTAAGCTTTTACGAGCGATATTTTACGAACGGCCTCCTCGGCATCGACAGGGGTAACAATATATATACGCGCCAAGTGTCGCCAACATTTTTGTGCGGATTAGCGCAAAGTGCGAGAACGACTCGAAGCACGCGCGTAATTAGTATTTTCGCAAATTACACAGCCGGAGGTTTATCCTCGCGCACCTTGCGAGGAGCTTCTCCTTTGGTGTAGACAGGCCATAACTCCGGGCGTTAACGAGCCAGTCTCCATGGCTATTTGCATCATCGTGTCCTTCTTACGAGGCTCCTACACAACACTCTCCTCCTTTTTCCCTTTTTCTTTCTTTTCTGTTCTTCCCTCTCGTATACGTGCGCGCCTTTATGACGCATCAGATACTCCCTAACGAAGTGATACTCGGCCGCTTTTAATTAATAAGACGGCTGGGCGTTGATCAAACGCTCGCGGAGCTGCCGGGATCGCGCTGTTTATCGAACAAACGAGCTTATTCAGCGGGCACAGAAACTCTCGCGAGAGTCTATCTATCCCGAGAGAGAGAGAGAGAGAGAGAGATGCTGCGCTCACTTGTTAATGAGAGCATTATATATCCGTTATACTTAGCCGGCATAATTTATGGAAATGGGAAATCGTTCGTCGCGAGGCTTCTTCAATCCTCGTTAGCGCTCGCTGCCTTTGCGGATTCATTCTGCGCACGTCGAGCATATATGTATAACTATTTCACGTTTGTCGATATATCTCTATTGTATGGTGTATTACATGCACCAAAAATATTTCTGGCGATGGTGATTAATTAATGCATCGTTCTAGAGAGATTTTCTATATACATACACTCCAAAAAAGCGGTACACTTAAAATTTGGAAAAAATCGCCAAATTTAAAATGACGATAATTTCTTAAATAATAAAGATAGAAAGGTTTCTAAAAAACGAAAATAAAGCCTGGAATCTCGACTTTAAAAGCCTATTTATTTCAATGTTGTGAGATAAATTTATTAAAAATGGTGGATGACGAAATGAGAGCGTGTCAAATTTAAAAATAATGGTCCGAGTTTGCCAAGGCATATGACGTGAGTCAAATGTTGCAACTCAGTGGGATAAAAAGTATATGATAGTATAGAGTCTTCTCTTTAAAATTCTTTTTTATTCATCTCGATACGATGATTTTTCGCCAAGATATTCACATTTGAATGAAAAAGCTGCTTTTTACTTTAAATGCGAATAACTCTGCGAAAAATAATCGTATCGAGATAAATAAAAAAGCATTTTAAAGAGAAAACTCTGTACTATCATATCCTGTTTGTCCCATTGAGTTGCGACATTTGACTCACGCCATGTGCCTTAGCAAATTTGGACCATTATTTTTCAATTTTGTATGTTCTCGTTTTGTCATCCGCTATTTTTAATAAATTTATCTCGCAACATTGAAATAAATAGATTCTTAAACTAGAGATTCTAAGCTTTATTTTCATTTTTTTAAAAACCTTTCTAGACAGAAATTATTATTTACAAAATTATCATTACGTGAAATTTGGAGATTTTTTTCCAAATTTTAAGTAAACGCCTTTTTTGGAGTGAGTGTACATTGAATATTTATCAATCAACGATATATCAAACGACAAAAAGGCGCTCTAATTTTCCAGTTATTCTTCAAACACGTAAAAACAATATGAAACAGTAGTTTGCGAAACCGTTTCATCAGGCTGACGTCGTGATTGCAAGCTGTAGCGGATCACCTTGCGATATTTCCGATTTTGCTGATCACACGAAACGTTTTTCCACCTCGTGAAAGAGAGAGAGAGAGAGAGAGAGAGAGAGAGAGAGAGAGAGAGAGAGAGAGAGAGAGAGAGAGACTGTGTATCAACGATACGATATTTATCCATCCCGGCAATCATGTCTGAAGTTATTGCCGTCATAACGTAGGTTCAGTCAATCCGCGACTTCGGTGCTCATACGAGTCACGTATAGGTGTAGGGAGCATATTACTTATGTATGTACCTCGCCGAAGCGAAGCCGTGCACAATAAACACGTGATTCACGTCACGACGGAATTCACGGGCTTGGGGGCCTCTCTCGTCGATCGAAAGCTCAAACGGAGCTGCGCGATCGCTCCGAGGGGAAACCTTTGCGCTGTCACTCTTAAGCGCTTGTATACACTTGCGTATATATATATATATATATATATATATATATATATATATGTACGTACGTATATTCTACGGCTGCGACGTAAACTCGAGGTGGACGCAAATGCGTACGCAAATAATACGCGTGCACACGACTCTCGTCGGGCTGCGAAATTGGCACCTTTCACGTTTCTACGCCGGCAGAACAGAGAGAAAGAGAGGGGACGTGGATGACGTACGTGTTTACATCGATACCCGGTGTAATTATGGGGTTTATTGAAAATGATGCATCGCCGCGCGCAACATATTTTGCCTTTTGTGGCGAATATACTTTTCCCTCTGATGCGCATAAGAGCATCGGAAAGAGACGATGACAGGATCCACGGAGAAACGACGACGGTTTTAATGTATCTTGACTGCTATTAACGTTCAGAAATTATCGTTCCATTGATCACTAAAATATCTTGCGACGTTAATAGCCCGTGGTGAAAACTTGATTGAAACTCATAATTGTTTTAGGATGTGGATAATTTTTTGTATAAAGTGATTCAAAAATGTCAATTGAAAAATCGACCAAAATTTACAATTTTGTAAAAATTATATGTATTATGAATATCTATTAATTAAAAATAACTTTTCTAATTTTTAAAAACTATTTTCTATACATGTACGCAACCGAGAATATATACATATATATTATTGCGTAGCTAGAATCGTGTAGAAACAAAGTTACGGACACGAGGCCTGTAAAACCCGCTATGCGGTTTCGATAGCATCGCCGATATACGGTCCTTGCGCCGATTTTCTCCCGCGAAGCCGTCGGATACCACGTACAAGATAACGTACGTCGAAAGCGCACATATATCCGGCGATTCACGCCTCGCGTGTGGGAACGCGACTCGCCAAGCAAAGCGTAGGCGTTGTGTTCCTTTAGCTCGTAGCCACCCTTCTCTCGCAAGACGCAGAACGAGCGATCGCGTCGAGGGGAAAAAGAGCGCATCGTCGGGAGAGAACGGGGGAGATAGATAGGATATTAAAAAAAAAATGTAATCACAGGTAGGTACAAGGTACACGAGGGCATGCGAGGATTAATGATTCGCGTCCGCATCGTCGTTACCGAGCCGAGGAAGGAAGTGTTTCGCCACTCTCTTTCTAGATCCTTCAGCTCCGCGCTCGATCTCTTCGCGTTTCCGCGTCTCTCCCCTATCCGTAACGGATCGCGTCTTCGAAGATGATGATTGAATCGATTAGACGTCTACGAAGTTGCGTAAAGGCATGCACGTTGCAAGCGCGCGCGCTAATGTTAAATGAACCGGTGGGTGTTGGAGTGACGCGTGACTCATGGATAAAAGTGAATGCAATTACAATTTTTACATACATGAGACTTTGTTCTGAGTTATTTTTACGCAACGGAAATTTTGCTTCTATTGTATATATATATATATATATTTTCCTATGAAACTATAAAAGAATCTAAAAAATAGCTCGATTATCATTGATTTGAATTTCAAAATAAGGAAAAATTAAATATCTATTCTTAAATTAATTAATACATGAATATTTCAAAATTTTTGTCTATATATAATTTTTGTATCTCTAATAAAATATATATATATATAGGTATATAGAATAACAATATGTATGTCCTGTAACATCTCCAACGTTACTCGCGTTGATTTCCTATATATCTGCAGACAGTTGTAGCACTGTTCCGTTTTTGCCGCGGAAAGTTTGTTCGTCAACTTGCGCTGGTCCATCTGCTCTGACGCGCAAATTTACTTGAGAAACTTAAGCTGACAACTTAAATCACTCAAATGTCGGTTTCAAACATATTGTTGCAACGCTTGGGGATAACGCGCGCTGTCATCCCGAGTTTCCTGGAAGCTATCGCACGGGAAGTCGTTTTGTGAACGCGTCTCTTAAGTCACTGCCAGGTCGAGATCGTGTTCGCAAGCGGCGAAAGCAGGAAGAAGGTATAGGGAACGCACAATCGATTTGCTTCGAGCGAATCGCGCGAGCTCGAGAACGAGAGACCTTCGAGAGAACGCACGAGCGACTTTATTCGTCGTCGCTTTCTTGTCGCGAGGCTCGATCGATCGATCGATCGAGCCGCGGAGAGGTCAAGGGGTGACCGAACGAAACGAGAGGATTCCTGAGGGAAAAGAAAAAGGGGAATTTGGAATTTATGGGCCGCGCGATATCGACGCGGTTACGATCGGTACTTTGAGCGCGGCATGTTGGAAAACGATCGAGCGTTCTCCTCTAGCAACGCTCGTGATAAGAAATGTAGATAACCAGTCGGGAATCGCGACGGATGTATGTTTTCTCAACAATCGTACTGGTCTTGTCGGCCATTCTCGATCGGGATTTCGCGATACCCTCTGCAGCTTTGACTCTAACTATCGTATTTCTTAATTAATTAATTAGGAATGCCATTGGAATATCGCGATTTGATATAAAAAAATTAAATGCGCAACGATCTACTTTACATTTTTTTTTACGTCTCGAATTTAATTATATTTAATTATTTATGATGGGAACGATGGAAATTTCCATGCGTTTAATGGTAATTCAGAATTGTCAGCATATTTCTGAGAAAGGCGCAATATTCTCTACCGATAATAATATGAAAAATCGGCAAATTCCTGGTAAAATTTACTCACGCGAGACGCTAAGTGAGTAATAGGTGCCAGGCGGAGGAAAGGATTCTTGTTGCAGTCCGATCGATACTAATCATTGATCCAACGGGATGCAGCTGGGACCCATAACTATAAACGTTAGTCTAAAAAGTTGTAAAATCGTGGATTTATATCTTTCTCCATCCATGGTGAGAACTGGCCTTCCTTGCCTGGCTTTACCACATGGCAATCGTCTTTGCTTGCTTCTGAGAGCATTTCTTGCCGTTTACTCCATTGCTTTCGTTTCTTCCCTCCCATCATTCCTTCATCATTCGCCATAATACACATCGGCGAAATCGGCATGCATTATTCGGTCTTAAACTATGCTAAACTTTTTCCTATTTCGAAAGCAACGAATAAATGTGTAGGCTGTCAAGCTAAAATCATGCAAACGTTTTAACGGAACATGATTTCCTGCATTTCTTCCTTGTTCTCTTCGTCTATCAATATTACTTGTTTACGTACGTTGAAACCATATGCGTTACGCATCTCGTTTTAAGTTATGCTTATATTTTGTCTTCCTGGAATAAGTAATCGAATGTACCAGGCGAATACCTGAATTTATTTAGAATAAAAAAGATACGTGAGTAAATTTTACACGCTTAATATTATATCATGCTCATATTTGCGATTCGTATTAAATATAACAATGCGATAAAAAAATGAAATTAGAAAATACAATTTTATAAATTAATTTAATTAAAAAGAAATCTTTTTGTAATTAGAACTGACAACTTCAAAATTTTGCCAATAGTGAATTTTTTATGAACAAATACTTGGATGAAACGAACAATATTTCTTTCTGTGGAAAACTATCGTAAAATTAATTTTGATTTCCATCGAATGTAGTCCCGATACTCGTGCGACCCTGATTTAGGTGTTTACAAAAGGTGTATTGCGGCCGCACTTGAGGCAACATAAGTAACGGAAGCAATTTCCACGCGACTCGGCACACAATATTTCGCACCTTGTGCGAACGTCCATCCCGCGATGAATTACTGCGTTCACGTACGGCTCGTTTGCCGCTATATCACGTGGCTACCGTCCGGCCTGCAATTAACATTACGACGGCGGTACATCTCGACGACGGCGGTGCTTCACGTAGGTGGCATTAAACGGCGCGAAAAGGGCGGATACGGCAGGTGGTACAACAGCTGCGAATCCGCGGAAAAGACGAGAGGTAGTTAATCTCTGGTTCGATACGCCCACGTGACCTCTGGTGTAGAAGGTCTTTCTCGTAGGTATCCGGCGCATCTTTCCGCCCTTTACTACGGACTTACCTGGTGACTTTGCCTATTTCATCCCGTCATTATCGCACTCGCCATATGACAAGCCTGTCCTCCTCTTTTACGTACACTTAGACCTCAACTTAGAATTAGGTACGTCTGAGATGACTAAGTGCGCGAAAATGAGATTGAAAATTGAGATGCGTTGCGAATAGATGCCGATCGTTCTACATTTTTCGGTACTTTACAAGTGATTAAAGTTGAAGATTAAAAACTGGCAACAACGATTTTACTTCTGTGAGATCCGACTTCATAATACCGTGGCATTAATTAACGCGTAACTAATCTCCCTACGTTAGAATCGATCTCGTTTCATTTGCATCGCGAATCGTTCAACCGATCGATCTCCCCGATTCGATACATGCAGGTATACAACCTCGATCCCGCGTGTTGCACCTTGACGTAATCGTTGCAGCGGCAACGCGCGGAATCCGAAATGAAGTAAAAAGAAGAGGAAGAGGAAAAGAAAAGAGAGTACGTATATAATGCTTCGAGCCGAGAAGAGGAGCGGCAGCATCTTTTTCATGCCAACAAATCTTGTCTGCCGTATCGGCGATGCGCCCGTTTCTTATCTCGAGCTGCGCGTATCGAAGAACCGTTCGCGCGCCCGCCCTGTCTGCCGAAAACGTCGAACTTCAATTACCGGGTACACGGAAGCGGTTATGAGATGGTATCGCCGTCGCTCGCGCTCGGTGCACACCGCGGCATAAATCGCTCATCTTTACCTGCTCGTGGACGGTGGAGAGGTGCGCGAGACTCCTCTCGCGTTGCCACGAGGTGCTAATAAATACGCGCCGATAGACCGGCGCGTATCGCGAGGAAGAAGAGAGAGAGAGAGAGAGAGAGAGAGAGAGAGAGAGAGATAGAAAAAAAAGAAGTGACCACGTGGTGGTCTGACAAGTGTTGACCGTCAGATGCGACCAGCGCGTGCCGCCCACGCTGGACAATAGATACGCCGCGCTCGGTATCTCGAATTATTAAGAAATAATGACGCCATTTGTAACCGGCATGAACAGAGAGAGAGAGAGAGAGAAAAGAGGCAGAGAGGGAGATGGGAGGACACGCGGCTGCGGCGCAGGAGAGAAGCCGAAGAGGAGAGAGAGGATGAAGAGAGCGCGCGCGGTATTATTGCTGATTGAAATTCTTCGTGGCCTGAGTTGACTCTGCCGCGTGCACCAGCAGATTGCGCGATCAGTTTACGTTTCCCTCGTGGCAGTACGCCAACCCTCCTCGGCCTTTTTTCGACTTTTGCGATCCCCGGAGGCCTATCCAACCACCTTGAACGCGGTCGAACCTCGCGAGCGTTTTCTCTTGGAGTTTTCAACTCGGTTTTTCATAAATAGATATTAATATTCTCCTATTTTTATCTTTCCGAATTTTTCAAATATTTTTTGCTATTGCTGCGAATAATCAATCATTGAAGAATGATTCTGAATTGATTTGTTGTGGTCCATCGATTCTTTGGTTCACACGCGTGATCAGTTTCTTATTTATTATCTCACATCAGCTTCCACGCAAATTGTGCCTGGAAGCACTCGAAACTTTTGAGAGAATGATGAATTGCAGTAGTGCCGAAACATGTGTTTTAGAAACCAGAGGAATCATCGAGTTTCTAATACAAGATTCTATCGGCCCTCGTGTCGTTTGCGTTGGCGTAGTCGTTCGATGTATGACGCAGTTGCAGCGCGAAGGCCGCATTTTTAAGTGACTGCATCATCCTGTTGACACTCGCTATTCAATGGCTAAGGATACCGGCAACGGCAATAATTTCTAAAGCTATGCCAAGCAAAAAATTCTGATCGCTTCCTTCTGAAAATCTAGGAAGTTCTCAATTTTTTGTTGTGCTAAATATAAATTTTAAAAAGAGAGAAACATTTTAAAAGTGAATTAGTCTATATTTTTTATTAGTCTTGTGTGATATGTATCGAAATATATCACTTGTCATTATCTAGAATATTTGTAAATTTTCAAGTTTGAAATTTATTTAAAATCCGTATGCTTTTACTACTCTAAATACAGAGAATCGATTGGATTATAAAACAAGTTTGTATATTAATTCTTGACGCTTGATTTTCTCTAGAGTTATCGAGACATTATTATCATATGCCTCGAGGGCAACGTATATAAGCGTTCCGGTATATTTAATATCCTCCAATTGAAAAAATGCCTTTTTAAGCGTTTCAAAAATGAAATAAGGATGGAGGTAAAAAAATGTATAAATGTTTATTTAATTTTTTGAAAGGAATTAGGTGCTTCTTTTACACTTATAAAATGCACATAGATGACTCATGAAGAATATAATTTTATAGGCTGTAATAAAGCATACTTATAAAGATAAGAAATATGTTTGGTGACGATTTGCAAAAATACAATCATGGAGAATTTCTTGCATAATAATTACCTTTCTACAGACAAAAATGTCGATGATATTTGGTATAGACATAAAACAATTGCTCAATAGGGTCCATAGTTTGCAATTATAAATAATTTGATTTTACACAAATGAGAAATTTGTTAAAACAAAGAGAGACAGAAATTTACATGTTATGATAAAAAGATAAAAATTGTATTTGGATTTTTTTGGAGCGGCAAATTTCGTAAAAACAAAGAGGATCTAAAGGTGAGATAAATACACGCGATTGTTTAGGTAGAGTGTTTAGCGCGGTTGCAGGGAAAGGTGTTTGTCGTCAGCCTTGGTGGGCCCCTAAGAACGGGCCTGCATTGTTGGTAGGTGCACCGCCTGTCGCTGGGCTCTGATTCATTGCCGCGCCTTGCAATTCATCATTCCAGTTCTCGTGTCTCGGCATCATTGCGCCTTCCCTCTCTTTCTGGGCAAGCTGCTCGCGCCCAATGGTAATCACCCGGAGCCTTCCTTTCTCGTACACCTTCTCTTCTTATTTTGTGCAGACTAAGCTCTTCTTATAATTACTCCGTTGTCAAAAAATGCGTATATTTTTGGAGAACCGTGTCCGTTAGATATCGAACTAAAATTCAATTCTCTCGGGATATATTCAACAACGTAACAAAATTATTATCTATATATATAAAAAAAAAAAAAAAAAACAATTTAGCATTTATATATTTTTCAATGATTTTCTTTAAAGCCAACTCTTTCATACTAGCAATATCATTTGCGGCAAATGAGCGAATTAGATGGTAAATGACACTTGGTCCAGTCGCACGGAATCTCGGAGTCTTGTTGAATCGCCGGCTGTAGACGCGCTTTTCTAGACAGCATTTCCACGTCGCTAATCCGCACAATCATCCTCCGTGCGGAAATGGCGATACGAATTGGAGAGTGAGGGTACGTACACGTGTAGGCGTGAGGTACAAGGACGGGAGGACGTGCCTGGGCGTGATATACCGTTATCCTTCTGCCGTTTAAACGGACACGCGCGCACGGGTCCCGGTAATAACTCCGAAGGAAGAAAATGAGGGACGGCAGAAGGAGGTTGAGAGAAGAGATAGGATCGCGCAACGCGCGTTGCGCCTTCTTCTTCGCCGATCGGGACGCGAGCGGACGCGATAAGTCGAGTTTTTCGCAGGTACACGATGGGTACATACCTTTTAATGAACCATAAAAAGCTCTCTCTGTAGAAATGACGGGGGTCTTTTAATAATGACTCGGCGATAATTAATAACGGCAGGAAAGTGGTGCAAAAAGGATTTCGGTTCGTTCGACGCCCGGTATCCTCCTTCCTCGACTCGTCTCTCGTCGACAAAAAGCTGCCTCGACACTATGAAATCAACCGAACTCCATACTTAAATCAAATGACGGAAAGATTTCGGCGCGTAAAAGCCTGTAATGGCTAAATGGATTAATTGCAATTAATGATGATGAGAGAGAGGGAGAGAGAAAGAGAGTTATAGGAAAGGATTGAGAACCTACGCAGAAAATGAGATCCTTTCTGACGAAGCAAAAAGGTGAACGAATGTCTAGGTAGATATAAAAGATAATGCGAGAGGATGGGTAAAATGGGGTTCGATGTAAAAATTATTAATTAATAAAAGAGCCGCACCGCGTGTACATGCTTAGTGATCATGTAATATTAAAAACGGATACTTCGACATATTAATGGCCGAGGGCTTTTATCATGTTTTAAGATTCCTTTTGGAATGAATGGAATTCATTCTCATCGAAATCTCATCGAAATAATAAGAGGAGATATGAGAGATAGAGAAATTGTATATTTCTATTTATAATATTAATAAGAATGTTTTTATGATGAACGATATTTTTTAATATTACTGTTAAGAATATAAACTTGCATGCGTTGCTATCATCGAAATAAAACAACATATCAAAATATTTGTTAAATTAACGTTGCTTAAACTAACGTTGCAATACATGAATTAAACTAAATAAAATTCTCTTAATGTAAAGTGATAATTTTAATAAATTAAAATATTTTAGAAGGAAGTAAGAATAATATATGCGCACATACAAAATAGTATTTTGTCATGAATCAACGACGAAATTAATTAATGTATCTGAAAAAGATACCATTTTGCCGCCATCAATAAAAATCATGCAAGTAATGTGTCGAAAAATTCGTCGTGCGTCCCTGAAACTTTCGTTTCCGTTCCCTCCTAAGCCGAATACTGCAGCGGTCACGTATTCATGGCTGCCGCAGTCTCTTCCGGTCGTGTTATTTTTCCGCAGACAGAAAAAGTGCAAAAGGCCTTCGCGATGCGGCGCGCTCTACCCGGCCGGAGATTAAGCGCGTGGGCAACTTCATGAAGAGGGATTAAAACTGCTAAAATTAATTCGCGTAATTGCAGATGAAGCTCAGCCCTGTGTTCGTTGTGATGCCAAATGAATTTTTTCTTTCGATATTTCTCATCGAGCGACACGTAATTCGAATTTATCAAAAATTTTTTGAAATTGAGTTCTTTTGAAAAAAGAATGTATATATATGATTCATTTGTTGGGCTTATTAATTTCTTAAAAAATTTCTCTAAAAAAAAAACAAATTAAATTATTTCTCCTAAAATTAATTTTAATTTTAATAGTTCATAATTTTCATGATTTTAATTTAATTAAAAAAATTTTTTAAATATATAAATTTTAAAAATAAATTTAAATTTTATATTATTAATATTTATATATTTTTATAATTTATTTAAAAAATATATAGCGTAAGAAAATATGTAACGCGCGTTTTGTAACATTCTAGTTTTTATAAAAAGATTGTCTTACTTAGCTGCATATTTTATATATTAAATACAAGCACGTGTTTTATAATTTGCAAGAGTAAAGCCTCCAGACTATATCATTCTCCGCTTTTTGTTCCTGCAGACAGACAATATTCGAGTAGACTCCAGTTTGAACAAACTCCGTGCTTGTCTGTCTCCTCGTATTAATTAATTAACGTTCTCTTAATTAAATCGCTCCGCTAGACAGCGCGACCGCATTAACTCTACTTCGTCGCTCTCAAATGTTCTTGAAAGGTTCGGCGACCGTTCATTTGTGTTATCGTTTCTGCCGCTTTTGTCACCTATTTTTATATGCTCTTATTGCGCGAAATCTCTTTTTACAATAAAAAGATAAATTAAACCCAGTTTTGTCCATTAAAGTTAATATGCATGAAATAGTTATCCCCATAAGTATTTGAAAATTGTTTCTTCAACTTTATATTTTCTTCATGCTTCTGCTAGCTGTTAATCCCGAAGTACAATATTTACGAATACACGTTTTTCGAAATGATATCAAGAAATATAAAAAACACTAATATTCAACTACTCAATATATCACACAAATCCGACTATAATCTATTATTCTTCTTACATCTGAGTTTAAGACAATTCGATTTATCTCATATCCCTTGTTTTCCATTTTTCTGGACATTATTTCTTCCTCCTAGATGTGTCACAATTTGTAAGAGTACTGGAAGGAACTTCGTCTATAGTTCTTCATCCGATTATAGATCCGAGCATTTATTAAGAAAAAGAGCAATGAAAGCTTGATGAAAGAAAGGAAGAGAGGGAGGAAAGAGAAGAAAGGACACAGAAGTTAGAGACGGTGTGCGAGATATGAATTATTCTCAGCGTCTGCTGTCTAGAACTGTTCGAAGCATGTTTCCCACGCCGACTCATAACACGTTATCAATTATTAATTGCTTTACCGGAACGCGCAAGGTTCTCCAGACTGAAGAGCCAGAGAACCAGGAACGTCGAAGGACACGTATATAGGGTAGACACTCGCACGTCTTTGCACAGAGATGTACCGCTCATACAAGATACATCTCGCGTATATCGATGCCGCGCCGCAGGTTTACAGAAGAATATCGTCGATCGAGGAACATCGATCGTCCTGATTCCGAATCGAGAAAGTCAACGACGCGGTAAATTACGACAGCGCGAGCCTCTATAAATCCCAACAAATCATGGAGCAGCAATCGTCTTTCTTTAGTTAATTAGAAACGGATCTGTCGATGATGATCGCGGGACCATCTCGTATGGCAGATGTCATTTGTTAAATACTATAACGTCATGTGCGAATGACAGCTATTACAAATACAAATTATTTTGAAATAATTTGACGGGTCATTAAGATATTTATTGGTTGATATGACAATTATTTATTAAAAAAAGACTGGACATAGTTCTGATTGTCTTTTGATATTATTTAATTGCAGAAATTTTATATTGAAAATTGCCATGTAATTTTAATATAATTTTAATAGGCGCAGATGTGCAAGTTGAATTAAAGAAAACTTGAATACTCTGCACAATTTTAGGTCCCTAACTCTTTCTCTTTATTAATATAACATTTTCTCTGTTACTGAAAGGAAAAGAATATAATTATTATTAATGCATTATCACTTAAGTTTATAATTTTTTATCAATCCACGAGTGTATATATAGTAAGAAAAATATATCATTCAAATTTCAATAGTTTTTAGTTATTATTTACAAATTAATATTATCATCGTTTATTTAATACATGTATATACTTTCACGAATAATTTTGTCATCATCACTATACCTAATAATCTTTAATATATTCAAGTACCATTAAAAAATTTCACAATAGACACAGCATATTGCGTACATTTTAGTTCCTGAAAGCGAGTTGATCGTAAATTCCATCTATTAATTTCTTTCTAGATTTTCGACGCATTCACAAAAATAATTAATTTTTAAAAAACATTATTTTGGTTAAGCAGACGCGTTCATTTATATATTCCATAGGATATGCGAATACGCATCCGGCGTACTCGAGAGAGCCCGGGTAATAATCCATCATTTATATTAATTGCACTCTGCGGTATGTCGCTCCTGCATAAATGATATCGTTGTGTTTGTCGCAGCGCGTTGTGTTGGTCACTGGCTCGTGCTCTCCATAAATTCTAATTAAGTTCACACAATCGACCCCCAGAATCATACGGGCCGCGCTTTCGTCGTCATCTCGTACCAGAAGTCCGCCGCTGTGAGAAATAACTTTTCAACATCGCGATGGATTCCGCGAATGAACCTTGTTAGGAAAGCCGCTTGTACACGATCTGTAATTATGCTCACAATTAGAGACTCTAATTTAGAGTGAAATATTTTTGAAATTAGAGCATGAATCTCTTTGATTGTGTTTTTTAGCTAATTCACAGTTGCGAGTGAAACTCTGTCTTAATGGTCGTTGAATTTTATTCACGAATATACATAATAGATAAGTCATAGCAGTATCATTATACTATGTTCCATGAAATATAAGGTCTCTAATTAAAGTAATTATTGCGTTTCATGTCATATTTTTCTCTTTTATTCTACACAATTTATATTTACTTACATCTTTTAAAAAATCACATAAATTAATTTATGTGTAGGTTTCGAATAATTATAGTAATTATACACTATATTATCATCTATAAGTATCACAATTTATATTTTCTGCATAAAAAGCTATAGTATAATAAAGATCGTGTATGTATATATTATATTTAATATGATGTACACAATGTATATCAAGATCTTTCTAATTTAATTTTGTTATAAAAAACCTAAGATTTAAATAAAACATTGACCTATAAAAAAACCAGCAAAATAAAGTTAAACGTATATAACAAAATAAAATTTCTGTAAAAAGAGACTAATTTACAAACACATCTTACATGCAACATATTCTATATATTAATATTTAATAAGTCTACAAGAAAAACAAGTCTTTTTAGAGGAAGATATTTGTAAAACAGACACATAAGAGACTGGACAGCTTTTTTCGCGCGGAAAAAAAATAGTTTAACTTTTTTTCCCAGATATTTCCGAGTTATGCATAATATCTACCTGCACATGATTCGTTGAGACATTTCGTTGCATCGTATTCGCGCGGCGCGTACAAGCGTTACAATTAGCGTTGCTAGACGTTAACATTATATCTTGCGAGGGTATATACGTACACGCGATACGTCCGTTCTGGGGCGTGCATCATCCACGAGGGATCTTTGCGTATACAACCGTCGCGGAATCGCACATGGAACGGTCAGCGCTAACAGGTTGGCATAACAAACGGACGGAATCTTGACATGGACCGCATCACGAGAGCGCGAGAAGATTTTCTCGCTTGCCTCGAAAACGGCGACCTATCATGAAAGCGCCGGCGCGAAAGTGCACGCGCACTGGAAGTTCGCAATTTAGTCATTATGATCTCGTCGTTCTCTTGTTCTGTGTGTGACATACAACTTCCCTTCCACCTCTGTACGCATATTTCCGACGAGTCTCGTTGACATCTGTGCGAGGTATCCGCTTTTGTACATTCCCCTTAATCCGAAATATAAAGTTTCGATAAGAGATACAATCAATGTCTCGATGTCGACTTAATTCTCTAGTGATGGATGCTCGAGTCCGGGTCTTCCGCGTGTATATACCTGTTTTCGAGCGTGCGCGTTCAACTTCGTCAAAGGAAACGCATGCTTTGCATGCAACGCGAAGAACTCGCGAGAGCATGATAAGTTGTATCGTGTCACAGGCGCACGACCAGTCAATTAGAGGAAGAAGTCATTAGCATGGACAAGATTGGGATGACTCTGTTTGTATCTCTTATACGTTGCTGAGATGACCGAGTAGCGAGAAGTTGAAAAGGGTGTTTCCTGCGACGATATCGAGGCAAAGGCCGCGTCTTGCCCGACATAGGCGTCTCATCGTTTATTACGGAGTCCGAGTATGCAAAATTTCACAACGCAGAATACATGCTTGTTATTCCTCGCATTTATCCCTCTTCAAGATTCTCACGTACTTTAAATATCTTTTCGAGATTATTCTATCTATATTATAATTATTTCTAATCTGATGTTATTGTAAATTAGCCGGTACGCGCTGATTCACTCCCATATAATGTGCCTCGAAATTAAATATAATCAATTCAGATACATGTTAATGATTATCGCGAAATCTTTCTTGTCAGTTTACTTGGCGTATCTAATCTTACTCTGCTCTAATTTTATTTTCTTCGAAACACAGGAATATATATATATATATATATATATATATATATATATATATATATATCGATTAACGCCAAGATCGCTTGAGGTAACATATGCTGCGAGACATTCCGCATCTGGATCCAATAAAAATATAAAAGAATTACTCGTTTTTCCTTTTTTTTTCAAACATATCTCTCCGTCATCCGTGGATTTAGCGGGAGGAATTGTTTGGGAACCACTGTGCTTGTGCTAGAAGGCAACGGGTGAGTCTACGCCAGGTTGTTTACTACGAAGAAGGCGAGGCGTGTCGTTGAACCTGACTCAGGAGAGTAGCGAGCACAAGGCGGGCTAGGCATGCCTCACCGTTCGTCTCTGTTCTCTTCTTCGCCCTCAATCTCTCTCTCTCTCTCTCTCTCTCTCTCTCTCTCTCTCTCTCTCTTTCTTTCTCTTTCGATACGCTCCTCTCTTCACTCTTTCTCTCTTTCTCTTCCTCTTTATCCGACTTCCCGGCGACTCTTCCTCTTTCGATTATATTCCGCACCGACCAGAGAGAAATGCAGGCTCTCTCTCTCTTGCTCTTCTCTCATTACCAGCTCCTGTCCACGTCTGGTGCATTCCCATCTCAGACGAGCGATTGATAAAGTAATCCTGATAACAGAATCCTGTTCCTCTTTGATCTCCGATCGTTATAAACCACCAGTTCCCTCTCTTGCTGCATCTTGCCTTTTATCATAACGCCCTTTACGATGTAGCATATATTCGTATAATTAATTGCGCGTTGTCTAGGTATTAATATTTAATATCATTTACGGTAAAGAGTAATTTAAATTTTTAATTTGTGGCTTGATTTATCAAATGGAAAACGTTGCTTTATGAATAAATAATTCAAACAGGTTTAAATAGATATATTTTTAGGAACACATGCGTTTAAAATACAAATTCCAACCGTGGCTCGTTAAAATTGTAATTAAATCTGAATTTCTCCTATTGCGAATGACGGAATAATTGCTCGATCCCTTGCTCTGACGTACCTGGAATGGAGCTCGAAAATGAATAGCACGCGAATTGGAGACGCGCTACCATTGGAGTGTCGAGCGCGTATATGTGGATATGCTTCCCCCGATGGCACCATTGCAACAAGTGAAATCGTACACAGATGGACTTGGCTGGCAAGTCTCCAGGCCGTTTTCGTGCAAGGACCGTGATATCGTTGCCATAACTTCGGCTATTTTCCACTTCTCCGTCTCTCTCTCCTCACGCGAATGATTCATTCTGACAACGAGAGTCGTTCCAGAAGCGCGGATTGCCGTCTCTCATGTTTCAAGGCGTAAGTATCATTGATATCCTTGCGCGAAACGTGATTTCCGTTTGTAGAGAAGAATTCCGCTAGCGTTGCAAACAATATGAAACAACGTGCTATTATTTGACCAAATCGAAACCGCTTTCAAATCCGTGACTTTCCTCCAAATTTACGTATATAATACGTATTTTTTTAATGAAAAAATATATAATTTTTTTATTTTATTATATACCTAAAATCATTTAGATTATTATATATAAAATATATTATCTAATATTTACATGGAAATAATTGAAATTCAGGAGATTGATAATTAGGATCCAACTTGGTTCACGTGCGAGCGAAAATAAAATATTCGAAAATTTTTTAGTATTTTTCCCACGTATTTAATCGTGGAAAGAAACGTAATATAATACAAACTCTTTAAAATATTCGGTAGAATGATGAATCTCGCGTTTCCTGATGCAATTCGTAAGAACGCGCATAACCCAAGGCTCTCTCGACGAGGCGTTCGCGTGCATCACGTCGATTTCGTCGGGCACGCGTTTTAGCCGACGAAATCGCGCAGCACTCCCTCGTACATACGCGGCGAGTTCCCTCGAGTTCTCTCGATGAGAGCTCCGTCTTAATCCATGGATGCTTGGCATCACGAAAAATCACGCCCTTGCACATTATTTCTGAAAAACATAGGGTTGTCAAACCTCACGGTACGAAAGACAACTAAAAAGGGAATAATGCGCTGTATATCTGCGCCCCAAGAGTGTGTCGCTTACATTTCGCTTGTATTATTCTCATTAAAAAAAAAAAAAAAATAAAAATATGCATCAGTATCCGTATCCTTTCAAACGTGTTTGTCTAATACACTGTATAAAGACTGGGCGCGAAGATGGACAGAGTCATACTCGCTACGTAATCACCGTAAATACGAGGAGTTGTGCGACTCTCTCCCGGGATTACTCGCTTGAAAAACATCCGCGGATGAGAAACGTAATCAACGACACGGTCGCGTACATTGACACGCTTCATTACCGGGCTAATTACCCGCCGTTTCCGGCGGGCATAACGAGGTAGTCGTTTATCTCGCGCCTCGAGAAACGCCCGCTTCCTCGAAGCGATCGATCGCGTAATCGCGGGCTGAACGAGTGGTTCGCGTGTCCCCGGCCGATTTTGGCGAGGCGCATGTTCGCTCGCTCGGCTTCCTCTCGTCGCAGGCAACCGAGAGAGTGCCCGCGCTTGGTCCAGCGCATCGCGCGCGGACGAATCATCGTTCCTCGCCCGAGCCGGGCGAGTGGACCGGATTCCGGGCCGTGCTTTGACCGTGGCGTAATAAAGGGCAATCATCGGTGATTACGCCGCGCTGCCCTCCTCCTCTCCCCCTTCGTCATCCCGTTCTCTCTTCTCTTGCGTATACGTATACATAGACATATATATACACGCGCCGCTTCGTAGCGCGTTTCGCGTGCGTGTGTACAATATACGTATACGTATGTGTTACGCGACCCAGAGAGAGAGAGAGAGAGAGAAAGGGGAGATCGTCGAACGAGCGTTGCACGTCGATCCTCTGTCACTGTGTCGCTTCCAGGATCGTCAATTTTCGTAAGCCGCGAGTTGACGTGCTTTCACCGCGATCGTGCCGACGCGACCGATATTAAATGTTTGCAGGCAATTTCGGCGTAATCGGCACCGCGGCGCCCGTTTCGCAGTTATTACATCGCCGCGTCGCGTATAGCGTTGCACCGCGCTGCAACTGCAGCCGACGACGAGATGCGCCGAGCCGAGCCGAGCCGAGTGTGCGAACGCGACGTATTTCCGTTATTAAATGCCAGATATTGAATGTCCTTCATCTAGAAAAAAAAAAAAAAAAAAGAAAAAACTTGCATCTGAAAAACAATTCGCTATTGGATAATTTACTAATATACATCTGGTATTTAAAAATTGGTAATTGATATAATTTATAATTTGTGTGATTAGATGCTTGATGACTCTCTTTGAATATAATTAAATTTATCAATGCAACGCTTGTCAAATTAAGTAATTTTTATACAAATCTCTTGTGATATAAAAGAATATAAATGAAGTAGGAAATATCAAACTTATAATAGAGATAAACATATAAGAGAGCAATATACAATTTTATGTTGACAGCTTTATAAAATGCATTTTCAGAGAAAGGTTAATTTTTTTTATGAATATTTTATAATATAATTTATCACGCGATTACGGAAATTATAAACCATATCATGAAAGTATGGAGAAAAATCTCAAGTTTTCTTTTTCTCACTTAGAAAAATTTATATTTATACTAAAAATAAATTATTCTTACACATGAAGGTTTATGCAAAAAAAATCAAGCCGATCCTTAACGACGTATATATAAGCATCGAGAGAGCAAACGTTCTTTAATTACGCCACAATTATATATTCTATGCATTATTAAAGATTATATGACATTCAATGCAACAACTAAACACAGCTATAAAATATCATTCCGTTGCTTCACGTTCGTACTAACCGCCTTTTAACACATATCTTTTATGCATAATTGAACAAAAGGTTGAATTTCTCAAGGTTCGCAAGAGAAAGAGAGAGAGTGTTGACGAGGAATTTACAAAGCCATACAACTTTATTTATCCAGCTAATGATTTATGTCCTTGCAATCCTATTTTCATCATCATCTATACAGCTCTCGCGTGCAAATCTAGCTTCGTGCACGTTTGATAAGATTGATGCCTGCCTTAATATATCCATTTTACGTATATATTGTCTTCTGAATTTCTAGTTCTAAATTATGAATTTTGTAATCAAGCATTCATATAAGAAACATGTGGAAGGACTCGTTTTACATTCGCATGAATGTTAAAATATATAGAGACAAATTAAAATTTCCCGGCAATTTCCTGGACGATTTATATAGAAACAAATAATATACTTATTTTCGAGATGATTTCGTCTTCATGCGCATTCGAAATTCTCTTCGCTGATGAATTTCGAAGTGTACGACCGGCGAAATTTTTCGCGCCGCCACATTCCGGAGTATTTCGCAGAGCGATAAACGTCGTGACGTATTTACCGCACTACAATATTGGCGAAATTATTGCGCGTCTGATACCGTAAAGGCGCGACCGCGCTGCCAGGGTCATAACGTATACGAATTAACGATCGTTTAGATTTACGACGAGCATCTTGCCCGACTATTTAAGCGGATCCGCGCGCACGCTTGTACAAAGTTGCTGTTTCTTTCTCTTTCTCCCTCTGCAAAAGGAAACGCAGAATAACTTTTCGCGGGATAACTCTTCTCTTGGAGGGCGATCATTAGGCTTTTCCGGAAATACTGACGCGCCCATATAAATATACGCATCGGCCGTGGTATATAAATATACGCCCCATCGTTCGTCCGGAGATAAACTGTTGCAAAAATCCGGACGTCTCGAAAGACGAGCGTATTCTCGCACAAAATGAGTACCTATAATTAGGAAGGAAATACGCGATGTATGTCGCAGGGATTTTTCTCTGGTTTGGTCTCAAAGTGTCTTCCACTTTGACAGTATCTCTAGTGCTTGCATTTCGTATTTATTTTGTACGATATTTCTCTCTTTCTCTACATATATTTCTTTATTTTTTTCTCTACGTTCCTTATAAGAATTAAAAATCGAATAATTGATAACTTCTTTGCAAATTACAATAAATTAAAAAAACAATAATTTTAATTTTAATTTTTGACAGGAGCACTGAATGATATTTGACGTCACTGATTAATTATATATTTTTGTCACCATGCTTTTTAAAAAAGAAATATAATGAAAACCCGTGAAGCGTCCAAGATTATCTCGTCGTGTCTTCTTTTTACATTTCTTTATAATAATAATAAAGTTTCGAAAGTATTTCATAGCAAATGTATAAGACCGTGCACAGACAGTGTTCGGAGATTGTCGAACAGATTCTTCTCACCGTTCACTTCGCCCTTAAACCATCAGGATGTGAATGTCACGTTCGCGCGAGAGAATTGTTCTGCAATGCGGCAACAGAAATCATTCTCCCGCGATTTATAACACAGATACGGCTTGGATATCGCCCGACATGGTCTGATACGGTTTATTCGCTTACGTCGATCTCCGCGCGTTAAAAATTAAGAGAATTTCCTGCTGAGAATCACGCAGGAAAGAGAAAAAGAGAGACTGGGGTGCATCGCGAAGAAATTGAACAAATAAAATGCATCCATATACATTTTGCGCGATACCCGCGTTTTGGTGTCGTGCAATTTGGAGAGAAAGTTCGAATCGTTGGCATAAAGTACGAGAAAAAATCTTTCTTCAAGGCGTGAGAGATCCCCGCGAGAGCGGCGGATGCTTATTATCCTTCTGCACCTGCGGCGAGAGAGGAAGGCCTTTTATCGGCGTTCCGCAGTCGGAATGAAATCACCTTCGCGTTTATCTCGCTACGCAAGACGGGATACCTCAACGGTGTAATCGCGAGGACTTTCCGCGCTCTACTCGCGGATCATAACAGGAATTTTATTCGATTACTACTCGGCCGAGATATGGGACACCTAGTCATCGTGAGGCAGCTCCGGGCTATATGCTCGTATAAAGGATCAATGAATGTAAAGACCTAGCAGAGACGTAAAAGGATGAAGCAACTTGCACGCGATAGTGAGAACATGCACAGCTGTCTTGGACAATTTTTATTATTCATTTACATCACGTATCTATATCAGACGCAAAAGAGAGAAGATCGCTTGTCATCAACAATGTTGTCGACAAATAATGTTTTTCAACGTCTGCTACGTTTGATACAACTAAATTGAATTAATTAAAAGCTTGCTTGCACAAAGTGTCTGAATTAAAGTATTTTCACGCGAATCATCTTTTTGAAACTTGATATGTTATTTATACGTACTCATATGAAATTTTTGTGAAATGTTCCGCATATACATTTCACAATTTATTCAAGTTTGAAAGTACACATTTATTTAAAGCAACCTCCAGATGTTGAGTCTGTGATACAAATGATAAATAATAATTAATATAAAACTCCAGAATATATCAAAATATGTATTTCTTCATCGTACGTATTTTTTCATATTCACTTTTCCTCGATGATAATAAAAAAAACTAGTTGGAATCTCGTAGAAAGCAATTCGGATTAATATGCGTTCGACACGCGCGAGCATACGCGTCGAAGGGTTCCGCATGAAAACAATACGGGGACTCTCGCGCACGAAAATCAATTCGTTTTTCATTCTTCGCCGCTCGGCTCCTTTCATTTGCCACATGTCGGAATCGGACAGTAGTTGCGCCGCAGCCGGCACCCTCTCTTGTCCTTGTGACACCACGAGACGCGCTGAACAATACTCGGGCCATTTCAACAATCCTGTCACGCGGTAGCCGCGAGATAGAATCGAGGAAAAAGTTTCGGGGGAGGCCTCCGAAGGAGAGGGTAAAAAATGTGCAAGCGCACGTAGTACATCCGTCGCTTTGCATTCAGACGAGCGCGGAGAATACGAGAGATTTCGATATACTACCACCTATACATATATTTTTTTTCTTTCATTTCATCTCCGTCTCTCTCACCGAGCGCTGAAGGCGCACCCTTTCTATGCGATGAAGCGAGGAAAGGGGACGTTCTACGATGTTCCGTATATATATACATGCACCCCTGACATAGTCGGAGAAATTGAAAATAATAATAGCGACGCGATGACAAAAAAACTGGCAAAAAATGCGGTACTTTTTAATCCGAAATAGTCGTGCCTGTGATATGCAGATTTCGCGGAGGCGCTCTTTCTTTAGGTGCCGCTTTTTGTGCCGCGTTTTTTGTGCGCATCTTTACAACGCGCGGGATCACATCGCACAATTTCGATTTTAAATCAATCGAGCGTAATGCGGAACGCGCGGCAGTGAAATGGTACATTGGTGAATAATAATGAAATAATCTTCATTCTCATGGTAAAAAATAATACGAGGTCACTGATATTTAATTCTCATATACGAATGGCAGTCTACATTGCATTCGTGCTTTCGCATGCGAATTATTATACGCACGCTTATATGAATAAAAATTGAATAAAATATTTGTTGTGTGTGAAAAAGTATGAATTACAATTAAGAGAAATAATGTAAGTGTTTTCTCGGCAAACATTTAAAAATGTTTTATATATTTATATTTTTATTTTCTACTTTTTTAAACGCAATGCATTATTGTATATATATTATTAAGCTTTATATTTACCTTTATTATTTATTTAATGTCGTTGAAATAATTATATCTACTGAAATTTTCAAAATAGGAAGCTCCACGTGGACTTTAATAACATCCATGCTGTTAACGTATTATTTACTCACATGCTCTCTCCCTCTCTCTCGCTTTTCTATTTGCCATTATTTGTCTGGCCGATGTGTTAGTCGTAAATGAGCATAACGTATGCCACGGTCTTGCAAGTGATTAATCTCTCCAAACGCCGACATTCGTACTCAAGTCTCGAATATTTCCCGCTGCGCGCATAACTGGATATTGTCTCCAGACATCGATTACTTTAGTTTGGTGAACTGGAAACGTGTGTTATTTTTTAATTATTATTTTACTGTTAACAATTTTTTTCAACTTAAAATAACACATAGGAAAATATAACATACAATTACAACCTTTGAATATCGCGGATATTAAAAATAAGATCACGAAGAGATATGTCATAATTGCAAAATAAGAATATATGTATGTATAAAAAGTGAATTAGTATTCAAATTGATATATACCTCATATCCCCGTAATTAGTAGCATTCTTGTCGAATGAAACATTATCGCGCGATCTCGCTTCTTCGCCAGAGGGTGAAAATCCGTAACCGTAAAACTGTAGCATCGTGTAGTAGTATTAGATTCGCAATTTACACCCTGTCTCGTTATATCATGTCCGATAGGCTGGACCAGGAACGCGTAACGTCCGTTCAATCGCGGATGAAGTTGTTAATTTCGCGTGTCACGTTTTTTTTTTGTCTTATTCATCGGAAAGAGAGTTTAGGTCAAGACGAATTACTATCATAGCTGAAGCTGCGTCATCATTGATTCTCGTTACCATGAACGAAATAAAACGATCCGCCGCGAAGCGTTGTCGGGCGATTAATGAGCGCGAGATCAGCGCGATCTCTCCTCTTCTTCGTCCCTTCCTTCGAGAGAATCGCCGCGAGTCAGTTCTCTGAAAGCTGTCATTGTACCGGCTGGCTCTCTCGACTCTCAGCGGAGGCTGCATCGCACCGTCAGGGTTAAGAAACTCGCGTTCGGAGAGACCGAGCGCACTCCTTCTCCGGAGCGCTCTCTCTCTCTCTCGTTTTTTGCTCCAGAAATACGGTCTCTGGAGTCAGTCACGGACACGACGCGTATATATACGCACGTTCACAGCTGTCCCGGCCATTCCCGTCCATCTCCTCTTTTCATCCCGCCTGCAAACAATAACAACCATTCTCTGTTTGCTTATATAACCCTCCTCGGACAACGGTTCGAATTAAATTCCCGCCGCATATATACAAACGGCACTCACTCTCCGCGGCGTGAATGGCGCGTTCGAAAAACGCCAAAATCGCCGGAATTCGTGAAATCGATGGCGACATAACGAATATGAAAAGAGGTCAAAAACGATTACGGAACTATATGAAACCGGGAGAGCGATTTTGTTTCGTTTCGGTAAATTGCGAAATTTTTGCTCCCGCTCGAGTGTGGAATTTCATTCGCGGTTTTTGTTTGTTTGACCACTTTTTCGTTCGGTTCTTGATATTATTGGTCAATAGCCCCTATCACCCGGCGTAAGCGCGCTTTTTTTCTTTACACATGAATGTTTGTCGATCGTTGTACTTTACAATGATTTGTTTGCGAGAAAAAAAATAATAGAAAATCAGTAAACATAATTTGCAGCAAGCAAAATTTACCTTCTTTTCCTCTGAAAAAGAAATTATTATAATATCGGAAAAACATTTCAGAGAAAATATTTCGCCAAAATATTTTTGCAAAGAAAAAAGTATCGTTATTGAAGATTTCAGAAATTTGTTTTAGTAAATTAAAAATATAGCATGTGTTTTTAAAATTGTTTGGAAAAAGTGTAAAATCTAAAAAAAAATATTTATCTATGTAGATATATCTTGTTTAGAGAAATCACATTATGTGGATTTGCAAGTTTTTTAGCAAATATGTAGAGTTATGTTTTTTCTGGTGATGCGTGCAACGAGATGAATCTGTATTAAGACAAATGGTTCATGGTATAATAAAAAAATGAGACGTAGGGGGTCGAAGGGCAAAGGAAGGGTGCCCAGGCAATATTTTGAACGAACCAGTGCCGTCCGATTATTAATCCACTCGCTGGAAACCCGATGTTTTCGTCGTGTTCTCCAATGGGTCATTGCTCGTAGTTCAGTGATTCTCAACTCGTAAGTGTCGCTCAATTTAGACGCATTTGCTATAACACGTTTGAAGATATGTAATGTTAATTTATGAATATGTATATTCATGCTCTAATTATGATAAATTAATAAAAATAAGAATTTTATCTAATTTGAAATTTTATTATCAACAACGCATATGTACGATTGAGAAAGCTGACTACAACGATAAAATACTTTTTTTATATACATTATTATCAGATGGAATAAATGGATTATAAATAAAAATAAACTCTCTCTCTCTCCCTCATTGTTAAGCTGGTAATATGTAATAAAAAATTTTACGACAAAAAATACAAGTTTTTTCCTTTGCTCTTAAGCTTTGTTCTTATCATCACACGATAGCTTTTTGCAGAAATTACTTTGCACTATCCGTTGATTTCGCTTCTTTTCGAACCCGAGAGAAATCTCGATGTAATTTGGACCGTGTGCAAAACATCACGTTATGAATGTACGAGAAGATTGTTCGATGTAACGAGAGGAGCTTCGTGAACGTCAGCCGGTTTTTGTCTCACGAGAGGAGATTTGACTGCGGCGCACATAATACGAGTCATAAGGCGTAAATTGCTGCGCGGGCGAAGGAACGTTTTTTGCGCTCCTCTAATGCGTCAAATCTCTAATACGTCAGTAGGTGTTAGAATACACTGTTGAAGTCATTTGTGCGAGAATATATGAGCTGAGTGTCTTGAGATCATCAATGTTTTAACGACGACATTCTTCAACATTTATTGAATTTATAATTTCAGATTTGTATTCAGTTTGTATAAAATTGCTATTTTTTAAAATACTATATCGTTGATTATTAATCTAGTAATGATAATTTTGCATATCTTATGACGTTCATACAAATGTTTGGGCAAGTTGTCATCGTGATTATTGAGAACATTGCATTTTAAATAATGTGAGATGTTTCGAATTTGTATATATCTTCCATGATTTTTTTTGAGAGAATGATGTAATTCTCAGAAAACTTTTAAACACACATTAGCACTTCATAACATATCGAAAAAAAGATACGTATATATATCGATGTATCATTTTCCTAAAATCATATTTATATCGAACGTTAAAAACGATAAATAGAAAGAAGAGACATATTGAAAGAAAACGACATACATATATCAAATATACCGTAAGCAGATTATTGCTTGGTTCGTTCAATGACAGGAGACAGGAGTCTAGGCGCCAGCAACAGCGGCAGTAGCAGCAGCAGCGGCGGTAGCAATTCTCCTTGCTGAAGGGTCCTCGTCTACGGATCTCGGAGCCGAGCTACCCTTGAGCACGACTCGCTCTTCGTATAACCTCTCCTTGTCTCATGGCATCAACGTTTCACGTAGGCAGTCAGGGCCTTTTAAGCATATAAATTATTAGAGCCGCTTCAAGAGCCACTTGGAATCCGCTATTGTTGCCTGGTGTATGCTTAGATGCTCATAGACGAGATGTTCGTATCCAGCACCTAGGAGACGAAGGAGACTAATCCCAGGAAGCCACTTCAGAAATCCACTCATCGTCCCTGTCTCCTCGAGGATGTTGCATCTTGCAGTTGCAAAGGTACTACATGTTGCGACAATTCTCGGGGATCTTAATTTTAACACTAATTACACACACTCACACATACATACATACATACATGCACACACATACACACGAGGCAATATTAACTTCGGATAAGACGCGTTCGTAAAGCTCATTGAGTGTCAAGAATTAGAATCACGCGATGTTTTTTTATCATGTGCAAATTATCAATTATATAAATAGAAATTAATCTATGTAATAGTAATATTTTTATCTATAATTATGTATAGTAGAAGTTTTAAAATTATTTTATTTGTTTTGCATGTATAATTCTGCCTCTTATTGCTTTTAATTTCAATTTCTACTTTCACTTTTTTTAAATGTTTGTATTGTCAGAAGCAACTAGCGAGCGAAAATATCAGTATGAAGTGTCTTCCAAGTTAATGGCCATGTAGAAGCGACGCACTTGACGCATTCTTAAGTGTTTGCGAATGAATTAGGAATGAACTACCAGGGTAGTACTTGTAAAATATTAATTATAAAATTATGAGACGAAATGTATGATGGCTTTCGACTTGTAATAATATAACTTGGCTAAGAAATAAGTGTCATGTTATTAAGAAATACAAAATCTCTGTCACGCAATTATAATCGATTACACAATGAGGATAGTCGCAAGATTCTGCACATCAAAGGTTTCTGATATGTAAGATATATAAAAGAAAACAAGGAATATTATAAATAATTATTTTTCCAACTATAGAAATATAATATTATTTTTTACTTTCTCGATCCTACATAGACACACAAATTATGTCATTACTTTTACTTTAAATCGATTTTTTTAGCGCATTTATGAGCAAATAATGTAAATGTGGTCAAGCTGGTTTCATTGCTTTTTCGACATTTTAAGCGATATATCGTCCGTGTGGGTATATCGTAAATTATTATTTTACGTGGCGGTTTTACTTACCATCCAATGGGGCATTATCGTCACTTTTTAAGTTCCGCTTTTAGGGTTATCTCAGAGATCGTTGATATTAAATCGAGTACGCGCGATCCGCCGAACCTCTTTTATGCTAATCAGTGTTGATGCCGGAATTTTTAGTGAATTACAGTGCCTCTCTCTATCACCTTCGTTCATTCTAAAATGCTAATCGGTCATAAAGAGAAATTTATATCGCCATCCGACCGCGCGATACAACGTGACGCGCTTCCGTTTAACAATATTCATTACTATTGCATATACTGCGACACACACGCAATGTATGCGCGGTCACCGACTCTCTCTTACGAGATTTCCGGTAGAGTTAAAAATATGCTTTATGACACATATCTGCGTAAAATCTAATTTTACCATACCAATAAACACTTGTCGCTGCGATTGGGTACAAATTGATTCGTACGGATTAATACGTTCTGTTATTTAAAATTTTTTATCAGTTTGGTTATGCACAGATTTAAATGTCTAGATTAATATAAAAAATTATTCATGTGATATTTTTTTTGCGCATCTTACATCAAATATTATAAATTGCGATATGCATTATACATTTCGGTTATTATTATCGAAAAATTTGGTAAATATATATGTATCCGCGGTCACAAAAAGATGTCAAATTTTGATTTGGTCTGAATAATAAAAATGAATGTTCCGCACGCGTCTTTTTATCATAGTGTCGATCAGTCAGATCGATATCTCGATTATGAATTTTCACCGCAGGCGCAAGAGTTTTGGATAAATCGCCGACATCTGGATATAGGATCTGCATCATCGCCGATCGCGATCTACACGCTACACGTGAACGGCATACGGATTGCCATGATCTCGCGACACTTTTCAAGGTCCGATGAAATCGGTCGTAATTGCACGTAAGTAGGTAGCAGGTGATCCGCATGAAGGGGACACGGAGCGTCCAATTTGTGCTCGCATCTGCCTAACGATAGCCTGCGTTGACGAAATGTAAATTGAGTACGCAGGAAGAGAGCGTGGACATGCAGCATCTTTCTTTCTCTCTCTCTCTCTCTCTCTCGTGTTTTGTGTTCAAGGTTGTATATTTTCAATATCGAATATGGATTGATGATAATATAATTCATATAATGATTTTGAATAAAAGAAAAACAAACGCGCATTCGAAATCAAATATATGTATGTATATACGTATTCAAGAACCTGTAATAAGTGCGTATATAGCTCAATTAATCAGCTCGTTCGATTTACTAGCTTGTCCTCTTGACCAACTTCCTTCTCTCGTTTGCGGAATACTAAAAGCCTTCTTGTTAGAAGAAACCTGTATGTAATCATTTATCGAAAAGCATTACTATCAAAGGTTATTGAATTTCATGAAGGGCAATAACGATTCGTTGTTATTTGATCGAGAATCTGGATTGACATGAAGCGATCTAATGATTATATATAGTCGTTGTATATAGGCTTCTCTATACCTGTTGAATAAATCTAAATTATACATTCTGGTTGTGACAATTCCAGTTTTTTTGCGATGAAAAATATATTCTATGTGTACACGGCTCTAACAGGAAAAAAAAATTTATATGAATCAATAATGCACAGTCAAATACCGATAGCATGAATACAGTGATAGTAAAATTATAATTATTTTTTGTGAAAGATAATATCCTTGATTATATATTGTGCTATTATGTTCTAATGTGAACATTTTATGCGATAAATTGTAATTTTATGTTGAATAATTTGTCGTAAATAATTCTACACATCCATGAGTTAGGTGTAAATCACTAATTATACGATCTAGAAGATCGATCCTTTCTAAATGACTTTTCCGTAATGAAATTCATGAATGTCTATTGAATGTCTATACAATAACCACTTTAGTATTATGCTGATGTCTGATTGCGTATTTATTCATGAAACATTCTGCACTTGTCATTTATGTGATATCATAAAAAAATTACAATCTTATAATATATAAAATAAAATATAAATAATATATTATATATATAATAATAATAATGTATAATAAAATATAAATGTATGTAAAATAATATATAAAATACGTTTAAAAGATATATGATATTACATTATATCTGCATCATTTTTTCACTTAATAATTTTATTTAAAATTATTTAATCTATGTATAATGCATAGAAATCCAATTTTATCCGTGTATATATATATATCTTGGTGTGCAAATTTATTTGAATGACATTTAATCCCCGGTGCGAGATGTACGTTTACGACGACGTTTGGTTCTTACAAAGTCAGCTTCGATACTTCGCTAGTAAGTAATGTCCCACGTATTTTACACTGTGGGTCGCTCGTCCCGGCCTGGTCGCGCTGTTTATATGTGCGGTGAACCACACCCAGGATTTCTAAACGCCCGTAAATATCCATCGTCGCCGGAGAAACTATCTCTCGAAAATCCGAAAGAACTAGCGCTACGACGTGAAAGTGTTACTTTGCAAGCTAGGACCACCAACGTTTTAAAAAAAAATATAATCGCTTGCCTTTGATATGTACCAGATTTTCACACATTTCTCTCTTTTTTCCTAGCTATTTATCTATTTGATGTGGGTGAAATGTAACATGTAAAATACATGATCTTAAATTTGTAATTTCATATATTCTGTTTTTTGTACGTCACTTATGTCAATATAATCTCCTCGCCTGTCGTTGATAAAAATTGATTTTTACGGACGATAATATGGTTCTGGTTCTATCTTAAAAAGAAAAAATATGTATATATAATTTATTAATTTTTACAAATATTAATTCTGATAAATACTTAGTAAATAAGAAATAAAATAAGTATAACAGTACTTACATAAAAAAAATTGTAGATATTCTACGCCTGATCAGATGTTTTCTTTCCGACTATAAAACGGCAAAATTATACCTCGTTTCTGCAGCGCGCACAAACAAGCAGATTTTACGTCTAATGACGCTTCGGCATGGAGTTTATTATATATATGCCCGTCGACCTAAATGTAAGCATCCGTTACGTTGGCTGAAAAATTTTTCGCGGACATGCACGAGGCATCGTCCGATGGAGTTAGTTTGCACTCCAGACGCCACATCGGTGCTGGTCGTTCACCGTGGCGCAAAAACCGAGACCATCCATCTCAAGTCCAGACAGCGCCCTTACGAATTCCAGAGACGTACGTGCCGTATAATTACAACGTAAAAATTTACATCGCCAGCGAGACCACAGTCGGGTCTGCTTCTCGCAGAGGCGTTCTTAAAAAATGGTAGTAGCACCACATAGAGAGAAAGAGTAAGATAGAAAGAGGAGGAAGAAGAAAAAGAAGAAGAAGACGAACCAGGAGCGAGGAGAAGGAAGAGCGTGGCGGAAAAAATGGTTTCGCACTCTCCGGACCTTTTCGTTCGTTCGTTCGTGCTACACGCGCACACAAGAGATAGGTACTGCGATGAGTTCCGACAAGCAGCTTAAGGATTTCAGGGGTCTGCGCCGGACCATATAATTGAAACGTAAAAATTTAGTGCGCCGGAACGGCCACGTCTGTCCGCTTAGGCCACACGTAATGCAGATATATCATTAAAAACGTCGGCCTATGGTGACGGACAAGTCGTAAAAGCTCAAGACCTCAGCTCTGTGAGCTGCTTTCGAAGCCAAATAGCCCGACAGCAGATGCGCCGCGTCTAATGCCTGGTATTGGCGAACAATTTATGGTTGCGTCTGCAAAAATCCGTCATTCTATTGAATTTATTATTCCAAAAATCACGTATCTTTTATGGAAATTAAAAAAAGAAAATGTTTCTCAAATATTTTTAATTGGATGCTTTATAGACGAAGTATGAAAAACAATAATATGCATCGATTTATTTTTACACACTTATAAAAAAAATGGTAGTCGCTATTCTATTAATTAACTTTTTTAATTTTAAGAGATTTTTGTAAATTAATAATTGTGCAATGAGACGTATGTTTAAAAATCTCATTTGTGCTCGTTCTATGTCCTATTGACAATTTAACTTTTTTAAAGAATAGACGTGTATGTTTTTAAACTGTCGTCTTTGAACTTTTTTACCTCTTTGTATATGTGTCTTACAGAATAATATCTCTGTTTAGCGGTTCATGATTGAAAAATTTATATGAAGAAAGATTAGTTACAATAACTTATTGTAATTGATGAGTACACATTTTGTACATTCGCGTTACCCAATGAGTTAAAGTCATTCTCTCGGAAGAAGAGGTAAAGGAGCTCGTAGAATCAGTTTTACGAGCGCGCGATAAATTATGATCTGTCAAAACAGGACTACCAGCCACGTTTGCTCTTACAATTGGTACCAGCATGGTGTAGGTGCAGCAGATATTTTTGGCATAAAATGTTGACGTAGCAAGGAGATATATAATTTAATACTTGTTGAAGGTAACTATCTTTTCCTATTTTTTTTAGATCAACATATATCTTATATTCTAAATTATCTCTGTTAATATAAAATTGAGCGCAACTTTCGCATATCTTACCGATAATGTCAAGCCATTTATAATTTATATTTATCATTATTGCTATGTTTTTAAAGTCATTTGTGCAGAAGTAAATTTTATCACGAAGCATTCCGTTTCACTACCCTGTTTTTCGCATTGCAATCTAAAATAGTTGCATAGATGCATTGCATAGATAAAGATTGTTCATTCTTAAATCTATATAATTTACATATACTTATTCACGTAATATATATTATAATGATATGTTCAGTTTAAACATTGTCATAACATCGCTAGTAAACCTATAACTTATAATGGCGGCAAAAAAGTCCGCGCTACGGAGTCAGCTTGGCGGGAATGTTAAACAATAGCAAACGTTCACTTTTCAATGATACGAAATTACTTTGTATCGTACGTGTACTATGTGGTGATAGCGGTCGATTATTAAACGCCCACTTATAACCTACGTCTACGGTTGAATACAAACAGCTTAATTTACGTATATGTAGCGTAAGCGATACACACGCGATACCGCGTTCGGTGCTAAGAAAAAAAAATCGCGCCTTTCGTCTTTATTATCCAGAAAGACAACTATCAATTCGCGCCGTGCGTGCGATATTTATCCGGCTAATGGCCGTTTTTGCGAGTTTTGCACAGGGCGACCGCAAAATTTCGCCTAGCTGCGGATAAATCACGCAGAGCTCCGGCCGGTTAGGAAACAGCCCAGAGGGATTTACACACGACTTGCCGAGACCTGTAATCTTCGAGCAACGCTAATTGAATGCCGCTTATGAATCACGATGGAATGGTACGGTGAGTCATAATTATTGGTAGATTGCGAGCCGCAAAATGCGTCTTGCGCGCGAATAATGAACGAATTCTGTAATGCGCGAAGAAGAGGGGTAAAGAGGAGGGGGCAGGAGATTCTTAAGGTAATTAATGCGATGTAGGTACTTCACATCCTAATAAAGATGCAAATGCATCTTCGGAGGATCGCTCGCCCGAGCGCGTCTAATCCTCTCTTATTGGAAGGCGCGATGACGATCGGCGCTGTCGTGCCGTTCATTAACGGTCGAGCGACTATAACGAATCGTGACGTTAACCGGTAATGCCGGACAAGAATCGCCTTCTGCAAAAAGCAAACAAACAGCCGGCTTTTATTTACCTTAAAAGTCACGTTTAAACGAGCGAAAATATTCATTACGGAGGATCATTAATTTTGTCGCGGACTGCCTCCAGAGCTCGAGTATACCGCAAACTAACATTCCTAGATCGAATTAAAAATTACTTACCGAATGAATAGTTTTAATAGAGTGTGTATGTAAACACTGTGTGTGTGGTTCAGCGCGCGAAAAAAGAGAGGGAAAAAACAGGCAGTCTTGTCCTCTCTTCCACGGTTACGGTTCGTGCGATCGCTGGCATTGGTCTCATCGACGGTCTGTCTAATCACCACGCACTGATTCCCGGTTTAATTCGTGAGCCGACGTGTAGGAGGCGTACACGAGTCGCGTCGTTGCTAGTTATATCAGCTACCAGGAATCCTGGTCATGGCTAATCGTTAATTAGCACGACGTGTTTTATGGCATCGAGGCTACCTGGTTGGCTGACTAGCTCGCTGGTTGGCAGGCTGCTTTCGCCTCGTCATTTGATTTCTGCCGAAGATTGGCCGATCGGCCGATCCAATGACCGCCGGATGCCGATCGACAGGATATCCTGCCTGGTAAATTAGCCGGTGCGCGGGGGCATTACGTCGGTTACGAGACCGAAAGAGATTACTGCGAAAATGGAATTTAATGGTAGCGCGACCGGTAACGTTTCTAATTAACGCTAGCTGGTCCATATTATATTACGGTGTGATCGAAATTGTCGCGCACGAATGCATATGAATATGTATGTATACCCGAACAGATTTATTTAACGATGCCGTTAAATAATTATATGTTTCGCAATTATACATTTAGTAATATCTATATGTATCGATATTTATGTATTTAAGACTGTAATAAGCAGCTGCCTCCAGACACAAAGTGTTCCGTGAAATAACGTTTGTTATGTAGGATATATATTTATACCTCATTTGGCTGAGAGCTCTGAAAGAATGTGTGGAAAATATTAAATGGCTACATTCATTTTATATTTTATCACAATGTGACACATTAAAAAAATGACAAAAGTATTCATATAAATATAATATTTTATGTATATGTAATTTTTAGTGCAGTAATGTGTATATGTGTGTGTACGCATGACATTTTATATAAAAAAATTAATCTTATATATGTAATTAATAATCCTATTTTTAAATACTCATCAATATTGTCTAATTCATAGAAAATAAAATTAATTAAAATTCTATATAAAAAGATTGAATAATAATAATTTAAGGTTTTTTTTTATCTGAATATTTGTCATATTGTGCTAATTATTTTTTTGCAAAAAAATCATACGTCTGTTTTGTGGTATTTTGTATAAAATCTATACACGTTGAGATTCTATACACATTCGGAATTTATAATTTAAATTAAAAAATCTTCACATGGAATGTAGTAAACATCTATATATTTTATTACCCCAAGTGTCGCGCTACATATATATCCGATGCAAAAATACGTTCGCGTACTTCCGTGTGCGGAAGACGAAGGTAAGAGAGAGCTTATCTGTGCGCGGGCGCATGTGTAAAATACTTGCGATACTCTAAAGTACGGTGGAATATCAGATAAGATACAATGAATTGCCATGCACAAAGTCACCGATTGTCAGAGATCTCATTGGCGATTGCTGTGAGCTTTCAGTGTTCAAACCGCGCGCATTTGATACCAGAGTGGCACGCAACATTGTTATATAAGGTGCCGGAGCAGGAACCTGGTTGTCTTCGTAAAAAGCGGAAACAGTGAGAGAAAAGGAGAGATTTGGACGAAAGAGAGATGGTTGCGTCTCTCTCTCTCTTTCTCTCTCTCTCTCGGCTATCAGATAGGAGCACGAGATCTTTATTACTCAGAATTATGGATCGCATTTCCTGTAAAAATCAGCAGGATAGATATGCTTCGTATATTCGGGGCGCTATCGTGGGGTTATCGTGAGTACGGCTACACAATGCGAGATATCAGATAAGGTTTAAAGTATAGGTACCCCGTATGATCCTTGATTATCTTACATCTCGTTAAAGATTCGCAATCTTTATTGCGGGACAGACACGTTGGGGAAGAAATTTGCTAATAATTTTTAATTTATTTCACTAGGAAGTCGTATATAGAGATGCTAACAGTGATGGTGATCCATTAAAGTTCTGAATTCTTCACATTCTCACATTGCGCTCTTTACTTATATAGGTACCTGAATATCAGAGAGTGCTCTACGAAGAAATAGAATGAGCTGGTGTAAAGTACAAAATAAGCTAAAATAAACTACACGTATATTCTTGTGAGGCAAGGTAAGCTGGATTATACCAAAGTACACTGCGGTCATCAAAATTCACTGCGCTAGGACAAAGGAAAGTAGAAAAAGACAGAATATATGCGACAATGCAGCAGAGTGATCTAGAGGGTAAAGAAATCTCTTTCTTTCAAATAAAATAGAAGAAATCAAATAAAAAATAAATAAAAATAACAAAAATTATCGAAGCAATTATACTAATACATTGAACTTTGCATATTAGAATCATCAATTATAACGCATCCAAAATTAAAAGAAGAACTCGTCAAAAGAATAAGTATGAGCAAAATATAACATGATTTTTTTGTTGTGCAGAATTTAATAATACTAATGAAAAAATATTCTAAAACATAAAATGCTCAAAATTTCAGAATTTGTTAATAAATAATGAAATACATTCGACGGTATAATTAAACAATTTCTAATAAGTCTAACGCGAAATCGTATTTGATTACCACGTCGAAGATTACTTTAGGAATTATTTATTTATAAAATAGCAAACTATTTCCTCCTTGCACAGAGAGAAAGAGACGCGTTTCTATTCGCGAATGACATCATCTCTGTGATAGCGATACAAGACGTGCGAGATAAAATCTGAAAGATCGTTAGAGGATATGTACGACGCCGCTGGCATTCGTAGATCGTGTCGGCGATTGGCATTAGCAGCTTCCTGGCAGAATACGATCCTCCGATGCTGATCTCTTATTATTACTTGCCCGTACATACGCCGCGCATACCATTTCTTCCACTGATTATCCTCGCGATGTTTCTGCCAGCGCATAAAACGCCGCGAGAAATTATAACGAACCGTAACTCGCGCGTGTGCATCACTCGCCAGTGATCCATCATAATCTACGATGATCACGAAGTTATGCGAAGGACATTTGGTTTACCACTAAGCATGTAAATACATTTGCCCGTCGCGCCGTGTGATCACGTTAGAAACGAATATATTGGTTAATTGTTACGTTATTTTATCAACCTCGCGAATTTATGCGAAATAAATGTTTGATCAAAGTCGAGAAATTTTGTGGAAAATAAATAATTGACACTCTTACGCGTATTTGCATAAAATTTCCTTCTACTATAATTTTAACGAGTTCTATTAATAATGATATTTTAATATATGTATAACAGTCTAAACTATCGTGTAAAAATATTAATTTATGATTACGCAATAAATAAAAAAGAAAAATGTTTTGTGTTGATAAATCTAAATATAAAGCTTATCACGTGCGAAGAAGAAAAAATGCGTGAGACATAAATTATGCGTAATTAAAACATGCTTTTCACATATCCACGACATATCTCTCGCTCTCTCTCTTCAAAAATCCTTTTTACGTTATACCACAATGAAAAAGAGGAGTTTTTCACTAATGGTTCATGGTTATCATTTTTATGTCCGCGGAATTAAAATTCTCGTTAAAAAATGTACTCGTGAAATCGACTGAAAATCAATACGTACCCTTTATTTTGATTAAATCTTTGGATACATTCTATTTATTTTATACTAGTGCACATTTTTTTAATTTTTGAAAGCAAAAATCTCCTTTCTACGCTTAATCCATGATTTAATATCCTTATTGCAAACAAAATTTTGTATTATAAAGATAAAAGCTCCGACCATATAAATTTAATTCATGTAATATAATGATCTCTCTCTCTCTCTCTCTAATAAAATTTTTCTTTCTATCTCTCTTAATTTATATTATTAATATTCTCCAATCTGTCAAGGTCCTTCCTCGCAATTTTGAAATCGATTTCACGATTCCAGCCAAGAGCGGAATAACACATATCTGTCCTGGAGAATGTGTCTTTCTCTCAATGGTACCCTATGATATCTCGGTGTTTGATTTACGTCATGTATTCGTGTTCGGCTCTCGCGCATGACAAAGATAAAGGAGCAAGGAGAGTAAGACCGCTGCCTACTTCGCTATTGTTCAATGATTTACGTTTGTTCTATTATCGTGCAAAGATTCCTGCCAAAGTTATCGCTGTCTGCACATCCAAGAATAGGTGCCGACGAAGGATGGTGGATGGGGAACGAAGGGGACAAGGAAACTCACGAGGGCTTTAGGAGTGACGCGATGATGGAACGAGCCAAGAGGAAGCGAACCGGGGAACGGTCTCGTTGAGTGATTATGACTTTAAACGGTCTCTAAAGAGGTCCTAATGGCATAATTATGCCGGGCATGCTTTATGAAAATTACGTTTTAAATGCATCCCAAGAATCTCGCGCACGGTTTTCATCATTCCGGTTTCGTCCGCGTCTATGCGTAACATCATCCCCCATTACTTCTCCCTCCTTCTCTCGTACCGTTTTTAATCGATCGAGCTGCAAACCCGTCCATGCATTATAATATTGCGCTATTGCACGATTGTGTATGTATTTTTATTTCGTTAATTATTACATTTTACGTTATATATATACGTTAGTTAATTAAATTTAATTCGTTCCTCCTGCATATATTTATTATTGTATCTATATTACAAGAATAATATATGAGAGAGATGATTTAAAGTATATAATTATATGACAGCTCTTTTTATATTCGCACGAAGGTATTGCAATGTGCGTGACCAACCATGTCGTCGGTGCAATACTAGACTTTTCCCCTGATTTTTCTCATCGTATTAGTAAAGAAACTGGATTCTTTTTCTCTCTTTTTTCCCACCTCTCTCTCTTTAAAATCTACAAAATAAAAATGACCGTCGGGTTAAAAAGAGCAGCTAGTCGTTTGGTAGTCGGATCGATAAATGAGGATGGAGTGAGAGAGGGAGAGGGAACCCTCTGCTGTTCGCTAATTGGTGGCGCTAATTAGCACCGAGGTGTTGTCTCGAAAGCCCTCTCATACACCTGTAGACATAGGCTGCAATGAGCGGTGGTACGAACGAAATTTCCACGTTAATAATCTACCGTACAATACACCTGCGCAGGGTATTATCTCATAAATGCGCATTCGAAAACGTTGCCATCCACCTTGTTGCTCATCTCCCTCTTTCTCTCTACTCTGCTATGTATCCGCGAGTAATTAGTCGCGCTGTCTCTTCTCATCTCTCTCTCTCTCATTGGATCTGCTTAAAGAGATGCGCGGCTAATTATCATCATGAGGTGAAAAGTAAAAATTAAATTATACCAAAGAACTTGTATATGAAAAGCCGTTTCTTCTGGTTAAAAAAACGTTAATCGGTATATATATATGTATATATGTATATAAATTGGAAAAAAAGAAAAAAAACAAACCATACGATATTTAAAAATTAGAAGATCGTATCAAATTATATATTCGATGTAATAATTTTCTACATGCGCCCAACGCAGATTGCATTTCACGATATAATGGATAATTAAATCGAAATGTATTGTCAATTGATAAAATTCAAATTTCAGAGCTCTCTTTTTCTCTCCCTTTCTCTCTGCTACACGCAATAAGGGGAAATAAATTAAAACATGAAATATACCGCTCTCATTACAGAAGAAAAAGAGACGAAGAGAGAAAGAGAGAGAGAGAGAGACAATTCGCCGCTAAATAGATCTTTTTATCGCGATGACAGCTCACGATGATCTCCTTTACGAGCGCGCTTCCATGACCCAGAACAACATATATCGCTGCGTAAATATCCCACCGCCGCGGACACGCGCATTTGCATATTATAACGATATCGATATCGTGGCACGTTAATACCGCCGTGTGTCGCCGATACTTGCCATATATAGTCGCGCACACCTGCGCCTGCCGCCGGCCTGCCTTTGCGCGCGGCTTCGGCATCCGGCGATTGTCCATCCAGTCGCCGTTTCTTTCTCCTTCGCTTCTTGCATAGCTACGTCCAGACTCTTTTCTCTTTCCTCCTTTCTCGCTCCGGACCTTTTTTCCCTTCTTCTTTTTCGATAATGCTTACACATCGCGCGTTACGACCCACGGATTCTTCTTGCCTCATTATAAGGATGCTCAGCGTTCGTTGCGAGCAATGAAGTATCGATAAGAAGAATGTGAGATGTCTTATAGTCACAGATTGTAAAAAGAAAAAAAAAAGAAGAATAATGCACGAGAATGTTAAATTATCGAGAGCGTAATTTATTGTAATGACATATATGAAGTATTTGTCTTTTTTATATGTCATATATTTTATATATATACATGTTTAAAATATATAGTTCTTAAATATCATAATTCTATCAGTTTCAATTCTTAGTCTGATTTTTCTTGTCCGAACGAAAGAATTTTATCACAGCATAAACAGTGTATAATGTATGCTATTATATTGTATATATTATTTCATGTTATATGTATATTATGCTGATGTAATCCAATTTTATTATCGAGAAAAAAATTTTAGAGAAGAGAACACTGAATAATATATTATATATAAAAAAATAGCCATGTGTGTGACATATCAGAAACATGCCACGAATACGAATCATGAATTATGACTTACGAATATCAATATCTACAATACAATATGATTTAGCAGCAATCTACGTCGTTGATATATTTGTAATAATAATAAACGATCGTTTGCCCTCGAGATTGATTGTGATCCGTTAATAGTGGATGTTCAGCACACAGATGTTCAATGCACCGTGTAAATAAAATGCCATAAAATATTTTGCTTGAAATAAAATTTACATAAGCTCATTACTATGATACGTTTAATTTTAATTCCCGTCATATGTGCAAGCATTAGCGCATGTATTATTTATCGTACATCGCTTGTAATTAACAATGCAGCGCAATATATATAATGGCAATGGCAAAACTTGCGATATGACAGTTTTCGCCACAACGGAATAATTTATTTTGCATTCGAGAATAATGCACTTTTAGTTGCATTTTTAAGCGCGAGTTTTAGAGGCAACGTGACACACGGGGAAGCGCTGCGATATTATCATCGTAATTATTCCACCCCAATAACGCCGGACGAAACGAGTAACGCGTTGAATGTCAATAGTGCGTTACAAGAAACTATAATACTATCATTCGTACCACAAATATGTAGTATGATTGTTAAATATATTTAAAAAATAATAGTATATATTATATTATAAATATTATTATACATATATAATTATATATATATATATATATATATATATATATATATAAATTATTATATTTTATATTATTTGTCATTACTTACCATTTTCATCTTGCTACTTGCGGAAAGGATCGGGTGCAGTCGCATGATGGAAATGTTTACCGGTAGCCTTTATTAGATATCGTTCACATTGAAAATCCAGCGAAATCTCGGCGGATCGCGCGGTTACGGAAGAGTCGAAAATTCGAGGGTCGGTTAACCAATCTCTCCCCTTCAGGAATCGTCGCAGCGGGCGAGCTGGGGCCAATAACAAAAGCCGAAATCGCGAAGCATTAGTCAAACATCGCCACGCCGTAAACTAAACTCTACGCTGTCCTTCTCCCGTCCGATCTGCTAGAGCGAGTTATTCTCACTTCGATTCTCCTTCGTTCGGAGAACAAGGCAAAACTTGGCCACCTGGTGCCATCAGGAGAGTCTCGGGATAAAGCCATCAATAATTCACGATCGGCGCTCTAGTGTGTGCCTGCGGTTAATACATATATTACATCTATGCGATGTTGGTATCCCATCTGTGGGCGCGAACTATTCGCCTCTCGTTCCTGCTGGGAAAGGAGTGACGCGAGACAATGAACAGAAAAGAATGATTCCAACAGGAACTGGAAGGAGGAGAGATAAAAGAGCGAGAAACAGATGACATTTATTGTGTCATTCTGCCGCGGTGCTTTCCGATAGGAAACTCCATCAAGGCCGACGTGAATATATTTTCTGTATTGCATTGATGCGGTCACACATTTTTCACACATCGCCTATACATTGCTCACCTTCTGTCGTTTCACATTCGAAAGAATGCTCGATCAATTTTGTCGAGTATTATCGCCGAGACCAACCTCTCGCTTTTACAATTCATACATAGAGAAGTCCTTTGACTGCTCGATCGTAGCTTGGAATTTTCGTTTCAATCTCCTCGTCGGCGTCTGTGACAAGTGTACTCGCTGTAGTTAACTAATCTTATCGACGCACAATAGGCATCGACATTTACGCAAGCCTCATTGCATACAAACGTGAAAGAGGCGAGTGAAATCTGGAAGGAGGAGGACGTGCGTCATCTACGGTGGATGCATGCATGCATTACGTTGAGTCGTTGCAGCAGCTGAGAGCGAACGAGAGAAAGAAAGAGAGAGAGAGAGAGAAAGAGAAAATCTCATAAATCTCGTGCAGTAAGTTTCGACGACTTACTTGCCTTCGATCTCATAAATTTCTGGTAATCTACAGGAAAATGCATGCATCGCGAGCGTGAAATACATATGTATGTACGTGTGCGCTCGTATATGATGATTCACGAACTCACGAACTTTATTCGCGAGTTCTTATTAATGTCGATTCGACAGCGCAATCTCTCACATCGTCTTATATACCGAGAGCACGTGCTCGGTATATATAAGTATCATCACTAATTACCCAGTAATTTGTGGCCATTCGTATTGTTCGTATATGCTTACACGTGTATAATTAATTTGTAGCACGACTGGTAAATTGGAATAATATTAATAAACTACTACGAATTTTAAAATAAATCTGTCTTCGAGCAGCCCCGGAAGAGAGATTTCTAAAGCGGTGCCTCTAATTGCACGGGCAGCAAACGTACAGAAAACTTAATTGTAGGTTGCAACCATGCGCGGCGAGTCCAAAACAAATTGCTGCGTGAAAAAAATGGACGAATTAGCGATGGAAAAATTTGCATATCCACTGTTCCGTATCTTTTAGAAATACCTAATGACACGATCTCTATTTTTGAAGTGTACATCGATATTAGTTACGAAAATGTAGAGCAGAACAAATCACGTCTTTATGAAAGTAACGCTTGGAAGATGATGCAAATGTGTTGAAACGGTCTGCCTTATGTCGAAATCAAGATGCGTATTCGCTTACCTTGTGTTGCCATATATAAATATCACTGCCTCGCTTCGTCCCATTACATTCCACTGATGCGACGAGCTTTCCCTAGTTGGTAACTTCCGGTGTAATTGACAAAATGTCATTATACACACACGTAGCGACGCCGTTTTGTAGCTGAAGTGTTGATCGTGACCTTGGATAATATCGTTCCACTTGAGACTGCGTGAACTGTAATCACAATTTAGATAGAGCGTTATTGAAAATCATTTACGAAAATAATCATTGAATATATATAAGAACAAAGTATTTTTAAACAATATCTCTCGACACTTGTTTGTTTGCTTCATTCAAATAAATTACATATTCATATAATTTATTTTTTACGCTATCAAATTACAATTCTACAGGAATACTGTTTTACATGCAACATGAACAAGCTATCTTACTATGCATTTTACGCTCGATGAATATTGAAATTCTCAATGAATATCAAATTTCGTAACGCTCCGGGTTTATGTGAAACGGTCGGCCGCATCTGAATCAATACCCAATGTGGGGCCTGTGCGTCGAAAAAAATAATCAGCTATGCGTCGACTATTTTTTTTTTTTTGTTTCAAGCGCTCGAATCACGCGCCGGGATCCAGCTGGAGAAGCTGCGCGAAGAAATGATTAGCATAGTACGGACGGAGAAAACCGCACGAATCCATCCGGTTCCGCATTTCATAGCGTCCGCATGTGTTGCCCGTTTCATTTCGCGCTGTAACAACCAGCAACCCCCTAATGTTTTAATGTATCTCCATGCTGATTATTTTAATCATTTCCTCATTACCGTATACCTCGTGTCTCGCCGCGGCCATAATTACGTACAACAACAACGACGAGCCGCCTTCCTGGAAACAATCGCATTCAGATTGTTCGGCCCTTAGGCAGACGTTTATCCCTCGGCACGTTCATCCGTTCGTTTATACCCTCCGATTAGCAATTAGACGAGAGAGGCGCATATCTCTCTGCCTCTCTCTCTCTCGCTGAGCGATGAGACTCGCGCCGCGCGAGATTCCGATCGCGCGCATAATCGCACATTCATCGATATGCCGGCGCTAATGACCACTTTGGCGAGTCCACGTTCCGCGAGTGATCCCAAAGAGGATCGAGAGGATTTTGGCGCTTTGATCAGTTATATACGGGTCTTAACCGCGCGGACTGTGAGAGCGAGAAGAATCGAGAGAGGCGCGTATCGTGTCGGCGCAATTGCGCGATGGAAATTTTGCGAACAGATGCTCCGAGTGGTTGTGTGTATGTGTGTGTGTGTGTGTGTGTGTTGCGCACAATCTCCTGTTGGAATAGAGAGAAAGAGAGAGAGAGGCGATATCGACATTACATCATCATAATGCGCATCAGGCAGGAGGCTTAATGCACGGCTGAATGTATTGACCGGATTAATGCAATATATGATCGCAATTGATTCTAGTCTCTACCGCAACCTTACATGTATGTATATGTATGTACATGCCATCATTAAATAAAATTCCTATTATAACATAACGGATTTATGAATTTTTACGAATGAAAATATGTAATGAATGTCGTTTTATATAAATTTCATACAAGCTTTTTCATACATGGAAAATATTCATATATTATCAATTAATTCCTCTCGGAAAAATTTGAAGGTATTTCAGGTAATACAAACTTTTAGTAATGTGTGATAAATTTGCCGTTAATATATTTAAATAATCAATACGTGCAGACCGAGAGATAAAGAGGAATTTTAGTATATAGAAATATAATATCGTTGTATATATTTTTGTATAAAAAAAAATGCATCTTCGCGAGGAAGCGGTGCATTCATTCTTCGACGATTGAAATTCGCGTCGATGCATCGCGTTCGGAAGTCTAGGACGTTTTCGCGGTAACGTGGCCGGTAATTCGGTTAACCACCTCAACTCGTATGTTTTATCCTAATGAGAACAACGATCGTGGCCGATACGAGACTCCTGGGAATTGGCGGCGTCGACTGATGAAGACGAAGAGGGAAGCGGAGGCAGAAGGACGGGGTCGTTAAACTCACAGAGAGAGAGAGAGAGAGAGAAACACGGCTCCCGGGTCGCTCACGACATTGGACGGTGGCTGGCCGATACGCTAATTTAATTAGCAGGAAATGGACGAGCTGCCCGCTAGGATCTAGTATATGCGTGCGTGTGCCACGACATTAATGCGTGAACGCTCTTGAAGGAGAGGACAGGGTATCGCGGGACCAGGACGCGCGACGTAAGCCAATTCTACTTCCGATAGCATGACCGACCTGCTCGGAATGAACCTGTAATTTACGTATCGCTACGACGCCGCTGATGCGTCGTTTGATGATATCTGGGCGAAAAAGCATGCGGTGATACATGCTTATATGTGCGCGCGAGCGCACGCGAGATGGAAATACGTTGACAGCACCCTGCGCGAAAGTGTATCGCGAAATTGAAATTTGCCGAGTTTGCCGGGAATCTTGATGCTATTAAGTGCACACGAGTGATCTATGACCGTCGCGCTCATCTTCGTCATGCCCGGGCTTGCGAAGGCGCGAGCGTAACTACCACGGCATGACAAATGCGCGAAAGCGCACGTTGTGCACGAAAATACTCGTATGCATGCACATCTCCGCATTTAATCTATCTTGCGATTTTTCTTTCTCGTGCCTCTCGTTATGTTTTTTTAACTTGAAAATAAGATTCTCGTGAGATCCGCCGGTTTTTTTTTTTTTTTTTTTTTTATAAAATGACCAAAATAATTATCCACTTGTACATATTGTATTAGCTTTGTCTGATTGCTATCTCATTTTTCACATATTAATAAAGTTGATCCGTTTTCATAATCTCTCATTGTAATCTCTTTTTACATTGTAATACCAAAATTTCTTTGTATGTTATTTTAGGTATTTATTTATTCCGACATATTTTAATGTTTATTCCAATAATAAGAGTGCTTTGAATAAATTGGCGTACACTTGTTTTTCGAATATTAAAAGATCAAAAGATAGAAACATAATTGCAAGAAAATTCGAAAATTGATAGAACAAAAAAGTATCCTTTTTATAGACGTAATAATACCGATTACATATATTGATAACCAATTACGAGATGTTTCGTGTGTCCAACAAGAGATATATTAGTCATAATAGGCGCATTCATAGCTCATTTCATAGCTTCGAGCGATATCATTGTAACGTCTCATTCTAACTCACTTATCTGTGACTATCAACCCGGTCAAAACACGGCTAAGCAACCTGCTGGTTTCTCGTATGAGCCGATCGCTTCCCTATCTACGATCAACAGGAAGAAATTACTCAGGAGAATGACAGTGAACGCCGAACGTCAGAGTTGTATTTATTAGCTGCATCGGGATCGGAGATCTAAGATAATGCGACGTAGAGATTGCGCCAAGTAATGATAAACAAAGAAACAAAAGGGGGAGAAGGGCAAACCCGTGAGATTATCATTACATTGTAACACGATTTATAACAGCGATTCGATCAATTTCTTTTCCCATGACTTTATTTTCCAGCAAAAGGTTATTTCCCGCCCATTTCTTTGCATTTAGACAAGTCCTCGCGTTATTAAAGTGCATCTACGTTATTAAGGGTAAAACACGATTCTTCAATATAGTGTATATAAAGTCAAACATGCATATATATATATGTACGAAGAATATGATCGCGATAATGTTCACGGAATATCGTTCGCAGCGAAAGCAAGCGTGATGAATCTTAGGCGGAAGATGAAATCTCGGAGACGCGAAACCTTCTCGGCGACTTGGTCTTCGTGTTTCAAAGAACGAGAACGTTGATACGTCTTCCAGGAAAAATTATAAAGCCGATGGGGGATAGTAATTGAATGAGTGATTACCCCGCCGCGGTAGTTACAGCAAATAAATTGGCAGAGTGATCGCCGCGGCATGAAACGACGAGGAAAGGAGAACATGCGAGGAAAGAAAGAGAGAATTATAGAGAGATGCTTTCTCGCGTACAAAAGCGACGTCTCGCAGAAAGCGGCGACTGGAGACAGACCCTTGCGCGGTATCTCGCGGTCGCGGGTATGAAAAAAAAAGGCAGATAATAATGAAATGTTTCTTCCCGCGCGCGAGATGTGTAACCACCGAAAGGAATACTTTATGCCAGACGGGCAAAGTGCGCCGAACGTTTCGCGAGAAGTCGTAAAACGAGAGGCACGAAGGTGACGGCCGGAAGCAGTAAATGAACAGCGAGGGAAAAGACGATGTGGAATATACACACACAGACATGCGCGTACCATCAAGCGTCTAGCTGGATCGTAGCGTAGAGTAGAAGATACACAATGACCAGGAAAAAAGGTACTAATGGCCTAGATTTTATCAGTTTCTTTACTACCATTGGTACATTCGTGGTACTACAATACGATAAGGGAATGCACCGTGTACGAGATAAAGCAGAATTATTGCGACAGGAACCGCCTCAAGACCAATTTATAAAAATGTTTCGGGATTTCGTGAGAAAACTTTCTTATACACGAATTTCTGCGAATGCGAAACAATTTTTTATCAAGTCAAAGATTGTTATATTCAATATGTATATACATTAAAATTTCTATTAAACAATTAAAACAAATTAATTATTAACATTTTTTTATCGGTAAATATTTGTCAGCATTATTTAAAAAAATATATATATATATATATATATATTTAATAATGCATCTGTAACGTGTAAACAGGTTATATCGATCGTGTATGCGATTTATAAAACATGTTTAATTATTTGACTTGGTTGGCAAACTGACGTCAGACATAAGTCATTTGTGTGCGACTAGTGTAACCGTCCGGGCTAGAAAATGCACTGCCACTGACTGAAAGTGCATTCCACTGTTTCGGACACGATGTGAAATGTTAGCCAGTTTTCTACTATGGATACGTACAAGAGGGATATGACTTCCGGCACGAACACCGTGCGACGTCGGAATCTCGTCAACGAGCATAATTAAAGTGGACGTGTAAAATCCGGACAATAGCATTATCTATTATGAAATCCCCTTAGATGTTGCGTTATATTAAGTCTCTTTCGTATGTGTTTAGTTTATTATATATATAAAATTTCAAATTTAATTAAGGCACACAATTACATTCTAAATTATACTATATGCATACAGGTGTCTATTGTATATGTTTTATGTATAATAATTAAATTAATAAAATTATGAGGGAATAATAATAATAATTATCACAATAATCATAATTATCTAAATTAAAATAGAAATTATTTTATATTTTGCAATTATATTAAAGTTAGATGCCATATAGCCATTAATTATTATAATGAATAATTATACAAACTGTTGTATTAATTAGGAAGGATTATCTAACAGTCAGACAGGCAATCGTTTTTTATATTTGAAATTAAAGAACCTTTTAACCGAGCTGTTCGATCGGAGCCTGTTTCGCTCGACCAGACGTTGCAGTATCAAGGAGGAAGTTGGACTTTTTATAATGTAACGAATCTACTGTCGAAACAGGTGAAGTCCGTGGAACCGATGTGTTTCACACATCCCTTCACACGCGTGCATCTTCTCGTATGTTACGTACAATATAAAAGGGCTGCATCCGCTGTAGACGCATCGGTTGGACAATAGGTTTCCTCGGTAGACGAAATTAGTGTTATTATTGGACCAAATGTCTGGGGCCACGTCGTGGGAAGAAACGTTTCTCGACAGCCTCCACTTCCTCTTCAGTCTGTTTCTTCCTCGTCTTCTTCCTTCCCGGCTCTTTTCTAAACGAAAGCGATTTCAATCCTAGACATCCATGTCCGCGCAATATTTTTATTTTATATATTAACTCTCGAAAAATATGATCCTCGAAGACGTGTCACAAATAAAGAATGAATATAATGCGCCGGATAATTCTGGATGGTTCTAAGAAATTAATACTTGTATTTCTTCTATTGTACTTGAAAAATTATAAAAATTTTTAATCAATGCATATATAAAATTTAGATTGCGACGGATATAAATTTGACGAACAAAATTCTGCAAAAATCCAAGATAAATCTCAAGTAAGTGAGTTGCGTTTAAGAGTCATGAAACGATAGTGCGTTTACCTTATCATTTAAACGTCGCGTCTGTCATTGTCGCGATAAGAATATTGCCTGGAGTACAAGAAAACGGACATAGCTTGTTTCGCTCATGTTCGAAACACGAAAGGATGTTAAAAGAGCTACTCTTGACGACGAGACTGACAAAAGAACCGGCGGTTACGCGGTCGACTTTATAAATTTACAACCGCAGGAGAAAATCGTAACGACGACGAGAGCGAGACGACGATGAGAGAAAAGGGGACCCAGCGTGACAAAGCGGGACAAAGCACGAGAGGATGAAGAGGGAAAATCGTGGCACGCAGAGTGCAGCGGTAGATTGTATTCAGAGGCTCGGCAGGAAGTAGGCGTTCGATGGAATTCGGCCAAGGTAGAAGCTGACCAAAGGTGGAAGTCGCCCATTATGATTACGTCTTTCGTTTGTAAAAACAAACGGTGCCGCACTGTTGAAACGTGACTGCCACCTACGCTAACAAAAGTAAGAACAGGCGTATAAGATCGTATAATGTTAAGTGTTGCGTCGGTCGCGTTTACATCTTCCAGCATGTTAGTATGCCAGGAGAAGGCTATTACAAGAGTGAAAAGTGAACGTTCGCGCTGACGCGTTTCACTTTATTACCAATCAATTAATAATTATCTTTAAAAAAATATTTTTTTGACATTATTATACTTCATTGTGCATGCGCGTGTGCGAATAAGCAAGAATCAATTTTATGTAAAGTCATAATGGGAGATGTGTAATATTTACGACCAGGAGGTACATGTAGCATGAAATATAATTACAGCTAATAAATTCCAACAACCAACAATGTGTATCTATAATCTGCGGAATGTAACAATAGACTGCGATGCATGAAGCGGTGTTCGATGTTATTGTTATACGCCAATATAAATTGATCATAAAGAAACCTTTCGATAACTACATTTTAAACGCATAAAACGATAGAGCTGGACGTAAAGATTTCCTTTTTTGATTCGCCCACGTGCTCACACATCGGACTTTGTTAAATATTCATCTCCACTATTTATCCACCGTCTTTCCAAGAGCGAACTGGGCGAGCAATTATCTTAATCCTCGCCGGTTTATCAGCGTTAGGGGCTTTGTTAGTCTATTGAGAGAAAGAGAGAGAGCGCGCGAAGATATATAAGTATACGCGTCTTCTCTCTAACGAGAGCTGACCGACTTATACGCAAACATTTTATACATATATATATATATATATATATATCCACTAATCTCCTTGAATCATCTAAATGCCTACTCTGTGATCCGTTTCCTCTCGCACGAGTGTTTCATCATCGAAAATTTCTTAACAGCCCGACCGGCGCGTATATTACGTATACGCTCACTCTCGCCTCTTCATTCTTCGCGGCCCGTAAATCCCTCGAATGATTGATTGCGCTCACGTCACGTTCATCCACTCTCGGCCCTTTTGCACTCGGCTCTATATGTACCTTTCCTTTTTCGTGCGCCGCGCGCCTTCCTTCGCGCCGGATCGCACAAACAGGCGCGCTATTGATTTTCTTAATAATTAACAGCTTGTCTCTCGCGCGCGAACCCACCCTCGCCAAACCGATTCCTCTGACGCGACGCGACGTGCTGGCGAACTCTCGTAAGCACGCTCTTCCGATTTGCTCTTCGATAAACACGTCGCGCACTGATTTCCCCGATAGCTTATCGTCCGACGAAAGGGAAACCGAAATCCTACCTTACCTGTGTATATAAATGCATGTACGTGCCATGTAGAACAGAAATTGCAAAGTGAAAGATAATTAAGTCGCTTATCGTGCTATTGCGATCGGAACGATTTACGATCGATCGATCTTTCGTAATTCGATATTATCAAAATGTGAAAAAAATGGGGGAAAATTTATTTCACTTTCTTTCCCTCTCGCACATACTTACTTTTCTGTCCAGGAAAATAAATATCCGTTGTCTGATACTCTCTGATATTGAGAACGCGAGAGATTTTAATTAACATTTTGCCTTCCATATTCATGCGGAAAACAAATATATCTGTGCGTTTCATCTCGTACTGATTGTCTATGCATGCATGTGTGTGTGGCTTTGGCCTATGCTACGTACATGTACGTATTTCCAGTAGTGCATTGTGCCGCGCGCTTTATTTGCTTATATATATATATATATATATATATATATATATATATATATAAATTCGTGCATGCATGTATGTATGTGTGTGCGAATTCGCGTACACTCAACCCGCGCGTATAGTTTATAGGCACACAGTCCTTGCCGGGCCATATCTCTCGTATCGCAATGTGACGGGTGTGTCGGCAGTATATCAGTCTAACCCCGCTGCTAGTCGCTGCTGACAACGAGATATTAACACAATGCACGAGTAGAGACGCACGCACATGCATACACGCACCGCGGCGGGAAAAGCACGAGAGAGAGAGAGAGGCTCGACATGTCGTTGAACAATCAAGGCGTGCTCAGAAGTATCTTCTGAAAAACGAGAATGGCGTTATCGTATTTACGCACGTGTGCACGAGCACATTTTATCTCGCGGCTAATTATTCATATCTCTGATAACGAGATATTGGAGAGTTGTGCAATGTCGCGCGCGCCTATTGCTTTCCTTTTCAGTTGAAAAAAAATGGAATATGATTGACAAAATCCGGGAAACCGTACAATTTTATCTCCGATCGGGGAATAGATCGGCTCAAATTCGATTTTTTTTTTTAGTCAATTTTCACAGCACATGCATTGTAATGACATTGTCAGGCTGAAGATTATATTGAAAGAGTCAGCGATTTTAAGTTATTGAGAGATATCTTGCATCTGTCATGCCGACGAAAAATGGATGCACGATGCATGCATAATGTTGAAGACTTCCGCCTGCATGAACATAGTTATTTTCTTTTTTTTGTATATAACTATGCAAATTGGACGCATAAATAGATATACAGATAGGTAAATGTCTTTATTGAAGAGAGATATGTCGTGATTCAATCATGACAATTTATCGAAAGCACCGGATAAAGGTACGGTATGCAAACGCATGTTTTGTCCATGTAAACAATATCAGTGACAAATTTCACACATGAGCTATTAAACCATCGAGACACATGCGCAAATGATAAGAGATAATTATTGCTCGTTCACTTGTATACCGTGTGACTATCTGTTTAACTTCTGATAAAATCAAATTTTATTTCTCAAAAGAGCTTGCATACCAGAAGAAAATAATGTAAAATGCTTCTCACTTTTTATGTAAGCTGAATATTAAAACTTAAAATATTAATAGCCAAAATACTATAGAAAAAAATTTTTTTAATATGAAATTTAATACAAAAATATTTTTTAAACTATAAAATATAAAATATCCTGTGAAAGAAAGACACTTTTTCGTCTTTTATATATTTTAAGATGCGCGCTCTCGAAGAACGTTGCAACTTTATATCATATACGGTAGAGTAACACAACGGATTTGATAGATTATTTACCACAGCTTAAAAATTGCATTTTTCGATGCAATCAAGTTATGCAACTTGCAGGATGGCGAAGCAGCGATTTATTGTCGGGTTTATTGGCTGATTTTTTGCGCTTTCCTCTTATATGGAACTTTTTTCTACTTACTTTATATATGTATACGTACCTACATCACAGGCGTACAGGCGTGTTTAATTCAAAAGTGATTGTATTCTCTTGTGTAAGCCGCTGTAAGTAGCGACCTTGATTCGTCAGACTGCAAACTTCAAGGCTGCTGCAGTCCGATTGCACGAATGGATGGCCGCAAGCAATGTAGCGGGAGGAAGATAAGGGTACGTTCACATCACCTGGAACAATTACGGATGATGAGGACAAGGTTTTTTATTAGCTTCTTTCGCGACAATTTTTTTCGATAAAAGAACATTGCGAATATTTTTTAAAAAAATTAAAATTTTTACACAGAATAGGGCTTTTGTTCATAAATGATTTCTTAGTTGCTTTTTAATAGATTATTTTATGTTAAACAAAGAATAATAATTTAATAATAATACGCTAATGCTAATTATAATTTTTATTAATGTAATTATACAAGAGCAAGTATATAATAAATCTGCTATTTTTTGGCTGACAAATTGTATTTTATTATATTACGATATTTGAATGACTTATAAAAAAGACAAAATGCTTTTTCAAACATAATTTATAATATAGACATATATCAAGATTTTAAAAATTAGATGCATTTTTATATACAACCTTCTATATGTGGAAACACATATAATTTTTAAAATGTTGAGACATGTCTATTATAGAGTCAATACAATAACGTACGTAATGAGGGCGAAATTGTGCTCGATTTTAATAATAATAATCTCGACGGAGAACGATAGCATTCGCAAATAAGACATCGCAATACATCCCGATTTGACTTGGCAATATTGTATCTTTAAGGTGATTCTTTAACAGAGTAAGGCGCATGAAATAGCTGCGGTCCAACTCGAGTATACCGAAGTTGCGTTTGGTCGCGTTGATTTTTGCGGTCTTGGCTCATGTCAATCAGTGGACGATCCACGCGAAACCGCACGCAATCTCCGTCTGTTCTCCTACATCTGGAGAATGCATATCATCGAGCTACTCACACGTACCGTCGCGGAGATGTACACGCGGATGTTCTCTTATACGTGGCAAATGTATAAGCTAGCATTATATACGTGTGCATGATTCCATGTGAATCCGTTCGAGAGCAGACATTTTTTTCATTATTCAATAAGAAATTGCTGGGGGTTAGGATTACTACGTGCCGAGAACCAGGTGGTTACCGAGTATCAGCTTGCGGATGCTTCGTGGTCAAATCTTGCTGGTGAAGCCTTCCTATAGTGAAACCTTCCGGAACGATTTGCTCGCACTTGGCTGCCATCGATCTGTCAACTGTTGGAGAACAGAAATCGTAACTATAAATCGAATTCTATATTCTATTTATAGCATGACAAATAAAGTCATTTCAAGTAACATTGCAAATACGTTATAGTAATATAAATGTCATTAAATTTCTAACAATAGCTATAATATTTATATTACATTGTGTGTCCAGCCGTATGGGAAAGAAAGAGAGAGAAAGAGATATGATAATAATACTCTCTGATGAAACAGAATGGTTTTATAATTAATGTAATTATAAGTACATTCAACATTCTCTATTATTAGAACAATAAAATATTCAGATAAAGAGAAAGGTGTTCAATCATGATTTATAATTTAGAACGCTATATTATCTCGATTCATATACTTTGTATAATTTTTTAATATACGACATAAATGTGATATTTTTGATATTATAAGAAATGCACACGCACTCGTATGAAATGCGTACAATTCTGTGGATCTAGCCAAGCCCCACAGGAAATTAACGGTACATACGACTGTGCTATAACAGTCATTGAAACGGAAGCTGCGCACATGTGGAGACAACGTACCGTAATCACAAGCATAACCGGCAATTATCGTTTGTTGAAAATCGGTAACCGGCGACGCTCAGAATATTCGGATACGGCCTCATAAACGATCCGACTGACGGTTTCAGGCAATAAATCGCAGCCGGGGCAAGGCGGGAACTAATCGAGCACCCTTTTCCCTCTTCACCTCATCCTCCCTCCCTTTCTCTCTTTCCGAGTTGAACGAGCCCCGTCCGATATTCCATTCCGTTTCGTTTCATTGCGGTTTCCTTCTATCAATTATTTTGAATCTGAAATCGTGCCCATAAATCCATGGAATCAGGAACTTTATTACCCCACCTCTCTCTCTGTCTCCTTTCCCTCATCGACGATCGTATAGTGTAATCGGCGTTGATCCGGTCGTACAAAGGAATTGAGGGAAATTGCGGAAAGAATGCACATTCGCACATAGTTGATCGCCGATAGTTTGATCGCAAGCTAAGTGGCCCGCTCGGTTTTCTTCAGTTTTTGGAGCCACGGATTTATGATCCGTACTTATAACTGCTCGATTTGTCGGAATAGATTTCTATCACGAAATGCTGATATTATCGAGATTCATCGGTGCCAATTTGGCCGATCCTTTTTGGGGGAAATTGCCATTAAATGAAATACATAAATGAGCACTTTATCATCAATTGTACAATTTAGTTTATGTTAACGAGATGAAATGTATCACGAAATAGAATATTTCTCTGAACATTGCTCTCTACATGTTTTACAATTATCATATAATTTTGCTCATCAGATATATATATATATATATATATATATATATTTCCTGCTATTTTTTTAATCTTCTCGGGACAGTTTAAATTAATTTTTCAGTGAGTGAGTTGAAGTCTTTCGAAACATAATTTCTTAGTACGTTTTAACGAATAATAAAATATTCTCTCCCCGCTGGAGAAAAGCGTAAAAAATGTTACCTTATAAATAACAAAGATTTTTAATTTGACGGAAAATGATATATACGATATTTTCTTGTAAGCCGATTAACAAATTTATATTCTTTTTCTTCGTCATAAACAATAAATGTTTATTGCTTTTGTGACTAGTGTTGTCTATTACATCGCCTGGTACCGATTACCGATGACCCTTGCCTCCGACATGCATTAAATCTTATTTTATGATCTATATGTCATTTTTACAGAACGTGGAGTCTATGTAAACAAATGTAATAAATTCTTGAAAGAACCGACTTTAACGATGTTCTTTTCCATGTTCAAGCTATCCGTCAGCAGAACTCGTAGTTCTGCAACATGACGATGACATCACGGGTCGCATGGGTATTTGACCCTCCTATTTTCCATAATATGGTCAATTAGTGCAAGACCGAGCGGCGCCAGACAATGACAGGCTTTCGAGTTTTTGCATCCTTCGTATTGTGCCGAATTAATCGCCTCGGAACTATAGAGAAAAATAGGCCTGTCCATCAACATTATTATGGGTGTGGTTAATAGCTATAAATGACGACATATTGGGTAATATGTTCAAAGTTATGATAAACATTGACAATGTGTACTGCGTTTTCTTCAACGTTCTATTATGGGAAATTTGTCGATTAAAGCTATTGATATCGCAGCTGATTAGGAAGATAATTGCACAATAAATTATTAAAAATAAGTCTACATATAAAGATGCACTGTACATATGTTATAATATGATATTAAATAATATGATTATACTATTACATATATAATCGTCCCTTTTTCATTATTTTTCTCCATAACTTTCACAAATATATTTTTCTGTCCCTTTTTTGTATTTCGTGTACATTCATATATCATTACGTCATTAAAATATAATCGTAATATTCTTGTTACTGTCGCGTTTTATAATGCGACGATGATATTATTTATTATTTATCATCTGCCTCTCAACCTTCCTTTTTAATATGATTGTACAAATAAACGAATACACACACACATGCAATCAAATAAAATATCGCAAAGATACATACGATTGGTTTTCTGTGAAACGGAATAATACGATCACTATATCCGTGCACGTTAAACAAACAACGTCACTGATAAAATAACGTTTTGCCATTAACGAGCCATCCGTTGCACCAATACGCGTTCGCTCTGTCGAATACTGTTATTGAAGCAAATTTCGTGATTGCGTTTACACGGGCAATATTGCATGCGAGGCAAACTCGACTACGAAACGTCCATGAAACCTGGACATTCGCACCAACGTTCAACGAAAAGAGACCTCATTAATGATTTATTTGCCTTCCAACTTTCGAACGTTGCAAACATTTTCTGCAAACCACGGATCACGTTATCAAAATAGATATGTATATGATAAATGTAAATCATCAATCGTTCAGTAATTTAAATCAATTATATATGGCATATTTTGTAACATCAGTGCGTGATTTATATTTCGATATTTTTATTAAACATTTCTCATGATATTCCGAAATAATTATGTCGACTTAAAAAATGACTACATGTGTGATAGTTATTATTTATAAGATTTAAAAAAATATAAGAGAATTATTTTATAAAAATGTAACAACTCTTTTGTTTTTGTTCAAATTATACTTATAGAAAGGACAGGGTAATTTATGCGACAAAAATTTTCTCACGGAAATGATTTACGAATTAGAATCAGTTAGGCTTTGTATCAATTGGCTTTTGTCTTGAAAAAGAAAAATTTATTGTTAAATATAAATAATGTAAAATAACGATCGCGAAAAGACTTCTTCATTAAACGGATTAACGAACCGGATTTGATACATGCGGAATAAATATACGCTAATAATCTATCTGACATTTACAAATAAAGTGCTATAAAAAAGATGCTGCGACGTTACATTAATATATTTCTATTAGCAACGTCTTAGGCATAATCCTACAAGCAATTAACGGTGAGTTGACTTTTCTTCTTAGCCGATGACACAAATTAACTGCGTTCCCATCATCATGTGTTTCAACATCGCAGGCTAGCGTCAATACTATGCCCCATAAATTGTTCGTCTTACGAACATAAACTATCGACGTCACGTACTAACTGCGAATGTCGTGTGTATCGTATTTCAATAATACTTTTGGGAAAGCAATTGTTTCTTCAGGCTCACATATAATGTCTACGAAGTGGCGGAAGTAAACGCTACAGAAACGTTTTGATACGAGTAAATATCGTTACAGTGTACATATTTCATAACGAACGTGTAGGTTGACATAGAAAATTGATCGACCTTTCGACACTGATTTATGTCTTGGATTTACATCCAATCTCTCGTGTCTGCGCCCACGTGAATAAATTATGTGCCTACAAATATATGTATAGAGAATTGCCATTAATATACGAAATTTGAAAAAAATGTACAATATATATTCTTGCACGTAATAAATAGACGCGGCATAGATATATAATATTTATTGGATATTTATAAGAAAAACTAAATTTATTTGACGTAGTCTGATTACAGGTTTGAAAATTATTACTTATAATCACTCTTTAGCAAAGCGAATTGGGAAATGGCATTAGAATATCTTAGACAAAAAAATTTTACAGACGTGTCTAATTGCCACATGTTGAAATGTCTTGAGTTGTAACAAGTCGGGTATTTTATCAGGATAAACTTCGAATTCGCGAGTTGATGTTCGCGAGCTCATGTCAGGTAATTAAATGCGTGTAAGATTTACCTGTGTAAATCCCTTTACCTATCTGATAAATACTTCGACGCGAAGATCAAGCGGGCATAAAATACGCATGCGAACAATTTGCAAATTGACATTTACAAATAAGGTACTGCCAGTATTCAGAGGTCGTATCGGCGAATACCAGCGTGTGTGAAAATTATTTCGCCACACAGATATCGATAATGCATTGGTGTAACTAGTAACTACAAGTACCACACTGAAGGCGTTGTCATTAGTATGACGTTTGACATTTGACGTTTGACGTCGAATTAAAGCTATTACTGTCACAATCTTCTAAATTGAATTTTGATATCATCTATAAAATATATTCATTTAATAGAAATTTTTTAAATACTAATACACAAAGAAAAACTTTATATTTTAAAATCTGCGGTTTCTTCATTTAATTTATTTTTAATACTAGATCAATGATTCTCATGTAATGATTTATTATTGATAGTTAACCTTTGTCGAATAATTAAGAAATCTAATAAGCATGTATCTTTAAGAACATTCTCTTTCTGATAGCTTTACCTTATCTAAAAAAAATATCAGATGTTGCATTATGTAATAATCTGTCAAATTGATCAACGAAATATTAAAATTATATACATATATACATATATACACATACTTAAAATTAATTAAACTATATTATATATAATATATATTCAATTTTCATTCTTGAAAACTATTAGTTTTCTTGATTAATATTGGCAAATAAAAATATAAAAATTCTTGATTGCTGCAAAATGTTAATAATACCACTGCTTATATAGAATACAGAAGAGTCTGTTAACGGAAGTCTATCCAACCAAGCTTATCGAAAGTTATTTATGTCGCGGTTGGCAGCTACTTCGCTTATACTCTGCAGGCGCTTAAATTCGTATTCGGTAGCTCACGAAAGCTACGAGCTACCGAAAATTCATCGAACACCCACGCGTTGCTCATAAAACACCTGGAGGTGCAATGTAAAGAAATGCAGGATACGAGAACCAGATCTCAATAATTTCATTGATATTGTGCAGGCTTGCAACGGACGGCTGTGATGTAATTTACATGTGTAACAATACATAAATGTAAAACTGTTTTCATAAGTATCCCATAACACTTGTTATTCATTTCTCACATTAAAATGTTATCTTTTATATTTTCTTGTCATAATTAATAGAGAATAATATAAAATGTAAAATTAGCTTTGAATACAGATTTGATGTAACTATAGGCATGGTATATATCTTTTCTTTTATCTTAAAATTAGAATATATAAAGAAAGACTATATCTGATATAAACAGCTATTGTGGATAATAATACAGTAAATTTCAGACAAAGCAACAGAGATCTTTCTTACAACTTGAAAAGCGTTTTCATTCATTGCATAATATAAACTCGTGTGTTAGTATTGTCTACTATCAACAATGTATATCTAATAGCTTCTAATTAACAATCGCAGACAATGTATCTTTTCTTTCTTCTCTTATTACGATTTCTATTTATAGTCGGCTAATAGTATAGTGCAGAAAAGCTGACACTCGATCGTGTGAAGCCGATCGTAAAATCGTCTTCGACTTGTACTTTTCCTATATACGTATCGGATGAATTGCGAGGGATACCGTAATCATTTCAAGATTTAGCCGATAGGCCGCATCGCTCGAACGTGCGACAACACATGTACGTCCTTGTCGCTACAGATAAGGTCAGATTCTTTTCCAATTTGCTGGTGAACGGTGTTATTTATGGGATATTCATGTTATATCTGCATTTTATTACGAGATGCATTTCGCTCTTTACCTATGCGGTGCTTGCTATTCTGACAGATCGAAGGAGTTATCGAGAGAGAGAGAGAGGGAGAGAAAGGAAGAGAGAGGAGAGAGTAGAGAGGAGAATGGAGAGGACACGGAGTCCGGTAATGGAACACACTCGCCTTGGCTATCTAGCCGCGCCCGTCACTAAATCAGGAGATATTACCACTATTGTGCTCACAATCAGTCGTAATACCTATGATAGGCTTAATCAGGATGTACTGCGATCGTCTGAACCTGGACCAACGTCGATTTCCAATTACCGTCTATCGTACGTGGCTCACGAAGTCAAAACCTATTGAAGTTATGAAAAATAGAAACCTACGTGATATTAAGACGTTACGTGATGTAGTGTCAAATTCTTCGATGAATTTTTTAAAATTTATATCAAGAAAATATGTGACAACGTATGGTTATCGTCGCTATGATTTTTTAATCTTATCCATTTTATTTAATATATTTTGTTCGCGTTTGCGTATCTTTGGATTTGAGGCGTCAATGACTGATTGCATTAAACGACGTACTATTTTTTATCTCTATTTTTACATGTAACCTTAATAATCTGCTCTTATCGTGTTGACCAGACGACCGTAAAATGTATACACACAAGAGCATAAAAATGCATAAGATAATAAAAATAATTTTTGTTTAAAATTAATGAAAGATATAAAAATTATTGCCTATCATATTGTGTTATCAATTATTTTGTAACATAAGTTTTTAAATCAATTGTTAAAAATGATAAAATATTATTATTTCTTTTACAACAGACAAATACGATTATATTATAAAAGGTAGTATGAGATATACTGAAAGAGATTAAAAACTTGTTTAATTGCATTGTAGCTAAATGCATTCATATGCATCATATACTTCTATTTGTGTGTCTGGCATTATGCAATTCAACTTCATTTGAATTATTAGATTTTTATTGCAATGCATCCGAATGACAATGTATCTCGTTCAATAAAGCGCGTGTTATCAGGTACATCTGAAGTTGTGTATACGTGTGGCAGATTGCACAGAAGAGATGCGAATACCAGTAAGAACAGAGCGTTAAAGCACAATTATGTTCCGACTCATATTGTCCTTTAAGAACAAACAATTTAAAGAGATAAAAAATATGTAACAAAAATAAGTGAACAAGAGGTAGAAAACGAGTATTTATTATTATTATTATTATTATATCTCACAGCGTGTTTATCGCGTCAGAAACTAAATTAAACAACTCTGGAAGGCTTCCGTACATTCGAATAAAAAAGTCTAAAATAACATATGTATAATCGAGATGAGCGCAGCAAAAGAATATAGTGTAATAAATTTACATCTCAATAATTCATGCTTCCGTCGTAGGATTTTTATAAGCCGATACGAATCGATTTGGTCAACGATCTTACTGTATTTCAAAATACATGTATGTTTTGCATGCGTATGTGTTTAATTCATTATAATCTCAACTGTGTGATATATCATACCGACTGATTTATTGAGATTACATTTTCGTTCGCGACAGTCTTGAAATACGTTTCTCTCCGTAAAGCTTCGAAATTTTTTTTCCCACTAAAGTGAACTTTCTCTCAAATATTCTGAGCTATATGTTCGAAAGCGATAAGAGCCTCCTCGTTCTCGTCCTTTCTATTCTTCATCGTCATCTCCTCGTCCTCCGCGGCCAAACAGGCGGGCAACATCGACTATCATTCATCATCCGGCACTTTTTGGTACGTCGGACAAGTTCGGAGAATGCTGGCGCAATTATATTAAACATAAATCAGTTATAACGAGCCTATATGATCGCAATGAAGAGGGTACAATTGACGCGCATGCTTGTCTATCTTTGCCTTTCGCGTGCCGCTTCGCATTTATTGCGTTGTGTAAAATCGCGCCTATTATTGTTCTTCTAAAATAAGGATGTGCACGCAGTTTGTATCATCATTTTAGTCTTTTTATAATTTTTTGCTTCATTTCTTTCTCTCTCTTTTTCACTCGTTTTTCTCTTTATGTTAGATTATAATGATGATTTAATTATTTTGATAATCCATACATTTCAATTCATTTCTTTAATTTACCATAATTCAAAATGACTATTGGTTTAAAAAATTTGCTTTTATTTTTAAATTGTATATAAATATATGTGTCTATTGTTGTTTTGTTGTATCGAAAAAGATACAGTCGTATGGTTACATAACGATATAAACCATGTCATCAAAGAATATCTAATTTCGGTTGTGTGTCTAGACTTATTGTCAGTAAGATATACGTGATTTGTATCAATGATAACAGAACATCCTTATTAAGAGAGGCTCATAGAGATGTGTCTAAGATCCCTTCGTCTTCTTGAGTTCTCCGACTTTTTCTCAGCATCTCGAACCTTCTCATCTTCTCGAATCTTCTCTGCATCCGTTCCTTTCTTCTTTTTTTATTTCTTCTAAACGCTAAGGTCGAATGAAAATACATGAGAGCGATATCTACGATAGAAGAAGAGAGAGACTACCGGTATAAGCAGATGAGATTTTATTCATTCCTCTTTGTTCCTCGATACATCATGACCCTATATAATGCATAACGCATAGCAACTGTAGATGAGGCGGAACCCAACGAGAAAAGACAACAGGGCAGAGAGAAAATGGTATAGAAAGAGAAGGAGAAAAGAAGGAAGAGATAAAATAAGGCTAGTGAAGAATCCTAAATAGTTTCGTTACGAGCATATACATATACATGAGAAATTATACCTACATGTACTTCGAACGACTCCCAACATCATGATTCTGTATCTTATTAGAACAGCTATAAATTTCTGGACAAGAGAGAAATACTGCTTTTAAAAGATACTCAACTAATCGAGTGATCTCGTCAATGCTTTGAATTAAATAATATAGGAAAAAGCAGAAAAGTTTTAGATTTAAAAGAAATATAACAGGCAAGTAAAATTATAAAATTATCGAATTTTCAAGTTTATTGTAACTATTATCATAGTTAGATCGGGATTCTTAACAATGCTTAATTCTTAAAAAGTTTTTTTTTTAAGTATGTAAAATTCTAATCATGACAATGACAATAATGACATAACAAATGCCAGATAGTTATATATATTGATATAGAATATCGTTAGCTTGATATAACAAATACTCGGTAAATATCAAATAGGTTTATCAAAGATCAATTAGTAAAAGTAAAATAGTAATCCATAAATAAAGTATATCGCTCGATATGAATTGATAGTCGATATGAAGTGTTATTCGACACATGCTATTATTAGAAACATGTGTTTTATATTTATTTTATGTCCATTTTAAAGATATTTTTATTTTCGTTTATAAAAATAAAATGCAATAAAATGTAATGAAAGATGAAGAAAAAATGCTTATCCTACTTCTATACGTATATACATTGAGTGCAAAATTAATAACTTAATTAATTAAGAAAATTGATAATTTAGAAGATTATTCATATCTCATTCGCTTCAAAAACTATACAGGCGTATTTTTTCTTGTTATTTTGATATCTATAATAAATTGTAAGAAAAGAGGAGAGAGAAAGAGATTAAAAACATATGTGTATTCATAACATGTGTACAAAAATTGCGGAACACAGATGAAATTTATTCAGGGACGATTCCGCCTGTTTATTAAGTATCTCCTAATGACTTTATCGGCATCAACAAGTGTAATGAACGCGGATCAAGATAACAGCGAGAATTTATGCCTTTCTGATAAAGATAGTATCGCGCGTGTGCAGAGGAGGAGACGCGCGTGTCTTTGCGAATTATATTAAAAGACAGACCGACTGCGGTCGCGCGTGTAATCAGCGTTAATGGGAATTCAATTTATCGGTCGAAAAGGTTAACCACCAATACTTTTTCCTTAAATATTTGCGACACCGCGGTCTCATTAGCCCGCTTAGCGCATAGAGCCGCATCTATTTACTATCATACCTTTCGATTGCCGCGCAGTTAGGCTTTAATTATACCGAAGATACTCTTGCCTCATTCTATATGCTGTCTACGAGTATAAATTATTGTCTTGTCCAATAATTGTCCATTATAAAACCCGTAGTGTTACTCTGTTGATTTAAACGAAGTTGCCAGCATTGATTAATATTGAAAACAGAAATGTTGTGTTATTTCGCGCTTAATTGTGTGATTGTAGCGTCGAAGAGACACAAAGTTGATATAATTTATAGTAATCGAAAATTTGTCCTATTGATTAATAGTTTTATTTACATTTTCAGTTTTGTTTTCTCTCTACTTCTATCATAGATAAAATATTCCATAAATCATTCACATTTTTTACGATCTCTTAATGCTGTTAGATGCAGAATAATAAAGAAAATTAATATAAGAAAAAAAATTTTTACTTTAAAAAATGATAATTTCTATTTTCTGAAGTTGTATTCTATTTGTCTTTAACTTTAAAAAAAGAAACGAAATGTATTTTCTTGTTAATATTTTCTTTTAATATTTGTTGAGAAAATAGCTTGTAACATATTATATGGCTCATCCTGTATACATGCATAAATTTTTTCTTTTATTCTTCGTCATTTTGTTGTGAAGTCTATAAGAAGAAAAATCTTCGAGTTGGAAAAAATTAAGAATATACGTGATATATGAACACATTGTATGATTACACTTTGGCGTCATCGAGTTTATCATTAGAAATTTTTATTTTTAATTTTAAATGCGTAAATAGCCTCGTCAAGTTAAGCTTGTAGAATCCGGCCTGCAGCTCTTTAAAACCAGCGCCGATGCTGTACGCACGTTTGATATCGCGAAGATATCCGTTAACGGCGAACGCAAAGCTGCAATTATTTTAATTCATAATTTAATAGTACACCGTGACTTAACTCTTAATATAATATAACTCCGAGGCAAAGTCTTGAACTCAGAGATATCGTGATCGTACGATAACATGTGCTGCTTAATCGAAACAACGAGTTGTTTGTTTTCCACACGTAACGCGTTTGTTATTTCATATGGAATTACGGGATGTCAGTCACTCGTCACCGACTTTCGTCATTAATCCTTCAACTTAACTTAACGTGATAGGTTAGTCAAACATCATTGAACGTGGTAAAATGAGATTTTGCAATTTGCAACAGAGTAGAATAAACTTATATATTCCTATCATAAATCGATGCAATCAACTAGCGTGTATATTTTATACGTAACAAAATGTCAATTTTTATAAAATTGTAACAAGTGAGAAATTTGTGCTTTTTGATATCTAAAGCTTCCTAAAATATCTTATATATTATTGTCAAAATAGACAGAATAGATTATGCAGAAAGTTATTAAAAAAAATTTAATTATTAAATTTAATTTAAAATATTTAAATTTCTCGTTTTGTGATGACGAAATTTACGAAAAATTGGATTACAAGTTAATCTATAACAATTTATGTTTATACAATTCAATAACGTATATTTTTTTACGTTTTTTAGATGAGATCGCTGATTAGAAATGATTTTAATTACATATTTTCTGTCAATTTGTGCATAGAGTGTTATCCTAGCTTCACATTCTTATGAATATATGAGTAAATTTTGTGGTAAACCGTACTTTCTCGCGCTATTCTCTTTTCCACGAGGAGAACGCATTAAGAAACACACTCGCGGCGTAATACGGCCGCGACGTCGAGTAGCAGATAAGAGAAGATACTGGAGGTAGAGAAGAGTCTCACGCGTGTTTACACGGTCGTTGAATGCGCTCTTGTATGCAGTCTTAGACACCCTGATAGGAACTCAAACGGCGTATCGGTTATCGAAGCGCATTGCAAAACACACCTGGGTGTGTGTTGCAATGCACCGCGCGGCCAACGTTAATAACATCGACTGCACTCAGGACACGCGCTTACGTTCGTGATTGTAAATGTGTATGTGTGTGTGTGTGTGTGTGTGTAGAAAAGCATGGCTTGCCACATGCTGCATATGCGGGTGCAACCCTCTGTAAGCCTGCAATAGCGGCTGGCACGTATGCATACTCGGCGTCATAAACGCCTCAAGTTGTATTCGAAGTTCTACACACGTCCCGAATATGCTCCAAAAGTAGATGACTAGATGTGTGAAGGCGTTATACAGTGTTCCCTGTCACTGTATAAAAGCTCTACCTAGGCAAGACCGCTATGTGACTTTAAGGCGTGAAGATCCAATTCGGAAAACTGATCGCGAAACTATAACTATTTTCGTTTTCCAGTGGCTTTATCGCGACACACTAGGTCGAAATATATATATATTCTTGTTTCTATTTTAATCGCTGTATGAGACTGATAAAAAAATGAAGCCTAAAAAAATTCTTCGGAAACTTTGTAGAATTAGTCACGGACCATAGAAGTAATTTCATAATGAGTTATATGCGAAGCTTTCAAATTGATATCCTTCACAGTAATGTACGGGTCCTTCTTGTTGTGCAATACATTGTACAATATAGTATATTTTTTCTCGTTAAGGATATACTCTCCTACTTCTCGGGTTCTTAGTGCAGGGCAGATGATTCTTCCCGTTAGGTCCTTTCCACGAGGCAAAAGCAATCAGTTACCTTTTGCCCGGGTATTCTTGCATCTACCCAAGCACAGGGAGCATGATCCAGGCGATCGTTACGATCCTCCAAGTACCGCCGGTCATTTTGATCTGCGGGATAATCAGGAAGGTTTTATGAAGCTTCTCGAACCAACAAAACCATTCGTAGAAGCATTCTTGACGATCGTTTCATTGGCGGCATCTATAGCCTCTGTGACACCGATTTATATCGATATATTTCATAAGAATATAGAATTATCTCTCTTTCTCCTTCAAACTTTGCTTAACTTGACGATGGAAAGCATCTTCGCCGATATTTATAACAGTAAAGTTATATCTCGAGATTTATTGGATATTTAAATTAATTATTGCTTCACAAGATTATAACTTCACAGCTGTAGCATTATAAAAAAATATTGTTATCGCGTTTTCAGTAATTTCTGTCAAGAGATTTAATTAGAAACGAATGATTTAATATTTGACATTTTATGCTTTTTAATGAGGGACTCTGCGCTTCTAATTGTAATTTATTAACTTAAACAGCAAAAAAAAAATGGCGAGAAAAGATAATTTCAAATAAAATGTAGATGTGTAAGTTAAAAATATTTATGGAATATATTGTTCACAAGATTAAAAAAGTTAAGGAATTATGAAAGATTTGATCGCAAAAATACATTTATGTAAATTAGCGACTCTGTAAAAGCCAGTCACAGAGGGAGATGGGGACTGGAAGTCCAAGGATGCGGAAGCTGAGGGATTACCGTGCGATTCCCCCCGGTCGTTGCTTAAATTGTTTCCTTAGAAGAGGCCGCGAGTGTATGCCATTGTTCTTCCACCCGGCAATGGACGGTGACGTACGTCACCGGTTGCTCATTATGTTCATGTTTTCCCACATACCTCCTTCGTCGCATTCTCTAATCTTTTTATGCCGGTTTCTTCAGGGAGTTCTTCGCTGTGTCCAGGTTACTTCGACCGACGACCCGGAAGTCGGCAGCGTATGCACGTGGAAGCCCTCGTATGTCCGAAGAGATTTCGCGCGCGCGTGACTCCGCGAACCTCTTTTACGTATACATTCGCTTTTAACGACTATATCTGTATAGTCAAGTATACGTATGAGTAGACACATTAGCATAAGCATATAAGGCGTATTCAATTCTCATGTTTAGAATTATATTTTCTTTATATTAGTGAATGTATAATATAATATATGCTAATGAAAATATTTGAGAATCAATTAAAGTGCTTAATTGGTAATTATTTTGAAAACATATGTAGAAGTCTTAGTATAATTAAAATATGATTCTTGTAAAAATGTCGACTTACAATTAGTGACAAATATAATTCTTTTTTTAAATGAGATTTTTACACGGTTACATTTAAAAATATAAAAAAATGTATGGACTAGTATGAATATTTGTGCGCTAAGAATCGTTTTATCTATCGATCATCCCGATCAGTTTATCATGTTCCATTAAGTCAGATTCATATTCCGGACACGTCCGCGATAATTTCGCATCTGCAGGCATCCGTTGAACGTATGAGCTAGATGTCATCGTTTCTCGGATTCGCGCGTGCACGATCACATGTGAAACATGAACATGGATCTCTACAGCTTAGCGGATACCACAGCGGCTCTACTCGAGTGCACACTTACGTGTACTGTACGTGGTCTCTCTCTCTCTCTCTCTCTCTCTCTCTCTCTCTTTCTCTCTCGTATATACATAGGCAGAAGCTTCGGTGTGCGAGAGTCCGACCGCGACTACCAAAGGTATGGGCCACTCCACCAGGTGTGGAGAATGGCGCGCCCGATGGCAATTACATCGGCAAATAAACCACGAGGTGAACACACTGTTAAAGCTAGCCACGGCCGGCGCGGCTAGATGGTGGTTGCTCACGAATGATTCTCGTCGCCGGGTGAGGCTCGAGCCAACAATAACGCGCGACATGACAAAGGACTGTGAATTACTGGCAGACATTTCCTGCATCAACCGTTGCGCAAATGCCGAGAGAGAGACGGATTTTCAGCGAGCGCGTCATAGGAGTATCTTGTCTCGAACTAAAAGCGAGAGCTGGATTAATTATCGGAAATATTTTCAAGCTGAAATATGTTTTTTCCTGATACACAAACACGTACGTACATACATATTGCTTTCGTGAATATTTCAGAATTTCAAAAGATATTATTTGTATATATTGTATTTATATATAATATATATTATATATATGTATGTAATTTATTTATTATGTATATATTTTATTTAGATGTCATATTATATATATATATATATATATATATATGTATGTATATGTATATACTTTATTTTATTGTTTTAAGTTTAAGTAAACAAGATCTCAATACAGTAAACTTTTCTCATACACGAAAAGTTTACTCGTATTCGATAAATATAACAAGAAAAGAGACTTTTTTCGTACACTTGCGTACATATTAAATAATATTAAACGATATTCACCGGTGCATTATAATAATCGAAAATAAATATAAATAATTATTTCGGATTATTTCTTTTTTTCAACATCTTAGCAATAAGATGAAAATAAGTTTTCAAAAGGAAAAAAATAAAATGCGCTATTTTCGTTTGCAATTTTTTTCTCGATGGGCCAACTGCTAACGCACAACTGTTAACAAAAGTGGATATTCGTGCATAGCGGTCTTTCTGGTAAATGGTCTGAGACTCCCTGACTTCCTCGATAGAGCGCAAACATCGACCGAACGAGAAGCTCGGCGCTCACTCTACCGACTTCCCACGGCTGTTGACATGTTTTGTGTTCATTAGTCGACTCTCGAGAGTCCAGAACCTGTAGTCGTTGCATAGTTCCATACCACGCAGACACGTATACGCACACATTTCGTAGACGTATACGTACGCAAGTGCGCGCGTTGTTCCACAACCTCTTGCCGCAGCGTGAGAATAGTCACGCTTCCTCATCGCGATTCTCTCTCCCAGAACCTTATTCGCAAAATATCCCGTAATCTCCAAAATTTGTTACTTGTGCGACGATGTCAAAGTCGCTCTTTGGAACATTTCCGTTTCTTTGTCCATTTAAAAATGTTACATCTGAATCATAGTCTCGATATCCAGTGTAGATCACCGTATTATATATTCTAAATAAAAAAAATTTTTCAAGGAGACATCGGAGTGTATAAATAACGTGTCACATTTGTCTGTATTATGGAAACTTATTTTCAACATCGACTTCTGTCGAGATTAATTAGTTTTCAATTAATGTACACAGATGTGAAATGTTGCAATGCAAGTCGGCTATGATAACTTATGTGATGTGAGGATGAAAATATCGATCAATATCTTAAAATGAAATATGTATAAAGTAAAATGCATGATCTTCTTGAGTTTGTTAATTGTTTTGTGTTTACTAAAATTACATGGCTAGTCTAATAATTTGTGATATTTAATGATAAAAGAAAGAGAAAGAGAAAGATTGGGAGAAAGAGAAGCTTCAGAAAAAAAGCTTTATTTGTATGAAAAGCTACTGAGAGAGAAGTATTTACTTATCTATCTCTCATTTCATTGCTTTAGATATCGCGTCAATATTATTAATGAATAAAATATATATTAACATAGAAACATATTGATCAAGTTATTTTGATTTTATGGGATTAAATATTAATCATATTCACACTATCATATCGTGAAAATAGATTTTGTAAAAATAACAAGCTCGCGATCATGATGTTTCGCTATTTCTAAATCCGCAATCTGTTGCACCGTTCGGGGATATAATGAAAACATCGAACCTAAGAGCCATGACTGCAACCATTAATTCTTGCATCTTCCATCACGATCTTCACAGCAATCATTAATTCTTGCACCTTCCATCTTGTTCGTTCTGAAGCACGATTATCTTGGCTGCTCGGTGATGGTATGCAAGACCTTTTAATGGAATGGTTAACGCTTCGTCTGGATAGAAGTATCATGTTTAACAAGAAACGCTCTTTTTAGTCTGATTTAAATATATAAATAGACTATTTGCGCTTCTTATTTTTTTCATTTTTTTTATAATACTAAAATCTTTTATTTCATGTATTTGGCGCGACATCAATACGTTTCTGCATGATAAATCTGCTGATACATAAATGAATATCTTGATATGTAACGAGACCACATTGTGTGATTAGTTTTCGGCAAATAACAATATACTTTCGTTTTTATTTTGATTGTACATTATACTGCATATGTACTTGTAACAATACTAAATCAATAAATGTATTCGCAGTGTTGAAGTTATCGTATCATTAATATAACCTTGAATCTCTCCAGGTGATGATTCAAAAATGCATAGCTTCCCACTTGATGTCGGACTTGAATTTTTACAGATCTGATCGATCGCAATTATATATTAAAAGTAAAAAAAAGGGATCATGAAATATCGCGATGCGGTCATCGTTCGCTATTTTTTATATCTCTGTGAATATACTTAGGTATTTTTAGTTTAATCCCGCTAAAAGTCATCGCATATTCGTTATTCTTCGCATTCTTATGATATTTGGTTTATTTAAAACACTTGAGCGAAATTTTTTTTATCTTTTACATACTGATTTTCTTCTGGTTTACATCGCGATATAATATTCTGATTTTATATTCATTCTTTCGTCATCTTTTAATTTTGCTCGTATATAAAAGATGTGATTGAATCATTCTGCAAGAATTTCCGTGAAAGGAAGGTTACCCGCTTCACTTTAATGACCGCAATGTTTCCTTCCTCTTAGGGCATTCATATTCACACTCGAATGTATTACAATATATTAATGCGAAATTAATTTATTAACTCATTAATTCCTTGATTTTCTTCGTGATCGTACGAGTCATGCGAATCGCGCGCGTAATAATAGGAATAGACTCTTGATAATACTTTATTTGATTGGTATACACATTATATAACTGTAAAACAGATAACGAATCACGAGCTTGCAACCGAGTTATTAATCTTGATGGTATCTGTAGTAAATTTCAGACGAAATAGAAGCTTCGATGTAATATTTATGTAATGCAACATTTGATCAATCTCTCCCACGTATATTTTCTCGGGTGTGAATTAAAATACTGGAATAGTTATATTTCACTCGTCGAACTGTTCATCAACGAAATCTCAACGAGAGAAAAGATTTCCTCCAATGAACAGGTTCTGCAAATATTTCTGCAAGATCTCACGGCGGGGATGCGCTGTTAGTACTATTATTATCATTATTAACGGCTATTTGTTGAACGTAAGCAAGTGCATCGTGCATAGCTAATAACGGTTATTATTCACTGCTAATGGGTAAATTAATCTTTTGATACGAGATCACTCGATAGACTTTCGATCTAAATGCCGTGGCGTGATACAAGACAAGGCGATGTCTCGTAGTGCAATATCGTGGAATTTATTCGTGACGTGTTATTCTAAGTATATAAATAACCATATAACATATATTTATGGAGCAAAGCACGTAAAAAATTCTTTCCGAAAGATCACCCGAACGAAGTAATATAATTTGTAATTTAAACATATAAATTGTCTTTAAAAAAATTAATTGTTGTGCTGTTCTATTAAGTAATAAATTTACAATTAATGTTTTAAAATAAAATTATTTTTTTAATCTTCTAAAATAATATTTGTGATTTTAAATATATATAAGAATTAATATAAATTATAACAAGAAAATTATGAAGAAAATAAATATTGCAATACTGTGATCACACATTTTTATAAAATTTATCATTTCTAAATTTACACAAAGAGCAATGTCCGTTCATCATGTGTCGTATACCACAATAATGGAGTTACAAAGAATTACGAAATGTAAGATCGTATATTGTTAGCTGTTTGCGTGCTTGTTTGCTGCATCTATTCAGGAATTGTCCCATTGTCGGAAATAATAACTCCCGGAAGCATGAAGACCTCGAGAACTTCGTGCATCTGAGACATCTAATCCAAACTATGAGCTGAGAAGAGAAGCAAATTCATGCAAACATAAATTTTATAACATTTAGTATCATTTTATTATTTTCCACATAACTTTCTATATTATAATACGGTTCGAAATACATTTAATTAAAATAATAAATTACTAATTATAAAATAAATTAACAAATAATTTGAAGTACAGCCTGCAACTATAATTTCAATTATTTTGAAACTGCATTATCTTTTATAATCGTAAGAAAACGAATGTACATTAAGTAATTAAACAATAATGTAAATTATTATTATCTCTATTTTCCGTTATTCTTTTCTTTTAAATATTTCCTTTTTTTACGGTTATTGAAACGAACAAAAATTGCGCACAAACGCATCGCGAGATTAATTTTCTTTAAAACAAATGTATCTTTATTTCAGGTTCTTTTGTTGAAAGAGTTGAGCAACTCATCGGCATATGAAAAAAATGCCGGTGATTCATTGATCACGTGTGTCTCAACTATCAACATATGGGAACTATAAATACGCACGATTGGAGTTATGCATCTCATATTTCTTACACCTAAGCAGATTATAAGCATTTACATCGAATTAATGATCGCGTTCTTGACTTACACGTAAACATTATCTTGAGTTACACATAAATATCATCTCGTATGCTTTCAAGGCGAAGGATGTAGTTAATATACAATTAATGTTTAATTTAAAATCTTGGAATAGTTATATATTCTCAACGTCAAAATAAATTATTACAATTTATATAACAAAATAGAAAAAGTAAAATGTCGAGTATAAATGTTGAATAAAAATTTGTCATTATAATATATTATTAAAATTTTATCGTTGATAAATGATTTCCTACAATTAAATCTCATTATATATGACATACCACTGATGGTAAAATATCATAATATTTTAAAGTAAAAGAGAATCATAAAATATATGTATATACATATCAACTATATTAATCTTATGTTATTATTAGATATAAAAGAGAAGGTATTAATTTGAAAGATATCTAAAGCCAGTTGCATACGGATAGCAAAAAGATGCCATACCAATGATATATGTTCAAAAATTTTTTGTTACATTAATGAATTATATATCAAGTATATTAATCTTATGTTATTATTAGATATAAAAGAGAAGGTATTAATTTAAAAGATATCTAGAGCCAGTTGCATACAGATGGCAAAAAGATGCCATACCAGTGATACTTATATGTTTAAAGATTTTTTTGTTATATTAATGAATTATGAGTTTCTTTTTCTCTCTCTCTCTCTTTCTCTCTTTTATTTTCAATAAGTGTGATTCAACGTATCTTTACTTTGAATAATTATTAATTATTTTTTATCGCGTTTTTTAGCCAAAATCTTTTAATATTAATAGTTGGTCGACAACATAAATAAATGACGTATGACGATGTAGAAATGTACTGTAATCTATTCAGTTTGTACGTATCGAGTGTACATAAAAAATGTGAAGTACTGTTGGTATGTGAGAAGAGAACACATGTAATCTCTTCTCGTACTTCGTTTTTCGAAGTAAACACTCAGCATTAGGCTAATATATGCGTCCCCAACTTCAGTCATTTATTTAAACTTCACCACGTGTAGCTGTAACGATGCGTTACAAGACACAGCGCAGTTACTTTCTTTATCATCCAAGGTTCGCGTTGAAAGACAAATAAAACAAATTATGCAAAATAAGTTTATAAATTATTGACTTGATATTTCTCCGTTTACTATTCAAATATGTAGATTTACAAATTGGCGCAATAAGAAAAATCAAATATATGTATATTAAAAATTCACGTTTGTCAAATTATTCATTAGTTTATTTGACTTCAATTTTATTTTATTTTATTGTATCTATTAGGATACTATCATTATCACGCGCAATTGGAAATAATAAATGGTGCACGATATCAATGATAAACATGAAATATGTTAAAACATTATCATAAAAATTCTCAATTATCGCTACTTATCTGCACATGATCACGAAATATAATGCATTTTAAACGAGGAGAAAGTGTCTCGGTCTAGTGTGCGATAAGGACGTAATGATTTTAAACTTCAGCTCTCCCTGTGGAAGGTGCCTAAACATGTCACAAGCTACTTTGGCTAGCTAATGATAAAATTCCGACAGTTTGAGCAGTCTGAATCGAGTCTGTCGTTTTTCCGCCGGATATCCCTAAACTCGAGGATTCACCGAGCGCGAAAGAATATCGCGATGATTCATGCGCCGCGTGCGACGCGGTTATGCACACGTCGGGCCTCGATAGACCCGGGGATGCGCGTGTCGTTGGCCTGTCGTACTTCCTTTCCCGTAGGCCCGGGAAGTCTATTCAGAGGCTGCGCCACGACGTCCAGCATCCACGTAGAGCTCGGAGCGTTCCATGGTGATTACCATATTGCATGTCACATTGTCGGCGCGCCCCACGAAGAGGAGGAAGAAGGATAAGGCAGAGGAGGCAGAGAGAAAGAGGAAGAGAAGGAGGATCAACTCTGAAGAGAGATGGCAGGCGATACAGGATGAAGGAGAAACGCGCGCGAGGAGGATGTGGACGCTAACCGCATTGCAATATACCCAAGGGCACGGCATCTATAAACCACCGCAATTCTATCTGCATTCCTCCCGAGAGCGTATATAACTCCCTCCCGCCACCAGGATTAAGCCTTTTATAGTCCTACGGTGCGGATCCTTTGCCTTCCTCCTACTTATCCTTGCCTCCGGCTCGGTCTTTCCTCTCTAACGTGTGTACGCTCCAAGTTCCGTTTTCGCATCTTTCATATCATAGCTGATAATCGCATTCCCGACGTCACCTTCAAACGCTGCTACCGATACTTGGTTTGATTGATACCACGCTCGTGAATTTCGAACGTACGGTTTTTTCGAGAGAAACGTTTGCGTATAAGAGCTATCAATTGAAAAATGAACGTTTACGATCGATGATTCGCAGATACCTATTGCATCGTACGTTAGTTATTACAAGCCATTAATTTGGTGTTTTTTAAAACTACTTTAACCAGAATTGACGTGCATGATGTGTAAATGATGTGAAAGTATAAAACATATTATTAAAGTAAAATATTCCGATAGAATGACTTAACTTACAATTATTGAGAGACAAATTACTGTAATAATTATATTATCAAATGTCGGTAGAGATGAGAGAAAGAGAGAGAGAGAGGGAATCTTGCGATACCAGTCTTGTATAAACGTCAAAAGTAAAACGAGAAGTTTGCGCAACTGACGCGACAAGTCAGTTTAATATGACAGAATTTTCTTTCACGTATATATGGTATACACAACGAGAGAGATATTCTCACGCGGCCAAGAAGAAATAATTCTTTTATCGCAATATCCTGCCAGATGTGAGATGAACGGCACAAACAACCTAGGAACAGAAAGAGGAGGAAGAGCGTAAGGTGAACAGATAGCACGGAAGGTGCAGGGCTAGGCTGAGTCAGTGAATAAAAGCTGGGATACGTCAGCAATTTCGACTTCAATATCTCGAATTTTCTCGTATGTATTTTCTAATTCCTTTTTCTCATCTTTCTCACGTGCATATGTTATAGCATTCGCAAATTAATACAATCATCTATCATGAGATTGTCTTCGAAAATAAGTTTTCAGACGCAACAGAACGCGGAAACATTATGATAAACAGATTGTGTATACCGAGGAAGAAATCAAACGCTGGAAAATTAGCAAAACAACCATGAGTCGATCTTCTCTAGAAAGTATACACAGAGAATTATTTTTACATTCATACAATACGAGAAAGATATTTAAAATACGTTTGACAGATCAAGATTTTTTTCACGTTTCTCGACACACATTTTTCTGACCTTTAGCTTGAATTTTTTGATGTTTTATCTGGTCGTAAATGTCGCAAGAAACATCACATTATATAGTTGCAAGTTTTAAATTTGATTAAGTAATAGATGACTGCCGCAATTTTCCATTTCTCAAAATAGATAGTTATGATAATATCCCATAGCTCGTGTACGGTCTTGAATTATACATGGCAAAACGTATATACGCAATTGCCCCGGGGTACGCAGATTTTTAAGTTAATGATATAAGTGCCGAAGGGGCACGCCCCGTTTACACGTGAGTACGAATGTGGACGAGACGTGGACCGCGATCAATTACTTCAATTACATCGATCGCTTCGCGTGGCGAAGGCATTATATAAATTTCTAATCCCCATGTATATATATATATGTATACCATATAACATGAAATCTTGCCGCGTCATTATTAAGAATTTTAAGCCATATATTTCACCGCGTGCCATCGGCAATCATTAAACATGAGACATTATCATTACATCGCGCAAGAGCCAAACTGATATTCGATTTTATTGAACATCATTATTTGAAATTCAAATACCTACATACGATATCGAGATGTTCTTTGTCAAATCGCGCAATTATTATTTCTAGATTTTGAAGTCTATGAATCTAGTCGAATTATTCTTCCTATTAAGAACATGAAGGATACGTGCCTACATTATTTTTATTTTAAGAGAAATTAATTTCGGAAATATGTCAGCTTTGTGCAGAATTAATATCGATTAATCGAAAAGCACTATATAATACTTTCGTACAATCCCATGAATCATCACGCATTTATTGAGCTTTCACGAAGATTAATTTGAAAGAACGAACGCAACCGATACATCGGCCGATTCTGATGCCCGGACAGCGAACGAATGACCGATTCGCTAACGACTGCAACGGTGCACCATGGTAAGACTGCTACCATGAGATGGTGCCTTCTGGTACGAAAACATCATTAACAGCATTTAAATGCGCAGAACGCCTCTGGCATGACATGCCGTCGTCTAACGAGCGGGAGAGTTACGACTGGCTGCCGCTGCTCTGTTTACGTTTACGATATCACGACGTTTACTGACGGAGGAAATGTTCGCTATTAGCGCGGGATTATCCGTTCGTATGGCAGCGACACGATAATTCCTATGATTTCCGTTTCCTCCCTTGCCCCTTCACCGTCAACCTCTTCCGTGCACTTGTATGTACTTTGTATCTCTTCGTGTCTCTTCCTCCCACCTTTGGTTGTTCGCCCCAAGGCCGAACTTTTCTTCGTTCCTTTTCGCTCGACGTCGGCATGCTTTCTTGAAGTTTCTTTCCCTTTCGTTTTCTCTCACCTCTTTCATCTTCTTCTCTTGCTCCTCCTCGGCCTCAACCGGGAATATTTCCTTCTCTCACAACAATGTTGTGTTCTTCCAGGTATCTCGCACATCCACCATGTGATTACCGTAATTTTCTCGACGCTACGTCACGTTGCTCCGTCTCTCCCTTTTGATTCTTCAGAGGTGTGGATACTTGTGGGAGGGAAATTCGTGAAGAATTCCGGAAGAGATTGATAATTTGTTCATATGTAATTCAATTCCGTTGTCAAAGCTTTTTAACGTTCGATGTTGTTGAGTGATAAATAATAGTTGGCGGAATGTAAAGAATGTTTTAGAAATTATCACTTTTACAATTATAAATTTTTTATTATTGACTTTTTTCGCGTGTGTAATTTCAAGTGTGTTGGATTCTCTCTCACGCTTTCTTCAATTTTTAAACTCAACTATATATTTTTTTGTAATTATCTTAAAATTCTATTAAAATATACTGGAAATTAATAAATGCCGAATATATATAATCATGATATATTTATATTAAAAAAAAAAAAAAAAATGATTCAAGCGCGAAATGATGAATCGAAGAAAGAGCGATAACTTGGACATACTACATTCCCTTCGTCTTCTGACATACCTACAAAGTTCGTAAAACTGCGGGATATTTTCCACGAATCGTATACGTTAATGACTCCCGACTGATTGATTACAAGAAAATTAGTATATACACCGTGAAAAGACGGTTTTTATGTCGACATATTCAAAGCATATAATCGTTTCTCCCGAGGTTGTAGTTTTCACAAACGAGATCTAATTCCCAGCTGCCCTACTCGTTTCCAACGTTCTTTTCCATACTCGCTTGTTTTCCATCTCCTGGTCCCCAGGTCTCACGTTAGACGAGCAAGGCTGCCTCGGTCCCGACGCGGCGGCCCGTAGCTTAACTCGTGCACGTACGTGTGTCATTTGCGTGAGTCTCGCCCATCGCAACGTGTGTTTTTCCACGTAATGCTCCGTGAAACGGGCAATCACGTTGCATTACCGTGGCCATTAAGCGGCCGCGCTGCGGGGCGATGCAGAAAACTACATGTGCCCGAACCCTGCCTTTCGTACCGGGTCGCGCAAAACGGCTGCTGATGCCGACGAGGGAGAGAGAGAGAGAGAGAGAAATCGAGGAGGAACACAAGTAGCCATTATTAATTCGTGCGTCCGTTTCCTGCCGGGTGCGCGCGCTTCTCTTCTCTTTTCCCTGATGAAGAAGAAACGATATCGCCCACCTTCTTTCTCCAGTCTGGTCTCTTCGGCTTCCGGATCTTTCATTCGCGCCCGGTCTCTCGTTTGCGTGGATTACGACGACGTGGATTCCGGACGCAATGAACTGTTGCCTCCGTGCTGGCGCTTGTATACCGCTTTTGCTTCGTAAATTCTTCTATCCCTCGCGCGCCGACAGCCACGAGATATTCTCGCGGTTATGCGAGCACGGTTCTCTCCCTTAATAGCGGATAAATAGCGTTGCGTGGACTCTGGGGAGGATGGAGAGCGACGTAGAGAAAAGGATATTAAAAATACGAAAAAAAAAAAACACAAGTATCGGAGAACCAAGGCGAATTCGCTCGCAAGAATATCGGGTAGGAGGTAGAAGAAGTTATTATGTGCAATTGCATCTCGCGATAAACGATTACTTTTTTTATCGCTTCATCCCGAGATCGTATTATATGTAGTAGCGCTTAGATCTCTTTGATGTAGACACCCGCCGCCGGTTCCATTGCAGTAGAACGGCTTATCTGCCACGTACTTATCACTAAACGAGCGAATTATATCTCGCAGGTTTAGATCGACTACGTATAATCTTCGATGATACGTGCGATACATCGAGATAAAACTGACATTAACGATGCGAGACTATATTACTCGAGAGATCTACTTCTCTGGCATTCCGTAATGCGCTCTCTGTATGATCACGATCGCTTCGGTAATCGGCCTGGTAATGTAATGAGTATCATTAAGCGACATTCACTTAATTCAATTATTATCATACCCGCTCTCCGCACGTCCTCTGCTCTTTTCTTATCCCTTTCTCTCTCTCTCTCTTTCTCTAATACACGCTCCGGCATAAATTCTGCAATCACGATTAGAGTCGAGGCCTGACTAATGCGCTGGGGAATTATTCTATTAGAGCGGAATCGCATTAGAGACTCGCGGTCTTAGAAAAATTCTCGCCTCGAGTGCACCTACGGCTAATAGGATGCCTATTAGGTGCACGAAGTTGGATTGCGACGTTTCAAGCATATATCGTCCGTAATCAAGAACACTATGCGGTAAGGAGATGATAATGCTTGAGGGTGTTACACGCTTGATGATCGCGCGCACAACATTGCATAATTATGATATATATGATTACAATCATTTTTATCGCGTCAAGATATTTTTATTTTTTATTATTATTATTATTATTATTATTATTATTGTGTTCTAAAATTTACATTTTTCTATCTCCTTATCGCGTTTATGCATTGCATAAAAAAGCTAGATTTTCTAAAATGTATTTTAAAAAATGTTCGTTTATTACGGATGCGCGCAACGCTTTTGCTTCGAGCTTTACCAAAATTTGCATTACTCGATACTCGGAGACTTTCACTCGTAATGATAAATTTATCGGGCAATCGCGATTTCGCAATATAGGTATATATCGTGGCCACGGCGCCGCTAAGTTATCGCACGAATTTGTCATCCCTTCCTCGAGGACAATAATGATTGTGTAAATTTCTCTCGTTAAAAGCCAAGGAAGCGATAATTCTCGCGTGCAACGGTAATTCACGTTCGGCTAGGCAGCATAATACGTGCCGCACGACGTTCCAAGTAGACCTGGGCACGGCATCGACTTTGACATTAGCTCAGACCGTGGCAATATCGTTAAATAAATGCCCCAGGGATACCACGACCTTTGCTCCGCCCTGCTGGAATAGTTTTCAGAATGTGTCACCGCAGCGATAGCGACGTTATTTTAGATCGAAACTACATTTCATATATCGAACGACATAATGCGATTGTATGAAACATGAAACGTTTACTTATATTGAAGCAATTTATTTCTACGATATTATCTTAATACTTTTAAACTTTTAAGAACTCTATTATATAGGTATATATACGTGATCTTTATTTAGCTTATATATGACCTTTTATATTTGCGAAAAAAAAAAAACAAATTAGATTTATTAAGCAAAAATTGTAAATGCTTTTTATAAAAATTTTCAATGTTGCAAAAATATGTCGTTCCAAAAACTTGTCAAAAACTGATATAAAACTATTTAATATATTTATGAAAGCTGCTTTCTAGAGTAAAAATTATCTACATCTACAAGTTACAAATTTCTTAGTACTTGTACTGACGATCGAATTTTATTAAATATATACAAAAGAAAATGTTTTAATCGAGCTCTGATTTTCTTGAGTAAACTTCTTTTTTTTTATCTATAATATAATTAACATTTACACTTTCGCATTTTTTTACTGGAAACCTTTTATTATCACATGTGCAATAACAAAATAAAAAAAAACAAATTTATTATGTCAGAAGGCGACTAGAGATAATATGCCGACAAAAGCATTACGCGTGCAATGGTAATTCTTGTTCAACCGAGCGATATGCCATAAACTACAGCGATCTGACTAAGGCCGTGTCCGAGATCAGCTTTGACATTAGGTCCACTTTATTGTCAGATAAATGCCCCAGGTATATATCGACATTTGCTCCATCCGGCACGAACATTTTTTAAAAATCGTGTTACAACTTCTTTCTCAGTCTTGCATATATGTGATATGATTTTTAATACCTATTGTTCGCATTAAATTTTTTATTCGATCATTTCGTTGAAATAAATTGTCTTATACTATCATCTTGAAATTGCAATGTTATTATGCTGAACATATCGAAAGTCTTGTATAATACCTATATATTGATACATAAGTAAGTTGTTTTATTGATAGGTGATGAAGATATTAATATTCAATAATGATATGTTATAGTAATAAGCACACAAAAAGCAATTCTCAATTCGATGCGTAAATGTTTTATTTAACACAATTTCTGATATTTCATTTGAATAATGAAATTGTGTAATGAAATAAAAAGGTAAATGTATGGCAAGCACGTAATTTTTTAGAGCAAAGTTAAATATTAGAAATGTTAGGTTGAACACAGTTTTGAGTTAAGATTGCAGTTCAACATTTAACACAGTTTCTGATATTTCATTTGAATATTGAAATTGTGTAATGAAATAAAAAATAGATTTATGGCAAGCACATGATTTTCTAGAGTAGAATCAAATATTAGAAATTATAGGTTGGGCACAGTTTTAAATTAAGATTGTAACTAGTCATTTGTTTATACATTTTCCCATGTGATAGTTCAATACTACATATACAATCACTTTTACTCGAGAATTCTTGAAAATTATATGAATAGTATATATAGTGAATGTGTGTTTGCATGTCAAAGCGTATCGATTATCGTGTGAAATCCTTTTCAATATTTACCACATCGAAACGAAATAAGATATCGTTTTTTGTCGTTGGAGTTGTCTAATTGCATATAAGAGGGTAAACATGCGAGCGAAATAGTTCGAGATTACGCGAATGATTGTGAATAGAAGGACACCGCTCATTGGCGAATAGTCGCCATAAAATGTGCATTTTTATTGCCCGATTAATTCTATTGATTATATTATCGAGTCAAGCGAACTCGCAACGCGCTTGTTTAATTAACCAATTTATATTATTATGTGAAACCACTACGTATAGAAAGACGAACGTACTCTATCTTGTGTATAGGGTGTTGCGAAATAAGGTGAGATACATTGAAATGGTATCACACATAATTACAAATAAAATAACGCGGTGAGTGAAACGTGATCGTATGTTCACTCCTAATACAGATAGTGTTCATACATATATAGCAATAAAATTGATAATAACGCGAGCGGTTCCATTTTAAGGATCATTAGGATAACACAGGTTTATGGACAAAATTTAATTAGCAATAGCAGCGTGTTAATGTCGATAGTTGGGCAGAAGTTCTGAAATTACCGCGCTGTAATCTGCGTGCGGATAATTGCATCTAATACATTGTATAGCTATATAAGAAACATATCTCTGCGAAGATGGAGATGATAGCGCGGCGGTCTAAACGAATCAAGCGAACGCTTCTCAATCTCCAATCTCGTCTCGATAATTATACAACGATCGAGTATTATATCAAACGAGACTTGGCGCGGTAAGACTTCTGGCTCTCTTAAATAACAATTAATGATACCAACGACGGGAACTGCGCGGTCGAACTAAATAAGCGCTTATCGCGATACAAAATCTCCGCACAGCAGTTGCTGCCGACGTCGTGCGCGCCGAAATTATATTCCCGTTACGCATCCTTTGATCTCCGATCGACGAATGCGCGAGGTAAGAAAAATGATTCCCACTTTTAGCCTCGCATTATCATTAATCAGGTTACGGCGTAACGAACGGTATCAGGGAGGCAAATTATCTGCGTTCCCGGCTGCTCGCGCTCGGCTCATTCCGACGATGCATCCACGTATACGCAATCGTCGGCCAATGATGCAACTTGAAATTGATCGATTGTTCGTGGAAGATCGAGAAATTGACATTTCGCTTTACGCGTCCATCTCGGGGACCACCCGGTAGATACTCGAGGCGTGTACAACTAATGTAACCAGCTTCTTATACAAGTACACACCCTCATCCTCAAGGACACTTCTCGAGATGCAGCAGGATGCATCACGCCATATCGTCGCGTATATATATGCCGCGTGAAAGAAAACAACATCGTATAGCTGAATATTCATCGCGATACGGCAACGGATCTGTCAGAGAGAGATCGCGGATATTTATCAGTATTACCTTATTATAATTCGCGACCGATTACGTTTCCTGGGCGTAGTTAAAGCGTTCAACGATTTTCATACATTTACAACCGGTATAAACCCTGTCCGATTCTCCGTTCTGCTAAATAAGCTTAACAGGTACGAAATGAATTGACCTTACTCATAAGTAAGGGCCGATCTGTGAGTTGATTGCTGGGATTATCGAGCGGCCTGCGACAGTGATGTGTCGTTTATACGTAACAGTAACATAGACAAGGAAATCGTATATCGCCGAGAAATTGATACGGAAACTTTCGCAATAATTTTGTGATATATGATCCTAGAAGCTTAACCAGATGTGATTTGTGAAATAAGGGGAGACATGAAAAAACGCATCCGCCTGTATGCTCGCTCGAGTTAGAATATGATGAAACTCGATGCGAGAGAATAAACACGAACAGTTAAAATAAAAATTAAATTTATTTTTCTGTTATTGCATAAAAAATTCACTTTCTTAAATTTATAATTTATTTAAAAGTTAATTTCAACCTACCAAAATATTTGTCAAAATTGATTTTTAAATTTTATAATAATTATATGAAAAAAACGTGTATTTCTGGAAAATATGCTAATATTCAATATAGAGACTTTATTAATTTCTTTAAAACTTGTAACTATATATATATTTTATGTAATTTGATGTAATTAGAAATTAAATCTGCTTGAAAGAAATATCACTTTTATCTTGTTTATGTATAATCGTGTTTAAAGACAATGATTATATGCAAAATTATAAATTATTTCTAACGAAATAATTGAAATATGTTTTCATAAAGCGATAGTATTTATTTCTCTTTAATTATTATTAAAATGCAATATGTAACACTGCAATATTTATTGCAATTACGTACTATATTTTACTACGTACCTCTAGGAAACAATGAAAAACAGTATTTTATTAAAATTAAAGTTTTAAGTAACTTACCTTCCTTAAACATAGTAATATAATAACATATACAATATAAGCGTTGTATTTTCGTGTTTGTGAATATATTATTTTATAGGATTATGTATATTAAAATATAACATTTTTAACACACAAAATAATAATTTATGAACATTTGTATTTATAAATATAAAATAATATATTTGTTGCAGCGCAATGACGCATGCATGAAAAATCATTATGTTAAAACGCAAATTATATTTATAAAGGCGAAACGAGAGTGACAATTTTTTAAAATACATTCAAATTTTATGGTACACATTGGAAAAAAATTTGTTAACTTGATTAAACCTTTCAACTAAATTAAATATTATATCTATAGTCAAGTAATAAGTCAAATATAAGTTTTGTTGAATTTAATATGTTATATTTAATTTAAATATTTTTATATATTCAATTAACAAAACAATATTTAGTTGACAAATTTAGTCAAGTTAATAAATGTTTTTTTAGTACAAAAGATATAAAATATATGAATTTTGAAGAAATCAGTAAAATAATTTCTATCTTCTGTCAAACATATATCAAAAAATTTAATCTTTTATTTTATAAATAGAAAAGTATATAAGTTTTATCATAAAACGTTATAAAAATGTGATTTGCAAATTCACAGATAATTGAAAAACAAATGGACAACAGTTATGCTTCGTGTTATTAATTAGAATCACATGAGAAAGATCTATAAATTAGTTTCAATGAAGGGTTATCGAGAAAATGATTTCGTGCATTTGCGTGCTCGATGTCAGAAATGTCGTCGTTTTCATCTACACGACTCATTGCATGCGTGAAATCGGGGTGCGGCAATAGATCTACTTTGTTCCCCCTCTGTTTTATCGTTCTTTTTTTCTTTTCGGTACACATAGCATGACCAATTTTCGCTTACCATTTATTCTATCCTTTTTTGAAAGGCTTATCTCTTTTCGCATCAGGTTTTTGCATTATTATTACTACCTTCTACCCATTTGGCAAATTGATTCTTACATGCGTGCGTAAAATAGATTGAACACATTCTAACAAAATGATATTGACGAGGTAAAAAATATGGGGAAATAGAAATGGATATTTTTTATAATTATTATAAATTAATCATCATTATATATGTATATTATATAAAAAATTTTTTATTATAAAAATCATGATAGAATATTTTAAGTATATCAAGATGCTGGTATTTTCGACAGTCTAACACATTATTATTCATAAATTTTTTGATTAAATTCAATTATATTTTCTATGAAATATATGCATAGCACGCAATATTATTTCAAAAAATTTTAAACTTGTGTTACGTATGTAACGTATGTGTGAATATACATATGTATATTTCACTTATTGTACATACGATAAAAGATAATATTGTGATTCAAAAATATTTTAATTTAATCCGCTATAAGTACGCTGATTTTTTAATTTTTTGTCTAATATACGGTTTTGCAGTCTAATTTACATACTTCAATACATACATGTTGTATTCGATGAAGCAGCCTGTAGTTGACATAAACACACATACACGCACGATGTCCACACTCCTATAAACAAACAAAATTTTCCTTTACTCTCTGCTAGCCTTCTATAAAACTAAACTAGAAGAATTCCGACACACTTTTTTATCCATTCCCCATTTTGAGTAAAATACAAGAAACATTTTATCCTTTTTTGAATAGAAAATATCTGTAGCATACATATATAAATATTCACATACGTTAACCTCTCGCGAATACATGCTCAAATATAAGATAATTCCTTTTCCGTTCGTATATTAAACAAGATTTGCATACATTACTTACGAATTTATCGGCGAAAATCGTCTCGAAGAATTCCTCCTGCATATAAACGCACGAATTACACACAATAAATCTCTCGATACACACCGGTCAGCGGACGCGAAGACTGTCTTGGCGTTAAAAATGCGCGGGAGAGTCCACAATCCACAATTAACCAATCAGGAGAAAGAATTATCCTTGACTTTCACGTCGCGATTGACTTCAAGGCGCTTCGTGGCGCCAAGTAGACCGCGTTCAAAACACGTCAATTTTGACAATCTCTATTTCACGCAATCGAATCGCGAAAAAAAAAACATTTTTCACAACTTGAGTCAAGTAAATTCATATCTCCGTTATAACGTGACTTTTCGACCTATATTATATTTATTCTAGACGTGGAAATGTCTACGCGCCCTTCGAGAGATTCCCGCTCACAATCCGTGCAGCGCGTTTTTGGCGCGTTTTTGAGCGGTCACGTGATCGAGTTTCCTAGGCTCGCTTCAGTTGCGATCGCGGCGTGCCACCGTGTGGGCGGAGAAGTCTCGTCTCGCACTTCCGTGATTCTTTTACCCGTCCCGGGGCGAGATTCGCGTGCAACGAGTGTCGAGAGTGCCGAATCTAGTCCAGGACGATCCTCTCCGTGTATAGATCGATCCCCGGGACCGAGTATTCGCGAAATCAGCGCTCCGAAGTTTTACGCGGAAGGAAGGAGACTGGGCCCCCGGACAAAAGGGAGCTCGAATACAAGACATTCGCGATATTTACTCGTCCGAGATGTGCCCCGAATACTCCCCGGCGTCGGGAACGTCGGGGAATATATCCAGGAGTCGTCGCGACAACGTTATAATCGTGAGAAACAATCTCGTCCGCGTATTTTTTCTCGCGTGAACTTTTCTCAATATGGCGGACCGACTGTTGTTTTCCGAGGCGTCCTTCACGCCTTCCCCCTCCCACTCTCTGCCTTCGCCCCGAGTGTAGTCGCGTGCGAACAAGTGTCCGGGAGTGTCGGGAGTGAATCGGGAGTGCCGAATAAATTCTAATGACCTGCGAATCGTCTCGGGATGCGTCGAGTGACCTTCGCGAAATCGCGTTCCCTGGGGAATCAGTACTCGAACGGTGTCCTTGGCATCGAAAGATATCGAGGAAACATTAATTTGTGGCGGAGTGAAGTTCGTCTCGTTTTATAGTCGACATCGCGACGTTCTCGTTGTCCGCTAAATCGAGTGTATATGATAATAGTGACAGTGAGAAAAAATACGTGCATTTGGATATCCGCGAGGTTAATCGCGTTCTGTCAACAAAGAGAATTTTCGTGGCAAAGTACGGGGCCTTATTCGGTCTTAAGGAAAAGAGGTGAGTCGATTGGTCATGGTATATCGCTTGTCATGATGCGAACATTGACGAGCATTGTAAAAATTTCTATTCATAGACTCGTATACATAGATAGATTGACTGCGCGCCCTCTTTCGCGTCAACACGGTCAACATTAGTAAGTGAGGGTAATAGAAAGATGCTCTCCTTATCGGAGTGGTGGGGAGAGAATCAAGGACAAGGAGAAAGCATCTCTCTTGTCCTCTTTTATTAAAGTTGATGTCTTGCTTCGGGCGAGCGCGCATAGTGCGTCTATCTATACAATCTATATGCTTATATATTCGCTATCGATAGCGAAATAAAATCGAAACTAATATTAATACTATAATTATATGATCTTTGAATTTAATTGTCACAATTTTTTTGTTTTGTGTTTACATATGGTGTCAAAAATGTCTCGGCATATAATTCTTGATGTGTCGTTCTACATGTCTCGAAATATTCGTGCATTATTTTGATTATTCGAGAAACAAATAATTTGATTAATAATGACAATAAAATAAATTTTTGATAATCATTTTATTTTGTTTTAAAATAGCTATTTCTTTGAATAATAATCATGACATTTTACACTAAAACTTTGATAGATTTCCATAATTTCTGTAAAAGATTAATCTTTCTTTAAATATTAAAGAAGATCTAGAGCATAGATACTATTTCTTTGAATAATAATCATGACATTTTACACTAGAACTTTGATAGATTTCCATAATTTCTGTAAAAGATTAATCTTTCTTTAAATATTAAAGAAGATCTAGAGCATAGATACGAAAAATACTCAATTTTTTAAATATAAAAATTTGTAATATATAAATGCATTACAAATCCTAGCGTGCAATGCTACGTAATTATTCAATAATATATTAAAAATAATTTTTATTATTATATTGTGTGTTGCATTTAATAGATATATTATTTTATTTTGTGATATTTATGATTGACATTACTATAACGATAATAAAATTAATGATAATAAAATAATTTTTTGATAATTTATTTTGCTTTGAAGTAAATAATATATTAAAAAATAATTTTTATTGTTGCATTTATTAGAATTATTATTATGTTATTATACGGTATTTATGATTGACATTGCACAATAGTGATGATAAAATTAAAGATAATAAAAATAATTTTTTGATAATTTTGCTTTGAAATATTGTCAATTTTTCGAATAACTTAATCATAACACTTTTTTATACACACAAAAACCAAAAGCTTTGACAGAGTTCTACATAACTTTTGTTAAAAATTATAGACTTTTTTCTAAACGTTAATAAAGATCTAGAATATAGATTCAGAAAATATTCATTCAGAAAATTTTTAACTTAAACTATGTAAATACATAACATATTAAACAGATTCTAACGTGAGACGCTCGTACTACATAATTATTTAATAATATATTAAAAATAATGTTTATTGCATTTATTAGAATTATTATTTTATTATACGATATTTATGATTGACATTGCACAATTTTCCACCGCATACTTGAGCGTTACTTTTGAAATTCGTGAAGCGTAAAAGATCTGAAAGGCTACGAAAACGAAATGGCTCACGACATCGTAGGCGTTTCACGATTTTCTACCAGTAAATGGCACTTTAATGACGAGACTCGTGAATGGTTGATTCATGGAAAATATAATATTTAACGACTATTTCGCGGTAAGGTCGTTAACGTACTGAGTTGTGTATACTTTCAGTAATCGTTGAGATCGAATCTTGTTTTGAGGAGACAATTTTCAAACAGCATTATTATATAAACAAACTAAACTTTGATGCGTTATATTAAATTGAAATAAATTGAAAGTTTAATGCGAGAACGAGAGGCAAATCTTGCGAATTTTACAAAATAGCTGTAATATAAAAAGAGCATTGTTCAAAATATTATTTTTCATATACTTATATATCATAATAATATTTTATTATTGTCATTATTAATAAAATTATTTGTTTTTTTAAATAATCAAAATAATGTGCGCAAATTCAGAGAAACTATATATTATTTTCTGTACATTTATTGAGAAGGAAGAGTTTGCTAATTTTTGACTTCCAAATTGCCTTAAATTTTTCCTTTTGATATCGTGAAAGTGCAAGGAATATTCTTACATGTTGCGTTTATTTTGCTAAGGATATGTGGGCGATCGATCCATTTAAAGATTGACGGGTCTGGATTACAGACATATATATGATTATGATACGCACTTAGTATGTGCCGACTGTGTCAGCAGCCAGTCGCGAACTAATCGAAATAAATCGCTAATTATGCAGAACCGTAGATGTCACTATTTAATTTTTTAACGTGATACCGGTTTCAGAAATAGATTTATTTTCTTGTTTTATTACATTTGTCGAACCAAAAAAAAATAAAAAATTATGTCCGCAACATTAGTTATTATCTGTTGGTTGGTATATCTTCATGCTAAAATATGTGTTGAAATGTTACATTATAAATTGTTATGTTTATTATAATTCACATACATTAACTTTAATTTGACATACGATTTTCAATCTTGATAATAAATTTAATATATATTATACATATTTAAGTTATTAAAGTTTTAAAATAAATAAAAAATATTAAAAAGAAATAAAATATACTAAAATTAGGAAAGATTTCTTAACTATTTATTTCTCAATTAGCTTTTTTGAATCATTTTCTCTCAAATGTAATCATATATACAATAGGTGATAAAAATGTATTATTAATTTTATATATGCATTAAAATTTCAAGTTTTTTAAAAATAATTATTTTAACGGAACTATAAATCTTTACGATTTCATTGTTTTTATCTATTATTTCTCTGCATTGTTTTATGATTTAAAAAAAAAATTACGTAAAATTGCATTGGTGTCCTCTGAAAAGTGAATATTTTATAAAAATCTAAATAATACGATAATATCGAAATGATGCTAAAATAATTAATGATCGTATCATAGCAATTTGCGGAATCTTTATCCACAATTATCCAATTATCAATTCTCATCAGCTTTATTCGAAATGGCAATACAAGTCTTATGAATGAACGAAAAGCGAGTTCACGAGTTTACTTGCGCGAATCCCCATGCTTTCTCTGTATAATACCCGGTGAGACCGCTTCTTACGACGAACCTCTCCGCGTAAGGGGTCCCCACGATGTTCCTTTTGCCGGGCCTCCAATGGTCTCCGAGTACACGAAGCCATTAATATTATTACCGAGCGAGAGCGTGTGGGTATCATTATCGCGGACGATAGAAAAAACGACTATCGAAAGAGGGACGGCGAGGAACAAGAAAGCGAGGAAAAGGAAGAGGCGGAATAAAAGAGGAGGACAGCGAGAAAAGGAGGCAACGGTGGTGGTATATCCTCGAGTAAGAGCACCTTTATACACTCGACTTGAGGAGGCTCCTCGATTACGCGGGCATTCGAAATTTTCGGGGCTCTTCCGACAGCGCCGGGAATCACCCTCGAAATTGATGTTGCCCGGCCACGCAATCTTGAGGCCGTTCAAACTGCTCGATTTTTCTCGCCTGTTCCGTAAATCTCTCCTTTTTCTCTTCAACCGTCGAAAGACGAGGAAGGAACATATTTATTATACTTGCCGTGACCCCCGGGAGCAGCGTATTCGTCGCCACAAGCACATGGCGAGGAAAAAGTAGTCCGCGTAAAGATTAATATCCCGCAAAATACGCAAAGAAGAAAAATATCGCAAAATTTGCTGATTTATCGCGATGCGATCCATTTATTTGAAATGTCCGCGAGATAAATTTTCTATTCGTGTAATTGTTGAAAGGCAAGCAAACGAACTGCGCCGCGCGCGTTTTGAAATATATTATAGATATTTAATATACAGTACCCTCCATAAGTTTGGAAACACCTTACATTTTATAGTTAAACAATCGTATGGTAGCGATCTGTGTAGATTTTTTATATCAATAAATCGTAAAATACTTAAATAACATTTTTGTTGTGCGATTGTTTAACTGTAAAATGTAAAGTGTTTCCAAACTTGTGAAGGGTACTGTATGCAATAAATAACAAATGTTCATTTATAAGACTGTTTTTTGTTATCGATTAATAATATTTCAAATAATATACTGATGAAAAACATTTCATTAAGTTTATATTCTTGCATGTTACGAATATCTAATTAAAGAATATTTCTTTAGAGAATTTTTCTCTTAAATTAAGAGGATCCTTTTGACATATCTGTCAAATAAGATAGCAGAAGATAGCAGAAGATAGAAGAAGCAGAAATAAATAAAAAAATAAACATAAAATATTTAAATATTTTTATTTATAACAGATCGCTGCCATGCAATTTTTTAACTGTAAAATGTAAGGTGTTTCCAAACTTATGGAGAGTACTGTACATATATATATATGCGCAAGTCATTCATGAATATATATAAATATTGAATAATAATATAATTTTATTTTTAATTCAGATTTTTTCTAATTTAAATTAAAAGTTAATTAAAAATAAATTAATAATTAAAAGAAACAATTCTTGGATGATCACGAGTACAAATCTCAACATAATGTATAATCAATTTTTGAACAAAACAATGTGATATTTACGCTCATTGTTAGTGAATTTCATCCATTAATCTGACATCACAAAAAATTAAATTTAGATATACATGCAATTAAATGCTAATTTTATTGTTTCAATTCCAAATTTATTGCTTTTATTAATGGAAAATTCATAAATAATTTGTCGCTAACAATTTTCTCATGTTTCTGCATGTATAATTCGATATGCATTCAGAACATTTTAGAAATAAAATTAAGCATAATAATCATGTTGATGAATGTGTATGTGATGAATTGCTATTAACAAATAATTAAAAGGAGTTTAAATAGATTTGAAATAGATCCAATACAAAATTCCTTACCAATTTGGATAAATTTAAAAATTATTCTAAAGAATTATACAAGATTTGTTTTTCTAAAGCATTTACAATGAGATAGCAGTATTTTGCTATTAACAGATATTTTTAAAGAATAAACACGTTTTATTATAACTTATAACTGAATACATAATGTTTCATCAAATTTAACTCTTAAATATTTAACAAATTTACAACTAGCAAAAATTACTATAATTTACTTACTTTTTTTTACAGATTGACTTGCCCTGAACCGTACTTTCTTAGCGAGGGTTTATATGCAACACCAGAAGAACTTGAAAATACTCGCGAGGTTACTCTGCACGTGATAACCATCGGAGTTTTCATCGAAGATTCGGCAAAGGTAGGGTTCAACAGTAAACAAATATTATTTCTCTTTATGCAGGATCAGTTGTGTGCACAATTTACAAAATGAAGTATATTGTGCGATTTTTACACGATGTATATTATTTTTTTGATTGCTCGTTTTTGCATATGCTTTACGAGTTAGTCCAGTGTTATTGCGCAAAACTATATACACATTTAAATATAAAAAGTTTTTTTGTAGGGTCGAATAAAATTTTCGTAAAATTATTTGATAGAAAAGAATAAAGACATTAGGCTGATCAATGTTTTTGTTTCCAAAAATGTTTTATTATTCAGGAAAAATAAAACGAACGGCAATATAAGTATGTATATAGTGTTTCTTTTCAAATCAATTAAGCTTATTTTTAAGACGATTATAAAAATAATATAAAGGATATCTTACGATGCTGTCAGTGTTAAAATCGTTACTTAATTGAATTTATATAGTTATACAAGTATTACGATTTGAGAGACTGTCCACGTAATATTCTCTATTTTTTTCTCGATTCGTACTTTTATAATCAGCGTAACAGCATATGCTTAAAGACCCTTAAAATTCTTGCCGACCGATCGAACGGTTTCATACCTCTCGCGTGGCTCAATAAACGGCAGATAGCTGAATAAATAAAAACACAGCTAATTGCGAAGCGCACGCAGATGCCAGACCATCCGTCGACCTTTCTTATCTGACGTGGGCGCGGATTAAAATTACGTATAGCTATGCGGGACCCTAGTCTCGCACCGCTAGGGCTATCTCGTGGGTCCTCTCCTCGGGTCGCTAATTAAATGCAACGGCTAATTAGATAACTGATAAAAGGTTATGGCAAACGGCACCATGTATATTTTTTCGGTCTCTCTCTCTTTTTCATCCGCATTCTCTTTTCACATCCGTGTTCATGGTTTTTCTACTCTTTTGTACACAATTCAAGTTCGTTCCGCTGAAATCTGAAACTCTCGGCTCGAATTCCATGGTCGATGAAATCCCGTGACCTTGAGACTTTGAAGATTTCTCTCGGAATATTTTTGCGCGAAAGATGACTACGTGGAGACAGTGCGCGATCAAACTCTCTACATTTCAAGTGTATGTGTCTTGCTTCATAACCAGACGTCTATTTAAATAGACATCTAATATTCTCCATGAATAAATAGCGTTACATAATAGAGAGTGTATTGTAGCATAACGTAAGAGTATAATATAAACAGTCGGAAAAATAATAGAAAGAATAACCAAAAAATTATATGATACGACAGTACACTTGCTGTTTAGACACGATCGTAGAAAATGATTTATCGTAATAATAAATTTTATTTTCGTTTGTACGGTCTTGTTATTATTGTGGCGCGCGTCGAGGCACCTGAAACATTGATAATCGAGACAAACTTCCTCGAGAACGTGTTCCCTCGTTGTTTATTCTGCCGCGATAACGAGTCTTGGAACTGGTTCGCATCCAGCTTCGTATGCCTCATTACCTGGCCGAAGGGCTTGGTATTTTATTTACGCGTTTATACCCGGGTACAGTTATTATAATTGCTTGTCGTCCTTGCGTGATTTATGAGGGCCCGACTAAACACTCGCTCTTGAACGGTTACATCCTACTTCTAATAGCTACCGTGCCGTTTTATATATATCAGCGACACTCCCAATAAACGGCGAAAAATCAGCGCGTACGCCTTTTATTCTCATAAATTTTGCAATGCATCCTTAATGGCCGGTGTGGTATTTCGTTTACGTAATACTGTAGTACACTTAATTTACATAATTCGAATGAATTGGCTGAAGATCGAGTTAGCGCGAACGTATTAAATATTTTGCAAACTGCTTTAAAGATGTTCAACTTTTCTCTTCTATCTTTTTCATAATTTGCAATTTATATTTTTACGCGGGGCATCAATGCTCGGTATTATATTAACATGACTATCTAGAAGGTGTGAGAGGTATATCTCTTCCCATTCATTTGGTCTTTCGGTTTAAGCGCCATTAGCGCATTTCTGTGAACTTTACCGAGAAGTATGTAGAAAGCAGTGGCGGCTAAATACAAGTAGCACAGTGGAGGAGAGTCGACTTCGGCAGACCCCGCAATGGCCTTCCGGGTACATTGAATAATGCATGCCGCATCTGGGGGCAACATTGTTGCGCGGCCATCGGGACACAACACGAAAGAAACTGCCAATTGACACGTCGACAGTTTTACGAGTCAACCACTTTCATGCATCGTATATTCGAAATTGAAGAAAGTCACATTCGGGACACAATTCGTAAAACACTGTTGCGATGCGTTACATCGTTACGTGGCATTTCAATTAAATCAATAATTTTGAAGACAATGTACTATAAAACTGAAAGAATTAAAATTGTTCAGGTAGTAAGAACAATGAGCATTTTTATCCGACGTGTTTTTAAATCTAAAAATTCGTTCAATATCGAAATAATGGCATTAAAAAATTTAATAAAATTCTAATAAATATATACATATAAAAAATAATAAGAAAAATGAACATTTATTCGATGCGTTTTTATATATCTAAAATTTTGTATAATATTGAAATAGTATTAAACAAAATAAATATTCTAATATAAAATCTCTTTTATACATAGTTTTTACAATGTATTAATGTATATTTATGTGCTTTGTGTGAAAAAATATGCGTATATCACACGATAATAAGATGCACATTCGCGATGTTAATATTTAAAAAAGTAGTTCAAAAGAGATTTTGCCGAAGAAATATTACTAAATTCGCGTTTTATTACTTCGGGTTCGAATAAATGTCTATTTTTATAAACGATCTATCAATCAAACTTCGCTTTGCACTTATCGCAAAAAGATGGTCGGTCAATTCCTAAATACAGCAGCGAGCATAAATTATTCAGGCGATGTGGCAAAAGCGATTAATTTTATTGGTCGACGTCCCGGATATGGCTCGTCTGTACTCGTCACCGTTGCTTTGTTGCAATGTCCTATCCTGTGCCCCGTGTTTCTCGATCATGTGCCAGCCAGACTAACACCTTATTAACGGCGGTGGTTGCGCGAATGCTGGCCGCAGAAAAGTTGCGCAAAATTACTCGTGCACGCTCTCCGTGCCGCGACCGTCTAATATTATCTTACATGTTGAAAATTAATCCGCGAGGTCTATGCAACGTGAAATTCGCCATAGCTCAATCAAAGACAAAAAAATGAGCAACAATTTAAGTACCTTCTCTGCGAGCGATACGAGAATTGCCTATTATTTCATTACGGAACGATCATAATTGCAATAATATAATTTAGTTGAGTCCGAAAGAGAATAAGGGACGTTATCTATAACGATATCATTGAATAGCATTATTGCTATTATTATAGTCAGCCATGATATTAAATTTCTCTCTTGACCTACTTTAATTTGTATCCTGTATCTTTCAATCACTTACTACACATCACAAAGTTGATTCACGATATTGACATTAACATTTGGCGTAGTCATTTACAAGTCAAAGCAGTTATTTAGCAAGTCATTTTAGTTTGCTGGTAGTGAAAAAAAATTACCTCTGGTAATTTCAGTTAAAAAAAATTTGTTTTTTGCAACCTGGACAGTTTTTATGCGTCGCGAGTTTATAACATTTAAATAAAACACTATTTGCGTGATAACTTGCCTTTCGTATTCGATGGTAGTGATTTTTTAGAAACGACCCACGTAGTTTAGCGTGTTTCAATAGCGAAACAGGTCAATGGAGCAAGTGCGGGCTTTACCTTCTTCGCTTTTAAAGATTCGACTCAACTTTCCCAATCTGGGTTTGCCGTCAATTCTTTCCACTCCTAAAAAGCGCGTTCAACCGGCCACACCATAGATAGCTTTCTAGCGACGTTCACGGTATTTCAATGGTTTCTCGGTAACCACGGGGTCGACACTCACATCAGGACATGTTTGGACGATGAGAGAACCGCGTACAGAAAAGAAACTTCATGGCTAAAGACTTTGAGCATTTACGTTTACGCGTACACCTGCGTGCGTGCACGTATCGATTCTTTCGTCCATAAACGGACCCCATTACACATATTTTGTGCCGGGTGAAATAAAATATTTACTTCCACAGACAATGTTTCTAACATTTACTATTCATCCGCAAGAAAAAAATATACATATTTTTCTTTCCGCCAAATACATATTATGTGCGAGATTTGTATTAAGTTATAATCTTTGTACATAATTGAAAATTTAAGATTCATAAACTTTATCGTTTTCTCTTTATATTTTTTCATTTATACATATTTATATAAAATTCAAAATTAGCTTTTTAATACTTAATTTTCAATTTTTTGTGAACAATAGATTTATTAAAAATATATTTTATTTTATTCATATTAGCAGTTTTATAAATATAAAAAAATTGGAATTTTATATAGTAATATTTCGATAATCGTATCATCAAGCTGATTCTAGGGTCATAATTAATATGATTTTTTTAGAAAATAAAATTCTATTTAAAAATAAGTAATCTATCTTGATAAATATTTTATGTTTATTCGCCTATTATCTATATGTTATCAAGTTCTCTCATTTTTCGTTTTTTATGTAGCATCGGCAATATCATTCAAGAAAATGTGCTAGTAATATATGTCTCTAGTGCAACAGTCATTAAAAAGTTATGATATTCTTGTCGGATACTTTTCGTAATGAGTCGTGAAATGAAATCATGTCGCGCGACGTATACCGTTCGACTACTGTTTTGTATCCCCAAAGTCATAATAATAGCGCGTGCTTGTTTGTGCCACAAATACGGCGACAGAGAAACAGAGGTATAATAATCTGTTGTTATCTATCGTACCGCTTTTTTCCTCGCTCTCATTACGCAGACAGTGCCTGTTGCAGATATCTCTGCATCTATCACGCGATTCCACGCAAGTCTCAAGTTAAGTGTCGGGATAATGAGCATGAATGAGTCCGACTGCTAGGCAGGTATTCGGTTACTATATATACGTTCTCGTTCTCGAGGAATCATAGGTCAGCATCACTGTCAGCAGATTTTAGGCCGCGTTATTGAATGGACGGATACCGAATCACGTCGTGCGGCCGAAGGATGGTCAGGTTCGGGTCGAATGGCAGTCGTCTATATATCGTAAATCAATTTGAATCTTGTATTTTCGCCTCGTATATACGTCCGGTAATAACCTGTCTTTCTTTCAGCAGGCAAAAACAAATTTCTCTGCTTAATATGCGCTGTTTCCTGAGAACCGGTTGAAACTTTCTATCGAGCCGCCCGTTTCTATTTATAAAAGAGTATCGACTGGACGGTGTCATAAATAAATATGTAAATAAAATTCAGCGTATAAAGTTCCGCGTGTTTTCGATGCGCTTTTCACTGATCACTGTCTCAAGATCCCTTGCGTTTATTTCTATATTCTTGCTCAACATATAGTGTCTCTTATTGATGTTTTAAACTAATTTATTTTAATGAAAAAACAATGAAAAACGTCGCTTTGTTTTAGAAAATGTATAAAGAAACAAGATAAAACATTTCCTAAATTTACAACATCAAATTTATATCAATCAATCATTAATTGGTAATTATTTATAAATTTTATCAAATCTTTATAATATATTCAAAAATTAAATTAAACGTGTTACCTATGTCTTAAGAGTTAGTAAGATAAGTAAAAATAACAACTTGTTATTTGCCGATAACATAAATTGCCACTTGCCCAGTAGCATATGTATTTTCGTTTTGTTATAATTATAAATCTGATCTGTAAACGTCATAACTGAGAAATACCTCTTGGCGATCCACACGTCAATCTTGATTTTGTCTCTCAAGCCGAGTTTTGACATTCGTTTAATGTCTTAACGTCAACGTATTAATTTAGATATTGCGCGACGTGGTATAACGTGTACAAAATATTTTTTCGGAGATACGGGCGTTTTCTTAGACAAATATTCTAATAACATAACGGGAAACATGATAACTTCTTTTCTATACATTAACTTGCTTGATATCAAATTATAAGTCTTCGAATTTTCTTTACATTTATTTATATGTCTGGGTAATCATGTTTCGCAACACACGTGCATTCGCATTTGTCATTAAATAACTAACGTAACGAAAAATGAATAATAAATTTTAAAAATTATTAATGTAACCATGAGAGAATATAGACATATTGAATAAAAGATACAATATATCTACATTCTCTCATGGTTACATTAATAATAATTAAATTTTTTTAATTTTAAACTGCATTAACCTAAAATTGATATACAATATACAAATAATTTTGATTTTATATATAATTATTAGCCTACACATAAAATATTTTTTTCATTAATAATCGAAAGCTCCCTTTTCTGCATTCGTATAACGAATGAGTTATGTCGTGCATCTTTGTGGCATTCACGATCGACTTCTTTTCTCGATGAGAGCAAGATAGCTCTCGTTGGAATTTATTCACAACTTAGCTAAGCAATCTGCGACAATAGACGTGACAGCGATGCGAATTGCGTTCCTGCGCTGCCAGCGTATTTGTCAGTGACATTTTGAGCGATTCATCATGACTGCCAATTCGATTACATCAACATGCAGTGGTAACTGCCGTCGACGCAGAAGACCTAATAAATGACAAGATGTAGGCGTGTTTTCGACACTGATGACGATAATCTCTCGACGGTATGGTGAAAGATCGCAGTTGGTTACGCGATCGTTACCCAAGACCGATATCGCAAAGATCAATTTAATATTTGCTGAGCATCACACAATAATTTCGTGCTTTCATTTTTAATAGTTTTTTCATATTTATCCTTATGGAACTGCAACATCGTAATCACTATATTTACGATTGTGCGAGCATCGTTAATAAATAACGAGAGATTCGATCACAATTCAATACATTGCACATCATTTATTTTAAATAATAAACAGATTGTTAGATAAATTTTCTAATGCACATCTTATACTAGATTTGAAAATTTAAGAATTTTTAAATCTGAAAATTTTATGACTTGATAAGACTTGATATTTTAAAATTGATATATTGTGATTTGATACTAGTGAATTATTTCTTGACAGAAAAATATCGTATTAATATATAGTTAAAAAATAATCTCCATGATTCTTGAATCTCTGAAGAATTGTAAAAAGCATTTTATATACAATATCATGTTGTCTCACCAGTTAAGAGGTAATTTATAATGGATAAGATCTGCGAACTAGATGACCCGATTACATCTACTATAGTTTCGACGATATTTAAAGGGAGGGAGAGACTCAGTTTATATTATCCCTGCGGAAACTAGAGATCATAGTCTGAACTAGAGATTATAGGTTGAAACTCTATAGGAGATGAGCAAGTTAAGCTCCCAAGAATTATGCTCTCTGTCGCTTATCGATAAAGTTCGTCTCTCTCCTTTCTACAAACCCTTCTCGTATCAACTGAAATTCTCGTTATCAATGTAATATACGTAGACACATACCTACCGATAACCATTACGCACGTGCATTAAACGTAACCGTTCAAGTAAGTTTCTCGTCCGGAAACTACGCAGCGCCCGTCGTCGTCGTCGTCGTCATCGTCATCTCGTAGAAGGCGTTTCACGATTTCGTGTTCGCCGTTCAACTCGGGTCAAAGTTCAAATCGAGGCGGACGAGATAGCAACGGCGACGTCGATAAATCGTCGCGGTGAACCGCGATAAACGTTCGTGGCTCCCTTCTCGGCTCCTCTCCGTGTTTCTTCTCTTCTCTCTTTTTTTCTTTCGGTATCGCGCATGTACATAGAGACCGCAGATTTGGTAAACAAATTATTCTCGATGCAAAAGTCCTTTCAAGGCTTCATGGGAAACGGATGCGATTATGCTCTAGTAGACGCTCGTTTAAACTGCGGTCTGCGAGATAATGATTTCGCGAGATAATGCAAGCCGAGAAAATAAGACTCGCAATTTAGACGATTGCGGTGAGCGATTTATATGAAACACATTGTATGTAAAATGATGTTGACGTCGTCTGAATTGAGGTTACGCATGAAATATTATTGCATCTTTTATGATGGACGCGATTATTAGTTTTTTCTTTTTTCAATATTAATAATATTATATAATCTCATAAACGCTAGAATGTGTTAAGGTACATAATTTTGGAAAGATTATTTTAAAATAAAAACATATTCTCGAAATGTAATGTTTATTGCAGTTATTTGGCAATAATGAGATTAGAAGGCGTATTTATAAAGCTCCTAATAATTTCTTTTTTAGATACACATTTAATTTTATAATTTTTTTTTACAATTTCTAGTTCAATCGCTTAATCTTACTTTGCTGTTTTGCTTCGATAATATGTTATCATATTGGAGAACGTAAGAGAAAGCACGGTACGGTGAAAAATTCACGGATGTAGTCGGTGCTTTATCGTTATTACCCTTCGGTGGACTTAAAGAGCTATAAACGACAACATATGGCACTCACATGAACGAAAATACGACGCCTTAACAAAGGCGCCCTGCGGTATATTGTTACAACAGAGAGATCCATTTGCGGTTTTAGTTTCGTTCTTGTTTTACCGTTTCTTCATAGCATACCGTCTTGTTTATCTTGCTTCTCTTCCCTTAACACAAATATGTCTGTATTTTTATCCGTATTTTTATATTTTATACGTAACACGCGTGGAAAAAATATCGTAAATGTCAACAATTTACTTACCTCGTATATATAATTTTTCTTAATTTCTTTTCTTTGATATTTGTATGTTAATATTTCTTCTTTATTTTTATGTTCTTATTTTATATTTTTGTTTTTATTCTACCGCGCGAAATATTGATGCTTTTATTATTAAAAATTATTTTAAATAACTAGAAAAAATAGAAAACATATATTCACATAAATAAAATTTTTTTAAAATAATTGATATTTTTCACTAATCATCAAATAATAATATAAATATATTATTTTTCCATGAGTATACATATCTTAGGAAATGAAGATAGCACATGTCATTTATAAGTAATTTCATCTTGTTAAAACATAAGAAAGAAAGAATGGTATTTATCTTATTTTTATCAACAGTCTCATTATTCACAATATGATTTCATAATAATTATTTGATAAAGCGATTTTATATCACAGTTATGGCCAGCGCAAGAGAAAGGCCGACATTTAAGAAAGGGAACTCGGCAAATGCTGTACGCTCATGGATTACGAGAGCGAATGCAAATGAATTAATATATCATGTGGGGCAGTTATACCGGGTGTACTCTCATAATTCTCGCGAAAAACCTATGAAAGATTGGTTCCTTTCGACGCTCTCTAACGAGCGGAAATTTCCCGAAGTGGGTGCTAACAGTATCGTTTCGTTCGTGGCGTGGCGTGCGGCTTTCACGCGAATGTGAAAACGAGCGAGCGAGCGAGTGCACGCACACGTGGCGGGAATTGCACGCACACCGGCGAGAAACGCGGATGTGCGGGAGGCGGCGTGACATATTTTCCACCCTTTCGCCTCCGCGAATTTAACGCGCTCTCGGTTCCCCGGTGTCGGCCGGCGCGAGAAAATGACTTTATCATTCATGAGATGCAAAGCGCGTTAGGAAGTCTGGAAAAATACCGAGCAATTAGCCGTAAATCAAAATCGCGCTACCAAGTGCTTGTACTTAATGCCGCCTGTCTGCGATTTACACGCGGCTATAGCGTTCGCCTCGGCGCGTTTTTCGGGAGAATTTACGGTATCCGGGGGAGAATTTTTCTCGCGCGCGAAGAAACGTTCGACGCGCTCGCCTTTCCGCAGCCGCGAGCATGTGAGAATTAATCGATATGAATATCGGTATGAATAAGTAGTTGAGAAAATTTCCAGGCTTGACTGATTTAGTACTCGCTTCGCGTATCCTGCTCATTATACATGAATATTAATTGGTTTAAAATTATGCTTTAAGTGATAGCAAAGAGAAAATTAATCTATATCTTACGTTTAGTCGGTTGGAAGATTTCGCATTATACAAGAAATCCTAGTTCTTGGATGATTATTTTGTTCTTAAATAATTTTTCATTTGTAGTCGAAGAAATGGGAAAAGTTTTTAAAACTTTGCACGACTTCTCTTATATTAACATACATATACAATTTAATAACAATTTAATAAAAAGTACATATACTAATTAATAAAAGACATTTTTTTACTTTACAATTTATATATTAAAATTATAATAAATTCTTTGATTTAAAAATATTATTGTGATGCATAAGAGAAGGGAAAAAGAGAAAGAGGAAAAAACAAAACGGAGAACGTAAAGCCCTATTTCTTATTTTTTACTAATATCTAATAAAAAGTATTATCACTACATATATAAGATTTAAATTGATTTATTGTTACGAAACGAAAAAATCGTATGGAAGTTAGTAAACCGAGAGCCGGGAGATTCATGCGTGTGGCATGCGCAGATTGTTTATGATAAATGCTCTCATGCAAAGAATAAAACGGCGGCGAAAATCGAAAATATTATCTTTAAGCTGAGATTTTGCATTAGCATCGACAAGCGCGCTTAAGATGGACGCGTGAAATGTCTCGCGTGTGTAAATAGTCGCGACGATGCGATATGACCCGACGCGACGCAGCGAAAAAACGCCGACCACTTTGTTGCTACGGCAAGATCAGCTTTCCGTGACCAAATCCAAACCGACATATCGGAGTAAACAGGAAATATTTGACTACCCGTAAATGCTTATCAATGCACTCTCGATCAGGATGCCAGCAGGAGGGATATATTTCTGCGTGGCGTTTAATTTTGCGCCTATAATATACGGATACGCGACACTGTCGCACGAGAATACCTGTTGTAACCGATAAGTATAAATGGTCACTGCTGACTTCATTTAAATATTTTACATAGTTATGCGTACACTCTGCTATCACATCCATATATAAGATAGCGATATGAAGAGTCTTAAGGATGTAGGTTGCATCGGATTAAATAATCAAAGTTAGCAAAATTGCAATTGGAGATTGTACTGGTTTTAATATGATAAACAATATAAGTAGATAATCAAATAAACTTCAAAAAATTTTTACTTTGAAAATATAAGAATATATTATATATATGCAGTCATCATTATTTTCATCGTCTTATTATTGCATTAATTTGACATGCATTTTTTGTAGTAAAAATATAATGAGTTTGACGAGATAAAAAAACATATTTATAAATCTAAAATAGTGCTTTATAAAAAATATTTATAATTTTGTTAAATATATAATAAGTATAAAAAGCAGATTTCTTAGCAAGTATATAACAAGCATTTTTATATAATAGAAATTTTTAATGAATTTAAATTTTTGATGAATTTTCTATTAGATGATACTGGAAATCAAGTTATAAAGTCAATTGGCAAACTTGTTAAAAATTGAATGGGATGATACTAAACTGCTCAAATCAATGATTATTTAAATAATATATGCGTTAATTTATTCGATCAGTTAAGATTAACATGTGGACACAAGCAAGACATGTTCTGTAATATTTGCGTAAATTAATATGGTATATACAGCACAATAATGCAAAGTAATGTTACTTTGGCTTTTACCATTTATACGTACATTTTTTGAAATATCTTGTTATTCATTTACATTTTAATTGCAAAGTTATGTTAATGCTATCGAATATCACCTCGAATCAAACTTTTGCGCGACTCAGCACCGACGAGTCTCTCTCTTTCTCTGGGAATGTAGATCATTATTAACAAGAAACTGATAAGAAACAGATTTCTAAGAGGCAAAATTATACATTCTGATAATTATTTATAGAAATTATACACTTAACAATATTTATGAGAGATTAGTTATCTTAGGGAATAATTGTTAAATTATTGCAATACAAAATTTTTTGTTCGAGTTAAAAAAAATTATTTATCACGTTTAATTCTGCTTGTTTTTCTTATTGTCTAATCCGCATTTAAAATTAAATATAATTTTCGAAAGGTGACAAATAAACATTTTTAGCAAATTACAGACATTACGGGCTGTCATCTTTAATTAAGATTTATTGTTAGATGCTTGAATTCGAAGATTAAATCAAAGATTAAAAATATAATATCGTGAGTCATGTTTTAAGAAGCATATAAAAAATAATTTACCTAATAATGACATTTCTGTAATAAGTATAGAGTATTATTTCGCTTCTATCTACGACATTTAGACAAAATGTAAAATCACGGTACTTTACACTTACTCTGATGTATATTGTATTGAATTATCCCAGCAAGTCACGAAAGAGAGAGGAGGGGAGACGGAAGGGGGTTACACATTATTTACTATAATGAAGATATAGCGGCCATAAGGCCAGCGCTCGGAAATAACATTTGGTCACCGCGATTGAATCTTCTGTTAATGTGGCAAGCAACTTCGCCATTCGGCACTACGTGACGAATTTAATGACATTCCGTGGCCGACGAGATTTGCACATAATTCCTCCGACGGTGCATATGGCGGTGTCGATAACGGTACAGACCGCCACAATCACACGTCAGCAGTACTGTTTAAACTCTTCTATGGTTTATACTTTATATGCCGCAACCCATATCTGCATTTTACACTGCCAGTAGTAGTTCCATAATAGTAGTGATAATTCAGTTAAACGACGCGAAACTCGTGGCTAAAACGGGCCGTTGGGCAATTTTTCGCTAACAGGAATAGACCTAAGAATGTAATTTTTAAATGCGATTCCGCGAACCGCACTATTCCGACTGACATTTACAAAAAATTCTTTTCGATGAATTTTAAATGACATCAGTGTTATAATTTCCCACTCAATAATATAACCGCAATATAACATGGCTTGTACGTAACAGTTATAGTATTGAGTGGAAAATTATAACATTGATGTTATGTCATTGTTACTTTATGTTTGCTGGGGACATAATGTAGTTTAGTACGATGACTATTTGCACAAGTAATAATTCTGAAGTATATCTTCTCGTCAACAGACTAATTTACTTTGAAAGAATAATATTTTTGTAATTCTCGAATAATGATAAACTAAGTATAGTCAACTGGATTACGTCTATTGCGAATCAAAAGTTGAAATATATATCTATATTGTCAAGTATATAATTTCATTAATTTTTTGTTGAGATTTGAGAAGAGAATTTTATAATTCACATTCGTACACATCTATAATACAATTATAAGAAAATAAGTCTAGCTTTATAATGAATTATTATTTAATGAAAATTTTTCTCAAAAATTTGATTATAATTTTGAGATATATTTGATTATAATTTTAAAATATCTTTTCTTTATATTATTAAATCTTTTCTTTGAATGTTTGATATAACGTGGATGTAGGATATTAATTTCAATTGAAAATACGAAGCGTTGAATAATTTCTCTCTCGGATTTTCAGATTTAAATATTTAATTGAGGCTATTGTATTTGTATTGTCCTTGTAAGAATACTTCTAATGTATAACCTTCCTCGCATTATTGTTACACGAACCATCGTTTGACAATATCAAAGAAAATCTAAGAGAACTGAGAAAAGAATTATTACGTATCACGAGAATCGTTTCAATTTATAAAGGACAAAACGTGCATTGTGTGCTAAACACTAGTAAAATTATCGAACCTCACAGATAATAGTACTGCGATATGTCTCGTTTCCTCGTCGGTCCACGATTTATACTTCAACATATTACGAAATAGTGTTAATCGAGTATTGCAGTTAATTTTTTGTATATTTATTTAAATATTGATCTTATTATTCGAATGGGTCGTTATATACATTATATATTACGTATTCTTTAATGGAAGAAATAAAATGTATCTTTTTTATATTTTAAAGATCAAAAAAGGAAAAAAAGACACTTCAAGATATATTGAAAGAAAGATAGAAAAATTAAACATTTTTTTGTATTAATCCCCAAAATACTTAAAAATATATATAAAATATTTTATCTTGGTGTAAAAATTGCTTATAAATGTTGTATGGTTAAAAAAAATGTATTTTTGATTTATTTTACAATATTCAGCACTTTATCTTAACATTTTCTCGCGTTATTTATATCTAATTTATATTCAATCTTTTAGAAATCATATTTAATTATTTTCGATATATTTTCTGCATGATAGATTATTCAAGTGCATAAACACTTTTTTTTTATTTACGTAATACATATGTATATATACCACTAGTATACTGCTTTTCATAGCACGCACAGATATCAAAGGATGGAAAATTCCTAGCACTGGAATATTTCTATTCTCCGTGCAACACCATGCGGATAATTAGTAAGCGGTTCATTGTTCGTTTGTCGGTGTACGCATAAAATCGTTTTTTTTTCCACCGCGTTCGTACACGATAAAATCTTTATTCCTCTTATAAGTAGAAGAAGCAGAAAATGGCTGGCACCGCCATGGCTCATCTTCGGATCGCTTCACGCTCGATGAGCACCATCGAGAGAAGGCCTGAGGCTCGCTCGAATCATTCCTTAGCCCAGTAACAATGAGTTATTAAATAATTATATTCGCATCGAAAAGAGAATAGCGTCTATCTTTCGATTTGACGCACCGATAACCGGCACGAAAGACAATTCCGCCTAAGAATTGTAAGAAAGAAAGGATATAAATTGTCTTACCCCTTTCTCTTTTCATCGTTGATTAATTCTTAAATTTATGATCAATAAAATAGTAAAAAGAAAAAAAAGAGAAAAGACACTTGTTAACATTTGGAAAGGAGTATCAGGTATCCTTAGTATCAAGTAAACAAAACTTGCTTCAATCAAAGTCATAAAGCAAAAGAAAAGCAACTTAATAAATTTATTGATTGTTAATAAATTGAGAATGATATTTAAATTTCGTCGAATAAAGATGTAATATTTTTTAATAGGCGTAATAAAAATTTTTTATTATATTACAAGCAAAATGACATTTGAGCTCAGATAAAATAAACAGAATTTTTTATTGGAGAAGTTATCTAAACGATGAATTTTTATATTGCGAAAGATTTTTTTCTTCACATCTTAGACATTAAAGATATCTCTAATTTCCTCTCGATACACAAAAAAATGTCCGGTTAAATTGAAATAGTCTAAATAAATTATTCAAATATTGCGTATGAGTTTATTACTCGCCATATAGTGTCCGAAATCGTGAAAGGCGGCGTGACCTTTTTCATTATTATGAAAGAGGAACCTGATGGAAACTCGCTAATGGAGGACCGGGCGGCGACCTTTCGAAAACAATCGATCGCCATAGCGGTCCCGGTTGTGTCCCAGGAACGAGCCTTCCGAGTGAAAGTCCCTGTATAGCATTGGTAGCATTCCGTCGTTTCTTCACCGATATATACCACACAGCATGCTCCGGCGAAGTAGGTCAGCTGCAAGACATTGCACCACCTTCCTTCCACTATATCAAACCCCGTTTCGTATCACGGGATCCTAGTAACGGCGCGGTGCACGCTGACGTTTGCTGATTGATCGAACTTCCTGTCTCCTGTCGAGGAAATTATTTTTTTTTTATCCGCTATCCGACGGCTATCTCTGCCGATTACGCGTTTCTGTTAGAATTTCACGGTACTTTTAAATCGAATTGCGTAACGCACAATTAGCAGCTTCGGAACGCTTTCTATTTCCAGCGCTGAAAGAGCGAGCGTTAGTTATCCCCGGTGTGTAGTTATTTCATAGCGAATTAATAGCGATATATCGCAACACCCGTGTCAAGTTAATCGAGCGCGCATCCATTCTTGCGAATCACGTGCGCGCAACTTATCCCTCCCTTTGCTCTTTCTAATTCATTCTTACATAAACCGTGTCTCGCGGAAACCGTTTAAAAGTAGCACCGTGCATGTCGCTTCGATGAGATCCGCCCCGTTTTAGGAGGCTAGACGGAGGAGGTTCCCGGTTCTTATCCGATCCAAGAGCCAGCTGGCGCGCCTTGAGAGAGAGAGAAGGCGGTAGTTAAACTTAACTAACGGCTCCATTAAAGTATAGCGTTAAGTCTGGTCTAACGAAACTCACGATCCACGTTTTCTCCTCGGCACGATGCATCGCTGTACGCGAAGCCGACGCGTCTCTCCCGATCGGAGATCCGTTCGCCGGCGATGTATACCGGTACCGGAAGAGAGTGCGCGGATCTCTCTCCCGACAGCAACGAGGATGACGCGAGGTCACGGATGATCGATGGCTCGGGCGATTGACGCTACGGCGATTGATCATCTGACTCGGGGAGTTTGTTTTTCTCCCACTGCCGATGTCGTTTGACCGGTATTCGGTGGCAGGTACGCGCAGGTACCGGACATGTCTGAGAAATATCTTTTTTTTTTTTTTTTTTTTTTATAATATTTATATCTCGCAAATCGCCGATAATTTTTCTTATTATATTTGACGAGCGAAGATAATGTTATTATTTACTGCGAATGCAGAGATATGACATTTCTTTACGTATTCATATTCAAATGGATTCATCATCGAGAATTAATATAACATATCTCATCGATGCTTCTTTAATAAATTCGAGATTATGTATATTCACTTATAATTTAACATAATACTTAGCAATTTAACATTACTGTAAATGAGAAAATCTCTCGTTCTCTCTCAAATTTGCATGCTTCAATTTAACATTACGGAGTCATACTTAGTATGTATATGAAAATAAATCTCCAAAATAAATGAGATCCAAATCAAATCAATTTCTCGTTCATACATTTGGTCTCTTAAACAAATACAGGGTCCCAGTGTCTCGGAAGAAATGTAGGGACTTTCTTTCTATTCGTCGTTTATCTATGAGTAGCAATGTCATTCTCCCTTTGAAAAGCACACTGGCTCCTTCATTTCTATATAAATTTAACATCACAGAGTCATAGTATGTACATGAAAATAAAATCTCCAAAATAAATGAGATCCAAATCAAATCAATTTCTCGTTCATACATTTGGTCTCTTAAACAAATATAGGATCCCATAGTGTCTCGGAAGAAATGTAGGGACTTTCTTTCTAATCGTCGTTTATCTATGAGTATAGGAATGTCATTCTCTCTTTGAAAAGCACAGTGGCTCCTTCGTTTCTATATTACATGAGAAAACTGGCGGTATTCTTTCTGCCCTGGGAGAGCACGGGCTCTTCCTGGACCGAAGGTGGCGGGGGTCATCGTACGAGAGAAAGACTTTCTACTTCTGTACTACACACCGAGACCCGGTCGGCTTGCGATCTCTTCCTGCACGATGTAGATTACCCGGCGAGCATCTCTCCTTACAACGAGATACCAGCTAAGCGATAAGCTACCGTGCAACTTTCTTGGTGCTTTACCACGCTCCGCGTGGTATCGCGCGCTCTTTCGGCATGATTTCGCGGATGCCTTTATGCAAATGCACGCGTGCAAGAAAATCCTGTTAACAAAGCTCGCGACTATCGTGCCGCCAGTTTTTCCGCATTCTTATAGAGTACACCGTTATATCCGTGTATACTGCGAGTAATTTTTTTCACGACCTGAGAAAGTCGTGTCTCTTGAACTAAGCGTAAAAATAATATTTTAGTATTGGATTTATCCTCGTATTTGTATAATAGAAAAGAAAGTATTAGTGACATATAAAGATATTTTATTTAGTATACGATTTCTGTGTGTAATATAATGGACAGTATATTTAAGATTTTAGCAAACTATACAATTTATGTTTTAATATTTTAAGATATTTTTTTTAGTAGTATATGTAATTATAAATGAATAAAATTATATATACGTGAACTGAATCAAAATTATAATTCTGAGAGTTACATAAGAGAATTAATATTTATATTAATATGATTAAAATTTATCTTTAACTTTTTTATTATTATAATAATCGAAAGTTCTTAGATAAGAAATGAGAATGAATTTGAGAGTATAGATGTAGCAAGAGAATTTTTAAATGTTTATAAAAGCTTCGAATATTTAATATGAAATAAGCAATACCTTTTTCACAGATAATGTTTCGCTAATCTTGACCACTTATTCGATCTTGTACACTAAAATCTCCAATTATCCCTCCTTCCCGATTTATACTTTGACTGCTATATTACAAACCGAGTTATCGACAACTGCTCTCGACTCCACCTTTCTTCGGTACCTTGTCGCGCTTCTTGCACGCGTACGCCAACGCACATTCGATCCTGTTTGCAATCAGCGTTGCACTATAGCGCATAAAGTCGATTATGCCGCGCCAATCAGATCCTCATCTCCGGGCCTCGTAGTTGCATACGTTCGCTCGCTCGGTCGGGCGGGCTCACCCCGTGATACATATCGCTTATTATTATTCCTCGAAGCTGTCCAATTACCTTAGCCGGCGCCGCAATTCGCGCTAATGGATCGAGAAGCACGGCACGTCGTGGCGAGCCGCGGGGGAAATCGCCACGGCGCGGCATACGGCGTTCCTGGATTTCTTTGGCGGATTTCCAAACGCGCCGAACGGCCTGAACTCGGCCCGGAGGAAAAGTTACGTTTACCTAAGGTTTCGATCCTATTTCCGTACGGGTCGGTGACCCGATCTCTGTTTCTCTCTCTCTTTCTCTTTCTTCCCCTCATTCCATGTATATTTTTCTCCTTCTATCTCCTTTTCTTCAATCTCTTTCTAATCGCTCTTCTGTATGATTTCTGTCCTGTTCGCTCACTCGTATCGTCCTTCATCACTCTTTGTCTCCTACTGTGTCTTTCACTTTTGCCGCGCCATGTCTTGTTTTCGCGCTGTTTCCTCTCGCTCTTTTCTCTTTCCAAGTGATTCCTCGCTTTCGCCCTTCGTTCTTCTCTCTTTCCTTCCCTGACGAGATTTTTGCTCGTCTTCATCTTCTTATCTACACGCTCGTTTATTCGCGCTCGCTCGCTCGTTCGTTCTCTTCTCGCACCCGCCGTCTCTCATTTATCCATTCAATCTCTCTGTCTTTCTTCGGCTCACAATCGTACATCTATTCGTGGTTCTTTTCTTTTTTTCCGTTTCTCTCCGCAATCGCTTCTTGCCTCGCGCAAACCTTTCAGCGTTTCGCATTGCACTGTACACCTGTCAAGCGTCGTGTAATTGTGAAACGACTTTATAGCATGGACTGATATCCGCAAAGACACACGGCGTTTCCTTCGTTCCTCTAAAACCGGACGTTTTTTTTAAGCGCGATGGATGACAGATATTGCACATCCGCGAGATGTCTGGTATTTTTAGCTACACTTGCAGTACATTGCATATACATTCGCTCTACTTGTGTACATATTTCGGTCCGGAATGTGTGAAGAAATTCTAGGATCGTCCCAAATGATTACATAACAAATGAGAGAAACCAAATATATTATTTATTTATATGGTTAGAATTTTACTAAATTATTTATTTTATCATGCAAATATAAAATTAACATAAATAATTAGTAATTAACAATATTAAGATAGTTATTAGTTTTTATCACAATATATATTTAACAGATTTTTTTTATTATTAGCATTTGAGAGAGAAAAAAAATCTTAATTTGTACAAATTAATTTAAAAAGGAAAACTATTAATATTCTAATGCACCCTCAATACTATTAAGTCAAGTTATTCACGTGTTATTGCATTTATATTCTTTTTTTTTTTTTACACGCAATTATAATTATCTGTCATATGTCGATGCAGAAATGAATTATCGATTTTTTTATTTCTCCTAAGAAATGTCGCGTACGATAAAGTTATGCACTGGCCGCATCGCATTTTTCACATCTGCTGTCACGAAGGAGGACGATCGGTCAATTAATTACACGGCAGTGATCGCTCAATAATTTATGCTGGAGCCACAAGATTGTTGATACGTCCGATGTAAATTTGGGTGGCCCACAAATATAAGGACATGTGTACGGACCCGCATGCAAAAAATCACGCCTTCTTCCTGCACACTCGCGAATCCGTAATTAGCCCATTAATTTTTCTCATGGAATGCATGCGATGCAGCGCACTCATTCGAATGTATGGATGTACGTACACAAAATATTGGAATGGGAGGGGACGACATGATATTCAATCTGTTATATTTAGATATTTTACAACATTTTTTTAATATATTTTTTAATGATATATCACAATCAATCCTTAGTAAAAATAAAATTAAATGGTGTTTTTTGACAATTTAATCTTGAAATAAAATATTTGATTTATTAATAACGTCGTAATTTTATTTACGTTTGAATTAAATTGAATTTTAGATATAATTTCTATATGCACGAGTTTAATCAGAATATAATGCATTTCTCTTTGACGATAAATAAGGAACTTATTAGAATAGAAAAATCTATTTATTATATATTATAAAATATAGAATTCTGCGGCTCTTGTCTTTCTTTTCCTCTTGCCAGCACACCTCGACGAAGAAGAAACGGCCGCTATTTTCGATGCGACGCGCTAATCATTAATTAGCTCTTTCTTTAATCAGAGTCTGGCCAGGTTGTTTCGATCCTTTTTGCCACGACGATGAAGTCTGCGGCAACGACGTGAACGAACGGCGGGAACGCGGGTTCGCTTGATGTAGCGAACGCGATGGAATGCCGAAGCATAACCATCTTCACGAGAACAGCGATAATTCGTTTGTACATTTCTTCGTCGAGCGGAAATTGGCAAGACGGTTTATGCGGAGACACTAGCGGTCCGATGTCTTCTATATCTTTCTGTGAACTCAGCATGTAATCGGTTTATTCATTTTATCTTAGTGGAGTATGTTGAAAAATGATATCTTACGAAAGAATTAAATTGAGATGATTTTATATTATATATATATTTTTTTTTTCACTAGTAAGAGCTCGACCAAAGCTATTTAGAAATCTGTCGATTAATTAGATTCTTCAAATTAGCAAAACAATATAGTGATTTACTTGTATCGCACGATAATTATTTATTTACGTAGTGATAAATATAATGTATATTTTACAATGCTAAATATTACACTACCTTGATATTAACCTTTGAATTTAATTTGCATGTGTAACATGTACTGGTCTGCCAAAAACGAGTATTCGTAGCAAGCAAGCGATAATATTTGCGTTATAGCAATCGCCTAGACAGGAGATCCTCTCGATAATTTCATAATATTTTCCTTAACATTCAATTACAAAGTCTTTAAACAACTTGACCTATACACACGGCACTTCAGAACGATTTCTCGTCCCGACGGTTTGTGCGAGAGAAGCGCATATAAGATGCTAACCAGCGGATATTAATCACGCGTGCGCGATGCGCGGATTTAGTTGTTCGTCGAAGTTGTCGGGTCTCCTGCAGCGTCGTCTCTTTACTGCAGGGTGTTCGTAGGAAGCTGCAATGGCCCCGACAATATCTGCACCGTTATGTCCTGCGTCGAGCTTAGTTTCGCGTCGAGACCCATCCGACGGCAACCGTCGTGATAATCATCGATATTTTCTCTTCCGCATACCGATTTCGCGGCTGAACGTGACCCGGTGAGCAGAAATTGCGGCGTGCGGTCGATACCCGATACGATAATGGGCAACGACGCAAAGAAATTTCTCTCCATGGCCCCGGGTACGCCGTGACGCTATACGTGCTCGTAGGATCCGCGAGACTGCCGATTTTGCGATAAAAATCTGAAAAATACGCGTCGGCGCCGATGGGCTTCAGCAGATATCGAAGATTTCAGAAGCTCCTCCGTACGATCGAATAAATAAACAATAATCACCATTGACCTAAATATTGCCGCAATATTTTATAAGCCTATTTTTAACTTTTAATAAAGAAATAAGAACGTAAAATATGTATTAGCAAAATATAATAAATATATTTATGTTCTGCGTACTAATTAAGTAATTGGACCGGTTAAGTTTTGCGTCAAAATCTGATAGTCAAATGTCAGTTGTATTGTAAATAATTTTGCCTCTATTTGTTTCATTCGGTTTCATTTAATAGATCGATGATTTTTGACGTTTTTTGAAAAATAGATTTTCTTCAAACACTATTTTTTATATTTATTATTATCCTTTACATACTTTATTAAACTTGAGATTATGGTTTGAAGGAAATCTATTTTTCAAAAAATGTCAAGAATCATCTATCTCATAAATGAAATAAATGAGAGCAAAATTGTTTACAATACAACTGTCATTTGACTACCAGATTTTGACATAAAACTTGATCGGTTCAATTATATTTAATTAGTACGCAGAATAAAAATTAAATGGATAATTATAATACAATAACACATATAAAAAATATATGTAAAAGTTGATAAAAGAAGCGTCATTAAATTAATTAAAATATATGTAAACCAAATTATTCGACACAAAATTTGATATACTAATTTACAAAACATACATTTACCTAATACATATGCGGTGAAGTAGCGTAGGAGAAAATACAAAACATATATTTGCGTCACTAATGCTGATTATATGTGCGTTTCGGTCAAAGTATTTGTTGATGGAAGAGTTCGCTATCATCGACTATTCGCTTGCGGCGGCGATACAGACAATCGAATAACGAATTGACATAACACGGTGTAATTGCGAGATCTCGTACTCTCAAAGGAACCGTTTAGCGTGCACGCGCCCATGAAGGTGCGTAACGTCGCGTGTCCTCTCGCCGTGCCATCGAAGAGTTCTCCTATTTGTTCTGCACTTTAATAGCGCGTCTGCGATACTCGTAACGTGGATACGCGGAGAAACGCGTTTCTCTATGTGTATTGCCTCTCTTATCCTTTTCTCTCTCGCTCTCTTTGCCGCTTGTCTCGCTCGCACCGTCGGCGGTGGTCCTACAGAATCCGAGACACAAACCGCCCGTGGAGAACATATTTCCCAAGAGCAATGTCAATATTGACGCATCCTCGGTGCAAATCGACAAATGCGTTTTGCGCTTCTGAAACTTCACGCAATACAACGGGCCCTACTACGATGGGTTTTGTAACCTGAATCGGGCCGTCAATAGCTTTCGTTTAAGCAGCGGGAGAGCTATAAAAGACGGTTATACACTTATCGCATTAACCCTTAAACGCCTATGTCTGAAATGCTTTCGTGTTTTCTTCTTTCCCTCTCACGTTTCTTCCGGATCATTTTTTTTTAACATTGAAAATATAAGCGATTTTCATCAATACAATTTTATTCAAATACAGCTGATCTCGAAACATTAATTTCAGTTTCTTTATAATTTTATTGAACGAAACAATTATCAAAAATATTTAAAATATGTGTTAAAGATTATACCAAAAAAAAAAAAATATATATTGACTTAAAGATCGAGAAATGTTTAAAGAAAGATTGAGAAATGTTTTAACGATTTTAGCAAGACAGTCCTTTAATCAATCATTCAGCATTCCAACGGTGTCGCGTTTTCTGATCGTTTAAAATGATCGCAAGTACTGATACTGTCTCTCTCGAACGATATGTAAGGGAACAAGAGTAAAGCAAAAAAAGTATCGCAGCTTGTAAGTGGCGAGAGAGTACTTATGACGACAGCGATACTAATTTCGCCTCTGCATTCCATCGACGCGTTGGCTTGCTGCCTTAAGGCTGACGAGCGCGAGCGAGGTGCGTCTTAAAACGATTACAGTACTTTGAGAAACAAAATTTTTGTTGTTATATCGAGAAAAATAAGGGAGAATGTATCTGAGAAAAGTGTAGATTACAGACATAGAAGTATAGAAAATTTTTACGAAAACAAGTGTTGCACGAATTGTATAAATTAATGACGGAACTAACGTTTCATATCTCATGCATATTTTAACAGGAAGTACGCTAAGTTGATTCTTGTTTAATAGTAATTTTATAGTTTTTTGTATCATTGTATTTTACATACAATCTTTCGAGAATAAGTCAGTTTTTTATTTTGTGAGTTTTTTAATTTCTCTAAGTATCTTATTGTTAGATTAAGAGAAGCACAACGGTAATTAATTAATGGTACATTTTCAATAAAAAGGAATCTGTGTGTCTATATATACATATATATATATATTGTTGCGCCCCCGTGTTACGCCCCTGGATCTACATCTTTGTATCGGGTGATACTTTTCGCGGGATCAACTCTTTACGCTTCCGGGAGATCGTCGTCAAGGGAGTTGTTGTTAAACAACTAAGGGTCTTCTTCTGTTTTCGGGAGACATGACAGTTTTGGTCTAGCGGTCGCATCGTGCGGACGTTTTCCGAGACCGGAGCTTCTTTGCATTACGAATGCACTATTTGTTATATTTCATTGGTTTCGTGTATTGGTTCCTCATATTAAAGTTCATTTCCCTATCATGCGAGTGTCTTTATTTCGCGCGCGAGTGAGAGTGACTGTGTGTGAGTGACTGAGCGAGAGGCGTCCCGAGGACGCAACAATATATATATATATATATATATATATATATATATATATATATATATTATTTATATCGTATTATCGATAATTGCATTTATATCACTTGATCCTTAAAAACATTCTTATTTTTATCAAAAGTTCTTAATTCTATTTTTTGCATTAGTTTATATATTTGTATTCTAATTCGAAACAACGATAATGCATCTTATCTATTCATGTATATCTTCGAGCGCATAATAGAAAATAAAATCGATTATCGGTATCGACGTAACGTTGTACTCGACAAAATTTTCATTTCCGTAAACACGCGTATTAATCACGCCTTAAGGGAATCGCTGTATATCGAAGATTATCATCCGCGAGTAATTAGATCGTGTACTTATTAACGAGAACACCGATGCGCATCGGGCTTAATGGCTGTTGCCTAGCGCGCTTGTGATTACTGGCCGATATAATTGCCCCGATGACCTTAAAAGCGCCATGTACGGGCAACGAGCGGTTTTGAAAGTTGAAAAAAAGTGCTCGGCACGTAATTTCGTTGTGGAGCGTGGCTGACATTTCAAACACCCGTTACACAGCGACATTCGCCGTATAGTCGTCAACGTTGTACGGCTACCCACGCGGCGTTTTGTATCCACGGATGCCGTCATTAATGCGTGTAATTATTAATCCATACGTATTTATGTAATAATTAATGAGCGAATCGCGCGCGCGACCCTGTATATACGTTCGACCGCGGAGCACGATGTCGAGAGGCTATCTATCAACGTTCCACTTTGGCGTCACCTTATGGTTCCCGGACGACCCTAATGTCATGAGAAAGAGGCGTGGTTGACCGCGCGGAAGAAAATTTCAATCCTTATTAGCCGAGCGGAGACGATCGTTTGATCACTTCTTACACACAAACTCGCTTCTCTTTTTATTGAAAACGTTGGTTTTGTACCATTAATTAATTACCGCTTAGTAGCGCTGCTTTTAATCTACTTGGGAGTTAAAGAGGTCACAAAATAAAAAAAAACCTGACTTTTATTCGCAAAAGATTCTATGTATGGAAAATTAAAGTAATGGTAAAATAATAGTAAAAGAAAAAATTTGTAGATGTATAGACATCATTCTTGAAGCAAATAAGAGGATTGAAATATGAGATATATGATGTAAAACCTTTTGTAAGTTGAAATAAGTCTTTAATACTATTATATTTCTACGCCGTTTAGCTATAAATACATGCTTCATAAAACCATTAATCTAATACCCGCAATAAATCTACAGCGATATCATCGTTTGAAAGCTAATATTTGATTAAGAAAAAAAGATAAAAAATTAACAATTTGAAATAACAAAATTTCTGATAGAAAACTATAAAAATCATTTATGTTGCTATGAAAAAATTATTTTTCTTACACGTATATGCGTATTATATTCTATATAATTTAATACATTTTTGAAAAATTGGTTGCTTTTTTTTATATCATTGTAACATTTAAAAATTTCGAGTCGGTACTAAAATTGAAAGAAATTGTAAATGCAGAATAAAGACAGAGCCGTAATGAGAGGAAGACTGGGACTTCCTTTGCTTGTTTTCTAGTACCGGTTAGGACATGGTTACACGTACAGTATGCTTCCAAGTAAGTCCCGTGGCTAAAGTTGCATGAGAATGAACCCCCGTTGACCAAAACAAGCATTCAAGACGACTGGCTGGCCCAATAGGTTCCCTTTTCTTCGAGATCTCGTCTCGGAATACCGTAACGTTCCTTCTTGCAGACCGCTTCCGATGAAGCCGACCTTTTTTATGCCGTTCTTCGGCGGCTCGCCACGCTCTTCTCTTAAGTGTTGATTCGTGGAAATCTACGAATCGAATAATGCATAACGGATTCTCGGTCTAGCGAAGCAGTTTCGCTAAAAATACTTTTTCTCGCGATCTAATAAATGATTTTCTGTAATAAAATTATAAACTTGTTCTATACATTTTTAATTAAAAATTATTAGTCGAAAGAAAATAATAAGAGAGATATTATATGATACAAATTTGAAGTAGGTCTACTGAAAGCTGATTATTTATGAATTGAAAGAAATATAGTTTCTATAAAAATAATTAAAATATTATAATTTTGCAAAATACATTATATTTATTATAAATATTAATGTATATATCGTATTTATAAAAGCAAATTTACGTTTCTTATTTTTTTTATTAAATGTTTTTGTAACCATAGAAATTACATAATTATTTCTATCAGAAATATTCATAAGAAATAAAAAAGCGAGAAAAGATATTATTCTATATTATTTTTGCATATGATTTAAATTGTTTTGTCTTAAGATGAACAGAATAAAATAATCTAACAATAAGTCAAATGTAAGTAGTTTTCGCGACTTCCTCAAAAATTATTTTGAGAAGATACGCAAAGCTCCCGAAGGAAAAGAGCATTATCCTTCTCGAGAGCGGTGAAGAAACGCGGAGAGGGCGTCAAAGGTGGGAAACCTTCGAAGAATTTTTAATAAACACCACCATTGTATGCTAATCCATAAATATGCTCTGACTACGGTGCAAGCTTGCGTACAAACCAGCTGCGCCATGCATGCCTCCTGCGTACACGTGCGGCTCTTCTCGGCCAATCGAGCGACTGGATGAATGCCAAAAGTGCAAAATTTCATAACAATTTGTAAGAATACGTTTTCCATATTGCTGAATATTGTTACGTCATTAATTTATCGCATTTGTTTTTAAAAATTACTTCATTCAATTACGAAAAATTGTGCAAAAAAATATTACGATCATGACTCTAAAAAATGTTTATATAATAGGTAGATAAATACGTTTTTCCCAGTTTTTTTTTATCTTTATCCTTATATTTGATAATATTATGAAATCTCTGAGAGAGAATAGGTCATGGCGATCGAAGTTTGAGGTCGTTTGAAAATAATTATTTTATTACCAAGTTCAACGCTGACGTGAGACGTTGCGGAACTTTCTTTTGCGGAGAAAAACTCAGGGACTTTATAGAGGACAAAGTTTTCCGCGGCGCCTACGAGGAACGTGAGGCTAACAGGAAAATTCAATTTGTCGCGAATTTAATAAGAAGTATACGATCGGATTTGTATTACGAGGCAAAACTTTATTTATTGATAAAATTAAATAACATTTTGTTTTATCTTTTTTCATCTGTTATTTATATTGTTTTCTCTTTTTCACTCTTATTATATTTTTTCAACATTTTGTATATGTGACATTATAGAATTAACGATATCTTTATATTCATTTTCTCGGTAGATTTACAAATCAATTTTTATACTATTTAATAAGAAAAATAAAGTTTATTTAAATGTAATATTACAACATTAAAATTTTACGAGATTTATTATTTATATTTAACTCTAATCTCAGTACACACATCTTTTTTATTAATGTTTGTAAAAAAATTGTATTTATTAAAGAGCGATGTGCTTAAAGAAACTATAGAATCGGAGAGACTAGTATACATTAATATTTTCAAGTTATTTTACGTACAGTAAATTATTGAATAAACTTACAATAAAATTATAAAATAATGCATTCAAGATTCGATTTAAATCTTAAAAAAGATTACAATCGAATAATATGAAAAAAAAACAATACAGGAATAGTGTAATAATGAGTCGTTTATTAATAGTTAATAATAATGATTAATAATTGTAATAACGAGCGAAAAAAGAAAATTGGAAGAAAGGGATGGTTTACTGATGGACGCATAATCAACATAAAGTACGACACATAATCCGCGATTTATGTACCACGTGTGTTTTCATATTCATTGTTCATCACATTATACGTTTACGAATCCAAGGGAATAGGACGATATGAAGCGTGCATATCGATAGCGTGCCGAGGGATCATTGAATCTTAAACGATCGGTGCTTGCACCTTGTTCACGCCTCTGCTCACCTTTCCGAATCACGACTGTCGAGCGATTAAGTATTTTTAAGACAGGCACCGTGCACCAGGCGTTACTATTACTCCGCTATGACGGCAATTTTGTGCCGAACAACGGTATTCGAATAGTAGATAGTATGAAAATAATAGTATAATTTCGAGATTTCTTTTAAGTTATGCATGATGTGTGTTGCACAAGATATTTCCTAGAATTATGCGCATTATTACGCTTTCTCTCGGTACTGTATGGATGTCCGATAACAAGATAAAAAAAAATATTGTTCAATTCGATACTGAGGGTACTAATAATTTTTATATTCAAAATGAAAAAAATATCGCGCACATTAAACTGAAAGTGTATAAGGAAATCCTTTATATCAGTGCTCGGAATTAGTTGCTCTTTTCGAGCCGATTTCGCGAGCGACGGGGCGGGTTCCCCCACTACCGTCGAAACTCGACGGCGGAGTCGTCGTCACTCCGGGCAACGCTATATCTCAGGAGCGTCGCTAAACATATTAAGTTGTGCCTTCCGCCAAATCGTCATTATTATTACATTATTTATATTTTTGTTAAATAATAACTGAATATTAACATTTTTATTATTAATGTAATTATAAATGTAATCTATATTGTTCATAGATACATGTATATATATTGTATACGTATATATGTTATAGATTACATTTATAATTATATTAATAATAGAAATAATATAAATATTAAAAATAATATTTAATAATTATAATCTTACACAACAATAGTTTTCCACATCACCCGTGAGGTACTATTGCAGATGCGTTTTTTTCATAGTGGTTTCCCCAGTAGGCCTATTCCACTGAAAATAATAAAAAGTGCGGTGGCTTGGCAGAAAAACAATATTATGAGAAAATAGAAAGAAAATAATTAAAAAATAAGAACTTTATTTAGATTTTCTGGGTCGTTTATACGATTCTACTAGGGATGATATCCACAAAAATTTTAGAAGAATTAATTCGCATCAGTGAGGATAATGATGCGTCGCTTAAGGAGGAACGTTTTTCAGTTTTAATTATTTTCATTTTGGAAAAAGAACATTCGCATAAATATGTGGACCCAAACATGGAGAAAATTCGAAGACCGAAATTTCTAAGATGTGGATAATATGACACATCTAATAATTTGAAGAATTCGATTCCTTTTTCTATAATCGCGCCTTTAAAGAAAGATCACACTGCAAATCGCAAAGTTCTGCCTGAAATTCTAGGCTTTGTTCCTCGATTTGCACTGTGAGAGGATTCTCGAAAAGTATTAAATCTTTTCGTAGCATTTCAAGATCTCTGAAACGCGTATCAAATTGATCGATTAAGGATTCGATAATAGTTATGTGGTCTTCAAAGAGAATCTGGCATGAAGGGAAAAAATGCAATATTATTTTGTAAATGATTTTTAAATAATAGCAGTTTCCTGCGAAAAGAATCGACATGACTAACTAATTGTGAAATAATTTGATCGGTCTTTTGCAGCTTTAAATTTAAAATATTCAAGTAGTTTGTCATGTCGGTTATTAGAGCAAGTTCGCAAAGCGAGTCTTCGAAAAAAAATTTAAATTCTTCATATTTTGCTGAACATTGTTCTTGTAAGAAAAGGAAGATCTCTTTTCTCAATGCAAAGAACTTTTCTAAACATTTTCCTGCACTAAGCCACCGAACTTCGCAATGCAGAGGCGCATCTGTATATGTTGCGTTATGTTCCTCGAGAAAGAGTTGAAATTTCCGATGAGATAGGAATTTATGACCGCCTTTAATTGTATTAACAATTTTTGTGACGGTTTGCATGGCATTGCATAATTTCACAACTTTCCCACATAACGCTTCTTGATGTATAATACAATGTATAACAGGGATATTTAAATTTCGCTGCTTTAATTGGCCGAAGAATCCATTTTTGGAACCTATCATTGCTTTTGCGCCATCCATTACGATAGCTGAACATTTAGAAAAATCTATATTAAATTTCTCAAGGGTTTGGCTAACAGCTTTGAAAATATCAACGCCTGTCGTTCTATTATGTAATGAGATAAAATCTAAGAGCTCCTCGACACATGAAAAATCGTTTTGCACGACTCGAACAAAAATGCTCAATTGACTTATATGCCGATTATCGGTGCTCTCATCAAGGCATAATGAAAAATAGCAACAAGATTTTAATAAAAATTTTAATTTTTGCTCTAAAAAAGAAGCTATATCATTTACGCAGATGAATACAAATAAAGAGATAATTGTTTGTCTTTATTTGTTTTTCGACAATCAGCGAGTCTCACTCTGCGAGACGCTTCCGTGGACGTCACATTTAAAGGGCGATTTAAAAGACAAGATTTCCTCTGGATTTTTTCTGGGCCTCGACAATTTTTATTACAAGAATGGAGCAAAGTCAGCAAAGGTATGTGCAAAATTTTGATAAGACATGGAAGGAAATGTTTTTCGCTTCCATTTGTAATAAAACCACCTATCTTCTGTGTGGTTATCAACCAAATATTATAAAAAAATTTAATCTTCAGAGACATTACAAAGTTAAACACTTTAATGAATATTCGCAATATGTGGACGAGAAGAAACATAATTTAATTGAAGGTTTAAAATTAGTTTATCAAGAAGGTTGTAGTTCCAAGGATTATACGGAAAATACTACATCTTTAGTAAAAGCTGTGACAGCGTCGTATGCGATTTCAAATTTAATCGCAAAAAATTCGAAATCGTTTAGCGAAGGAAAATTTATAATGGAATGCCTCATCGCAGCAGTAGAGTCGTTTGGAAATTCTTTGACTCTTGAGGAAGCTGCTGCCATTCCTTTAAGTGATAAAACAGTAAAATCCCGCGTAAAAGATATAGCTTCTTTTTTAGAGCAAAAATTAAAATTTTTATTAAAATCTTGTTGCTATTTTTCATTATGCCTTGATGAGAGTACCGATAATCGGCATATAAGTCAATTGAGCATTTTTGTTCGAGTCGTGCAAAACGATTTTTCATGTGTCGAGGAGCTCTTAGATTTTATCTCATTACATAATAGAACGACAGGCGTTGATATTTTCAAAGCTGTTAGCCAAACCCTTGAGAAATTTAATATAGATTTTTCTAAATGTTCAGCTATCGTAACGGATGGCGCAAAAGCAATGATAGGTTCCAAAAATGGATTCTTCGGTCAATTAAAGCAGCAAAATTTAAATATCCCTGTTATACATTGTATTATACATCAAGAAGCGTTATGTGGGAAAGTTGTGAAATTATGCAATGTCATGCAAACCGTCACAAAAATTGTTAATACAATTAAAGGCGGTCATAAATTCCTATCTCATCGGAAATTTCAACTCTTTCTCGAGGAACATAACGCAACATATACAGATGTGCCTCTGCATTGCGAAGTTCGGTGGCTTAGTGCAGGAAAATGTTTAGAAAAGTTCTTTGCATTGAGAAAAGAGATCTTCCTTTTTTTACAAGAACAATGTTCAGCAAAATATAAAGAATTTAAATTTTTTTTTGAAGATTGTAACTCGCTTTGCAAACTTGCTCTAATAACCGACATGACAAACTACTTGAATATTTTAAATTTAAAGCTGCAAAAGACCGATCAAATTATTTCACAATTAGTTAGTCATGTCGATTCTTTTCGCAGGAAACTACTATTATTTAAAAATCATTTACAAAATAATAATTTGCATTTTTTCCCTTCATGCCAGATTCTCTTTGAAGAACACGGCAAAAATTGTAATTTTTTAAACCACATGTATATTATCGAATCCTTAATCGATCAATTTGATACGCGTTTCAGAGATCTTGAAATGCTACGAAAAGATTTAATACTTTTCGAGAATCCTCTCTCACAGTGCAAATCGAGGAACAAAGCCTAGAATTTCAGGCAGAACTTTGCGATTTGCAGTGTGATCTTTCTTTAAAGGCGCGATTATAGAAAAAGGAATCGAATTCTTCAAATTATTAGATGTGTCATATTATCCACATCTTAGAAATTTCGGTCTTCGAATTTTCTCCATGTTTGGGTCCACATATTTATGCGAATGTTCTTTTTCCAAAATGAAAATAATTAAAACTGAAAAACGTTCCTTCTTAAGCGACGCATCATTATCCTCGCTGATGCGAATTAATTCTTCTAAAATTTTTGTAGATATCTCATCTCTAGTAGAATCGTGTAAACGACCCAGAAAATCTAAATAAAATTCTTATTTTTTAATTATTTTCTTTCTATTTTCTCATAATATTGTTTTTCTGCCAAGCCACCGCACTTTTTATTATTTTCAGTGGAATAGGCCTACTGGGGAAACCACTATGAAAAAAACGCATCTGCAATAGTACCTCACGGGTGATGTAGAAAACTATTGTTGTGTAAGATTATAATTATTAAATATTATTTTTAATATTTATATTATTTCTATTATTAATATAATTATAAATGTAATCTATAACATATATACGTATACAATATATATACATGAATCTATGAACAATATAGATTACATTTATAATTACATTAATAATAAAAATGTTAATATTCAGTTATTATTTAACAAAAATATAAATAATGTAATAATAATGACGATTTGGCGGAAGGCACCACTTAATATGTTTAGCGACGCTCCTGAGATATAGCGTTGCCCGGAGTGACGACGACTCCGCCGTCGAGTCTCGACGGTAGTGGGGGAACCCGCCCCGTCGCTCGCAAAATCGGCTCGAAAAGAGCAACTAATTCCGAGCACTGCTTTATATGAATCATTTAATTTTAATTAAATTTTCAATTTAAATCTACTATCAAAGTAAATTTAAAAAATGACATGCCATTATATATATCTAACATTTTTTGTCGACATATCTCGCTTTGAATATTTCCAAAATTCTCTGTATGTCACTTTGATAAAGTAACAGAACATTGTTAAAGCTTGTTGTTTTTAAAATTAATTAAAACGCTAACAATATCAGTGTTGTCACATGTCTAGAAAATATATGCAAACATGCATATATATATATATATATATATATATATATATATATATATATTTATTTAAATATCATATTTAATATTTTACTTTAAATATTTTATTTCGACAGCAGATTCGAAACTAAAGCTTCGCGAGTCAGTCAAAGCGATGCGCCGCGATTCGCGGAGACGTCGACGTCGACGAGAAGCATTAGTGGTATTTTCCGTCGCGAACGATGGTAGCACACGCAGTTCCCTCTTGAAGCGCTTTAGAACGCAGGAAACGGCCGCCTGCGGCGTAGCTCCCTTTGTCGCGGCGCACCGACGACGACTGCAATGAGACATAAATTGCAATTAGCACCATCGTATCTGCGACGCGCGCGAGAGGGTAAGATATGTGCGCGCGCCGATTTTGCGCCGCGTTATGTTTGCCGGCGCGCGCTGCATCGTCCTCCTGCAGTTGCATACAGAGTCAGTGAGTCTAAAAGATCTGCGGCCGACTAAAATGCGGCGTCTTGGCATTCCCTAACGAAGACCCGTTCGCTATTGAAGTAAAATATACGGGGATGCTTGTGATATGCGCGGAGCGCGAGCTTTTTGATTCCTCCGAGATTGCAGCTTCTTTTCTTTATGCTACAATCGCGCCAGGAATGCATCGAATCCGACGCGTTTCTCAGACAAGCGTTACTTAATTCCTTAAGTATCTTTGCTATGCATTTCTCCATTAAATTTGCACCGTCTGCTATTTATTATATAATATTTCAATTCAGTCGAATGACTAGGTATATGGAAACATATATTTCTAGGGGATAACGAGCAGTAGAATATCGTAAGAATAATCTGAGATTATTTTAATTGAAATGTCAAAATAAGAATTATTTATATTAATATTATATAATAATCACACATAGTTACATTGTTAAATGTAATTTATACTATAAAAAAAGTATAGGCATAAAATTAACTTTTTGTTATCACTGATAAAAATTAATAAGATAAATTGAAATCGATGGAAATATAAAAAACAAAAATAAGGGAGTTTTCTAATTTAAGAATCGATTCATACTACACATCATATATTCATACAATTGTATTTGATGTTTTCTAATTGTTATAATACGATAACTAAAATTATTCCTCCAATGTGTAACATTTTTTTGCAAATACTATACTTGTACATTTTTCGTTTAAAATAAAATATACACTTGATATATTATTTAATGCGTAAACTTTAGAAATGAATTAAGAGTAAATGAGAAACGTCTTTTCGCTTTTAAATCGCGCCCACTTTTTGAAGTTTATGAGGCTTAAAACAACATAATAAGGAAGTTCATCGCCATTGAGCTCGCGTAGCGAACATTCTATTGAGGCTGCAACAAAGGAAGTCCATGAAAAAAAAAAAATCAGAAACAACTCTATATCGCCAGCAGCATAAGTCACGGTAGCGCAATATCCATAGGGATCGGTTAGATTCGCGGGCGACCGGAACGTTTCACGATGTCGATCTCCGTGATCCTTACCCAGAGCAAAAATAAGAAACCAGAAGGGATTTATATAACCGTAACGATACGACGACGAGGACTCGCTTCCTCGAGAGAGAGAGAGAGAGAAAGAGAGAAGAGACGCGGGAACGAGCGTCGTCGGGTCGTCGCATCACGAAAAGACAATGAAGAGGAACATCGCCGCGCCGGCGAGGCTGAGGCTCTTGTTAGACGAAGTTATTATCATTAATTAAACAGCGCCCGCGCACTATCGCGGCTCACGTCTCGCGATGCCACGACATTAAGACCGCGTAACACCGTTAAAGACCTCTCGGAGTCGATACTCGTTATCGAAGAAATCACGGACCTGCCTCTCTCCGCTTTGTGTATCGTTTATGCATCTGAGGCCGATCATCGGCCGTCCCTCTCGCTTGGAAAATTGCTGTCTAGCGCAAAAAATAATCCACGTGGCGCTTTTGCTCTTGGATATCTCGTAAATTAATAAACGGAGAATAAATGCCAAGTAAGAGAGAGAGAGAAAGAGAGATCTCGGCGCGTGTAAACCATTGGTGACGGAATTATAAAGTCATAAACGCGCGGTCAATCATCATATTTACGATACCACTTGTTGCAAAACAAACTACGCAGGCGAAAACGCTGTAGTAAGTTACTGTTATGCGTCTAATATATAGATATTTGTTTCTGCGGATTTTTACAGTCGAGACTTATGATTATATCGCGATTTCAGTTTTATTTTATTTTTATTTTAATTGCGAACACCAGCGTAACGGTGCAATACGCGTGATTTAGAGCGAACTCGATGTGTGACCACTCCTTGGAACGAAATTATCGCGCGAATTGAAATTGTGTAAAAGAACATTAAAAACATTCATATATCTTTGATATAAATAACAAATATTTCAAATATCTCGTGTAATTTCTCTCGTCTCATTTCTGTGCCTTAACACGTGTGGTTAGGATAAAATGGGGTATTTTATTCATGTGATATAAGTAATTTTCTAAAAAAAAGCACATGCGTAGACGTCAAAATTTTATTACGAAATTATCTCAGTCTCCGCGTCATAGCTTTTAAATTACTGCACAGCCTATCTATGAAAAGTAGTTCGAATAATTAAAAATTATTGCGATATGCGCGAGAAATATAGGTAGGGTCGCGATTGCGACAATTTTATTCGATTTCTCGATTGCCAGCGCACGCTTTCGATTCACACGAGATTCCAACGAGCTAGATTCCGATACTCTCGGCCGAGGGTTGTTTACGATCTAAAGACTTACTCTCGTATTGTTGCTCTCCGAGTTTGCAAGAGACCGCGTTTCCCGCAAACTCGTCGATTAAGCACTATCGGGGCTACCAGGAAGCGGTAGACCACTTCCATGGATTCGCTCGTGCCACCTTAATCCAGAACGCCCCTCGATCCTCTTCCCTCTCATATATTTTAGCTTGGTATGTGCTTATGCGCGACACTAGTATCACGATACAGCGAGCTAAACGTGTAATACGATATGGAATCGTGTTCGGATTTATCGTATTTTTATAATATACGTATGCAGGAAATTTTCGAAAATACATATAAATTTTATTATTTAAGAATATAGTTCCCGGTTATACGCTGATGTACAAAGATTTTTAGATTTGAATTAAAAATCGCGTACTACTATTTGGACAACATCAATTAGATGAACCAATGAAAACAACGATATGGATATAAAATTAATCATGATAAAAAATTGTATTTCTAAATATGTAAGTAAATATGCGATAGAAACAGACGAGCGTTTCTGAAAAAAAATTCAATGAACTGAAAGATAGTCGCAATTATACATATATTTCTCTGGTTAATTCTTTACTCGTTAAGTATAATCTACTTTCTTGGATAAACGTTCGTTTATACGCTCGCCATGCTCTAATCCTCCTTGACGGTAAACTTTACGTTTATATGCACCCGTTCACGACGGGATCCGGATAACAGACTGGCCACACGTCACCGAATCGTGATTCTCGAGAGCTCGAAGTCGATGTTGTAACCCCCATCAAAGCCAGAAGTTCTCGACTTCGTGAGGCTGAACGCTTCTTGCACACGAGTCGACATCTATAAAGGATAAAATACTGTTCCTACATTTTTTTTGCGGTTTCTTATTCTGCTTCTATTTCCTCGTTCGAAGACCACACTCTAAGCGTGTAGAGATTATAAGATATTTGAGACATGACAAACCTATATTTAACTTATATATTTTACAAATCTATGACATGTAATACTCGTAATTAAATTATTTATATGTGTGAAGGTTTAATTATAATATTCGTGTTCACATTTATATCGTAATTATATTTCGATAATAAATAACATTACGTGCATTAATCGATAGAGATAGAGAGAGGGCTTATTAGTATTTAAGTGGTTAATGAAATAATTAATGAACAATCAGGGTGTCTAGCGGTCAGGGAAATCTGGAAAACCGGGCATTGTCAGGGAATTTTACAAATCTGGAATTGTCAGGGAAATCAGGAAATATTACTATTTATCTGGATTTTTTCACATTCTACATTTGTCTCAATAATTTGAAATTTTTTATTAAATAAATGCAAATTTTTTCTTGACTTCCAGCATGATAATTTTCTGTGTTAAAAATTGATTCATATACAGCGTGTTCGTTAATTTATATTTTTATTGTCGTGTTATTTTATTTCAATATGTTTGATAGAGATGAAACTAAAAATTTGATACAATATAAATAAAAGAGGTAATTATTTAAATAGTTTATAGTAACATGTTTGTTTCGATTATCGAATATAATGCAGATTGTATAATTAATTTAAATTTTTGTTTTAACTTCCGAACATTGTTGATAAAAATATCTCAAGGATTTCATGATTTAACATTTAATTGATTTATCATATAGAGATATGCAAATTATATATTTAGAAAAAATCATACTAAAAAGTCAGGAAAAAAATTAATTTCTGGTCTTGGAAAATCTGAAAAGTCAGGGAATTTTTTTCATTGAGTCTGCTGGACACCCTGACGATAAATTTTATATAAAATATCTTTAACACACAGAAGTAATAGATTATTTCAAATAATATTGCGAATTGTGTAATATTTAGAAATTGATAAAATCTCATAAGAAACTTTCTATTTTTCTTGTTAACAAATATCGAGACGCAGTATACAAAGAGATATGTTTAAAATAGTTTGTTGCACCCGCATCGCATATGCACATGCCTACACATTGCATAACACACGTCGGATCGCAAAGTGGATGAAGAAGTGTACTGGTTACAGAAAACATCCGGTCGCATATCCCCAGCGGATGTGTGAAGTAAATCAAAAGCTTGGCCTCGATTGACAGTCGCGCGTTGTTCACGCGGTGAGATTTACCGCATTTCGCGATGTCGAGAACTACCAAGCAAGTAGCGCGACTCCGTGGCAGACCGGTTGCACTCTGCGGATCCTTAAAGCTTTACCGCTTCGGCCGATGGAAAACACTTGTTAGCGCTCGGCGAACGAATAAAGTGGTGCCTGTCCGAACTAAATGTAGATACATCTTTTATACGCGCTATCGCCAGCATCTTGCAGCCGCGATCGAGTTCCTCCTTTTGCTCTCTTTACTCTTCTCTTCGTCTTCCGCGCGGTCCACTGTGAACTCTCTCTTTTGCTTTCTCTCTCTCTCTCTCTCTCTTTCTTCCTCTTTATTTCTTTTTTTTCTCTTTCTCGAGGCATGTGTTCTGCCGACTGTGTTGTATGCGGCCTGCGGTCAGAATTTTGTGGCATCTAAGACTCGTACATACTACTTGAATTCTTCTTACGTCCGACTATCTCTAACATTCTTTCATTCGTAAAAAATAAAAAAAAAAGATTTCACCAAAGCACATGTTGTGTAGTAAAGAAAACAAGAACTTACAAGTATCTGCAAAGAAAATTAGCTGGGCTAATAATTCTGAAAAACTGGACACATTTCATAGATTATTGAACAAGCCATAATATGTTTCAAATCTTTTAAGTTTTTTTTAAACAAACGAATGAAAGAAATAATATTCTTAGCTATGCATTTGTGTAAGAATTTCATTAGATTTAATTGTTATTTTTTTAAACGTATTTATCTGTACTTCGAAAAATAAATTGATATTTAATATATATTAAATTAAACAAAGTATGAAAAATAATGAAGGAATAAATACAGTGAACTATTTTCGATGCAACAGTACGAAGATCATTATTTCAATTGCCGTTAGAGTTGTCGTGTTTGTTGAGATGACCAACGGTTGTAGAAATTTGTGGAATTATCGCGATAACTAGTGTAACACAAACGTATATCGTGATTGTCTCGTGTCTCTTCGTGATGCAAGTCACGTAAAAACGAGGGAAGCGTAAGAAATAGCTCGCGACTGGGTGGACAGGATAAGCCGCATCACGGCGCACCGCCGCCACTAATTAATACCACGAGAGTTAATTATGCCACGAAGCAAGACAATGTTGTCTATCCTCTATCTACTGCATGCGCACAACCTGCTAATAACAGGTAGTCGTAAGTTTGCTTAACTGGAAGCGCTACAGGTGTTCGCAAAAGTGTTACAGTGCTTTAGCACGGCGCGGCGTGGCGCGGCAAGAGTCATTGATTAGAGAATTAAAGGTCAGACCAGCATAATTTGCATCAGGGTATTTGCGTCTCTCGTTATGTTTAGAATACGGCTGAGCGCGAGGAAAAAAATTACGACGAGTTATAGGAAAAGAGATGACGAGCAAAATAATTCAGTACACGCCTATTATTTTTTAAGTACAATCGCGGTATACAAATAATATAATGAATGAATGAATAATGATCTTATATTATATAATAAATGAAAATATTCGTGCAAGAACAAATTATGTCTTCACCGCCTACATTATTATATCACGTTCATTCTTTTTCTATCAATTTTTCTCTACCATATATCACTTGTTGTCATGACTTGTACATTTCAATTGAGTCAAGAACATATAATTAATTTGACACTTTTTCTGCTATTACTCGGAGATATTCAATAACAAGTTATTATATGTTCTATACCGCGTAGGTTGTAAACATATGCAAAGATACACGTGATTTTAATTTACATACGTGAATTGTTAAAAAATTAATTACGCATATAAACTTCTGTTTAATATATTAAAAAAATATTAATTATTCAGAATACATTCAAATGTATCTAGGATATATTTAAATGTATTCAGGATATATTAAAAATAAAATGCACACGTTGATATAATAATAGATAAAGAGAACTGTGTTAATGCATCGAGTTTCATGGAAGGATGCGTGGAAAACTCGCATTATTATTAATATATTATCAACGTTCATACATGGCATCACTGATTAGACGATTACGTAGACAATTGCATCTTAACAGGCGGTCGTTTCCTAGATTTTCCGATGCCTTTTCACAGTTCCACCTAGGGAAAGGCGTCGATTGCTCGCGCGAACAATGGGACGAGGCGCGCGGATGTATCGCCCGCGTTTTCCCGACGGATATTATACATAATTAGGAACGCGGGTACCGAGACCAGGGAAGCAAACAATGGACGGCTCTTTTCGCATGCGACTAAATACGTCAGCACCACGGTAATTGGCCGACAATTACCAGCCGTAGGATCGCGGCAGCGTTAAGATAGTATAGTCCAGTAGCACGCAAATATGGGAGCGAGACTTATCTCGCGTAATTTATTTCGACGAGGTCGCGTTATGGCGACGTCGACATCGGTATCGTTGCGGAAGCGGAGAAATGCGATGAGACAAATGATATAGCGGGATCGAAATTGTGAGTCTCACCATGACCCTGCTTTATTTCTTATATGCATATGTGTTCAGGAAAAAAACGAGGTATAATCAAATGTAATAAACTGTGATATGAAAACTGAAATAAAACAGTAAATATTCCAAAATATAAAATCTGGATTCGCTGAAAAATAATTAGGATTCTGCAGTCGGTTGGATTGAAAATATCAGAGAAAAAATATATAATTGACACTATTTTATTTATCAGCTGTACTCGCAATTTATGAAGATATCTCTTGCGAAATTCGCCTAATTTCATTGTAGCTTGTGGCTCGCATTTCTAATTTTCCTAAAAATATTGTCTATTATCTTTGTAACGCAATTATATACACAGTATAGTGATTATTATTTACGATTATATTATGATATTTCTATTTATCAAGAAATATCTCAGCCCTTTTCTTTCCTAAGAAGAGGCCTCCGTTGCGCACGCGAACCCGCTTGCTTCCCAAGGAAGTTGTGTGTCTCCGCAAGAAGATGGAACGCGACGGGTTCTTTTTTCGACAAGACCCTAACGCGGTAGCACTTTAACGGCACTTCAGCGTCGATACCGACAAGAAAGACGTACGAAGCGATATCTCTCGATGAGACACACGAGAGACGCGATGGGGAGAGTGCGGCTTAGCATGGCTCATCAAAGAGAAAGAAAGAGAGAGAAAGAGATAGAGATCAGAGAGAAAAGGAGTGCCATATTTTAATGATATTTTCTTCCTTTTGCAATAGCGTCTTTTCTACGCGGCGCGACCCAAGAGAGAAAGAGATTCATCGAAAATTCTATTATTCTATTCTTATCATCGCGCTCACGCGTATGGTGGCCGGTATCGACAGACAGATACATAATGCAACGTGAGTTTCCGAGGTTACGCGCGCGAGCGCATACCTACCGGATGCGGCCACCACCGAGCTTGCATACTGAGCACTAAGGCGGTCGTCTCTCTGCGAAGCCCTCCTACAAAACGTGCTGACTCGTCGTGACGACTCTCGCTCGCCGACTTCTCGACGTTGGTCGAACGTGCCGTGCGACATTGATCGAAGAGAGGGTAGACTTGACATCTTTACGAACACTGACAGCGTCCGTACGGCATATACGTATAGGTAGGAAGATACATCGTCGCCTGACCTGACGTAGGAGGCCGATCGGGTACAGGAATGCTCTTTCGGAGTCTTATATCGAGTCCTCTCGTCCCTGGTTTGTTTCATTTGCGCGCGCGAACGCTCTCCTGTGTACCTACATTCTACAAATTTAATTGACGTCTGCTCTCCACTTGTCGTAATTATAATCGAGATGATGAGCGAATCAAGGAAGCGTTCATATTCTCATTTGCATGGTGTTTTTAGGATTTCAGTCCGCGGACTGTGGATTGATTAATTGATTGGTGCTCTCTTGTGCATTGATTTATGATTGATTGTATATGCAAATATATTGTTACGTCCGCGACCACCCTTCTTTTATCTCGAAGAAATGTCGCGCGCACTCAAACGCTCACACGCCGGAAATGAATACACTCGCGTAGTAAAGCAATAAACTTTAATATTAGAAGCCAATAAACCGTAGCGATACAATATAATATTACGTGCATTAATCCTAATGCAAATATATCCGCCGATCAGCTGTCAGAGGATACGTCCTCACCGCTAGACCAGAACAAAACGCATCGATAGACATAAACAGCTTCTTAGCGACGATAGAAGATCCTGATAGAAGACCCTGATAGAAGACCCTGATAGAAGATCCTAATAGAAAATCCTGACGATCGTATAATACAGGGATGTATCGTCAAACCGGGCGGGACACGGACATAACAATATGTAAATATATCCAAATGAAAAAGATACATTATCTTTAATGATTGCAAAATAATACGTGAAAGTTTTTAATATAGAAATTTTTATTTAGCATGCATTATCATTCAAATAAAATACAGCGAGCAAATAATAATAACATAAAATTATTTTTCACAAACAAGATTTTTTACATTCTGTGGAAAATTATCATAGCAGCGACTTTTGAATGATAAAAAGTAGAACGTACCAATTAGCGTTTGTAATTACTGCAACTATAATTAACCTAATAATAAATTTTGTTTAACATAATTAATGGAAAAATCGATAAACGATAGACAGAATAGTATTGCAATTCTACCTGACAAACGATCTACACTTTTGTCCTGACTGATGAAGTTTCGATTTAACCACATGTTGTGATTTAAATGTAGTAGCGGAAGATTAATTTACACGTAAAACGGCAAACGCGCTTGATGTGTACGAGAGGGCGGTTCGCCTAAATAGAAGAGGGAGAACGAAAAGGTTTGACGTATGCGCGAGATCAAATTCCCGCGCGTGCCGACGCGACGCGACAGGGGGTATCGTTTTAATTAACACTGCCCCGAACGCTGTCGTTCCCGGGGTTCCGTGAGACTAATCCGCCCTGTGCAAGAACAATGCATCGGGATCGACACCCGGTAATAACGACCTAACGCGCGGATGGTATCTCGGGCTCACGCCGAAATATGTCGTTGATTGCGCGTCGCGCGGATGTAGGTACCACGGATTTTTGTGCGCGCGCGATTACGAGACGAAGCTAAATCGAAGACGCGACAGCGTTCGCAGGGTGTCTAGCCGTTCCTTAAATTCTTTTAGTTCTTGAAATGTTCTGGAATTTTGTTTGTTCTTTAAACGTTCTGGAAATGTATACTTCAATTTTTCGTTGATTCTCGATTTTTTCGCTACTTCGAAACATTCAGTTAAAAGAGCAGTTGAGACTATTCGAGATAAAATATTGTATCTTACTTTGTAAATAATACAATATATTTTTTATTTATAGATTTTAATGCATATATTAATTTTCTTATATCGACTTGATAAAGAAAATAAAGTTCTTAATTTCTTGTACATTTTTATAATACTATTGGGAAATCGTGCAAATTTCTTTGAAATGTCCTGGAAATGTTCTTAAATTTTATTTTCAAAATTTACTAGACACTCTGGTTCGGAAATCCTGCTGATTCTACGGGAACGAGCGTAGGAACACCGCCCACGCGTTGCGTAACGTGCATTAATTAATTTTATCGGCGCGCACGTGTCTCTGATGAGCCACGGGGCGGAAAACGTCATGAAAAACATGACTTTTGCATCGAATCTTGGATATTTACTTCAGTTGCTTGCGTAATATCTTCGCTATATGCGCATTCATTACATTGCTCGCGAGTGATTGCATATCGGATGGAAGAATAGAACAGAGATGTAGCGTCATTATAGATGCTATTTTGTTTTGATGTGTAGAGCTCAATCTTGTTTTTCCGATTATGTTAAAAGATAATGAGATTGTTGAAGAATGGATTGATAGGCATAATTATATACAGAATTGGAACACACCATTTCAACATCTCATTTTTTATTTAAAGTAACTATTAAATTTGCAATTGAATACATATGTAATCATATTACTATATAATGATAGAAAACATCTGTTCAAAATTATACCTATATAAAATGTTCATGATTAACGTCTTATTTACATGTCATTGTGTATTGTTATATTTTCTTATAATGCTAGATTAACATCATACATGTTTCATTAGTTGAAATTATGCAATTCATGCAATTTTCTAATTTTATAATAAAAAAATGAATGCAATTAGAAAAAGCTAATGAATTTTAATATTGCTAATTTAGAAAACTAAAATAAAAAACTTTCTTTTATTCTTTCTATAGTCCGATAAATACAAACGATTTTCTAGTTCGAGAAACTATAGTACTCTAATTTTTACGATCCATTAAATGCAGTGGAAATTCATTAACTCGGAAAGTATCGTATATAAAATAAGTCAGTAACCGTAATTAGAACATTTTTCGGTCGTCTTACATCAGGCTCGATTTACATCTGCACGGGCTCTCGATTAACTCTTGAGTTATTCGGTGCAATTATCCAAATCTCTCGGAGGCAGAGCCATTTAATGGAAAATCGTTCGCGTTTCCGTCCAAGGCGCGTGTATTGTGCAGCCGGTGCAAATGAGCGGGCTACGATTTTTGCGACTCTCTCTCTCTCTATCTATCTTCTCCTCTCTTTTCTCCTTCCCTGTCGTGCAAGCTGTCCGTGAAAGCACAATGAGCCGACCGAGATCGCGCCACTTTGGGTCAAGACAATGCGACCATTTGCATGTGGCACTGCTCGCCTTAATTGCGGCCGCGACGATGGTGTAACCGACGAACTCTGCCGCATGACACGCACACATGGAGACGTAGGCCTTTTGCGAGCGGCCACGTGCTACTCACGAGACTCGTTTGCTGTTCGAGCATATTCATTTGTTAGGATGCAGATCCCACGACTAACTATATCCTTTCAAACGCGCTTGTTAGAATTTGTATTATTAGGAAAGTATATGTAAAATGTTTCAGACACAAATACTTTTTTTTTCTCATTTCAAATGTATGAGATTTAACATGTAAGAGAGATGATGAAATATACAGCGCGGAATTTTATATTAATTTTATAAAGCAATTTTTGGTATATTACCAACTTTGAGAAATTCTAAACATTTCAGAGACGAAATACACGGTTGACGAATTATCTGAGTCTAAAATGAGAAAATTGTTTTAGCATTAAAGATTAATATAATTAGTTTTGTTTAAATTGTTTTATTAATATTAAAAATTACAGTACATTTTTTAGATGGATTCTAGTAATATTAATAAAATTATCTAATATAAAAATTCTGAGATGAAATCAAGATATTAAATATTTAAATATTTAAGCATCTTTTATTTGATATTCAATTTTTTTTATTTGATATTCGCATATGTAAAAGCATTACCGTGTTCTAATTCCGACACATTTGCATGGACGAAAATATCTGCCGAAATCGAAGTCGACATATTATCGCGTTTGCACTTACGCCCGGGTGCAACGTCCGACTTTCGCAATTCAAATTTAGCCGGCAATGACATTTCGCTTTGCGCGCTTTTCTATATTATAATCGACAATACGTGGAATATTTATCATGCTGCTTTGTGCATAATAAAAAAGGCATATGAAAAAAATAATGAATTAATACGATGTTGTGGAATCTTGGAAATTAAAAAATCGAAAGATGATCGCAAAAAAGTAATGTTGACAAGGAAAATACTTAACTGAATAAATTATTATTCAATTGCAGTTAGATACTTAGAGCCACTCTACTGCGAATAAAAGATACGTGTAGCGTAATAACATTTCGTTTGAAAATATTAATCACAATATCGCATGGAAAGTTCTTAACGCACGTCGTTCGCATGTCAGGCACATCGTGTGTAATGTAAAACTGCATGAAGGAAGCTTTTAAATGTTAATGCTTGCCCGCGAGGCATTAGTCAAGTGTAGAGGAAAAACTATTAGACATTACTGGAAAACGACATGATGCAAGAAAAAATTTCTTTGATATATAATTATCGAAAATAAATATAATTATTTATTGCTATCATATACAGTTTGTAGCAATTCGGCCTTTCTTTTGTTTCACTCAATATAATTTACAAGGTGATTCGTCCGAAGAATTACTCAACATTTCCTTGTGAATCATTCGACTTAAATATTGCATGTCTTTGTGCATATAAGTTTCGCTTTATAAGCCTCGCTTGTCTCGAGATAAGAATACAATTAAAAAATTGTTCAAGCATAAATCGCAGATAACTTTCTGCGATTATGTAACTTACTGCGACTTGTAATATTTCAAGCAGTTTCGTGACATTTGCAAAAATATAATTGCAGAATATATATCTTTTTTTTTTTTGGAAAAATGCGATAAAGCTTTTTTACATATTCATAAATTCATTAAAATATATTTTGCATAAAGTTATTTATAAATATGTGTTAGACATGTATTTAAATTTATAGAGTTTAAACGCGAAATTATATTGTTAAATTCTATAAATAACCGTGCAAAATAATTTCACCTAAAAAATTGATGTAATATTTAACAAATAAATACACATTCTCCATAAGTTTGTTAGTTTAGAGAAAAAATATTTCTTCCAAGAAGATTCTAATCAAGAACGTATTAATAAGCTTTTGTTTTCGTTGACATCATCATCTACTGGATTGTAGATCCGCAGCAATCTGGTTCAGAGATCGTATTAAATCAAGACCGAACATCTGCAGAGCGTGATGCGAAGGTTGCGCAAAACGCACGCTCTCTTATCAACCGACGTGACAGATTGAGAGCATAAAAAATTAATCGCAACGCTTCAGAAAATTCCGCAGCTGCATTCGAGCTACATAATTATTCGTGGTTCGAGCCACTTATATTTATAATATTTAGTGAAAAAAATACTCTTATCTGTATATTCATTGCAGCCAAAACTTTGATAGCCTAATGGATTCTTCTCAGAATTAGAGAAACGTTTTATGATAAAATACTTTTATTTTTTAATTTCTTATTGACATTATATAGCATATAAATTTTGCAGGATTTTCTCTAGTTTTCTAAAGAATAAAATATTAAAGATCCTTTATGAGATCTCATTTTCGTTTATAGATAAACTTGTAGGATTCTACATATATGCTGAAAATATATATCGTTATAAGATGTAATTATTTTGTTAAATCTTTTTGTTAAAATATCTCTTTCTAAAAGCATGCATTGTCTTTTTTCTACTTCAAAAAAAATTGATGCTTTTGGCGTTCACTCAATTCGATTGAAAAATATTCTTCCGAAAAAAAATGGCCTTGTTGCATCGAAACCGTTAAAAGCTTTGAGAGTCACTGCTCAGGGTGATTGTTGGCTTTGCTTTTCTCCTCCTACCGTTTCTCTCCCCTTTTTTCCCCACCTCTTCCTCGCGATAGTATTACAGCTCACCCCGCGTGCACCGTTGTATTTCATTGTTGTGAACGCATGCAAATTGCGATCCCAGTGCCGGGGCCGAGTATCAATTCTAACAGAATTAATTCGAGTGCAGTCATTGTTTTTTGTGCGTCACAAAAAACCCTCTATACGCGGGCAGCATCACGTTTTGCCCCGCTATGAACAATATCCGGTTCATACGAGCGGTTGCGCACGTCGTCGAGCGTCTCGTATATTCCTATGGTCGGTGAAATCCTGTTTGGAAATTGGACCGAACAGGCCGTGAGTTTCGATATAACGTTCGGCAATCGATCATTTTATTGGTAATTATCGTCAACGTTTTTCGCCAGCGATGTCAGCGCGCAGCGTCAAAAAAGGATTGAGTAATATAGCGTCGCTAATTCGCAGATCTGAATGCTCATGTTTCATCACGCGATATCTTCCAGTGAATAACCTCGCTTTCAGTCACAAATAATCCAAATAGAGCGTTCATCAACGTTGAACAACACTTTTTTAATGTTTAATTGTAAAACTGCATATCCTCTCCCTCTTTCGTTTCTTTCTCCCACGCGGCAGTTAGTTATATAAAATGTTTAATATGTAAATATTTTGTAGATTCACGGAAAAATTATGCGAACCCATTTATTAGAACAATTATTAATTTGCGAAAATTTGATTCAGGAACCTCTTAAGAATTATAATATTAAGAAGATATTTTTAAGAAGGTATTTTTAAAAAGAGCGCACATGACAAGTTGACATATATTATAATACGATTTGTCTAATATTTATGTTCCAGAAAGATGACTTTATTGCCGTCAGCTCGATGTTACGTCAATATCTACCTGAAAAGGACACTCCATATATCTTGGACATCGATCTCGACTTCTTCAGCACTAAAAACCCCTTCAAAGATCTTCATGAACGTGTAAACCTCTACGATAAGTTGGCTCCATTGTTTACATATAAGAGAGCAGAATCAAATGATCCTGAGGTGAGTCATATATTTAGTATACAGGGTTTGTCCGGAAAGTAATGCGTCGCATTTTTTGTGACGCGACTATACATCGCAGAGCGATGGGACCGGTTGGGGAGGAAGGGGGGTACCCTTAGCTTTCCAACGGTAGGTCGCTCAATTGTTTCCATGCGCTTGGAGGGTTAGGACGGCTTATTCTGTGAACCTCTGCTTAGTGGTCGCGTCGAACTTGTGATGGAGAGAACGATAGAGCAACGCTATGCGATAAAGTTTTGCGTGAAGCTGGACAAGACGCCGCTGGAAACTTTTGAAATGCTCAAGAAAGTTTGGCCCCGGCGGACTTTTTTTTATTTCCTCGGCTGAAAAGGGAGCTCAAAGGACAACAGCTCGAGTCGGTTGACAACGTACAAGCTACTTCGACGGCCTCCCTGAACAGCATCCCAGTCAAGGAGTTCCAGAAATCTTATGACGCATGGAAATCGCGTTGGCAAAAATGTATTGACGCAGAAGGGTCATACTTCGAACAATTTTAAGTTGTTTTACCTATGCGATCAATAAATTCTTTTTTAAAAAAATGCGACGCATTACTTTCCGGACAAACCCTGTATATATATATATAATACGTATAAATATATGTACGTATCTTGCAGTCAAACTTGCTTGTTCAATTTATTTATGGATTCAAATGGCATACTGTTGCACTCAAAATAGTGATGCAATTAACGTTTCCATTTGACCGAGAGAATTTATTAATACATTTAACGCATGATGTTAGTTATCATAAACTGTCATGTCATAATTAAGTAAATATAGATGAATCTGTGAGATTAGCTGTTCACAAAATTCAACTGATTAACAATTACAAAATATCGCGGCAAATAGTAATTTGTTTATAAAAATGTTTGTTCAATCTTGCAAAAAATAATTAACATATTTTTTTAATCTTCGAGAAAGATCATAGGAGAGAGAGAAATAGAAGTTTATATATTATTCAACTAGTAAAACACGATGTAAATAATTTAGGTAAATCTATATAAATTGAATTTAAATCAAAGATGTTCTAATCAAAGATGTTTGCTCTATGTAGTAGTATAATTGAAATAATTTGCAAAATAGGGCAATTTTTAAGAAAATTGTAGAAAAATACAATTTCTCCCTCAGAAGCTAATTTGAGGTAAGTGATGCACGTATTTATTTAAGATTGAATTAATTCTGAATAAATGTCACGTCGTATACACACTCATAACGAATCCTAACACCGATGTAAGTAGGTTCCGTGCTATATTCTGTAGGAATAATCCTATATTATTAAATACGCGAGAATATTATATCAATCATGAAATATTCGATATCGCGAAAAGCTAACGTGAAACGAGAAAAGGAAGGGGAAAACGAGGGATCGCGTAAATCATGACGACCGAACGCAGCAGCTTTAGAGAAGCGATGGAATTTCGCGAATTAGAGAGTGGGAGGAATGGGAGAGGACGAGTTACCGGCAATGAGCGGAAGATTTGCGAATAATTAGGTGGACCGACAATGCCCGAGGTCCCGTGGTAGGCTGGTTACACAATGTGGCCTGCCACTAGCGGGATAATACCTGTAGACAGAGAAGAACGACTCTATAGGGTTTTAGGATTCGATGGACATAATGGTACTGGCCTATTGTCTACGTAACTGCAGACTGCCAACATCCGCCTCCGGGGTCGACCATGTCGGCTCATCTGCATACCAGCTTACAACCCTTCGGTCGTTTAGTTCCGAGCATCGAAAACGCTAATTTTGCCCCGACCACGTTATTCGTCAATAAATCTCGATCGCGTGTTGTTATTGTATTATTATGCGTCGCGTCGTTTGACAAGATGATCTCTCCGGACTAATTAACATGACGATATGCTTTTAATTAATTTTCATACAATATATGTCGCAACTTGCGATGTATTATTTATCATTATATTTAAAAAATTTAATCTTAATTTTCAAATTGAAACAATTTTATTAGATATTATTAAGAAATAATTGCCACTGAACATTTTTAACATTTATGAAGAGAATTATTGATCAAAATATCTAGTTCATCTTATTTTACGATCTTAGATTGCTCATAAAGGCTGTGCGCGATATTGACGTTGAGGAGATAAATATAGATTTTTCAATATTTATTATTTAAATATGTTTTATTATTTAAATAAGTAAAAAAAAATATTTTAACAACGATTTGACAAAGACATTTCTTTTAATCTTGCCGCATATGCTTTTTTAAATCTATATTTTGCTTTAATATTGACAGAAAAAATTCGTAACAATTATTTAATTAAAGTAACAAGGCTTACTGAAATGAATTGAGTTTACCGACAGCCTTTCACACAAGAGTTTGTTTTCTTTTTATATTATTTGCATAACGCTTTGCATTGCGTCTTTCGAAATGCAACTTACAATTGATCTATGCAACAGTGAAACGGCTTCTGCTTATATTGAATGAATCCTATTTTGCATATCTCCAATTGTCGAAAAGGCTTTGATCCGGCGAGCAGATTATCCGCAATTTCTCACGGAGTTTCGTGCGCCGTGCATCCTGCATATCATTTAAAAAGCATCGGCTATCCTATATTCGAAATCGCTGATTTCAAGACCGAACAGTCTAACTTCTTACCGTGGGATCTCGGCGAGATGCGTACCCTTGAACGTAAAACGCAGTGTCAAGCTTTGACATCTGGAATTACCTACCGTTATGTTAATGTTGCGAATCGGGCCATTTAAATGCGTGCCGGTTAAATATTCGATGCTTCTCAATCTATGTGTACCATGGCGGATAAGTCCAGTTTCTGCCTTCAGTAGGATGATAATGCGATGCGACTGGTCATGCGACCATTGTTGTCTCGAATTTAATTTTGAAGAATTTAGATGTTCACTTTTTTTTCTTTTTCTTTTTATTATTTCTCTATTTTTATCTTTCTCTGTCTTCTCAATCATATAAAATTGGAAAAAAGACTTGAATTTTAAAAGCATCCAAAAAATTAATAAATACATTTATATATATATATGTATGTATGCGTACACATATATACAATGTATATATCAGACTCGAAGAGCCAATAATTTTGATTTAATATATGCGGGTCAGACGGCGCTACCTGTCTTACCCTGAGAACTCGGCGATGCATTGTGATTGTAATCGCCGGCTGCAGGTCACCCTGTAGCCTATCCGGGGTCAGGGTCATTCCTGAATTATTTAAATTACGCAACCCACATTCCATCTTCCAGGCTCGTACACATTCACCGCTCGCGCCACCGTTCGCGATCCTTTGTAAAGCATAATAATTACGAGGAAGAATGGTAGAGTCGGTCCCTTGCGAGAAAGCAACCGCATGTTGTGTCTACAATTGCATCTATTAAAATGCATATTTTAATCCGATGATCGATATCGATTTGGTCTAGAAAAGACGATAAGGGACGATAGGGACGATACTTAATAATAATTTATTTATTATTCTTTTAGAACTAATTTCTTAATCTATAGAATTTTTAATAAATCGCTTTTAATTAAAAATATATAATCAAATGAAATAAAAAAAAAAAAAAAAATGTACAATAGGGAAATATAAATTGTTATACACGATTCATTTTTCAGACGTAAATCTATAACAGTTAAAAATGTGACGAAATTCGTGTCTCATTTGATATTATATCATAGTTTTACGGAATTGCTTCGCGTTACGATTCTCGAAAGCGCCGATTCGCGTTTCCTTCGTGAATTCATCGGCACGTACGAAGACTTGGGCGGCGGTCCGTGGGGTGTATTTTGTGCGCGACTCCTTTCTCAGGATCTGCCACGCGATGTCCCACTGGGATCCCTACGAAAGATGAAATGACACGAGCGGGGGGTCCAGTATGCAAAGCGAAGCCCGTTTCCCGGCCGCTCCGAATATTGATGTACGACCGAGTATGTAGATGAGCGTGAGAATGCAGCTCGTGCCGGATGGTGGCGCGAATAGGCGAACCGGAAGTAAGCCAGTTCCCCCACTATTCCGGTATAACTTCTGATCGTCTTTGCGGCGCATTCGTTTCTTTCTTAGAAACTGCAGACTATCGTCAAACGTCTTTTGCGAACGAGGACGAAGTAGTAAAAACGCGCAAGTCCAAGTATTATTGGAAATGTCAGATAAACAACTCGTAAATACGATATTATTCGAACTGTATAGCTGTTGGACTCGGTATACGTGTCAAGATTATTAATACTTTCAAAAAGCTTCGATTCTATACGCATACGTAGAATGAAATTATATTCAAGATACTTTGACATTTACAGCTTTTTTATGTAAAATTTTTCGACTGTAAATTTCTACAACATGCAATTTGTATTGCAAGTTATATAATCAAGTAAAAATGTATATTGTTTAACAACGCGTGAGGTTGATTCGAGCTAAATTGGCATTCGTGGTTTCAAAAGCGGAAGCGAGCTATTCTACCGGCATTTGTATCCAAATGGTTCTACCAATTTCAACAGAATTTATTGGATTGATCTTGTTGTTTGAGTAGAGTAACCACAGAATACTCTGATAGAATAATACATGGTTTACCAATATATACATATATGCCTATGTACCGTAACCAACAGGTATAGGAGCAATGTTATTAAAATGTTGATTGATACATATGTATATAACTTTAAGAGATATAGATTTGATTTTTATACAAATATTTTTACATATATACATTTTTATAGCATATCCATTACATTTCCAAAGAATTTGCACATTGCTGGCAGAGAGTATAAATACTGGTTTTTCTATCCGTCTATATATATATGTCTATAGCAATAGTTCAGAATTTGAAACGCATTTATTATTAAATAATCGCGATATTTTAAAATATTGATCAGTCGATCTTGTTTAGCGTTCGATAGTGCGAATTTTGTAATATCTTGAAAATACAAACTTTGGCAGAAGCGGAATTCAAAGAGCAATAATGCCATCTTCGGCAAGATTTTATGATCATTTTTTTCTCTTACTCTTTCCTTTTTTTGCACGTTTTCCCACCGTCTCTTTTGCTTTCACAACAGCTTTCTGCCGCTGAAATATCTGTTTAAACCTGCACGAGATACGAGAACGGGACGGAGATAAACAACGAGGAATTAAATATACAATAAAGTGTGGAGTCCCGGACAGCGAAAGGGCGTGGTGGGGGTGAGGGGGTGAGGTGGGAAAAGAGGGAAACTCCTTTACCAGCCTCGCGCTATTCCGTCTCGTACACCCTCTCGCGCAGCTCCCAACCCCCTAGACCACCCGCATAAATAAATCCAATTGGCTCAAATAAAATGTACGAAACGAAGTCGCGCCAATGGCCGGGGTATATTTTATTTTCTCCCATTTTCCCTCCCTCTCTCGTGTGCGAGTCTTTCGCTCTTTCTCGCTTCTTCTTCTCCGCCCACCCTCGCGTCATCCCTTTCCGTATCCGTCTGCAGGTTTTTTTTTTTTTTTTTTTTTTTTTTTTTCATTTTGCTCTTCTCTCTCCGTCTCTAGTCCTGCGACGACGGTAGGATAATTCAATCTCGACTTTTCACGGATTTCCCATCAAAGGAGACATACCGGTTACGAGCTGAGAGATTTCTCTTTCTTGACGCGTCTGCAGTTGCTCTGACTTTTTGAATCGAAACCGTTCTTATTTCTTATTCGTTCTTACTAACCTCGGTACTTTCTGTCGCCATAATATACATCTCTTAGCTACGTCGATATTTCGTATTAATATCCTGAACATTACTATTTAATGTGTTTATATGTTACAGTATTTTTTTAATTGATTTAACATTGAGAGACGCTAATATAGTATTATTTCTTCGAAATAATCTTTCTTAATTAATGATTTAGATTAACAAAATATATATGTATAGCTCAATACGTGCATATATTTTAACAATAAGGGAACATTACAAAATTAAATTTACAACAGTATATTATTAAGTTTATTTTAATATATACAATATTTCAATTTTATATATGAAGTCACATTAGATAATATTTTTAATTAGTTCATGACACGGTAATTAAATGACTTGTTGCGTTTAACTAAAAGATTCTGTATAAAAATTTTTTAAATTAATTTCTTTCATACTTTCTCTAATATTCAATTTTTCGTTATTATGAAGTACCTAAAATGAACAACAAGAGAAAACGTTCCAAAATGATCAATTTTGTGATAAATATTCTATTTTTTAATTTAACAATTTATTAAAGTACGTTGTAAAACTGATTAATTTCCGCATATTGATACTGATTTATCGATGTACAAGAATGTTCACTCCACGTGGACCAAAACACGTGCAAGGTTTCTTCATTAACAAGTCGCTCGGTCTTTGGTTGGAAGGAGGCAAATTTCGTTGGGGCAGGTCACTTTCGTAATTACCTTCTCTCACGGAAGTCCCAGGATGCTTGAACTTCGGTCTCTGAGGCGGCGGAGGTGGTGCTAACGGCGACGACCCTCCTCAAGGTCGTTTCTCATCCCCCGCAATTAAGTTCTCCGACAATTAGATCGATAAACGCAAGAAGGCGCCCTTTATGTTTCTCGCGCCGGGCCGTTTATGCGCTCCGTATAACAGCCGTGAATCTCTTTTCCTTTCTTCCGCCCTCTCTCTTTCATTCGCATCCAACGGACGATAATGAATCGCTGAAATTACAGTACGCCGTTAAGATCGCTCCGAGATCTCTTTAATAATGTTATACCTCCGTTCCACGTGTAATCTTTGATTAACCAAAATACTTCACGTTTATTACAACTTTATAATTCGGCTGTATGTGCAATATCCTATTAAAAATTGTGCAAGGTGCTTTCTATAAAAAATATCAATAGTTGTTTAATTTGTGATATACACACACACACATATATATTATAATTTCTAAATACAGACTCAAAATTTTATTTGTGCATATATGATTGATTGTTTAAATACAAATGCAAAGAAAAAGTTTATGATTTTTACGTGGGAATAAAAAATTAATATAGACTGTTTAGCTTTATGACTTACATACATTACAACAAATTATAAATTTGTTTACTGGTCTTGAATATAAAATTTTTGCTTGACTATCATGCGCTTAAAAAACTATTAAAGACTATTTAAGTTTATTTAAAGGGATATCAATTTGAAATATTGAGAAAATAAGAATGAATGCAGATGATTCATATTTGATAGTAGTTTGCTAGTTTTTTTGGGGGAAATAATTGCAGTAATTTCTTGCATAAATATATATCAATAAACAAATAAAAAATATATAAAACATAATATCTGTCACTCTCTCTCTCTCTCTCTCTCTCTCTGAAAGGGAGCTGATCATCGCTAATCTGACTATAAGATATAGTTAGAATTCTATAAATGTTAGTGTTTGGGAGGGTTTGAGAAGGTTTATTTTACACTTGGCACACATCTAGAAAACCGGATAAGAACCAACATCGCCATCTATCGTAGGTGATAAGAACGAAGGCCTTCCTTCGCAGTTTCCGGAGAGGCCGCAATCCCGTTGGATGACGTGACGAGCGACGCCGACGCCGTGCGTCCAAGATGGCCGTGGATCGTTAAACGGTCACGCGCAAACTCCTCGGGGGGATAGTGGGATAAAGAGGGTTGGTTTGGGGGAGTCTTGCTTCTTAATAGGGTCGAAGAGTAGTTACGATCTCAGATCGTCACAGCTAGCTTATCAGATCGTTTCACTCTACATTAGACTTCTAACGCGCGCAAAGTGTCACAATTAAATTGTAGTTTGTTGACTTCGTTTATTACTATTGAATATATATTTTTCTTCCTTATCAAATTTTATTAAAAATTTCGTGTTTATGATAAGCAATGTACATGTAGGAATTTAGATAGTCGTCATCATAGATATTTCTTTGCGTTGCTGATATGAGTCATATTTGCTTTAAAGATATCGATTTCACGAGCAACTTTAAATACATATTTTATACTTTTAATATATATTCAGTTTTTTCGTACGAAAGTTAAAATCGTTAACATTAATTTCTGGTATATTTTAATTATAAAATTTAATTATAATTTCAAAATTATATAACACACTATACTAGCATCTTTATCTCTTTTTTTCATTGAAAGTTTTACAAACACATGTCTTATATAATCGATTATTTCGAATATCAAAATGATATGCGGTCAATAAACTACAATGGATGTGAACCAGCGAGAAATTCCTGAAGACGTCAATGGCCATATTTAGTATCCATCATAAACATGACGAAGGTTATTGGCCTTTCGTCGAACAATTGTTGAAATGACAGTAGTCATTACTTTAAAAAGGCGTAAAAAACGCGCAATGGACGCATGTGGTCGTGGCGTGTTTGCACTATTCAGCATAAAGCTCATTGCCCTCCACGTGGAAGCGCCGTATCCGTTTCTTACCGGCACGTACATACATGCGCACGCGTATTTCGGTAGCGAGTGCAATAGTGTCGCGCACATGTTAGATAACGATATGTATTGACGCGTCACGCATTAAACACCATATGATGCCTCGAAACTTCGCGGCGATGCGTAAAAATGCGCACGTGGATGTCAACTGGTCATTACCAAGACAATACCGATTCGCTATATTCGATTGACAGCACAACTTTGTTTATTATCCATACAATTACCTAAAATATAACAATCATCACCCAATATATCTTACTTTAATATTATTGTTGAAAAATTCAATACAAAATTATATCTATGCTTTATATATGTAATAATTAACTTTATAAAGTTTATAGAAAAAAATACTAAGAAATAATTACTAGAAAAAAATTAAATAAAAAATAAGAATTAAATAAGTATTTTAAAGATTAATATATGTGACACTTTTTCAGCACATGATAAAAATATGTGATTGAATATTTTACGATTCATTTTTTTATTCTATTAAACTTTAATTAGAACTTGCTCGCGTTATTTAGAGGAATGACACTTGCGTAATGCGAACTCAGAGCACATATAATAATGCGATGTCTCTTTTTTTCACACGTTATCAAATTTGTCTATCTCTCGTATGAGATGTTGTGTCTCTGGAAACATCGCCATGCAGCGTTTGCGTGTACGACGGCACGATTTTTCCGACTCTCGTTGATCAAACTGACGTCTTACAAGAAACAAAAAGTAACATCACAGCTGCATATCACATTTCCCATGATAACTGTGTATGTCACATACACAGTTATCATGGGAAATGTATAGGCAAGTACCTATATATTTATCTATAAATAGCACTTGTGGCGCGCATCGGAAGCTTAAACACGATGAAAATGTGTATGTATATAAATCTGTGTGCTATCGATCTTGTCGTTCTAGAGCGATCTAGAGCGATATGCCATGACATCGAGTGACATTTTAACGACAGTGATTATTTGCGATAGCGAGACACTTGCCAAAACTCTAACAAAGTAACGAATCTCTCTCTCTCGAGAATCTATGATAGTCGAAATCAAAAGAGAGTGATGTATTGTTCGGTATTTTAGATGTAGATATAAATAACGCAAATTGTATATTATTGTTGCTTATTTTCGCGATTATATGGAAGATATGCAATCTAACATTAGGTTTCGTCGACACAAATTTAAACGTATAATTTATATTAATTTCAGTAAATTATAGTATGCTTGTGTATGTTGTGACACTTTTTTACATTTTATATGTAATCATTATTTTATCACGAGTTATTCTATAATTGAATTTTCTTTTAAATAGAAAACTGCCATCGCTTTAAAGACGATTCATATAAACAATTTCATCTTGTGGTTTGAAGACCTAAATTGATTAAAAAATAAGCGGAAAAAACAAATACTTAAACTTTCGTTAAATGATCACTAATGACGTTGAGCGACGGTCATAGATAGGAATAGAGAAGATCGTTCTGTTTGTCGGTTCAAAGACTGACGAGTATCTATGAAAAGAGTCTTGATTGCGGCACAAGTCGTCGGGGATCTTGGTTGCCGCGATGCGTAATGCGAATTCCTTATTGATTGCGGATAGTTGTGTTTAATAGTCAACCCATTATCGATAGCAGATGTTGCACGGAAGAGTGGTTCTGCGATGAATGAGATTATCGTGTAAGTGCAATCATTTTATGTAATCAGTGATTACGTGCATTACGGATTGTACGTAATGTTGAGTTATTGACTAAGAAGGAATGATCTTAATAAGCAGATCCAAATAGCATAAAGCTGGTTTAAGAATTTTCGATTAATTCAGTAAATATTTAACTGCTTTTTTATTTAACATTTTAATAGAAGGTAACGTTTGAAAAAGTTATTGTGGAATATTCTTTTTCTAATAATTTTAATTAATTTAATTAAAATTATTTTTTAATAGATTTTTCTCCTCATTTTTAATTTGAAAGTTATTCTCCAGCAAAATGTATATGTTGATAGTTATTTCAGCTGCAAAATCGAAAAAATTGAAAATTTTTTATGAAATTTAGATACTTAAAAAGTTGTAATAATTATATAATTTTTTTTGCGCACAGAAGTATTTATTTTGATACTATAAGTGGGATTAATAAACATAATATTAAAATTAAACTATCGACTCAAGATATCCGAAATTGTATCATGTTGCATGAAGAATTTGATCGAACAGTAAACAGTTTGTTCCTAATTTTAATAGTATAGAAGAATTTAATTAACATTATAGGACGCCTGAGGCACGTTTGAATACATCTCGAATAATCTCGAAGACGCACACAGTTCGCATCTTCCGTTGCGAATCCGAATGCGACGCGAATCGCCTTTCTCTCGGCGCAATCCGTAAATCAGCGGCGAGTCTAAAATCACAGGGGCATCCAATTGAACTCCATAGCGATTCTCGGTGTCAATGACTCCGAGGGACCGTATGTCGTAAGCTTCGAGCACGGTTGATTTCGATCACCGGGTATACGCATGCATACACACGCACGCGGTCATACAAACACGTCGTACCTCTCTCGCTCAGCCCTCGGTCTAGTCCCGGTATAGTCGCGTAATTGATGCTCCCGCGAAAACACCGTCAATTGTCAGAGCACATGGTTCCGCGATATGCTCGATGCATAAGCGCATGACTTCCCTACAGGTGGTATGCAACATAGAATGCAAGAGCGCAATGAACCCGTCGCCGTTGCAACGAAAACGCCATGCGTACTGTATTGTTCGTGACAATGGCAGTCAATGACCTTTTATGGACGGAAATGTGAAGTTTTGCCGAATTTTTTTTCCGTGGTTAAAAGTTTTATTCGTTACTTTTCAAACCGCATTTCGAAGAGGGAAAAATACGGTTTACGAGGTCGTTGAGCTAACAATGAGGATTAAAGGCAGTTCAAAGTACTGCAGATTAGCTTGCAGATGCATATCTCGTTTTATTTTATTACCTTGTATTTCTACGTACGAATATATTATTTTTATTCAGTTCATAAATTATCCTAATGATCGAAAAATATTTAAATTTCAAATATATTAGAGAGATTTATTATACATCAAATATAATTATCTCTCTATTTCGTGTTCTATTTTTATCTTATTAAATAAAAAATTCAAGATGAATTTTATACTTTAGAATCAGAATGTATAGTTTAGATAAAACATGATATAACATGATATAATTTAGATATAACATGATTATATGAATTTTCAATTTGTATTATATTTTTTCAAATAATCTTATTTAATATCGAAGTCAAATATTTATGTATGCGCTTAGTTTTCTCACGTGACTACTTATTTGTATATTTATGATTGTCAATATTTATATTATAAATTGTTTGCGCGTACGCTCGATTGCTGACGTTGAACGCTCACGCACGAAGCTACGGATCCTGACAATCGGGTTGTAAATCCGATCGTCGATATCCGTCTCGTGTATAGATTGCACAGGAAGATTCAAAGTGGACTGTATCTTAAGGAGGGTGGACGCGCTCCGATTGGTGCGCAGGATGGGTAACGATTTAAGCCACGTGCCGAATCGAGAACCAGAATACGGAATTATATGCACAAATTACATAAAAACAATCCATTTATTAACTAAATTTGTCCGAGAGTCACAATGTACATAAACGCAAATTAATTTGAAACCTTTACATAAAATCTTTATCTATTAACGAATAAAATAGTCACCGCGAAAACACGTACGACGTGGTTGTTAAGCAGTCCGAAATGTCTCACTATATGGTATCTAGCATGTGTTGCATGGACACCACCGAAAAACTATTTGTTGCATAACAATTGCTAGTTACGATGAACACGCTCGAAACTCGTGTATCGAATCGTTCGAAATCTCATATTAAGATTTCGTACACGTTGCCGATTGCGGCGAATGCGATATTAAATCGCGAACCGAAATGTTTCAATTAACATGAAGAATCACTGATCACATAAATGTTACAGTGCGTTGAGCACCACGGGCTCGAAGGGATGAAAAAAAAGGAACGCAAACACAATCACGACATCAGGTATCAGTCCCAGATGACTGATCACGTGATCTGCGCGCTCCAACTCACGTGATCTACGCGTGCCAAGCGAACACGCGCGAGCCTCATGTATACAATTATTACGTTCGTGGAAACAATCGGACTTCGGCACCTTGATATTTCACCATTGCGTGAATTCTGGTCCCAAATCACTGAATTCCGCTTCGTTAACAACGTTTTGAGCGCAAATTTTATGTCGCGTATATAACGGCGCACCTTGTTGCTACCGTTAATTAGCGAATGTCAAAGTGAACGTATTTCACATCTCACTTATCACTGAACCACAGCAGAATATCAATCTGATTATTTTTTTTATTAATCAAACGAACTACGAACAATTAGAATCGCGACGGAAAACCCACATGTGACTAATCGCAACGCCGTGCAAGGAGCGAATGCCCAGGTTCGATGACGAGGCAGTTCATCCCCGATCGATTCGATAATCGAACGCTTGAAGCGCGGCGTGTAGGTTCAGTGCGTGCTGCCCCGTGCCGGATTAACTCAAAAATTATAGAATTTCAAATTATTGACCTACTTCTTCATTCTCTTTGAACAAATAATAAAGTTCTTGACCTGGGGTCAACTTACTTCTGAACATACCGCCCGCCTCGAAATAAAGATTTCGAAATGTCTTACAGTAACTAAAGGACTTACCCCAGGTTTGGGTTTTTTTTTTTTTGTTACATAAAGAAAAAAAAAAAAAGAAAAAATAAAACGTTAATCGCTTAATGATTTTTCGAGTGAGATTCAGTGATTACATATTGAACAATAACAGGCATTTGGTTGCTTACATGATTGAATAACAATATTAAGACATAGATTCTTACTAAACTTACATTAACGCGACGCGAGTGGTCTTGAGTAGTCAAGGATATTGAGCGCCGCCCGCCTTAACTAACTACGAAGGACTTGACTTGTCCTAATTATGCGAACGATTGAGACGTTGCATGCGCATTATGGAGTTGGGTTTTCCGCAGTACCTGTCTTACGTTCCGACAGTTGATCGATTAAGTTAATATCGATAGGTAGTAGGCACAATTTAGTTACTGGTCGCTTGTATTCGGACGTCGCTGTTTTAACTGAGACGACTCGAGTTAACCCGTCAGAGCCCGGATGACAATGAATAACTCGCCCTAATTCCCATTTACACGGTGGGAGAAGGGGGTTTTGAATCAAAACCATTGAGCCAACCTGAATCGGAGGCGTTTCTCGACGCCACTTTGATCTTTGTTGAAGAGTATTGACATAATCTGACTGCCACTGCTTCCAAAAACGCTCCGTAATCTGTCTGAGTAATTGCCATCGCGACAATCTGTTTTCGTTCAATTGTAGAACGGAAGGTTCCGGATTCGTAGTAATGGCAGTCCCAATCAAAAGGTGACCTGGGGTCAGGAACTCGTAGTCATCTGGAGTATCATTGAGTGGAGAAAGCGGCCTTGAGTTGAGGATAGCCTCAATTTTGCACAACACTGTCGTGAACTCCTCAAATGTCAATGCGTGTGAGCTTACAATTCGACGAAGGTGGTGTTTGACACTCTTCACTCCTGCCTCCCATAGTCCTCCAAAATGAGGAGCATGAGGCGGGATGAAACTCCAAGTGATCCTATCTGTTGCGATTAAATTGAGAAAATCCGTATTGCGTTGAGCATCCCGATACGCGCGGGATAGCTCTTTATCGGCTCCTGTGAATGTTGTACCGTTATCCGAATACATAACTGCTGGCAAGCCTCGTCTGGCGCAAAATCGTTGAAATGCGTTCAAAAATGCTGGCGTTGAATAATCGCTGACCAACTCGAGATGAATGGCCCGAGTTGCCAAACATATGAAAACGGCTATGTAAGCCTTTCGTGAGGTGATTCCTCGACCAGCAGAGGCTCGAATGAGCACTGGACCGGCATAATCGATGCCGCTGTGCAAAAACGCCCTCGTTGGCGTTGAGACTCGAGTTGATGGGAGTTGACCCATTAACTGATTGGCTACCTGAGCTCTTTCTCGCGTGCATCGAACGCACCTGTAGATAACTGATTTAACTAAAGGCCTAGATTTTATAATCCAAAATTCTTGGCGAATTTTAGACAGGGTAGACTGAAGACCGGCGTGCAGCGAGGCTATGTGCGTGTAGCGAATGAGCATTGTAGTAATTGGATGATCAGCTAGTAGAACTGGATGTTTGGATTGAAATGGTAGATGAGAATGCTCCAATCTTCCGCCAACGCGGAGTAGACCATTTGCGTCTAGGAATGGATTTAATGATATCAGAGCGCTGTTTCTTGATAACCTCTTGTTTGACTTGAGTAAGTAAAGTTCTTGCTTGAACACTTCTGCTTGAATCATATGCAACCAAAAGTTACGAGACTGCATGTACTCAAATGCTGTAATGGCGTGGGACCGGACGTGATCTTTGTGATCTGCCGCGTGCTTCCGTTGACATTTGTTTATGAATCGGTATATATATGCAGTGACGCGTATCAATTTTGGCCACCATGAATACCGTGCAGCAAGACTCCAGTCTTCACGAGTACTGTTTTGATGAGCTTCACATGCCTTCAGTTCCAACTGAGTTTCGTGGTGCTCTGATAGAATTTGATGAGGCCACTCATCAGAATGAAGATGCAACCATGACGGCCCATGCCACCATAGGTTGATGGATATCAAATCTCGGCCGAGTAATCCGCGCGAAGCACAGTCTGCGGGGTTTTCACTGGTGTTTACGTGATGCCAACTACCGGTTGGTAATCGTGTCTGAATTTCGGCTACTCTATGAGCTACGAAAGTTTTCCAATTTGAGGGGTGCTTCTTGAGCCATGCGAGAACTACAGTAGAGTCTGTCCAACAATGAATCGCAATGTCGCTTAAATGAAGTGACTGCTTGATAAAGTCAATCAAGCGAACTAGCAGAACGGCAGCAGAAAGTTCGAGGCGAGGAACCGTCATTGGTTTAAGAGACGCGACTTTAGATCGCCCAGCAATGAGCGAGACCGTAATTTTCCCAGAGGAGGATGTCACGCGTAAAAACACCACTGCTGCGTAAGCGATTGTGGATGCGTCCGCGAACCCGTGTAATTCCACAGTTGCCGTTCCGGACTCAAAACCTGTCCAGCGACTCAGTTGAATTTTTCGTAGATAGGGTAATGACTCGTAGATAGACTTCCAGGATGATAAGATTTCGTCCGGAATAATGTCGTCCCATCCGATACGGTGTCGCCATAATTGCTGCATGAGAGTTTTCGCCTTTAAAATCGCAGGTGTGACCCACCCGAGCGGGTCGAATAATCTTGCTATTGTTGATAGAATTGCTCGTTTGGTGTTAGGAACAGTTTCAGATAATGTAATTTGAAACTGAAAGCAGTCATGTTTCGGGTTCCAGACAATACCGAGGATTTTTAGACTGTCATCAGTCTCCAAATTTTTTGCGTAAGCCAATCCATGATTGTCAGGCTGAATATCTGAAAGCAATTCTGAGTGGTTACTGGCCCATTTCCGGAGATCGAAACCACCACGGTTCAGCAAATTACAAAGTTGAGTGCGAGCTTGCTTTAACAGTGTGATATCGTCTGCACCAAATAATACATCATCGACGTAGATGTTTTCTCTTAGGATGGGAGAGGCTAACGGAAATGAATCTCCCTCGTCACAGTTCAATTGTTGGATTACTCGAAGAGCAAGAAACGGTGCTGACGCAGTGCCGTAAGTAACGGTAAGGAGTTGATATTCCTGTATAGTTGAGTTGTGGTCGACCCACAGTATCCGTTGGTAGTCTCTATCTCTAGGATCGATGAATATTTGGCGATACATTTTAGCGATGTCCGCAGAATATACATATTTATATTGCCTCCAGCGCAATATAACTGCTTGTAGATCGGACTGCAATTTTGGGCCGGTGTACATGTGAAAGTTGAGAGACGTTCCATTGGATGTGAGGCAGGAGGCGTCGAACACGACTCTTAAACGGGTTGTCGAACTTGTCTCCTTGATGACTGGATGATGAGGTATATAGGTCGCTTGAACATTATTTGAATGCAAAGGAGCGACTTGCTTCATATGATTTAATTGCTCATATTCGCGCATGAAGTCCAAATATTCTTGTGCCAGTGTGGGTTGACGAGCAAATTTACGAATTAGCGACGAAAGTCGGCGTTCAGCTATGCTGCGAGAGTCGCCTATTTTAATAGGCGGGCCCTCTTTAAAAGGGAGTCGCACGACATATCTGCCATCTGCTGTTCTAGTATGCGTGCGTTGAAAGTGATCCTCGCATTGTTTATCTTCTATGGACGCATGAACATGTTGAGGAGTTTCTTCAACCTCCCAAAACTTACATAATTGCCGTTCCAAGGAGCAGCAGTGAGCAACTGCATGATACCTTTGTTGTGAACTGGGTAATGGTGAGCCTTGAGGTTGGGCTCCGACATGCGATGAAACCAAAGTAGAGCCGACTACATGGGTGTTTTGTATGACATGATTAGGGATTGACGTAGGTCCAGATAGAATCCACCCGAAATGCGATTGTATAGCGTCTGGTTGACCTATGGGTCCATTGCGTATATTGACAAGAACCTTGCTATACAAATCAGCTCCAATAATGAGGTCAATAGGAGTTGATCCAGTCGGATCGTCATCCGCTAAGGTCAAGTTGGAGATGTGTTTCCAGTCACGTAATGACGAAGCGTGTCTGGGAGCATACTTCGTCAATGCTCTCATGATGTAAGCTACCGTGGTGAAGGTTGGCTCAGGTTTATCGCGAGGCGAAATATTAATTAACGCGGCAGATCGGCATGTACCGGTATCTGCACAGCTAATCCCCGAAGTTGAAGTAAATGTTTGCATACGAGGTAAGCGTAAAATTTGCGCTACGCGTTCCGTAAGAAATGTGAGTTCTGAACCACCGTCAAGTAAGGCTCTGACAGTTAAGGAACGTCCAGAAAGTGAATGTATTTTCACCGTTGCCGTAGACAACACCACAGGAGTCGGTGATGTAGTTAACGTGACCGCTGAAAGCGCTGTGACATTTGATATATTAGTAACATTCTGCGAACTCGATGACGCAGGAATGCTCGTTGTTTGTTGCAATGAGCCCGAGTCAACGTGGATCATTGTGTGATGCCGCTTGCTACATTTGCGACACGTGAATTTACTCTGACAATTAAGTGCTACGTGCTTATCGCTTAAGCAATTGAAACATCGCTTAAGTTTCTTTATCAATTCGCGTCGTTGATCCGTGCTCATTGAAAGAAATTGTTGACACTTAGAGAGAAAGTGAGATTGTTTACAAATTGGACATGACAAATTAACTGACGCAGTTGCGGTGGCGCTTGTCACTCTCGAATGTGACTTCGTTTTATCGTGTTCGTGAGGATGGAGTTCCTCAAGTGCTATAGCGCGCGAAGATATGAAACGTATCAAGTCTTTGTACGTTGGAGGATTTTCGTTATCGCTACTCTTCAATTTCCACGCTCGACGCGTAGCAGAATCAAACTTTTGTGAAATGAAGTATACTAATATATCGCTTACAATATCCTCTGCTGTACGATCAAGACGTTTCAATGTCGCTAACGCTTGTTCCGTTTTATCTCGCAACTCGTGAAGTTCTGACGCTGATTCGCGAGTCATCTTTGGAAGATGATATAAGGTCGACACATGTACTTCGATCAACCGTCGTTTGTTCTCGAAACGCGTGGTTAACGCTTTCCACGCGACCTTAAAATTTTCGGCGGTTACTTTGATTCCGGATATCGCATCGCGGGCCGGACCTGTCAAACTAGAGATCAAAAAATGCATACGAGTGAAATTTGACAATTCTTTGTTATCTATAATCAACGACTGAAAACGGTCGCGAAAGGTCTCCCAATCCTCGTTTTTTCCAGAAAAAGGCGGTAATTTAATAGGAGGGAGATGCTTTAACGAGAATGACGATGCGTCCATTTGCGCAAAAGAAGTTTCGAGGGATGTATCTCGACTTACGACAGGAACCAGGTCTTCTAGACATTCGTTCATATGATCCAGGGCTGATTGATAGAGATCTTCGTGAAGGTCGAATTGATTCTTCTTGAAATAATTAATTGACCCTTGATCATCCTCTGGAACAAGTTGAAGCAGAATGGTGTGATTGTGCACACCTTGAGTCCATTGAGCTTGTAAAGTCGCAATCCGTGAACGAACCTTTGCGGCCGTCAAATTAGAACGACCAATCTTTTTGAAATTGTCGAGAGCTCGAGCAATTGAGTGGAAGATAGTTTGCTGATTTGCAAGAGCGTCTTCCATTTTGACACTATAGTTGTTTATGAATATGTCACTAACACGATTGTCTACTTAAACGCGATTACTTGACTGACTGTATCTCGAATCACGCTGCACTTAAATATCACTGGTGTCCTTAATTCAGTGTTCTCGATTCGTCATTACTCTCCTATCCGGCTCGAAGGACCAAAAAATGTTTGCGCGTACGCTCGATTGCTGACGTTGAACGCTCACGCACGAAGCTACGGATCCTGACAATCGGGTTGTAAATCCGATCGTCGATATCCGTCTCGTGTATAGATTGCACAGGAAGATTCAAAGTGGACTGTATCTTAAGGAGGGTGGACGCGCTCCGATTGGTGCGCAGGATGGGTAACGATTTAAGCCACGTGCCGAATCGAGAACCAGAATACGGAATTATATGCACAAATTACATAAAAACAATCCATTTATTAACTAAATTTGTCCGAGAGTCACAATGTACATAAACGCAAATTAATTTGAAACCTTTACATAAAATCTTTATCTATTAACGAATAAAATAGTCACCGCGAAAACACGTACGACGTGGTTGTTAAGCAGTCCGAAATGTCTCACTATATGGTATCTAGCATGTGTTGCATGGACACCACCGAAAAACTATTTGTTGCATAACAATTGCTAGTTACGATGAACACGCTCGAAACTCGTGTATCGAATCGTTCGAAATCTCATATTAAGATTTCGTACACGTTGCCGATTGCGGCGAATGCGATATTAAATCGCGAACCGAAATGTTTCAATTAACATGAAGAATCACTGATCACATAAATGTTACAGTGCGTTGAGCACCACGGGCTCGAAGGGATGAAAAAAAAGGAACGCAAACACAATCACGACATCAGGTATCAGTCCCAGATGACTGATCACGTGATCTGCGCGCTCCAACTCACGTGATCTACGCGTGCCAAGCGAACACGCGCGAGCCTCATGTATACAATTATTACGTTCGTGGAAACAATCGGACTTCGGCACCTTGATATTTCACCATTGCGTGAATTCTGGTCCCAAATCACTGAATTCCGCTTCGTTAACAATGTTTTGAGCGCAAATTTTATGTCGCGTATATAACGGCGCACCTTGTTGCTACCGTTAATTAGCGAATGTCAAAGTGAACGTATTTCACATCTCACTTATCACTGAATCACAGCAGAATATCAATCTGATTATTTTTTTTATTAATCAAACGAACTACGAACAATTAGAATCGCGACGGAAAACCCACATGTGACTAATCGCAAAGCCGTGCAAGGAGCGAATGACCAGGTTCGATGACGAGGCAGTTCATCCCCGATCGATTCGATAATCGAACGCTTGAAGCGCGGCGTGTAGGTTCAGTGCGTGCTGCCCCGTGCCGGATTAACTCAAAAATTATAGAATTTCAAATTATTGACCTACTTCTTCATTCTCTTTGAACAAATAATAAAGTTCTTGACCTGGGGTCAACTTACTTCTGAACATAAATATTATAAGAGAACAATAGATATTATCTTATAGGTGATTCATATCATGGCTTAAGATACATAGTAAACGACTAGATTGATATTTAAGCGTTGGTTAATTATTTTAGAAATGAATAGATCATAAATAATTGATAAGTATGTATAAGATCAACTATTGAGCATCATTATAGATATAAAAAAAATGCCGATATGTTAAGCTCGATAAATACGTAGCAAATCACTTTGAAAAAGAACATGCATATCGTTGATGTTATATTTATACAGATTTCATGTCACAATAATTTCTTCATCATCAAAGTGTTTTTATAAACGACGGCTTACACATATTCTGACTTTTGATTGCAATGCAATGTAATCATTTTTTAAAAAAAAACTGGTTCTTGAAGAAAACATAAAATTCCAGGAGAGTTCAGAATAATATTACCTCGGAATCTCGATAATATAATATTATTCTCTTTAAAAATATTTTCTATTGGCAGATTTCGAAATGTTGCAAAAATCGGAGAAGTAGGAAAATTTGAATATTAAAATATTAAATATTGCAAATTAAAATTATGCGATAAATATTGTGCAATCTGCAAATCAAATGTTGGCTTAATGAAAATTCGACAAAATATATTTAAATTATACATACAAGTAATTCAAAACAAATGCATTATCGCGAATTAATTTTTGCTTTTTCATTACAATTTCTGGATATCAACAAAAATGGCATATGATGTGCAACGAAAGAAATATATATACATATATCGCATAAATGTATTACATGAAAAAACATAATTTACATCGCTAAATCATCATCGATGATATCATTTCTTTCGCCGTCGATGTCGATTCCGTAAGTGTGATTTTATGCTGACACTCGATTTTCCAATGTATGTGTGTGTTCGTATAATTCACAACTCGTAATGATCTACGATTACATGATGGACCTGACGAAAGAAGCTATTGATAGACGCTTATGTGGGCGAACGAACTTGTCCACGCGTTTCGTTTCAGTTCTAAAGGAAACGTCGCGCGTTTCTCTCTTTCTCAGTCTTCGCTTTATTATTATTAATTGCGTTGACTCATATTCAATTATTTTAAGTATTATTATTAATCGTGATCTAATGATAGTGATATAGAAGGATTATTAAGCAAGACTGAATCTTTGAAAACTAATCTCTGTCTCTTTCAATAAATTCACTATTATATATAAATAATTTTTGCATTTTACGATGTATGTGGATAATTACAGATTTTTCTACAAGTTTAATTTCTAATTATACAAATATGAGGCGAATATGAAATAATCTTGTCGATATACATTTTAGAAATCGATACGATTTGAAGATCTTAGCGTCTGAGATATTTCGAGAAGGTGCTGATAGTGATGCAAGGTCGATCGATTTGAAAGTGATATCTCGAACATCGCGTGCCTCGTCGTACATGCGTGCGTTTAGGTATTAGTCTGCAAAGACAAGCCTAGATACGATACAGTCGTCGATCCGGTATGTAGATTTGCGCAGGTGTCGTTGCGTTTACTCGACATATAAATATAATTTTCAATTTTAATTGATCGTGAAGGAGCACAAAAAAATAAAGGATACTCGCGAACACACCCACATACTCGCACTTGTAATGGCACTCGAACTGTTCTAACTGGTAGATATTATACGCGAATCGTTGATCATTTCTAACGATCTGCCGATATGTCCGAGCATACGTTAAAGTTTATCAGCCGTTCAACGATAATTGCCTCGGCTGGATGAGCGGTTTCGTTGATATAAGCAATTATTTCGGTGGGCGAGCATAAAGAAGCTAATCGAACGATGTGCTTCATCCTGCGCGCGCGAGCATAATCTCGGAGTTTATAAAATAAATATTAGCCAGAGATCGGGAAATCGAGTCCACACCGCAATCGCGCGGCTGATGGTGCCGGTAAGTGGCGGACGAGTTGAGTCGTTCGTTGGTGAATGTACACGATTAATCTACGGCGAGAAGGTAAAGAGAAACTAGATAAATACTTAACAGAATAACAGGCAGGTTATGTCTATTTTCAATGTTGATTTTTATGCTCGGCACATTGCATTTTTATGCTCGGCAAATGTATTGGAACAACATGGCGTAATTGGAATGTACATAATTTTATTCGAAAAAGAAAACAAATAAAAGAATACATTTACCTATTATGCGTGAAAAAATCATTTTTGAAAACATGACAGAATTATCAATATTTATAATAGAAGTATTGATATTTTTATTATTTTATAGATTATTGATTGAACAAAAATTGAAATTATCGACATTATCGTCAAATATTTTGTAATGTAATGTATTGCAATGTCAGATTGAAAGAGATATAAAGAGATCATTTGAAATATATAATGATTGCATTACATTTGAAAATCTTTTTGTATTTTATATTTATTAATTACAATAAAAAGTTGATAATTATTACTAAACATGCATATAAAATTAATATTTGTGAATTTTTTTTATAGTTGAATAATTTATTTTTGCTATAGAATAAAATATTTTTGTTTAAAAATATATAAAGATATTATCTTTGTAGCTTTTTCTGTTAGGGAGACTAATTTATACGAGAATTTTTACATAATTAATTAACAAATTAATTATTAGCGTTAATAAATGTATTCTTTATCAACGAAATCGCCTTTTTATCATAAATTAGTGATTTAGTGATACGTTTGTGTATCGTTGCAGCAATGATAAGTTACCGTTTTTCAAACAATCATTAATTTTACTGATAAAACCAGAAAGTTGGCTTGCTTGCGTATGCGCATGCAGATTTATTAATGCCGTTTCAACGTATTAATACGCAGCATTGGCTTTATACGCCATTTATTTATTAAAGCGACAAAACTGTCATTACGATTACAAAATTGTCATTTTTGAAAATTTATTTCGTTATATGAGCGGAAGACGCGTGTCGGTTTTTCGCTTTTATTCGTATTAATGAAACAAATACATCGGTGCCTGACGACTATTATTTTTACGCAGTTATTAAACCAGGATCGGCGCTTTATTATTTCTCTTTATTACGTTCGAAAAATATATCTTGCCGTCGCGACCACACGCAGCCATTTTAATTTATACGAAACGCAATTTTGTTCGTCGACTAAAGGTGTAATTAGCTTCAAGCTAATGGTGAGAAAAAAATTCCGTAAAAGGGGCGTTTTTTTACTGGATAATACGTGGAAATGCAGCTATAGCTTTCCCAATTAATACTGGAAATCGAAGTGCCTCGGGATATTCCCATTAACTACAATCACATGCGTTGTCGGTGGTACGCGCGATTTTTTCCATTACCTATGTACGGTACCTATGAACATTTTCCCATTAATTGTAAATGCCATGAAAACTAACGAACCGTAGAATTTTATTTTCATTTGGATGACTTTTCGCGAATATTAAAAAATCTCTTTATAATTTTGCATGCTGTAATGTAATTCATGACACACAACTTTTTTTAATACGTAAATACTTTGCTGTTGCTCTTGTGTGATCAAAAATATTTTTTTATTTCTAAATAAGAAGTAAAATCATTAATTCAAAGAATTATTGCAAGCAAAGATTCTTAAGGAAGTAAAGATATAAGAATAACATTTTATTCAAACGATAAGAAAGAAAAAGGTAGATCAACATACACGTATTTAACGAAATAATATTTTTTAATAAAGGCATACAAGAACATCATCAGAATGTCATAACGGAAAATAGGCGATGTGATCGATTTCGTAGTTTATCTGTTTGTTTCTGTTTGGACTTTCTGAGTGGACGTCGATCAAACTCACATATCAAAGAATTGAATCCTTGTGGTATTAGTCGAAAAAAATCTAAGCACTTTTATGTTCCCTGAATATGTTTCCTTTGTTATAAATAAAACTTTAAATAGATGAACGAACAATAAATGTGAGCTTACAATATATTAAGAAGAAATAGAAATGTTATATGACATTACAATTTTGCTTTCTTAGAGCTGACATTTTAAACTTACATAATATAATTTATAGAAAAATTAAAAAATAGCAGTTTTTATATTAAAATTTTTTCTTCAATGTTAATATTATAAATTTTTAGTTTGCATTCAGTATATACTTTTTCAAGATTATTGTTTGAATTCTCTGTTGAGCGCAGGCGACTGTGCAGTTACATCCGTTCGGATAACTATAAGATAATTAGCTTCCGCACGCGGTCAAAAACCGCGATTTCGTCTACCGTACTATTAGCAACTATTACTTTCAAGAATTCATAAACAAATCAACATATTAAATCTCGAGAAAGAAACAATCTTTCGATTTGGTCTCGCATTATCTAACTTTGCTACAAATTTATTCTCATTTTTCGCCGAAAGATTGTCGCGCGTTTTACGTTTTTCATAACATTCTATATTATTTAAACTTATCGTATAAATAGATAGAATTTCTACGTTTTATCACAAAGACGTGTATTATAACAATGTTAATGCAATTAGGAATATTGATTTATGTAGACGCATCGATCACAGTAAACGGTTGCAAACTACTTCGCATACTTATTTTAAATGTTTTTTTTATGAAAATTTAAATCAATTATAATAACAAATATGAATAAAAATAAAATGTACAATATATATATTACTATGTATTATTACTAATTCAAAATTATAATTACATTTTTGTGATTCAATTAATTTATTAATTGATACGTAACTGACTTACAATGTTTATATATATAATTGTTTTGTCTTGGCATTATTTTTACGATATATTATACATATATAATCAAAATAAACTCTGGAGAAATTTATAAACGAATTTAACAACTTAAGCAAACAAGTGCATATATTGTCCAAATATAATATTATTGAACATTATTAGTACTTTCCAAAAGTTATTTAAAAATGTCTTACTTCGTTATGATTTGCACGTTTATCTACGAGTCTAAAACAGTATTATATGCGCTACGTAAATATTACATAGTCTATCGTTTTATTTACACTGTTTGAAGATAATATACCAAGTTTATCTATGTGTAGTACGAGTATATTATCTTTTCTTTCATTTCCGGCCTTAGATTGAGATAGGGTTCACTCCGGAGGTGTTGCACAGAAAACATCCATGCAATCAGTCAAATTTTATATCGATTTCCGGTGCAGATCGTGTAGATTCTTCACGATAAAAAAAAAACTTGCGCTATGAGCGAATTTATGAAGCATGTCTGTTAAGAGATCGAAAATGCCGAGCAGTGTAGTGCGCTGAACTTCCTTATCTTTCCTCTTTCTTGGTCGATGTTTTCCTTTTTTTTCAATTTTTCATTTTTTTTTTAATCCATGTTCGAGTGATGGTAACGCCGGAAAAGGAGTAATACACGTATACGTATACTTGTATAACCTCGGGCAGAGCAATATCGAGGGTGGGATTTATGGAGCATGACAGAGATTTACAACGCCTCTCGCGTCCGGAGGCTTCATGGATCGCTGAATCAAGGGGACCTTGTTCCGCTCGCTTTCGATCCTCTCGATCGCCTCTCGATAGCTACGTCGCCATCTGCACCTGTAGCGCCGATCGCGTAAGCGTGGTATATCGAATGCGTTAAGAGGCATAAGAATGAAAATCATTGACGAAGATGCAATAGAGATATTGTACACAACACGAAAACAGTTACTATATCTTTTATGAAAATACTAGGAAAATAATAGGAATTTTACAAGAAATCTTGAAATTCTTTGGATCTTGAAATCAGGAAATGCGGAATTAAAAATCTTGGTGATCTATTGATTATATTATTTTTTGTCTATTCGTTCATTAATTTATTTTTTAGAAAACTATAGTATAGAAGACTTATAAGAATGCAAAATTTGAAAATACTAGGAAAATAATAGGAATTTTACAAGAAATTTTGAAATTCTTTGGATCTTGAAATCAAGAAATGCGGAATTAAAAATCTTGGTGATCTATTGATTATATTATTTTTTGTCTACTCGTTCATTAATTTATTTTTTAGAAAATATAGTATAGAAGACTTATAAGAATGCAAAATTTGATGCGATATAAAATATCTTATGCATTTTTTAAAATTATAAACATAAATAGGAATAGTTTTTGTAATCTTTGCATAGATTATTTATATTCATATTAAATGATGAATGAAATATTGTTTAAACAAAAGTTTTGTAGTCGCTTGTTCATCCAGGTTTTTAAAGTTTCGTGGTTAGGCCTCATATCGAATCTGAGCGGGAAGCAATCGCTTGGAGGGCGTAAACGACGATAGTTTATCGAGTAACGGCGCAGACAATCGCATAAAAAAAGGTGCTGACAATGTAAGCGAATGGTCAAACCCGACAAGCCGACAAACACGCATGGAAGATAGCAGGATGTTACCGGAAACATGTCGAAACGAGCGGCGAAACAAGGCCGGCGTTCTTGTTGCATCGAAATAGCTCATTGTATTACAAAAATAAAATATTTTTATGTTTATTATATATACATATAAACAAAAGAGAAAGAGAGAGCAGAGAGGGAGAGACGACTTTTTGTTGCATATAAGATAATTAAATTAAGCATCGCGCATACTTTTACGTTAACGAAATGACTTTTGATAATACAAAGACCGGCTGCATTGTGTCGCTTTAGATGTTATTAATAATTCGCAATTCACACATTGATGAAGTTGCAGGGCCAATTAATTGAAGTTATATTTACGCATCGCCAATGGAATAGAACGCACCGCGAATTATTATGCACGCGACCGACCGGCTTCGCTCGATATAATGGGCTTATTGATCAAAGCTACCGAATCATCCATCAATGCACCATACGCGAAACAACACTGGAACGGAACTTGATCGCTGATATATCCTAATCGTATTCGGAGTTTGCATATTGCAAAAGGCAAGCCGAAGGGTGGAAAGGGAACGCCCGCTCGCGAGAGACCGAGAAGCCTTTCAGTTGTCGAATGTTACTACAGTAGAATCGAATCCCATTTCTCTCTCTAGTTGCGTGGACCGCGGGTTCTCTGCTAATTAATGTTTACGATTTCCATTAGCGCGACGCGACCGCAGTTGCTGACTTCCTGCGAGGGGAACAGCTTATCCGTACTGTATGCACGAACACTCTGACGCGATAACGTCGCTATAGTATCTTTTATGCAAATGCGCGTTGCTGACTTTGCGAAAGAGAGTGAGAGAGACACGTATTTACTTTTACGAAGATTCCGGTAAACATGTATCCACTTGCACGTAGTCGCTTTGCTTTTGATATTAAGTGACTTTACCTGCATGACTCTTTAGATCGGATCGCAAGTATCTAATGGAAAGATAGATATTAGATAATCAGTAGGTCAATTAAGATATAAATCTCTTCTCGATAGCGATAAGCTACGCGATATTGCTAATAGCACAGATAGAAATCTTCAGCGGCATATTTCAAATTGATATCAATATGATATCTGTTCGTACTTTACTAATAAGTACGTACAATTTTCGCAATGGAGGTAATTACGATCATAAAAGTAATAATTGAATTGTTTTCTAAAATACAATATTCTTGCTTTTAGTAATTTTAATCATTATGATACACATTTATGAGCATGTGCAAAATGCGTATTAATTGGTATTTATGCATAATAAAGGAAAAATTGAATGTGTGACAAGAATATTTATTAATATTAGTTTTATTAATTTTTATACGCGGATTTAATAAGTGCTAATAAAGCCTAAAATCAGTTTCTTAATATTCTATTTTTAACAAATTTTATTTTACACATAAACATTAAAACAATTATTTTATTTTGAATTATAGTCGATAAGCACTTTCTCATATTTCGACTTGTGAACACTTTATATGAAAATTTCCGTCATACGTCATACGTTTAGTGCAGTTCAATGTACGAAGTTGTAAGCAATGTGTTACCTTTGTATAGTACAATGAAATGCAATTTGCGCTGAATGCGCAACGACGCCAGGTGTAAACTCCTGCAGAAACCGTAGTCAAACCCTATACTTCAATTTTACTGAATGCCAATAATTTTTTATTCTTTCTACATCTATGAATCAAATCTCATCACCTTTTTAATGAACGTTTAATGCATTTATGTAAAAGAAAAAATGCATTATGAGTAAATTAAAAAATAATTATAGTGCAATTAAGTTTTCTTTGCTCATTATCTAGTTATTAATTTTTTCTTAAGATAATATAGCATGATAAAACTTCAAAGCCAATTAAAACAAATATATATATTATTTGAGCAGTACGTACTGCATATACAAACGTTTATATTTTTCTCTCTCATAACAAATATCTCATAATAATATAATAGCTTACAATAAATTTGAAATATATTTGAACAACTATTTTTACAATGTCTAAAAATTTTTAAATACTAATTAATAAAGCAATCATACAGTATTCGTATTTTTTCTAACAAATAATAGATGCGTAACATATTAAGGAAAAAGATGATCAATTTCCTATAAGTGGTATGAATCTTGCAAAGAAGTTTTCCCTCTAAAACTTTTATCACTAGATTTCCAAATCATCCAAGAGAAATGGCGTATTTCGGAACGGGCTGTTTCGCCGATGGGGTGAATCGCAAGCGTGTGTGGGAGCACTTAAACGGGGGATGGATTCCTGTTTTTTCGCTCGTCCAATCGGCACGCCACGGGACAAACATGGCGGGCGCCATAATTTATGCACCCCACCTTCATGTGCGTGATTTTTGTCAGGGCTGTCCACGTATGTGCATACGCGCCGCGTGGAAAACCGGGCAGATGCTGCGTGGCTGCGCTTTGCATCTTTCTAAATGCCTGGTTCGGCTTCAAATGCCAAGTTTGTGTAAAAAATGGCACATTTGCTTGCTTCGAAAAATTTCGCGGAGAAATGGTCAAACTTCATTCAACGAAATATTTTATATTAACGGTGAAAAAAAGAAAATATTAATGGATTTTTATATATGTCAATTGATTGTCAGATAATATAAATACATTATATTATGCTAAGAGCGAATAATAATATCAAAGAAATATTATTTAAAAAATATAGAATAATGCATAATAATTTGAAAACAAAAATACAGAAAATTTTCATGAAAATAATTTTATTAACAGTAATTACTATTAATAGAAATTGCAATCAAGTTTTTTTTATTAAAGAGAACATGCATCACTTTGTATTCGACATTTGACCTTATTAGAAATTGATCAGTATAAACGACAGTCAAGGTTCAGCAGGTTCTGTTCTGTGACGATTAATATTCATATTAAGTTAATCGAATAAAAAGATGGAGATATGTACGTGGTATTAGTTGATAATTCTGATGTAACAGTTACGCAATATATCTATGTAGTGTTAGATTTCAAAAGCCGACGTTATTTAGATAAAATGCTATCGCATTTTTTTATAATGATAAAAAGAATACCGCATGTTCGAAAGATCGGCGGGTATACTCTTGCATCAGGCAATATATCGTGAGATGTTAACCGACCAAAAAGTATTGAAAAACGAGAACAAGAACGCGCGCGAGAACCAGTTGGCCCTTTATCATTCAAGATAAGCTAGGGCCTTTCGAGTGTGTGCCTCGGTTATCTCAAGCCTGTTGGCGATTTCATTTCGCACATGTAAAGCTGAAAGTTTTCAGTCGAATTCAAAATTCTGTTCTGTAAAATTTTTTATATTTGTTTAAAAAAATTCGTCAATCTTTTCACTCGCTAGTATATTTTTTATCTTCATTAATATTTAAAGACATTTTTAATTAATATTCTCATATAAGTATATTGTCCATAATATTATCATATTTTACAAACTTGATAGCGTAAAAATCACATTTTTTTTCTACCATAGATTTCTTAATCAATTTAGAATTTTTTTTAATGTAAATGGTTAATGAACGCTACATTTTATTTAATTTTTAATATTTAATTCTGAATCTAAATTCTGAGTCTAAAACCATATAAATATTTTTTTAATTTTCATGGAAGTTAATAAATGTTAATAACTTTGCATTGAAAATAGTCAGCTGTAGTGTGATGTTAATTCGATAACAAAATAGCTTGCGTCATAGAATATCTTATCTCGGTGAAAGGTGAAAGGCGTTCTCGGGGGTGGGTTTGAGGCAGAATTATATCTAGTAGTCACCCTTATGTCCGGGCCCTATCTCGTTTCTCGAAGGCAGTTGGTTCTCTATTTAATCTCGAGGTGACAAATGGCCGTGGCACTGATTCGGTGACTCAAACATAATCCTGTCACCACATGCAAACATCGATCGGGACCAATATCGGGTCGAACCTGTCGACGAGAACCCCTATAGAACAACCCCCTGAAGAAGATATATTAGGCAGACGAGACAATCTCGACCTCGCAGAAAACAAATCGATGGAATTGTCTTTTCGTCTAACATAAAATATCCTGTTTCTTAGGATATTCTTTGATAAATTTAATACAATTTCATAAATTAAAAACTTTTTTTATAAAAATAAATTTTGCATTTATCTTAAATAGAGTATGAAATACATTAACATTTTATATATCATGAAGTATATGTATATTTTTTTATAAATCAAGAGGTGGTGATTAAACAATATATATATATATATAAAATTAAACAAATCATATATAGTAGGCCAACTGAACGAGCAAATAAATAAGGTGTAAAAATTTTTATTAATAGTTAAATAATTAAATTAACATTCCGTATCAATAATAAAGACTGTAGTGCAGTCGAAACGTTTACAATTTATATCGATTCTGTAACGGAATGTTAATTTAATTATTTAACTAATAATAAAAATTTTTACATCTTATTTATTTGCTCGTTCAGTTGGCCTACTATATATGATTTGTTTAATTTTGTTAAATTATACGAGCCTTTCATTAATTAATTTATATATATATATATATATATATATATATATATATATATATATATATCTTTTTCAACCTCTCGAATGCCCCAAGTATACGCATTGCAGACGGTTAGGTGTTAATAATGGATAATGATAGTACAGGACTATGGAATGTGTATATTACAGTTTCAATACGTGTATATGCTCTCAACGTGGTATGCTTTAATTATAGAACTGTTAGCCACATATGGTCTGGTGAACCTATTTACCTCCAATAATGGTTCGAAGTTATTTACGTCAAAAAGCTTCGTTAGCGTAATGTTATTTGACACGAAAATGGTATCCAAAGAATTGCGATAAATTTACTTATAATTAAATAATAGTACGCATCTTATTCTGTGTGGCTTTACGATATCGACTAAATTTTTTGTATAATATATAATATTAAAAATTTTAGAATTACAATTATACATAAAATACTTGGCGAGATTTAACGATCTGCAGTTCCTTAAATTATTTATGAACCATATTATTTCCACGTGTTTTCTGCTAAAATATTTGTTATATTATTTAGAATATCTCATTGAGCAGATTTTCTGCATCCTAGATGACTTACAAAAATACCAATAACTATTCACATATATATATTTAATAAATATATAAGTTATCTAAACAATTATGCCTTTTTTATTTTTTCTAAATTAAGTCATGATTTATTTTTAAAACTAGATTTTTATATTAATACTCTATTGCATATCTTAAATACGTTTGATTAAAAAGAAAATTTTAGTGAAATTACTTCGATGTTATTATTCCAAGATTGCACATTATTGCTGCTTGACTTTTATAAATATCAATTTATATTATCTGGAATATAATAATATTATCTGAAGTTTCTTTTTCTGCTTGTGTGCAGCTCGCATATCTAGTTAGTTGTTTTCCAAAATCTCGAGTACATCAAATTTTTGCAGTTTCTTATTTATTTATAGATAGATAAGGCTCCATCGAGCGACGAAAAATTCAGAAATACGATAGTATCATTTAAATTTACAACTTAGTTCCTTATCGGTCGGTTTCTCGTCGATTTATAAGCACGATCCTGAAATACGCAGTACATAATCTTATTTACTACACATATACGTAATCGCTAGTATTTTTGTGGCGCTGCCATTATCATCATGTACATACATCGATTATACGTTCGGTGTACAAGAGAGAAGTAATTTCCCGATATCTATCGTACGTGTTTGCACAAACTCGGGGCACCAGCAAGTTCGATATGGGGCACAATGCAAGAACATTCTCTCTCGCGCACGAATGCGTAAGACGAGGTCCGGTCTCGGCGGCAAATCTATTTTCGTCATACTCCATCGCGGAAAATTAACTCCGATCGGTCGGCGTTGGAAATCCGCGCGAGCGGATTTACTTTTGCCCGCCGTAAAGCACTCACCGACGTGTTATCGCTTGAACGATGTCCAAGTTAATAAACGTCAAAATCGAACGTAGCTCGATCGCGCGCCACTAATTTCCATGCAAACGCCCATAGCCGGTTTTTTTCAAACCCTTCTTCCTCTCTCTCTCTCTCTCTCTCTCTCTCTCTCTCTCTCTCTCTTTCTCTCTCACACACACTTCCCACTCGCAGGGATAAATATATGTTTATTCCCGGCCGTTATCTTACGATTTTATCAGCCGTGTCTGTAGGCATGTCGCGATTCGTTCGCGTAAAGATACGAGAAAAAAGCGCGCGCTTCAAAACCGGTCGATTGCGTCAATTAAAATATAAAATGCGCCTCGTGGAAGCCCCTCGTAATAACGCGGGACGACCCGAATATGTTCGAGCTCGGCGAGCTCGGCCGAATCCGGCGATTTTACGCCGCGTAAACAGAGGCCGCGCGCGGGTTCACGAGCCTCGCAGATTCGTCCGGCATGTCGCGACGAATCGATAATTAAGCGCTAATTATTAATCACAAGGGGGTAGATGGAATCTGGCTGTTCCGAGATGCGTCTCCTTCACGAGTGATCTTGCACACTATTCTAATATCTATGAATAAATCGGCGATATTAATCTGTCAATTCGAATAAGATTCAAACGGTCATCTTATTGTATTTTACAAAAAAAAACATAACATTTTTAAATATTGATTTTACTTAATATATATAGAGCATTCTGCTAATGGTTAAGTTTTGCTTAATCCTATGCGATTACTTTTATTTTACTTTATTATTTATTGTTATCACGACGATAAGAGTTTAAAAATAGAGACAAGAAAAGCAAGCATAATTATCTATTTCGAAATTATTTTAAAGTAAATAACGTTATTACAGTGTCATTGGCGCAAAATGTTTTCTTGATCGCACCAATTGTGAAACTAATTGATCGCTTAAAAAGAACCTATTATTAGTCGTATAATTGCTATAATGGCATATTATATACATTTTTTAACGTGACGTTTGCAAAATGGTGAATTATAAAAATTGAAAAGAATTTTGATGTGTCTATATTTATATTCTTCTCTAACGCTGAATGTGATTTACATATTTGTTCAATATATAGATCATTTAATGTACGATCTAAACTGAAAGTTATATTATTATATTTTGCACAAAAAGTGCATATATAATGTATTATTGTGCAGTATTAAAATGCGCAAAAGTCTGAATACATAAATAATAAAAAATACATATAATTAAATAAGTAGCTATTATAAAGCCATTAGCAAACGCGAAAAAAATTAATACATTTACAAAGTTGAGAAGCAATAAAGTTTTTTAAGCTGCATATATTTATGTTTATCAACATAAAAGTTTCTAAGTAACGATCATGTAAATAGTTCTCGGTATAATCGTGATAAAATATTGCGAAATGTGAAGTCTCTGTCTGTTGTTGTCTCTTCTAGTCTCTCGCGATATCTTAGGGTTATCTATATTTGTATAAAAAAAAAGTCCTCTCTTCTCTCGTCTCTTTCAACTTAATTATACCCCATGACTTACATAGTTTGCATTTAGCATTCGTCATCCGATTAGGGCGCAGATTTTGTTCGTCTACATCGTACATTAATCACGTTCGTTTCTCTCACCGATCAGTTCCTCTCCTTATACATTGCGTTTGCATGTGTCTCGAGTTCTATTATCGACGTGAAACACGTGGAGTATCATCGGTCGACGATCTTTCGGCAAGTCCAAGAGCACGGTATGAAGTTCCTACTTTCTGAACACTACGTAGGAACTCTATACCTCGCTGCTGGATCTCTACCATATTCATTTAGATACTGTGATTTCTTCTTTCTTCATCCTTCATTAGTGTTTCTGCCCATGAGTGACTGTTCTTCATCATGAGCTTCAAAGTAATGTTTCAATCCACTTTACAAACACTTTTATTCATATATTCCTGAAGAGAATACGTACCTTGATATGTGTGTCCTTAGGAAAACAAGTTGCAATAATCTTTAAGTTTAGTAATTTAAAATAAATCCTAATATATAAAATATTCGCTTAGATTAAGAAATGGTGGACGCAAAATTTACATGGTGTTGTAAAATAATTGGAAAAATATGATAACGAGAAAATATACACTAAAATAAATTTAAAATAATACAATGGTGTATCGTAATATAAAAAATATTTGTTATAAATTTTTTATAATTAAAAAGGATTAAAAAACGCAGACTCTTACAGTAAAGTTATATAGTGTAAAGTTCATATTACGTGAATGCAAATAAAGTACCCACTATCACGATTTATTGACAGACTCCTTCACTAGTACTATTTCAAACGATAGCAACGTCGATCGAACAATCGATGCATTATCTTTTCACATTTATCCGCGTGTTTTTGATTTCCGCACGGACCCCGCGATAGTTTAAAATAATTAGCTGGATTAAGTCCGAGGAGTCACAAATGCAGTTTTAACTTGATTGAACAAAGTACTTTTATTACAATAAGCAATGTCGGATCAGACGAATTTAACAAATTTGAACACATATAGGAGCTTCCTCCGTACCGCGTCGCATTAAATATAAAATACTCCGAAGATGAATTCAATGAGACGGCTGCGCGATCACGTGAATTCTCGACAAGCACTGCCACGTTGCCGATTAATCACCAAGTCATTCGAGTCAAGATCTCGAACAATATCTCGAACTTTTAATTTAAAATCAGGAAGATCCGTCGACGACAAGTCTCGCGATGATCGACGCTGTACTCCGTTCGATCGAAACGAAATCGAAATCCAATCTCTCGCGAATGATCGACGATCGATGCTCGAAATGGAAAGCTCGGTCCCGTGAAACCTATCCGTACGAAGGTCCGCGAAGAACTGAAGAGTCTCGGAGGGGCATCGAGTCGAGAACACGCACGCACCGAGGACACACACGGCCCTGCACATTTTCCCCTCTACTTCCTTCCAAGTCTACCAGCAACATGGACGCCCCTGGTGGTAAGAAATGACACGATGCCATACTGCTGCCGCGGAAGAAGACGAAGAGGAAGACGATGACGGGTTGTGCAGCGCTCGGAAAGGAGTGTTGGAGGAAAGAGAGAGAGAGAGAGAAAGCGAGAGGAACGCTCCAATTACAACCGCGTTCGTGTCCGTGAATCGCACGACGTAATTATTATGAACACGTAATGCATAACTAGTTACGATTGATTTTTCCTGCGGATTGTCCGTCACAAAGAGAGACGAGGAACGGGCGGAATTTCTTCTCGCGTGATCTGATAGCAAACGCGAATCGACTTTATCAATTCGATAATTAATAAGCCTGGACGTGATTGGATCATTAGAAGAAATATATTCATTTTTCATCAAATAAGTTTTAGATGATCTTTAGACCGTATTGTTGGAACTCTATTAATATACGAATCTTTATTTAAACGCTTATAAAAAAATATCAAAAAATCTTAAGCTAGCATATGCTTAATCGTCACGATTTACATTTTCAAAAATACAGAGTCTTATCTAAAGGATAACTAAACACTTATAAATTTCGAGTTCTATGCCTATCCTAAGATCTGATCTGTAACCGATCAAACATTCTGTCTCAATTTGTTCGAGTTGTTTATTTCGATCAGTCTAAAGATGGACGAGCAAATCAGTCTAAAGCTACGTGATCCAAAACTACATAGCGACTTTGTTTGCCAGAGGTTGCAACTTTGTTTGCCAAAGGTTGCTCCGACTTGCGATGAATTTTCGCATAAACTAACGCAAAACGTGGAAAGAGAAAAGTATCTAATCGCGGCATTGATCCGACGTTCAAAGGAGAACCAAGTCAATTGTGACTGATTTGATTATCGGCCGATTAATAGTATCGATTGCCATTTGCTCGTAGTTAAATGCGTTAGCCTGGTCAATGTGACCGCTGTTGAGTCAGTCGAATGATATCATTACTGCGAGGTCTTTATTTGCGTGAAACACTTATTCGGTCATCGTGTTGTGCTCACACGAATAGCGTGTTTTCTCAATCGATCTGCTGATTAGGACGCATAATATAGTATAATGATATAGTGAATATCAAAAGATTCTCTCCTACGCTTGCTGACATTCTTCTGTGGGAAACCCTCACCATTAATCTTTACATATCTCTTCTATTTAATCAAATGTCGTGGTATCATTTCTCAATCGCTCAAACCATAGAAATGAAAATTTAACATTATTCTTTCGACGTAAAAGGAATTTATCTACAGACTCGCCGTATTTTCAGATGAATGCAATCCGTAATAATTGAATATTTGGATATATGTATATGTATATAAAGCATTGAGTTGATTAAATTTTGCGATATATTTATTAATTTTTTTTTTTTTTTTTTTTTTTTTTTTTCATCAATCGCATGTGAGAATAGTGACGGAATTAAATTTGATATCGCAAATGTCACGCAAACGCCGCATACAGATTGAACTAAACATGGAGAGTATTTTTTTGTCGCAAAACGCGAGCACGCAGGGAATTTCCATGCGTGAAACCAATCAGATCACGCATCAGGGAGCTAGTTTAATTATTCAGAGTAGCTGGCGGCATCGGCTTTCCGTTGAACCAATCGGGCCAAACAGAGTGTGCGATACATGCGCAAACGTGTACGAGGCAATAGATCGTGTGACCCCGAGTCACAAAAGTCGATATTCAATCTTTGACGCCTGCTTGAAATTCGTTTGACATATGACGAGAGGTAAATTTTGCAGTTAAAGTTATTGACAGTATCGAACGGGTTCGTTATTGTGAAAAATAGCAGCGCGAGTGTTTTATTAGTACGTTATTTTTTCATTTTTTTAATCTATCGCTTATCGCCTATTGTATGTATATTGAACCGGTAATTTTATGACGTAAAGAATTTTTATAATGTCAACATATATAAGCACACCAGTTTCTGAAAGTTTTTATTGTAAGCAAAATGAGAAATTAGTTAATGCTATTACTGGAATAATTGAAGACTAATACTGTCTCATCATTATTTTGTGATTCCTTTCCCGTATGCTGTTTAAAAAAAGAGCAATAACAATGATGTTTCTCTAAAAGGTGACGACTTTAAAAGGATTTGCCATCATGGTTCAGTCAATGACAATAACACTACGACTGCGCGAAGAAAAAGAGAAACGTGACGCTTGTTTAACCATGTGTGAATTGAATTTAGAATGGAGCTTCGTTGCACATGAAAACTAGGCTTCTCTATCGTGGTTGTCTTAATTCGTGGGAACTTTTTTTCCCTCTTAAGAGATATTTTACGCGCCCGCATCCATGTTCGTGACCACTTTGACTCTAATTTGAACCGATTCCGACTGAATTGACGAAATAGCTAGCTTCTCACTAACAATAAGTTGCTCAAGAGAATGTCTCATGTTTTTATATTTTTTTCTTTTATCTATTATGTGTTTGATCTGATATGTATTAAAAAAGTAATATTACGTAATGTTAGTTTCTACAAATTCATATACAATACGATTTCTTGAAATGTTATTTAAATATGTGAATATGATAATCTTTCTTTGGTCACAACAATAAATTCCGCTGATATATAAACATATATTCTCAAACAATTAACATACAAAGATAATGAGCTTAAATTATAGTCAATAAGTCAATTTAATTTTTCGTAAGAATTACGTCACGAATTCATTAAAATAGCAAAAAATGGTTTCGTGCTTTTTTTAATTGCTGCATAAAAATTACAAAAAAAATCTTCAAAGAGTGAGCCGCAAAAGCTGTTCTAAAGTCAGCTTCATTAATTATGATTAAATTGTTAATTTACTTTTAATGCAAATGCATATAGAGTTCAAACTGTGGCACATAATTCAATAAGTCCTATTCTTTGCAAGGATTATGATGCTTATAATGATGGTTTTGTCACGCGTCTTTATACACCGCAAGCAACTGTAGCCTGCAAGTGGCAAAAGCTGTTATAAACAATAGTTTATTGACAATTTTTGTTATTTTAATCCGTTAGTTTTATTTCAATAACTATTATTAAATTTCTGACATCTCGTCAATCAAATAAAATCATCACAAAATGCAACCGCCCTCGAAAAATCACATTTTAACCACGAGATAAGCCCTTTTAATAAGACGCATCTTTGGGAGCCAATCGATCGATAAATGACTTTCGGCATATACATATGATAAAACGTCCAACACACATTATCATAAAATTCTAAGCGGCGGGACACGGGTTTTTTTTATTAGGCTGTGGAAGAAATAATATTCGCAGAATTAGTCTAGGCACTTTGTACGCTTTCGCACAAGCTTACACATACATGCGTGGCCGTAAAACGTTACGCCTTTCGCAGATCGTAAAAAGGCGCGGAAGTTATCGCGGTGCAAGTGCAGAATGCAAACGTTGTCCGGTGACAACGACGGTCATCGTTACTAAATAAGAGGCGACGCAGGAGTTTCGAAAGAAACGAGGAGAAGCGAAGGTGGTAGCGAGACACTGTGCAAAAAGAGAGAAGAAGGAAGGGGAAGGGAGTCGATGAAGAGACCCCTCCGAGAGAGAGATCAAGGTTGCAAAGTAACTATGATGACGCAATCGCGCCTGCAGCTGCATCCGGCGACATCTAATTGCTCTCGCCTTGTCATGCCAGCTACATTACATATCACTGTCGAGCGATCTCTCTCTCTTTTTCTCTCTCGATCTCGGCGGTTCTTCCTCCTTTTATATTCCCGCAGCATGTATTCGAATTTTCGATCAAGAACACCAAGGGTGGCGCATTTTAAAAAGACCGAATATTCTTAAGCGATAGTCAAACGCGCGAATGAAATTTGTTTCCTATTTTTTACTTGTAGTAATTAACGATACCACATAAGGACTCCTCATAGAAATTACGACAACGGTCTATGGAACGAATGTGGGTTGCTGAATATACGATTTCGCCATAGATAAAAATAATTATTCTCTATAGATCAAACATCTGCGAGTAATTAATTACACAAGAGTCTATACAAGCCACCGACACACAATTGCATATCAATGATCGTTAAAATCAGAATAATGAATTGCTATTATACATAGTGTATATCTCCCGTGAGATGAAGTACAGAATATTCGATAAATGCTATTCCTCTATATGCATCTAATTACCGAGTATAAAAGACGGGTATATTAACTGTCCTCTATATATATCTCGCCAGAGCACTTTGGAACGCGGAGAGCAATAATCCTTTTTTTGCCACCGCATTGATCTCTCGTCGACACGCAGTCGTAAACGCGTCGCAATTTAGAAGATGACTGCACGACGAGAGTAAACATCGGTACTCGCGAATCATTCTCCTCGTACCTCTGCGCGCGCGAGGTGGAACTCGTTTGCGGATGAACGAGAGATCGAACGTGGAGATTCGATGCGATCGGCTCGAACCGAAGTGAGGCACCATTGGACCGGTTTCAAGGTGAATAGCAAGGTGCCCCGTCCGTTCAGCGACGAACGAAATTGCTTGTTGTTACAATATCGCGCGCGGCAAACGGTTAGCGCAAAATGTGCCTTTACCGGGACGTATAGGGGAGAAAGAGGATGGACGAGATGCCGATCTCCTGCGTAAATAAATTCACGCCGGATGCATGAATTGATCGACGTGAATAAAGTGATATCAACATTAACGTGCATACAGCTCACATGCGTTTCGTTTTTGCGAAGTATTTAATTAATATCTACTCTTTAGCAAATTTCTGGATTTAATTATTTTATTCGATAATCCGGAATTTGTCAGACCTTTAAATTTTTATGTAATGCGATGTGACTTTTTCGCTATCTTCCGCACGCACAAATGTGCGCTTATAATAAGCAAGAAAGAGAGCAGCTGCTCGTATAAAACGTAACTCTTCTTAGCTATATAAATCGTTCATCACTCGGAATCGTTTATTTCCCGCGTATAAGCCGAACGCTCGCATCTTCCCGACACATCGCGGCGCGTTGTAGCAATCAAACTTCTCGAGAAGAGCTCCGGCGGAAAGAAAAGTGAGATTCCGAAACGCGCCTCCCGGAAAGGGATTTCTCTCCCTCGAAATTATGAAAGTTCGCGGAAGCTTCGGCCATTAACTTGGCTGAGCGAGAGAAGAGTACAAAGAAGAACGGGATTCGTCATTGCCGCGATGGCACGTAAAACAGAACTTTAATACTCGGGCTCGAAAAGGAGACGAGAGCTAGGGCGCGGGAATGTTCGCATAAAAACGCCTACGTGGTCGTAGGTGGATAGGCATCGCATTGAAAGGGAACGCGCGCGAGAGAGAGAGAGAGAGAGAAGGGCTTCCTTCGTGTTTTCGAGGACGCGCGGGAAATGAAGTCGTGCGGTTGTCAAATTGGATGTTGCCGCGTTCATTGTCATTAATATTTTCTGCTTGAATTTTTTTCAGTCGGGTATGTCAGTTTAGTTTTTTTTCTAATTTATATTATATGACATAGAGCAATTTTAAATAAGAGTATCGTCGCATGATTTATGCTTTATGAATGGAGAATTATTCTCTTGAAATATACTTGTAAGATGTACTACGAGTATTAATTTCACATTACATGCTAGCAATATAAATTAGGAAAATGATAACGCAAGATATATTTCTCAATATTTAACTTAAATAAAAAATTATTAAATTGTAGATACATCTATCCTATGCATATATGTAATTCCTAACTTTTAATATTCTTTACATGATATTTTTAATTTTTAATAAGCTGAATATTTCTTTTTTTATATTTTTTGTGTTCAGATTAAGAGTAATTTAATATACTCCATGGTAGAAAAGTACATGAAAATTAATTGTATCTTTGAAGTAATACATATGAATTTACGCCATCATTAAAACTAACAAAGCATGAATAAACCGTGATTTCATCGAATAAAAAATAAGCAATTTGAATGATTCTAAAAGTATATTTAACATGTAGAATCAAGTATTATGGCTTCTGAAATCATCGATTATAATTTGCGGAGCTAGTATAATTGCTGGCCGTTTCTTGCGACACGATAGAGCTTTCCACGCCCTAATCTTTTGCGCATCATCTCAATTTTAAATTAGATTTTGTAACGAGCATATGACAGAGTCACTGAATCATCGTTCGCGCTTGTGGTTTCCGGGCAATGGTGAGCTAGCTTCGGTTAGCCCCGTAATAGGCGAAAAGATCGATGATATCCTCGCGCGAACGTTGATGAAATCGGCTGCACGCTCGTAATTTGCCTCGAGTACAGACGCCAGATCGACTATCGTGCGGTATCCGCGCTCTAAATTAGATTTTGCAACGAACGTGTGACGAAACGTGGAATCATCATGAGCAACTGCGGTTTCCTGCTACGACAACTCATCCTTTCGCGATTAAACCTGCACAAAATCATTAACGAAGAGGGACCGTGCTCTATCGAAATAAAAATATTTAAATTCGAATAAAAGTCACGTATCCGAATAAAAATGAAAATTTATTCGAATAAAAATACCAAGCTTGATGATGACAGAAACATTACAATTTTAGATATTAAAATCTAGTTCTCTCTCGTTTTTTCTATGATTATAATTTTATCAGTAAAGCTAATATTTTTATAAATTCTGTTATTGAGAAAAGAAGAAATCAAGTTTCTTTTTTATCGGAAAGAAAAAATTTTCTTTCTACATAAAATGATAAATTATTTGTTCTTTCAAATAATCGCCAATTGCACGTAGAGAAACAAGATGGAAAGCTACTAGTCACAATGGACGAACATAATGACGAAATGCGTAACTTATATAGAGACGTGTATATGTAGAACCTCCGGACGACCTTTTCGGAAAATCATAAAGGCAAATCAAGCAGAGTGGAAGAGGGAACACCACTCGAAGTTTAAAGTACAGGGAAGTACGCGTCAAAATTGGGACGAAAACCCTTCGAAATCAAATCAATTAAGTCGCGTGCAGCCGTACATCTCCCCGCTCGTGATTGGATCCGATTCGATCGAACGTTCTTCCCAAAATGAAGGAAATTGTCAGTGTAGACCTTGTAGTACCTATATTCAACTTTTTGATCAAATGTACCATAAATTTCGACTTACAAAATTATATCAAATTTTTATGACAATTTAATACCATTATTTTGTGTTGATATAAAACAGTTTTAAATTTTCTTGCGTTGAAATATCTAGTAAATCTTCTAAATAAGAAAAAATTAAACAAAATTAAACAATCATATATAGTAGGCCAACTAAACGAGCAAATAAATAAGATGTAAAAAATTTTTTTTATATTAATAGTTAAATCATTAAATTAACATTCCGTTACAGAATCGATATAAATTGTAAACGTTTCGACTGCACTACAGTCTTTATCAATACATAAAAATTAAATATTAAAATATAAAGTTAGATGTTAAAAATACAAAGTTAGTTAAATATTAAAATATAAAATTGAAACGATTCTTCGCTGTTGACCAATAGATATGCAAGGCGATTGGTCTGAGATGCCAAGTTATGCGATATTTGAGCATGCTACGGATATAATACGCGAATTAAATCAATGTCAGAAAAAATTAAAAAATCTTTCAACTTACATTATCGTTTTAACAAGTCCTTTTCCCCGATATTTCGAAGAAAAAATTATTTATTTAATTCACGTTTTAAATATCTGAAAGACATGGTATATACTTGGAAATCTCTCTCTCTGCTTCTTTCTCTCTTTCTTTTTCTAGTGACCCAGAAACTGCGAAAAAAGCGGAAAAAAAACAAAAAAAGCAACGCGCGCATCGCGTTACGAGCTTTGATTTAATAATAAACTCGGATTTACTCGGAAGCCTCGAATTTTACACGATGTCGCTCGTGCGAAAAAAAATACAAAAAGGAATTACACAAAAAAGCGCAAAAATGCGCGTCGGTAGAAAGCGAATGTGAAAAAGCGCCGCGTCGTCACGTCTGCCACGCGAACGGAAAAATTGCGGAAATCCCGAAGTGGGCCGCGGGAAATTTCCAATAAAACGACCTCCGCACAATATATTCGGCGCCGCATCGCTCGGTGGAGCGGACGCGTCGCGTCGCGTCGCGTTGCATCGCGTTGCACGGCCCAATAACAAAGCAATAACTATCGACAATGTTGTTGCACGTCGCCATTACACCCATCCCTTCCTCCCTTCGTGCAGCTGTGTCCAGCAGCCTCCGGTGGCTGCGTAAACGCAGAATTGTAGCGGATGCTCTCGCGGTTTCTCTCGCGCGCCTGCATCAAGCGGTGTCGCGTCTTCTCGCGCGCGCACGCGTCGTTTCCCGACGGTCATTAATATTCCGCATGCGCATATTTGAGTCACAATCATCGTGAGATAACTAAGTTATTGCGAGAGACTTGGCACGGCAACATGAATATTGTATAGCGATAGTCATTGCACGGAGATTCCCAGGGACAAGGCTGACGGGACGGTTTTGAGTTTATGAGCGACACACCGTTTGGAAAGTTAAAGGATAACACGGTTTTTTTAACGAGAGAGAGAGATCCTTTTTTCGATATTCGATCTTTGCAAAATTGAACATTTGATCGAACGAATCATGCTTTGTATTAAATCGCTATAGTTACGCTCTCGTAAAGCGTTTAACAAAGTTTGCATAACGCTGAAGCGTACCTAATATCTTGGATAAGTTTTACGAGAAATATTTTTAGCTGGGAAAAATTTCTCTCCAATTTAGTAGAGGATGTATTTCTGAAACGTGATAAAACAATTTCTTTGATGTATTCTTTTACAAAAAAATTATTAACAAGATGTCGTAATTGATAAAACTTTTCTACTTTTTTTCACTTAAAAGATTGCTCTATAAAATCAATATTTGTGGCTCTCGTGTTATCCAGAAATTTAGAAATTGTTCCTTATAGCTCGTATAACTATATATATATGTATATATAATAATTTATATATATATATATATGTGTGTGTGTATCGAAGAGTTTAAACTAATAACAAACATCAATTACGTTCGAACAGAAATCACTCTCCTTCGTTATTATCTCAACAATTAGCCCGCCATTCTTTCTTCCTTCTAATGCGTGCAACTCACGTATCACGTTTCCTTATTACACATTAGGATAGAGTTATCTATACGACCGTTGCATGGTGCAATGGATAATCGGTTTTCTCGTGCGTGAACCTGACCCTTTCTACATTGCAGGCACGTACTGTGCATCGGTCAGTCCGGCAGAATATCACTTCGTCTCGATACTTAAAGCTACGCCCTGTGTAGGGAATATATATCCCTTCTGCGCTAAAGGGATACGTTCGTGCAGCCAAGCTTTTTTCTATCAGTGTATTTATAATTCACGGCATAGGAACATATCTTTATATTTCGATAAAATTACCCATCTAAAGCAAAATATTGGTTGAGATACGTAATGCATATTCCTATCGTCTATATATACATTTTTTAATAAAACTATAATTTTTTTCAAAGAAATTGTTTTATTTATTAATGAAAAAATATCAAATGTATCTGCGGAGATGAAAAAGTTTTCTGGATATAATATTTTCTATATGTATATATAAGTGTTTTTTTAAATAAAGTGATTAGATTAGCTATCCCAACAAAAATAATGCAATTCTTTGAAGGTGCATGTATGCTCTCGATGCATCGACTGATGGATGCGTGAAGCGATCGGACATTCTATGGGATTTCGAATACGATATCGGCCCAGTATACACGTCGAAACGTCCATTCGAATCGGTTTATTGCTCGGCAGCGTTCTCCAGCAATCGTCTGGTTTATTACACTCGGAAATGGGATTGTAGGGGATGATTTTATCCGTCGCTTCACCACTCTGGTCTTGTTTTTTTATGTATACTCGTTCATTTTTCTGTTTTTTTACAATGCTATCAGAATATCATACGGGCTGCTCGAGATATCCGAACGATACAATCCACACAATGTTCATTAATTAAGGAAAACATAGATTATGATTCCAACAAAAGTTTAATATAATTGTATATATATATATATAAAATTATTGTTGATATATATATAATATTTATAAATATATAATTACCTGATATAATTACAAGCGAATAATATCGTTGAAAATAAGCTTTTCAAGGCGTTCAAAGAAAAATATTTTATATTTTAAGTGAAACCTAATAAGTGCTTTTTATACGCCAACCCCTTAATATGACAAATATAGTTAGGCTTCCGGATAATGTTACTTAATTATTGATTACTTTTTGGTATTTACTCCCTCTCCGTAACACCATTGTGGCATTAATGTTATGACAAGCTGTCGAGGAACACTATAACTCATCTTGCGCTGTCACCCTATAAATTACTCATATCAGTTAGTCTACTATATCATTAGTATACCATACCATACGATATCAGTTCTCGAATCATAGATAAAAATTGTTCGAATAAATAATAATTCTCTAGAGGTTTGGAGAGACTAGATATTTATCAAATTATTTTAATCATATGTATCAGTAAATATAAAAATAAAAAAAAATATTTTTGACGGTCAATTATCGCGTGATTAGCAGATTGGCTACCGCCGCGCTATCACGGGCACAGAAATCCTGTCATCGGCAAGTTTGAGAACTTTAATCGAATCTTTCGTCACCCACGACAATTTACAACATAAAACAGGTCTTTCACGTCCGCGCCTTTAACGCTCGCTCCGTCCACTTGAACTCACAAAGAAGGAAACCTCTTCTCTTCGCGCATCACGACACGACACGACACGAGAAACCGCCGAAACCCTCCAAAATCCTTCAATCTGTCGTCGACCCGGCCTCTTTCGATCCCGAAACCATTCTCGTGCCATCCATCTATCCATCCGCCCGTTCATACGACTGCCGCATAATAAGCCGCTCGAGGGTTAAACAGGCTCATGCCTCCCAATCATGGATAGATGGTTCAAACGCGAGGGTGGCTGCAGCTGAATGAAGGGATGGCGAAAAGAGAGAGAGAGAGAGAGATAGATTGTAGGGAGGGGGAAACAGTGTTTTTTTTTCGACAGAGTAGTCTGGGGCGGTCTGTTGGGGGTGCATCACACACGCGGCATTTATGCCGGGAATAAAAGGGGAGGGGGAGGGAATCACCCTCGCTGCGTCGAGCGTGCGCCATTTTTATCGCGCGCACCACGCCCGCGTACTACAACAACCCCCCAAACCCGATCTCTCACAGTCAATCGTTCGGGCCCGACAATCGGGTGCGGAAGCGAGCCAACCCCGTTTAGCTCCAATACGTGCACAAACAGCGGGTTTTTTTCATTTTTTTTATTTTTTCTCTCCCTATAGAGATTTTTTTTTTTTTTTTTTTTTCCGTTCTTTGCGAGGCGCCAAATCAAAATTCACCTATATGCCGAATCAACACGAATAGCTCGACGGACGAGCTACTACTCGCCGGACGAGCTACTACTCGCCGGTGCTGCTGATTAAAAATTTTTTCGGACCGTTCGCGGTTTTAATTATCGTCGCAGCCGATGCGCCCTGCAGATAAAAGCCCACTATCGCGCCCGGTTTAATTAATTTTTGCTTCGTTTTCCGACGCTGCTTGACGCGGTGGAGCGTAATCCACGACCTCCCACCGTTGCTCGCGATACATACATATACCTGCTTATCGTTCATGTCCAGATGATAAATTAATAATTTAAATCGCGCATTGTATTTTTTAGCAGAGGCGTTTGACCCTCGTATATACGCCAACGGATTGCACGTTACACGCATAAAAGACACGATACAATATATCAAATTAGCGGGTAAAAAGAACGCGGCTGTGCAATCTATAAACCCTTCCTCGGTGCTAATAGAGGTAGTTCAATTGACATGATTGATATGTACATCATTCGCTCGCGTAAAATCTAAGGTCTGCGAAACGTAAAAATCGACGGAAACTTGCGGTTGCGGGAAACCGATAATTTTATCATCCTTCCGATTCCGTTTACCCCTATTTCTCCCCCTTCGGGAAACTTTGCCGGTTTGCACGACAATCTTTAACCGATGCCGCCCGGCAATTACGTTGCGAGCGCAACGAATACCACGGCGGGAATGACTCTCTCGACGATCCTCATAAGGTTCTCTCCTCTCATCGTGTGTGGGGACACGAGGGAAAACCTCGGGGTCGGCTCACCTCGTAAACATGATACGACGATCCGTCGTTACGCGCGCGGGGAGAGCTATCTATTAGCATATTACAGTGAGAGCTGTGTGCCACGGTAGGCAGTAAAGCGGACGAGAGTAACCGTCACGGGTAATTCCCCTAGTATAGGGCGCGACACGACGATGATCATAACTCGGATGGCACATACAAATCGTTAATTTTGCTCGAGTCTTTGCGAGCCTAATTCGTCCTCGTAAAACGGAGGATTCGTTAAAAATAACTAAATATTCCGGAAAGTTGGAATCTGAATTTATTGTGCGAGAATGATACATGTACATTTTTAATCGCATAATTTCAATGAAAAAATACGGAAAAGTTTATTGTAATTTTATAGTGTGTTTCGAAATTCAGAAGATTATTTAAAATTCATAAACATGATTTGTTTTAAAATGAAAATTTTATATTCTTGGCAAAAACTTATAAGATTTCAACGGAATTGTACGATTATTTCAAGAGAGATGCTTGTGCGATCTCGCATAAATTTTTTTTTCGTGTGCGTGGAATGGCTGATTAATTGAATGAGTTGATTTAAAAAAAAAAACCAAATAAATAAAGAAGCGCGCAGATTCGATTAGTAACTCGACTGGGTATCGATCTCGTTTGTCATCTTTTTTTCCGACGGAGCAGGTTTTCAAGCGAAATCAACGCGAGACGAGATGTTGACATAAAAAGCACCGGACGTAATAAATTATATTCATATTTTTGGAAATAATGTATAAGCGATGGTTTCCCGCGTGTCCCCTATCTCGTGTCCTCGTATCAGATCTATTTTTACAACCTGACCCCGATCTTACGAACAGGTTTCTTCATACAAAGATCGACGAAATACGAGTATCGCATTTTATTGGATCCATAAAGACAGCTCGATTTAACACCTCATATTATAAACATCTACTACCATACACTAGTTAATCCGGAGACTTTCTGGCAAATTTCTTCCTATAACATGCAACGTATATATAGTGTAATGAACCGAATTTAAATGACAGCCTCGTGTAATATCGACTTGATATGTCAAACGATCATCATTAGCGGGAAATACTTGTACTCTTGAAAAATTTAAACGTTCGTCTGTCGCGATGCGCCATCGCGATGTCAATTTAAGCTCGGTTCGAAAAAGCTGGCGGACATGTGCCTTTCTTCTAACTTGATAGCCGATTAATGTCTTTAACGGTCCGTCGGCAAGCGACGATTATTATAGGTTCTCAGGGAAACATATGTTATAGTTAAAGAAATAATACATACGAGGCAGTCGTGCGCCTGTATACTGCGTAATGAATGTCATCGTGGGTTTTATATCCCCACATTAATTTGACATTCCGCCGAGGTAATCGATAACTTACCCCATTAGTTAATAATCAATGAGCCGACTATAAGGGTTGAAATACATAGTTTGATATTTCAGGAATTTTTTAAATCGTGTATTAGGAAATATGAATTACAAATTTTAGAAAACACGAAAACATCTGTTTTAAACGTGATATCTTAATATCATGTTCTCTAATTCTTTTAATAATGGTAATTTTACTTTTACTGCAAACAAAATTAAAATTAAAATACTTGTTGCATCCGACTTTAATTTAATTTGATTTAAGTTGACGTAATTAATTTTTTTTCTGAACTTATTTAAATAAATGTACCACAGGAATAAAAATACATCCACGTAGTTGTATAAGGAACATCCAAGTGTCACGAAATTGAACGCGCGATATTTCACTCACTAAAACCAGGAAGTTCCGATGCTCCGGTTGACATGATCTGCGACAGCGTCTCAGAAAAAATTGTCAATCACATATCTTGAAGTCAACTAAATAAATTCTCGTCAGGAGCAAGATCTACGAGATAATTTACAACCGATCGATAACATTTCTCTTCCGCTATCGATAGTAAAATCGCGCGCAACACAAGCTATAAATTCTTTGCGATTTTTTTACCGTCTCGATAGGCTAAAAATTTCTTCCACAGTTTCTCTACAATAATGGAAGAAAAGAGCGATAAGGATCGGTGAACCGCCTCTCCTCATACTGAGCAACGAATAGCGCGAATGGGCGCCTTTCCATTAAATTCCGCCATTTTACATGTACGTCGCGAGTGGTGGAGGGTGTCTCGCTTCGTTTCGTAACCGAAATGCGAACGTCTGCACAGGACTGTCGTCGACGATGCGTGTACATGATGAGGAAAGGGAGAAAAGAGGAGATCGGACTCGCTGCGGAGGAAGCGCAGTCGACGGAAGATAGATGAGGGAGAAGAGAATAAAATAAGAGAGAGAGAAAGATTGAAAAAAATAAAAATAAAAAATAAAAAAAGTGAAAAGTAAAGCACACTATCGCAACGAGGAAGTCGGCAACGAGGATTTCGCGGTTGCGTGCTCGGCACACGAGATGACATCAGCCAAGATGGCCGACCGGCGCGACGCGACGGTCCGTCTTCATCGTTGCCGTGCGTGCATGCGTACGTCCGACACGCACGGGCGCTCTAGGGGCTCTCGGTAGGCGCAATGATATCGGAGAGGATACCGGGCAGATTGAATGATGAGGAGGGGAGGGTCTGAGAAAGGAGGGAGAAAAAAGGGTTGCATTGTGCAGCGTGACATCTCTTTTTGTCACCGAAGGATCAGCGCGGATTTCTTTTTGTTTCTTACAGTTTCTCCGCTCCTAAATGATCGATAAATTGTTCGGCAAATACAGGATCAAATTTTCCTGGATGGTGATGATATATGTACACAGAGAAAACTAAGTTTCGAGTCGTTTATAGTTTCTATTCGATTTATGAAATATATTCTTTTCTATTGAAAAATGCAAATATAAATATGAAGTCTTTTTAATATCTGGGATTAATTCACTTTAAAAAAATATTATTTTTGTGATAAAGAATTTTATGTTCGAGCAATGACATGTTGAGATCTCAATTTGATTTTAATTTTATTAAATCTCTAATTCGTTTCAATATATTAGGTATGTATATGTACAAATACAGGCTACATGGTTAAATCCATTTACCCAAGATTGATAAAATTGCAATATTGATATTGAATCAAAAAATATTTTTCTATCAGTTATATAGCTTTGACAAAAAATAACAGCATGTATATTTAAACATGTGTTTTTTAAATAAGTAAAATAATATATTCATCTATTTTTTTATTATATTTAATGATCTCGATAAAAGACTATTATACTTCAATATCATTGTATATAAAAATTATTTTTGATTTCAAGAAGTGATTCTTCACATGTAAAAATAAATTATATCTCTTATAATTTTTTTTGCGTGTAGAAAGAAATACTTAAATACGAAATGCATTATTAACTTAGCAACGTCATCCGTAATTTTCTGATTTAATGTAAAAAGAACGAATATTCATGTGATAAGCAAAAATTGTGTGTTACAAAAGCGCGGAAGTCCAAGTTTGTTATTTCTACCGCGTATGCATATCCGCGGATGCATCGAAATGACGTCTTCGCGGTAGTCAGCCGCGGATACTGCAACACCGCGACTTTAGATCGTGCGATTAGGCGCATCGCGGAAGGCAAATGAGGGAGAGAGAGAGATAAAAAACGAAGGAGGCGAGGTCTGACAACACGTCGGGGCCGATAATGATCTGACTGGCCGATACAAGCGCGTTTCGCGCGTTCGTCTTGCTTCGCGAATCGCGGTTTTGCCGGCTATTTCAGGACGGGTTAAGGATAAGCGCGCGGTGATAAGGCTGCAATTATTTTGCACACCGTCGACGTTGGCGTCTAAAGCCTTAGGATCAGGTTATACTCGGAATGGTGTTAAAAGCATCGTCGACTATTAAAGATAGCCCCGTATTATACCGCGACGAGTTCTCTGTCGCGGGGGAAATAACTAATAACTAGAAACCGTCTCTCATACGATAACGAGAACCGTTACTACTGCAGGTACATACAACGCCTCCTCGGCTACTAGGAATAAACTAGGAATATAAAAACGGATATATGATCCTTTAGGCAAAGTACAGCCTGCGTAAATTGGAATGAATAATGTGCATTGCGTGTGTCGGAGGAAAAAAAAAAAGTTCTCGGTTATCGCGTATCTCCGCGCAAATGGAATAATTTATCCTGGACGCGTCCACACACGTATAAGAAGACGTACTATAATTAATACGATATAATATAAAATATTTAAAATATTTCACGATATTGCACTCTCTCGAATGTTTACTCCATCGAGATGCTGTCGCACACAATGATAAAATACGACGGTGTTATCGAGCTCTCTTTTTTAAGCGACGAAACGCATCCATGAGGAATGTGGCGCGGGCAAACAATAATATTTTCGTCGGCGTTATCGTCGCGCGCGATTATTATTATTATTATTATTTTTTTTTTTTCCACGTTATCGGTTCGCCAGTTTACACCTCTCCTTACGCCGCCGCTCGATTTTGTACATAGGTATACCTGGCTGCGCGTATCGAACCGGCGTTACTCGTGTCGCGCGCAGGGACGCGCGCGCAATCGATTTATCTGCGCGATAATTAATGATTACGACAGGGGCGCGGCGTATTCCACGGCGTGCCGTTGCTACTGGCGCAGATAATCACGTCGCGATAAATGCGATTCTCTATCTCTCGCTTGCTTTTTGCAAGCGGGAATAAATCAATGGAAAAACGAGCGCCGATGCGTCATCGTTGGTATCATTTTCAACGGGCGGTATTCACGGGCGGTAGCCTCAATCGCTCGATATTAATCAAATGGCTCGGAGCGATCGCGCTTTATGAGATCGCCATGCCGGAGTGTCATGCTCGCCGGACAATCATACATTAACCATTTTTTTCGCGGTTAATGAAGCGTACCAATTTTTTTAGATCGGCCGTCCCACGTAATAACGAGTCATTTTAGATATATATCGGTTATTATGTACTTATCGTGCTCCGATTCGTGATCCTCGCCTTGATTGATGAACGGACTCGTGATCGCGGACAAATGGTAATTTTGTCTGTATAAGAAATCTGTAACGGGGTTGGAACAAAAATCGAGAGAGAAAGAGAGAACATTTTGCGTTATATTATTGATTTGTTATCGGTTAACTTTTGTCTCTAATGAAGACAATGGAAAAGGGAAATAAATAACAAACGTTAATACATACATATATATATATATATATATTTGTTTTTTGTAGATAAATATATAAATTCGCGAGCCTCGATATAATCCTTTATTTTACGGTATAACAAGATCGCCGAAATTTTTTAGCGACGAGATTCTACCATGGTGAAAAAAAATATGGCAGAGACGCGCGATTTTCGGGGCTCGCAAAAAACACGGACCGGTTCAGAGAGGCGGAGGTTCTCTGTTTCGATCAGATGGCCCGAGCGCCGATTTGCATGCGGCCTTTGGCTCCAGGTGTCCCGGGATTTGCATACGAAAGGGTGGCGCTCACAGATTTCTCCCTTCCCTCTCTCGCATTTTCGTCCCTCTCGCGGTTCTCTCCCTCTCGCTTTTAACCCCCTGGCATCCGCGCATTTATGGGTTACCGGCTCAGCGTGTCGCGTCGTTAACTCGACGTTAAAGTTTCGTTAACGCCGCGCTTTAACTCCCAAAGCTCCCACGGACGGATGGAATTTTCCGATCGAATCCAATTACTATCAGCGATAGACGGGCCAATAGCGAAACACGATGACAATCGGTTAAACGTGACGTATAAGCTTCCTTCTCGAATGATTCGCAGCGAAAACTTCTTGTGTTTTTGCAAAGGAAACGAGACGTGCTTCTAATCACGGGTAATTCAATAATAAAAAAAGAAAAATTCCGAAAATGAATTGCTTTGAAAAAATTGGCTCTTTTTGCGAATACAGAATCTCGATTTCTCGCAAGCGCGTAATGATTTTGCAGATATTCGGCATGTGAATCTTTCGTTAGACGTATATATTAATTCACGATGTGCCTCTCTCGCCATCACTTTTAAAGGATACGTCTGGCGCTTTTTGCGTCTTGCCAGATGTAGCGCGATGGTAACGTGGTTTTAAAAAAGGAAGATAGGCTAACGAACCGTTGTCCTCGCCATCGTTGTACTAATTATTTTGCTCGTTAACGACCTCAAGACCTTAATTGGACGACGTGACGATCAACGACATGAGCCCCTCTATCCCTTATACGTGTGAGTATATGGTTAACCTGAGAATATCGATTCTAGACACCGTGCCGCCTTGCGGTTTGGAACATACCATAACGTGTGGCGAATAATAATTATGCACCGCAACAGTTGTGTGTCAGCCAAGATTGCATTGGCCTAATATACCTAAACGATTATTGTGCGTAGAATATAGTCACGCAAAATTAGAAGCACGTGCGGTGATTTCTGATGCACATGATACTTATTTACTAGATATCTTCATTTTAATTAAAATCTTGCGTTTCTCATTTTTATCTGTTTTATTATTCGAACGTTTAAATTTTATATAATTTATATCTATTTATATCATTCTTATCTCGTATCTATATGATTCTTGATTTGTCATTTAATTTTATGTAATATTTTATCTATATACTATGAATAAAAAATTGATAAAGAAAAAGAGGGATTCTGAGAATCTGAAATTAGATTTTTACAGTTATATTTTTATTATTTATTCAACTTTATCAGGCCATTAATAACTGTCTCAAAGATCATCGATATCTTTTATCGGTTTACGAAGAGAAGTTGGAGCCCGGGTGGCAGTATGAATTTACTAGAAACAGTTCAAAGTTCGAGAAGTTTAGTTCTCTCCTTCGCAATTATTGATCTGATAATGGTCGCGGGGCAACCGGTGTGCACGCTCTGACCATTTAAGTTCGTTACGTGCACGAAATGCACTTTCGAGTTTCCACCGCGGCACAAACTTTTTCGGCGAGAGTGCACTCGATGTCAGCTTAAATAATTAAAACTACCTAGTCTACGTACGTGCGCGATAAGCTCTTTTTTACTTTGTCGAAAAATCGGCAAACGTCGATTGTTCGATAGAAACTCGATCGTAATAGCGACTGAATTTTGCAAGATGCATAATTATAATTAGAAAACAAATTCACGTATATCGTGTTCCTATATGCATTACGAAAATCCCTCTTCTAAATCTTAATATAAATTCCAATTTATATTTAATTACTTTATATCGGAATTTTTATTTAGTCTTGAAAAATATATACCATATATTGAACATTTTATCACATATTTATGTGGAATTTATAAATCGTCGAGAAATATTTATCGAAAGTCAGAGGTCACTCCAGTTTATATTACGACATCACAGTGCTATCTGTCCGAAATCCCCACGCCAATACTTATTGTTGTCCCTTATCTGATAATGTTATCCGCGGTTCTACCGGAATGCCGAAATTATAAATAATAATGTTTATGTATATAGCCATAAACATTACTTAACTGCGCGTTGCGCTGCATTTGCATAAGTTCGCGTGAAACGCCTCGCGATGTCGTCGCTCTTTCTTCTTGTTTTTCTCTTTATATCCGTCCTTTTCCTTCTCTCTCTCTCTCTCTCACTCGTGACGTTCATCACCATTGCGTGCGTTCTGCGACATGAGGCTCAAGAATTTTTTTTAATGGTGTCCCATTGCAAGAGGGTTCGTTAAATTTCACGGAGAAATACGGCCTGTTTCGTCTGTGTAGTTGACATAGTCGTACAAGCTTTAGAATTTTTTCCCCTCAAAAAATGCACCGTAAAAATTTTTATTGAACTTGTTACCTTTATTATCTACATTTGTTTTTTTATATATAGAAATAGCCAATTTTATTTTCAGCGTATCATGCGAATCAATTTCACTCCTCGTTAAAAACTAACCAAGTTCAAAATTGATCATGTTGTATATATCGTTGTATTGGTAATTAACATATGTTAGCAATATTAGCAATTTATAATTCACACAATATCCTGGTAATAATAGAAATAATTATATTTAAATAATGATATCTTTGAATTTTTTTTTAATGAGATCTTCTATAACGAGACATTATTTTCTTATAAAAATTTGTAGAAAGAGAAGAAAATAGAAAATTCTTATAATATTATATATTAAATATTGGAAAACATTAGACAATCATATAGAATTATATAAATTTGTATAAAAATTACCGAAATCATTATACTCAATATTACAATAATTTTATTTTTCAAATAAATTAATCGTAATTAGTTTTATTTCACGCAGTGCAATCTATTTTATATGGGCATGATAATACCTAAAATTATCCTGGGTCCAAGAAAACGAACATAATTTATATCTACGTAATTATGCACAGCGTTAATTTAATTATTAGTTATTGTTTCGCGTCAGAAAAACTGATGATACACTTTGGTATTCAAGGCACCACGCATAGCGCTTATAAATTGAGTAGTGTCGAGACTTGAGGTGAGTTCATCGAGTCATTGGCCCTAGCTTCCCGGCGATAAAGTCAAACCTAAATCGTTATCTTTACTGTGCCACATCATTTACTTTCGCTTTCTCTCTTTCTACACAAGCGTTTCGAAATTGACTCTCGTTTAAAAGACTCTTGCCACTCTTTATCTTCCGGTTTCCCGAATATATAACAAAGACGTTCCTTTCTCTCGAAAAAGGAGGATGTCAGTGAATCGTCTTCTCTTAGAAATCGCTCCGATCACCAGTATTTTTTCTTTTTGTGCTCTTTGCACCTTCTCATTTCTCCAATTAATTATCTTTTACACAATTATTTCTAATTGATTCTAATGTTAAAATATTTCCTAAATCATTAAAATTTTATTGCCAAAATGTTTTTTTTAATATATTGTAATATGCGTCGGAGATAATATGTCCGTGATTGATCGCAAGTATCATTTTCTTCCTCTAATAAAAATGATACTAGAAGTAGGTATAAGTGAAATAGAACGAACTCGGCGACTCGTAAACATGACGGTTGGTGTGAGCATTTAGGCATTGTATACAGTTAATCATAATTGTTCAACTGGCTTGATGACTCTAATTAGTAGCACTCTTGCAATGCTGCGCGCGGAGTTTTATGCCTCTTTCTTTCTTCTGGCTTATTTCCCTCTTTTCAACGATCATTTATATAGCACCATTAATATATACCGTGTGAGAAATGCAATGTAAAAAAAAGGTCATATACTTTTTAGCAGAATAAAAATGATTAAAAATTGAAATTTATGTTATTTAATTCTTTCTTCATAATGAAGAATGTAACAGAAGCATATGATGATAATATGAGGCTATATTTATCGAGAAATTTAAATTATATTTTATCCAATTAATGTATTCTCTCACACGATACAGAAGATAATAAAAGCATGCCTTATATACATATGCATTATAGCAGATGAACATATTTATTAAAATAACACGTAATCTAATTAACATAATTGGGATAAAGTATAACAAATCGTCGTTTAATAAAGCCAATATTTTCTATCATATTAATATGATAGACAATATTCAAATTATAATAATGTTTGATCATCTGTATAATAAGATCTGCATAATAATTCTTCGTTAATTACGTGACCGACAAACGCGTATGTAGAAACGTGGAGTGTTATGATTAGTTAGTGATATCATCAGCTCTACTGTTCAAATCAATTCTGACAGAGTTTTCATGAAACGTTCCGTTTCACGCAAAACAGTTCGCGACCAACTAAAATACCACACTTTACATCTCTCGGCGAGGAAACAGCTTCTCGAAGACAAAAGCAAATCCGAGAATTTATCCGACTCTCAAACGCGCAACGACGTTAACACCGACGCGACGGTACAAAGGGGGCACGCAAAGTTAAAGTCGAAGTTATCGTTTGTTTTTCCACTCGTCCTCTCTCACGCGCGCGCTCTCTTCAGAGATTTCTCTTCTGAAACTCTTTGCGCACAAGAGAAACGCCGCGCCGAGCCCTGCCATGTGTTTCGAATGAATTTACATGACGTCCCACCGTCATGTACCAACGTCACTTTTTTTTGCCGGTGTAGATACGTGCGTGTGCGTCACGTACACGCGTATATACACGTGTATCTACGCACGCACGTGTGTGCGTGCGTGCGCGCGGCTCGGCCAGCATGTGGGCAGAGATTCCCTGCAGCGGCAGATGTTGGACCATCTTCCCGTGGCCCCCTCGAGATACGAAACTTGGTATGATTATACCCTATCTGCCCACCGAGGGCAGGGCCGTATCGTCTTGTCGGCCCGGCTTCTTCGATTCGAGTCGACCGCGCGATTTAGTCTTGATGACACATTTTCTAGCAGAACGTTTCCTAATCTCCAACAATAATGTGCGACTTTCTCTATTGATGTTTGATAATTGCGTATAGAGTGAGATCAAATGAGACTTGTGGATCGGATCAATTGAACATTTTGTGAAGACAGAGAAAAGATTTGTATCGAAGAAAACCTAACAAGAAATAGTCGAATAATTTTCTACGAATGCGCGCCATATGTTTTTATAAAAGTATCAACTGTTGCACGCGAAACGGTATATTTATCATAAAGTTTTTTTATTACGTTTTCTTAAAACAGGTTATATTGCGTTATATTGCTTACGGCTTAACGATCCTCCAAGCATCTTACCGATCGCTGCCACTGGTTGTGAGTAGTTGCAATCTTCTTTCCTGGCTTTGAATCTAGAACAAGAAGAGAATAGTAGATTAATATCCGGACAGTCATGTCATTTCGATGTGAAGTAGATTTTAAAGTTTCGCGATTTAATAATAAAATACGTCTGAACTATATCAAAAGTTGGACAAGTGTATCTATAGTTTTTTGTATATGTCAAGGAATAATTGAATGACAAACTATAACTGACATACTTTATCATGATTTTTCTTTTATTTTATAGAGGTATGTAATTTTTTCGATAACTGTGCAATTAACACATTTTAATCATGTATAAAATTGTAATAATTAATAGGACAAAATAAAAATAAAAAAGCGAAATTATTGGAGATTGTCTAAAGAGAACGATTTAAATTAAAATTTAAAATAATTGAAACATGGTATAGTGTTCGCGTTATTTTAATCTAATTCTTCAAAATTGGTTTCGATCGAAATTAGTTTAACTTTTATTTTGACAATAACTTTTACATGTGACTTTTCATGATCCCTCCCTCCGAGTCGCCCTACACCCTCTCTTTCTCTTTCTCTCTCTTAGGCTGTCCGCGCGGGTATTAATTCGAACCTTTTTTTTAAGGCAAAGGGATAATACGCATGGTTTCAACGTATGACAGTACTTTAGAATAGTAATTAGTATAATGAATGCGTTGTTAATGCTACTTATTTCACGAGAGATTGTGTGACGTGCGAGTACAAGCACATTTATGTACCTACAAACGAATGAATAATTCAGTAAGGAAGGGAACCAAGTGTATCGCGCGTATCGTTACAGTTATAAAATCCACACGCGTCGCATGTTTTTCAAGCATTCACTGCCGATATCATTGATATTTGATCTTTCACAAAATTAATCTATAAATCAGATATAACCTGATGTGAATAATTATAAGTTGTGTTTGTTGAAATTTTTTAAAAAATTGTTTAAAACGCGAAAATACATATATACATAAACCTACATATATGAAATCCTTGTTTAGACATTCTCGTTTGACACGATCACAGTATTGACTGAAAAGTTTGCACATAAAATCTATCTTTATCCCACGAGATATCTGATAATATGCTTTTTTTTGTCGAAAGTCGATTTCAAAACTCAATTTCATGCTTGGTCCATGACGCGCCCCACCTTCTTCCTTAGCGCATTATGTATTCCCGTTGCCTGCCCTTCCTTCCCTTCTCATATTATTGTTGTGCATCGCGCGTCTTTTCTCTCTTTTTTATTTTTTTTTAATTTTTAAACCGGCAAAACGTCTTCGAGGTTAGGCGATCGAGCATCGCGGCAAGCGGGGTGTTCATTATAAATCGCATCAACCGAAGGAGGCAAAACGAAGAGAAAAGGCGCGAGAGAAAGCACCAACTACAGATTATTCCGTGTAATAATATCTTCTTCGGAATCCAATGACCGTACCGAATTTCGTCTCATTGATTTTCGATATTTATTAATTTCCTTCTTGCACACGAGAATATTTTGCTCCGTTATCAATTTTGCATGATCTCGCGCGAATTTTGCTTTTGTTTGCGCCATTATTTCATTTAATAAATTCATCATCTGCATCATTTATGTCATAAACATTGAGATAAATAATTGAAACCTATTAAAATATATTTTCTGCATGTCTGCACATTTATCACGAAAAGCAAGGTATTTTTCTATAACGTTACTTTGCATCTGTCATCGCCTCGTTTAAAATTAATCGCTAGGCTGCAGCATCATATATTATTCTACCGATATATTAACATTAAATAAGCTTATGCCAAAAGATTTGCCGCTACCTAGAACAGAAGTCACACAGTGATGGCTCAGGGTAGTTCTTAACCCTTTAACACGAAAATTCGGTGCAGTAGGGTGATGGGGACGTGGAACCTATTAATATTCTTTAGGAACCCTATGAGAGAAAAACTTTCGAGAGGGGATTTTTTTCATCTATTAACATAAAAAGACCGTCGTAGTTTCTCATGAAATTCTTGACAGTATCTATTTTCGAAAGATTATTAAAATATTTTATATTTATATTTAACGCAATTTTCATTACACATTATTGATAAAATATATTTGCGAATATAAAACACTATAAAATACGCTACAAACGAGTCTTATTGGTATATTGTGATATTTGTTTTATCGTTTATGGAATTTTTAAAAATCTTTATATACAGATGAGATAAGAGAATACTTTTATTTATGAAGGACGAGAGTTTACGAAAATTTTAAACAGCAAAAAAATGTATAGATATGCATACTTTCGATATGTAAAATTAATGCTTTGGTGAAATTTTTCTCGTATGCGTAGTTTTCATCAGAGAAAGTTTAACCGTGCGAACCCAGATGGTTATCCGAGCTCTTTTGCATCCTCGTTGTCACCCTCTTTGGTATAGACGCGATTTTCATAAAATTCCTATAAATAAGCGCGGCCCGTCCTTATTTGTGCACAATATTTATACGCTACGCATGACCTGAAGCAGGATCGTATGCACCCTCCTGAAGGTATCGAACTAGCTAGGTATATATACCTGAAAAATCGAAGAGTAAAAAAAGGAGAGACGGTAGAATAGATAACACCTCTAACACACCTGTAAGGGATCAATACCTTCGACTATCGATTCTTTCTCCCATGAAGCGCAGCGCGATCGGAACCGTGTTGTAACATTTAACAAATTCTCTCTCAGAGAAAACTACCGAAATATATAAGTCAAAATTTGCAACGAGAAAACTGCATCGTGTTTTTCTTAGATTTATAAGATCTAGAGGGACAAACGGTTTAATAAACTTTTGCGTATATTTTTTTGCTTGTTTTCGCAGCTTGATTTATTTCGGAACGTTTTTGCTAAATTTACTCGCGCGTTATTTTTAGTGAAATGAAGATTCCACACGAATGTTGAAATGTTATAGTCAGTTGAACAACATCACTACTAAGTTTAATAACTAACATTGACTCGCGTTTTATGTAACATAACGATGATACAACGTAACGATGGTTATGTAAAATACCAACAAGTGTTCAAGCGAATAACACTGCTCTCCTAGCTAACTGACGTTGCTATCTTGGAATATAGGAGAGGTTCAACTGTAATAGATATGCCAAAAAAACCAAGATCATAAAAGGAAATTATCGTGCACGTCAACGAGTTTATTCTAATATTCGATTCTACAACCGCAAAAATAAAATGAGAAATAGTTTTTCCAAACTGTGCGATATTTTTTTATCTTTAAATTAACAAATGTTTGTTCTTATTCTAATAATTCGATATTAAATGAAATACTTGATATTTAAAAAATGAACAAATTGAAATTTATATTTCGATTAAAAATATATTTCTTAGAATTTTAATTAGTTCCTATAATTTTCTTGTACAATTACTTAATCTAAAATATTTTTAATGCACGACTACCAAACTTATGTTCTACATACGGTCAGATATTTGCAAATAACATGGAAAAAGTATACGAATATACATAAACATCATATGTATAATGTATAATACATTATATACAAAATACAGAAACGTGTTCAAAAGATTATTATAGATCGCCTCGACATTAAACTTGTTAAATTTAATGGAAGATGGATATCGATTTTAACACAAAACACAGAAGAGTCACGTAAAACATTTTTAAAGAAGATGGATTTTCGAGCTCGCGAAATATAGATGCTATGGCAAAAGAAGTCGCGTGACGAATCAGTAGATGGGGAGGTGAAAGGGTGGTGGACGACAGGCGTCGGTGGTGGCAGGACCCCATCGTCGTGAAATCGACGAGCAAATACTTAAGGCGTAACCTCGTTACTCTAGCAGCCAGTGGAAAAGCGAGGAAAATCCTCTCTGAACCCGCCTTTAGCAGCGGCGACGCGGAAAACTCTCTTCCGGTCGTTCGGCGCTCGTTCGACTGTTCGAAATGCAATAGGAATACGTCGATGCGCGCCCGTAAAAGTGAATGCATGAATCATCGAGTACACATACGGATGAAAAAAAATATGGATGGGAGGTTTCTTCGGAGAATTCTTCATTGGTTACAGATTGCTGCGCGAAAGAGAGAACGTATTCGCAGAATCATCGTTCGCAAAGTCCTTCCCGTTTGTGTCTGTCTCGATTTGTGAGAGAATTTAATTTTCTAAATATATATACCAAACTTTTTGTACCAGATTTTCCGATATATATGTACAAAGTGATTTCATAGATAATGGTCTTAGAAAACTAATTTCGGAAAAATAAAAAAATCTCGTAACAATAATTAGATGATAGGTGACAAATTATATAATTTTGTTTGAATATTCTCACTTTTTATTTTTAATATTGTTCAAATAATCATCTTACATTTAATAAAACATGGTACAAAATCTTGGCTAATTTATTCTCAAGATCAACATTATGCATAAATTATCAAATTTCGAAACATGGATTTTAGCGTAGCAATAGCCGTATTTTGTTCCAACTGAGATACAATTTACATGATAAATCATCTATCGCATTCGACATTAAATTCACATGCGATACATCATTCATCATCATCGTTGATTTTGCTCCATCTATAACTTTCTGTAACACGCAATCCCGCGTAACGCAAAATCGTTCTCGGCGAGAAATCGCACTTTTCGCGGAGCGACGCGTAAAGATAGAGACGGCTAATGACGGGAAAGTTTGAAAACGACCGACCGACATTATGTAAGCCGAAATGGTTGCGGGAAAGCGAAATGGGGGTAACGGCAAGACACGAGTTTTCGAAGCGAACTCGGCGCATAATGCGCTAGCGTACACCCTATCTTGCGCTAATTACACTAACTCGAGCTAAAACGGACTAAGTAACGATGTAAACGGGTTTCCTTCTCCTCCCCCTCCCTCGTCTCCGTGCGCTCGCGCGAGCACGTAAGGTAATTACCTAATTCGGCCATGCGTAATTGCCGGTGATTAAAGTGTCGCTTTCGTGGCATGGCAGGAACGACGTGACATTTCACCGACAGCTGCAACCGATACGGATATCTCGTTTCTTCCATCGCTGATTCCTAACTCACGAAGTTTAGATTAGGAAAATCGTGTAGCCGAGAACGTACATCGCGCGCGAGCGATTATCTTCAAGCTATTTCTACTTCCGCTATTATCACACGGAAAACGTGTGCGTACACAAGAAAGAAAATATAGTCACATCCGGTATTTATTTCAATAATTAACGAATTTATTTATGTGAAACTCAGATGTTTCCTTCAGATGACTGGAGAATATTATATATAAATGGATAAATAGTTGGTTTTGTACATCGACGGCAGCCATCGCGTCACGATGAATCACGCCACGAGGAACAATCGTTTGCGGTGAAACATAGCCGCGAAATAATTCTCTCGATACCGGTCGCGAAGTGAAATATGCGTTAAATAAATTTGAGAAGAGAGCGCGACTCTCGTCGATGCGTTTTACAATAGCGATCTTCATCGAGACAGAATTTTATACAATGCGGGGACCACAATACTAGCGAAGAGCGCTCTCCAGTTTCGTAACATCATTTTTTCTCGACGGCAGGAACGAGTTTGAAGTCGGTATCGGGGAGATAGAGAGAGCGCGAGCACACAGGGGTTTAGAATAAATCAAGTGGAAGGGCTGTGTGAGCCCGCGAGAGAGTAGAAGCATTCGGGCCCGTCTTTGTACAGGTCCGCTACGTGAGAAGGTCCTAAGAGAGAGAGAGAGAAGAAAAAGAATGTTGGATGATAGAGAAGAAGGGAAGGCAAGGGAGCGAGCGAGGGAGAGAAAGACAGAGTACGAGAAAAAGAACGAGACGAGCCACGTTGCAGGAGCAACGACTGAAGATATCAATCAACGGGCACATTGTGCTCAAGGATAATTTGACGCGCGGCTGAAAGGGCCAGATCTCAAATTCCACGATCGGATAATGGCCTCTATAAGACCCAAAAAAGGGGGAGGGCCCCGAGGGTATGTACCAAACCGCAGTTTATATATAGACAGCTTCGTTTTCGAGCGACCAAAGAGGACTATCTCTAACTCAGGATTGTCTCTTTCAGATTAAACCTTTGTTTTTGGTAGGATACATTGTCCGCGAAATCTCGAAAATTGTCTGAAAAAATATTTAACGTAGCAGCGATGACGTCTCATCTCTTGGGGGGAGATTAGTCTCGTCATATTCCATTGCGCGAAACATCTTTCCTTCATATTGAGTCGAAATGAATGAATCTAAATTTTTAATTAAAATTTCGTCGAGAAAAAGTGATCCGTGCGAAGTACCGTGTAATTTCAATTGCGCAGCGCTAATTGCGCCTTCGAGAAATGAAGTGACTAAGCGCGGCGAGTACCCGACGGCTCACAATCAGAGTGAGAGACGACCGCTTCTACAAATCTCTAACACAGTGAGTCCTTTCTATTGCGAAGAAGTTGACATTTTGTTAATCTTTCTCGACAACAAATTTATTTTCGATGCATCGCGCATTTCCTATATATAATATTTTATTAAGAAAATATGCGACTATTGTGCGAAATCGAAAAGGATTAACAATGATTTACAGAGATCTTGGGTTTCTGCCAATAAAAAAAAAGAATACATATCCGCGGATGTACGTCCGTTTACTTGATCTTGCGCAATAAGGGAGCTTTAGTCTCGCTATGAAATATTATCGCAATATCCGTCTCTAACGACTCGATCGCGTGCGATTAATATTCTCCTTGATACGTCATTCAATCGAGATCTCGTGATCCCGTCCATATCTTTCCTCGTTTTCTATCTCAGTGTTTCTTCGTTGGTTATCCTTAGAAAACGCGCGTTTATATATCCTTATAAAAAATGTCCGATTTGATGTTGAAAAATATATTTCGCGTGTGACCGATTTCTATTTATTTTTTTCTCTCTTCAGCATATGAGTACTTCATTATAATCTGATATTCATAAAATAGTAATTATTAGAATAATTTATAGTATGAATTAAAATCATATTAGAGCGAAGATTTTGTATCATTTTTTATGAAGGGAGTAACGTGATTACTTGTGCGACATTTGAAAATAAAAAATGAGAACAATATGAACCAAGTACACGCAGAATTATATAATTTTGAAGTTAAATTTTGGAAAGGTTTATTAAAGGTTCGTCAATATGAAATATGATGTATTATAATCATAAAGTCGAAGAAATATGAAATGTTCAAAAATTGGAGTATTTTAACTTTTAGTTACTTTTATTTACATTTTTTGGAGTAAATATTCTGCGAAAAAAGAGAAATACTTATGTTTTCTCAGTCAAATATATCTTCAAAAAGCATAATAATGTGGTGTTGAATTTCAAAAGGCTGTAAAGACCGAAGTAATTATATTGCTACTGTGCGTGAAACTGTCGAAAAGCGCCTATAAGTCTTCTTTTCTTCGCACTTCGGCAAGTTCAATCCGAGACTTTCGGATTCTCTTAAATGTGGGATTAAGATCCTCAAAAGAGCGGCACGACTCTCAGATTGACGTTACATACAATGCAACCCCGGGGTGCTGCTACCTGCGAAACGTGGCACGTGCCCTTTCTTTCCGCAGATTTGACAAATTTTCCGAACTAGCAGGTCAACATCCGATCTACGAAAACCTTCACGTGTTCCACAGGTGGACCCTCAAAGCACACTAAAGCGAAGGACATTCGTGGTCCACTTGTTTGTCTAACAGGTGGATCTATTCCAGTAACGATGATCACTTGAAAATTGTTTGCGAAACTCACTCTCGGCGAGATACTATAATCTTTTAGGAAATCCCTATACCTTTCATGAAGTGAATGTGAACAATACCGAATAATGAATACACGAACGTTTATGCTATCATATAAATGCGATTACGTTTTTTTTTTCTATTAAAAGAAATAGCACTAGGTGAATTTAAAAAAAATTTTTTTTTTTAGTATCGGGTATATTGAAGTGTTAAACGCTGATAGAAGAATGTATCATTTACGGATTCTATATCATCAATATTTATCACTGCAACAATATATAAAAATAAATAACAATTTTTTATTTTAAATTTTTTAACCAAACAATCTTGTTCACTTTTTAAATATTGCGGAAAAGCGCGTTTATTTAAAATATGAAATATGGCAATATAAAAATGTTCGAGTATTGAAAAGATACTGAAAATACTAAATTACTGCATACATGTAAAAACATTCAATTATCAAGGTGTAAAGCAATATTTTAATAAATTAAAAATTCTCTAAGTCACTTTTAAAGACCTCAGTATATTATTGCGATATTTATACATGTTAAAGCAAAACGTATTCGAAGTTTATCAGTTTAACTGCAGTAAGAACATTGTCTAAAAATAGAAAAAGAAATATTACTTTAGCCTTTAAATCCTGTCACGATATAAATAACTCCGATACTTCTTTTCATAGGGAAAATAGAATTTTCGTTTTTTTTTTGTGCAATTAAATTTTCGGCAATAAAATAATAGCTTTAATAAATGTGAAATTTATTCAAAATGATTATTCACAAGATATTTTCTTACCTCTCACTTGTCTTTATCTGATCGCATTGAATATCTCGGATCATAAGTGCCGTCGGCGGATTACACGTCCACGTAACGAGTTCGTCAATATACGACTAGTGGATATATTACATTCGGAACTTATGCGAAAGCATGTAGTAGTGCAGTTTTACTCCACTTTTACCACTTTTACATTATTTACACTTTTCCCGCACTTGCAGCGCCTCATTGCAGTTCTCTTCTTTGTTATCGTTATTGGACAACGTTAACACGATACCACGAATTTCGCAGTGTTATCACTGTTACGTTGCACCTTTAACGTTCTTGTGATCTTCATAGGCAGTGTACTTGAAAATTTGGAAGATTATTTGATCTCGATTTTATACACCATCCAGATCGCGAAATTTACGCTCGTGAATGGAAATGAAGATGACTCGTGGGATTTAGTATATCACGTGGTTTAACACGGTGCAGCACAAACTTTTGTGTCATTCGCTTACAATTATGCGATTGCACTTTCGTATTATTGCACCTGTCTTGTGAGGGCGATTGCTTTTTCTCACGTGGACATTTTTTTTTTTTTTTTTCATATCATCTTCAAGCGTTGAATAATTTTTCCAATTCTTTCTTAATCTCTTTATAACCGAAGATACTCTCGCGAAGTTTCATTTTCCAAAGTTTCGTACAATAACGAGCTTCCTTCTGATAGATGTCGGTAAACATCTGTCGACTCCGATTCATTAATCAGCTTTCAATGAAATTTCTTTTTCTTCACTCCGGTACAACGAGTAATTGCTCGCGAAAGACAATTTACAAGTCGTTCGAAAGACTGGATTCGGACTTGAACTCCCTTCTCAACACTGTGCACCGAAACTGTTAACAATCTCTCTCAAGTTCTCGTTGACATCAGTAGCCGAAGCTCTTCGAAGTCGAATCCCGCTCCGAATCGTTGAATTCAACCAAGAAGTGGAATAATTGTTTTCTAATTCGAGATCTCTGTTTATTGTCGTCACCCCGTAAGCAGGAAAAAAGATAGATCGTAGACGAAGAGGCTAGGCTCAGGAAGGTCCATTACTGCCTGGCGGTGTGATCGCTGAAGACTGAGCGTCGTGGTAGCGTTTCGTCGCGTAGTAAGCCGGTTCTCGCCCCGCCATCGGGGGCTCTGTTCCTCTGCCTCTCCACGAGGAGTATGTGGAAGTGAGAAAAATGCTGGGAAAGGGACAGGGACGGAGCACTAGGTGGTAGGAGAGAAGGAGGGAGAGAGAAAGAGGCCTTTTCGACCCACTCTGATGTTCTGCGCGTCCTGAGAGAGCCAGCGTGTCCCCATCCTCGTCGGATACGTTCTCCGGATTCAGCCCCACCGAGGCTCCCTTTCGTCCACCCTTCCTCTTGGCTCGTTTCCTCTCTCGGCGTCGCTCTGTCCCACCATTCAACCCTTCCACCACCCTTCCACGACCTTGGAAGTTCTCGCGATCGCCGTCGCGCGGCACCAGCGTCCAAACTCACGACCGAAACACCACTCGAGCGTGGCGGGCAACAAAGATCCCGTCGGTTAGCGCCCGCTATGTGGGAGAAAACGCGCACCACTGGTTGGTAGAAGGGGTGTGGTAAATGCGAGGGTGAGAGCAGCCGGCTGGTATACCCCTCTCGTCGCGGTATAGATATATCCCTTCTACCTTCGTGTTATCCTCGCTCCTCCTCCGCCCCCACTGTAACGGCACGTGTTCCGTTTTGCTCGAGCTGGGCTACACGCGAATCTTTCCATCTTTGTCGCATCCGGTACGTTGCAATACTGTCGGTAGGGAAATCGAATGTGTATGACGGTGGGGAGGATAGATCGAATTCGAAGAGTGGGGAACAGAAGGCTCCGACGTCGCCAGCATGCGTTACGCGCTCTACGACTTTGTGAATATAGGCAGATCCGCTAGTGTGAAGATAACCAAATGTATTATTTTGTTATTTTTTTTTTTACACAATCAAACTCTTAAGGATTGTAAAAGCTTTGCGAAAGAATTTATACTGTATAACGCACCTCCCACGCACGATTTTAATATTATCTATTTTATGGCTTTGTCAATTTTATTACACTCTATACACTTGCAACAGGTATATCCTTTTATTATTTATTTAGCTTAGTATGAGAGAAACAGATCGATTTGCCGAGTGAAAACTTAGACAGTTGACGCATTAAGCTAAGTAATACTGAAAAACTATCTTATCGCGTGTCATTAACGCTAAGTGTTTGTCACACAATTTACTTATAGTTCGGTTAGCTCGGTGAGCTTTCAACTATGCGTTAATAATAAATTACGAAAGGCGTCGTAGCAAGAGAAATGACAGTTATGAAAATGAATTATTTTTCAATGTTACATATATAGAATATGCACGCGCTTTGCTTACTTCAGCATTAGCTCTTAGACTTTAGCTCGAATGGCTTCGTTTCATGGAAGACTTTATTGGACGTTTCCCTTTAAGATCCGCATATAGTCTGATCCTATCAAGTATTAAACACTGACCGTGAAAAGTATTTTTACATAAGAAAATATGCTGGATGATGCTCAGACGATGCTGCTATAAAATATTCTTTGAATTAAAATTAATTTTTCGTTATCTCTTTATATTACTTTTACATTATTTTATTATTAAAGTTATTATTGTATCGATATACCATATATCGGACGTAGTTTCAATTTGCTTGCAAGCACGTTTTATCTGACATACGAACCAAAGAACTCTGTGCACATATTCAAATTTTCCCTGACAATCTCTCCTGCGCACAGAATCAACTACATCAATTTTTGAGCACTTGAATTTCCATTCGACGGACACTTCCAAAACACTTTGCACCGTCACGCACATTTTTTTCTTTCTCTTTGTTGTAATTTAAAAATGTTTCATGCCATCTTTCAAATGCATATATCTGCCGCATCTCGTACCGCGAGAAACTGACCGAGGTTCGACAATCTTAATTATAAAAATGTACATATTAATAATGTGGTAACGTCGAACAACCCCTTCGGGGATGATCATTCGGCGTGTTGTCCTTAGAGCGAGATTTTTGTACATTCTCTCGTTCGGAGTATGCGTGGAAAGGAATGACACGTAAGTCGAACACGAGAAAATATCTTGAGAGAGGATTGGTGCGCGTTGAACTGGCTCTTGTCGAGCTCGATCGCTCTGGCCGAAGCGGTGTATCGTTTCGCCGTCGTCGCGTGTCCCACCAAAACCGTCGCGGCGACGAATTCTCCTCTTTTCATCCCCACCGGGGTCGACGGCTTTTCGCGCGACGTCGCAGTTCGCGATATTGCGGAATTCCGCGCTACGCTCGCTCCACCTTCCCCTCTCACGAGCTGCTAAATCTTTTTTAAACCACGCCTAGCATCCCCCGTCGAACGAGCGAGACAGCGACAGGACGTGAGGAAGAAAAAATCAAGCGAGCACGCGCGGCTACGTTTTTCCTACTTCTTCGACGATGCAAACACGTTGCGCGGCGAAACTCCACCCTCTTTTGGCGGCGCTCCCCTAACGTTTCCCTCTCCCATAGAAACCCTCCCTCGCTCCGTCGTTCACCCCTCTTTTTCCGATCTCCGCCACGACGCTTTTCCGCCACGCAAGATTTTCCGCCAAATATAAGTTTGTCACCCAGTGAGAGGCGGCAATGCGCTTGTGATGCTTCTCGATAGCTGGCGCCAGCCTACGTGCACGTCGTCTAACGGAATATGCATTCAATCTTTTGCGAGAACAGGTTCTGGCGGATATGCAACACTACACATAAGTGTGTACGTGAAAAGAGGGAATTTTTTTTTTTTTTATGAATTTTGTTGTTAATTTCTATGTAGCTTTAATTTTTCAATGTCCGATACTAGGTTTATCAAAGGAACGTGTGTTGCAATTTTAATTAAATATCTGCACAGTTCTGGATTTATGCCAGGAAATAATTTCAGAAATATATACTAAGCAAGTGCACATAATATAAATTGTAAATTTAAATATGTATATGTTGGAGATAAAATTAAAAATTTTAATTAATTGTTAGATATAAGATAGATACTTATGAAAGTCTCATTTATATGCATTGATTATTTATTCACATAATAATTGAAAGACACGTCTGCATATGTTGTTAAAGAAGTTTCCTGCCAGACGTGGTATCGATACGCGCCTTTTACTACTTTTTATCACGTTACATGGACTAAACGCTCCCGACATCTGGTAGTGAGTATCGAGAGATAAAACTACCCCTTTACTATTTTTCTCTAGTACTTTTTGAATTTCTTTATTATTCTTTTTTAATATATGAAAAACATTCTTTCTATATATATATATATGATTAAATAAATTAAAATATTTATATTAATACTTATAATCTTAAATTTTTGCAAGAAAATTAGGGAGAAGTGATTGAAATAAAATATTCTTATTTTAAAAGCAAAATTTCTGGATCAAACAATTTAAAATTCATATGTAAAATATTAGCAGGCAAAAATCGACAAAGTTTATTGTATATAACACTGTTTAAAATAAGACGCGATAATCATAATTTATTATTATGATTAAAAAATAATATACATGTATTTATAAGAAAAAAGCTTGAGCTTCTGAACTATCATTCAGAATTATCGTTCTTCTATTATAAATTTCATCGCAGGAATTGTTCTCGATCGCGTAGATGTTTTTTTTACACATCTATGTTTTCAACTTTAGTTAAAAATAGATAGAGACGCGAATTTAAGCACGCGATGCCATTAAATCGATATAAGACGACCTTGCCGGAAGGGGCCGATAAGCCATGTCGGTACTTCCTCTCACCCCTTCCTACGTAAAGTCGGCAAAACAGATACCTTCATGTGGCGGATATTTCCAGCCGATTAATTCGAAATTAGGTGCAAACGGGGGGATTCTCCGCGATGGCGCGTGTCGATGCAATTTGTGCAAACTCGTGCAGCTAAGTGCACAGGAAACCGATCAATTGCCGCGGAATGGTCGAGTTGCTCCGATCGATCTCTACAATATCAGCCACATCTGCATTTTTATTACACCCTTGCTGCTTCTGGACGCTACCCTTTGCGTACGCATCGCAGGTATGTCCAAATATATCTCAACGATGCTCTTCAGCATCGAAATTTGTATAAAAGGTTTCGCGTGTTCTTCGTACATTCCCGACAAGTTGGAAGTAAATTGAAATTTTTATATTATAAAAAATCTATTTAAATCTATGTTATTCTAACTGCAGAATGTAACTTATTTAAATAGATTTCTTCTACGTCACTAATTAAGAATGTAGGTACTCTTTATGTGCTTAAGTAACTGCTGTTAACTATTATTAATTGAATTCAGATCAATTATTCACTTCATTTCCTAGTCGTGTATGTACAATATAAATATCACTATTGGTAATTACATTCGTTGAGTCTTAAATATCGATTAATCGAGACCAATCTACTAAAATACCCGGTGAAAGTATTTCAAATCACTTTGCTCACGCGTTTACACAGAGAATAGCGAGGAAAATGCCAATATCAGCGAGTGACTCGGTGGTTTTTTTTTCTTTTTTTTTCTAAACGCTTCGGATTAGGGATAACGGATTGCGTCTCCGTGGTAAGCAAGAGTCCGGGAGATTAATTCAATCGAATGACATGAGCTTAAGTGAGTACGATCCTCGGCTCTGATTGGACGCCGACGGCGTTTCGCAATACCTGGAAGCCCACCGGGCGATGGCACCCTACCGAGATGACGTCGCACAGGCGGCGCGTACCTAACAACCGACAGATTATGCCAGTAGGCCTGTCGGCGGCCGTAATTGATTTCGCTTAAACAAGCTAAGCGTATCAATCCCTCTAATAGCTACGTCATTGCGCGATGAAGATGCTGTGAGATGGAAGGGGCTGTTAACCCCTTTTTATTGGCGATCCATTTTACAGCTAATCTAATCTTATTTATTTTGTATTTTAATTCACGCGACAATTCTCGAGCGATAATTTTAGATGTTATTGTATATTCGCCCGCGAGAAATCTTATATGTTTATTATCAGAAAAATATAGAAAAATGTTCGTAACGATTTACATGTGACAGAATTAAATTGTACAGTAGATATCATAAACAGCATAGTGCAACTATTAAATAATAATATTTTTTTACTCATACGTGTAACGAATGTGCATACAAAAACATCACGTTTTTAATGGGTTTTCTGACTCGATATGTAAATATTTTGAATGAACAATAAACAACAATAATATTCGCAATATACGAAAATATTGAATATTATTCATGGCTCGATAATCAATCCATTCACCAAACGCGTTAACGACAAAACAATTATTTTATACATTTTAATTTTACCATGTGAGTACATTATTTAAAAAATAGTATTGTGTACATAACACAGTTAACTTATACCAAACAATAATTCTAGCAGTATCCAGCGATTTGTGCGCTGATCACAACTGCATTACGTTGCACATGCGCACGTAGGCGTTATTACGTAGCGCGAAATAGGACAGTTGTATACTGGACGTTAGACAACGAAACGTAGTTTACGACCGCTTAAAGCGATAAATAATCCCTGGTATGATGTCCGATGACTATTTCGCCACCTACGGCGTACGTCCATGATTCTTACGTTTCTTCGCGAACGGCTGTTATTCGCCGACATACAGAAAGGTCAATCGGGGGTCCCACAAGCAACGTGAATTAGGTATTCATATCGAGACGAACGCGCGGTTTCACGTTGCAAAAGCAGATTTTACGATTTCCTTTATCTTTAGCTCACTCACTGAGTATTTCACAAAAGTCAATAAAATGCGCCGTCGGGGCCGCTAATGGATACGCGCACCGAAAGAATGAGGTTCTATTAACACCGCGGAAGAAAAAAATGCAACGGGTACGCTATGTATCCAATCGGAAATTGTATATACCTTTAAAGGAGATATGGACAAAGGTAATTGTCGGTTAATTGAATTGTTGCATACTTTTTTTTAGTGAGATTGACTTTAACTATCATTACGACTAACAATTTCTTCCCTGCGAATTTGAACGTAAAACGTTTTCAATTCTTGAAATTTTTCAACGAGAAATATCTCTAAAAATTGACATTTGTATTACAATGTTTATTCTTATTCAAAACTTTTTTTATTTTTTTATATTACTTTGATGATTGGGAAATTTTGTGTTTCGAAGTCACACTTGATGAATTAACAAGTACAATTATCTGACGATAAATAATCGAATGACGCCTATCTTGTACCTATAACAGATGGACACTCTCTTGCATTATGGGATTTAGAGTATTTTTTCCCACCGAGAATTTTTACACTTGTATTATCGCTCGCGCGAATTCTTCTAAACTTTCTACTTTAGGCGCGTTCTTGTCCGTCAATTATATTTCGCCGTTGTCGCGGACCAGGAGAGGAAATTTATCCGGAATATTAATTTGGGGTTCATATAGTGTAATATATTTTACTTCGTTTATTCGTTTAACAAAGAACCTGATACAAACTTTATCTTTTCAGGAAACAAAGTGTGTTACGCGAACGCGAGCCAAATTCTCTCTGTCTCCTCGAGGCCGCGCATTGCCTTCTTTCTCTCCTTCCTCGACCTTATTTATTATTTTTAGGTGATTAGACTTTTTTTATTTTGAAGTACTCTCACTTTTTGTTATGTTCGGACATCGACATTTACATTAGTCATGTTAGTCGCTCGTTTATTTATTTATTGTTTTATGTCACCGGTCGCGATATCCCTAACACACGTCGCTTGTAATTTTTAATTTTTATTCTGTATATATTTTATATGCTTGTGGCATTTATCGCCACACTACGGTTCGGTTTCAAAGTGTGTGCATAGGACCGCTCTTCAGTTTAACCTGCCTACCTGAAACCTGCTTCGTGTATAACAGACCTTATCGAGAAGTCAGTTTTGTGGAACCGATCCTATTTGTGGCATATTGTGCTATTATTTTTTTTTAGAGGATTGGCTTACGGGAGTCAAAATAAGCAATGATCTTTCATAGGTGCAAAAAATTTCAGTCCGTTTCATAATAATATACAGTTAAATATGTAAATCAAAATATTAAGATTTTTAGATAATTAATATATTAGAACTTGTTTTTTTAATTTGTCGAGACACTTCGAAATACTTCGCGCACTGTCTGTTACACAATTTATATACATTCCCTTTCTGCAAACATTATATATAATTAATACATTGGAACCAAGAGAACTTACGATTTTTTTACTTTAAATTTTACATATTTAATATAAATCTAAAGTGTATAAACAGGCAATAAGAGCCAAATTTAATATTACAGAGCCTTGTTAAACTCTTAATTTACATATTTAATTTTTATGGATTGATGTGTTTGAATATTTAAAAAATTAATCTTTATAGAGAGAAAGAAATATATATTTTATATGAAGAGAACACTTAAAATCCATCAAACTTTATTATATATATATTTTACATATTTATCGGCAATTTTTTTTACTTGAGTATAACCTGCAATATGGAATTAAGAAACGTTTAATGCAACTATATCTTGTGTGCATCCCACACATCGTGCTTGCACAACGGGAATGTATATAAATTGTGTAACAGACAGCGTGCGTAGGTACATTTGTCTCCTGCCAAGTTACGTCTTGTAATCAAGTACTTGTCTAATTGCATGTTATTGGTAGATAATGGCGATGATTACCACACATGAATTGCTGAGCGCCGCATGGCTATGCTCTAACAGAGGCTTTAATTGCCCACTGAGAATATACGTTGTATCTATTCATCTTAGGATTCAGAAACGCGAATTAATCATTAGTGTTTCCTAGGTACTTCTATAGAGATAACGTCATTAGAGCACTGTACAACGTAACTAAACGATCTTTATCTCTATCATCTAGCATGCAAAATATCTATAAAATATTTATATACCTTTCCCGTAAAATATTTTCTATGGAAAATATGTACGGATATATCTTTAAATATCCAACTTATTATTAATATTTATCAAGCAAAATAAGTAAAATTTTAGTCTTGGCTTCTTAAAGCATTTAGATATGATTTTAAATAAATAAGTAGTACAATTCTTAAAATATGTGATTTTATGATCTTTATAGAAATATTAATAAAGTCATAATTATCAAAATTTTTAAACAATATAGGTACATATTGTTGAATAAAATTAAAATATTGAAAAAAATTATAATTAATACATTCGACTCTATACTAGTTTGCATATGAATATACACACCCAATGATTTCTTCCACTCAACTCAGCATCACACTTTTCCAAGATTGCACACAATCGGAGAAAAAAAAATAATATTCTAACATCATGCTTCTAGTCACACACGTGTGTAGCTCCACGAACGGCGTAACGCATGACACTGGCATAAAACTGACCTGAACTCCGAGTCACTGGGTTCCTCGTAGGTTTTTTCTTTCGCCCCCACACGCTCACATACACATAAGGGGATACACTCATAAAGGGAAAAAAATCTCCTTTCGATCCGATACACGCTACTCGGGAATGGAGCGACGCGTCAAAACCGGCCTTTAGGAAACTTATCTCGTCTCTAAGGCTCTTCAGAGTTGGTTTTACCGCTACGGCCTCTTTAATGCGTTGCATCACGGTGCAACAGATAAAGTGTAAATAGATGGAGAACCGGACGTTTTTGATGCCGTGCGCGGAAAACCTCCAAAAGGATCCGAGAAGACGCGAGGTATCCAACAGAGACATCCGAGTTTTATTGCTTGTAAATGTAATGCTGGAGATAAACCCCTTGTTTAGAAACGCGATCTGAAAGTGCAGTGTTAACTTTTTCGGCGCATTGCATTTTTATTGCGATGACGCGTCGTACATCGTTATTTCCTTTTTCTATAAATTTAGCAAATCTATTAATACATATGAATTTTTTTGAACAAATACGATAGATACAATTGCAATCCAAAAATTATAAGAAAATCAAACATTACTATGCCGTTCTTTATTTGATAAGTTATCGAATTAGGCAAAGTGAGAAAAGGAGAAAAATAAGTTTTGAAATTATCAAAAATTCGTCTAAAATATTCTAAATAATTTCTTTGAAACTGATTTATTATCTTCAAGATAAATATTTCAAGAGAAATATATATTTTTCGGACTCTCGCAAGACTCATAACATAATTAAAGTTTTTGAGCGGTGTCTGACTTTCTTTTGTCAACAAGCTATAATAAGCAATCAATATCGTAAAAATCCGCGAGCGGCTATATAGCTACCCAATGAAATGGAAAAACTCTCAAGTTAAGATGCAGACACGAAAAACACTACTGCCGTAGAACGATATCGCGGCGAATGGAAGCGAAAGGAAGATGGCAAAACACACATACCGGAAACACGAAGGAGTCGTTACCGTATACGAATCGCTATCGCAAACGGCATACAAACAACAGCACGGAAATGTCCTCTTATACGTACGCCTTCTTGTTCCCTCCCTTTTCCCTTCGTACTTTCGGTTAAGATCGTAAAAGCCCGGTTAACAGCAGCGCCTGGCAGACGATCGGCGATTTCGGGATGACGGAAGAGCTCTTCAACGACCGGAAAACGATCCGACACTTTATCGGCTCGAGGCATACTCTTCCTGTTTGTTCTCTTGCCTGCCCGCGATAATACAATTAAAATAAAATACGTATTGATAAACAAATTTTTGCTTATCGATAAATCAGTGTTATAACATAATTTTTTGCGAAATTGATTTAATCAAAAAATTCATATAATTTTTATTTGTACAATATATGTATATCTTAGAGTGCACACAATCTATATTAACAATAAGAGAAGTAGTTTGATGAAAGAAATTTCTTTAAAAATTTGATCAAATCAGAAGAAATAATGTATGGGACAATTTATATTTTCTTTATTATCTATTAATTATATTATATATGAAAAAGAAAAATAATTTTAAAAAACTTATAATACACAACATTTTTATAATAATTTTTCAGACGTTAATCGTTGTTGTTACAACGATATTAATTCCACGCGCGTAAAGACTTATTTAAAATTCAGTATTATTCGATGTGAATCTTATCTCGTTTCTGAGAAATAACTTTAAATCTCTGATCTTTATAGAGAGAATCGTCGAGTGAAAGAAGGTGCAACGATGTAGCACGACCAACGCTGCCCGAGATTTAAGAGGCTTAACTCGCCGTGAATTCGTAGTTAGTAAGACGCATAAACTTTATTTTACAAGGGGCTCCCTTTCTCTAGGGGCCGGGCCCCAAAAATAGAGAGCATTCCCTCGTCTAGGGAGAGGGTTGTAGATTCCAGATATCGAAGGAATAGGGTTACCCGTTCAAGTCTGGCAGGTGGATACCGCCTGTAACGCATAGATACCTGCTATTTAACGGGTGTCAAAAATATAATGCTGACAATTTATTTTTATTTTCATGAAAAAAGGAGAAATAGTTTATTCTCTTTTTTTTTCAATTTTTTAATTTTTTAACCTATCAAGTTGATATCAATCCTCTTTTAATTCACCTAGACTTATATTAATCATTTTTTACACGCGTATGATATAAAAAATTTAATTGCACACATTAGGTAAATAAATCTATCAAAAAATTTATAACTATTTAAATGACTATATAAACAAATTTTGAAAAAGTTTTGGCACGTCAAATCGATTATAAACTTATACATTAGGAATGCGTAATATATAAGATAGAAAAGAGCGGATGCTGTGTGTGGAGACATCGTGGAAACATCATGACACGGGATAAACATTCCAGAAATCCAGCTGGGCTCCCGCTGGTTTTAAAGCTAACTGCACTCTCTCCTCTCCCTTCACCTCCGCTCTCTCTCCCATCACTGTTTAAATAATTTATTCCTTCCTTTTTTTCCTCCTGGAATCTCGAAGTCATCCACATACGGCGAACGGTCTTAGAACGGAGGGATGGGAAGAAAGACACACATACATATAGCATATACATATCTCGCGCTTATATTATGCCACATATGTTCTTTTAAGGCGTAACGCAACGCGCTCGCGCGCTGCAAAAGTTGAGGGTGGAAATGCATTCCAGACATAACAAAACTCTTCGTCACCCTTGTGCCGCTTCCATCTGTCTGTATTTCTTTCAATTGTACCGTCTCTTCTAATATGTCGCACAGGTGGATCAACAAAAAATAGCTGAGGGAAAAAAGATAAAATAAAGTTAGAAGCAAAGAAGAAGAGTGCGAGACAGGAGCGGTGGAAACACCAGCTGGCACATGTAATACATAAACATCCTAGAATTGGGACTTATTTGTTTTAATTCAATTAAATGCAAAGTTCTGAGTCTCTCGGTGACGCTCAAGAAAAATTTGAAGAGAATGTAAAATTAAGCCGAAATTAAGAAAAGCAAGCACCTGCCGATTTTTTTTTCTTTGTTTTCTCTCTTTTTTACGGAATGATCTTTTAATTAAATATAAATTAAGAAATTACACTCTTAAATTAATCTTATATATTAATGAATAATTAATTCTAGTCTTTTGTCAGATGTTTTAGAAACAAGATGTTTTTTCTAATTGAAATAAATCGATGCATATGTACATATATTTCTATTGACACAGATCGTGATCTATTTAGCAAATATTATTAACGATTTCTGCTATTCTCGAAGCGATAACGCTGGTGAGCATCCCGGAAATGTTGCAGTGGGAAATTAAATTCCTAACAAATTCCATTACATCTCAATGTGTGCGGCGCTGCACAAAGTTTGCGGCGTGAAAAAGAAGGATGTTGCGAGTTTGCACAGACCCCACTTTTCTCCCTTGTTCTCTTAAAAAAAAAAAACTAAACGAGAATGAGCAATTCGTAACAAGCGTCGAAGAATTCGGTATCGTAAATTAAAGCGCAAGAATTCTCGGAAATACTTCCTTTGAAATATATTGGCTTGTTTTGACGACTACACATGCCATTATTGAGGTGAGTAATAATAATTGGAGCATGCGAATTTTAGCATGCTCTAATGGAGTAAGCCATAACGAGATTATTAACGTATTTTTAATAAAACAGCATTGAATTGCCATGGTATTTCGCATTTATGTGAGACGTTTGTATGCTGTAAATGTATTTAATTACTATATGTAGCGGATGTGTTCTATATGTAAACAATGCCGAGACCAAATAAGAGCATTAATTACATAGGTTTTTATATACTTCATATAATGAAACTAGACTGCCGTAATTAATTAATTAAACAGTAATTGTAGTTAATTTCTACATGATACCGATCTACATTATATAGTTAATACCGATTAAATTCTTACGACCACATTATTCCGAGAAACAATCAGGGTTCTATATCGCATTGCAATCGCATTGGATCGCGTCGCATGGGAGAAATTGAAACTTTTGTGGTTGTTATAATTGCGAGTAATTCCGGCGTCTTCCGGTGGTTCCTTACAACAATTTAGATCTAATCCTGAGATAACGCGACGTGTGGAGGAGTTCTTATATAAATGAGTGAAAAACGTGCGGGAATATAAACTCTGATTCACGTTCTGCTCTGAATACCGACCAAATTAAGTAATGCAACATACTCGCGTTATATCGTATAAATCGCAAATCGCTAGACAGAAGCATCGCGCAAAAGTCTACGGTGAGATGAAATTTTATTCATTCAGTGTTTTCTAACGATTGAATGAATGTTTCATGGAAAAAAAACTTTCTCATAATTAACATAAACACGCGCGTACAGAGTTTATGCTACAACAAAACTTTTAGCTTTTAACGTTTAGCGAAAAAGTTCAGAATTAATAATTAGAAATTGACATCCTGATATCATCGCATATCTTAAAAATACAAGAAGTGTGATATAGTTATATATTTCCTTTTTTTGCATTGTTAGAAAAATGATTATTACAACTCTAACGGAAAGTATACAATATTATTTTGCAGATATATATCGAAATATTTAATTTTTTGTTAGCTACACACAAGGATATATTCATACATCAATTTTTCATATATCAATATTATATATTATATTTTACATATAATATTGATATTGTCATTGACAATTTTTATAGTATTTATAGTTATTGACTTGAAAATAGATTTAAATTTTTCTATTTATCATTTATATGTGAAATGATGTATTTAAACTTTTATAAAAGAATATTCCAACATCCTTTATAAAAGAATGCACATACCTTGTGAGTTGAATTAGCGTGCAAATGTTGATGATTCTGTGTAACGCAGATACACGAATTCGATGCCATAGTACATTACCCATGAACGAAAGCGCAAGAACTCTTAAGCTATTTGGAATTAATTAAAGATAGGCATGTTAACGATATAAAGCGTATAAATTGACAATGGAGTACGAAAGGTCGCATTACATACCGATGCACTGTGCTTATACACGTTTGTGAGTCTTATAGGATTGCTTTCTCATCACCCTTTAATGTAATTTGACTAATTATTGAGTTACAGGAAAAAATATACACATATATACACGTGCACTGTCATTGACTCCGGCTATTATTCGCAATGTGATACAACACGATGCGTCAAACAGCTCTTTTTATCCTTTTTATAGCGCTTTTTCGTATTACACTCGTCAAACAAATAGAAGAAATATTTTTTGTTTAAATTAAAATACTAAGTATAAGTGCTTTATTTCTCTTAAAATAATAAAATAATATAAGTACTCAAAATAATAAGTACTTTATTTCTTTTAATTTTTATACATTAATAACTTGGAAAATAATGGGGATAAATGATACGGATACAAGTCTTTTTTTATTTTAAAAATTAACTTTTGTGAATGTTTAAAGAAATGTTTTTCTGAAGAATAATGAGATTCTTTTATCAAGCACGATTTCACAGACACTGTCTTGAGAACGCGCAAACACATTCTTCGAATTTAATCGGCAAGACTAAACTTGGTGATAATAGTTCTCAGCACTTCGTGACCTTTTCAAGCCAGACGGGATCGCCTTCCTGTAATTAGCGAGCCGTGTAAAACTCGCAGTGTTTCAGTCTACGCGATCCTTGAAAAAAAATGCGCGAGAGAGTACGCCCGTCGGTGAGTTTCGCCGATTAGCATCGAGGTCTTCTGCAAATTGCTTTTCTATTCGGTGAATTACAGTCTTTCTTGAATGCAATGGTGTGCTCAGGCCATCGCGGAAAAATATTACAAAGCTACGGTTGCATAATCACTCGTGGCATTGTATCAGTACATTGCTGCGCTGCCGAGAGAAGCGTACGGCGTGCAATAATGCGTACTAGAGCGTTAATGAGTAATGCCGTCAGTAATGAGCAATAAAGGCGTAATCGTACTCTCTCGTGTACTTCTACGAATCCTTTTATGTCGATAAAGGTGTTACGATCCCAGATGTTCGACGGGTAACCTATCTTAATTTATTCGCGCGTTTATCACGAATGCGGAAAGGAATTCGCAACATGATCGACTTCGAAGTGGTAAAATGCAAAAAAGTCTGCAAAACTTAATTGCCTATATAATAATTATTTGCAGGTGCTTATTTTACACCGCACCGTATCGATTTTTTGTATACACATGATTCCATTTTATGAAAATATTAATTTTACGTAAGATTTAAAAGCGCTTATATGCGCAGCAGTAATAATTTTAATATTTTTGAAAAAATGTTTATGATGCCTTCGTATGAAATATCCGCAAATATCTTTCTGAAATTATAGTTATTACGATTTACGAATTATAGATATTACGAAATAAACTAACAAATAACATGTTTATTATTTTAATATTAAAGTAAAAAATTAAAAATTTTTATATTAAATATTCAAATTGTATTTTCTTTACGAATAATATTCTCCCATTTTCCTTGATTATGAAATTAATTATTATTAAAATTTGGAAAGATGAGAAATAAAGATCCGTATTATTTAATTTTTTGTAAGAGAAAACTTTTAAATATTTCTCACATCTCTTGCGTGCATAATCAAGAGAAAGTACAGAACTTGTAATGCATTTTTGTATGTAAACGCTTATTGACATATCACTTTATTGGACGTCTTACAGAGTAATATCTGAATGTCTTGAGTGTAAAAACGGTTATTACGAAAATGTCAGGTCTTGCACATGCCATAGTGCCATAAAGAAAGAAACGGAGAAGAAAGTTCACACGAGAGATAGTAACGCGTATTTACGAGGACGTCACAATTTCGTGCGGGTCGTCAAAATTTTTTGAATACCGAGGGCGGGTCATTGAGAAACCACACGGACCATCGGTTCGAAGAAGAAGAAGCCTCCCCCCGGCAATCCCGTGAGTCATAAAACCCACAAAGAGCCACTCGGCATTGCCGATATCCTGACGGCCATAAATTACAGCCCCACTGACCTCGCTCGCCGACTTTGTTGCTACTGGATACGAGCGACATAGAGGCCATTATGCGGTTTTCAAAAAATTTCTTTTCAAACATTAAAAGAACGAATAATTATGACGTTTGATTTTTCTGATTATCACAAGGCATGTTTTATTTTTGTCTAAAAAAATATCTTTAAAGAAGACTTTGATTAGGCATACGTCATAATTTCTAGCCGCGAATGTATCTATTATATATTATGGATTTATTAATCTTTTATTTATCACATTTAGTAGTTATTTTTTTTAATCTTTTTTATTTAATCTTATTTTAAAGCAGTCCCTCCTTTCCAATTATAAGCATATTGTTAATTTTTTATATTGTGTATCTGTATCTTAGATTTAAAGTGTTTAATACCAAAATTGAAATTATGCAGAAGAAAGAATTTAAAATTTAAGTAGATCTTTTTTATTATATTCGGACATATCCGCAAAATGCAACAAGAATGTGCAATATACGATAGATATTCAATAATGTGAAATTTTGACATAATAACTATTTAATATTATACATTTATTATATTTTATTTTTATATTATTTTAGTATTATTATCAATATTATACATAAAACTTATATTCTACAAAATTTTAAAAAGCCTCAAATATTTAATGTATCGATCATATAAAAGTATATTTGATAAAAATGGATTCATAATATACTTTAGCTCTGGCGTATAATCTAGAGAAAATCGCAATGTTTAAATTAAAAAATCAGACTATGAAGATAAACTTTTCATATTGCTTGAAGTAACACAGATCTCTAGTTACATCAAACGAAATCAAAATGTGTCATTTTTCTCTCTCTAGCTTTTTTCGTTCTTCTCTTTCGTAGCAAAATGAGATCTCACTTTGAGTAAATGAACATGTAATCCTACATATCGGCGTTTATGAATACGGTAGAAAAAAAATATCGAGGCGTTTCAGTGCACGCGGTAAGAAAACACTCGAAAAGAGAAAAAAAGAAGAAGTTGTAAAATGTAAACGCCGGATATACACGCGGTACCTACGTTACATCGATTCTAACGACCGATCGTAAAAAAGCAGCCGGTGTATCCAACAGAAATATTGACATTTAAATATCTCCATCTGTTCCCGCGCGCAAAATAGCGAGCATGATTCAAGTCGATATTAATAAGCGACCGGGAGAATAAGAACCGAGAGACGCGCGTTTCTTATCGACGAAAGCCTGATGAATGCGCGTGTATATACATGTAACAAGCGGCCAGGTAACGGATTTATATTATTGGCGACACGAGGAGACGATGTCGGTCTGCGTGTAGGAAGGATCAAATCCAGAAAAAAAACATGAAAGTGTTCATCGAAACGCATCCTACAATGCGAACGTGCACGCGGTGCAAACGTTTTATAACGACCATTCAATAAATGGTCGGACAATCATTTTCGATCGTACGCTTTTTGCACCCGAACACGATTTACTACATGTAGTGAACAGCCGCTTCGCCGACTGAGCGACATTTTTGTTAAATAATATTTTTTTTATTTCTTTTAGAAAGAGAAAATGTCTCTTGAGGACTTTAATGGATGTGTTAACATTCGATATATTGAATTGCCGCAATGTTAGAATACTTATATAGCACACAAAGATCATTTATTACGACTTATGGGATTTATTTAATATGCGATGGCGAATTTCCGGAGTCGATATGTATCTATTTTTATCGAATTTTGAAATTTTATGTGTATTTTTATATATACTTGCAGAATTCTCACGATATATATGTATATATTTGCGGATGGGCTAAATTAGGTATCTACTTATAACGATAACATAAATTGCTCGTGAGATTCATACATGATTTTCTGGTGATAAACCAGTGGATCTTTGAACAATCGCGTATCTGACATCATGTTGACTGATTAAAACGAGCTCTAATGCGTATTTACTATCTGTACACCTTTTTCAGCAATGTTGCAATTCATGTTCTTGTTTCGATGAAAGATAAAGAAACTGCAATTCTCTGCTAAACGGATGTTGCGACTTGAACAGATCAAACGATAGAAGGCTTTTATATTGATGCAGATTTCTATCTTAATCTTGATGTTGGATTTCATTTGAAATTTAAACTTTAATTCGTATTATCCTTAATTTTCTCTAACATTTCTATGCTGGAGATAAAAATTAATTTTGAAATTACCTGTTCATTAGATACAATTCTTTCCGCTATACATGCAATATAATAAATGGATATCTGTCATACATTATGAAGTTACGTTTAGCACGTTGAAAATGAAAATGAAAGTAATGAATGCATACGGTAAGAAGATTATAAAGCCCTCGATTATAAAGCCGCGAGCGTTCAATGAAACGATTCGTTTCTGCTCAGCATCCCTGAAAAATCAGTGGGACGATTAATCATCGAGCGAGTGATCGCGAATAGCGATGATCAATTTGTCAATCGCCGAGTGTTAATTATCGCTTCTTATACGTAATGATTATAACAGATGTAGGCGCTAATTGCATGCTTTATATGTCAATGAACCGCGCCTTATGAGTATTATGTAATAACTGTTTCGGTATTGAAACTAATTAACATGTTCGCTATTGCAGACCTATTTGCTCGCGATATGGTTCATAATAATATATGAATATAATGAATATAAGACACAATGATATACAAAATAATATATTTAACAAAAAGTATGATATTTATACATATTAAAAATTTGTTTAAATCATCATATACGCAGAGAAATTTGCATCTTAAAATTATTTTACAAAATTATGAAAATATTGATGTACAATATATGTATAAAAATATATATATCATAAAATTATTTTGAATTTGTATGAGAGAAGAATTTCTACAAAAATTGTATTGTAAATTAATTCGATAAATTTATTTGCATAGTTTGCTTTCAAAATAAAATCTTGTATAATTTCCGCTCAAGAATTCGATAAAGAAATTTCTGAAGAACGGTATTAAAGTTATACAGCCGTTTCTTACAAACCGGTGGCACGTTTTAATTATCATTGCCGACCCAATTCAAGTTGCTCATACATAATTTCAGGAAACGATCAGGCTCGCGCGTTTCACACGACACTCGAACATGGAAAGGTCGGACGCGAATAAGGCGCGCTACCCAACAAGTATTTAATGGCCCCGTCGGTGTGTTGCAATGCGATATCGCGTGGTAGCAGTGCGAAATGTTACGATAAAGCTTGATTTGCATCACAATGGCTGCATCTGTCTTTCGGACGATGTTCCATCTTGGCACGTTGACGGCTAATGATGCCCCGCGAATATATACGTAGAAATATATATGCATTCACTACCGTCTACTACCGTGTAAACACGCGTGTAGGTCGCGTCTCGGGGCCTCGAAAATAATGAAATAATAATGGAAAAGCCGATGAAGTCACTAAGCGCGCGCACATTCGTCGACGTGTGGGATAAATCGCGGATAAGTTTATGCACGCGCGGCAGAAATCAGCGATCTCTCAGCATAATTTCAGCGTGTCGTAATGCTCGTTGACGTCAGGCTGCGAGCTGTCCACGCGCTCGCAGCGTAATCATTGCACGCGCGCGCAATAAGGATCTTACCTTCGCGCGCGAGAAGATTCTCTTTTTTGGTTTTTTCTTTTTCACGCGCCGATACGACTGGCGTGCAATGGCAACAATCATAATGACGGTAGTGTAGGACTGACGCATGTGCGCAAAGCGCTACATCAACCTGGCAGACCGTGAGGCAGATTTAATTGCGATACTTGTGCGGTCGTCAAAGGCCAATGTTGCGCACGGTCGTTGATAGATTTGCTTGACCGTTATTGGATATAGCAAAGAATTAATCTTTTACAGTAACGGGAACCATCCCGCGCTGTCGCAATTAAAATTCCGTTTTTTTTTTAATTGCGTACGTAATTATTAAATATTCAATTTATAGTTGCCTAAATGTTTAATCTAAAATTGCGAAAATGTTTCTCCTCTCTTTTTAGGATTAAGTTAAAATTGTAGTTAATCTATTGATCTCGATTCAATTATATCGCGCAATACACTAAAAGTATATTCGACACATTTTATTTCTTACATAGATATATCGTGACTAATTATTGAATAAGATTAAGTTGCTACCGTTAATGATATTGATTATATTATCCTCTTATTTTATTACCTATTACATGTATATGTATTATATAGGTACATGTCAAATTTTGTCGTTTTGTATTTACATGTACTTTGGTCAAATTGTTAAAATAAATTAAAATTTTACCAAGTTTTTTGATATTTTAAATTTGCAGCAATTAATACTCTTTTATTAAAAATGTTTAACTTGTGTGATAAACAGTTTTAATTATACATGTGAAATTCTATGCATCGAGTCTCTTATCAAAATATTCCATAACCGACATCCATATACATACATACATCGATACAGTCGAATATAGAATTGATAAATCGTCGAAAGCGAAGAGATTGTATGGGGCGTGAGACGATAAATGACACCATTATGCGAATGCATTGAATGTTTCGTTTAACTACTACTAGAAGTTTCAGCGCTGGTCTACAGATAGTATCGCGATTTATTGAAAATGCGGATCGATATCGTTGCGATATAAATCCTTTCATAACCACGCCTCATTTCATCGCGGCATTAGAGAAAGAGAACAAACAATTAAATATTTCTTTCAAATTTCTTTACTTGTAGACATGAAAGCATGTACTCTTGTGCGACGACGGAATTATTAATTGCATAGCAAGAAATCGAGATAAGGACATCAATGCGATTGATGCTAAAGATAAATAACATTTTAACATGTAAGAATTATTTATTCAATCTTTTACGAAATTTTCTAATAGAATGACATTTTTAATAGCATTACAAGTAGAAAACATTAAAAGAATAGTATCTATTTGAAGAGATAACCAATAATACTAATCCATGATCGACATTTACATATACAGCCGAGTTTTATTCCCTGCACTATGAAAATTAGGTGTGTTCACACAAAGATTAATATCGATATCAGCTGCAACGTGTCGTTAAAACAAAACTAAATTTGATATACGGCTTTGGCACAATTTTTAATTATGGGAGATATTTGACACACCAATGTAATGGTCTCATTCATCATCTCTAGGAGCGGCAGTCACGTCTCAGATATCACTTTATAGTATCTAGACACGTTTTGCGCAGCTTGATATCTTGATTTTAAAATCTAAATCTATCACACAGCCTTTCAACCTCTCTTTTATGTCAATGGATGCGATTTTGCTATTATATACATTACTAGATATTTTAATCTAATTTTTAACTTCCTTTATATCTCTGGCATTTTATTGTCGTTTTTCATGCATTACTTATTTTTTCAATATTCTGTCTTCTTAAAATTTTATTTTTTTTAATCTTGTCATTTTTTTTCAATTTTGGTTATTAAAAAAACACATGTTTTTGGATAAAATATTCATGTATGAATGTGTTGCAAATTTCGTTTCAATTAGGAACGCATTTAAATACGATGTTTTACTACTCTTTAAAAAGTATCTTAGTCATCGTTGCCCTCGTGATTTTTTTCAAAGATTTATCAAATCTCCGGCTGGAGAAAAGGTACGTCGATGCCGACATGCCCGTGGCTTCTTGATTTTCTCGCCAAGCCGACGGTAATAAGGAGCACTCTCTTCTCTCACACCGTAGAAGAAGCGGGGTCGACGGTGGTTTATGGGGGTCGCGTTCCCACTTGTGCAATCGCTTCATGGTAAAGTGTTACACGAATGCATACAAGGGATTTTCTCTCTCTCCCTTTTCCCAGCGCCCTCTTTCATCTCGCTCTCTTCTCTCTCTCTCTCTCTCTTTCTTCGCGCCTCTCTATATCTTCTCCTTCCCTTTTCTTTCTTTTTTCCTCTCCGGCCTCGTCTCTTCCTCGCTGTTTCTTCGTCGTGTACGTATCGCGGAATGCATCGGCACTTCCGAGCATCCCCTCGTTATCGTTGCAAATCCACTCGCCGCAGCTGGGACTTGTGCGCTACCGTTCGCGTCTTATCGTTCGCTAAGGTCTAATGAATACTTTGAACGATGTATCGTTCCGAAATTTCTGGGAATCGCCGATAAGCATCAATGGATAAACATTGCGGCTTGACATAGAAAAATCGAAGCAACGAGAAATAGTCGTCATCATAATTTTTACGTTTTTTTTTGTTTTTTTATTAAAGTATCGCGTTAAACAATTTCTAGAAATTTTTAATTATCTTTATCATATATGAATATTGTTTTGCACTGAATAAAAATAAACTAATATTTTCGTATGCAAGAAAGGTTGAATATATTTTATTCGTCTGTCATAATTGATAAAACAACGTTTTCCATAGGAAAAGTGTGCGCATTAATATGACAGCAAAGTTGATTAACGCGAAGACTCGAATTTCGCACTAACAATAAGTTGCATACAAGATTCTCTGCTTACTAATCAGATCTCCTGTTACTTCGTGTATATGTATAATCTTTCCAAAAAATATTGCATCTTTTCTCAGAAAAATTTATGCACGCATAAGTATATCATGTATTTTTGTGTGCTTTTATTTCTTACTTTATAATTCTGTAAAAATATGTTGGTATGTATATCTAAAATATCTAGAGAATTAGAAAAATATATATATATATTTTTTTAATTATCTAAATACTTGTGTAAATATAAATTACAATATAAGATCAGAAAAAGTTTCAGAATGAATTTGTCATCAATGCAATATGCATTAGCTGAAACAGTGATTCTCTTGTCCCATTCACATTGTAATAAAGAATCTATGGTAATTATTCCAGTTTTTACAATTGTAAATTATCATTGGTTAATTTAATATTCTTGTACCACCGACTTGTACATATGTGCGCGATTAAATTCCCGGAATAACGTCTCGTATAACATTTTATGCTGCACAGCGTTACATTGTCGATGCGCTCGTGTATCGCATTACTGCACATGCGCTTTGGTATAATTTTTGTCGCTCATCAGTAGCAATCGTTTTATATTTTATCCACTCGTTGTCAGAGAGAACATGTTCTTTCCAAACGTAATATAAGTTTCTTGCTACTATTTCAAGTCTACCACACTAAAACATATATAAGAATTTACGTATGTAGAGTGTAATAATGTGCATAAATTGTATACACTTTTCCTTCATTCTGACAGAATATAATCAATTATAAAGATAATTAAATACGTTTAACACCATGTTTTTTTTTTATTTTATTTGCATATGATATACAGTGTGTATAATAGAAAAATTTTGTGTATAATCCTAAATGTTTAAATTAATATACTTTATTTCACTCGATATATTTTGTAATATTAAAATATGTTCAAGTAAATAAATCCTTGAATTATTTTAATATTAGATATAAATTGTATATGACATTCAAATTTTTATGAAATAATATATAATTCAATCTGAAATATCTCGATTTTCAAATAAGATACGTACATATTTATTACTGAACAACCTTTTACTTCATATAACAATTATTTACGAGAAGATGTACGATATTATTGCTTTTCTGAGCTGAATCATTCATAATACCTATCGAATAAAATTAAATAGCAGCAAATGATTCTGTCTCATCATCATACCATATTGTTTACAATCGATTATCAGCATGCAGAAGTTGATGTTTTCGCAACACTAAGTACTATCATGCATATCTTCGTCATGATGCACGACATCGCGTATTATAAAACACACTTGCGAGTCTGCAAATCAACGTCGTTAATTTTACCTGCAACCGGGTTCTTGCCACCGATCAGCGTTCGTATGCGCTCATAAACGAAGGGGGGTGCGTAATACAACACTGATTACGCGCACGTCGCGAGTGCATTCACGCCGAACAGAGGACTTAACGATATTACAGGTTATTAATGGGACGACAGTGATCGATTAGCCGTCCGAGAAAAACTGGTCCTCATTACTAATATAAGTATAATTATACCCTTTGGACTCGCGCGCGCGACAGTACTTTAAAAGTTGCCGCACTTAATTAAGTGCATATACAATATATATATATATATATATATATATATATATATATATAAAGTAAACCAGAAAATGTAACACAACCAAAAATCAAAGTAATTTCTTTAAAAAAAAATGTTAATTATGAAGAAAAGAGAGAACATCGATAGATGGTTAATGGGTAGAAGATTTTTTGAATTTATTTTAACATATACTATATACATATATATATTAATATAAAAAAGATATATTTTATCCATTAATATAACGCAGAAATTTCAACTTTCTCAGATAAATAAAATAAATAATTTTATTCTTCACGACAAGATCTTTTTGCAAAAACTACAAACTGAAATCGTGAAAACAAGCTTTATTCATAGGTGTTTTCTATAGAAAGATAAGTATTTGAAGATATTTCGTTTTTTGTTTTTATATTTTTGTTTTTCTTATAGAATATCTAATATGAATACTATATGTATCATATAAAATATCTTAAACGTATGTTAAACCTGTTTAAATCTTTCATCAATCATCAATTATTTCATATCAAAGAAATAACAAAAAAACGTAATCTAAAATGAAATTTGTGATTATATTAATCTTTAGAACAATAAGAAATTCCTACGATGGACTATTAATTAAACTATAACGTGCATATAAATATAAATTAATACATCCATTCAACCGATTCATCGTTGCTTTGACACGACATATGCTCTTGATATATTTTTAATAAAGTAATCTGTTATTATTGAATCGTCTGTGATATATACGAAACATTTATTAAGTTAACAATTCTCTCTCTGTATTTTAAACACTGTAAAATCCAACATTTTTTGCGTGTAATAATTTGCGGTAAACACGTGTTCGGCGAATTTTCCCGCTGTCTTAAAAAATGCACGAGTATCTTGCACTCTTGGAATTTTTCTGAATCACGGTGATTGGAGTGAAAAAAGAATGAAAAGAGAAAAAAGAATGGCAAGAGAAAGAGAGAGGAAAGTGGTGGGCGGCGAAGGGCAGAGTTCAGCGACTTTATCGCTTATTAATCGTGCGACTGTGATCGATTATCTTGAGTGAGAATGGCCATTTCTACTCGCAGGAAGAGTAGCAATTATCCTCGGTTCTCGGGCTATTATTACACCGAAAGGAGGGCTTCCACCCCCGGAGGAGCGGTCGTGGTCCGCGTAATCGCGGCGCGTTGGTTAAAGGCGAGCCTAATCGAATCGCGCCGTGCCTGCACTGGATCAAAATTGATTTATAAAGTATTAATTGCTGGTAGGTAAGAGCGGGGGAAAATGGAACGAAATAGCATCACGAGCTCTCTCTCTCTCCACACCCCCGTGTAATTGAAAATGAGGAAGAGCTTATACCGACGATAATCGCAGAAATCCCAGGCTTCCGCCACGCAAGAGAACGGTAAACGCGCCTATGTGTGATTATTAATAACACAATGGCGCATCGTAAGGTGACCCAAAGTTAAAACCTTAAGCGTATCTTAAGACTTTAATACCGTTATGTCGACAATATTGCGATATGTGCTAAAACAAAAGCTGCGTGCCGTGTACTATTGACGTTTTACATCTGACAAAGACAATATCACAGTTAGTTTAAGATGTTATTAACTAATTAAATCTAATATATGCGCAGTTTATATAAAATTATTTATATTTTATGTTTTTTCTAAAAAGTATAAAAACAAAAACTAGGACATTATTTTTTATTTAAGTAATTTTACTATTAATTTTGAATATTTTCTCAAAATAAGTGTACATATATGTATATAGATCCTTCGTAATAGAACAATACTTAAATTTTGTGCAGATCTTTGTAAATAAATGTTATGTCATGTACAATAAAAAATAAATTGTAAAGTCAAGTAACAAATGGGACTTTTTAAATTAAAATAGTTTTGCAGTTGTCTGAAATTATTAAATAATTTACTCGTGCGTATATATTAAATATATCCAAAGAATTGTATACAAAAGATAATTGATATTGCCTTTTATTTAATACATTTACTTATTTTACGTACTTATTAAAAAGATAATGTAACAACAACAGACTCATAAAAGATAATTAACGTTTACAAATGCAAAAGCGATAATGCGCGAATAATCCTAATATAAACGATGGAAATCGATCATGCGTATTCCTCTAATTTGCGCTATTGATCGTATACATAATTTCAAAACATAAATCTTCCTTTATAACAACGTTAAATATGCATCGTTATGGAGGAAGCTGAAGGAAACAATTAATGAATAATTACGATGCAATTTATGATTATGGCGCTCACCAATATCCATCATGAACTAACGCTGCCTATAAATAGCTAGCTAATAAATTCAAGGCTTAAAGAAACTTGTTGATTACGGGTTATAATACTCTTGTATTCCATCAGATATTAAAATGTAGAAAATAGTCGTTTAGATAATAATAGATAATACAAGTCGTATAAATATTATAGATATAATTTTTCATAAATCATAATAAATAGCATTTATTGTCGTATATTTTCTATCCGTGATTTGCAAACAGAATTTTTATTGACTCATTTATATTGAGATTAATTGCAAATTATAAATATTCATATTTTATACTTATAATAACAGGCAACATTTTATTATCACTGAAATTACATAGAACAAAAGAACTGCGTGTGAAGAGAATACGTATCTTTAACTTTTGCTCGTATACTTAAGTTTTCTCTTTCCTATCACAGGGTGATGCTAATATATGCAATTAAAAGCAACCATTACCGAGTGCGGAAAAAAACAAATACTGCAAGGATACGCGTTCAGTTAGTTGACAGGTTCTAATCATAAATAGTGAGTCAACTCGTTCTTCGAAATCGATAGTTTATGCTCTAATTCACCCATACATATTCGTTTAAGAAACACACACGTTTAACATTATTTTTATCTATAATTTTTTAAATATATGTATATATATTGCTTGATAAAGGCGTATGGATGATCGTATCGTCTGTAATTACATAATCAACGTTATATCAAAATCCCATCCTCTTGATTCGCTAAAACAAACCTGATTCTCGACGCTCTTCCATGTCAACATGTTCCAATATCATCGATATTATCGATTACATCTATCATTCCTATACTAGTAATTATATCTGAACTCCACTTTTCCTTCATCGTGAGAATAGCGATCGAAAATAATTTTCTCGAAAGCTGTACGCGGAACGGTTCGTTGCGTCTAATTTGAATAATCTCTCGCGACTCCGCTCGGTCAGGCTCGTTATGAGAACAAGCGCACAGATTATCCGGGTATTAACCGCGTTCCTGAAGATCAGAGAAGACGGATATCGGAGAGGGCAGGGAAGGGAGGAATCTTCAGGTTCAAGTTTCATCGGGAAAAGTTTTTCTACGTTTTCTTCATTTTGTCTGACGCGCGCGACGAGAAGGTGGATCAGACAAGTCGCGCAGTAGAAAAAAAGAAAATTTCAGCGTGCATTAAACACGCGGTCTCCTTTTATGCCTCGTCTACCGAGTTGCACGACGCGATTACGCGACATCGACGGATCGATGGATACTGATGAATTGGCGCGCGAACGAGAAGTGCAGGAGGGATGAAAAAGAGAGGACCGAAGAGAGAAAAGGCGGAAGCTTCGCCGATGATGCCTCTGCACAGCTGCGTCCGAATTTTGATGAGTAACGATTCTATCATGCGTCGTCGAAGAACGATCGAGGTGTTAATAAGAAATTCGAGAACAAAAGAAGTTCATTAACACCTTTAGCAGCTGCATGAACAGACTGTCGCGCGTAAAATTGGAAAGTCTTGCGAAGAAAGTCGTATGTCACAAAAGAAACGGAACTCGAAAGTACACATTCTCCGTTTGTTTTACGAAAATTATTTTGAAACCAATTACTCTAATATATCTAAATTTTCTGTGCAATTTTTTTGTATAAAATTAGTTATATTTATTAATTATAAGTAGATTATTTTTATTTTTTAATATTCATAATTCTAATGAAACGAGAAGAATTACCTTGAAATTTCTTTATGGCAAAAGTCGATATTGAGTAATTGATCTTTCATAATGCAAGCAAAGCATTTGTTAGAGTAACCGAAGGTAAAACCAACGATTCGCGTGATGCAATACTCAAACGTAATGATGATTGCGCCATTTGTTATTTACACATATGGCGAGATCACTAATTACTAATTAGAAATTACATCAACTCCATTGGAAAAAGCCGTCATTTTCGCGCCCCCAATACGAAACTTTCATTTGTGTTAGTGAGGCAATAGCCGGTTTATAATTTACTATGCCACATATTACACGTGCGATTGCTTGCAATATCTCACCTTAATGAAGCGCATAAAAACGACGAATGGAATACATTCAAGTACACCTATCGTCGATCGATGAAACACCCGGCGTGGAGAATGATCCATTTCACAATGCTCTTATCGATCATTCTTAATCCGCTTTGATATAAACTAGTTAGATATTAAAGTTTTAATGAAAATGATTACGATAATATCGCGTAAAATAAAACTGATGCGGTTATAATTTTTATTGTGTATCAAGTAACGAGATTTGAGTAAAAATTAGTCATGTAGGAAATAAGAGAATTATCATAAATGATCTATATTATCAAAAAAATCAATCATAAGTTTTTTCGTTGAAATATATAATAATTATAATTGTATGAAAAAATAGCGCATTATATACATTAATATATAATTTTTAAAGTAAACTACAGAAATTGTATTTCTCTTGAATTAATAATCTTTAAATACCTAATTAAATGAAATTTGATCACTTGTCTAGTTCTCCTCTTCCTCTCTCGTTCTCTTTAATATACGTATATGATAGTTAACCGTTATATCTTGGGACAAAGTGAACTTGATTAGAGTAAAAAAAAATCCGTATAGCTATCCCTAACTTAATAATTTGCAAAGCGCTCTCGGAATTCAGGTAATAAACGACACCGGCGCTATTCACATCGAACCGGCGCGATTCACTTGCGAGTACAAATGAAGGTGACTAAATTATAGATGGTCGACGGTATTAGCCGTTCGACCCGCGTACCTTTCCGAATGCTCGTGCGGTAAATTGAAACGTTATACCGCTCGAAGGCGCGACTTTAATCCGCGCCAGATCGTCGCTGATTAATGCCATCAAATCGAATCATCCGGCTGTAGCTGCGTCTTGAGGCTACACGCCAAGGCTCTCTCTTTCTGCAGTCTCCTTCGCGAGAGATGATTGCCTTCTCCTGCACGCGGTATCAGCGCTCTTCTTTCATCTTCGTCCTGGGAACCCGTGGGAGCGTCGTAAGCCGACTTTTCTCTGTTTGTGTGTATGTGCAACTTGCATATAGCATCCTCGAATTCGCAAATATCCGAGGTAAAGAAGCTGATGAAAATTGTAATATTTTTTCGCGATTTGTTTTGGAAACGGTAACGTCAGTTTAAATAAAGTAGATAACATTTGAGCTAATTGTAAAGATTAATCGATATAATATGTGAACAAATATCTTTATAAAAATATAATAACGTATACCTATATATATATATATATATATATATATATATATATATATATATCGAAGTATACGATATATATAGAATTCATATTTAGAATTTTATATTTGAACTGATAGCAGAAAGATTGATAACTCAAGTGAGTCTTGCCAAGAATGTGGTTTCTATTAAGGAAATACTGTTTGAAATAAGAAATGTTCTCTGTAATATATCGTATGTCCATTATTACGAGGACTTGTATGTCGGCTCGTAAATAGAGGCCAATATATCGGTGAAATTGCATAAATATATTCCGCGACAAACGTCATCGTTGCGTCGCGTCGTCTGTTTTTAGAGTCGGAGTACGACGTTACATTAAAGAGAAACGTACGGAACGAGTTTATGGTACGGGAAAGGCAGAAATAGGAGAGTTGCGCGAAGGAATATCCAACTAGGAGATTGCGATATACAAATATTATGCCAAGCACAATGCAAGAAAATGGCTTTCGTTCGAAAAATGATTGCCGTACGGGATTGGAGTCAAATAATCATGACAATTGCACATGAGAGACGATGGTTACTTAACCGAAGCCCACGTGGAAACGTAGATCGGAATACCGGCGACACCCACGCAGGACGAAAATAGATTTAACTAACGATATTCGAGAGTGTGTGAAACTCTTCGAGTGAATTCGACTCTGATATCTATTAGAGAGATAGGGAGAGACCGCAGAGAGAGGAGCAATCGTTTGAAATTGTGAGAGCTGAGTAAACACTTATTCACGCTGGTGAGTAAATCTTTCTCTCTTTCTCTCTCTCGCTCTCAATAAACTGTTGGAAAATAAGTGCAATATCATGTATTTTCATAACATCTCGAAAGGTGACGTATGCGTGGTTCCAGCATAATTTCATACTTGTGCAACGTTGCTTGATTATTGGTTTCGTAAAATAAATTGACACCGTTTTATCCAATTAATAATAATTGTTTCTGTTTCACACTTGTTAATATTGCTTAAAACGGCGCGAAATATATGACGTGAAATATTTAAATATTGAAATTCCGTAGTGTCTCGTCAGAGGTTATGCTAAATTGAATTTGATATAACTTCGATAAATTTAATTTTTCACGCCACAGACACAAAAAAATGTACCTTACGTTTCGATTGTCACGTTTCCATCGCCGCGAATAAATATGGAGAGATTATTTTCGTGTGCCTATGTCATGGAAATCTGAATTCATCGAAACATTATTGGGGTTTCAATCTCTTCTTTAGAATGCGTGACATAAATATAAAAAGAATATCCCACGATATTGATTGCGTATTACTACGCGTAATCTAACATTTTACAAAATTATATAAAAATTATAACATTTGGTACATTTTTTATTCATTAAACCTCTAATATATATAGATATATGGTGTATCGATTTCGTACGCTTCTTTAGCTTTATCTACTCATCCAGTATTGCTTTCATATATCATAATTTTCGAAAAATATTTACGAGAAAAATGCGTGAAAATACGAATTATATACGGTGTTACTCATACGGAATAATGATGAAACTCAGTCGCAAATTAATCTCCCGCCAGGATACGAATGGAAGCGAACGGATAAAGAAAGAGAGGGCGAATCTCCGGCGAGAGAAACGTGGGGAAACGTCGATACAGATTTCCGTGGAACTTGATCCTGGTATCCTGGCATTTATTCCACTTGTCTTTCGAATCAGTCACGACGATCTTCACGATCTTTCGTAGGTGCATAAATCACGAGGAGAATATCCGTGGCCGTTCCCGTCTTTCCCGATCGACCTTTCGATCGAGCCCTCGTTTGCGGAATTTATTGTCTTACGTCAGACAGGAGCGAGCGTGTACAAAACGCGTCTTTGTTACCTGATTGGATTTTTTTTTCTCTTCGTCGTCACGAAATCGTCACAACATCGATGTCGTTAAATTGACGTTCTATTAAAATTCCGCGATCTATCTCCCGCGCGAGGAGAAGCGCGGACGCTTCGCTTGTCTTATATCGTGGTGCAAAAAGGCGCGAGGTTAAGCGATGGACAGGGCGATAAGGCTAATGAGCTGTAACGATCCTTTCCCCGCTTTATCCTTCATCCCTCTCTATCGCGGTTAACCTTTTATCCGCGCGCGATTTTCAAAGCCCTTGTTAAACGCCGACTTTCTCCGCGAAAGAGAGAGAGATGCCTTGCCTAATTTTTTAGTGCCCGGAAGGATTGGACAAGAAATAACGCGTTTATGAGCGAACATACGGATAATTGTTGTTGCGTATAACCTGAGATTCTCTTGTTATTAATTGCTCTTTATTAACCGCCGTAATATAAGATTATTTTCCATTGAAGATTAAAAATCTTGCGTATACATACGACGACGCGAATACTAGTTTTTATGCGCTTCGTAATTTGCATTTACATTTATAGAACATAATTACGAGATGAGAATAGTAGTTGGATAATATTTATGTGGCGATCATTACCATTGAATATAGATTATCGTTAAAAGCCTTGTAATTTGTTAAACTAACCAAGTAACTTCTTATTACGCAAAGGATTAAAAAAAAGTTCATCTGCACTTTCCAGACTACGTAATGTGTTCGTATCATATATAATGTATTTGTATCGTATATGTAAAGGCTTGAAGACAGCGATTTAACGGTTATACGGAAGTCTGGGATAATTAATGAACATTACATTAGCATATTAATTCCTCTGCGTGGCTGTGTTCGCGTTTAAATTTATAATAACAAATTTTAGGGCGACGCCCTTATACGCGACGGGAATGGGAAAACGGTAGAAATAATCACGTTCTTCCCGTGTTTCATTCTGCATCTCCCTCGCTCGACGCCGTAAGATGAAATTCCAAGGCAGCTTATTCGCACGCAACCCGTCTATTTATCCCACTCGTGATCGACCTACACGCGCTCAGAATGCACTCACATAATGTGATTATGCTAATGGCCAATACGGCCGAGGGAAGGCGGTATTAGGATATCCCCCGCATCGCGCTGCGGATCGACAATAATTATCGGAAATGACCCATCAATCTCACTCGGCTTTCAAGAGGTGCCCGTACATCTAACACAGGCGAATTTTAACTCGGACATTTTAGGATCCGCCTCGTTCTAATCAGTCTAAATTTTTCTATAATTAAGTAGTTCAAACAATATTCTTACACGTACTGCAGTCAGCACATAATTATTTTGACATAATATTTTCGACTTTATATTTTTTCTATTTTTTATATATGGAATAAAATATGTAACAGAATTTATTTGATCTGTGTACAAAAATTCTAAATTCCTACATTCTCATAAATATGAAAAAATGATATATGTATTATTCTATATTGTTTTGTATAAATATATATATATATATATATATGACCACGAATTTATATAAAAGTATATATTAGCTGAAAATGTTTTAAATTCCGAGTGTCGTCAGAGTCTCGAGTTCTTTAGAATGAAAATAAAAGGAAGTTTCAGTCACACACGCTTGTATTAAGTGTGACGGAAAAGGGCGAAAGACGAGCGAAAGAGCTTAAGTGGCAATATTGTGAAATTTATTTGGTAGATTGATACACCCCGAACACGCTATACGAACGGAAGTCGGACATGAATGGCCGCTCGGAAGACCCGTACTTCGGAGGTATTCGTTCCCCACGAAAATCATAACAGCGAATCGCGGTAATTACTTTATACGTCGCCGGTAGCCGCACGCGGGGAGTTGTTGCGTTTCCGTAAACTGCAATTACTGTTAACTCAACAATGGACACGGGTAAGATTTAGCCGAACCGCTGTTTTCGTTGGGCAACGTACCGTCACAACTCGGCAATTGCTATGCGCGCCGGGTATACTTTTGGAAATAACCGGCTGCTTAGAGCGAGAGTAAACGTTACAATGCCACCAATTTCTTCGTGTCACTTTTCGTATCGCGAGCGTTCGGCAGGCTGTAATTTACGCAGTACGTGTGTCTGCGGAAAAAAAGGCACGTAGAACATAAGGAGAGAACACAATACCGTCGCCGTTTAAATAAGAGGACATAGTTAAATTTATCGGAAATACTTATTATCGCTATAACAACTCGTTATTAACGTTTCGCGGTGCGTAACCCGAGGGTGGGAAGGGATGAAGTATATATGATCACGTGAGTGTGTGTGTATATTTAGTTTCAATATTTGCCTAAGTATATTTTACGATATACATATACATATATATAGACGAGAGAGGAAAGAGAGACACGGGGCCTCGCGTGCGCGCGTTTACTCGGATGTAACTCCGCGAAGACGCGTACCTTTTTCTCGCCCTGTTATGCGGCGCACGCTCGAAATCACTTCACATCTTTTAACGTACCGCGAGCGAATTTATGCGCGCATCCACTTTGGCGCCTACGTGCATACTGCGGGCACAGAAATACGAATACGTATTCAAGAAATCTCAGGCAGTTTCCGCTGCAGTCCGGACAGGTACATATTACTCTGTTGTAAAATTTAAACGACACTAAGACAGCGTGTGGATAAGGTCGATGGGGCGTCAAAAATTCGTGAGGGATAAGAATCGTGGGAATACCAGCGGGAATAAGTCGAAATTAAATCAGAAATTTCGGACTTTGCTAACATATAATGACATTTTTGCATTTTTATTCGAAAAATTTCGAAACTCTGATAGCAGTCAGAGATTAATTTAATTTTGGAGTAATATACAAAAATATATATTTTTAGCTATTTTACAAGAAATCGAATAAATTCGAAAATATAAAAAAAGACAGAATAATGATATATAAATAATTTTATATAATTATAAAAATGTTGAATATTTGAGAAATCAAGTATAGCATAGTTTATTCTGTCTAGATGTTAAATCAAATTATTGCATACGTTTATATTTTAAAAATAATCGCGAGCTTCGATAAACACGATCAATATATCTTTCATCGAAATAGCAAGTACGTTTCGAAGCGAGATAAACTTCTCTATGATGCGAATAATACTCGAGATAAAGTGAATATGAAGACAATTTCACCGAAATCGTCCAAGAATATAACCCTTTTTACGCGTATTGGCGTAGTTTCGTTTCGAAATTGCGATAATTTTTTTTTTTGCTAAAGAAATGCACGTAATTTACCGAATGACAGCACGAAATATGCAGCCTCTATACGGCAATGATATAAGTAGTAGAGAATTAAAATTGCAATTCGGACTGCGTGCACGTGTACACGTATCTGCTCTCGTCCCGTTAATTAATATTGTAGCCTCTGTCGCCGCATTTAAATTGAACACGCCTCTTTCGCAAGGAACGATTACAAAGTCAGATGCACCGTCTTATCAGGCCGTATATTCGCCGATAAGCATCACACACGATTGGCATCGCGCGCTCGAATTCGATGAAATGGAAATAATTGCTGTTATAACGATCCAAAGAAGTCTCGAAATTAAATATCGATATTAATTATAACGATGCAAACAGGGCACGGTGCACTTGTTGTTTTAAAACCGGCCCCGAATATATTTTTCACACATCGCATTTAGATCGATATTACGAGAGTGCGTGTTGTATCCGGGTGTATAAGTTTTTCTTTTACCTTCGAGTTACTACACACTCCGAGTCGATTAAATCGATCGTTTATCGCGAGATCGGGGATGTACACGTTTAAGCGATAGCTTTGGATTAAACGGTTAGAACGGAAGGCGAAGATATCTTTGAGTAAAATCTCACATTTTAGTTACAATATCTGTAGTAATAATAATTACTTGAATTCCATTTATTCTGCGTTTATGATGTGATAAATATATAATTATTAAAGTCCAAAAAGTTAATGTCCTTCCACGTTCTTACGAACCGTACAGTTCCTTTTTTCTTGGATATACAAACACATGGGTGCTGTGTCTTTAAACAGCTTTAAAACTTGTTCTCGTTATCGTTGATCGATTGCTATTAATAATAAGGTCAAATTTTTCTTGTCGCTGTTATCAATACCACTCAATTCATTAAATCATTTTTAAGTTCTTTTTTTATTTTATCGTATCAAACACGTCGCGAGTTACGATGAAGCCTTTTAATTCCTCTGGCGCAAGAAAGGCGCTCAAATTGCATCGTCCATCATTTTTATCGGAATGCGGAATGTTTTCCGTGGAGGCGCGAGATGGGAAACCTGTCGTGCGCTCTTCTGTGCACGAAGATGAGAGCGGAGGGATCGTAAATCGAGATGGCTGCTTCTAGGTGAATGAGGTATATGACAGCATAGGTAAGAGAGTGGTGCAACGAAAAAACAATTTTGATGGCCTAAGCTACTTATTTTCAGTCTTCTACTAATTTATTTTTTCGATTTTTTACGAATTTATTCTTCTACTAATTTTTGTAATTATTTGAAAGAAATTCGCATAATAAAAAAATTGTTAAATTATACCAAAAAATTTACATATATACATATATGTATTATATCTTTGTAATTTTATTATTAATTTGGTAAAGTGTAATATTATATTCGGACAATCCTTTAACAGGAATAAAGTAGGTATACAAAAATAATTACTGTAAATATAATACTATGTATAAAATAACATTGTTTTTAAAAAATTGCAACAGTGCAAGGATGCATGCATTAAAAAGCACATAAAACTTACGAATCTGTAGACGGATGAGCTTTTCTTCAGCAATTCTGAAATTATAAATGAATATAATTAATATCAAGAATTTTCCAAGCAATTTGTAATTAAGGCACAGTAATATATATTTGTGCAAGTATAAGTTTATATAATCAGAGTGAACGTAATGTAGTACTAATTTCTCTAGAGAGAGACTGTCTTGCTGACATTCGCGATGACTCTTACAAGTACGGTAATCGTCGGCGATCGAGGACGATAAATCAGCCACGACAAATGAGAATACACCTGTGGCGACATTTTCTTTATGCTAATTCTTCAAGTAAATCGCGCGCATTTGCCATGATCCATCATCGGCAAAGCGCACTACGGACAATATTGCGACAAGACGATAGAACGTGGGAGAACTCTGGTAGGGAAGAATGTGTAATTGTTTTGAAAGAGAACTGAGCTTCGTCGTCGTCTTTCGTGTGGGATGTGTGAAAGGCGGCCTAGCCTGCCGACATCGAGCATAAACGATGAGGACAGGTTTCGTTTCTTTCGCCGTCCACGTATCCGCCATGTCGACCTCTCTTCTAATGCGGTTTTGAGCGCAGAAACCGCTGGTCCGATAATGGATCGAACGAGCAATGCACATAATTTTCAATTTATTTTCAAGTTAAACTTCGAGTCGACGATAAAAGCGAATATATTTATTATGTTTCAAGCGTCTTACGTTTAATAGTAAAATGTTGACAATTTGTGGAAACCTAATATCTTCTTTCATCTTCTAATAAAATAAGTCATAACGCATTTTTTGATAAATATAACAAAATATATCTTTATGCTGAGAAAAGAAGTCTTTAATTTCTCTTATAAAAATTTTACATTTAATGTGATGAAGATACAAGTTTTTGAAATTCAAAATGGTTGGCAACAGATAACATTGAATTGAATTGAACGTAGTTGGCATACTTCTTATTACTAGTCGAGAAATTCCAACGAGAATTTTCCTCGGAGACGTTCTTGAAAACTGTATGGAAACCTCCGAGGTCAAAAACGGAAAAGATAGATTCTCTCGTTAAAATTTCCGACGCATTCCTCGCAACTCACTCGAAATCGAGGAAACTTCACATCGTGTGTTTCAGTAATTTTCAAATCCTTGCCGAAATTACGGAGGTACTTCAGAAGGAATTTTCTATCGCGCCAGCATTCACCTCCGTCGATGTATTTCGCTACGCTGGAGCCATTCGAAATTTTGAAACAAGATGTATCCATTCGCGAGAGGCAGTCGAGTGGAGGCATCAACAATAGGGATTATCAGCATTGGCTGAGCCGACTTCAGGTTGATATTGGTCTCTCGAGCCCCCCGACATATTGTAATCACGCGGATATATTGTACTCGTGCAATGCACGTTCGTCTACCCTCTGCACATCTCTCTCCTCATGCTATTCTATTCACCGATCTTTCCCTCCCCCTCCCTCTTCTACCCCGCAGGCACCCTCTTCCGATCTCTTTCTTCGCGTTCGTCCATTTCCCCCGGCCTCTACCCGGCACGATCAATGCTCTCCTATCCTACCGATAACTCGATAATATTACACGCGAAAACCGCTTCCGACGTGCTCGCCCAGTCAGCGAGCCACTTGTGCGAGCAAATAACCAGTTATCGGAAAACCGATTTTATTTTCAAGGAGGAGCGCGGTGGTTCCGATTTTTTCCTTTTTTTTTTATTCATCCACGCTACTCGACTCACCTCCTCCTTCTTCTATCTCTCGCTCTCTGGTCTTTCTTTATTTTATTTTATTTTTTTTTTTGTATTTTAGTTTTGCTCTATACCGTGAACAGTGGAGGACAAGATTGGCACGATTAAAGTTGAATGAATGCAATTCTCTTTTTAAATGAAACTGTATGATATTTTTTTGTTAATTCTTTCAACTTTAAACCATAGTTTAAATCCTAAATGCGAACAAAAAATATTTGAATATTTCTCCGCAGCTATAATAAAATATTTTTTATGCCTGTGATAATGCATTTAAATATAATAATAGAACATTAGTGGCAGAATTGGAAATAATTTATTATTATTTGAAATAATTGTTTAATTTTGAAATTTTATATTTCAAGCAATATATACAGAATAATTTTAATGCATATATAACTGTGATTATATATTATTTACTTTTAAATTGATACGCACTTGATATGCAAAGAAATGTATCGTTTTGAGAATATATTATTGCATAGTTATAAAAAAGATAAAATTTAAATAAATTTATATTTATAAGTACTTATTTATATAGAAATTGTAGCGTCATATGTGTGGATTTGCAATTTTTCTGTGGACATGTACACATATATACATGTATGTATTTCTATATGTTTCAGATTCTGAAAGACTCCATGATAGAAAGAAACCAGCAACTCTCTGAATTGAAGAATCTTTTCGGCTATTTAGAAGAACATCGTTCCCTAAAAGATTACGACGGCTCGAAGACATCACGGTGAGTTTGCATGATATTTTTCATATAATATAAATGGAAAATTTATATATATGTATATATCTCTTATTGTTAATTGTATAATATATTGATAACTTAAATAACATCGATCATTAAATTTTTGTTAAATTAATACTTTATAATGCTTATTATTATATAATAATTATGTATAATTATTTTATTTTACGATAATTTTGTAGTGAAATATTTTGATAAATATTTTACTATCAAATATGACCAGTTAAAAATTATTATAAAATAAAATAATTATAATAAGAAGCATTTAAACACTTTTTAGAGCAATCTTTAATTATTTTAACAATTTAAACATTAATCTTTCATTTTATGCTGATAGACTTGTAAATATTATTACAAACAAAAATTTATAAAAAGTATAATTATTAACATAATATATTTTTAATTTTAAAATCGATGTTTACGATATAATTCTCAATAATACTCGAGAAAAAATAATTATTTTATAATTATAATATTTCGAGATTATATATAACAAGTTAAATCCAAAATTGCTGATATTATCACCTGCTTTATTTAATATCAATTAATTGCGCTCATGTATCGCTATCAAGGCAGACTCATCTCTGTTATAAAAGATATCATAAATCTATTTCCGGCAACGGTATAATCTCTATTATGCGCGAAATGCAATTGATAATCTGGAGATTGAAAGTACAGGAGATTTAAACGTGTCTGACATTTACGTCAAATGTAGATCGTTGATAAAGCTGTTGACGGTAAAAAGTCATTTAAAAAATCGCGATTCAAATTATATGATTCCTATCATGTTAATTCTAATATTTCGCTTCCTCATATTTCGTAACGTAGCTGTACAGATGTTTTAAGCAGGGTTTCCACATTTTGATTACAACATTCCACTTATTTCAATTTAAATCATGTACAGATGTCGTTAAATTAATTACAATAAAATTCAAATTAAATCATCAAAATTTGATTTATTTATATGTACGAGTGCAGTTAAATTACTTTAGTAAAAATAAAAGATTCTAAATTGATATAAAATATACTATATTATTTGCAATTTGTATTGTGTCTTTATTACACAGTGGAAATTCTCCTTAAACATACATATTGACTTAATCTGGCTTGATTATTTCTGTGTCATGCGAAAGTTATAACTACAAATAGGTTTATTACTATATATCGCCTGGAATGTCTTTACTCACACAATACCGCTTATAATCTGCAAGATTGTATGATAAGAACAATAGAGTTATAAAGCTGTCAAACTGGAATTTACAATAAGATATAATGCAATAAATGCATTTATATGAAAATGCATTTTTGCACATCGCATTTTTTTTTAGATTATTTAATTTATTATATATATTAAAATTCTATATGAATTCTTCGCTGCCAGTATAAGTCTCGAAAACGTAAATACACGTGTGTTTTATCTGCGTGCAGCAGATTTTTAAAACGATCTCAAAAATGTATAAATATGTGTAAAATACAAAATGCATTTCATAGAAATCTCTAAACACTTAAGCATTACGATAGTAATATCTTTACACGATTATCTACACGACAAAATTCTCCGATTCTCTGTTGACTCAGCTATTTTGAAAGATATAAATATCTTCTCGAATAAATTATTTTGCCCAGTAACCGTTGACTTTTGCAACACAAGTATGCAATAAAAATTCTTCGCCGGGTCATGCAATTTAAATGCACGCGTATGCGTAAACGTCCTCGTCATTGATAACGTTTTCGACGTCAGCCACGTTGTCTCGTCTCTTTTTCTCTCTCCAGTCCATTCCCCTATATCTCGTTCTCGCTCGAATGTTCGCATAAATCCCTTTATGAGCGTCGTGTCACGAATTCACGGCTTGTCGCCGATTTTATTGCATGGCGGATTGTAGTCGCGGCTTTTACGCCTCCTGGATAAAAATATCGAAACTTCCGGCATTCCGTCTGAAAGAGCGATGCGCGAGGGAGAGGCCCCTGAGAAGAGAGTGCGCAAGGTGCATAACGTACGGCGTGTCGAACGCGCGGTGTGCGCGCCAGACGCATAGATGCGGTATAAATGCATATCTCCGTAACGTACAGACCGTTTCGAATTTAGCCTGCCGAAGTGCATGACGATGTTCTTTTAACGGGTTGAGTGGCTCTACGATGCGTGTCGTAAAGTCGATACTGTGTTTCCGTTTTACGGGTACGAACTTGCTTACGCGACTTTATGGATGTCTCGATTTCTTTTCGTATAATTTTCTGTGTATTCGGAATTTTATTAGTAGATATACTGTATAAACAGGCAAAACAAAGTTCGAAAGAGAAATTTAACGCAGGTGGCAAAAAACGATTTGTAGATTATGAAATATATAGTATTTGTAGAATAGAGATATATTTTTTGAAAAATAATATTTAATTATACTATGAAACTTTCTTTAATTAATGGCTATTAAATGAATATTATAGATAAGTATTTATTTTCCCAGTCTGTAAAAATTCGTAGAAAGTGTATCGGTTTGACTTATCGCGACTGTATATAAGAGCGCAAATTAATCATTTATTATCGTTGATTTTCACGACGATTTTATTATGAAAAAAAAAAAAAAATGAAATTTTTCTCTTTTTTTTATACGTGCGCTTTAATATTAGACGAGGCGATAAATATAGAAACCTGCGTGACTTGAAGCCATATCTCGATGCGGTGATAATTGTCGCGGATTATAGTCCTCTAGATCAGCCGTACGTCTTTACGTTCTCTGCCTTAGTTTGCCCCTTTCGCACTTATCGCCGAACAAATGGCGTCTCTTTCCTTTCTCTCGACAATCGCGTGATCGTTTGGCGTAAATAACAATTAAACGAAACTCCGGGTACATTAAATTGAACTCGCCCTCATTTCCTGTTCACTTTTCCTATTTTTGGCCACCGGTGAATTAACCGTGGTCATCATAAATTTCACTTTATTCATGGTATAATGATCGATAATTAGCTGATAAACCACCAGTTCGTGAGAATTTTGTCTGGTCTTATTTCCGTCATTTTCTCTGTCAGTTTTTTTAGAGATGCCCATTTCTATATATTTACAGCATCTTTGTTATCTCGTCTAAATGATATCAAATTGATAGTAATCCTAATATATAATCAAATAATAATTATTATTAATTCAAAAATTAATCACAGTTTTCAGAAAGAGTATAATAATATTGGCGAACAACACGCGATATGAAAATTGTATTAAATACGTGATTGATTATCTTAAATGTGCCAATTCGTATTTTGATAATAAATCTTGCATCGCAATATCCGACAATGCAGATAATCGGCGCGGAGCGATAAATTCCTTCCGAATCGGATGCAGGTGTATTACAGGTGCAATACCTGTCGTCGGGTATAACTGCGCACATGGAGCAGGTGATTGCCGACGGAATTATTCCTTTGTGATCTAGAATTGATCTTGATGAACTACCCTTGACGTAATACACATTGGCGTCAAAGTTCGATGCTCCTCTTCATTACACATGTTTACAGATATCATATCGTTATCATTTTATTCCGAGTATTTTATTTCGCGCGCCGACGTGGCACAAATCTTACACGTGTTATGCCGACGTATGTATATTAATCGCTAAAGTTCATAAACGATCGAAGCGATTGTTTTATCTTCGACGAAAAATGCTGATTTATTTTGAGTAGAAAAACAGATATAGGAAAATTGCATAATGTACATAATATCTTTCTCCATCGAAAAGTATTTATATTAATGATTTTCACACATCGTTGGTTATAAACACTTGAAAAGTAACACGTGCATGAAAAGACACATGCATATATGCATAATTTGGAATATCCGGAATGATGTGCATATATATATACATGTGTTTTTTTTACTCATCTCCGTTATTCAATTTTCACTCGCATTCTTCCATTCTCTTTCCAATTCTCGTAATATGATTATGCAATTTTCTCATCTTTCTCACACATTGGAGATACGCGAGTACACACAGGTGTAAGACGCGAATGTAACGGATTCCAGCTGCAATATAACCGACAATTAACTCCTAATTAAGAATCCGTATCGCTCTTTATCGTTGATCGTTCTAGTATACAAAGCGACCCGACAGACCGCAGTAGAATTTATTCACATCCGCTGAGGCTTAGCATTAGGTGCGATGTTATTGCGGGACCATAGTTTGCCGCGGTGTGATAAAAATCAAATTCCATTTCCTCGCGCCGAAGTCCTTTGAGGTGAAAACGATTTCCATCGCGGAGGAAATGAGCGTGTGTGTTACCGTTCTTTACCTGGGAGATTAATTTTAGCGAATATACACACAGACTGACGGGAGATGCCTCTCTCTCTCTCTCTCTCTCTCTCTCTCGTCCGTTGTATTGTACGTACAAATCCGTTGCCCGTGAAACAATCATTATTCCCGGCAGATCGTCTGCGTTATTGAGCAAGAACGGGACTTCCGTCGGGGAATCAGATACCCGGCTTGCATGTGCAACGCGGCCAAAAGAGATGCGCATACCTAGGAATCCACCTATCCTGCTCGCGTACCCATACCTGCCTGTACCTATCCTACCTGCGATTCTCCGCGTGCATCCGTGTAGGAAGCGTCTGTGCACAGATTACAAAGTGGATATTGGCTGCACGAGCTGCATTCTCTATGATCTGTGCCGTAGCGCAGATGGACCAGGTTTAAGGGTATCTCCACAACGGCGATTTTTCACTCGAGAGCCAGTAGAAAATTTCACGCGAAAAGTGCGCGACTATCGAAGTAGCAAAATAATAATCCTTCGCAAAATTCCAAAATTATTCTTCTATGTCTATTTCTCTCACTTCTTCAGTTGTGTGTTTCAATTTTAATCAAATTAAAAAAATGGTAATAATTCAATCGACCAATTCTGGCAAATAAGTAAATTTATTGAATTTTCACAACGTTTCGGCCCTTATCAAGTGCTATGTTCTTAAATTAAAGTAAATCACAACTTTTTTAAAAAACAAAAATTCGATCTTAGAATATGACATCATATACTATCATGTTATTATATGATGTCATATTCTAAGATCGAATTTTTGTTTTTTAAAAAAAGTTGTGATTTACTTTGATTTAAGAACATAGCACTTGACAAGGGCCGAAACGTTGTAAAAATTCAATAATGTGGGCATTTTTTATAAAGACGTTAACCGACGATGAGATTAGCTGATTTACGTGTTTTGTTTGTCGACCTCGTGCCGGGTACTTATTTATTTGTAATATTTATTATTGAAAGCGTTCTAAGCGATCCTTTGTTTGTCGAGAAAACCGAAAACACATCTCTGCGCGATGAACAAAGGTAATTCTGATTGGTCCGATGTTTCGGGTAGGGAAGGTTTTAACACCGGGTATAAATATGCCGACTTTTTGGGAATCGAGAGACAATAGAGAACCGAACAGAACAGATCATATCTCTCTTCCTCGAAACATCGAACGACGGCGAAAACGGCAAGATACGACTCTGAAGAATTGTCGACGTGAAGACGTGTAATATTCACAATTGCACATTATACATATACATACTATCATTTAACGTTGGAATAAATTAAACCTTTGGCCTATTCCTTGAAACACGATATCCTAATCGAAACGGTGAGAGAAACATTCTATTTCTCTCTCTCACGCCCATCAGACGCCTATAATAAATTTACTTATTTGCCAGAATTAGTCGATTGAATTATTACCATTTTTTAATTATCATCTGGTGACTTCATAGTTTTATATCATTTAATCAAATTAATTACTCGCGCATATTTGGAAAGAGCGAATGACGCGTATCATATGTACAACGGGGTAATAGATTTTTATAAGAGATTAGCGTCTTACGCATCGAGTAGTTCTTATTGTGAGCGTAGTCTATCGGAATCGACCGACACATGTGAGCTCTATCGGAAACTAGAAGGAGAACCTATGGAAATTGGCAATTATCGCAACCCATAACTAAAGCCGTCTTAGCCGTTCCATCGAGACATAAGGTCTGCACGCCGGTGTCGGAGGTCGGAGTGCAGGGTCATTACGCAATAATTAGAAATTAAAAAATCGTAAGCGCCGTGGTGTCTGCATCTACTCCCCCTCGTATTAGCCGTCTCTATCGGGCGCGTTTCCCCGGCATTAGAGATTCTCCTCCCATCCTCTTATCCGGTACATCCTGCATCATGGTTAATTCGTTGCAGTTAAGCGTATCGTCAGCTGGCGAATTGCATTTCTTGCAACGATGTCCATACGACGGGTTAATGAACCTGGCGCCTGTTACGTTCCTTCCCGTCCCTCTGCTTTCTTTTACGATGCAAAACGTCGAAGAAGAGAGATAGGGACATCGGATTGCCGCTACGGAGAACTGCACGCGCATATAGCGGACCCGGTAAACATCGCTTGAGGAGAACTGACCTTTTCCCCGTCGGGCTCTTATTATACTTCGGTTTATCCCTTATGGCGTAATGCGCGGCCGAGTGCGAGATCGATGGCTTTCAACAGTTTCTAATAAATCTGCATCTCGCGTGCGCTATTATTCGCCGCTTATCGACCCTTACGCCACAAATCATACTCGACCCCGTAATATATTTGACTACCTGATTTCTCTCTCTCCCTCTATCTATATTCTTCGGTGATTCCTTTTTTAAACGATAAAATTACAAATAATAAAATACAAATTCGCAGAAAAAATATAAATTATTGTTACCCAAATATCACTGTAAGCTCTAAAATTTTACAGATATTTTCATTATTATTTTTATCAAATAAGTTTTGGCAGAGAAATAAAAATATGGGGAGTTATGATAAAAATATCAACAGCGAATTATTTTCTATATCCAAAATAGTATAAAATGTAAATTCTAATTGTTGACTTTTTGATTTTTCAAACGCAAATGAAGATATATGCAAATTTGTTAAATATTTTCTAATCTACAGATTTATAGTTTAAACAGACAGGCACAAATGTAATTAGCGTGTAATATGGTTTCGCCGAAGCGAGGCGTTAATCTCGACGATAATCAGAAATAGTAAACAACTCTATGATTTATTCTAAAAATGCTTGTGAAATAGGAAACCGTGCACGTGCTGACGCATTTTCTTTTACGATTGTGCACGAAGCGACCGATATGAAAGGGTCGCAAGTTGTAGCAGTATCTATTTGTCCGTGACGTGGGTTTTCATATTGGAAAGAAGGTACTCCTCTTTGCTCGAAGGAGTAACGCCCAGGAAACTGGTTTCTACCTTCGCCTTCTCATTCCTAGATCTTACGTCGGACCTTTCTCCATCCTCGCCACAAGGAACGTCCCCGGGTTTTGCGAGTTTCTAATGAGAATGGGTTGCGTTAGCATGCGATGGCAACCGCGTAAACAACACATTATATTCTCCTCGGCGCGTTACATGCATCGAGATGAGAGGCACCGAGGTATTTCTGCCTCTTCGACAGATGGAGGACACGCACGAAGAGTGCCTTCCCGAGGATTCCGTTAAATACCTGTGAGCCGAATTCCGTCGACTTGTGATCAACAGAAATGTAAATTTGCTCGTAATGTCGCGGTCGTCGATATATGACTAACGTTAATTGAGCAAGTTCCGCGAAATATACTCGTAGCAATAATATCAGAAAATCACTTCGGATCAATTTTCATACCGTATATAATTGCTCCTTGATAATAAAAGTATAAAAAACTGTGATGTCGAAACAGAATACAAATTATATCTAACTACTTACAAAGTGGTCTTGATATAACAGCTTTAAACCTACACATGTTTTTCCGAACATTCGAGATTGCAAATAATAAAGTAAAAGTAGATTATGAATTAAGGGGGTTTTCCAAAATCTCTATTAACAGAAATTGCGTTATATTAAATAATAATGATTCTTAAAAAAATGAAATCGTATATCGAAAGCTTTCTCTCTTTTGCATGTTTCATAATATTAGTGATATTAGGATATTGCAATTAATTTGTAGAAATCTCAAATCGAAGAAATTGCAGTATGTATCATATTCAGATATGATAAATATTAATATTGCTAATACAACCTATTTAAAGTTTTTAATTAATTTGTTTGATTTTCATCGTTGAATAACTAGGAAACAAATGGTTCCCGTATGGCGAAAAATTAGAGGAAAGATTTTATCGACTCCAACGCGATGTATCAGTTTCGACCGTATTAATTAACTTCGCGATTACATGACAGCGATTAATTTAATAATACGTTTCGGTTCGCTTCCAACTTCCACGTCGCTTTCAATTTGAACAATTAACTTTTTCGCTCGTAAATCAGATATACCGATGTTGCAGGTGCACGCCTACATATCTCGCAATATCGGAAGACCTTTTCGAAAATTCCGTTCCTGAATCAACAAAATATCAGTTATGCAATTATTATGTCTACGTGTGGGCATATACTATATACATACGGATTAATTAATGATATTCATTATACGCATTGCTTTTCATTTAAATAATATTAAATGAGACTGAGTTATATTTTTAATATAATTTTAAATACAATTACGAGCTTTTACAATAATTAAAGGTAATTTTATATTTTTCATTTTAATATATAATTTAATTTAATTATAATTGCATACTTCTTGTATTAAATCAGTCACTATTCATTATTAAAATTGCATTCTCGAATAAAAGATATTTTCAGTTCACTGAAAATATTTTAAAACTAAACGTACAACTACATTATTGATTGAAAATTAAAATTTATGATTTCATATTTAATGAGAAAAGTAGCACGCGTGTATATTTATATCTTAAAAATATATTTCTATTATATTTATTGTGTATATTTATATATTAAAAATATATTTCCATTATATTTATTGATATAACTCTAATGCTTTATTGTTATCAAAATCGTAATGATTACTTTGCTTCGTTAAAAGTGCACGCATCCTAATCAATCCTAACGTATTTGCTCGAATTAATATTTGGATAAATGAATACGACGATATAAGGATTGGTACGATAGCCATAAAATACGAGGGATGTACGTGCACGTTCATGTTTACGAACTGCGAGCATATTGCAGCATCTGCATCATGTCAAAATAACGATTCGATTACCGCTAATATATGAAAATGGCGTAAGTACAGACTGCACTCTCGGAATCAAAATGTAACGCAATTTCAACCGATTATAATCGCCGGCCCTTTATGCGCCAGCCGCGTCCTGTACGAGATCATTCGATTAAAATTACACAAAAACATTACTCGGACCGATCGGCAGATGTGCAGTAGGAACGAATGGATTTCGAATGCATGAACGATCCAAGGCGTGTTTGTCTTCTCGAAAGATACATCCAGGCACATGCCGATGTTACCATAATAATTGATCCACGATAGGATCAGTATCAGTACCATGCAAAGTCATTCCGGATGATTGGCCATCGACATAACGGAAGAAATATTTTTCTTTCGTTTCTCGTATCTAAGGACATCAAATGCCAATCGATATAGCATTTATTAAAGCATGTCAATATGGATTGACAACATTTCACACCGTGAAAATTCTTATAAATTAGAAAAATGCACAAGCATTTTTATTCAAATAAAAGTTGTTGCAGAATGTCCTTATATTATTTCAAAAACAGAATTAATTAATTATTTTACATGATAAAGACTCTTTTATGCATGTATAGCTTGTATTGTGTATTTATTTATTATCTGCTAATACTTTTTGCAAATTATATATATTATTAAATTATTTTAAATAATTTTTAATTTAAAATAATTTTTTCATTAATATCTTATATTGATTATATGATTGTGATAATATGAATACGAGTAAAAGAATATTAAGTGGAAAAAGAAATAGCTCTAATTTTAAATAAATATAATATTTATAACTGTGGCGATAAATGCCACAAGAATATTAAAATATATAAAAAATAAAAAATGTACACGAGATAAAAATATATGACAAGCGACGAGTGTTAAGGATATCGCGACCGGTGACACAAAATAATAAATAAATAAATAAGCGTCTAGCATGACGAAGGTAGATTATGATTTCTGAATAGAATAAAAAGCGAAAGTCTTCAAAATAATAGATAGACTAATCACCTAAAAATAAAAATAAGGTCGTGGAAAAATCGAGAGAAGCAAGACGATACGCGGCCTCGAAGGGCAGATAGATTTTGACTCGCGCTCGCGATACACGGTTTTCCTCGGTGGAGAGTAAAAGTCTGTATTTAATAATCCGAATAATCGCAGTAAAAGACAATATAATTATAACACCTATTAACTATTCCGTCTTAACGATCCTCTCCCGATTCGCGATATTGATAGAGCAATAATTAACGAACTAAGCTACACACGCTCGCCCAAAGTGGTGACCCCGACGTGATCTGGGTGACGCGAAGTGCTGTGGACATTGACATTGCCGCGAATCGTGATACAGATCTTGAAGTGAATTTTTTAAAAAGTGACGGAATGGTGCTGACACGCGACGATGGAGCTGCCTCTCCGCTGATACAAATCGAGCAGCCGAGACGAGATGCACTGCCTGTGCCAGGGACGTCGCAACAAGGAGCAGAACGACCTTGCCTGTTCATGGCGGGCGCCGAGGTAAATCGCGTAGGCATGAGAATGCCAGAATTTACTTCCGGAGATCCGGAATTATGGTTCAACATCATAGATCGGAGCTTCCAGGCCGCTGGAATTATTACGGACGCGACCAAGTTCGGTTACGTATTGACGGCGATCGGTCCACGACACGCGATGGAAGTACGCGATATTATAATGAACCCGCCAGCGGAACGCGCGTACGAAACTTTAAGATGCGAGCTGATAAAGAGATTGAGCTTGTCGCAGGAGCACAAGACGCGTCGGCTCCTGGAGCATGAGGAGATAGGCGACCGCAAACCGTCACAGTTTTTGCGGCATCTTCGAGGTCTCGCCGGTAATGTTGTCGGGGATGAAGTCCTGCGAACCATTTGGTTAAGTCGACTGCCCGTTTATTTGCAGCCGCATCTCGTAACGCGCGTAGGAGATACGCTGGAAACTCTCGCGGATATGGCGGACGCGATCGTGGAGGCAACGAGAGCGCCCGCGGTGCACGTCGCGGAAGCGGCTCGGCCGACGGCATTCGCGGGTGCCGAAGTAAATGGCATAGCTGCGTTGGAAGCGAGAATCAACGTCCAAATGACGCAAATGCGTATGGCCATGCAGCAGGAGTTCGCTGAGCAAATGACCGGCTTACGAAAATGCATCGAGGCACTAGGAGAGCGAGAACCTCGCCGGAGCGACGGCGGTGGTCGTCGCAGGCGGGAGCGTTCGCGATCGCGCTCTCGTGTCCGTGGTCACGCGTCGAACAATTTATGCTACTTCCACTGGAGATTCGGACCGGACGCGCGAAGATGTGAACCCCCGTGTGCCGGACAGCCGCAGGGAAACGCGATGGCCCGACACTGATGACGGCCGGTGATCAAGGCCAGGATTCGCGCCGTCTATTCGTTGCTGACCGCGACACGCGAATTGACTTCCTCGTGGATACGGGCGCAGACCTGTGCGTATTTCCTCGCAGGATGGTGCGTGGGCCGCGGCAACAATCGACGTACGAATTATCCGCAGCGAATGGAACGGTGATCCATACGTACGGAACCGAGACTTTAACTTTAAATCTCGGACTACGGAGAAATTTCACGTGGCGATTCGTACTCGCAGATGTGTCGAGACCGATTATCGGCGCGGACTTTCTATCGTATTACGGACTCCTGGTGGACTTGCGGAATCGTCGGCTAGTCGATCAGGCGACGGGACTCGTAGCCGGGGGACGTAGCGCGCAGTGCGGAATACCGAGTGTCCGAACAGTGACGGGAGTGACGCCGTATCACAGACTTTTGACGCGTTATCCGGACATCGTACGACCTGACGGACGCCCGAAAGAGGTGCGACATAACACGAAACATTTTATTGAAACGACCCCGGGGCCGCCGGTAGTGTGCAGACCGCGGAGACTTGCGCCGGATAAATTGACCGCAGCGCGTAAAGAATTCGAAAAAATGATGGAGCTCGGGATCGTGAGACCGTCGAAAAGTAGTTGGGCGTCCCCGCTGCATATGGTGCCGAAGAAAGGTGAAGAGTGGCGACCGTGCGGTGACTATCGCTCGTTGAATGCGCGGACGATCCCGGATCGGTACCCGGTCCGGCACATTCAGGACTTCGCGATGGAGCTTAGAGACAAGCGGGTGTTCTCGACGATCGACCTAGTGCGCGTGTACCACCAGATACCGGTGGCGGAAAGCGATATTCCGAAGACCGCGATCACTACGCCGTTCGGCATGTTTGAGTTCCCGTTTATGTCGTTCGGATTAAGGAACGCGGCTCAGACTTTCCAGCTGTTTATCGACGAGGTCCTACGAGGACTTGACTTTTGCTACGCGTACATTGACGACATACTGATCGCGTCAACGACGGCCGAAGAGCACAGCGAACATCTGAAAATATTGTTTGAGCGTCTTCAGACATACGGCGTCGTAATTAATCCGGGAAAGTGCGTGTTCGGACAAGTGGAAGTCGAATTCCTCGGATACGAGGTGAGCGGACACGGCACGCGACCATTGCCGGCGCGCGTACGGGCGATCGAGGAGTTCCAGGAGCCGAGGACAGCGAAGGAGCTGAGGCGGTATCTTGGCATGATCAACTTCTACAGGAGATGTCTGCCAAGAGCCGCGGAAATTCAGGCGCCATTAAATGAATTACTTCATGGCGATGTCAGAGGAAAAGCGCTCGTCAAGTGGACGCCGGCAGCAAGACAGGCTTTCAAGGACGTGAAAAGTAGCCTGATGCGAGCTACCTTGATATCGCACCCGAAGGTGAACGCGGAGCTCGCCCTATTTACGGACGCATCGGACAGCAGCGTGGGGGCCGTACTACAGCAGCGAGCGGAAAAGGATTGGGAACCGCTGGGCTTCTTTTCGAAAAAATTAAGCCCGACGGAAGCCAAGTACAGCGCGTTTGATCGGGAGCTTTTGGCGATCTACTTGGCAATAAAATATTTCCGCCACATGGTCGAGGCACGGACCTTCACAATTTACACGGACCACAAACCTCTCACGTATGCATTTCAGAGAAAACCGGAAAAATGCACGCCGCGACAATTTCGGCATCTTGATTTTGTCGGGCAATTTACGACGGACGTACGACACTTGAGAGGAGAAGAGAACGTGGTGGCGGACACGCTATCGCGCATCGAGGAAGTGAAAACACCGCTGGACTACGAGGCACTCGCGAGATCGCAGGAGGACGATGCGGAGTGCAACGAGTACATCGAGGGCACGAGCGGATTAAGATTGGAAAAAATAGAGATTCCAGGCGCAGGCACGACAGTATTGTGCGATACAACAACGAAGATTCCGAGACCATTTCTGACAAGGCCTTTTCGGAGGGCCGCATTCAATTTACTACACGGACTGGCACACCCGGGGATACGAGCGACGGTGAAGATGGTGACACAACGTTACGTCTGGCCGTCTATAAAAAAGGATTGCAACACATGGGCACGTGCATGCATCGAGTGCCAGCGAGCGAAAATTACACGCCACGTAAAATCACCGAGAGGCATTTTTGAGTTACCGAGTCGAAGATTTGAGCATGTGCACATGGACATTATTAATATGCCGATATCGGACGGAAACAAATATTGTTTGACCTGCATCGACCGATTCACGCGCTGGCCGGAGGCGTTTCCTATGGAGAACCAGGAAGCAGAGACAGTCGCAGGGACGTTCTACCACGGCTGGATAAGCAGATTCGGCGTGCCGTTGAGAATAACAACCGACCAGGGACGGCAATTCGAGGCGCATCTCTTCAAGGAGTTGAGCGGATTGCTAGGATCTAACCACCTGAGGACGACGGCCTATCACCCCCAAGCCAACGGCATGATAGAACGATGGCATCGGCAATTGAAGGCATCGATCAAGTGCCATCAGAGGGACCGGTGGACGGATGTGCTGCCGACGGTTCTGATGGGCATAAGAGCGGCGTGGAAGGACGATCTGAAGGCGACGGCGGCCGAGCTGGTATATGGAGAGACGCTCAGACTGCCAGGACAATTTTTGAATAAGCAGCCCGGCGAGGAGAGAGACGCCAGCAATTTCGTGAAGGAGTTGCGACGTCATTTCGAGGAGGTCCGGCCGATCGAGATCACGCAGCACGGAGAACGACGCCCGTTCGTATTCAAGCAGCTGGGAACCACGGAGAGCGTGTTTGTTCGGCACGACGGGCCGAAAATACAGTTGCAGATGCCATACGATGGGCCCTACACGGTGGTTCGACGCGGCGAAAAAACCTTTGTCGTGCGCATGCACGGCAAAGAGCAAACAATATCCATCGACCGTTTAAAACCAGCATATTTGATTTCAGAAAAACAGGCTAACGAAACGTCGCCGACGGCAAGGACTCCTGGAGACAAAGAAATGAGACTGGACCCGGAGCAGTCGAATAAGGCGCAGCCAGCAAAGGAAGGACGAGAGACACGAACAAGGAGCGGTCGAAGGGTCCGATTTCCGGACCGATATGCGATGTAACGCGGCGTGTCGGACAAAATTTTTTAATTTATATTGTTATTTATTTATTTATTTTTTTATTATCTCTCCACGCGAGATTTTACATTGACGCGGTGACTAATGACGACTCGAATCGACGAATAGGCGGTGATTAAATAATTGTGCATCAACACGCGGTAAAAATTAGAAAACCACTAGAAGGGGGGTACTGTGGCGATAAATGCCACAAGAATATTAAAATATATAAAAAATAAAAAATGTACACGAAATAAAAATATATGACAAGCGACGAGTGTTAAGGATATCGCGACCGGTGACACAAAATAATAAATAAATAAATAAGCGTCTAGCATGACGAAGGTAGATTATGATTTCCGAATAGAATAAAAAGCGAAAGTCTTCAAAATAATAGATAGACTAATCACCTAAAAATAAAAATAAGGTCGTGGAAAAATCGAGAGAAGCAAGACGATACGCGGCCTCGAAGGGCAGATAGATTTTGACTCGCGCTCGCGATACACGGTTTTCCTCGGTGGAGAGTAAAAGTCTGTATTTAATAATCCGAATAATCGCAGTAAAAGACAATATAATTATAACACCTATTAACTATTCCGTCTTAACGATCCTCTCCCGATTCGCGATATTGATAGAGCAATAATTAACGAACTAAGCTACACACGCTCGCCCAAATAACAATAAATTTTAATGAACTTTATAAAGAAATTTGAAATTTATGAAAATTTATGAAACCATATGGTTCTGAATGTAAACTCATTATTTCGCTACCGAAACGGTTTTCAATCTGCAAAGCTCTTCATTCGACATCGAAGATGTCTTTCGGTCTCTCGAGTGAATTATAAATCATCTTAATCTGATAAATTGTAGATATTGGATCGTTCTTATATCGTCATTCTGTTTCTGTCTCCCCTTTTCTTGCTTACTTGTCCTGGCTTATCTATTTTATCTTCAATTAATTCTTCAATTTAATTGAATCAATTCCATACGCAGAATTCGCTATGCAAATGTTTCCTGATTACCAGCCGCGTAAGACTGTAAATGACATTAGTGTATATACTGTCACATATATACGCAGTATGTTCAAAGCAAAACTGCATTAATTATGAGAACATGTTCCCTGATATCATTTCAATTAAGAGGATGCCGTACAGAATCCATGTCAAAATGAGAGATTTACTTCGCCTTGAATTATGCTTTGCTTTCGAATAAATTAATCTCTGAACTATTCTTACATTTGTTGAATTTAACAAAGAACATGTTTTTATATTTAATTTATTAAAAATTATTTGTACGGTTTTACTCATCACTGACGACTTCATTAATTTTATCGTTATTATTTTTATTGTAATATTCTATGCAAGATTGAAAAAAATATTTTAATTTTTTGAATATAATTTTATTATATTTAATTATTATATAATATGATATTTTATTTTTTATATGTATACATATATTATATTAATTTCATAAAAAATTATTTTGAAAATTTCAACAATTGAATAATTAACATTTTCTGCGCGTTCTTGTGAGTTATAAAATATATTGTAAAATTGTAGAATTATTTATATGTTTGTATTAAAGTGTATAGTATTTATCTGCACGATATATTCTAAAGCTTTATTGCTATAAATGTTAGATATTACCAAATTTTATAGAGATAATAAATTGTCCATTATATGCAAAAAAGTAACTTATAGTATAAAAGTATATAAAAGATACGTAAATGTATATACATATGTATGTATATACTTGTAAAATATTGCAGTTGATATTTTTATCATTTATTTACTTTTAATTGGAAAACACTACAGCACACATTTGCCTCAAAGAAACTTGTGTTAAAATATATATGCGGTGTTCTATTATACATCTAAATTAATTTGCTTAATCATTCTATATGACATTATAGCCACTTTGAAGCGGATAATGAAAGAGTGTCGGCAAATATGGTTACATATTATCCATGCATTAAGACCTCCCAAGCTGACAGAAGCAGCAAAATATTATGTCATTTGTAAATAATATATGCACCAATTGCTAGGAAATTCAAAGCTGTTCATGAGGTAGTTTAACGCCTTACTTATTCTTGTTATTCTGATTCCGTATTTCATGAGGCTCCGTCGCATTTCTATCGATTTTTCTCAATATTTCTCGTTGGTCGACATATACTAGATTACTAACAGCATGATGTTACAAGACGCATTACTACATGCGTCTCGATCTGTGCAATTTGCATTCGTAAGAGCGATGCAGAATAGAGTGCTCAGAGCTGGTTTCTAATTAATCGAATGTCACTCCAAATTTCCGCAGTTCAAATTTAAGAATGTTTTTCTGCTTCCGTAAATATTTATTAAGTGCTTCAATTATGTATATGAATGCATATGTACTTCTTTTTATATTTTGTTGATAACCCTGCACTTATTACACGACTATAATATAGACATTGATATAATATGTTATTTGTGTGATAATCCACACGATATTTATGTAATTCTCTTATCGTTGCATTTATATATCGTTCATTAATTTTTCTAACGATTGTGATTTCTTTATTAATCTTATATCATTAACATATAATTTTGTCTACAGTTTAACTTGCATATATTATTTAAAATAATTTCAAGAAATAATATAAAATTATTAAATGTAATATGTATTATCAATTATAATATTTCTAACATCTTACACATTTAACAGCATTCAATTACGTTAGTTAAAACATTTGATATAAAGTACCGCTTTATATATATAAGAATGTTCGACATTATTAACTAATAAGTGCCTACTGCTCTCCTAAAACTACTACTCGACGAAAAGGGGGATAAATCCAATTTGTATGTGTCTGATAAGAGAGGGAAAAAAAGTGCCGTTATTATTTGTTATTTTCTGCATATATTTCAACAGATTTTTCTTCTCGGCGTAATCGCGCACTTACTACGCGGAACGCGGGACGCGATATTAGGTTCTCCAGACGTTCGCGAAACGGTAGTTTCAAGTGTACTTGAAAATAGAACGAAGTTTAATTCTAAGCCGATCATGACAAATTAAATCCATTTAAATAGCAGAAACGGTTGCACAATCAGGAGTGCTCGCTCGAGCGAAACGGAAGAGTAATGTCACGAGTGCAATTTATTATGGGATATGGAAAAATACGATCATCAATATATCTGATATGGTTATGAATATACATACATATTTAACGAATGCGCGACACACCATGCGAGTTTTATCTTATCGCGCGTAAATTAATATACAAGTTTATATTATTAAAATGATACGCGACGATTATCATAACACGAAGAATTGCATACGATAATTAGATTGCGTTCAATAAATTATGTGAATAATGTGAGAAATAAATTTCGCGATTAAATTAATGAATGGGGAATATCGAACGCGCGAAAATTAGTTGAATTGATAAAGCCGGGGGAACTCAATGGTATATCATAGCGGGATATAGAGTCATATATTTTCTCGTTCTAAAAAGTTAACAAATGATATGAAATCTGATTTTGCACGTTTATGCGCGTCGACGGATGAAATATTTCGAAAGCAACCAGTCGCATCCAAGCAATTCGCGTTGTAATTTAATTTCACTTATCGATAGGAAATTCTTGTTAGAAAGACATTTTACGCAGATTATCCTAATCGCACTTAAGTTTGATTAAAACCGTGACTGAAGAAATAGACGGCCGTAAATACGAAACCTTAGTCGCGTTCCTCTTACGAGTCACCGGTTCGAAAAAAGGCTCGGAAGAAGAGAGTCGCGCTCGCGGAAATAACTCGCTCGATGTCAAAGTTACAAGCCGATACAGCGGACCTAGACAGCCATGAATTCCAATACAGACGTCAGAAGGACAGATCCCCATTTACGAGGAGAATTCTCGTAGTCTCGGGCAAAAAAGCACGAGAGCGCGACGGTGATAGGTTCGGCGCCTCCGGTCGTCGCGAATCCCGCGGATATAACTTCCTATTACCGAGCGATGTGCGATGAAACACTGGAGAAAGGAAGGGGATCGCTCGAGCTCGAAAGGGTGTCTCGTGTGCCAAAAGAGAGGCGTGCATTAGGAGATTGTGTTCGACAGTTGTTTACGACTATCTCTCCTAACCGCCGCCCTTTGTGTCGCGACCGGCGTGTATCTACGTACGAAGATCTCGGGTGCTCTTTATCTGGCCTTCTCTCGACTTGTCTGCGAAATCTTTCCGCCCGCATCCACCCTTCGGCAAGCGTTGCATCGAGGAACGGCAAAGGCGCGTATTTACGTCGTTGCATTCACATAACTCCGGCAGCCGACAAACTGGCAATTCTTTCTTCTTGTCTCTCCTGTCCCTCCCTCGATTTCTCCGGGCCTTATCCACCTCCACTTTTCTTACAATCTCGGTGAAGTACTTCGAGGATCGTCTTCCAGTCGTTCATCCCCTCGCGTGTTGTTCGCGATATCGGGATGAGCGAACGTTTAGACTTGGCCGCAATTCTTTTATCCACGACATGCCTGCGATACATCAATTGTCGTACCCTCAATTTCAGGATACATCGATCTATCTTCCGATCGTTCAAAATTGATTATCGTATTGAATGAATGTCGTTCGATATCATTTCTTTTTTTTTTTTTTTAATGCAAAATCGGTTAGTTAAAAATTATTTTTGTCGTGCGTGAAATGGACGAAATTCTTACAGAAGAAACTATTATCCACGAACGTGTGTCGCATACCTACATACGTGAGGAAAAAAGCTAATGACCAGTCATAAGCAATAAATTTCACTCTTATCTCAGTCTGAACTCTTTACCGGATGGATTATACGTTGCTGCGCATATTTATCGTAAAATGATACCGTATACATATTCATATCGGAAATCAGGCTGCATATCTACGATATTTTTAGCAACAAATTTATCGTTTCTCTCGATTCGCTTGCTGTTAATACCCCATCTTTTTTTTTTATTTTATACATAACAGTAATCCGAACGTTTATTCTTATCTTTGGTGTAATCTCCGACAAATAATCTCACTTTGGCGAACGTCTAGTTTTCGCTGAAGCCACTAGTCACGACCGGTTTAAAGTTCCACGCTTTATAATCGAAACTTTCTATTGCGGTGAATATATTCATAGCGCGTCTATATCTTCCAACAAGTTGTCTAATCTGTTAAAGTCGCGATCGTCATCAGTTTCTACGGATGAAACCCGTCCGTTTCTTAGAAACGGCGATCTATACATGCATAGTAAGTCTGCAAAAATCTAGTCCCGCTCGATCCATTAATAACGCGAACCGTCAAACGAGTCGTGCGCTCGCCTGACGCGAGAAAAGTTCTATTTCGCGCGACGATCATTCTTATAAATGTGATTGTCGAGTCGCGTTCACGATTGATGCGGTTGCTATTGCTCGGCGTGTTTTGTTTTCAATGCATACGCGCTCTTTTTTCCTATTTTCTGTCGCCTGTCAATGCAACGTGCGCGCGATAAATTACATGCAACGCGTTAAGAATTATCTGATAATTGCCGATATATATGCAATCAGCTCCAAGCGGAAACAAACGTATATTTCCCATTAAATCAAAGAAAACCGCGCATATATATATATATATATATATATATATATATATATGCCATATATCGATTTCAAGTTTTTTTTATAAACGAGATATGTTAATTGTTATTTTATGTCTAGCGTTGAAATATATATTTCATCAAATTTCTGGTATATTGAGTATATATTTTTGTATAAATGTGCAATGAATTTTCCAAATCAATTCACCATCAATGTTTATATATAAAAATGGATGTTTCTGGATTGAAGAGTCTTATTACTTTTACACATTACGTCGTGTATTTTTCTCCCAATATATCGTCGGGATACACGCGCGCCATGCCTTCGGACGAGTATAAGAACGAAATATTTCGCGAAGCTCTCGCTAAAGTGCACAGACGGTTTTTCTCTGCGTGTGGAAAAAGAAGAGGAGGAGCCATCCAGTCGGATATCGACGAGGCAGATGAGCTACCAATAACTCAATGTGCGCTTATAAACTGATCAGACTTCCAACCACCCTTCCCCTCTTCGCCTTGCAGCCCCGACAAGACCTTCGATTCGACCCGGTTCCAATAGCTTCGAGTTCGTCTTACGCCCTCCATGACGACGACGTATTACTCGGAACTCCTTCGCCAGAGAGTGAAATGCAAGCGAATTTACCGCACGATTTAACAGCCCCTCCGACCTACCCGAGTATATTCATCTACCTTCTCTCGCGTAGCCTGCAGACAGGTATGAGAAGGAGACGTGAATACAGAGAGAACTGAAATTCCTCGTAACTCGAGGCTAACCGAGTTTGTTGTGCGCGTTTCAGCCGTGTGTATGCAACAACCTACAATTCAATCGGATTCGTCCAGATTCCGTTGTACCCGCTGTCCCCGGAGAACGGCTTGCGCGTCCGGGATTGCGCCTGATTTTTCTCGAGTTTTTCAATTTTCAGCGAGACCGCGCGGGGGACATCGAGCGGAACACAACGTCGAAAACCCCTTCGCGTGCACGAAGGCAACGCGTGTGCTCGAGAGCGATATTATGGTAAGCTCTCATGTCTGGGTTTATTGAATCGTAGATTAAACGGATTGCATTTTTCGAAAAAAAAAATATATACATATTTTAGTAGAAATAAATATTCTAGTGGCTTGATAATTTAACAATTAATATAATTATTCATTGAAAATTTGAAATAAAGATCAAAGTTTGAAATATACTAGTTTACAAATTCTTGAAGAAAAAATTATACGCCATAAAAATAATTGTGGCGTATAATCGTTTAATCACATCAATATTGAATTGATTATACATATTATGCATGATTAGATAATTATATTCATAGCTTTTCTTTCGCAAAAATTTTGGCATTAAACATTAAAATTCTTATCGCGCTTTACGGACGTGTAAGCTTATTTTGAAACAAATATAAATAGAGCATGTAACATGATAATACCGCTGCAGCTTTGTAAGATGGCAGCATTCACATTCAAGGGTAAAGAATCCTTATACACGGATGTAGATCCAGTTGCATGCTTACGGGCGCACGAGCACTTATACCTTCAGCAAAGGAGAGACTATCGATCTCATCGAAACATGGTCGCATCGAATCTCGTTTACCGGGGGATTTCACGAGGACCAGTAAAATCGAAGCAGTAAATTTGAGGATTTTGTTCCACGAGGAATAAATTTATTTCGACTCCTTGCGTTCTGATTTCTCGCATTTCGATAAGGAAAATAGCAAAAAGAAATCGCAACAAGAGAAATCATCGATCTCTTCGTCGAGTCGGAGTATTATCAACAGAGTTATCCAATAAAGTTAATTTATAGAAACTATTTACCGCCTCTTTTGTGTAAGAGTTTAACTGTCACAGTCTCTCTTCCGTTTCGTTAAAACGTTACAAGACTGTGCATTATTGTTGCATTTTTTGATTGTTAAAATTAAATCTTATTTCAGAGATACCTTATGTCTTAATTAATTTTACAAATATTATTTTGTAATGCTATATATGTGATATGACAATAGAAGGTACATTATATCTATTTTATTTTAAACCAAGAAAACAAGATTATTTTCATCTTGCATTACATAGAAAAATAATATCTATTAAATAAATCATTGAAACAATGTACCTTCGACTATTTCCATTGAATCGAATAGTGTACATAAATTTTTCACAATATTTTATATGAAATATTTCGTACTCGCAGAAATACGATCGTACTTATATTCTCTTTTAAAAGTAGAACAAAAGACTCCCTCTCTTCTTCATTTCTCTTTCTTTTCTCAAGTATACATTGCACGGTTTTATTTCTTAAAAAGTTGTAGATTGTAAACAACTATTATCTTGTAAATTTTATAAGCCATTAAATATGTTTATCCCGTTCTGCTAATTTTTATTGCATTACCATAAATGTCATTTTCTCAACAACGAAATAAATTTCCTACTTACATTATTTCATCCGTGACTTTAAAGTACTTCCGGGTAACGTACTACGTATAACTCAGTTCGCAATATTTCCAAGGTACCACCCAGCCATTACACGGCCCTTTTAGGGCCCATCTACCACGCATTACGAACCAGCAGATGTTCTAATGTATGCATATGTCAACATGTCTATCGTTCGTGCATATTTCTTGATCCGTACCGTAATATAAAACGATTAAAAGAATCCGTCGATTATATCTGTCACGCATCAAATTTAAATTACTCGTACACGCTCATATACGTAGAATCTCTCAAAAATTTTGCTGACATAATTAATTTTTTTATCGCGTCTATTTTATCTATGATGCAACAAATATTTATTTATAGTTTATTTATAGCTTATTATTCGTCGCAATTGACTAAATTATCATTGTATGTTTGAAGTCAGAAATATTTGTTTGGCACCATTAAACTTATTTTATTTAGTCAAAAAAGTATAACTACTTAACAGCAAGGAGAGATTTATATGTAGGGAATTATGTCGGTTTATTTTCTTTTCTCAATAGAGGAGGGCACCACACGAGACTAATTAATTCACGAAATTTCCGAATTCGAGACATGCCCTGTGACCTCCCTTACCTCTTTCGCTCGGTCGATGTTTTTCAAACGCGCGAATCTCCCGGTGGGGTCGTAGTGCCAGAATGGAAGAGTTCAATTCCGTATGCAAATTCGTCCCTCTCTCACGACATTTCGCGCACACTAGGAACCCCCGTTGTGGCGACCGACTTGGGAATTTGAAAAGCCACCACCTGAGAACGTGTCAATCGGCCGACATAATTCGATTTGAATAATGAGCGGAGGTCCCCTATGCAAATCGCGTCCATTATGGGAGTCTAACGCGCGTGTAACGGTTTCACGCTTCTCGACGTTATTGTGGGCAACTGGAAAAGATTCCGCCGAGACAGAATTTTTACGACAGATGCTGAGAATGTCGGGAATGTTCGACTCATGAAATCGGTCGTTATCGAAATATCACAAATCACTCAATTAAAACACTTAATATCAAGAATTCTAAACAATGTTTAAAATTTATTTAAACAATTTTAATTTACCAACATTTAGATGTAGCTGTCACTGTATTAATATATTATAATAGTTAATTTAAAACATTTTTCTATTGACAAATTTTTGGAAGATGAGGTCATTTGCAGATCTAATAATAATCACAGTATATTTAGGCATGCAATTATAAACTTCAATTAAAAATTCAACTAAATATTCGTTTTATCTTATGTTTTTCTACAGACGTATTTTATACAGACATATTCGCATCGTTTATATAAGATGTCAGTTTTTGGAATATTTACGTCCTCGTCCAAAATAAGCGAGATACGCGTCGCGTTTTCACGTTTGCCGCAAACATAGTTTAGCGTTTTTCACACGTGAAACGAATTTCCTCCGCCAACTTTCCCGCCAAAACGCGAAGAATTTTACTCGCAGATTACGCATTCAATCATCGCCGTGGCGAGCTAGTGCCACGACGATAGCATATGGTGCCCCACACCATCGAAAATTGCGAGTATTTCGCGAACACAAGCATGCAACGATAATTCCGCGTGCGTACCTCTCAAGTTTCTGAAAGGAAAATACTTTCTCGCGTGCGGAGCACCGTGGCGACGCGTCACACAATTGCCTCTGATGAATGCCCGTATACATTTACATAGCAAATGCAGTATGCAAAGACGTAATGGTCCACGAAAGAAATTGGCTTGTCTGAATAGCGCGGAATATTTATCGCTTGTTAGAACAAATCATAATTAGCGACAATATTGTTTTATTGTTGCATTCTCCTATCATTTTTAATTAAGCTAATAAAAAATATTAATGTTATATTAATAAGACTTTGACTTATGGATTTGTTATAAAATTATCTATTTTGCTACACTGAAACAATGATGTTTCAATTTTACATATATTTATAGGCAAACAAAAAAAGTTCTTAACACACAAAAATATATTATTAGAATATTTGTAAGCGAATTTTTCAGTGTTTAATATATTTCCATGTACGTGTATTAAGAATATTTTTATCGTATAATGCATATCACGTGATTTTATCCTGTATATAATTTTTCAATTACTTTTATGAAATATATACGAAATTTTTTCATTAGGTATGTATAAAAATATCATATCAAGTCTGCATCCATAAACGTCCAAATTTTTCATACATTTCAAGAAAATCGTTGAAATTGTATAAACACATACATGCGCACCCTTGGTGCTCTATTCTTTCTTTCAACACAGCGTCTTTATTAAGCATCCTGGCGTGGTCCCTTTAAACCGTACAGGATGGCACAGTTTAAGCGCGACCTTGCTCTTGATAATAGTTTATGAAGCCATACCGTTCTCTCTATGCAATACGACAGCTCGCAGTCTGCTTAAGAGAAGAAGAGAGAGAGAGAGAGAGACGGAAGGGTGAATTTATGCCCCGGAATTAATTAACCTACCACCCTTTCCCGAGTGCAGTCGCACCACCCTCCAAGCGGCTTGCTCTGGAGGCAGCAAGCGTGCCAGCCATTTTGTCCTCGACTCTCGCTCTCGAAATTCCATTATCCACTTTCTCCGTTCCCGCCGACCATCTCACTCCACCACATTGCTCTCTCTCTCTCTCTCTCTCTCTCTTTCTCTTGCTCGCACACTCTTCATCTTTATCGCCACTTCTTTAGTACTGCCGTCACCCGCGCGGTTTCATCCAGCCCTCTCGGCTTAAACCGCCTCCCGCTTCCGGCGAGAATTTTCCCTTAATGGAAGTCCGTTAAAGTTGAGATGCACGTGCGCCACGAAAGCCACCCCTACGACGAGTGGTGTTACGCCGATATCGTTATCTTATCCGTAGGATAAAACGACCGATACTGAAATTTTGTCACATGATTTTCAGAGGAATCCGTTAGCGACAACGAACACTGCGATTTCATGTTAGATGGATGGATTTGATTAATTAACATATTTGTCGATAGATGAAATACACAATTCAAGAAGGAAGATTTGAAATCGGAGAATTAGCTGCATTTTCTATGAATTATATCTTATTATAGTTTGATTCTTTTTTTAGTTTTTATCATTTCAATTTAATTGTCATTTCACGGTATTATGATTTTAAACATTAAAAACATTCTCTACATAAATAGTACGAAAATTATTACAAAAAATATTTATTATAAAAATATTCTAATTTCTTCTCTCCCCGGAGGAATAAAATTTTATCATTCGAAGAAACTAACAATTCTTTTTATCATTAAGACTTATATAAGATAAAGATTTCTTTCGATTTCGATTAAAGCAAGATTTTAATTTCCAAAATACGATTACTTGTTATTTTTATTATTAAATGTAAATCGTAATTATATAAATGTATCATTATTCGATCAACGATATTTAAGTGACACTGCGTCAAAGAAGATAATGGGGTAAACATATTTCCATTACATACATCTTACATAGAGAGACAAGGAACGCGCGGGGAATGACACGAATTTAATAAGTAAATAAATGAAGGACGTCGCGCGTAAATCACAAGCGGGAGAGTTATTCGGGGGTTAAACAATATTCTCCTTAAGGAAAGGAGTGACAGAGATAAAGAGGGAAAGTGGCGGCGGCGCGCGCGGTAAGCGTTTCTCACACGGCGGTCGAGAGGGCTCGCTCGAGGGATGATAAGATGCGATGCGAGTTTTTATTAATACTCTACCCCATCTGCTGGCTTCACCTTCCCTCATGCTCGCCCTAAAGTCTTAAGAAGATTGCGGAAGGAATGGCGCGCGGGACAGGACGCGAAAGGAGAAGCGCGTGCCCGTCATTTGGGTGAACGAGAAAAAGAAGGGATGGAGCGAACGAAGGAACTTGGTTAAGCGAGGTAACGAGCAACGACCTACCTTAACTCAACTTCTACTTAGTGCCTGGCTCTCTTAAATGAGAGACAAGAAAGACAACTTGGTCAATAACTGTATATGCGAAATCAAATTTGAGAAGGTAGCATAGTTTTAGTAATTAAATATAAAGGACTTTTGTAACTGTTTTAAACTACGAATGAATATTGGTGTCAGTAAAACGATAGGGATTAATGTAAAGTGATTTTTTGTCGATTATAAATATAACATTAAAAATTGGTAGAGTAAATAGAGGAATGAAAAAACATGTGATACAAAAATTATATTAAGAGAAAAGTTTGTCCGAGTTCAATAAAGTGAAACGAGAATCGGTCGCCCTATCGAAGTCAATAGTTATTTAAAAAAGAGTTCGAAAAAATTGGATGCAAAAAAAAGACATACTCGCGACAAACCGCGAAACATATTCATCACCGCGAGTTCACTATCCGGCACAACGCATCGCAGTCTCCGCATGAGTAATCCGCAAACTTTTCCAGGGAAAAACTCGCGAGATACTGGATGTTATACCAGATGTATGGAGAAAAAAGGAGGGGTGAGAGAGGGAGGAGGAGGAAGGAAGGTGTTATCGCGGTGGTTACTTTTGCGAATTTTGTATCGCCAAAAGGTAGAAGTCTCTCTGGCTGTCCGCGCGTTCTTTTCTTCCGCTAGAATTTATCTTCGCTTACGCGGCGGTTCTCCATCGCTCTCACATCTATTATCATATTTCACAGCTTGAGGCTCGAAAACAGCCAGATTTATGAACGGACTTCCGGCCAAATAAACACGCCCTGCGGGTGCGAGGGTGCCTTCGGCATCCGCAGAATTCGCGAGTGACAGGATGCGAAATGGACCGGAGGCGTCGCCACCTTTCGCGCGAGAATCGGGCTCTTCCCAGCTGACGACCAGCTCCTTGTCATCGTCAAGGAGGGGAAAATGTGTGAGCACCGTCGATCAATCAATCGACATTGATGGGCTGGCAAAATTAATTCCATTCCGCCGCGGGCTGGTTTCCGTAATTTGTCTGCCGCGCTTCGGATATCCGAGAAGCTTCGGCTCACATTTTACGTCAATAAAATTAATTTTTTAATTTTTTCTCAGGAATAAATTGCACAATCATAACTATTACGAAACTAAAATAGAAATCCTAACTTTTATTTATATAATCATATTTCTATCGTTTAACATAAGTTATAAATAATAATTTAATTGATAATGATTAAGTATAATGTGTTAAAAATTGTTAGAAAGAGTATGCGTAATATAAAAAAAAATTATTCGATGTTCCGTATATCGATATACATAAATTATTTTGTCTCTCGAAGATATTAAAATTCGTTATTGTTTATCGAAAATGAGTTTATTTTATGAAATGAGATTTTATTTCCGATCAGATTATTTTGGAAAATTGTCAAGCCTTAGAAAGATACTTATCCGTTTACACAAATCGAAGCCCTTTCTTGTCGAGTTTAAGGGCGTCTGGTCTCACAAACATAAAGGTACCACTTCCCCTGAGAGTGACAAAATTAACATAAGCCCAAACGACATGTTATCCCACCGTGTATCTATCATATTTATCCAATCGTGAATACACAACGTATTTTAAAATGTTATTCCTACGTTTATCATATACACGTTTAATATTTCACGTTTTATATGTACATTGAAGCTTCATATATTTCGCACACGTGGAATATCTCGAAATATAATAATTAATATATGTCTGGCTTTAAATGGCTTTGTCTTTGTTTAAAAATTGAATTTCAGAGTGAAAATCAAATAAATTAATTTTATTTAAACACTTACCATCCAGTGACTCGTATATACATTTTACAATCCCTCATTCCCTGAATTAATTTGCGATAATTAAAATATGATAATAATTGGCTCGCACAAACAATTCACTAGATTTTAAAATTTAATAAGATACGCGAATAATATAGCATTGATCAATCATTTGCACAATTATAGATACTTATACACTTGCACTCGCGGAAACCATACATCGTATTCTTGTAGGTAATTTTACTTTTTCCTGGAAATCGAAAAATATGATAGAATATTATAGAGGATCATAAACGAACTGTGGTTACACGTGACATGAAGGAGAGAGGCTCTTTACCCTCGAGTTACCCTTTGCACGCACACATCGGCGTTCGCCCACGCATACGGCCATGTTCAAAAAATATTTCGTAGGAGACATGTGTGTCCCTTATCGGAAAAAAATAACGCCCAATCAGGATCGCGTAGGACGCGTGCAACGCTTCTCATATGGCGGGGTCTGGAGGGAGTTACGTGTGTCTATGGAATTCGAAGCGGTCGCCATAGCAACCCCATGCTTCCTTGCCAAGGGATGTTCATGGGGGAGTCTCTTCTCCACTTCTATTCTATCCTTCGTCTAATGCGATCGGAAATCTACGCGCGTTTTCGCGCGCGAATCTTCTGACCGTGATTTGCTAACGAAAAGACGATGGGGAACTATCCTTGTGGCCTACGTGATCGAGAGATGATACGAATTTTCCAAAAAAGATTTTCATTTGCTCTTGTTAGAAATATAGTATTATATAAAAATATTACAAAATATTAAAAAAATAGTGATGACTGAAAATTAATAAAAAAAATAGTCAACTAAATAGTTAACTAAATATTTAAAACATGATCTATAATATGATTATAGGTAAATCAAATATTGTTTAGAACGTATACAAATGATAGGTACACAACAGTATACCTACATATAATACACATGTTTTTTGTCACTCCTTTGCGAAAAGATCTCTGATATTAGTCAGGTTTATTCCAAGCATTGTTGACTCTCACTTTGATTGTATTTGCGGATGCACTGTTTTAAATGCAGGAACATTTTCATCGATCCTGTATTCGTACAGGCTGAGTTGGCAAGTGGAATTATCGAGAGGCGCCGCGCGTACACTCGTAAATACCGCACGGCTTTGTGAGATGCGATCGGAATGAAATTAAACTCGATTCCCGTTATCTAACATCGTGGAACATCTTTTTTACAAATTGTCGGCAGATATAAATTATCAATGGACAAATTTCGCTCGCGCGCATCCATTATAATCCGGATTGCAAAGCAAAATTTAGCGTTCCGTTCGACGCATTAAAATAAGAATGGTAAGAAAAAATACAGTATATCGATTAATAATCGTGCGATTCTTGTGTAAAAAATTTTCCGTAAAAATAAACTTTATAATATGAAAACTATCACACGTAATATCTTGGAATAATAACACCGATACGATATATCATTTCATTTCTCTCTCGATTTATGGAAATTCTTGTTTATGAAATACGACACATATCTCGTTTTATAAATAATCAATAAATATTAATAATTAATAAATCTCTCGAGAGACAATTTCTTGATTTAATAAAATATCCGATCGTATGGATTAATTGCGATGAATGTTGGCGCTGAAATTGCGAACGAAAAACACGAATAAGATTGCAGACATTATCCGCGTCAAAGCAACGCGCAGATATGTAGCAACCCAACTCCGTTGAGAATTGACAAAGTGAGGAACGTTCCCTCTTGATACCCCCGACCGCCGCGATAAACCTGCTTGTACGCGTTCTATCGCGTCTTCGTGTGATAGGTAGGATCGCTGTAGTAGGAGGAAAATAATGGTACGGCCCTTTCGAGGCAGACGAGAATCGATCATACGTGATGAGAGTTTCATTTTTATTGGAAGGACGAGGGATACAGGCAAAGAGCTTTCGATAGTCCTTGTACAACATCCAAGGCACTCTGTCCTTCGCTAAGACTTGCAACATCAATCAATTTGGTTCTCTATTCCAGAAACAGCCTATTCTCGCTTTGTCATCCCTTAGATTGTTTTTTTCATCGCTCGATATTAAGACTTCGCACCGCGAGATTTATCACCTTAGCTATATTATAAAAATAAGATTTAGAAAGACAGGGCCAACCATAACGAGCATATTAAATTAGTTAGAGATGTAATGTCAACACATAATTACTTTATTTGTTAGTATATACAATGATATTAATCAAAAATAAACGTTTCGGCTGTTACCTCAGCCTTCTTCAGTAAATATATAAAAAATAAAATTAAGAAATATTACGCATTAGAGTCTATTTTGTAATAAAATCTTTGGTTTGATGAGTCATTTAATTTATATTGGGTGACGCTTATATCATTTATTAAAATTAGATATTGTTTTTGATCGGCTAACCATTTTTTAACTGAGATGGTAACTTTTGAATATGTCAAAAAACATGCAAACGAGCTCACTGTTGTTATTAGATAAAGTTATATTATATGTATATGAATTGTAATGATGTAATATTATTTCTCGACTTGTCCAATTTTTCTTCAAACGATTCTCTATTCGATACTGTTTAATACCTTTGTTTGACATGACATTTTTTTTTTATATCTCTTGATCACGTATAAGTATGTTGTTCGTTTGAAAGCACCACCTAAAGATATTTTTGTAGTATTAGCAACGTATTGAGTTACATTTCTCTCGAAATCTCCGTCTACTCACTTTCGCGCTCCATGTGGATTTCCAGATAGAATTCGCACGAGGATTTTTCCATTTGGCGTGGGGATTCGATTTATGTTTTGAGATAGATAAGTGTATCACTCTAAGCACAGTATATAATATTCAGCTGAAATATTATTTATTTCCATGAATATTAAAAAAATGTTTCTCGTTCAATAATATATTCTCAATAATTTAAAACTGGAACCACAATCGACAATTAATATTTATAATATATTCCTTCTTTATTTAAATATATATCGAAAACATTAAAAGAGAACGTTCCAATTTCTTGAAAAATATTAAACACATTTTTGACCTTTTAATTCGCGCCTCGTGCGACATTGCTATACTATTTTAGCGATCGAAATTGCGATTTTCGCGACAAATTCATTTTCGCCGATTCTATAGCTTCAAAGCCATGGCTTCAAAGACACCTACGAAGAATTCCAGTAACGTTTCACATAGCCGGATGTTACGTACACATCCAAAGAGGGGGGACACACCCGCGTGGCTCCGAGGGTTGGACCAAGGAAGGGTGCGGGACACCCCCTTCGTAGAAACTCGCGTGTTTGGCCTCCCCAGGCATGGAAACACGCATGTGGGGCCAGAGGCACACACTTGCCTCCACGTATTGATTCCATTCTCGTTCTGGAGATTCTCTCTCTCTCGCTCTTCTTCGTAACGCGTTCTCGGTTACTCTTTGGGCAGAACCAACCTCGTCGTTCACCTACGCCTCTACCAATCCCTCCCCCTCCCCCCCTCGACATATCCCGTGATCTGAATTCTTTCTATTTTCCGTACATCTCCCGCTTTACCACACCCTTCTGCCTTCCACCGGCGTCCTACGTCTCTTCCAACGGCTTTTCTCCGTCCTCGCTACCCTCTCTCAACCGCCTCTTCTCCGACGTTATACTCACCCATCCTCCGTTCTCTTTCCTGCGCGGCTCTTTCGAGCTTTATTCCTTATCCGACATTGTTACCAACGTGCGTCCTACCCGTAGCGCGTTTTTCTCCCGAACCACCCTCCGACGTTGGGAGACGAGTGTCTCGGTCTGCGAGAAGATCCTCTTGATCGCGGAAGAATCCCTGAAGAGCAACATATATGCGCGAGGGTGGAGCAAATGATCCACATAAGCCTCGATCGTGATTAGACGCGATTTGCCGATGCGTGGAGTTCGATTGCGAAATGATTATTGTCGGAATTTTAATTATTTCATTCGCACCTTTATTTTTGACCGAAGACAACCTTTGGCAAAGAAATTATGTAACATACAAAATCGTGTGGGTAAATAAGATAATAAATCTTCACAATTAATTGTTGATCGCCAGTGATAAATTTTTTCCACAAACAATAAGATGCAATTTAATTCGACCAAAAACTGGCTATTTATTTATTGAAAATAAGTACCACACTACGTTTCGACCCACATTGTGATCCTTTTCAAGTGTTTTTAATGTAATTGCTGAATAAGAACAACACTTGAAAAGGACCACAATGTGGGTCGAAACGTATAGTGTGTGCTTATTTTCAATAAATGAATAGCCAGTTTTTGGTCGAATTAAATTGCATCTTATTATTTGTGGAATAAGATAATAGATTGTCAAGTTATGACTATAATAAATAATGCTGATTAATTAAATATTGGGATTGCGATATCATAAAATTGTATAAAGTTTGTTTTAATTTCAGTAAAGTTTGAAAATTGTCACTGATTTTGTTTGTAACAAATTCGATCTCACGAATGGCGTGTTAAAAAGTCACTTAACAAGTGGTTGGGTATCACTGATCCAAGTAGCAGAGAAAGAAAAGAAGTTGAGGGCTTGAAAAGAAGTTCGGAACAGTCGTGGGAATAGCTCTCCGCTCACTTTCTCCTTCTCTCTCTCTCTCTCTCTCTCGAATCAGCTGATGTAATTTAATTCCCTTGGAAGCAAGGCAGAAGCGCGCATACCACGACCTACCCTTACACATTAATTATAAGGGGGAAGCACCTCCCTCTTTTCTCTATCTCTCTCTTTCTCTGGTCTCATCTTCCTTACACGGCCCTATTTTCTCTCTCGCTTTTCCCATCTCTCCTATCTCATTCTCGCTCGGTTTCGCTCGCTTACTCTCCGTTTATATACGCCTACCTTCCTCTCTCCTTCATTCACATCTTCTCGTGACCTTGACTCCGTGTGCACCCTTAAATGAGAGAGAGGGTGGTAAACATTACGGATATAGAGCATACATATATACGCATACGGAGCGGAATTTGCTTAAGACTGATGTACACGAAATCATGGACGAGAAGACAGATATTTTACAATAATCGTACTATGCATTTAATTTGTCACCAATTCCCCTGTACATGCAATAATATTAATAAATTATTTTGTTTAATAGACGTCTCTTTAGATGAAAAAGAGAAATGATCTATAGCTTAATAATTTTTGTTAATTAAAAATGATTTTATAGAGTACGCTAAAAACACAAAATAACGAAATAATTTTAACATTGAAATCTAAAAATGTTTTATTGCTGCAATGAAAAAAAAAAAAAAAAAAATATATAATCCCGAGTTCTATATCATAACAGCATTTCATATACAATATGGAAAATATTTCCAAGCGATATTTTTCTCTAATTTGTAAAATATGTTTTTATTTTTAAGTTTGCACTTGAAAATTGAATTGCGCCGCTGAATTGTTTGAGTTTATTTCCATCTACCGATTCATTTTTTCATTTGTTTCCAAATTGCGACGTTTTGATGCGAAAATGACGAAACAATTAGAAATAATTAATTAACATCATATATATATATATATATAATAATTTAAAATAAGTTCCCTATACAACATTTTGTTAAATATCAATTCTTTTATTCTTTAATATAATAGTTTCAAGAACTATATTAATAATCTCCTAGAAAACGTACAATTATGCAACCTTTATTACATCTTTATACGCGACATTAATAATTAGGTCACCGTTCGATTATGACCGAAACATTATAAATCGAATCCCCAAAAACTATATATATATATATATACACGAGCGAAAATCTGACGTCGCCGTCGACGCGCATCTGTCTATACACCTGCGCGTATCTGCTGGCGCGGTTCTTCAGACAGTACTGCGACGTATCTACAACACTGGATATACGAACGAGGCTATGTGCTCTCGTGGCTGTCGCGGAGAGGGTGACGAAGAGGGGACAGAACGGGCGGCCCGGGAGAGGGTATTGCTGCGACGACCTGAAGAGAGGAACCAGAGGGTAGTTCGAGCAAGCACGAGGAAAGAGAGAAAGAGAAAACTGGATGGCGCGAAAGCGTGGAGAGAGAAGAGGGGGATGAAGGAAGATAGGGGCGCGAGGGCTGTGGATGTCGGGACGTCAGTGTCGAGATGCGAAGGGAGGAATAGAAGTCTCCCAGGGGGAGGGGAGGGGGAGGGGGCGAGCGGAGTGGAATGAGTGAGTAGAATCGCGGAATAGGATGGAGTCTAAGGGTGCGCCGGTGACGCGAAGCTCGTACGTTCCTCCTCTTCCTTTCTCCCGCTCTGACGTTCTCCGCCAACAAATCGCTTTCTATATTCTGCGCGTATACGTGCACGCACTCTCCCCCGATGTGTATACGCCGAGATACTGGTATTTGAAGTACGGGCGGAAATATGGAAATTTCAAAAACGCTCGCCTGCATTTTTGATATCGGTCGGAATATTTCAGATGCTTCTTGGAAAAGCATAACTATCAATTTATTATTTGTCGCGATCGAAATCTAATTCTTTCTTATTACATATCCAAAATCTGGAATATTTTCCTGGACGAATTTGGAGAAGGATAATATCGAGTTATATTATTTTTTAAATATAATCGTATATAAAATACCAAGTATAGTATAACATTAATATTGGAATATCTCGTGTCTTTTATGCTCGATGATCTCGACGTTTTTTTTTTTTTTTTTTTTTTTTCAGAGAGTAATAACATTTTTCATTCGATTCGTTTCAAAACTTTTCTTACATGCAGATATGTTATATTTTACCATCCTCGAATCACAAAAGATACGATGATACGACGCATGCTAATAACGTTAACACGAAAAAAAAAAAAAAAAAAATGATCGAGGATTCACGATTTGAAGAAGGAAGGACGTGCATTTTATGCTTGCGTGTATATAGGTTACGCGTGTCTGTGCGACGTAACCAGCTCTACCCTGGAGGATTCCGCTTTTTCCCGTATTCGACCTTAAACTGCTCGCAACCGAGTCGACAGCCTTCTGCCAATGACGTCGACTCAGCCATCCTCCCAACCACCACCCACCTTCTATTAGATTACCTATCCTATCCTACTATTCGTACTATCCCCTTCCTTTCCCGCCGTCGCGTCGTTTCTCCCGCAGAGGTATTCGTCTCTCTGCCAAGTTCTTCTTCGAGGTTGGCGGCTGCTGATGTGCCCTCAGGTTCAGACGGTCGGACAGGCAGGCATACGAAATCTCGTATCCCGCGCCTCTTTCTAGTCGTTCCTGTCCTCTTCTCCTGCCTTTCTTCGTACCCTTCCCCTGTTTCTCTTTCTTACTCGTTCCGTACCCGTGCACTCTCCATGGTTATATCGACTGAAAGACGTCGACTCAGCTTCCAACCCTCTTTCCATTCCACCCTTCGGCAACCCACCTCCCACCCGATTCCTCCTTCTTTCGCATACCCTACGTACGAGGCAAAGAATTCGATTCTGTGGTACCGGCTCGAAAGACTCCTAGCACGGGATGTGTGGAAGAGAAGAAGCAGGAATTTTTATCCCAGAGGGCGCACCGAGAGCGATGTCTCGCGAACGATGACGTTGAGCTAGGAACTCTTGATCGATATTTATGCTGGAAGCCCGGTGAAATAAGCATACATTCTGTAATACCGCGGTAGATCCGGAATAAAATCTCTAATTTTTCAGCAGAATTTTATCGGGCAACATTCTTCGATTTCACACAGAATCATTTGTGTCATTTATTCTACATTAGCGAGATATAAGAATCTTAAAGATGTACGTAACACGTACATGTAACTACGAAGTTAATAAGTCAGTAACATACTTCGATACGAGAGGTTTGCAATTTTATTTACTCGCAATCAACTAAAAGCTCATTTAGAGAGATGCATGAAACTCCGCGCGCAACGTCAAATGCTCCCGCTTTGATTGTCTTGGATGAGAATGCGGTATGTGCGCCAACAAAAACTAAAAAGGAAGATTCGCCGCGGGATTCGCAGGCATCAGACGTTAAATAGGAACGCAAACGTTCTAACTAAGTCTGAAATACTCCGAAATGCTCCGCCGTGACGGTCGGGCTCTACGTGTCCTGAGAATCTTCGAGTCGTAACTGAATTTTCCTCGTGAAATATTCACCCCGCATACCGACGCCCGTACATATCACTCCGGGTTCACCCGTTCTCCGCTTTCGCTCTCTTCCATCTTCGTTCTCTCCTACCTAGGCTCTCCCGCTACCCTGGAGATCACCTCGCATTTCAGATCCATCGACTAATCTCGCTGACCCGGTTTACCAGATCCCGAACTAAAAAGCTCGCGAGTTTTAATGTACTTTTCGTACAGATGAAAATTCATACAAAAATACTATCGTATATTACGTTTATAGAACTCTCCTTCGACAATGTATAAAAACAATTATTCCACCGCAACGGAGTTATATACGTGTAGAATCGATAAGGAATTACGGAAAGGAGGAATTTCCTGGAATCTCATATATTCGTGTTCGAATGCATTCTCTCGAAATTGTTGTTCAGGCGGCTTGTAACGCGACACGATAGTGGGACAATTTTTTTCGCATTCGTTATAGTGCGCACGCTATTCTCACGATGATCGAGGAGGCTCGTGAGATATGATTGCGAAAGGTTTCACGAACGAATTCCAATCGTCGGTTGAAATGGACGTCACGAAAAGCTCCCCCCAAAACAAGAGGGAAGTGAGACTGAGTCGAGAGAAAGAGAGAAAGATATGTATATATATATATATATGTAGGAGTTGGAGGAACAAAGCTTTTGTATCGAAAGTCGGGAATGCAAATGCGAGTAACATCGACACGGCATCTCCATTCGAACGATCCCTAAATTTGTCCCGGCATTCTTCTCATCCCTTTCCCTACGCTTCGACGGTGAACCCGAACACACAGCCAGACCACCCGCGCGTGTGTATATGTATATTTTCCCGTGGTGTTTCTAGATCGGGAAGACACACGCGCGCGCCGAGAACGAGTGGGTGGAATGAAAGGACCCCCAATCAATAGGATGTGCGGGCTTTAGCATGACAATCAACGATCAAATAAGAGAAACGTCAGTCAGTAAACGTACGTGTCCTCCTCGGCAACATCGGCGATGCCGCCGCCATCGGGCCGATGTGCGTCTACGTACGTATAGGTATAGATATATGTATATATGTATACGTCAGAATTCGTGTACACCGTAAAGGACAGGGCGGAATATATCGTCTCGTCGACGTAGGTGGAGTACACCGGTAGATCCTTCGAGGAACGAAGGATCACTGGGGTAGAAAGGAATGGAGACGCTCTTGCGAGGGGAAAAAAAAGAGACGAAGGAAAGTCGCGAGAGAGAAGAGAGAAAGAGAGAGAGAGAGAGAGAGAGAGAGAGATACCTCTGAGGTAGAAGGGAATATACGCGAACAGAACGACACGATGATTGGACGGGCGGTTTACAGAGAGCCTCTTCCATATTCCCATGAGCGCCTTTTTCCTGTTGCCGCTCGCTCGATTGTTTGTATTCGATCAAAATTCTATTATTCCTAACGTGCGCAGGATGAGGAGGCACCCGACGGGACTTCGCGATCTGTCGTAGACACGTCGGCGCGCGGTAACATTGCTCACTCTCTATTATTTCACGACGGCCAACTTCCGTGAGATACGTCCGATGAGTACCGTTGCAATATGCAATATTGACGGATTCCCCCGAGATTAACGTCGTGCTTTAATCAAATCTTTCGATTCTTCAATATCGTGTCTCTCGAATTATCCGAGGTCTTTTTAATTCGACTCGGCTAATTTTTATAGTTGGAAACTTACAATTTTCGCTTGAGTGGAGGATTTTGTTTCACAAATTGCCAACTTTCTTCTCTCTAATACTATTTTCCGTCATTTAATGAAGAAAGATTTTATTGTGCAATTTTCTTCATAAACGATGCAATAAGACAATTTTTTTTAATTCGACAATTTTTTTAGAACTCGATTTTCTAACATCGCGTCACTGAAATTCTGTCAAAGTCTTTTATTCCAACGTTTAAACGTGGTGCAAACTCGAAAAATTTCACATTGATTGAAAATGATTGAATTTGATTTAGCAATCTCAGCATTGTCATAATGATCAACGTATTCTCCCGCTACCAAAGAGATTCGAGCGGCGCAAATCATTCACCCGTAAGATTTTCCAAAGCGCGGCTTTATCTGACCAAGAAGAAGCGGCTTAAATTTGTCGGATGATACTTCAAAGACGCCATGCTTAAAAAGAGCGACGCTTCACATCGAGGACGAAAGAGCAGCAGCAGCAGCAGCTTTCTCCCCAGATACAAAATCCAACCCCATAAGATTCGCCACCATCCCCAACAGCTTGAACACGTTGCATCCTAATCGCGCGAGCAAGCTGTCGGAATGTTGATAGCGTTTCCGAAAGCGCAGCGTTTTATGAAATTATTAGGCGACGCAAAAATATGCTGCGCGGTCTCATGGGCAGTCTGTCGGAAAATCGACGACATGAAAGAGCGGCCGTTGCTTTGCCTCGTGTCGAACACAGAGAGAAGGGAAGAGAAAGAGAGAAAACGCGGACGCGAGCTCGGGTTTGACTGAGTAAAAAATATTGAACTCAGCCAACCGGAAGCCCATAACCCTCCGAGAAAGAAGGCGAGGTCGCGTTTGTTACGACGCTCGCAATAATCAAAAAAACGCGCTCGAACGAGTATTATTGGTTATACACCTTCGTCGAGATCGCGCGCAGTTCGAAAAAAAAAAAAGTTTTATTGAAGCGAATGATTTTATGATTCTATATTGGCGGCAACGAGCGGAGTTTGGCACTGGATGTAGTTCTTGAAATCGTTTTATATCCGGAAGAATATTAAGCCTCTAAACAGAAAGCATTGTGACGTCTATGTCGTAAATATCGATATTGAAGACGTGCAATTTTCTACTGATATAATTTCAATTTTTAAGAAACTACTTACTAATAAAAAACAACATTTCTTTGAGATTTGCATTTTTTTTTAATAAATAAATCTTTATAAATTTAACGTATAAGACGGGCAACAAGAGCCAAATCGCGGATGACAAATGCGTTATCCTAACGAAACTAAATAATTTTTCGTTAGAATTAAATACCGGTGCACAAGGCACCAAATTTTTACTTGGACACGGCCAAGATTTTAAATATGAAATAATCTCATATTTTGAGATTTAATTTCAATACCCCTTTTAACCCCCCTACGGAAAATAAATAAATGAATGCAAGAGAAAAATATAGATCCGAAAATCGCTGAATCGGGAATCGAACCCGAGACCTTTCGCTTGCCGGGCGACTGCTCTTCCAGCTGAGCTATTCAGATCCTTTCGATTCTATACTTTTCTCTGTTATATATATTAATGTTGGTAAACAAACGCATTTTTTAAGCCAGCGTGTATCAAATATAAGAGTTTTAACAAGGCTCTGTAATATAAATATAAATTTAACGTATAAGACGGGCAACAAGAGCCAAATCGCGGATGACAAATGCGTTATCCTAACGAAACTAAATAATTTTTCGTTAGAATTAAATACCGGTGCACAAGGCACCAAATTTTTACTTGGACACGGCCAAGATTTTAAATATGAAATAATCTCATATTTTGAGATTTAATTTCAATACCCCTTTTAACCCCCCTACGGAAAATAAATAAATGAATGCAAGAGAAAAATATAGATCCGAAAATCGCTGAATCGGGAATCGAACCCGAGACCTTTCGCTTGCCGGGCGACTGCTCTTCCAGCTGAGCTATTCAGATCCTTTCGATTCTATACTTTTCTCTGTTATATATATTAATGTTGGTAAACAAACGCATTTTTTAAGCCAGCGTGTATCAAATATAAGAGTTTTAACAAGGCTCTGTAATATAAATATAAATTTAACGTATAAGACGGGCAACAAGAGCCAAATCGCGGATGACAAATGCGTTATCCTAACGAAACTAAATAATTTTTCGTTAGAATTAAATACCGGTGCACAAGGCACCAAATTTTTACTTGGACACGGCCAAGATTTTAAATATGAAATAATCTTATATTTTGAGATTTAATTTCAATACCCCTTTTAACCCCCCTACGGAAAATAAATAAATGAATGCAAGAGAAAAATATAGATCCGAAAATCGCTGAATCGGGAATCGAACCCGAGACCTTTCGCTTGCCGGGCGACTGCTCTTCCAGCTGAGCTATTCAGATCCTTTCGATTCTATACTTTTCTCTGTTATATATATTAATGTTGGTAAACAAACGCATTTTTTAAGCCAGCGTGTATCAAATATAAGAGTTTTAACAAGGCTCTGTAATAAATAAATCTTTGTCATCATTTTTAGTTATCGTAAAAATTTTTTTAATACCATATGATCGATATTTGAAATGTCACGGCCCGTACAAATACATAATCGTAGGATCTGATTTTATTAAATACATTAGATGTTATAATAAATATGTGATTGGAATTATATAAAACGATAGAGAATATCTTTGAGTTAAAAAAAGGAAGTATCACGCAACGTAGTTTCGCATAGAGGAAGCAAGCGACAAAACGAGAAATGTAAAAGACTCCATTACGTATCAGTTTACTCAACGAATCAATTTCAGCAGCTAAAAGCCGGTCATAAATTTCGCCAGTAACTAGACTCTCAGTTTCGCTGCCTGATTCAGCGTTTTTTAAATGTTTTTTTTTCTTTTCCCTATCTCCTTCCTCTCTGTTCTTTTGCTTTCTTGTTTCTCCTTGAAAACTTTATATTCGTGTGAGATATTGAATGAATTTTCTCACCTGTTTCTATATGATTATATTTGCCAACAATATTTTATATATGTATAAATATAAATATCGAGATTATTGGGAGATTCAATATTTCCGATTTATAATTTTTTATAATTTTTTAAGAATTTAAAATACATTATAAATTTTCCCTCTTTTAAACTTTATTAATAGTAGAGATATGCTTGTGTGTGTATGATTATACATTGTATGAAAAATGTTAAACGTTGAAATATGATAACTTATTTAACTAATACATTTATTTCTGCTGGAAATTTTTTTTATATATTTTATTAAGTAGCTTATATAATATTTATCAAAATATTTATAAATTCTGCATACTTAATGTTGCAAGTTATGTCAATAAAGATATTCCAAGCCCCAATTACTTGCATTCACAAACTGATTTTTATATAAAGATGGCAATTATAATAATTGCAAGCATTTGCGGTATTGTTCTGAAAGATTTCTACATCAGTTTTTGTATAGAACATGTAAAAAGTTCTCAAATTGTCAGTGATCGAAACATATTTAATAAACATATAATCACACAAAAAAATATGATTTAAAAATATAAAATGTTTTTTAAATATTTAAAATTATTTCTTCTGTACTTGTAATAAAATTTCCTAACGATGCCTTAGATTTTCATCATTATACAACTGCTAGTTTTATCGAAAATGTAAAACACTTTTAACAACGAGACATATTTTCGCCGTGACAAGCGTATACTTGATAATCAAATCTGCTGGTCTATCTTTCTATTTTAAAAATTGTGTATACGTAATAAAAAAATTCTCATGACTTTCTTAAAAATATCCAAGGGAACGAGCACAGTTGCGAGATAACCATAAAATTCAGTCTATAATTTCTCAAATATCGATAAACTATGGCGAGGGAGGGGGTGGAAAGGGGGCACGGCAAGGGGTCGATGCGAAGCGGCGCGGCACAACGTCGAGGGAAAAATGTCGTGGAAAAATAAAGTTTACCGCGCGCGAGATCGGCGCTATCTGCGGCAACGTCGTGAAGAGGAAGAACGAACGGACGAGGATGAAAGCGGTGGCTGGTTCAGGAGTATAAGTGGATGTGTGGGATGGTTTGCGGCGAGGGAGATGGAGGGTCGGGTATGCGAGAGAGAAAGAAGGTGAGTCGCGGGGGACGGGTAGCAAGGGTGATAGATTGCCTCCTTCGCAAGGACGAGGCAAGCTCTCTCCCGGCAGCAGAGGTGATCTCTTTCGAGAAAGCTCGAGCTTTCTCTCCGGGATCTGGTTTTGAGGAGGAACGAACGCTCGGCGATGGAACGATAGAATGTATCATCCTATGATTTATTATCGGGGCTGTCTTCGAGCGACCATCTCGCATCCACAGCCAACCCCCGCCGTCAACCCCCGGGTCTCCCCAAGTCTAAACGCGCCAAACTTGCCCGCCTTTCTCGCGGAGTCGCTGTCTTATCTCTTCGCCCGGAGAAACGGGTCTGGGGAATAATCGGATAGTTTAATCCCATTCTCGGCCTAATGTCATATCTTTCTAAAAATGGAACTGTGTAGCGTGTAGAAAAGTTTGAGGAAGTAATAATTTTTCTTATTAGATAAAAATCACGCAGGTATGTATGTATCTTCCAGTCACATAACTCATTTTCAAAAATTAGCGACTACATTTTTTCAGAATGAGACTTACACAACATAGATATAAGCATTTCTGGTATTAAAATTATAATTCAGGTAGATGATTCAATGACTACAATTAATCAATATTTTTTTGTATTTTTGACATCACAGCGTTTACAGCGAACAACGAACGATTCAGATTGATTTGTTACATGTCTGATAATGGCTTTTGCTGCGCGAGGACAGACGCGTTTTTAAAAACCGAACCGCGAAATAGTTTTGCTTGGTACAGAAAGGGATGAAAAGGGGTTGAGAACGTTGTATAGCATGCATAGGACCAGTGGGCGTATAATCCGTGGAAAGAGGGAGAAGAAAGGGGGACAAAGTGTTTTTGTGCGAACCAGCGCAGAGCGTTTACACGTTCATAGATACGTTCTTTTCCATACGTGTACAAAATATATACATGTATATACGCGCCTTCGAGAGATACGGTGTTTGGATATTGATAATCTTCGTGTCGCAAAGGAGAGGCATCATCCCGTATCAACCTCTGCCTTCCCTATCCTTTCTGATGACGTTCCGCGCGTTAGATCTTTAAAGACGACCTGGTCGACAAACGATAAGCCGACATGGTGTAAATGACGGAAGACATTGGCGATCTTTACGAAAAATATGAGAGTGAAAGAAAAAGAAAATAGAGAGAGAGAGATATCTTTATCTTTTTTAAATTTTTTTAGAAAAACCAGAAATTACCCTCGAAACACAACTTTTAAGAAACTTCCGTTCAAATATTTTCTTCGAAACAATTTAGATTAATACGTATGTATTAACTTTTTTCATCAAGTATTTAAGAAAATCTTATTAAATCATCAAAGAAATTTATTTTGTCAATTTAGATAATTTTTCGGTTATGCGAATATAAAAATTTCGTCACCAATAACAATGAAATGTCAATTATTATTTAGGCTTTATACAATATCTATTGTTTTATTAAATTTTCAGATTACTTTGACATTCTCTCTTTTGTAATTTTTTTAAAAATTCGAAAAAAATCCTGAACATCTTCTTTTTTATTTCTGAAAGCTAAACGATAAACAGGATCAATTATGATGCGAGATTTTAGATATATCTCTATATTCGGAACGTGATGTTTCCGCAAAGGGACTGTTATTTGATACGTAGCTTCTCGCAAATCAAAAGTTCTCTTTAAATCGAATAAGATGACAAAGAATGCGCAGCTGCTCACTTTCAGAGTTTCGACGCGGATGGCTTTTGTAACCGCTTTACTGTCGTACTTTGTATTTCGCAAAAGTTGCGAGAGAGTCCTTCGTTATGTCGAAACAACGTCTTGCGCCGCAGTCTCTATCGCCTGCAGTGTTCCTCGAGCGCGCAGCGTGATCGGAGATTGCGGAAGCCAGAAAATTCGTTTTCGCGAAGTGCCATTTCGGGAACGAGGCAGCCGTGTTTCATCGCGCAGCCCCGAGCACGTCGTGGATGTAGATAGAGCATGAATAAATGGCTCGATATAGCGCGAGCAGCTTGTTGCGAATCATCGCCTCGTGTCTCATAAACGAGCGTCGACGTCTCTCCCAAAAATTTGACTTCTTTATCAAATTGCGAAATTGCATCTTTTTTGCATTACATAATTATAATTTGCTTGCATTGGTATAATCAATCGTAAGTCATAGAGATAATACACAGAGAGAATTTTCTCTTAGAATTTACCTTAAAAATTGTAATCGAGGGACAATATGGTGTTGGAAGAATTTTATAAGAGTAAAAGAATAAAAAGATATTAATCAAAGAAATTTTTATAACATTTTTCAATACTAAATTGTTCTCCGATAACCTTAATTTTCAGGGTAAATTCTAATAGCAAATTATCTCCGTGTACTAACGTAAACATAATACGTCATCTTAAATTAATATATGTATGCGAGTTATAAAGGGTATAAACGTATGCGTTCCTGAACAAAATTCTTAATATTTTTAACTAATAATTTTACGTATTTTTAATTTAATATTTTTACATTGATGTTTTCCATTCTTCGATTCTAAAGATGATTCAGTAGGAGAGCATATCTCACTTTAAAAAAAAAAACGAACTTTTATCGAGTTATTTTTTAATCAGAGGTACATACAAACTATCATAATATTACATACGTGAAGTTTACACTCAAGTGCATTCTGTTATCACAAGGCGTATTCTCGGCGCACATCTAGCGCGAATAGGAATCAATAGCCGATCGAGCGATCGAAGGCGAAGATATGGATATGGTCCGCCAGTTTGCCCTTTTCTTATCCCGACCTGCCCTCCCTATAAGGAACGACGAAACTTCGGCGGTAGCAGCGATTCGGAATTTTTATGGTGCCGTTACCGTTCTGGCAGCGATACCTATGGTTCGCGCGGAAAACGATAGATAGGAAGGATGTGAGGAGAGAGAGAGAGAGAGACGCGGCCACATCGAATCGTAGAACTCGAAGAATGTCGCCCTTCCTCCTCACCACCCCATACATACGGCGAGGGTGAGTTTAAGAACTCGTCGGACGTTCTCACACGTACGCACGAGATGCCGTGTGAAGAGCTCGCATCTGAAAACTTTTACGACACCCTCGCGGCGTTTATGTTCCGTGTAAATCTCGCTAATTTCGCGAGCTTTGCCCGGAGATATCTCGTCGCCGCGTGGCCTTCTTTCGTCGTTTCCCGGCTCGCTTGTCGCCGAAATGCACTACTGGCGCGGTAAAACCTGAAGCGAAAACGATGTCGTGCCGCAATCTTTCGCGTCGCCGCGAGCAGATGCAGTCGCAAAATCGCCACGATTATAATGATAATAATAGTTTGAATCAACAACATGCCCCAATATTGCGAAAAAATAATGAGCGTGAGAATTTAGACGCGGCGCATATTTATCGTTGCAGAAAACATTCATTATCCTTCGATAATGTAACGAACGAAGAACAATTCTTGCATTTGTCAAAGATTCAAGATCAATTGTCTGAAAAGAATTCTTTCTAAAAATTATTGCTTATATATTTTTTATCGTCTCTATATTACTAGATTTTCATGTAATTTATATAGAACTTATATGCTCTCAATAATTATAATTAATGTTTTTTTTTTTTTTTTTTTATGAAAATCGAAAGATTTGCAATATCCAGATTTCTTTCCGTCTTTTCCGTCAGTCTATCTTCTAATAGTTTTATATACTTCTTCATCGCACTCTTACGCGCGCCAACATGTCTCCGCAAATCTCTTCTTTTTTATTTGATGCTCTAAAGCGATTCGCGAGCAGGCCACCGCACTTTCCCAACTTTTCTCGAATCTGTCAAGTTCAGTCAGCGGTTGAACCGCATTTCCTTCCTTTCGTCTCCTTTCCTCCTCGTTCTTCTCTGCATCGAACGCGGGACCGGAAGACGTTCTCATGCATGTAGAGAGACGATGTATGCATATACATAGTAGCACCTGCGATTACACACTCGTACGTATGTACATACATGCGTGTGAATAACGCGTGTGACGCCTGTGTTAGGGTGAGACGTTGCCCGCGGCAACCGCTGTATTTACTCATATCGCGAGTTTCTCGATAGTTGTTTCCAAATAGCGTTTCGTCAACGTCAGACGTTTCTGCGAGAGAGAGAGAGAAAGAGAGGGATGAAACTTCTCTTCCCACCTCCCTCCCGGGGGATGAACAAAAACCTACGCGAGAAGAAAAATTCATTCCTCGCGAGAGGCGCCGTTGCCTTTACGTGCCTATACGCCAACCGGCGCGCGATAAGTCATCCCTCTCTCTGACATTACAAAAATGCAGTGACTATACCTTCAATAAAATCACCGTGTCAAAACACCGAGTCGGAGCACGAGTCGTGTACAATTAATTCTCATATTTTTATTTCTTAATACATATAACTTTATTATTTGATTAAATTCAATTTTAATTAACATATAAAATGTTCGATTAAAGACGACCAGTCTATTTTTTAAAAATAAATCGTCGTTTTTCAAATCAGACATATAATCTTATATTTTCTTTAAAATTACTTTATCTGACAACTTCTAAGATAGAAATTAGTATTCTGTTAATTTCTCGTTATGTGTCTAGAGAATCGTCTAAATTATAAATGAATAAAGATATTTTGGGGATATATAATGGCTTTAGAATATTTGGGGAAAACCTTACACTTCCTAAATATACATATATTGTAACAAAGACAATGATAATCGATCCGAGCTACAATGCGGAATATAAAAATAGCCGATCGTCGTTCTACGACGTAGATACATTTAACGCTTCACTTTTTACAAGACGTTCGTCGGCTCGCGCGCAATGTTTTTTCAAAGCGACAGAACGGAATCTTTTATTAAAGTACGTTTTGCCGAGGGCGGCAGGCGCTCTGACGCTAAATAGACGAGAATGGGGAAAACAAAGAGTAAGAAGACCATCCGAAACACGCATCTCTCATACGTCGGATAGAAAATCAATACCGTCTCAGCGTCTCTGAGCCCATTTCCCGTACTGCCGCATGCAGTGCTGCCAACGAGATGCGAGACGTGCACCAAAACGAAATATACTCCTCGTCGGATAAAGAATTCGGCGCGCTTCGCGCGTCTTACATGGTGCACCACGTTATTGCGCATTGCTTGTTATTTTACGGACGAAAAATAAACCACACTACGAAATTCTACATGAAGAAATATTTCTCGCGTGTCAGACAAAGATACGCGTGGTTTCCGAAAACGAGAATGCGATAGATTATTCGAACAACGCCACGATACTCCAAAACACAAATGTACCATGCTCACGAACGGAGTGAAAAATCCCGTTCGCCGAGACGCGAAAAAAAAAATCGCGGCGCTTCCACCAAAACGATCGACTTCAACCTACTCGTAATAGCGGGCAGGTGGTTGATTACGGCTCGCCGTGAGGGGCGTAAAAACGGCGGTGACGGCTGAGCCAGCCGGTTATAGTGTTCAATAATTAAGTGGAACCTGTTGCGCTTCTCGCCCCCACACCTCCCCCACCTCGCCTTTACCCTCAACTAAAACGACCAGCCCCTCTACGTCTTTTTCTCTCTCTCTCTCCCTCTCTCTTTTTCTATCTAGACATCGTCGTCGAAAGCCGCTCGTCGGAATTCATTATTCATGGCAATTAAATGCTCGATGTACTTTTGGCTCGCGGACAGACCGAGTATGATGTAGTTTAAGAACTTGAGAATATTGTGGATCTTGTTCCATTGTACCTACTTTGCTGCTTTGTATCTGTACTATTTTTTTTTTTTTTTTGAAGAGTTAATATTTTACAAAGCTATGAAGAAAATTATTGTTTTCGAACATGTGCTGAAATTTCTTGATGAATAAGAAATTTTTAAACTGTGTGCCACGACGGCATTATTACATATTTACTGAAGAAACGTACTTTTTTTTATTTATTTTACTATCTTATAAAATGTTATAATCTACATAATCTCTTGTCATTAATTTTATATATGGAAATATATAACATTCGTATTGAAAAACTTCATGTCTTACCGATTTCTTAGTACTTTTATAAGACTCAATATACATAGCGGAATGAACTGTTACAAAACATCTCAGACGAGGTAAAGCTAATGTGAGGCATCAGAAGGAAGTCATATTATGTTCAGATTTTCCGATACGATCTTTTGAATCGTATAGCTCGCTCAGACAGACAGTTGTTATGTGACCTTTTCAACGGTGAGTTTACCTACTTTACAGTGATGATCCATTGGATGGGCTCAAAAGAAAGTTTAATTGAACTGTCCATTCAGCCGACTTTGCAGGATATTGATCTTATTCTCGAGAAAGGAATTGCGTTAGTCACCAATAGATGAGCTTCCCATAATAAGTTAAACGTATACAACATATCCTTATACATATATAACAAGTATATCCAAGATATTGATATATTACACAGTACTTGAATAAAAATAAATGTCAGCTCACGAGTTAAAATTAAAAATTAAAATTAAAACTATCATATTAATTATATTACTTAGGAAAACGAACAGTTAATATTAATCTACGAATTGTAGCATTAAAAATACATTAGAATTTCTTAATGGATAATATTAGTTTCTGTGTGTAGAATTTTGATTTTGGCTTTATTATATTTATCCTGTTTTTTTATCCTCTTATTTTTTACATAATAATTCATTTCGAATTATCATCATTATTGTCGACCTAATTTTGCACTCGAGTTTTATTATTAGTCGACACAAGTCTCTATTCTTCAGAAAGAAGCCGCATATATCCGACACATGCTGCAATGACGGGGACTCGATACCATTTCTGTGACACAATCATCTCCCGCGTAGCCCTCGCGAAGCCACCCTCGCAAAACCATCCGTCTAACCCTCCGCGCTGTCGCGTATCAATTTTGAAAATAACAATCTCGCGTCACTCGCCCTCCTTTTACCTCTCTTCATCTTTTTCCAATTTCTCTTTTCGTCCGATTTCTTTTCCTTCGGCTTCTACTTCAGTTCAGCGTCTGATGCGCTTCGGTTTCTCCTCTCTTCTGTTTCCGTACTCGGTAATGGTCCTGACGTCTGACGAAATACGCGAAATCCTATTGCGACTCTTCGCGTCGCAGGCACTAGTTCCTCTTTCCTTCTTATCTATGAAACACGAGAGAGGAAAGAACGGAGAATAGAACGGACGACAAAATGAGAGCTAAAGAGAGAGAGAAAGAAATGTGAAGTTCTGGCTGATTCTCCTCAAGTTTCAAGAGAACAAGAGTTCTCGACGAAGATGCACCCAGCTAGCTTCTTGCGTGCTAGAGAGGTTGCATTTTGCAGAAACATCGTATGTGAAAGTAAAGCATCTATAATGATGAAAGTCTTCACAAAACTTTTGTAAGAAAAAGTTATAGAGATATATTTTTTAAATTTGTGCATTCTTTTATCATGCTCCCTTAAGTCATTGTATTTATTTACTGCGTGATATAATGTATTCTCTTTCAATGGATTTCTTTTAATGAATTATTTCACAACTACATCGTAAATTTTACATCGACTGCTAGTATTTTGAAAATGATGTAAACTAGATTTTGACATGTTATGAATTTCAATGAGATACTGATACAAACTAATGTGTAGGTAGATATATGTATATAGTATACATTGTTTTTTTAAATTAAGCGACTTAATTATTTCTTTAAATAGATATGTAAGGATTTGCATTTTATTATATATATATATATATATATATATATATATATATATAGAGAGAGAGAGAGAGAGACTTTGGTTTATATTTGTCTGCTGTTGTTCGTGTTGTATGTTTGCTTGTACATTTATAGCTTTTTACACATCGTCGAATTCTTCGTGACATTCAAGACGCGAAAAGCACGCGTCAATGTCCTATATATGTATACTGCAACATTTCGCTGACATCGACACCCATAGAGTCTCAACACAATACGCGCATAATAATCAGTTTGATGTCAAAAAGAAGGCTCCGGTAGGGAAGGCAAATGTAAAACGGGATTCGCTGCGAATAATATGATATGGGAGATTGGGATGCGTCGAGAGAGAAAAACGTAGGATGGGATCGCAGAGGGTGGATAGGTGGCACCGTGTGGCTCTTCGTAGGATGGCGCGTAGAAAGAAGGAGAAAGCAGCACGCTGTATGTCGCAGTAATCTTTTACGGTCTATCTCGCATCATGCTGGAGCGCGAGTCTGCATTGCCGACCTTATACAAGACGTTTCAGAAATTTTCGATATCTTCCGAAGGATATTCGCGCATCCTTCAAACTTGATGTTTGAACGAGATTTATATAATTCGAAGCACGTTAAAATCTGCATAAATCTTCCAAAAATTTTTATTTTTATTTTTGTTTTATGCGTATTGATATATACAACAATCGAATGAATTTTGGCGAAATATTATCAAAAATTTATATGATACTGTGTTATTTTCCGATCTTGAAACGACCTGTACGCATAGTCTCGGTTGAAAGGCGGACTCGAAAAGCTCCATCTCCAGCACGGCGCTCTCTTGGGATAAAGGATCAAGGATCCTGGATGCGATGCACACGTATATCCTTATCTTATATCCTTGCCAACCAACCACCCTTCGCTCCCACCACCCGCCCGTTTCGCTTCGTCCTTGCCCCTTTCTCGTCGCTACGCGACTTTGGTAGGATAGCATGTCCTGCGTCTGCCTAATATCAGGCATCATCATTTATGTGTTTCAATCTACGCTCCTAAGCATCTTTCGCGGATCCGACATTGTCATTTTCCTCCATTCTTATCATAATCATTCTTAAATAATTTCGGGACGCGACTTTTTTGCTTAGAGAAAAATTGCTCTCTTTACGTAATAATGTCATTTTATAGCGAAATAATTACTAGCCGCGAAAACAATTTTTTAGTGTGTTAACAAATTTTTTTATTATAATTATATATATATATATATATATTTTCTTTTTTCATATCATTTTTTTTTAATTATATGTCGATGGAAAATAGTGACAATATAGACGTTCTCCATCTTTTTTCCCGTTACGGTTATACGCATCCGTCATGGCGTCGCAACGTCGCCCTCTTTTTACCCCCAATAGGACACGTGCTCGTACAGGGGACATGCGGAGCATATAGGCGTATATATGCTTGTATGCTTATATGCGTAGATATACATACATACGACTATATACGGTCTCCCGTATTCTCCGGCCTCGACTCCTTGGAAACGTAAAATTACTGGAAACGCAAAATCGATAGATGCGATACTCGGAGTCCCAAGAGTCTAAGGTGAACACAGATTAGCCATTTCGCATCGTTGAATCTTAGCCAATAATCTTCTATATGAAAATTGTAAACAACTTATCGTTAATTTATATACTAATATTATTTCGAAATTATTAATAATAATCTACTATATGATTCTACACATGCACGAAATAATTATAAGATTTAAGATAAGAATTAAACTCTACTAAAAGAAATAAAATATTTAATTTGGTATAGGTACGTGTGCATTTCTTTACACTAAATAAAAATAATATTAATATTTTCAATAAAATTAGTAAGTTACTTTACTTTTTTTCTCTCATCGTTAAATGAAATTCGTCACATAGAATGAAGTTATATTTCGAATAGACTAATTGAATAGATTTATTTTTATTTATAAGACAGAGCAAAAGAAATAGAAAGAGAAGAAAGAAAAATCAGGAAGCATAAGCATCATAATCATATATATCAAATATAAAATAATATTTTATGAAGAAAGAATTTTTTTCCATTTTTTTACATAAAGTTTACATTATATTATAGAGACAGCAACCGCGGTTCTTGTTGCTACGTTAAATTTATATAAGAAAGTTATTCTCCCTCTCTTTGCCGCATATTTATTTTTCTTGGCTTCGCATGCACAGGAGAAGGAAAAGTGTTCCTTGTTACTTCGAGCGTTAAGATCCAGGTAAGTTCATTCAACGAGAGTGAAAGTTACTGCGGAGTACTTTGCGAAACTTCTTAAGGTAGGTCAGGATTTTCCTCGGCGCGATGTTATTTCAGAGGGACTTCGTCGAGTCGTAATGGGCAAAGTAGAGAACCCGTTATGTGCATGAGTGGCGGTGGCGTTACTCATTGGATTACGTTAATTTTTCATTTTTTGTTTATGTAATTTAAACGCAACTTGAGAAATTTTGATTCAAATGTGAAACCTTGATTTGAAAATGATAAACTTAAGCTATTAGCTAAATTATATATATATTCAATAACTTGAAGAGCGTAAAAATTATTGTTCACTGCATAAAGAAACCTTTACTCCTACAATTTTTGTTTAAATATTATTATATATTTATTTGTACACAATTTGCCGCTAATTTTCCAGCTTATGTGTTTAAAACTTTTAACAAGATATTTCACTACAAATTAATTATTAATACGAACGAGTGCTTTTTTGGCACAATAAAAAATTAATCTTGCATTTAAAAAATGCACATAATTTATTTTGTGTATGATCGAAATTTATACGTAGTATAAAATAAATGACAATTCACATATTTAATTAAATGATTATCTAACTTAATAGCTTTCGTATATTTTATTTTAACCGTGAAAAGTTTCATAACTAAAGGCTTCTACGTAAGCTTTCTTGTTATTTCTGTCCGGAAAAAGAATTGTAAGAGGAAAGAAGTAAGACGAAGTTGCCGCGATATGCAGAGTGACTTTCTGCCGCGTCTTCGACTCTGGTAAGATCGAGGTAGGATCCTTGGAGGCATACACATATTTCGCAGGCACCGGACTGCCTATCTTTCGAGGCGTCTCCCTCGGGATCCTGTCCTCGTAACACCCGCCTTCGCCATATCGCGCATATGTATATACACGAGGGTTTGCACGAGCGTTGAGTAAACGAACGCCAACGAAGAAAAATGTGAGCTCCATATTGCATCCTTCGAATCTTTCTTTCAAATTATTGCTGATGCGATTATGCTTTGAAATCATTTTTAATGTCTTTGAATATTTTTTTTAAAGCAAATATTCATATTTTTATATATATACATATATATATATATATATATATATATATATATATATATTAGGGTGGTCGTTAAATTGAACATCATGTTGGGTGGTCATAAATCAGCTCCAAATGTAGAAAAAATAATTCTCTAATTTTTTCAGATTTTTATTTTCAGCCTTGAGTCTTCCTGTTTACACGTGTTATGTTATATTCTTCTATCAGTTCATTTATTTATTCATTTATATGTTATTTAAATATTATTTATATTATATTTTTTATAATTTGAAAAAATACTTAATTTACTTCAGTTCTAGATGGAGTCAGCTGCAAAAGTAGTGAACAAAATTATTTAATTTTTTATAAAAGATAGTCATAAATATTATATGGGCTATTCCGCTATTTATATTATTTAACTATTTTATATTATTTTATACTATATTTTTGGTATTTTCAAATAGTTTCAACTTTTTTTAACTAAAATTTCAAACTATTTACAACAAAAATTGATGACACAAGCAGCTGCAGAACTGTGGTATTAATAAAATTATTAATAAAATTACATGCCAACAGGGAGACTCAGGACTCAAAATAAAAATCTGAAAAAATTAGAGATTTTTTTTTCTACATTTAGAGCTGATTTACGACCACCCAACATTAAAATTTTGAAAAAACCTATATAACGACCACCCTAATATATATATATTATCCGTATAACGCTAAAATTGCAAAGACGGCGGCATTTATAACACATCTTTAAAACAAAATTCTTCAAGTATAAATATAATGAAAGAATTTTGTTTTAAAGATGTGTTATAAATGCCGCCGTCTTTGCAATTTGAGCGTTACACGGATCACGGAGTCGCTAACACAGCATAATAATTCAATTCAATATCTCGCTGATAAGACAGTCCTCGAAGGGAAAAGGAACGGAGAATAAAAATTATTTACCGACCCTCAGGATATATCCCGCGGAATATTTTCACACGCGAGGAGTGAATGAAACCTTTGTTTTTCCAACGGAGTTATTCCGGCTCGAATGCGCGCGTGCAAAATAAGGATGTGTTAGCTCGCAACGATGCACGGGGGCCGGGTGAAAATGTACCCCGAAAGAAGTGACAAAGTCTCGGCGTATTTCGCCAAACAATTTCGCAGCTAGACAGTGTGTCTTGGCGCTTTAAGCCAGACCATCCTGTCCCATTCGCCACCGTTCTTCGTCCTCTGCGTGCACCCTCCGGGTAGTAAGTTACAGATGCAACCACCCCTCTTAGTTCCATACTCTTTCACGAGCTCGTCCTATAGTTCTCGCTCTACCGCGTTTCGTTGCGTTTCCACGGCGCGCACAGTGGCTTGAAGTAAAATAGCGAGATTATATTATTCCCGTGGTCGAGAAGGTCGTCGCGTATTTTCTCCACGAAAATTGTCCCGGCTTCGATGCGTTCCATTCTGTTCTCGCGATGTTCCAACATTCGCAATATTGCACGATATTCCAATCACCTCGATATTCAGATTAATTTCCAACTTTTCTTCTATTTTAACATCATTATATATAATATAACACTTTTTATATAATATAACCTTTACGAACTCTTAGGCTCTATCTCTCTATATATATCTTTTTCATACTTTTAGAAAATATACATATTACAAAAATAATTATATTCAAAATTTAATTTATTAAATTTATTACATGTTTGCTCAAATGTAAAAATGTGACATAATAGTTTTACTATAAGATCAGTAGATAATTTACATTATCCTCCCTCCCTAATGGCTAACATTGAATAAAATATCAATTATTAAAGTCACCGCGAGTTTATTTCTAAAACATTCAAAATATGATGGCCGAACTTAACGAATAAAAGTCGACGGGGGAAAAAGGATAAAGTTGGAAAAAAAAAGAAAAAGAAACGGCTGCAGCATAAAACGAGCCATCATACCTCGGAGCGTCGCATCCACGAGAAATCAAGTATGGAGAAGATTTGCATGCGAGTCAAATATAAGCTTGCTGAATATCCTCGAGTATAAGTATTTCATATAAGAGGCCGTTGTACCCGCATATAAGACACTCTCGTATCGTCCTCCGGCTCTCCCATTTTCTGCGGGCAGACGAAAGGAAAAAACTATCTCCGTTGGATTCCGGAAACTACCCTTGCACCCAGCTACCGGGAGGTTCTTCTCCTATCTTCGCCCCCTATGGTGCCCTGTAGAAGGCAGATAGAATAAAAGAGCGAAAGGAAGAAGAGACGAGAAGAACCACGGCTCGATCCCGCGAAACGTCTCGAGTGAATAGCGCACTGGTGTAGACAGGGTGGCAATAGTGAATACGAGAACGTATGAATGAATATCCACATTCGCAAGGTTTTCATAAGAATATCAATACTTCGTGTTTTAGAGTAGTCCCAGTTTACGACAAAAGCACGTGCATGCATTATACCTCAAGTGCGCTGTCTTTTTTTAAAATCAGGGATAAATATGAAAATCCGGATTAATTGACACAGAGAATAAAATTATTTAAAATATAACAAAGATCTCATATGGATATTTATAAATATTTATACGCATTTATAAATATTCATATAAGCCATAATATATAATATATAATGTATAAAAATATATCGATTAGAAAAGCATAACTTAAATATACTTTAATATATCATAATTATTTTCACAGAAATCGAAATTTTCACGAATTAAGTTCTTATTCGAAAACTTCATGTAATAATTTATATATATATATATTTATAATATATATGTATATATATATAAAATAAGATTATTCCGTTCATTAAAACATTCTTGCCGTTTATCGTCTCTGAAATGAAATTATATGTTTTATGGCCATAAAAGAATGTGCTCGAATAGAGAACATGCTATGTAGCAGAATATTTCTAATATATAGAACTTAAAGTGGTGGGCAAGAAGACGAGTAAAAAAGAGGATTTGGAATGTATGCATGAACCGTGCGTTGCAATGTTTAATAATATAAATATCATATGCCCCTAAGGTAGATAATACGTACTTGCAAATATGCTAGGTATGAGTGTCCTTCATTCAAATATAAAATATGACAATTTTATTCTTCACTTTCTCGTATTTTCCGAAATTTTCCCAAATATCTCATACGTTTTTTAAGAACCATTGTCTGCGATGGTGAATAAGCAATATTTTCGCAGAAATTAAAATACATGATATTATGAAATAATTTGCGATATGTTTGATAAAAATAAAAATATCAATTAAATAATTTTTGTATATGATAACCGATTTAAAAAAAAATTTTGTATATAATATAGTAAATAGATATAAATGATGATGGTAGATTGTACAATAATATTATTATTCATTGCGCAGACTACGCTGCCATTCAGAAATGAAGTATATAGTGAGAAGAAGCTTATGTCGTCTTGTGACAGCTGCTTACATTACTTAAGTGATTATGGTGAAAAATATTTTGTCACGATATATGTATCCCGCATGTATAACGCTTGCATTGAAAATCATGTTTTCTGAAGCAACATCCGTGAATCGTCAACTAAAATGACAATCAAAAAGAAGAGTAATTTTGATAATAATATATATAAATTAATTTCGTAAACAAATCAACGCCATTTTATACATATAGATAACTATTTGTTTTTATTTCTAATATATAAAGTTTAATTTCTAAATCAAATAATTAAAATAATAAATGTAATGCTAGTTATATCAGAAGAGAAATATTTCGAAAATAAAACCAACCAATTTAATTCTATTTCGAAAAATGTTATTACTTATTTTATTTATATATTTTTTTTTAATAGATGAATTAAAAAATATTTGCATTGTATTATTTGCCTCTTAATCTTGTAATACAATAATATTTAGTTTCTCCATCATATCGAATCTTCGTGTCGTCGCATTCGTTCTCGCGATCGTTCGCGCGCTAGCGCATCAGCGATTTCTGTCTCCTCTTTTCACGAGAAGGTGTGGCCCCGAGAACAGCGATATGATATGCAAAAATATGTAATAAGGGTAGCTAGGATGTGCGTCAGTGAGTGTGTGCGCGCACGCGGATATGGAAAAGCCAGTGGCAACCCTATCAGAGCGACGGCCCCAGGGGGGAGTGTGCTCACGACGAGAGAGGAAAACGACCGACCAACCAAGGCCCGAATATAGGATGTCAGGAATTTTCATATCTCGATGCCGCTCCTGGAAAGTCGCAAGCTTTTTCTAGAAAATTCTTCTGTCGACACGACGAAATAGACACGCGATACAGGCCCGGAAGTGGGGTTAAAGCGCGCACAATAAAAAGGATCCAGGAGGCTGCGCGGAATATATCAAACGCTATGTGCTACTCGGTGTTTCGATAAGGAAGAATCCGTATTTTTAGCCACTCGATAAAGTACTCGTATATATTGACCGTATCACTATAGACTACACGCTATTTCTCTTTTTGACATAAAAGTTAATGTAACATTTTTCTCTCGTTAATTCTAAAAATAATTAATAATCGGATAATATTTTCCAAACACTTCTGCAGATATTTATCTAATACTAAAACGAGATTGAGGAAGTTAAAAAAATATTTATAAAACATATAATTTTTTAAAGCTGAATTTCGGGAAAGATATGAAACAAGCAAATAGGTATAAGTCCGGAACACGGATTACTTTGCTGTGTATATTTAACTATACACGTTGTGTAAAGAAATGAGAGTATTTATGTTGATTAAAAATAGCATATTTTTCATCGTAACTCAAAAGGATTAAAATTTATGAATAATGAAGTATGAATAGTGGTGGAAGAAATATAAAAAAGTGGTAATTTGTGTTTGAGTCGCTGAAGGAGAAAATTTGGAATTAGGCGGAGTAAAGTTTACCAGCAAATGTAGCGAAAAATTACGACTGTTAGATTTTATGCCGAAAAGAGAGACTCGCATTCTGTATAAATATGAACCATCACAAAAGTAAATTATATAAATTATCCAATTTTTATAAGAAATGGTAAAATTTTTCAGAATATAAAGCACGAAATTATAATGTGCTATTATACAATATTAAAAATTAACTTTATGATGCAGACATGTAACTGCAAAAGATATAATAATCTTATATATAAAAATATAAAATGAATGTCGTATAAGTATAAAATTTTTCGCATTTTTCTTTTCATTGCTTCAATTGTACATTAAGTGGCAAGATAGGATGCTCAAAAACGCAGCCGATATTTACTTTGTCGATGATACATTAGAACGATAATAAAATAAACGAAAAGCGCGTACCTATATTTCGCACACCGAGGTGTGCTTTCTCGGTTATACGCGCGTGTGTGAAGAATTGACATTACTACCGTCAAGAACATCCTCTCCCGCCCTCGACGGGGAAGGATAAAGGTGTTAGGGTGCAGGCTGCGACTGACAGCTACATTTATACGTTTCGCGGATTTTCCATATCGAGATTTGTCGAGTGCACACGCTCGGGGTTAACGCCGCCGCGCGGTACTGCAAATAACGTCAGGAGGATTTGTATCTGCCAGAAGTTGCAGAGGCGTTCGGTACGTGCCCGGTTACTAAGCCCGGCTTCGAAAATCGCCGTCTGACGCGACGGGAGCGCGAATTCTGACGCCGAGGCTTCGATTGCGAATGGAACATGTCACTTACCCGCGCGTCAGATTTCAGGCACTACCTGCGAATAAACGGAGATGAACGGTCTTAGATTCGTTAGCGATAACAAATAACTAATGTACTTAGCCGGGACGAAAAGGCACATTCTTTTTTCGTTGAATTAAATAATATCTTCATGCATTATTAGAAAAGATAGGATATATTAAATAATTTTTATATACGTATATCATTGTCGCCCGTTGTTAAATTCAAATATTATCGAAAGAAGAGAACCAATTTAATGTAATGACAAACAAATGTTACGTTTGTAATAGGTACATTGAAATAATTTTCCAAGCAGAAGACTGCAACTATTTATTATCCCCCCAAAAATAAATTAAGTAAATTTATTAATATATAATTTCAAAAATAAATTTTGGATTAATATATCAAAAAGAAGGTGATTCTGAGAGATTTGAAACATTTATCAATATTGACACGGAGTAAATGATGTTAAATCAATTTGTAATCAATAATTCATAATATTTTCAGTATGCACAAATATCGTAAAAAAAACTAATTACTGTGAGAACACTAATATATCACTTATAATATATTTATTCATTTCACTACTGATTATATCGTATACGCTCAGAATATAGGATCGCTATCGACGACCACTATGATACGTTTCACTATTACACATTCCATGTATTCTGTACCATATCCTATAAGAAACTAACCCTCTGATTTTCACCACAGCGTTCTAAACCTACCGCGGGATCGCACAACCCCTTCTATAATATTTCGCGATTACCTGCATCGTGCCTCATTGGCTATATTCTCATTCAAAAGAAGAAGACTTAAAAAAATGTTCTCGTTCAAAAAGAGAAGACTTGTATTCTTTTATTTGTAGAAAATATTTTTTGCGAATTTGGAAAATAATTTTATATTTAAATATGTTCTATATGTCTTTTCAAGTAATTGAGAAAGAGAGAGAATATATGTCAATTTTTTCTACTTAAATATTTAAATACTTAAGTAAAAAAATTTATATTTAGATAACCGAGTTTTTTTTGTGCATTTGAGAAATTCTAATTTTTGATATATATTTCATTTCATACATTTTTAATATCACAGTTAATATATCGTCTGTCAATGTACTTCTATTAATTATAGTGCGCCAAAATTATTATATAAATATGAACTCAACTAATTTTAATTCAATGTATATTATGATATATTATAATATACATTGAATCAAAATCAGAGTTCTTAATTCTAAAACTTTAATACAATCTTACCACGAAGTAGTTAGAACCTCACAATTTCATCGTTTCCAAATTCTGTAAAATCTTTGAACTATAGAGCTTTAACGATATACGTACACTCTATACATCTCATCATGAAATATTCCCTGCAACTTGGCGAATGTCATCCGAGTACTGGAGCGTCCATCCTCGAAGTATATATACACTATCACCGGGCGAAGAACATTTTCTTCCCCATGTGCCTCCGGGTTTACCCACATATCTTATCTTCTTCGGAGATCGTTGAACGAGCAAGAAAGAAGGAGCGCGGTAAGAGTAGGACGAAATCATTAAATTGACTGCGGTTCAGCGGATTCGGACGGGGTATCGAGCGCGCGTCGTTTGCCCTTTTAACTTTCCAGCCTTGTAGATCCGGGGCTAAATGTATTTGCAAATATGTACGTATCCCCGACGCCGCGATCTATGCCTGCTCTTATCCCTCGTTTCTTCGTACTCGCGCACCCTCTTGCCATCGGGCAACCCCTCTTCCTCCCCCAGACCTCGAACGAATAATCAGGTAGATGTAAAGCAGCACACATATATATTTCTCTCTCTTTCTGCTTCTCTATATCTCCATTTCTGTCCATGCGTGTATGTAAATCACTGCGCGGCTACTATATATATACATCGTCGGATATATTTGCATAACAATATTATTTCATTCCTATAGCATACGCGGATTGGTTACCCTTTTTCTTGATCGCGGATGCGTTTTAGGTATCATGATTTCAATGCGCTCGTTTAGAATAATAGCTGCTCTTGTTTACCTATTTGGAATTCTATCTTGGCGCTCTTCCTAAACGTAGAGAATTTTGAAATTTCTTTATACGGCATTTACATATCTACATTATCGCGCATCTATCTTGGATATATATTTTCACAAACGATATACCAACACAATTTTTATAGCGCGCGATTACATTTTAAATAAATAAATAATCGCTAAATTTGATACGAAAGCGATTTAAATTTGCAAATAAATAAGCATATAAACGTACAAATTGCGTGTACAATTACTTGTGAATCACTGCAGCAGCCATATCTGGTAATACAATAATACGGCACATATGCGTCATGCGCGTGTAACTCGTGCGCATGTGTGCATATACAATACGCATATAATACCAGATGTATATGCATAATAATATTTTCCATTCCAGTCATACGCGGATTGGTTATTCTTTTTTATCATCAACACTATCCTACAGAATGTTTCATAAATCTCCCGTACGGTACCTTGGCTTTCTCAGTTTTATTGCCTCATCGTAACATTATTCTACCATTTTACTATCAAATGTTGAAATACTTATACGATAACAAGTCATTTTCTTTCGCGATATTGGATTTGATTCTTTAACTTTCTATAGCAATATCATTTTTTATGTAAAATAAAATTGTGCGAATAAAAACGAATAAATTACCACAATTATATCCACAATTGGGGCGACAGCTTTGAAAATATCAATTCCATATTAATGCAATACGCAATGCAACAATATTCGGAGAGTAACCTATATTTAGTACATCTTTTCAAAGCACGAAACGCAAAGAAATGCGACTCAAAGAAGACCCGTCGACGTCGCGGACGCTAATGTTCCATACGGAGCTTTGAAATGGCCTATAGGGGCGCCTCTCGTATGCAAATTGGCCGATATTGTCGTGCGTTACGTGGCAGCCCGATATACATACGTACGTGCAGTCGCACTCGCGTATACTCGCCAGGTATATATCCGCGACTAAAAAGAGAAAGAGAAGATGGGTTGGAGGAAAGAGGAGAGAGAGAGAAAGGGAGTCGATTCAACCGATGCAAATTCGCCAACTAAAACGGAGTGCATAAAGCCGAAAGCTCAGCCGGCTCGAGGCACGATTTGCATAAGTGTCCTGGCAGCTGCGAGCATTGCCACCGCGAAACACGTGCCCCGACATCCGATTAAAGGACTCGCGACCCTCTGCTTCCTGCTTCCGGGTGTTACGCTACCAGCTCCGCGTGATATTGGCGGGAATTCTTCGTCGGAAATTGTCTGTTTCGCTGCAATACGTAAAGGTAGCTTTTCGATGGAGAATTAATATTTTTGTTAGCTTCTTGCATATTTTTTTTTTTTCTACTACGTAAACTTGACTTTTAATGAGACTGAGAGAGAAAGAAAATATCGTATGCAAATTAGTTTGTAAGTAACGCTGCGATGTTAGTCGAAGTCGCGCAGAACGCGACGCTTCTTTCGATTTTGCATGAGAGAGAAGAATAATACCATCTATATTTTAATAAATTCAATTTTTTCCCCACAGTTGGGAATATCGGATCAAATCTTTCGGCGCGTACGTCGTTTAATTCGCCGGAAACCGAAATTTCGCGTTGTTGTCTCCGATCGACTAACAATGCGGGGGAATGCGGGATGGAAAGGTATCGCTTTGGGAAATTTTTCGATTCGATTGCAGCTGTCGCATGACGAGAACGACGAGGGCGACGACTGGCTGCTGCAGCTAGCAGCGCTAGAGCGGCTTCGCGCCGCCGCGGGAATAAGATATGGAAATTTTCAATTCGGGCAAAATTTAAGAATTTACCCCGCACGCGGCTGGTATAGGGTGCAGGATATGTATTATGCGCAGGGGGAGGGTATGGAGGGTGCACCCCCGACGCGGTGAGAAGAAGAAGAGGAAGAAGAAGGAGGACAAGTAGGGTGCAGGAAAGATGGGAAAGAGAGAGAAGGACGCGACGAAGGACGAAGGGGGAGTATGTGTGTGACGTGTGTGGCGGCCATTACGAAGAGCCGGGGGTGGTTGCCAGGCAACGCCTTTCAGCCCCCACATACTCACACCACCCTCAACCAATCCCTAAAACCCCCTTGTGAGATCTCCCTTCATGGCGCACTCTTTCTTCCGTTCTACGTCGCTCTCTCGCTCGTTCCTCCCGCGTTCCTTCTCTCCTTGCTTTTATCCAACGCGACGTTTAGCGAACACGGCCTATTGCTCGCCGATTTCCACACTGATTTTAATTTGACGAGAACGATTGGATTGATGTTATCGTCTTCGAAATCATTCCCGATAAGATAGCTCGTAATAATTGGAATAAAATTTTGATACAAGTTAATATATGACGTCATCATTTTATTTTCTTCATCTTATATATTGTAGTTCCCGGTTTTTTATGTGCAAATTTCGTACTGGTTATATGTATCGCGGAATAATTATGCAAAACGGGAAAAGCATCTTAAATGTCTTTTTATATTATACAATATATTGTAAGTATAAACTCTCTTAAAAGTAGCCCTCGCCTAAAGAAGCTTAAGTCGTTGATTCCAAACTTCAAACAGCTTAAAACTTAATTTACCACTTCTTTTATCTCTCTTAAAACTTAAAACAAGCATTTGCGGTGCAATTAAACTGTGCTTTAAATTTTTTATTACTACGGTATTAAAAGAAATCCATTATGATTATTGCGCTAAATTATAACTCTCTTTTATATGTAATTACTTTATATCTAACTACTCTTTTTTTCCTTTTTTGATTTATCAAGTATCGCACTCTCAACGTTACATAATTTTTCGAGATATCGGCAATTAATGATCTAATCGTAAAAATTTATTTTTATTCTGCTAAACGTCTGAAACAGATTCTTGCTTCTACGTCATTGATTCTATCAATGAAATCGCCGACCTTGCGGATTATCATCGGCGCGACTCGCTCGACGATCGAATAAAATCCTCGATAGCTCGATCGCATTCTCTCGCCTTTTAATGCGCATCGAACGGTCCTGTATTCGCTGTCTTAAATTGGGCGTAACGTTCGGTTGTTGACTCCGCATATACACACACGTAGACACTTATGCGCGTGCACACGTGTACCCCGGTTGTACGTGCGTGCGAAAGAGGCACGTATATCGATGATGGGTCGATAAACATCGGAGTATTGTGCAATCAACCGCCTATTTGGTGTCATTGTGCCGACAGTTCAGTAGGTAGCTTTCTCATCCTCTTCTCTTGACCCGCGCGCCAGTCTCTCTTATTTCTCATGCATTGTACTCATTCTGGGGTTACGTAACCCCTTCCGTGGGATGGTCCCGTTTACCTGGGTCCTCCAACCCGGTACGAGACACGATTTGATATGTAAAATCGGCTGGAAACGAACCGGAGAAACAGACTCTTTTAGTTTGCAATGACAAACGATTTTTATCGTATGTTGTTTTTAAAATTGATTTTACATTAAAATCGTGTAATTTCCCCAGAATAAATATAACTTTTTTTTACTTTATTCTACCCTTGATATTTCATTCGAAGACCGATATTTATATTTATAAAAAATCATTCATTATAATAACAAATTTTTTAATCTTTAAAATAAAATAAATTTTCGAAATCAAATAAAGATTCAAATTTTCTAACATCAGTAACTTGTAGCACCTGTGACTCGTGTTACGGGCTTTAAACGGGTCTTCGATGAAAAAGACTTTTACGTAAAAGTTTGCGTAAAAAAAAAAAAAAAAAAAGAAACACTCTTTGGAAATTCACCCTATGCGTTTAATACACGCGTTGACCCGCGCGACCCGTCTACCTGCTGTTTCGATGGTTACAAACATTTTTGTGGTGATACTCGCGGCACCCCTCGGGATCTTTTCACGGGACTTATTCCGGACCAGGCAGCACTAGTCTTTCTAATGCGGCATTATATTGGACGCGGATTATTAATGGCCGCTGTCTTTCTCGCAGCTCTACGAACGAAACCCTTCCCTTAATGCGCTCGAAAAGCATCGCGATCTTTCGCTCTTTAATCCGGCCAATATGCGCCTAAACGCATCTTTAAGCCCCTGGACGTATTATCCCGTAATGATACTTATTATTTCCTCTGTATGTGTGTCAAAAAGAGTGATACGCGATTATCTAATAATCGGCAACTGCGAAATTCTTGTTCGGGAAGTACAAAGAAGATGACAAAACGCTGAAGAGATTTATAATCAGAATTTCACACTGACATAAGTTTAACGGTTATTGATACTGTAACTGTCGTTTAATCGGCACATTAATTACTTAAGTTTATTAATTTAAATTTTGCGTTAATCGATATATACGACTAGTAGATAAAGTTTTCGTTACCTCATCATTGTGATAAACTCGAATTGTTTCAGAAATTGCAAGCTATTACATGCTCGTACACGATTACTTCATTACAATATCCTGTTCGTATTACCGCGAACTATTTGATAACCGACACGAGGAAACGAATGTATAGGCGCAGCATAGGTAGTCAACGTGTATGTGTACGGAGAAGCGGATATTTAATAACGAGTCGGTACGACCGGATATACCGTTGTCGCCCAATATATTCCGCCGAGTCGAATCCAGTACCGCGACAAGATATTTCCAATTTGTCTTGGTTCACAAAGTGGTGCGCCGTCCCTGAAACCGGAAAAGAGGAAGAAAGAGAGAAAGAGAAGAGGAAAGAAGACGGTAAAATGAACGTGGAGGGACAGGGTGAGAGAGAGAGAAATATGGTCGGGTAATGGTGGAAAATCCGTCGTGTCTGAATTGAAGCGAGACGTCGTGAAATTGAACAACGTACGTAATATATACACTCGCGAGAGCTTTATACGTGCACGAAGACGTATCCCTCCCTCGCGTTCCGTTCCTTTCCTTTTCCTCCCTTTCTCCGCAGAACGCGCGAATGTGACTCTCGGTTACACCGATGCACCGGCGATGTATCGGTGTAATAATCCCCCGCATTACGGCTCTCGTGCACCTGTAATAAGGTATGTGTATATACGACCACGTGAACGCGGATGAAATCATCATTAACTGGCATCTCAGCTTCGACGAGACGAGACGCAACGTTACGTTGCATCGAATAGTTTTATATATAGCAATCATATATTTCAAGCAATCAAATTATCTTACTTGTTTTATACTTGAGAAAGCAAAGCGTGACAGATATTAATAAACACTTGTTGATGCGACAATCTTACTTTTTTTAAGTTGATATTTTAGGTCGCGCGGCTAAATTGATCTGTAATTTGAAGTTAATAGTGAATGTATTTCTTTTTTCTTATATATTTTTTGTTTTCGTTCCACGATATTAATACAAATATTGCGAAATATTATTATAATCATGAAAATAAAATATTACAAGATCTCGAATCGCAATCGAATCATCGAGTCAACTAATCAAACACGTTTTCCACATGCGTTGTAGACGAAAAGGGTTGTTCTCCCCGGTTGTTAAATATTTGCACTACTTCAACTGGCAGGTAACTAGGCACGCTTGATAATTGAAAAGGATTTTTGCGAATTTTTCGTTTCATTATTTATTCTTCTTAACCGATTGATTTCAAGATCGATTGTGTATTTGTATTCAATTTGTCTTAATTCTAAATAATGTAATTTGCAAATAATATATGTCATTATTATATGTGTGAGATATAAGAAGCATTTAAGATATTTTCAAGAAGAACCGCTTAATTTTAAAATTATATTTAAATTCTTTTTAAATAGTTAGACATTTTTTATATGCATTTTATAAATGTGAATAGCCATTATTTCCAGTCTGAGTTCGGTATTCGACCTGGACTTGAAATTGCACGCTCGATTAAGAGTAGGTATGACAGGGGTAAATCTTGATTTATGAGTGATCGTAGCATCGCGCCTAACCCTTTCGACCCCAAGGATCAGGATATACATTCTCGACACAACTCAAGGGTAATCGTATGCATTTTACGGGGTTTCAACCGTGGGTTTTTTTTTTCAAGAGAGAGGATGATACCGCGCGTTATTTTGCCAAAACTAAGCACCGTGACGCGCGCATAACGGTGCAATAAATTTCGATTATCGATCTCTCCTCTCCTCTTCACAATTCCTTTTTCGCGTCGTACAATGGCGGCGCGCAGATACACGCGTTATATGCTTCATAAAAGCGTTATATGATTCGTGAAAAAGCAAGGAAACGCGCGCGTTCATCCGGGGCAAAAATGTTACGGCGTCAACGAAGAGTAGCATAAAGGGAAGTGAAACGGCCATTTCCGATATTTTTAGAAGAGAGTATGCATATAATTAGATTAAAACTCACTCGTCTAAAAGCGTCTTTAATAACTAACGGGTGATCAAAGAAGGAGAGATGGAAAAGATGAACGAAACAACTTGTTGCATAATAACATAGCTAGAAGATAGGGTTGTGAGTTTAGTCCTGCGCGATAGCCGCGCTTGCGCATCTCGAAAACTCAGTTTAATCTGACATTTTGGTAGCTTATTATACAAATAAATCGTTCAATTTGTCAAAGTGACAGATAAGCTTTTGATAAGTTAAACAAATACATTGCATTATATTTTAATTTTTAATACTCTGCGAGCTCTACGGTCTCTAAAGATTTGATTCGAGCAATTTTGTATAAAATACATACATATATAAATCATAAATTTGAGTCGCTTTTAAACAATTAAAAGCTTTCCACAATACATTGTCTCTTATAATCGTTAATGTAATTTACATGAATCGTTATTTGAGGAAAATATATATCGCGATTTTTCAAACTTGGCGACGCATCGAGAGAATGTCTTGGTCTTTTATTCCCCGCTTCTCGTGTTTAAAGAATGAACGTCGTCGTTATCCTGCGGGATAGAAGACGGAAGGACAGAGAGGATGTAAAGCGGGCCAGACAGGAAGAGGTGGGGGTGGTGGGTACCTAATGTAGGAGGGATGAGCGCGGCATGCGATTAGCGTTTGATACCGCGTGCCAACGTCCTGAGGGCCAGGAGCAGACAGACGTATAATTTCGGGGATAAGATCTAAAACATTGCCCCGACTTGCCACAGACGGAGACCGAAATACCGGCGGAAGGGGTTGGCGGCGCCATGTGTGGAACGGGATACGAGCCAGAGTGCCTCTTTTGAAAAAAGAGTTTACAGCCTCGTACATTTATCTAGTCTTACCGCCGAACTCGGTGCACGGCTGTTAAGAATCGTCCGCTAAATTTTGCGATAAACCCGCTTGAATACGATATATATCATATACGCCAATTATTCCATCGATTTATTTATTTTATGTTTAACAGAAGTAAAGCAGTCTCCGTTAATAAATGGCGCGAAGCTCGAGTTCAGCTTTAATCCTTCTTATATCAGTTATTTAGTATTGTTAAATATTTTCGTATACATACAAAAATTTATATTATATAATAACATGCATTATTTAATAATTATTTATATCAGTATATGTTGTAACAATTTGAATTGTAAATCGAAAATAATTAAGATGTAAAATATAAGAAAGTATACTTATGGAATATTTTATTTATAGTAATATATATAAATTTATTATCACGGTAAATTCTTAGAATGTACAAATAATTTTGTAATTAAATCTTGGTGCTTTAGAGAGTTAGGAATAATATGTTTATCGCAAAAAAATTACAAAAATCAAAGTAATAACACAATGTGCGCGCTAAACGAAAAGACGAAAAAGAGTGGCGTATCAGCGGGTCATTAAACACAAATAGGGTCAACCCACTGCATATGTCGCGGCACTGTACTTCTTTTCGGTCTACGTGACGGTTGGCAGGCTGGAGTTAGTTAGTTAGCGTGTATGCAAAGCTCATCCAGGTAGAAAGACAGAGAGAGAGATAGAGAGAGGGAAAAAGAAGAGCCGCCCTGATTATTTATGTGAAGATCGCACCAGAACCCTTTTTTTACCCCTTTTTTCATTGTCCCCCTTTTTGAACGTGAGAGGATAGACACAGAGCTCGCGAAAGAGAAAGGAAAAGAGATGATGGTTTATAGGTTGTACCAACGGATTCGAAGCTCTCTCTCTCTCTCTCTCTCTCTCTCTCGTTTTTTATGTATAGATAGTAAAAAATATTATAATCTATGCTTGGCTGGAACAGAAAAATATAATTCATTATTCCAGCGGGTATACAAAGAGGACGACAACGGGGTGCCCGCATGGGTGAATCCGCCCGCCTCCCAGGGAGGAAAAAGGGTTAAAAATGACGGGAGGGAAGGGGGATCGTTCTAGTCAGACAAGGATCGTCGGCCAATTCGGGACGAAAGAAACTATATTTTATCTTATCCTGCTTTTCTCGCAAGTATGAGCCTCAAAGACAGACTTTTCACGACTCTTTCTGTTGTACACACAGATATAATATTTGCGTTTGTTTAATTTTTCGAGACAAATACTTCTATCAGTTAATATATATATATACGTACATGAAAATGAAGTAATAATTTTAAACATAAAATATTAAACAGCGATATATAAATAAAGATTATATTTTTATAAATATCTTGATATTTTTATAGCAATTGCATCTTTGCAAAATTATATTTTATTTAATTTTAAATTATATATGTTTATCATATCTGTGAATGTTTATTTAAAAGTGAATAAATGTGCTTTAATTGTATGTAAATATTTTTCTCATAATAGAATAAATGAAGTTAGTGTTTTATTATAATATATATAATGTGTATTCAGATTTCTATTAAAAATGTGACATACGTTTTCGGATTTCTAGTTTTCTTTGGTACCAGGCAAAATGGTCTTGTTCAAAGTTGTCTGACATGGGATCGTAATTATATATGCAGAAAGCACAAAGAAGGAGACTGGTGGGGCAAAAAGGGTTAAAGAAAGAACGATAGAGAGGGGTTGATGAGTGCAACCGGTGTCTGTCTCCCCACCCTCTGACTTTGCTAGACGGTAAAACAGCCTCGCGGATTCCTGTCACCGGAAACGTGTCAGTTTAACACGAAATCTCGATGAAGAAAGTTCGAAAGCTATAAGAAATAGAATTCGGGTGTCTTTTTATGCGCAGAAAATAAAGATCTGCGTAATCAAGTAACAAGAAAACGCGATTGGTGTTTTATTGGTGTAAAAAAAAAGAACTGTTGGTGATCTCTAACGCGTTAATTAAATCGATTATATTGGTACTGAAGATTAGATATAATCAATAGAAATAAAACTAATTGTAAGAAAAGAAATTAGATTCGAGAAAGAAGTGGAAATATTTGTGTGGAAATTAAAAGTTTATATATATACGATTTTATATACATATACATATATACAGTTAATTAATTTATATTAAAAAGGTTTAAATACATTATGAAAAACATATATCTTAGAATTTTTCTTTGATAAAACGTCAAAATATTCAAAGAAAAAAATAGCGTTCACAAGAACAAACTTTTTTCTTTGCATATTTTCAATATCTTTGTATATCAGAATTTTTTGTTGCATTAAAATGCATTTAATTATGCAGTATATAAATCTGTTAATCTAATTTTTTTATAACATTCTCACTTAATCCATCGATTTCTAAATGATGTTTCGTTCTCGTCTAGAGTTTCCCATAATGCGTTTACCAATTTCTTGATCTCATCTTTCGCTTCGCCCACAGAAAATCGTATTCATTAGTAACGTTAAAATATAACATTTATTCCTGTTTTCTGTCGGCATTTTGTTATCGCGGATAAAACTTGAATATAGGCTTCTAACTTTTCTAATTAATTCATTCTAAGAGAGAGAGAGAAATATATTTAGAAGTTATAAAAATATATTTAATAGATATTCATATACTTAATATTTAATCTTCATGTTAGTATAGAGACATAGGTTTATATATCTGAGAAAGACATAGATATTCATAAATCTAACACGAAATACGTGCATACAAAAAATGACAATATATACAAAAATACTTACTCATAAATGTCATCGCGTGTTGCCCTTTCTTCGCTGAGAGAATATATCGAATCTTTCACGCGACGAGAAATAGTAAGAGAAAGACGCAAAATTATTCAATCGTAAATTATGATAAAATTTCACAAGTTAATGTGTACAAATGAATTACGCGCACAAACTCAGTCCGTCAGAACAGAAAGGAAGGAGGAAATCGTTTCATGAATGTGTAGGCAGAAGAGGAAAGCGAAAGTGAAAATGAATGAAGGTAGAATAGAGGGAAGAGGAGAGTAGAGACGAGTGGGGTGGTGATTAAGAATGTGGAGAGGGTCGCGCGCGCGAGAGGGGATGGCGCTGACGTAATTAAATCGAAACGAAGGCCCGCCATCGCCAGAGGAAACAATCAGCTGCTAGCTGTCTACGAAGACGCTTCGTGATCTCGATTTTTTCGCGACGAACAAATAGTTTACACCGCAAAAGTACGAGAAGTTTCGAGGAAATTAATCGTATGTGTGACAATGTATTTCGAGTGCAAAGTGTCAAATATTTTAAGGAATTCTTTAGTATATCACTCTTTTATCGTTACTCTTTTCTGCGAGAAGGGTCGCTGTCAAAATTTCAGAATACAATCCTTTTATTTTAAAAGTACAATTTGTTTTTTCCTGCAATTATATTAAACAAAAAGATTTCAACTTTTTTTGTTATTAAGATACTGATTAATGTTTTCATCTCTTAAAATGCGTAAAGTTTATTTCAAACAATTTCACGTGTTGCAAGTCACATAAATTTGGAATTGCTATAATATTTTCCTAAGCTGAACATCAAATTCGATTAAATATACTTTTGACATTAGGACATGATTTTACAAAGTAACCAATATAACTACATCGATCAAACGAGAAATTTTGCGCGCGCTTTGTAAAATTAATTTTAAATCTTATTCTCTGAAATGTAAATCATGTGTTAAAATGTTAGCTCACTCGAAAAACCGAAAAACACTTCACTTCGGATCTACGCCGAATAAAACTTTTTAATATCAGTAATGTACGCGATTTAATTTGTATTGTGCCTAAGCGGAAACGTATTCGCAGTATCTTTACGCATTCACCCGATCTCGTTCGTTTCCTTTGATCTTAAGACGAAAGGGAGGAAGGATGGACTACGTGCGAAGACGAGTGCGCAGAAAGGACTGGGAGAGAATCCAGGACCGAATCCTGCCATCTCCAAGGACCGTCCGACGGGAACTGTACCGTCGAACGTCGCGACGCCGGCGTCTGCGTCCCAACTGCCTATACATATATGCGCAGCTAGATATATGCAACTTGTATAATAGAATGCCAACACACGCATACGAATATATAGTTGTATAACGCAGAGTAACATATATATGTTATTGATTTATATAATTATATGTATAGAGAATCAAACATAAAAAATTAATTTCAAAGATTTAAGTTTTTTGTAATATGTATATATATATATATATATATATATATATATATATATATATATATGTGCAAAAAACACTTTAACCTTTGAAATTGATTTTTTTATGTCTGATTTTTTATATAATTATAAATCAATAGGAAATATTCTTATCTCTCTTTCTCTGTTTTAGTGTAAATTATAAAGAAGAATATATAATATTTCTTATAAGATCTCATAAATAATAAGGAAAATATTTTTCTTTAGAATACATATCAATTTATTTTTATTCGAATTAGTCATCTAATTTATTTTTGATTATTTATTTGAGAATTTCTTAAAAAGAGAAATATTTAAAATGTTAATTTTATAATTAATTGATAATTATAATGATCAATATTCTATAAATAGTATTCATCACTTTTTGATTGAATTTGATATTTAAAACAGGTATGTGCATTGAGATATATGAAAATTACTTAATCTGTCAATTGATCGTTTAACAATTATATAAAATTTCGTAATGTAAAAAAAGTTGTTCATATCTTTGTTCTCGCAAAATATTAAACGTGAAAATGATTTAAGTAGATAACGAATGAGGAGAATGAGATAATGCCTTTTCGACTATTTTATAGAAGTCGCATATGTCAGAAAATTTGTGCAAAAGCCGAATCGATTCGTTACTTTTTCTCAGTCAATACTTTTCCTTCCGGCGCAAAGCACACCCCCTAGATGCCACGACGTGGCCGTACGCAGGCGTCAACATGGCCACCTCTCGACGACTCCATCCAGTCGAGCTGACTCTCCTTCGTTTAACTCGTATCAGTAATTAATAACACGCCGTTAAGTCTCATCGTGTAAAACGAGAAGCTTCGCAGAGGAATTTGATTGCGAGACTTGAAAGATGAAAGTGTTGGCGCGAGCATATTGTGAGGCGTGTAAGACTCAATTAACATCTCTTGTGAAGTGTTCATTATTGATAATGAAGGTGTGCACCTAGACGATATTTTAGGCAAAATTTTGACTAAAGGAGTGAACAGTTTTGCAATGGCGGTTAAGACGCAACGATCAATAATCACATATTTATTTATTATTTCTTGATCTAATATTTTATGCGATTAAGTAATATACTTTTGCATATAATCAATCGCGTGAATAACAACAAGAAACTATCATTCTGTGAAGAAAATTAAAATTTTGATAATATTGTGACAAATAAAAACTTACTGATAGAAAAAAGTGTAAATGCTATAATGAAGCAATTTATTACATTCATTGTAATAATTTTATTTTTTAGATTCTAAAACTGTGATTTATTTATTTCTCCCAAGAATGAAAATATTCACAACGCGAATTTACGAAACAAATATGTTACATATTCATGAACAGTTTTTTGTCATATTGGTATTTAAAATATCAAACATTTCAAGCACAGTTTAAAACATTTTTACAATTTAAAATGTTACATTTCTCATATTAAGAGAACATATTGATTTTTTATTACAAGTAAAAAATATAAATATGACAATTCTCTCATTTTATTAGTTTTATCATCTAAACAGTGGTGAAAATAATTTGAAATTCATTTTGATTGTATATATGATTTCTGTTATTTAAAAATAAAAAAAGAAATGTGTTCAACTCAGAAATGTTAATTTTTTGTAGAAAGAAATAGAAAATTGTGATTATAAATGCAATAGTTCTCTTTCATTACATGTATCCTTTATCTAAATTTTAATTAAATATAATCATCTCATACACTTCAAAATTAATATTTTTATGGTTAATAAAATTAACTTATTGCAAATAAAGAATTTGTAAATGTATAAACGTAATAATTGCTTCATTCTTTTCTTGATCCATAACATCTTTTAATAACATCTAAAATAATTCTCTGTGCAAAAACCTGTGATTCATGCTGTCACATTGTGATCGTAAAAGAGATCTATAGTTTATCGTTTGGTAAATTTATTATTGTAAAGATCTATTTCATTAGTCTATTATAAAATATATTGCGATACTTTAGAAGTATAAAATTCTTTTTGAACAGAAACAAAATTATTTTTTATGAATCGCCATATCACATTCTCGCTATAGGGTAAGAAAAGATAATCAAATACATCACTAAACATCATTAATCCGGTGCATCTCGGAAGCAACGATTGCATCCGAGTGAAATGGTCACTAGTACATGCGTGGTCCATCGTACATTTTCACAACACTAGCTTTTGCTTTTGCGATAGCAAAAAAAAAAAAACGTCGGTCGACGATTCGATCGCGGTATTTCATTAAAGCGGAGAGACGATTCAAGCTAACCCCACGCTGACGAAAACTGAGTCACACCGTAAAGCCGGCTGACCGTGTATGCAAATCACTCGTGTGGGGTGTTCTTCCGTCTCGCTCATTCACCCTACCTCTGTCCTCGTCAATCTTTTCGACTATCCATTTACCGCAGTACCTACAAAGTTCCGTAACGAGAGCCCAGTTGATAGGGAGGGGAAGCTCATTATATTTTTTTTTTTTTTCGTCCACGATAGGGGCACTGGGTCCCGGCTTTCGTTGGCGGCCATCATGAATCGCACTGCCCGGCCCTGCGATTGTTTGTAAGGGTGCACTTTTCGCCGATGGGCGGTTCGGTTCGGTGACCCTCAAAGCTCGCGCACGCCGCGTGGGGAATCAGGAGCGCGTAATTTTCTCGCCATAAAAAAGTGGATCGATTATCAGCGCCGCGAAATTGCGCGATCCGCCGTCTCTCCCTATACTTAATGTAATCGCCGGTAATTGCGGACAGTTTTAACAAGTGTGCGATTAACTCCTTACTCGACTGCGATGAGCGCAATGCCGCGCATTTTCGTGTAAATGCAGCTGAAGAATGATATTTATACGCAAACACTTTATAATAGTTCGATTAATTAACTGCTAATTGTTTCAAGACAATGCAATTTGCTGCATCTGATATGGATAAGAATAAAGTCAAAATTTATATTTATATTACTATGCCTAAAATTATTGCTGACATTTTATTCATTTCCAAATATAATCGTTACATTGATAAGTTTGATGAGTTTATGGTGTTAAGTAAAATTTACAGAAAAACGAATCGCTTAGCTTTAAATGCTTCGAATTATTGGACAATCGACGGTGTGTCACCGATTCATCGCTTCTAGGATATCCCGCGAATCAAACATAATAACGTACTTCTATACACGCGAACTTTTGCATACGCGAGAGAAATCGTTCGATAAATCAAATCACGGACTTATTGTATACGCGCAGTCCTCAGGTAGGTACAGATCGCCGAAAGCCCGCCAGAGAGGCGCGAGAAGAGCGACGGAGAGGGTGAGAGCCGTGAGAATGAAAGACGCGCGCGGAAGGATATTCAAATTTCCAACCCTCGTTAGCTCGGAAATTCTCAATGTGCGATAATTTATCATCGGGCCCTGCTGAGGTGAGCGACCGTACAATACGGACTACCTGCATGCATAATTTATGCGAATGATTTTTAAGGAAGGAAGCGGGGCCCAAGGCCGAAAAGGGTTGGTGCCTCGGCAGGACCGTAATATAAATAGCCTTCGCCTTTTGCAACATGATATTGACTCTTAAAAAAGTATAACCATTTTTTTCATCTTATAGAGGACAATTTTATAAACTTATAGTTTCCTTCTGCAAATCTTTTAAAAATTTTAATCAGTTAATTGCAGACTCGAATGTAAATTCTGAATTATATATAGAATTTTATGTATAATTATTATATAATATAATAGAATTAAGCGAAATAATTTCTAATAATATAAGCAGAACTTAATTGTGTAATAAAATGAATTTAAAACAGCATACACATTTTACACAAATTCAATCACACGTTAGCATATCTATGAGAGAGAATTTCTGTTTCCATTAAAATAATACTTATGTGAAAGCAAACGAGCCTTTGAGGAATACTAACAACGATCAATTTCATACGGCACTGGTTTAATTTGATCGACCCTCTTCCTAGTGAAGCACATATGCATATGCCCTAGAACACGTCACCGTCATGTACCTGCCGATCGCGGAAGGAGCCCTTAACCCCTTTCTCTCCTGGAGAGGAGAAAACCTTTTTTTTCGTACTGACAGGACAAAAAAACAGGAGACCCTTCGACTCGGATGCGAGCAGTCTTACCCCTCCCTTGTCCCATCCTGCTTTTTCACGATGAAAAGGCGTTCAACGAGGGTCGATTCAATGCTCTTCTAATTATATGCAAAGACGTACGACTACTACCCATGTACTATCGATAGACGACCTAAGGATTCGCTTATGTAACGCGCCACGAAAATCTAGTCTCTTGAAATTGGAATTTACTATAAAGATAGAGAGATTTTACTCATTTTTCAATTCGTAAATCGTTGAGAGCACTTGACTTTTTTATTATGAGTTTTTAACTACTGCTATGGTTAATTTATAAATTGACTTATATAATATTTATATCATCTCTTAATAATTGACATAATATTTTTACAATGATTAAATCCAAAAGTATTCATCTTTTTTATTATATGTTTTTACATAATAAAAATATGAAATTGCATAAAATATATAAAAATATTAAAAATAATAAACCAAGAACCCGTATGTTGTATTATATAATTCTAATGTAAAATATTTGTAAGACACTATATTCTCCAATAAAAAAAATTGTATGCGAAAATAATTGCAAAGAATTACAAAAAATTTGTCAATTATATATTTATATAAAAACCAACATATTAAATATTTTTGTTTTCAATTAGTTCTAATCATTTCAATTTACAGTCGAAACTATGTGCATGCTTATACGCATGACAGAAACATGTAGATATGTGTGTATATAAGGTAGTATTTTTTTATATTTTATGTATGCGAGTTCTTAGACATACATGTGCGAGAAAGCCCCTCTTACATTATATATATGTAGATAAAAGGGCGTACTATCGATGTTCGTATGAGTTATCGCCGGGCCCCAAATTGCTTGCCAACCAGTGATGCACAGCCCGGGGCCGAAGATTTATTTCCTTGAGGGTGGGACATTGTGCGGGTACGAGCTCTGATTCTCTCGAACCGAGAATGAGGTGCGCCGCGGTAAGACACATTTCTCAACGCGGAGAAGACTTTAGTTCGTAAAAATCTCGTTCTGACTCAACGTTGTCTTTTTCATTCCACATCACATACCGGTATTTCTTATTTCCTCGAAAGAATATGGCCAAATCGTTATATTTATTTATATTATGTGTTATCGCGTGCTATTCGTATATGAAAAAAATATGAACATTGCAAATCTAAATTCTTATAAAATAATTATAAAAATATTAATGATATATTATTGGAAAATCTTGACTCTTTAATATATATATTATATTTTTTCTAGTAAATGTTAACATAATAAAAATGTGTAATAATTGGTCAATTATATGAACGACAGCACGATCTTGTCACATTTCAAAATAGGAATACTTTTATTCTTGAATATATATCTGCAGAGAATATTTGAAAAGTTTTATTCATATGAAAATTATTTCTATTTAATATTTATATGAAGGAATATAAAATGAATGTTTGTTGATATACGCCGAAACCGCGCAGCTAAACAATGTACTTATTGTTAGTATGCGAATAGGAAAGAAACGTTACGTAATCTGATTTCCGGCTGCATTAATGCATTCAAAAATCATCGAAGCGTCATTATCTGTCAGGCCTATCGTATATGTATATACTATGCCATATGCTAATAACTCACGCACGAATCGATATAAAAAATAGCTGACCGCGCATCTAAGCTTAACCACGTCAGATCCGTATTATATTCGCGGAAGGAGGAATAAAAGCAGTGTTTTGCATTGTGATACGACGTGATCCTGTTCACGAAATATAGGAAGGATCGAGAGAGAAAGAGAGAAGCGAAAAAGGGGGAAAAGAGAGAGAGAGACGTTATGTGTCAGGTAAGATTTTAAACGTTACAGGAGCGAAACTGAGGTCGGATAGGGTTGCCGCGCTTGGCAGATCAGACGGACGTAACCCAGTCTGGTACCTGCGATTCCGCTGTCCGATCGGATTTGCGGCCGCCTCGTTTCACCAATTTCTCGATGCGGAAAGGCAAACTTATCCGCATGCAAGTTCTGCCAAGGGCTCGTCAACCGCGCGTGTTATCTGTCTCGCCCGGTTATCAAACGCATATTTTCGACTGGAATGGTTCCATTATTCTTTTCTTTGCAAATTTATTTTTTCTTATTTTTTTAGAGGATTTGTGATATGGCTATCTCTTTAAATGCATATGTAAATGCATATACAAATTACTTATATGATGTATCTAATCATATAAATAATTTTTTTATTGGGATTCGAACAAGAAACATTTTAATCCAAAGATACTTGTGATTTTTCGAATTAAAAATTATTAAAAAATATAATAATTCTGACGAAATAAACGTCAAAGATGATTATGCACGACAATTTTGTAAATATTTATAATCTCTTCTGATTTAACTCATTGCGAATATCTTAATTATTAAATATATATATTATATAAATTAAACTTCGGCTCGTATACAATTAAAATATGTGATATAATAAAAGGCCAACTTAACGAGCTTATATGCTAATTAATTGAAAAATTTATTTATTAATTTACGTCATACTATACAAAAGTTAAGATAAACGTTTCGACTGTACGACAGTCTTTCTCAATATCCTAATAATATGTTAAAAAATTAATTTAGTCATTTATGATGTCGAAATGACTAAATTAATTTTTTAACATATTATTAGGATATTGAGAAAGACTGTCGTACAGTCGAAACGTTTATCTTAACTTTTGTATAGTATGACGTAAATTAATAAATAAATTTTTCAATTAATTAGCATATAAGCTCGTTAAGTTGGCCTTTTATTATATCACATATTTTAATTATTAAACTTTTTTTTATTTCCAAAATTATTTATTATATTATGCACAAAACTTTCTTTATTTGTATTTTTGAAAGAGCAAAAAAAGAGAGAAAATGAGAAAAAATAATTAAGATAAATAAAATACTTATTTCCAGATATGTATGTGTCGAATTAAAAGCATAATTTAGAATCAAATGTGATTACGCAGTCTTTATAATGAAGAATAACGTAATATAAGGAACGTATGAATTTCAACACATATCCGAAGTAGTGTATGTATAAGAGGAAAAAAAATGAAATCTATCAACGAACAGCGAACAAATAGGGTCAGTGGAGTAGGAATGGCCACTAGCTTTGAGCGTGGAGTTTGTCGATTGATCGACGCTGGCTCTCTCTCTCCAAACCCATCAATTGGTCGAATTCACATCCCCCTTTGATGGACAGGGTGGACGCATTTCGGTTTCCTCCCCCTGCGTGTGAGGGTGCGCTTGTCATCAAACGGCCTGGCCATGCTTGAAATTTCGTACGGTACACCCGTGGAATATCGATATTCCCTGCTGGATTTCTCAAGGACAATATCAAAGGACATTATCGAGTCCGCTTGTGCGTGTGGTTACAGAGGAACGCGCGTGTATGCGTACGTAATTCTACCCGTACACTGAAAATTGCGAATTCCGAATTTCGTCGAGATCAGAGAGGAGGAAATATCGGAGTAATTCTTCGACATGTAACAATTTCTAATTCAACACACATTATGTATTTGTTCTCTACGAATAAGTATTCAAAGTAAAATACGGATGTCCAATAATACAATAATTATACGTATAATAAAGTTTATAAAAGTACCACGTATGTATATATTATTGATTTTTGCGAGAAGAAAAATTTAAACTATTAATTTAATACATAAAGATTCAAGAGTTTTCAGGGAAAATATTCATAGATAAAATTTAATGAAAGCGAGTTAACATGACAGTACTCCTCAGAGTTCACTAAAAAATCTATACTAACTAAAGATTATTAAATTAAAAAGTATAACCAGTATTTGCATCTTTTTGTTGATATTTCATTATTACAATCTAACAATGTGATATTGAGAAAAACATTTTTAGCTAAATATTACTAATTTTTATAATTAAATCATTACGTATTAATGAAAGATGTTATCATACATTTTTACAGTAGCGATATAGAATGTTGAAAACAAAACAAGTAGTAAAAGTCAATAATTCAAAGTCCCTCTCGTATATAGCACTCTCTTTAGTTCGGCTCAAGATTTTGGCCATTACCAATAAATTCCGAAAATTCCGGACTGTAACTGACGTCGGTACAACACCCCCGTTAGAGGTATACGGGAAAATTATTTTTCCCGGGCGCGAAACCGAGTTTAGACTACGTCAGATTGTCGTTCACGAACGTAAGTCAAGTTGGTGTAATTTCATAGCGTGGCAGCGCCATCGGAGAAATAAGCGTTTAGCGCCGCGTGCAGTTGATTGTGACGTATGATACCCGTACATTATGCACCTCGCGCTTCGTCTCGGTTTCGAGTTTCGACATTTTTCTCTGTGCTTTATTACACGGTCGAGATATTTCCGCTGCGATATGTTGGTCCTGAATGCTCGCAGGGACACGTACGCGTATATCTCTAATATCGTGCGTGTATCGCGAGTATAGTCCGAAAATACATATCAATAGTGAAAGAGAAAGAAAGAGAAGGAGATTGAATCGCGTGTCGTAATATTAATTTAGAAATATCTTTCAAAAATATACGATAAGACATGTCACTCATAATTTGTATTAAATGATATTGAACAATTTTTTACAATCTTTAAGATATACCATTTTTTCTAATCTTTAAGATTTAAAATATATCTTGTAAGTGACTGAAGAAAATATAAAAATGAAATATTGTGGCAATATTTATAACAAGAATCATATTAAATAATATTACACGCGATTCTTTTATACAAAATGCGTCAAGTGTCAAAAACATATCATATGAAATGTATAAATAATATCTTTGAAACGAAAATTTAAACGCGAGTTATATATATATATATATATATATATTTCCGCAATTTTTTTATTTTCAATATTTAAATATAATTCAAAGAGAGAAAGGAAACTCTATTAGAATAAAAATTTGAGAAGATTACAAAAATTTAAAATAAAATAAAATTTTTTTATTTATATTTCTAAAACTTCATACATCAAAATCTATCGTCTAAAATCAAATAAACTTATAATTTTGTTTTAATAGAGTAACTAAAAAATAGAGGTATATATATTAATATTTTACTGTTTATATTATTTATATTAATGCATAAGCATTTTAAAATATTCTTTGTTAATATCTTGACGCAATTTATAATGTATATATTTTATATTTTATTTTACCCGCCAACGTTTATGGAAGCTATTGTAATTATATAAAAACTTGATAAAAATTTTGATAAAGGTAAACTTTATAAAAATAATGACGACTGCAGAACAATCTAGTGATAGAAACATAAAGAATTGAACGAATTGTGAATCGCAAGGGTCGATAAAGCAGTCCACCCTTTTCAACCCCTCTAGCACATCGATGTGGTAGAATTCTTTCTAAGGGGTAACTTTTTTTTCGAAGACAGCGACGTGCTCGGACAGGGTTGGTACTGTCACGTAAAGCTTTACTTTCTAAGATCCTTCTTTTCTTTCTGTATGCCAAAAGATGTTTTATTAAATTTGTAATTCTTTTATTATTTATTATTTCATTTTACTGTTAATTAGTTAATTTTATAAATTAATTATTTAATTAGATGCTTTGCTTAACGCGTGCACGCCGCATGTCTTTACGCCATATACATAATTATATTTTTAAATGAAAATTAATATACTATATATAAAAAAAATAAATTTTTTTATATAATAATTAATGAACTTAATTATATAGAAAAAATAATTTTTATTGAGTAAATTAATTCACATCTGAAAATATATAATTATGTGCAATATAAAGACATATGCGGCGCGCGCACGTTGAGCAAAGTACATTATTATTGTTATTTTAGTATCTTTAAAAAAAATTAATATTTTTTAAGTCTTTTAAAGCATGATACTTTAAAGAAACATGACACTAGAAGTGTCTATGAATATTCCATTTATATTTAAATAACATTCACAAAGTTGACTGAAAAAATATTACTTACAATTAGAAACTAATAAATAGATAGAAATATAACTTTAACAAATTTTAATATCATATGACAAATGTATATATATGTATATATAAACATATTTCATGAAATTAATTTTAATTTCTTTGCATGATAAATTGCATATATTTTATTTTTATGAATTAAATAAGTTATATTACTATAAAACAAATAATATTTTTTTAAAAGTATTATGTTTAAAGTATACTATGTTAAAAAAGTTACTTTGGAAACGCCTGAGATCATGCAACCAGATTTTCATCAATGATTTTCAGGCTTACATTGGTGAAAGGGTTAAACAGGTCACATAATGCTTATTCCTTGTAGTAGGTACCCTTCGGGAATTGTACGATCACATTATGTTACTACCTTCAAACTAAGTTTTTATGACAAGAAAATTTAATTGATGTAATTTATTTTAATAGGAGAGTATTTTAAGCTTTTGATTTTTATTTTTTGCACGCCATGAAAAAATTTACAACTTAAATAATTCGTGAACTTTATTTAGATTTAGTGATATTTTTATAAGTACGATATCAAAGTATCATGTTTATCTTATTAAAAAAGTGAACATCTTTAATAAAGTACATTACATTTTTTTTAATTATTATTTCTTTCCCTGTATTTTCTCTTTATTTAAAAAAAGTCTATATTGCGTACCTCTTAATATTATAATAATGTAATATATACATTATTAGATATACTCAACTTTTCTTTACATCTACAATTATAAGTTCATTATTAGATTTCTAAAGGATAGTAATTCAATAAATTATAATCAGTCTATAATACGATAATAAATAGAAGTCATGAACTGAGTGTTATCGTTATTCGCAATTTATTCATCTTCTTCCGTTTTAGCAAACATTATATTGTTTCTCTAATCGGTGTAACACTCCTCGATCATCTCATTCTACCCACATATAATTTAACGTCAGCGATATCCTGAAATATGAGCGGTTTTTTCGTCGACAGTATTATTCCAAGGCATTATTACTAAGCGTCATTAGGGACAAGATCGAGATATCGCCATGATCATCACGAAGGTAGCTTCCGCTGCTGGGCCCCGGCAAGAAAACATATCAGGCCCGGCGAGCAAAAAGCCGAGGACAAGAGGCGTAATGGCATCCGCTTTTTATTAGGCCGTTTCGAACCCTTCATTACAACGAAACACCTTTTGTCCATCGGGGGTAGACTGCTGCAATCTCGTTGGAAAAGAACGAGATCGAGGAAATCGAAGAATTCTTTACGGGAACAGCGGGACATAATAGTTTCGCAGGCTTCGATCAAACCATTCATCTGGAGTTTCTTAATGAGGGACTTGTTGGACTCTAATAACGGAGCTTGATATTTACCCCCTTTCCGCATTAACTCACGTTTTTTTTTTGTTTTATTTCCTAATTCTAGTAAGATGCTGTAAAAGTATAATACTAGATATATCGTTTAAAATAAAAAATTTAGATAGGATTAGGTGATTAGGTTTAGATAACATAAAATTGAATTACATTTAAATATATTTTAAAATAATAATATTTCTATTTTAGCTATTATTTTAAAATATATTTAAATGCAATTCAACCGTATTAAATACTATGCGTATAATTATAATTGTTCTATATAAGCACTCATTGAATGAACTAATATCAGTTTTCAATATTTAATAATTATGAATCATTTTATGTCGATTAATAGTTTTGAGTATAAGTTTGCATTAAATTTATTTTAAAAAATCTTTGATTCTAAATTAAAAACAAATCTGTAAAAAATTCTTATTCCATAATGTTCTAAAATATTCATCCTATTTCTTTTCTACGCAATGTGCAATACATATGTTTACTTTGATTAAAATTTGTACACAAATCTTGTCATTAAAGCAGAATATTCGCTGTCTGCACTGCCTCGTATTTGAAATATTCCCTCTCTTAAACCAGTCCCTCTTCTTTCCTCCTTGAGATGGCTCGACGAAACCGCGATGTCCGACTAGCGAAATAATGAGACGTCTCGATCCGCGGTTGCGACCGTGGGATCGGGATATCGCGATTGGTGGGTGGGATTTATAATTGATGGAGGGCCGTAGGTACGACGCCGAGGTGTCGTTATCCGCGCTGACAAGATAATACTCGCGAAAGCCAAGGGTCCTCTTCTCTTCTCTTCTCTCGCCAGGTCTCTCCCATTTACCTTTCCCGTCTCTTTCTCTCTCCTCTCGATAGCACTCGTATTTTCCTCGGCTTGAGGGCGATCTCTCTTTCTCTTTCTCTATCTCTCTCTTTTCTTCCTGCCTGACAGCTCTTGAAGGAGAGACCGACTACTAAGATAACGACTATGCCCTGTACGTGCGGAAATGCATTATGCGATGGTGACTGTTGCCGCGGGGAGAAGATTCACCGCGTTTAATCGATTAACGTGTTCACCAATAAAAATGCTATTGTATTTCTGTGGAATTATCTACTACGTATAGTGTACAGTAAAATGGAAAGTACGTAATATTTGTAATAATATTCATAAATCACCTACATTTTTTACGCGATTGATCTATTATTTCTTTCTCTCATTGATTATATATACCAAATTTTTATTTTCTACAAAATATAAAAAATTGATTTTATCGTCCAATTCCACGGTACTTCATTACTGTAGAATTGGACGATAAAATTAATTTCTTTACTACTAAAATATTCAGTATAAAATAAAACTTTGATATTTTAATGCTATAGATAATTTAGATGCCATTTATAGATGTTTTATAAAAATATAATCTAATTTACAATTGCTATAATTACCAGCTTGATATAACTTTGATTCGAAAAATGTCGGTTATATATGTATGTATACTACTAATCGGATAAGACTTCACGATATGAAAGTACAAGAATACACGCAGAACATTGTATTCCACGATAAATTAAAAAATAAATTTATTTCGTATTCTGGATCAGTACTATAGCCACATCAGCTTTGCGATTGGCTTCTTTATTTCAAGAACGAGAACCTAGAAGATTGCCGCCATTTCCCGGTGGAGTACCTTTGATAAGGAGGAAGCTTCGAAGATTTATGTCCTCGATGGCCCCTCCTTTTCCTCCATCCCCGATTTCTTGGTCTCTTTCGCTCGCGCACATCCACGATCTTCCGCTCCGCCTTTGTGCTCATCTCGACGAATACTTTGATGCGTATCGCGCAAGATATTGCGGCAAGCTTATACGCAGTGGAATTGTAATAAGGGAATTATACGAAAGTAATAATTCCACACGCGCCCTCTAAAACATCATTTGATCATCTAATACTAGCTTCTTTTTTCTGCTCGTCTCTAAGATAGACCATATAAAACGTCACGTTAATATATGATGTTAGATTTAATGACTATATAGTGACAAATCCGTCTTAATAATACTGAATAAATCAAATAGTTTTGAAATTTTGAAGACTTACATATCTAATTATTTGCAAATATATAATTTAAAAAGGATTAAAAAAGAAATAAAAAAATAAAAAGTGTATAATTAATATTATATAAATATTGTAAAATAAAATATTAATTTTTGGTGAAACTTATATAAAAATATTCAATATTATATTTCTTTCTAAATCGTCACGTGACTCCATTCGTTCACACCTCCGAGTCTCCTCTTACCTAGCTTCCAAGGGTATATTTTCTTATCATTTTCTCATTTCCCGCATTGGGTCACGGCTTGGAAAGTCACGAAGTAAAAGAGGAATAGAGAGCGAGCGGAAGCGAAGAAGGAATTGACTGCGAGACAGAAAGCGAGAAAGAGAGAGAAGAGCTCCGGCGGGGGTTACGAGTACCCCGGGGTGCAGAGGATCGTGGAAAAGGAACGGGCTCGTTATCTCGCTGGTGGTAGATAGAGACTCACCTTTCTCGCACCGCCGACCCACCCCGTCATCCCTCCCCTTTTGCACGAGCTCGTGCTTGTTCGATAAGGAATTTGATTTAAAAATTCCGACGACTCGCCATTTTATGTAAATACACGTAGACGGTTCGACGGGCAGGAAAAATCAGCGACGGAGGTGCCGTAATACCCCTCCAACTACGGCGGGGTTGTTTTTCCTTTTACGCGTAAAGGGGCGAGCGCGGGCAAGCGCGATGGCGCATACTAAAATTATACTAGACATCCTATTTACATATTTCCTATTTTGCGAGTTTAGAATGTTTGCTATTGGCATGTAGCATATAGCTCGAACGATATTATCGGGTTGGAGAAAACTTTTAAGATGGCGAGACAGATCGTCGATTACTAATAAAGATTCGTATTTCTTAAAAGTAAACATGCGCGTGTCTATTCACAGATTTAACCAAATTTATTTTTGTCATTTTGTGTTCTAAGATTTTGTGAAACTAATACTTGAGAGTATTAACGTCATCGATATATTTTATACGTAATTTAATGTCTCATTATAATAAAATGCAATTGTTTGTAATAATCCTAAACACTCCTAAACACTATATAATGTTTTGTGCGTGTGTTTATATTATTATTTGCTGTATTTAATTTTTAAATTTGATATTTTAATTTAAAAGAAATGATATTATTCTAAAGATATCTTTGATTAATTAATTTAATTGCTTTAAATTCGTAAGGTGTAACAGCCTGTCTATAGTATGTTCGCGGACTTTTATTTTAATGGATCGGACAACTGGGCGACAAAGATGAGACCCTTGCTGCGGGAATATCACTCGACGGGGGGCACTCGTGTCCTTTACGATACTTCCATTACGGTGAACATTACGTGACGGCGGCAAGGGGTAGGGAACACAAGAGGGTGGAAAGCAGATAGCTAAAGAAAGATGGGCTCGTCGCGCACGCAAATGCGAGTACACAGGTACGACGTGCCGAGCAATTAACTTAATGTCTTCGAGCCATTAGCTCGTCAGTGGCGCGACACTTTGTAAATACTGTCCGCTTGTCTTGATTGTGTACCAGTTCTATCGTGAGACGAGACAGAAAGACGATCCATGTTTGTGCGTACCTTTTGATAAATCGAAAGTCGATACAGCCAATTATTCATCTTTCATGCTCCTTAGAAGAGGTTTTCGAAAATGTTCAAACAATTTTAAATATTAATTCATATTATTATATGTATTTACTTATAGTAAGCACTCTATTTTTTTGATATTTTGAGATTTTAGATATTTTTTAGAAAATTTGTCCCGTCAAAATTACGTTCAAAGTATCTTGCAAGAAATTCCATGAAACGTTGATCAAAAGAATGGAAACAATTTGAATGGAAACGATTAAAAAAATGAATAGTTGATATGCCGCGTTACGCGTCTTTCGCAAGTATACAAATGTCGCTCACGGCGGTAAGCAACTACAAGACCGTCTACTTCGAGATGCACACGTTTCGTTCCGAAAGCAGACGTATGCAAATGTGGGTTGTCTTTGAGGGATCACGCCGGGCATCGGAGAACGAGATCGCTCATCATTCTTATCCGCCTCTCTTCGGTCTCGTCCGTCGCAATGTGGCGCACCGGATGACCGACTATCGACTACGAACGCGATACACCGGGCACGGTGCGACACGTGGGTGCATCGCACACATGCAGTGCCCGTGCACACGTACCATTATACCGGGATCACCTGCTGCTGCTGCTGCTGCCTTGTCCACATGCTGCCCGCAGGCGGATCGCCCGACCGACACCGGGCTCGCTCCTGTCCGTTCGTTCTCCGATGCCCGCGGTAGGACATCTTTTTCCTGCTCTACTCGTTCGTTTTTCGAGATGGGAACTTTAGTGATGGGCGGCGATGTTCGCGCGATATCTTTGCAAATTATGACCGAGCAACAGGGACCTTGGCATTTTATCTATCCCGGCTGTGAATCACAATTTTTGTAGAAGAGAATACAGAAACAGAGGTTTTTTCCTCATTTTCTCAGATGGAAATTTTCTTGTCTTTTCATATTTTTGATAAATTATCTACATACACATTCTAATATTATTTGTTATGCGTTCACGTAACATTAATATATTTTTTAAAGTTTTTATAATCGTTAATTTTGCTATGAATTAATACAATTTTAATATTGTCGATCTACACACAGAGAATTTTCTTTTAGAATTGACTCGGACACTCATGGTAATCATAGAACAATATTGAAAGAATTTTATAAAAGTATCTCTGATTAATATTTACCACAATAAAAAAATATTAATTTCTACAATAAGATATAAAATTGATTAATTTAACTTTACTACATAATAAAATTAATCGAATATATTTTTAAATATCTTATTGTAGTAGATTTTAATATTTTTTTATTGTGGTAAATATTAATCAGAGAAACTCTTATAAAATTCTTCCAATATACTATATTGTCCTACGATTATCATGATTTTCAAGGTAAATTCCAAGAAAAAGTTCTCTTTGTGCATGTGTATATTAAATAATTTGTCATGAAAAAAAACAGAATATTAATATTTCTTTCTAAGTTATTGATCGAACTAATATTCTCCGATATTTATTATAAAGATATCAGTTTTACGAAAAAATATTATAAATAAATCTACACTTTTTGGCATCAAAATTTTATACACGTAGATAATTATTCTCGAGTGTTTTATTAATTATAATTTGTTAATTTTTTAAAAATTTTCTATGACGGATTTTTTAAAACGTTAATATTGTTCTATTTTTCTCGCTATTTTCTCTTTTAAAAAATGTTAAAATAAAAAATCGCTGGCGTGAACTAGTACGATATAAATGCCCAAGAACTCCTATTAAGTGCATCCGCGACCTTGACTCACGTTTGCATTTCTACCTGCCGTCGACGAGAGATCGATCTCGATCGTTGGGAACGGAAGGAGCTATGGATACAGGAAACTTCCTGTTCTTTTTCTAGGGCCCAAATTGACTCCCGGATCAATTAAGCGCGAGGAATTCAGACTCTATCAAAGCATGTTCTCACGGTTGATCGACGTCTGTCGGGTGTATGCGAGTGTATGCGTGAATCTAATTCATGTATTCGTATTTGAAGCCTAGCTAGATTGGCGGATGTCTAATGCGGACGTGTAGACGTGTGTATATGGGCGTCAGTCTTTGCGTTTGACCCTTTTGCTAGACGATCTTCCAGACGGCTTGCTCTCAAGCCGGTCTTGAAACATCGCCAGTCGCTCTTCAGGATTCCGGCAGATTGCCTTGGTTTATGGTTCATATCACGCTAGAAGACTTGGTTATTTTTCCCATCCTCGTGTTCTCTATAGCCCCTTTACCTATCCTTTCTCTTGGCTCTTATCTTTCTTTATATATTGACAGGCGATATATGAAGACTTTCATGCGACTTTGTAACCACATGATTGATTCCTTTGATCAGTGAATTAACTTTGATGCCCCCAAAAATTTATTTTTTCATGTAATTAATTTCATTTTCCCAAGATTCAGAGTAAATTTTTAAACAATAATAAAAATGACATGATAATTGCCATGATAAAAATAACAGAGAAAACATTTTATTTTTATTTTACAATTTTAAAAAACTCTTGTCGTTTTAGACGTTAAAAAATAAAATATTACATTTATTAATTATATTATATTAATATATATCGTAGAGATTATTACTCTAAATATATATTATATTTATTTGTTTTCAATAAAATATTTCGTTGAATTTGCTACACTATTAAAAAGTGAAAGAATATTTAAAATTCATAAATTTTATATAATCTACATAAATACAATACAATAAATATAAGTTTTTGGAGACAATAATAAAATTGTCTTTTTATTTGAAAATTAAACGAAATTATATGCAGATTATATTTCAAACTTTATTTTTTATAATTAAAAAAAGTTTTTTATTGTCAAATTGTACTGAAGGTACAATATCGAATTACAATATAGAATCGAGGGAAAATGATAGATGAGTTTCGATTTAATGTACAAGCAAATGAATATATATTTGATCAACCTCAATTATTAGTATGAGAAATAATGAGGACAGTCTTTAAGCACTTTCTTTCAAGAGAATATAATCGATCGCTGAGATATCGAGTCAAGTCTTACAATGAAGGACAACCTAATTAACGACTTCATTTCAAAAAGAATGGGCGACTCGTTCGCTTAAAAGTAAACTCGGACCAGTCTCAATTATCGAAATGAGATATCGAATTAACAGTATCACTTACCTCATTATTAGATCTGATAGTAGTTACCAATTATCCCAATGTATTGATCCGATAGATCGCATATTATCAATAGAAATGTCGATAAAAATTCTCGTAAATGTTAAGAAAAGAGAATTTTTTAGCATTAACATTTTTAAATAACAGAAAACAACTAATACGCAATAAAAAATAATTATATAAAATGCTATAATTATAATTATATAAAATGTTATAATTATATTAAAAACATTATTTAGAAAAGAGTTATAGATATTGATATATAATTATGTATAATATATAATATATTTAATAAGAAATTATTGATAAAAATATATATATATTTTTTGATTGATAAAACAAATATATCTTTCTAAAAAAATTCTGAATACTTCCGTCTATAATAATGTACGATTTCCCAACGAAATTTGATATTCGTATTTGCTCTCAGTGACATATCAGAATATAATTTTGTGTACACAAAAAGATGAATTTAAAAAAACCTTAGTTTGTGTACACCATGACATTTGAGAGACAATTAAAATAGTTTGCAATATAATAGGATATCTTCTAAAGTGCCTTTTAATTAATGCACCCGTATGTAAGTTGGATTATATTACTTGATTATATTACCTACTATTACACAAAAGGCAAATACATATACATAAATACACATTTAATTTCGTGTTTTTTAATAATTAATATAAAACAAATTTTTTAACATGTATTTTTGGATAAAATAAAAAAATGATGAATTTTCAAGTATGTATAGAATTGCGCTCGAATATTCGGACTGAATTAATTTCTTATTTATTTTAACATTCTACTTTTTTATAGTAATATGTTTTTACACATTTTTTATAGTATCCAGTATGTTTTTATACAAACGTGGAGACAATCGCCAAGAATTTTTAATTATTGTATGTAAACGATAATTTAGAAGTACTGCGATTTCTTTCAAATTGTGATTCTAAGTACCTATACTATTTAATTTTTGCATATATCATGGAAGAGTCTTCATAAGTTATCATATTTGCATTTTTGTTATAATTGCAAATTTAAATTTTTATATATTGTTATATAATATTTTCACAAATCTTTTGTTTCGTGAAAATAAAAAATCAGACTCACCGGTTAGATGTGCAACAACAGAGTTTCTTCAAGATAAAAAATAAGACTCACCGGTACGATGTGCAACAGCAAAGTTAATACACAAAGTTGATCTGTAAAATAACATCCAAATTATAAATGTAAATAATGCAATGTTCTACAATATATAATTATTATTGCAAGAAAAAATTATTAAGTGCAATTAAAATGCGTCAAATATAAATTCTTAGAAAATATGATAAATAAAAATCTAATTTTTAAAAATAATCGATAAAAATAATTTAAATAATTTATTTTAAATAAAATGTTGAAATATAATTTATATATATATATATATATATATATATATAAATTATAAATATTTTATTAATAATTTTAAGTACATTTTGAAATATAAATAAAATTTAAAATATTTTCTATGCATTATATTATTCTTTATAATGAAATATCTTTCTTTTCATAAGTACACGAAGACAATGAAGAAATTAATTTTACAAGTAATAAAGATAAATAAATGAAACAAGTTGCAGTACCCTGTGGCTGCTCCGTCGTCGCCCGATGCCTCCCCGAGCCTCGTCCTCCTCTCTTGTTCGTCGTTTGGGATTCCACACATGCCACGACACTCAATCGCGAAAACAGTTAATTGCGATCGCGCGCGCACTAATTAACAAAATACGATTAACTTTGTACGGCACTCCCGACGTTAATCACGATGCGCACTTTATTATACGCATGTACTATGACGGGAAAACAATGCGAAAACTGGTAACGTGTCGAGATTATGACGCTTGACGCTCTGAATTACGCGGCAATTTCATTACGCGAGTTATGTCGCGGAATTCACACTAGTAGTAATGCCAACCATATCGTCATCCTTATCCAACGTTCAGTGATACTGCCATGAAATGTTGAAACTCAAATAAACTAATATATTAAGAGTTATGTACGATTCTAATTTTAATATATTAAGTACGTGTATTAATTGAAACGCGTAATAGATCTGTTCTTTAGTCGCATACTCGTTTCATTGATCGAACAATTGGAAAATAATATCAATAAATTTTACGCACCTGATACATCTTGCGATACTACGTGAATTAATGGCTCAAAGCAAGATAATAGCAAGAATGTCTCAATCGCGCAGATATATAATAGATTGCTAATCGCAGAGAGGATCGCGTTTAGCATCCTAATACTTCTTGCGCGATCGTATTCCGCTATTATCTCGAGAGATAATACAATGGTACACGGAGCGTCTCGCGTCGCTGCCTCCCGCTCGACGCCCACTGAGCGAATGACCCAGCGAGCGCGCGCGCGCGTAAACACAGCGCGTTCAAAACATACTTCGCAAAACACGCGCCGAACTATCGTGTTTATCACTTTATTGCCACGTTTATCACTCATTATTGTCACTTTATTGCCTCGCAACGAAATATTTGTGACATACTATAAAATCAGTTCACGCGAAAATACTTTATATCTTTCGCTTGAATTAATAAATTAACAATTAATAAGTGGTTTAATACTCTTTTCGTTGTTTTAAAGTACGCGTGCTTTTGATGCTATATTCACATGTATGTATGTATTATTGCGCATTCTCAATACAAAAATGAGTACGTACATACATGTAAATTGGCGGAAGATTTTAAATGTGAGATGAAATTGTACATTTTTATATCGAAGCAAATTTATGGAAATAATTATCGTACACGCAATTATCGCATGTAATTAATTAAACGCGATAATTTTTTTAATTTCTATCACTTAGATTTCTACTTCAATATGCCTTCTTTGAATAACAATGTTGGTACATGTCATTAATTGCGAAAAATAATTAATTATAATTATAAATTATTTTTTATTGCAATATTTATAAAAATAATAATTAGTTCTTTAAATACGTTTAAATTTTCATGTATATTAACATGCGCTTTGATTTTTTTCTATCGATTTAGAAGTAATTTCTTAATAATTTTTTGGTTAATAAACCTAATAAAATCGAATAAAAATAGTATAACGTAGAACAGAAAGATAATATTTTATATACATTTATTCAGTAGTATGTCAAATATTTTGTGGTGGCAATGCCTATTGCGTTACGTCATGGTATTTATTCGGTGCGTTTATATAGTGCGCGCTATTGTTTATGTATGCGACATTCGCACAACGCGATTCGAGCGAGCAGGTAGTAATGTGAGTCGATCCGCACACACGTATGTATGTATTATCTTTTGAAATACGATCGCGACAAGTACGAAAGAGACGATCATTTATTCATTGCTATAATAGATTATTACAATTAGCGGTATTAAAAGTCGTACGAATCTATCGAAAGAATCACAAATTATTTGTCTCACTTCGCTTTGATGTTTTTGATAATAATTATTTTATTAACTACAGCCGAATGTATTTCGCATGTCGCGTTTGCAATTTCTTATCTACTTTAATATAGCTTGTCTATATTTTCGAATCGAGAATACGGAATAAGAGTGTGTAAAAGTATATTTTAAAATAGCATATATTTTATCTGTTAAATTAGTAGCAAATTCAGGTTAACGAGACCGCCGTGAATGTGGCGCGTAATCGCGTGCAATTTTCGACTGTCGAGAATCGAACTTCATTCGTGAGAATCGATTTGTGTCAGACTCGAACGTCGTCGTGCGAATGTTAATAGTTTTCGCGGTATTTTCCTAACAGAATGTTTATAATAAAATGTCGCGATTAACGGGAGTGTCGTACAAAGTGCCGCGATCGTCATAGCTTGTTAGTCAATGCGCGAGTAATTAATCATATTTTCGCGAGTGAATGTTGTGTTTACGCTATGAAGGAGAGAGCGAAAGAGGAACAAGAGAGGAGGAGAAAATTCAAAGGGGCAATTGAGGTTAGACATTAATAAATTATTGATTATAGGTTACTTGTAAAATTTGTTTCTTATGAAGTCTCTATACTATCGTTCTGTAATATTGTGTAATATAAAATGCACACACATAAAATATCATAGATTTTATTTCAAAACATTTGAAATATTTAATATATGCACATAATAATTACACATATAGATACATCAACATTTTTCAAAATTAATAATTATGTAATTATTTAATAAGAATTACAATTTTGTTATAAAATTATATTCAATAAAATATTTTTTCTTTGTTAAATATTTAATTCTTGATAAAATATTGATTTTAAAGCAATGAAAGCAATGAAAAATTCGATTGCACGTAATAATTACATCTTAAAATATCATTTATTTTGAATATTAGCTCATATAATTTGAATGTCTATGTTTTATAAAACAATGTTGTATATTACATCGTTGCGCATCTCTCACAAGTAAGTACTAAATTATTTTTTATTTTAATCTTGAAAAAAGACTGAAAAGATTTTATTTTGACAATTCTTTCCAATACTCAAAGAGAGCAATTATATTTTTATATAAATTTATAAAATAATATAAATTTCATAAATATCTAAATATTTATTACATTTATGTATATGTATACATATATCTATTATATTTATTCATTAAGTCATAATTACAAAAGTGGCTTAAAAACAAAATATTACAATTTTCTCTATTTTTTAATATCTTATTAATATTTGAAATCTTCTTTTTTGCTACATTTATGTATTACCGAATGCAAAACATAAGCCTAACTTATTTATTGTATATGACATATATCTACTCATTAGTTTAATAGTTTTCAAAATGTATTATTCTCTCTTTTTCGTGATATTTAAAAAAATAATTATTTATTGAATACTTGTTACAATAACATTTCTCTAAAAAATTTTCCCTCTCATAGTGACTAAAAATGTAAAGCAGATTTGATTAGAGATTCTGCTTCAACTTTTATTAAATCTCGTAAAAGTGTTGAATACATAGACGTATGTAGACATATACCTACTATAGACACTGCATATAAAATGGATAACTTTATTTCGCTGACATGAAAATTAATTATACTGTCTTGATATAAACCCCATTTTTGTTTATTATTTTAGTATTTATTTCCATAATTACATTTATTTAATAGAAACACGCATATAAAATATAAAAATGTAAAATGATAAATTATAAAAATATAAAAGGATACGAAGATATGCACAGTACAAACAACTTGAAAACTTTTTTCGTTTCTAAACACAAGGAAGCAAAAATTCATTCTCTTGATTCGTTCTCTAGATTTGTTCGGACGCCTTTAATTGAGTCAATCAATAGCGGATTATCCATATTAAGCCTCATCTATCGTTTTGCTGCTTACGTTGATTCTGCTCGTGTAATTTCAGGACTGCCAGATAATTCGATCCTCGTCTAATTTAAACAGAAAGAGGGAAGAAAGCGAAAGACAAATGCAATCGATACTTTTGTCTTTAAATAATCATTTTCGGTTAAAAACAAAATATAATACTTATTTTTCATAAGAAAATACTTTTGATGTTGCTCTTGTCGGTTTTATTTCTAAACAATGAAATACATCACATTTCTGTTATACATATATTATTGCTAATTTTATACTGTTCGAAAAATTCAACAATTAGCGTTTCTTGCAACCATATATTATAGGTTTTGAATTATATAAATATAAGCAATTTAAGAAATAAATAGATGTTGACAAATTAAATTATTGAAACATATAATGATCTTATTTTCTAAATCTTGATTTTATACTCATCAAAAACTTTACATAATCACGAAAGAATATTTAAAATATTATGTACATTCAACCAGTAATTCAATCAATAAACCGCACTATTTACACGTCGCTCCGTCATTATATGGTTACAATAATCGACCAATTCCTTAATTCCACAACAATCTTTAGTGGTCTACCGGTAAATTATATCGTCGACAATAAAATTAAGAACACGATCCACCGACGACGATTGTACGATTTTACGAACCAAACGGATCAGTTTCAACTTTTCTTGAGGGCGTGGAGGGAAAGAGAGACCTATCGAAAGAAATCTCCCGTGATCTTTTAGAACGGTATAAGCCACATAACTCGAAGATAGGCCGATTCTCGCGGTCGCAGAAGCGTGTTAATGAGACTGGGAGACGGTTTCGGTTAATCACGCAATTTTCCTGGTTCCTATCAAGCTTTTACCCTTCGTGCAAGGAGGTAGAAAGGGGTTCTAGTGATGGGCACAGAGAGGGCCGGTTAAAGAACGAAGCGATGGCGCAGAATGGCGGTGGGCAATTGCTCGTAACTCGCTAAAACGCCTCCTTCCCTCTCCTCAGTCCTCATCCTCCTCGTCCATCTGCTTGGCTTGAACCGGAGACCAGCGCGACCAACAAAACCCCATTAAACTCGCCAGCGAAAGCCCTCGACGGAATCTAGCCGACCCTTCATCGGGAGCGACGATCTTGCTTCCTTCCTTCCTTCCTTCCTTCCTTCCTTGATGAAAGGGTTGGCCGCCCTTTAGCCACGAGGATGGACTGACTATCTTGCGAGAAATTAACCCGTTAATATTTGACACAGCCACTAGCGATTACCGTGTCGCTATTTTGACAGTTGTGTGAAAGGACATACTACGAAAGAGATTTTGCTCTCAATAGCGGTCTACTTGCATCTTTAACGCAATAGTTAATGGCAATATGTAAACTGTCAACATTTATGCGAACAAACTAGCTGTATCATATAATGCAGAGTTGTAAGAAATATATTCTAAAATATAATTCTTTTTTTATTTTTTTTATATAATTTCAAAATAAATTAATATTTTAATAGTAATTTAAATAGAATGTTTAAAACTATATTTGAATTATAAAATTTTACTATATTAAATATATTTTACCATATTAAATAGATAGGAATATAAACTTTTGTTATCTATTTATAAAAATAGAAGAATTTTGTATTTCTAATATATTAAAAACATGAAATTCTTTTTTTTTGTTTTAATAACATCAAAATTAGCATTATCTCAATATTGACGATTGGCTTATATATATGCTCAATCTATAATTCAAAGAAACGCGACTTCTAATTCATTTTGCATAATGAAAGAGCACAGATTAACCTATCATCATGTTCCGACTGCTTTAATCAATTCTGCCACGAGTAAGCAGACATGTTGTAAGATATATCGGAAAGTCGCGATGCAGAAGCATGGCGCTGTATGTGCACGAAACGAATAGAGACGAATCTGAAGAAGAAAGTACAGAAAGAGGAGAGCGGGACGGAAAACAGGAGGGTGGTTTGGTTAGGTAGTTGGGTACTCGGAAACTCGCGGAGACCCCCTAACGAGCTCTTTTCTTCCCTTCCTATTTATTTCTGTTCCTTATTTAACCAGTCCCCACTAGCTATTCTCCGTCCTCCTTCGTTCCTCGTTTCAGCCTCCTTTCAGCGAAACACTGAAAGTCCTCTTTCTTCGATGCAGCGGCGGAATCCATCCTTGAGCGGGGACCAAGAACTGCTTGAATAGGAGGAGAGAAAAGCATGGAGCAGATATATATGTTGTAAATATACATGACAAAATGGCAGAAATCTTGCAATTGATCTTATAATAAAAATCATGATTCGCGAAATTTTAAACACGCGCAACTATTTAAATTAAAATATAAAGTCATCTTATTATTATTTGTTCATTAGTAAAGTTCACGTTTTTATAATTGAATAGAATTATATGTATAGTTATAGAAAAAAAATTAAATATTATATATAATATTAGAATGTCAAATTTATATTTATTTTATCAAGTATTATTGTCTCTTCTCAAATTTATCTTGGCTTCAAATAATGAACGAAAACTGAGCAAGAAATATATAAAACTAATCAGATATAATCATAATTTATAGCTAATTTCTATCAAATTTATCGCATCGCCACGTGATCACTAATCTTTCAAAGATAATATACATGTATACATTTTTATTTCTTGACTTTTATTGAGAAAATAATTGCAGCCACATGGAAATGATCATAATGCTTCTCTCTCTCTTTCTCTCTTTCTCTTTAATCCTCGTAAAAATCAACATTTTTATTAATGATTTCACATGCTATTATTTCTCGACGTAGGTGAAATAAAAAATGGCGCTCTCGCGACTTTGCCACCCCGATGTACCCGCGAGGGGTGCCATGGGGGAGGGTAGTGCGACGAGGTTAGGCGAGATGGAAGGAGCGATGAGGGTGCGACTGCACGAATAAAAATGCCCCGTTTCTGAAGGGCGGTGGGCGGAATTGGGTAGCGTGTTCCAACGACTTGTGATCTGATCAATAAGCCGGCATAGGGGATTATTTCGCGGCATGACTTTTTTGTATATGCGCGCGCGTTCTCTCGCGAGTGCGTATCTACACTAGAGGTTTACATTAATGGTACATACGAAGACATTTTTCGAATCCTTATCAAAATTTATATCAAAAAAATTAGTGTGATATTGTAAATAATTAATGATGAAACAATAAATATTTGATATAACGTCACTGCATTAAATAATGCATACAACAATTGCTGACAATAATTTTTACAAACCTTATTAGTCATATTATAAAAATATTCTATTTTTTTGGTAAAAGATGGATTAATATATTAATATATAAAATATATTAATGTGTCATAGTATACAGAATTTATCTTATCACACTTTTATTACAATGCATAGAAAAATTAAAGTATTATTGTAACGATTTAATAATATGAAATCAAGAATAATTATGCCCTTACTTTTGAAAAATATTCATCAAATATTCATATAAAATGTAAATATCTCTCTTTCTGATCCTCCCGCTCAATAATAAAAGGACTCATCCATTTGGAGGTGAGGAGCCCCAATATCACTCCGGTGCTTTTGCAAGATCGGAAGAGTATTCCGGCGCGTTTCAATCGCCGGTACGGCGCGACTGAAAGAGGGCCCTCGTTTTGCATACGCGTGCAATCTCAGCGTCTTTTTTTCGGGAAAAGGACTTTGCGCGCTGGGGAAATGAGACAACGATGCGCGCGCGCTTACGAAATCCCTCAGAACGTGAGGCACTTGAAATCCCTTGGTCTGGGTTTGTTTGGACGCGCTTGCGGCGAATCTCGCATCCTCCCTCTTCCCAGCCACCTCTCTCCCAATTCACCTCATTGGTTAGACAAGGAATGACGAGAATCGGGATGGCTTGGACGAAGGGACGGAAGCGGCGAGCATTATGGGAATTGGATTTAAAAGCACTACACTTCAGCGATGCCGCGAAACGAAAACATTTATCATCCGCGAGCGCGCCAGATTGTTTGTGTCTCCAGCTTACGCGCGAATTGCTTCAACCGTCGCCCGCCTGCGAAAATAAACCGAGATCTGGTGAATATTACGGCGATGGGAATTTCCTTATCGTCCCGAAGCGCGTTAGCGTTCGGCCATCAGAATTCCCGTCATTGATCCTATCATGATTGTGAACGCCACCGAGCATATTTTTCTGCGAAGGCATTTTCTTGCGCTTGGAATTTTGCAGACGATGAGTATTTTTTTATTTTTGAACGAAATTATATATGCGTATCTATAATAATCAAATAATTACAGGAAATTAAAAAAAATTATAACCCTTCGTTTACTAACGATTTCAAAGTATTCCTCAACAAATTTAATTTAAACTCATTAGAATGCGTAACGATATCTATATCGTTAACGGATATTTAACAACAGTACGATAAATGCGAGGAAAGATACGGCAGTCGTGGGAAAGAAATAAAGGGAGGTAGCCGCTAGTTTCTTAAGTGGAGCGAAGCGGCAGAAGCTGGGAAAAGTAGCGCGCTGATAATTTAGCAAAAGAAAATATCGTATTGTACCTCTTGCGCGGAGTCATCATTATATCCAAGCTGGCATTATCTATCAAGATGAGGGTGGTGAGAGGGACCGACTGATATAGAAAAAGAAAAGGGAGGGAAGAAGTAGAAAGAAATAAAAAAGAGCGTTCTTTGTGCTATGAACAATAATCGTGAGCGAACAACTCGACGCCTGTGACTCATTTCACGTTTCGTTGATCATTCTTCGCAACTCCGCGCTCTTGTAGATTGTGATATTATTCTTGGATCCTCGTGTCGCGAACAGTATAAGATATTTTATAGAAAAAGTAACGTATTTAATAAAATATAAACAAATGGAACATAAGCATTAACATTCTGGAGTTTTATAAAATATATGTTTTTTAATTTATATTTCTCTCTTTCTCTCACGTATAAGACTTGCTCTCTTCAACATATATAATTGCACACCATCAATAACATATTTATATATGTAGCAGATTTATACTGTTTTTTTTTTTTTTGCAACATTAAAAAATATAGGAATAATTTAAATATTAAGTATGCACGAAATGAAGAATATAATATGATAAAGAATGTAATATCTTTTCATTCACATGTTTAATGATTCTTATGAGCACTTGGAATAAAATTGATCTCGCAGATGTTTCATATATCACGAGCGTGCACTAATACATATGGCGGCTTGTACATTGCTCGTGGAATATTAATGCGAAACCGCAAAGGGATTACAGAGACGAGAGAGGATGGCATCGAAATAAATGTTACGGCAGGAGGTGGAACGTTCTTATACCATCGTTATATTAAAATATAGCAATAAGTAAGGTTTACTCGGTCTTCTCTGACTGCCTTCCATCGACGTCAGTTCGCCACCCATAATGCTACCCTCACCCTCGTAAATTTTCACTGAGTGAAAAACGTCCGCGATATTGTCTGCATATGGCACGAAAAAATTTATATCTAGAAAACACGCCAAATACATTTTAAAAGATACTGAATTAGCATTTTAATAATAATTCGTCAATATAATAATGTGAATATAAATTTAATATTTTATATATGTGTAAATATTTTCATGTATACACTTTTAACATTTTATAATGATTAAGTAATGCAATAAAAGTTGCTAAATAAATATTGTTAAAAAAAAAAATATATATATATATATATATATATATATATATATATATATATATATATATACACGAAGGTGAAGGAACTCGAAGAAGGTTACGGAGAAAATCAGGACAGTTGAATACTACGAGGAAACCTGTTATCTCAGGTCAGGGACTAATTACTTGATTACGTAATTGCCTCCCCACCCTGACAGCAACCCTCCCGCGGTCCGTCGTGGTCGACAAACCCTCACTGATTCATCCCTAACCGCGTGATCCTCGTCCTAACAATCCTCCCGAAAATAAAATTCGTTCCCTTAATATCAAATTAATCTTTCGAAGAATTATCTTATATCTTTGCAATTCTAATTTTATCCTACTTATCTTGAATGAACATCTTATGAACGTTACAAAAAATGAAAATGTATTTAAATAGCATTAACAAAATTTTTTTAATCCTTTGTGAAATTACTTTATAAATCTATGCTTTATATAAATTCATTTTTAAATTTATTATTCGATAGTAAACTAAAAATGTATATTGTTTCATAATGTTTAGCTGAACAATTAAACAGAATTGGCTATAAATATTCTTATCTTGAAATTTCATTTCATCGTTGTATATTAATAGAGACATTTTGAATATTCAGATAAAAATACTTGTGTAAATTTCAAAATTATTGAAAGGTGATTATGTGTGAAAAAAGAATTTTTAAAATTTTGTTTTCGCTACATATAAACGAATGCAATTAATTTGAATACAATTGATAAAAAATGGTGTTTTTTCACTTTTAATTTGATTTCTACGCAATAAATGTTTTAAAAATTTACAATGGCATGTATGGTATATTGCTCGTAATTATATCACTCATTGTTCAAAAATTACTAAATTAGTACATTGCGGGTGATATATGCACATAAAAAAATATATTTTTATTTCAATAAGATTTTAAAGCTTATTGAAATAAAAGTGAAAATGAGAAATAAGAAAAATCCTCTATTTAGATAAACTAGTAGAAAAGAATCTTTTGAAATTTTCGCGAAAATGCGCATTTGATTAATCTTCAACGTCCCATTTCTGACCTTAGAACCGTTGACAACCACATAAGCGACCGTATTTATGCATAACCAACTTTCTATGAGGTTTGTCGTCGTAGCGTCGTAGGAGCCGCGGGGGTGTACGGGGGTAAGTGAGGGGTGGCACGAGGATACCATGGTGGTGTGTTGCTCTATCTGACGACGCTCATGGAGCTCGTTAGCGTTGCCCGTGGCAACACCCTTACTTCGTCGACCCGTACTCTCGACCACCAAGCCACCCCTCGCCTTACAAGAGGCGGAATGGGGGTGGGGATGCCGTGAAAGAAGAAAAAAATATCTTGCAGGGCGCATGCGTCGTTCGTTCGCCATCGCGTCATGTGTGCGCGATTCGCGGCGAGGGTGAGGACACATGGGGGGGAAGGCAAGGCACAAAGAAAAATTCGGGGGTGTCTGGAGCTGGGAGGAGAAAGAGAAAAAGAGCGAAAAAAACATGCGGGGGTTGAAAGAGGTCTGTATGGCTGTTTAACGAGACGCTTTGAACCGTACTGCTCACGCTTACCAAGATTTAAGAATGTATGTCGCGAATTGTGCACATTTTGATGAATTAATTACGAATTCTCTGTTAGCTCTCGCAGAGTTCTCTCATTTCAAACACAGTGTCTATGATCTATAAACTTTTCGACGACATTTCTTTTTGAAAAAACTGAAAGAAAACAAGTTTAACTTGCTCCTAATATTCCAAATCGTAATCAATTTATAATTGATTCGTCACTATATTATTTGAAAATGGAGTTTATTGTAATTTTAGAAAAGCACATTTGTAGTTTATGTCAATTATAATTCTTACTGATTTCTTAAATTTTTCATTTAGCAGACTTAACATAAAGTTTATAGATTTATTTACAATATTGTCTCAACACTCTGTATGTATAATATACAATCCTATATTGCAAACATTGCCGCATCTCACCATGTGTCTTCCAATAGTGGTACACTGAAATCCGAAGCAAAATTAAACTTGAAACGAGCGCGTGCGCGACATCGCGAGCAGAAAAACGTCGTCGTGTGCCTAAATTAAATTTCAACGGCGTCGTATCATCGGGCGAGTCTCGTCGAAGTTAAACAAGAATATCTCAACACGCTATACAACGTCATACGGCAATTTTATGCGACAGGGACGCGAATGTTGCGGAAGAGAAGCCGAAGGGGCCGGACATTGGAATTAATAACAAAGTAATTCTTTATTGCGCTCAAAGATAGACCGGTGATATTAATAATGGCGTTCGTTGCTCCTATACCATGGGGATTTCATTAAAAAGCGTGCGGATCTCGGAGAGGGAAAGAGAGAAGAAACGGTGAGGTTTCGCGGGAGAGGGTAGCGAAGCGAACTAAGCGAGGAAAAGAGAAAGTGACAGGAGAAAGGCGGGAAAGCGGAGAGGAGAGCGAGAGAAGTGCTGCGTAAGCTTGAGCCAGATCCGCTTAGGGGATGTAATTAAAATCGGAAAAATGTGTTTAATGAATATTCATTTGTGCCTCGATCTGCGATATTAAACGGGCTTGGCTCGTTTCGCATATTGCCATACCGCCCCTTCGCTAGAGCGGCACGCGGCCGATTAAAGAGAGGTGGCGAGGAGGACAAGAAGTGGTACGAAGAGAGACAATAGACGTAGCGCGATGTATAGCGATTGGGGCGAACCGCGGTGTTGCGTGCTTCGCTTTCATTTTATTTTGCAGTCCTTTTTTACGACAATATTTCTTCGCGCCCGTTTAGAATCTATCGGCCGGATGCGTCGCGGCGCGATAAAAATTCACGCGGCTTGAAAAATGACTCGTGCGCTGGCCACCACATCGAAAGATCGAAACCGCAACCCCGATACATTTATCGGCGAAATTGTAGCCAAGTTATTGGCACGTTTATGGAAAGGTCCGCCTGGTTTCGAGATAACCTCCGGAAGATAAGGTAATAAAAGGCGTGGCTACACTTTATACGTGTAATTCTCTCTTACACATCGAGTAAAAAATTGAAAAAGTTTGCACGTGTAATAGTTTCTAGCTAAGTAATGTTTGCAACAAATTCACGAAAGCTAATCAAACTAAAGAGAATAATATACTCTTTATATTTTTTATTATAGTAAATATAATTGTAAACAAATATTTATATATATCTGCCTTTTATTTTTCTAATTTGACAATTGTTAATTTGTATCCGTGCGATATAAAAAAAAGAGATACGATGCTGTTACGTACTGTGGCTTATGCCTGATTAAGGAATTCAGAACCTGCTCCGATCTTCGCTTCGGCATTCATCCGAACTCTCCGGGTATTCTAGCCGTATCCTCGATTTTTCTCGCGACAACGAGGTCATGCGAAAGCACCTCACGTAGAAAATCCATCCGCTCGCTCACCTTCACGTGCCTTCGCCATCCGAGCGTTCCGTCTCTCTCTCGCACCCCATCCGCCTTTCTACCCTTTTTCCTCGCGACGTTTCATTTCCAGCGGGGCCGCGCGATTTCGGGCGCATAAATCGCCACGAGCCAGGAACAGAAAACACCCGTCTTCTTCCATCTCTTGTTCCTCTTTCTTCACCGGTTCTTCGTCTTCTTCGAGAGTCGCGTCTGCATCCCTCCGTGTCCCGCTTTTCTCGCCTAGAGGGTACTAGAGCCGGAGGTGGGCGAAAGTTTCGAACGAATTTGCATGTCGCTCTCCTAACGATTTCCTCCTTCGAGGAGAGAACTCGGGCTTCATCTCGTTTATCGATAAAAGAAATGACGTTGAATAACGCCTCCTCTTCGTTACCGTGCGAGATACTTTCAATAATGCCGCGGCAGATTGCAAGATTTGCAACACGACAGGTTATTACTTACAGGCTTATGCCCACCGAATTCCGAATGATTTAAATTCTACGGTTTATATAAATTTCTTCTCTCTCTAACGCCGGTCAAATTCATCTCGTTTCTGTGAAAATAAAATTTTAAATTACAGAAAGCCTCACGAATTTTTGTGTAATACCTATACTTAGCGGATTCTATTGCATTATTTATTATTGAAATGTTTCGCTCGTGTTTCCTAAATAATAATTTTAATAATTATTTTACTTCCCAAACAACAATTGAACAGGTATAAACCACTACACGAGATGCCTAAATTATGTCGCGAGTCTTTTTAAAAACATATTTGTATATGAAATATGTATATATTTTTTTTTTGTCAACGCCAATATTCGAGTTTAATTTTATTACTTCAAAATGATATATTACAAAAAAATGTATTCACATAATTATATTCCATCGCAAATTCCGTTAATGAATTATTTCGTGTATTCTCGAGCGATTTTTCGAAAAATAGCGTCTCGCTTTTCAGCAAAAAAATTCCCCGTATCTCGTTGACACGGGACCTCCGCATGGGTACCATTTTGCCCTTCTTTTTCCCCTTTCCGTTGTCCCACCCGCGCTGACGCGTTCTCTCCACCCCATAGATCCCCTCTAGGTGCGTTTATCTTCCATACCCTATTGATCCGTAAGTGATGGTGCCCCGGAAGGTGGAGGGTGACGGAGGCGGGTGGATCGGGACGGGGAAGGTGGTGGTTTTCACAAGGGAGGAAACAGGGAGATCGAACTCTTGCGAGCGCGGATCGTACGATTAGGTCGTCGAGAAGTAAGAGAGCAAAAGGGAGCGAGAGAGAGAGACGAGGATGCCCTAAAAACCGAGCTCGCGCGGAATGAAATAATAATATTAAGATGGATAGAGAGAGAGAGAACGGGACTCCAAGTCCCGGGATGTGGGATGGAGATAGGGAGGTAATACGGACCGGCGGCGGCTGACAGTGACGCAAGAAGCTTTTTCATCATTTCCAAACCGTCCTAACTTCACCCTTGGAACAGCCCAGAGCGAATCCATACGCGGCCACCCTCACTCCTCTGTCTCGAGATATTCTCGTAGGGGATTTCCTTCTTCTTTCCGTATCCAGGTGGATACGCACAAGTCTGTATCCTGGTAGTATTCGCTCGATATCCCAACTTGAACAAGACGTGAAAATAATTTCACGAAGAAGTAAAACGCGCACGAATATTTCCCACGTTTATTTCAAATTATCAACGTTAGCTTCAAAAAGCATATGGATAATTTTGCATGTCAAATACAGCTGAATAGGAAATTTTAATTATATAACACGCTCTGCATTATATATTTTATAAAACTAATAAATCTTTTGAAAAATATATTTGATTCATTTTACATTTTCAAAAATTCATCAAATAATGTGATGCGGTTATATATTTATTTTAATATGTATCAAAAATATACATATTGTTAATAATTTTTACATAATATCACCAAGAGTATTGAATTATAAATGTGCTTTTAATGCACCTTAATGTTGATACTTTTTAAAAGTTATTAAATATTTGAATATATAAATTTTATCTATAGCAAAGAATACATGATTAATATGCACACATTATTAAAATTAAATAATTAATAATCAATAATCCAAAATTTTTTAAGAATTCATAAAGATATTTTTATGCAGATTATACTTATAACTGTTACAATTATTCGAGATTATCGATATTATTCGATAAAACCATAAAAAATTTTATTTTATGCTTTTTTTTATCAGTAAAAAATGTTACACGCATGAATAATGAATAATTATCTTCAGAATAATATTCTCGGCACTCGAACACTTTGCAATTTAGTCTTTTTCTATACTATTTATATCGTAATAATTATCAAAATTAAATTTGCGAACTAATGTCACGGAGAGCAGAGCGAAAGAACGAGCGGAAACGCGGTTCGAATACGCGTGTCGAACTGAAAGTACAGCAGGTTCGAAAGCATGAGGCCCCCACTGGCCCGCTTCTTCCCCTTCGCTACCTCCTTCCCGGGGCCTGGATTCATGCCCAGTTTTTATCGCGACGCTTTGTTCTAATTCTACGACACGACCCCTCGTGCATACATCACATCACAATGTGTCGTTTTTTTCCTGTTCCGGCTGGCTCGTGTAATGGGCCCCTTGTATACGACTACCATCGGGACGCGTCTCCTTCAGGACCGTGATTACGGGGGTAACTAAGAATAACGTCCGGAAATCTTATTTACGCAATCCTCATTATTCCATGCAGTAAAGTAGTATGAAAATTAAATTATTGTACCAAATTTATAATTTTAAAAAATGTTGAAGTATGAAAAAATTGTAGCCGGAAGAGTTACTAATATATCAACAATAACACTAGATTGGATGTACTTAATATTATTTTATTTTACTTTTTTATATATCACTAATAACAATATTAATAAAAAAATATTATATTAATTTGATCGAACACACGAATAATGTACAACCATAAACGTAGTTCAAATAAGAATACGATAAAAAATTTGAGAGCAATATACATACATACGAAGGCCCCGATGTCATTCAGTTACGGTTCTGGTTCGCTTCTTATTTCATTTGCATACTTACTCGCGATCGTGCCTGAGAATTCAAACGATATACTTTTACGAAAGCACGGCGGAAGATGAGACCCTTTGAGCGACAATATCCGGATCCCTCCTTATTTCTTTTTTTGTAACACGTATGCACACACGCGCGAGAATTCTTTCTTGATATACGGGCTCGATAATTCGTGCGAAGTCACGTCGCTACCGGGGGCTGACACTCGCTAGATATAAAAGCTTTCGTGGTCCACACACGGGATCCAATATGCGCGGCATTAATTTTTCTTAATAAGAACCAAAGATGAGTAATTGCTCATCGTGTATTTGCGAACCTTCGCTCACCTTGAAGGGGAAGAAAACGACAGGGATATTTAGCATATTAAAGCAACCACCCGCCGAGCATTGGAATACTGTGCAACTGTTCTGGGGCGAAAATGTTGGGAAGAAATCTGTGTTAGTTATATCATTTGCCCCTCGAAGGACAGTAACATATTTCACATTTTTCTTTCAAAGATATTTGATGAAGCACACTTGTAAAATCGATATGGAATAAATGAAAAAATAACTTGAACGTTTATTGCCGTTTTATTCTCGAATAAAGTAAAAAATATATATATATGAGCACGACATAAAGGATTTTAGAGAAAAAGAGAAAGAACGAGTAAGAATGAGTATAAATATCCAGGACGATTGTTGGAGACAAAACCGTATCGCGAAAGAAAAGAGGCGAAAGAGCGAGGAAGTCTCCACCTCCACCCTTTCCGTCAAGTCACGGCCATTGCAGAGCACAAGGATAATTGCATTAATTTATTCCCGATCCGCCACAGAAATTCTAGATCCTCCGGGCTAATTACGTTATTAAAGGACTCTGCCACCCCGTACCATCACCCCACCGGGATTACGGTTCCCGATAAAATTCCTGGAGGAGCAAAACGCGCCCGACCTCCCGCCGTCGCTCCTTGACACTATTAAATCGCGATTTGCACGAATCACGGCCTGTAGGTAGAGGTTTATGCCGATATGGCGAGTAATATTCAAGAGTTTTTTAAAACTGTTATTACGGCCTGTCTGACTCTCGAATCATAATCGAGCGCGCACAGAGCGACAAAAGGGAGGTTCGTTAAGCCGTTCGTTCCTCTAGAAACCGCTGATTGTACGCAATTACGAGGCGAGCCGCTGATCGAAGAGCCCACGCCATCGCGCTAATCGTTAATTTGGAGATGAAGACTTCCCGATAGACCAATTAAAACTTTTGTCTATTTAGTCGTTTCGTGGGTATTCTATATTCCTTTAAGCTTATTAAATTCAAAATATGAAGAAATTGTACATATATGCTTCAGTATTATTTCAATCTCGATTTTAATGACTAATGCGTTCAAAATAATTTGTATTTTTTTTTTTAATATATTCCGAAAAAATTATTGTTGCACAACTTTGATTTTGATTTTCACAGCATTAAATCTTTTTATATTTAACTTGAAGAGAGAAAAGTTACGAAAAGATTTTTACTTTTTTTATCAATAATTTGTATTGAATAGTTATATTTTATAACTTTATATATTAGATTATTAAAATAAAATATGCATTAGATCATTAATAAGAAATCATATATTTGGTGTATTCTCTGTAAAATAACAGAGATAAAGTGCGAGAAACTCATTTATAACTTTAACAACATTAAGAAAGACGTGAATAAGTAATAAATATCTCTATTAACGAAAGTGAATTAATCAGACAGCGTGAGACCTTTTGCTTCCTGTTCCAGCCGACGTCGCAAGTTTCTTTTAAGACAGCTGATGCTGATACAGCAGCAGGGTTTAATTTGCATAGAGGCCCCATATAGAGTGAGGCTAACTTGATCATTTTACTTTTCCGAGAGCAACATTGCTCCCCTTGCCTGAGTAATACGCAAGTTTTATAATTAGAAAGGGCTGTTTTCATGTAAATCTGTAATGGTAGCTGAAATATATCTCGCGGATATTTTATCCGGTGTGTCATATTTCAACTTGTAATCTTTACGAATATTTAGATGCGATCAACAGCATTTGATATGATTTTAAGAAGCCAATAAATAATTAAAAAGTTTCTTTACATAGCTATTTTTTTCTTTACTAACAATCTTAATTTTCTCTTTTTTTAATAACATTTTTTAAAATTAATTAATTAATCCTTTTTAACAATATAATTATTACAATCGTAATAACTAATTACGAACAAATGTCAAATAATTTTTTTCATTAATAATAATCTATTGAAAATAATTATTCTTAACCGATTAAAGAAACTCGCGAAGCTAAATCAAAGTATAAAATAGACATGCAAAAAATGACGGCAAGAAAAACATATACGGAAGAGGGGCGTAACCTGGGAAGTAAAACGGCGGATAGAATAGGATACATCAGAACAAAACGGACTACCGGAATTTCTAATGAAGTGTGTGAACTTCGACCCGGTTTCGACGCATAACCTAATTAAGTCCGGAACGCGTATGCAAATTTTCGCGCAGCGTGACGCGCCGCGCGTTGAAACCGACCCCCATCGTCTTATTTCCTTTCTCTTCTTTCTACTGTCGCGCCCCAACGTGTTACAATACCGTCGACTTTGGCTTCGCACGCATTCGCAATTGTACGCGAATTCGACCGTTAATTAATTAGAAGTCTTTGCGGAGAAAGGGTTCTGCTGGTGGAATACCGTTACAAAATCCCCGGCTGTTCGCACAAACGAGTCAATAATTCACGAAGGAATTGAGCTTCTATATAACTCTCAACCCTTTGGAGATTTTGCGTACAATCTTTCAATAGAAACTGCATTATTTAAATTAAATTAAATTTTTTAATCGAACCAGATTAAGATTTATAAAGAAGAAAATAAGTAATATAGACTCACTAATAAGTGATTGATATATTGAAACGTGGATATTTATGTAATTATATTTTGCAAGTATATCGCGCTTCTTTACATTGTAGAAAATTTATCAGCAATTATACCAATTTTTTTTTTTACTTTAAAATACAGTCTATCAAAAAATATATCGGACGCGCTCTCTTTTTCTCTTTCTCTTTCTGTCGAAATGAATTTTTGCGAACAAATTCCGTGCAAGACAAATCGTAGTAAAAAAGATTGACCTGTGCTTGACACAATGTCAATGGTCTTTTCAACTTCTGCCGCGACACATCGGTGGCAACAGTGCAACCTGCCTGTCCCACAGTGCAGTTGAATGCATCCAGTATCGACAATACATCCGAACCGTTCGATGGGGATGAATATCATCTATTGATTGGTGGTATGGGGCGGCCCCTTAGGATCGTTTCTCGATGTAGACGTGTACCTGCTGCGGCCCCAAGCACATCCCATTCTACCTGCGAGTATGCGCCAAATTATCGTGTTCCGAATGGCACGTGTCACATGACAGGTATCCGCATGACATCAACAACTCGATGAAAGCTTTCAGTAATGGGTACTGTTAATTGCAGAACAGCAATTTGTATAACTTTAGATTTTGATTTAAGAATCACTCAAAATGATGTTATTACTTTCTTATGCTCTATTAGATCTCTTTCGACTAAAAAATCACTTTTGGTATCAATATATAATATATGAAATATCAATATATAATATATTCTCTTGTTATGATATGATACGATAAGTAATTTCTTTCGAATCTTTTCTACTCTATATTATTACTATGAAATACATACATTGTAAAATTAATCTTTAAATCGAAAAATTTTTGTTTCATTGATTCATTCAATTAATTCTTTCAAATATACAATAATTAAATAAAATGTGTACATAGTCTTTCAAATATATTTTTATTATATATACATATATATTTCATATATTTTCATATATATTACATTTTATAATGTTATTTTAAATATCGATTAATTACAACAATTACTTATTGAATTTGATATCCATAGTTTAATTGAAATTATATATTCTGGCCAAAGAAAAATGATATAGATTGCTGACATTTAATACCCAACTGCAAGCAGTTTTCACTTCATTATCATCTCAGAGCATATGGTAATAGATAACGGAAATTTTTTGGGTCACGCATAATGAACGTTTGCCTTCGATCACACGCGTGAACGCAGCTGGGTCTATAGTCTATATCCATTATAGATCGGTAACTCGATATCGATGTATTTTCTTAACGCTCAGCAAACATTCGTGTAAAACAAGTTCGGTTACATCAGGTCAGAGGAAAGGTCGACCTCGAAGAAAGCGATACGTTTCTTGCGAAGGATCAATTTTAGGGTTATTACTTTTTTTTTACAATTTTTTAAATGAGCATCGTTGTTATTCTACATTTGTTGTCTGAGATATATGTGAATTCGATGATCATTTGAAGCGAACATTATTATAAAAGCATTCTTAATAACGTATGCAGGTATTAAATTGTATAATGATGCGCTTCTCGCGATAAGAGGACACGTGAACCCGCAGTATTCTAATGCAAGCTTAAAACGCGTATCGAGTATCAGTCGCCTCGGAGATCCCGAGATGGATCGCAGAAGTAGAAAAAGGACGAAGGATCCCTTGCATCCGGATACGTTCCTGTCCTGTCGCTCGTACGTCAACCCTCGTTGTTTTTTTGCCGCGCTCTTAATAATTGATCATCTGATTACGATACATTATACCCTCCCTACTCCGTTTCTGCTTTAGCGTATTGTCGGAGGGCATTATTCCTGCACCGAGAAAAGTAGTATCGGCGCAGATAGAGAGAAGAAGAGAGAAAGAGACAGGGTGAGAGAGGGAAACTTTTTCTTCCCGTCGCGCCCGGTGACGGACGGCCATTTGCATATAGGCCCCCTTATCGACAAACACACCGGGGGCGCCCTTCGTAATGAGGGCCCCTTCCCTTCGTTCGACGTCCCTCTTTCCTTTATTTTTTCAACGTGGACCGCCATTGTCCGTTAACTCATTCGTCGGGACAGTGTGGACCAGTAGTATCTCACTTCCTCTTCCTCGTTACTCTTGTCTCTCTTCTTCCTTCCGTCTCTCTCTTTCTCTCTCGTTTTTTCTTGCTCGTATTCCTTTTGCTCTCATTATACGAGGACGTAGGTTGTGTAAAAAAAAAGAGAGAGGAGTGGTGGAAAATAACAAAACTGGTCGGTCACATGTCGAAAAATATGAATCGTAGAGATAGAGGTGGTATGCGTTGGCACTAGTCTCTCGTGACATCTGCTTCCTGAAATAGGTAGAAAAAAAAAAAGAGTCCACAAAGAGTTCTCGCGATCGTTTTTGCAGCCGTATATAATTGTAGCCGTGACAGCACGTAGATAATATCCTGCCGCTACGATTGTTTTGTCCAGAAATAATCGTCAGTAATAAAAGACGAAAGATAAAATATTTCCTTCGACCTAACAAATCATAAACTATCACATACGGATTTTTTGGTTATTTTCATTCTCTCATTCTCAGCGAGATTTCAAAATATCCAATAACAACGCGTAAAAAGTTGTTTTTGTGATGAATGACAATATTGTAATCACAATTATTATTTGTCACAATTTTTTAGTTTTAATGTTAAGTGCTTCGATAGAAACATTTAAAATAAGTTTCTATTAAAATAAAATTTAATTAAAATTAAATAAATCATTAGCCATTACCTTAAAGACTATTTTGTGCATACATTCTTATATAAAATATTTTTAATTAGGCCTGCTTCAAAATGTATTAAAAGAAAATTTATTTATCAAGTCTACGCATGCGCACGCATAATAAGCTCCATTAAAACCAGTTACATAAAAGTATTTTTTACGATTAATGCATTATCGATATTATTAACAAGTTTCTGATGTAATATACACCTGGCATTTAAACATCGAAATTTTATGATTACCTGCAGCTTTCGAGCATCTTAAATTACGGATATTAAATTTGAATTACGCGAAGGAAATCATAGGGCTATGTGAACCTAGTAATTTCTCGCAAACCTCGAGATTCTTAATGGATCGCACTAACGATGCGATCTGAAAAATCGCTTCTCGAGATTGAATGTTTACGAAACATGCGTCGTTATAATATATTCCTGTGATGAGTGCAATAACTCATCTGTAATTATATCTATCAACGATGCCTAAACATCATCGATCATACTTCATCCCTTTCAAGGTTTTAATGAAATGTTTTAGTTGCTAAAACGTTGTTTGTGTAACAAAAAATATGATTAATAATATACTCAATTTTATCCACATATTATTACATTTATAATAACGAGCGATATTCTCATTTTATATTGCAGTTGTATTTATGTATCCCTTAAATAATTTGTACTAGATTTTTATAAACTTATCTCTAAGATTCTAAATATTAAGCGCGAAGAATTTTATTCCGTTACACATATAAAAAGAAAAAATAAAAGAAAAGGAACGTCTTCTCTCAATATTTTTATAATATTCCAAAAATATATCAAGTAAACAGGATGTCCACAAAAAATTCTCTTTTGCGTGGACAGACATAAATATATACATTAATTACAATATCATAAAATTGTTATATAAAAATGCATATTGCATTTTATTTTAAATATGATGAAATAATAACAGTTTATTATTCTTATTACAATATCTATATTTTGAGCTAATCATGTTTAGGAGACATGGTTTTCTCTCTGTATCATTCGCAGTATTATTCGCGTAGTTGCTCACGCAAAGACGCAAAACCGTCCGTGCTTTTTCGAGATCGATCGTTACCAGCATTATAACCAACTGTCAGGATAATCTGCGGTGAGAATCACGAGCTGTGATAGATATGAAGAAGCGGGCTCACGTGTGCCTGACCTGGAGGCGGCTATAGGGCAGGTGCGACTTTCAGGAGAATAATTAATATTCAGCGAGGAAAAAGTGGGCGAGAAAGGCCGACGATGGCCTCCTCTTATAAACAGTTGACGCGTTAGCGACTGAGACGAGCCGCTTGCTTGCTAGCCAGCACGCACCTGGTTCTACTGGTTCGTATATAAAGAGAAACTAAAAAGGCAAGAACACATCTTCTCTCTCAGCAATTACGCCCATTATGGACGGACGTTCGGTTACCGTGATCACCTAACCCGAGACCGCTTAACTTAATTCGAAAATTATGCGCTCAGCCATGCATTAGTGGTGAAATGATACGGCGTGGAGGACCTGCGTGTGTTTCCGTTATTAATACCGGAGGTGTCCCCTAGCCTTCTGGTGCATGCATCGTCTAATTTATGTCGATGGTAGAGCGCTTTATAGTATACTATCTTGTAAAGAACCTTGAGATCTGTTCTTATCAAAGTCTGCATCGATAAACGTGACTATATATTTATTAATTTCTCCTTCTCTCTATTTCCTAATTTGTAGTAAATAATGTTCGTAGAAAATCTTTTAACGAACATAATTTCGAATACATATATTTGCACAACTCTTGAATTTATTATCAAATACCCCATGATATTTGAATTAACATTGAATAAAGCGAACCAAGTTTCATTTCAACCTTTTTTTCTGCCGCTCCATCGCGATATCTTTGTAAGGTTCTCGGTATATATATATATATATCTACGAAATACTAATGATAATTATGGTAAGATCTACGCCGGTTTTTTGCAGTGTGATCAAACTGTCCCACCACGAGACAGGTTTACGATGTGAGCTCGCCATCGCGATTCCCGTACCGTCATCCCCAATGATATCATTATCGGTAATCTAAATAAAAAACAGATGATCGGCCCCTGCTTGTCAACGGAGATATCGTTCGATCGTGCCGCGTCAGGAATTGCAGCTGCAGAAAACGAGGAAAACTTGTGATCAGATAAGAGTAAAAGCAGAGGGCGGTATAAGGGAGTCATGGAGGGAGGGAGATAAAGAGCGCTCGTAGAGAGGAACGGAGAAGTACAAATTACGGGCACCCGGAACCGTTCTTGTGGCCGTGTTAACTTTCGTCGCGTGCCTTCGGGAAATACCTCAACTTTTGCAGCCACGTGCTATCGTTGAAGCATTATAAACTTTTCATCGTTCACCTTTGTCCTCCGTCTAGCCCTTCCTTAGCCCTTCCTTGCGCGCGCGCGTTTATGATGAAGTTTATAAATTATCTGTGTAATCACTTTTTTCAAACACGTCTTTATCGTTGAGAAAGTTTTTTTAATGCTTAATATTCTATAATAATTTTAATAAGTCTCATTGGCCTCTATTGCAATTGCAATAATTACACAATCAATATTTAATCAAATGACTAATTAGCTTGACAAAACACACACATACACATCTTGTAAATATATTCGCTATTAAAAAGACATGTTATGGTTATTCAGAAATATCGAAATTTATTATTGCTTCTTTCCGCAATTGATTATCTCGATATGAGTCTCGATAAGGATACGAAATGCCATTAATCAAAAATTAATGTGCAATTTGATAGTTTGTATATTGGGAGAGTTAACGAGTAATTTTATTCGTTATTAGATATTTATCATTATTTTTAAAGAACGGAATAAATCAATAATACACTTCTTTTGAGTTTGCAACAATATGCTGAAACACTGTTACCACAGAGATTGCATATTTTGACATTTTTTAAAATGTCGAGCGCATAGCCAAGTCTGCTTGCGGCGTGTTGCTTTCGCCGTCGAGCCCGCAACTGCCAAGTCCGCTCGCGACGTGTTACTTTCACAAACGAATGGCACAAAGAATAAAGAAAAAAGCAAAATACGTACGAAATATTATATAAATACTTTTATACAATACATTCTTATATGATATATTTGTAATATTTTTTTATATATTATGCGTATTTATTTAATTAAATTCTCCTTAGAAAAGGAGGCTTTCCATATCATGTTTTTTTTCTAATTGTAAGATTCGCGATTACAATTTCTAGCGAGCTATCCTCACGAGTCATGTAAATGTTTTACAATTTCAGATACGAAGCCGTGGATCGACTTTTTCAAGAAGTAACGAGCGCCTATAGAGATTCTGAGATCGATTGGATGCTAGTGTACAATGCAGGTTGCACTATAGATGATACTACTCTACCCGAGCACGTAACAGAACCCAACGATCTCGATCGCTTGATTAATGGAACATTCAGACTATTTTTGACGGCTCTTCCCACGTCTCCAACAATCGTCACCATAGCTAGGTAAGTCACTTCATCGAACAATTACAAAATTTCTTTTTTTATATGAGTATATTTATAGCTGATTTATAAAATTTTGTTTCTTGAATGTAATATTTTGATTTATATTAAAAAATTACTGTTATTAAAATTAATAAAATCGTGTTAATGTCTCAGATGTTGCATCATATTTTACTGAAAATATGACCTCATAATGATACGAATTAGCGATGTATTGGTAATTATAATTGCACGTGCAAGAATTGTTGTGAGAGGATTGCACAGCATCTTTAAAAGGATGGAAGGTCTGTGTTAATCGCAGTAGGTGACGTTCATGCGCGTACTGACGATTAAATGCTCGACTCGTACAAATTGATTTTAATGTACGGTTTCAACGGTTGAAATTGTATTGTCTTGCTTTTACACGCGTGAAACCGAAGCCCGCAATACCGCAGATGGCGCGGAAGAAGATGCTGGGAGGGCACGAAATAGAGAAGAAGGGCGGCTTACAGAAGCGACATAGCGGGGCTGTCCAAGGGGTGGGTTTAGGATCATGGGTATACCGTTAAGCCCCACCTTCCAGATGGGTTCCACATAGGGGTGCATAAAATCAAACCATCCAACTTTCACGTATCATAACTAGATGTCCCTGCTTTTGATTTCCTGAAATAGATGTTGTGTATTTTTTTGTCTCTCTATTTTGTTTCGTCATCTTCTAAAAATTAAGGCGAGTTAGCACGACGATATTTCTCTTGAAATTAAAATAATTGAATAATTCAGTATAATTTGGTTGTAAATAGAATCCTTAAACACGGACTTATTTGTATAAGAATAGTAATATACAATATTTGATATTTATGAAGACCGGCTAATATGTCTAAATATTATTTTAAAAATACATGTTAGTGATTACAGATTACGACATAGGTATATCAGTACAGTACTCATGAATGCATTAACTGTATGATGATAAATAAATATAAATGGACAATGAAAACTGCCTCGTCATACGACAAAAATCATATAAACATTGATATGAGAGAATATACGTTTAAATAAATTAAGGAGCAGAAACTTATATAACTATTTGTACTAAGTTTATTGGACGGCTGTTTTAGAATTTCATTTTCAAGGTTTAACGGAAATGTCTTGCTCGCGTGAAATACAAAAAAAAAATATTAAAGATAATATTTTATCGTAAAACATTTTTTTATTGTTATATAATATATATACTTAATTCCATATATGTATATAAAAGTAGTAACAAACTTTGAGAGAGAAATAATCTTGTAAGTGGTAACTTGGCGCCATCTCGTGATAAATGCACGGAGATTCTGCTGAAACTTCCGGCAGAGACTAAAAAAAATCGATTCTACCCCATTCGACGTATTGCCACCCCTTGCTGTCCCCAACCCTCATTTCAGCACATTAGTTTCCGGGGGAGACGCGGTAACGCCGCCGGATATCGCCTCTGGACAGTTTGCAGTTTCTCTCGTAGTTTGCCAAACGGCGATTAAGAGACAAAAATTGACGAGGACGAGAAAACAAAAGAAATATTGAATCACTAGGAAAGTGAAACTGATGAAAGTAAAAGAATTGATGATCATAGAAAAAAATAATAACGAGAATAGCTATGTAAGAGGACGATTTTTTTCTCAAAATGTACGAAAAGGAAAAGTTATAATAAAGCTTCTTAAAATTAAAAGATTCGGAATAATGGCATATTATCACATAAGTGATAAGATATTTTAAATCTTCTAAAAGTCCAATCTTTTAAGTCTTTCTAAAAGTCTAACAAGTTATTATTCTTAGCTGTAGCCTTAAATAACTTGATAATATTTCTTGTCTTGCAGATCTAGCGAAGATGATTATACTCCTCTCGAAAACGTCGATCAAATTCAAGTTGACGTTCTCGATCAACTTCGCGAACGACTGGGCCCGGAAATAGATGTTAAATTGATATATCAACAAGATGAAGAACAACAGTAAGTCCTGAAAAGAACTTATATGCTATTGCTTTGAAATTTCAATTTTTCAAATAAAAATATATATTCATATCAACATGTGGGGGATATTTTATCCAGTTACAATTAAGTATAAACGTGTATCAAATCTGTATATCTTAATCTGAATATGCTTATCACAATTTTTTATAAGAATTTAATAACAAGTTAATATTAATGATTATAAATAAATCAAGACAGATAATGTCATTTACTATTCAATGAATAGAAAAATTTCAATATTTAATCTATAGACCGATATTCGAGGTTTTCTTGCGCGATCGCACATTCGTTTCTCGTAGCAACCACGACATTTCAGACGGCTCGTATTATTCGAAGCGCGTCTCTCGCGTGAATCTCTCGAAGATCTGAAGATCGACACGAAGAAGGGACGTGGCGAGTCTTTGATCGGCGATTTACATAGGATCGGTGCCACTGGTCCACTGGTGGGACGCGAATACAATGCCGATATGCGAAGGTTGTCGCTTTTTTTTTGCAACGGGGGCAAAGTGTCCCCTCTCGATCCTTGTCGATCCTCGTAGCACCAGTCCCGGATTTGCATACCTTGGGCCAGTTTCCCACACGTCTCAACAGCTTCCGTCTCGTCTCGGTCCCTCTTCTCTCACTTTATCTCTCGCTCTCCCTCTCGTCCCTACCTTCCTCTCCGACGTTTCCGCGCAACCCTTTCAACTGCCGACGAAGACAAAAACGCGGGAGTACCAAAAAAAAAACCTTAACGTCTTCCTTCTCCCACGACGATGGCGTTTCCTGGCGAGACGGCTCGCAAGACCTGTCTATTGTGGACAGGACATAACGAATTCGGGATAGATGTGTTTTTTGCGCACGCTAATTTGAAATGATTGACGGAAACGGAAGACGCGAGCATTCCCTCTGTACAGCCTACTCGGTCTGGATCTTTATCAAACATACGATTTTAATAGGTATCAGTGAATATCGTTAGAAATATGTAACTGCCATTTATATGCGTGTTTATAATTTTTTAAGTAGTGATGTTTTATTTTTACTTTATTATTAACTAATTTCTTCATAATAATTCTATGAAGAATAACATACATACCTATATATGTATATCAAGATATTAAGTTGAAAGTATTAATAAAAAAGGATTTTAATAACTTCTCAGTTAATACTTTTTAGCTATTTGCTTTATCATTTTTTTTAATCATATAATCGTCAAATTTGCAATTTACAAATTCAGGGAAATTTCGTTAGCATCCATGACATCCTATTTTGCGGTCAAATGCATATATCCCATGGCTTTATACAATATATCTTCGAATAAAAGAATAAAACATATTGTACATACTCTGGAAAAGAGGATTTTACAATACTTTAAATCACAGAGGCGTTAAATTACAGGAACCGTGCTTTACTTACACAAATCTTTTCTCTCTCTACTTCTTTTTTTAATCTAATAAGTGCGTGAAAAATTTGCAAACATTTCGTATACGCTTCGTATTTCGACGGTTTTCGTCTTTTTGCCTGACGTCGAACGGTAACGCCGGAACAAACATTAAACGAGGAAGGCGAATGCGGAAGTGTGGTCGCGCGACTAAGGGGCGAACGTTAAGGGATAACCGCAAGAAGAGAGGAGAAAGAGAGAGTTTACGAGTCACTAACCTCCCGAGTAATGATTGTCGTTAACCGCCGCGCTGCGCCGGCTCGGCCTCGACTTTTGTATGCTAATGACAGGGTGGTCCGATTTCATCCAAGGCAAAAAAATCTTGGGGGTCAACAGACCCGTCGTTAACCCGAGTTTTAAGTCTCCCTCGAGCGCCATTGACCTCGAATTAAAAACCGGGTGCGACCTACCGTCCCGTCCGGAAATTTTACAACGGGACTCTTCGTCACGTAATGTAACACCTTCGCTTATTTACTCCCTTGCATCTTGCACTTTTTCTCGCGGACATACGATCATCTCGGATGGTGGATCTTATACGAGAAAAAGATATAATATAAAAGCGCCAATTTTGTGACTTTTTTAAATGTGCTACTTTAGAAGAAATGTTTTCTTCAAGGAATATGAATTTCTATTATCGTGCTACGCTTATTTGATTGAAAAAGACAAGATATATTTTCTTAGGAGAATTTATTACTTGGAAAATATCGAGAGTTGAAAGTTGAGATATAGATTTTTATTTTGAGTAAATTTATGAGATTGAGAAATAAAATTACTTACGAAACAATCTTTCAATTGATAGCATTGTACAATTTACTATGACTAAATATCTTATGTTGATTGAAAAATTTAGTTTTAGTACAAACTGAATTTTTAACCAGTGATAATGGAATAAATTTTAGTTAGAAATTTTTATTAATATTTTTGCCATTCCGAATTACAGTACTGCGAATGTAAATATTGTTTTTTATCACGCAGACTCTTTATAATTCACAATTTTCTCTTCTCTCTCACGGTCGTTCGCATTTCATTCATCCAGGTGACACCGTGTCAGTGGGTTCTAAGGGAATTATTCAAAACCAGCCCTGACTGGCAAAAGTGCAGCCGTCCCTGGAACTGTAATCCCATACCCGTATCTGATCTGCATAAAAGAATAAAAAAAATTGCACAGAAAAAAACAAAAGCACAGTGAAATTTGCTTGATAGGCTCTTTGCAAAATAAATTAATACAAAATGAAATTAATACACACACACACACACACACACACACACACACACACACACACACGTATTAATTTATTATTGATTATTATTATTATTATTATTATTTTATAAATTTTATTATTTCATTATTAATTTGCATTTGAGATGCTACTTTTGTGCCTATATCGATTTCACGAATAGTACCCAAGATAAAAGAAACTTGCGAATTGTCGCGAAGAAGTGAAGCGAGCTGCGCATATTAAGCAATCGGTAATGTCATTTAAAAAATCTCGGTGACATCCGGATTTTAATCGCGAAATGGAAGTAGTATCAGCGCGAGCGTCTCTTCGAGCGGCTTACCTATGGAATTATGCGCGTAACGAAAGAGATCTTCAAGCGAGTATGCTAATGCGCGCGGCGACATAATGCGAGAGGCCGATTCGCCGTGGCAAAGCCAATTATGGCGCGGAGACCCATCGTGCCCGATCCACCGTTTTGCACATACATAGCTTGTCCCCGAAAAATCTCGCTCTTTCTCTGTTTCTCTCGACACAATTGTACAAACGTGCACGGCGAACGAGACGAAAGAAGGAATGAGACGAGAGGGCCGCATAGACAACGCCATATAGGCGGAGGCCTGCATCGGTGGCCATTGTTCGAAAGCGCTATTTGTATTTATTTGGGTCCTTTGTTCGAGCCTTGAGAGATTCATGGGGCGGAAGGTGGGGCTAGAGAGAGAGAGAATTTATTCGGAGAACAAGGCAAAGGGTGAGAGAGGTCCACTAGTCGTTATGAAACTACTCTACGTTTCGGATGAAACAAAAAATACGCGACGCGAGAGAGGTAGCAAGCCTATATCATCAGTACATTTATTCTGCGACATACAAAGCTAAAAAAGAGGACTAGCAAAAATTATTAATTTTTTTCCATTATCTTTCATAGTAGAGTTTAACTTCAATTATGACATTTTTATACACATTACGTAGCATTATGTGTGACTTGGTTATATTCCTGTAGTTACACTGCATAGTTTGACCAATGTAGGGTGTTTTAATAATTATCAGCGTCATCTTCGTACACGAGTTCTTTTAAAAAAATTGACAAATTGCTCGTGCAAAGTTTGTGCATGAAAGAGCGATAATTGCGGGCGAAACATCTCTTGAAACATCATACATAAAGACATCGTGACATGAAGTTATAAAAGTACAAACCAAGTCACACACAAAGTACTTGTGTTTCGTAAAGAACCAAGTTCAAATTATCGCAAGTTGCAGCATGATTGTAAGTATGATAAAAATAAAACAGCAATTAATCATGTGTGAGAGAGACCCGGCCACACTGTTTACGTTAAAAGCGACACTTTAAACCGACTTTAATCTTTTTCTAACATCGGTGATAGAACAACTTTTATAATGAATCGGTTTTATCGAAAATCTCCAAGTTGCCTGCATTTTTTATAACACTTTAGATGATATTTCTGTCGCGCAATCGCATCGTATGTTCTATAATTTTTGCAACGTTCGATCGAGAGAAAGGAAGTTCCGAGGGCAAAAACTTCGCACGTGGTCGAAGGTGGGCCGACCGGATTCGAACATCCAATTGCGAAAATGCGTTCGTCCCGTCGGTGGGGAAATTTCGCGTGCTCGTTGGTGTTAGTGTGCGACGAGATGGTCCGGTGTGTGGATGCGTATGTGTGTGTGTGTGTGTGAATGCATCTCGTGCAGCGGATGCAACTGCGAGTGGTCAGTAGCTCGCAAACCGAGTGACCGCTTCGTGCATCTCTCGTCGTGTTCCGATGTGAAAGTGGTGTGCGAGGAAAAAAAAAGTAGCCCTCGTCGCGTCATAAACTTTTTTAATTGCATTTTGCTCGAAACGTTTCTCGGCTAAAAATTCATCAGTGACAGATGGACCTTTTGAATGTATAGATGTGAAAATAACTAATCTACGCGTGAGTTGCAAACCAAGTGTTATGATATATTATTCAAAACAAAATGTATATGATATCGATGAAAAATTGGAGAAAGATTAATTAATTTGACACTACGCGATATGATTATTTTGTATTAGTACAATGAGCTAAATCAAGTAATATGTCAAGCATTTAAGCGTTTCGTGTCTTAATATTTCAAAATTGAGTGAACATTTTTTTCATGTCCCAATAAATTTAAAAATATAATACAACTATATAAAAAACTACATATATTATAATACATACATACTTACATACATATATTTATAATATATGCAATAAAGGATGCAATAAAGGATTTTTTATAAGAGATGTGAGTTGCAAGAATACAAATACCATGCACAATCAATATTTTATTTTCATTATTGCATTATTTTTTCATTAAATAAATATAAGAAAAATAATACAAACAGATATCTCTTAGAATAAGAAATGAGATCAAATTGAATCGCACATCGTTCTACAAATTTCCAAGAAACTTTTTACGCGACAATGCAAATACGTATGTAAATTAATTTTTGTAGCGGAAGATTCTCTCGCGATGTGCGCGAAACAACGCGAGGCGTCGTGACAGTCTCTTCGTGGACACAGATTAAGAAAGGAAGCGCAAGTTATACCATAAGTTTTAATAACACATAAATAAAGACGACGTTATAATAGAGTTTCCCCACAACGAGTTGCCTGGCTAAGGATTCGATATGACGAATATAACGCGGTCTGTTATAAATATTCAATCGCAAACGTGCGGCATTTTCCAGCGAATTTTGGTGCTACCTGAGGCAGAAAAGATAATAATCTCAATTACTTGTTATTGAGATCATTATGTGTATGGTTGGTCGAATGGGTTTGAAAATAATTTGAATTTTAGAGATATATGAAAAATAGACTGTGCGCGTGATACATTTAGATGAGTAAGAGAAAATCGAAGCTAAGAAAATATTTTTAAAAAGTACAAAATTGTACCGACGAAAAACTTGATCCATTTATTAATTTTTAACAATTAAAGTTATATATATATTTTTTTTACTTTTTATATTATACAATAACTTAGCCTAAGTGAAGTAAGTGTCAATCAACCTTCAAACCTTGTTTTAATTATGCGATTCGTTTTTATATTTTACCAAAAGTATAGTATTTATTCTTCAAAATAATCTGTACGTCTAACTCGGAATAGTCGGTACAATATATCTTTTCATAAATCCTTTATAAGCTGTTTGTGTGCATGTTTGTTGGATAACACGTGACGAGAAGGACAGTGTGCAGGAACGGGATACAATCGCTCACTTTATCGCGGCCTGTCGTTGTGTGACGTTAGCTCGCGTGTATAGCTTTATTTTACAATGACACAAAGTCGCTTCTCGGGAACACCGGCGAATTCCGCGTGTCGCGCATCGGAGCGGAAAAAAAGTCGTGAACTGCCACCGCGTCGTTTCCTTTTTTTTTCTTTCTTTATTTTTCATTTTTTTTTTTTTATTTTTTTTTTTATTTTCTTCTTTATTTTAGCCGTCACGCTACTCATGGTATTCAATCGCGCCCGGCGAAACTGCCAGAATTCATTCCCGATAAGAGGAGACGCGGAGGCGAGAAGAAGGGTGAGAGACGGGGAGGTAAAAAAAAAAAAAAAAAAAAAAAAAGAGAGAGCGGTCCGCGCTTCTAATACACGCGGGGACGCGTGTAATTCCAAGGCCGCGCCATATTTTAACATCGTTCCGAGTTACATTATGTTTCAGCAAAATGGTCGGCGCACACGTGGCAGCGCGTCGGCGACGAGGAGGGTGGTTTATCTCAAACATACAATCCCACCCTCTCTCTCTCTCTCTCTCTCTCGCGTTTCAGCCCCCTCATCCCCTTCCCCATCCACCCATATATTAGCGGCGAGGGTAGAGGCGACAGCGAGGGAACGAGGGAGAAAGCGAGAAAGCAACGGCGATAGAAGGGCGAGAGGGGCGAACGGGGAAGTTGAGGGGGTGGAAGAGAGAGAAGGTCGACGACGACCCTCGGCAACCGACCCCCACCGTCAGCCACCCCTTTCTCCTTTAGCTTTCGCGTCGTCTATATAGAGGGATGGCAAGAACCGGCAACGGTACGCGAACTAACGACGTTCTTTCGCTTCTCGAGAGGAGGAGGAGGGTGCGGAAGGGCGGCGGGGGTGGCGAGGGGAGGGGGTGGGTGGAAAAAATGGGGAGAGAAAGGCAGAAGCCGGGCGCGCGCGATCCCCCGAACCACGTGATAGAGGAGACACCGACGAAGGGACTGCGGCAGGTAATGATGTACCGCGGTAAATTTCCTGCGGAAAATTACACACAAACTCGGTCCGCGGATCTGCCGCTAAAAGGTAATCGTTTACTTTTTTTTTTCAACACAGCTGGCTAGAGTTAAGTCGACACGCCGCAGCGCCTCGTCTTCTCGCATCGCGTTAAGAGAAACTATTAACAGTTGCATGTATATATATATAGTGTTATTTGTGTAGGTATTAAATTTTTCCTTTTTAAACTAATTAACACACGTGCGCGAAATCATTAATTTATCCTGAATTACTTTGCTAAGGTTGCTCCCAGATATGTCTACAGAAATTCTTTAATGTATGTGTGTGTGTGTGTGTAATGAAATACAAGCCATTTTTTACACATTAAAAAAAATATAAAATACTGATATCTTATGTTAAGAAGAAATAACATTTATATATTTTGACAAAATAGAAAATCAGTACATGTGTGTGTGTGTACCTCGCTCGATTAAATCTTTCTGATTCTAACGACCGGCGTAATTGATGAGACGAAAAGTTTTCAAGTTGGGAACAAACGATGAAGCAGAAATAGACGATGTCTTCTTCTTCTTCTTTTTCTTCTCTTCCCGCAAACAGCGGCACTACACGACTTACCACCGTGAAGGAAACAGTCGATAATTTCTTACTACTCTCTCTCGCTCTCCCTCTTTGCGAATAGAATACCTCGAACGAGACGAACTTTGCATTGTTACGAAATCGAGTGTCGCATTTGGTGACCGTCGGCAATCTCGAAGTTTTAATTTGAGTTTGCCGATTAATTGGGAACATTATGCCTCCTCTGGCGAACTTTCGTCCGGCCACGCGAATGCCACCCCTTCCCACCCTTTCCGTTTCCTTTTTCCCACATCGTCGGATCGGATCGTAAAATTATTTCGAACTCGCTCATTCTTTGCTGGCGATTATTCTTTCGAAGATACAACGATTGACTGCTAATTTTGTACAAACTATCATAATTAAATAATTATACAATTAATTCAATAATATTGCAATTTGCTATAATATTATCGATATTAATATACATTATTCCAATATTATATTATTTGTAGTATCAATGGCAATATAAATATTAGAAGTATAAATTGAAAGGAGTTTTTCGATAAACAATTTTTTTGTATTATTATATAAAAGTTGACTGATGAAGTACTATTTTAGCCTGCAATACGAAATGTGTCAGATCTTATCTCTTAGCATAGGTGCGAAGTAATAAAGCTATCAAAGTAGTAAAGGGTATCAAAGCAGTAAGAAAGATATAATACCCCCGTTCAACAGGGTGACCGTAATTACCTTTAATAAACGATAAGGAACAAGGGAATTTTTTTCTGTGAAAATTACTTAATGGTTATTACAATTGTCAATTTATACTTTCTTAAATGAAGTTTAAAACACGATTTACAAATGACATTATTTTGCAAACTATCGTTATCGTTGACTCGTTCATATACGAACCAATTGGTGTCACTTAATTTTTTCATAAGAGCATAAAAAAATAATAAAAATAATGATCAGTAAGCATAATTATTTAATAAATGGTATTAATAAATAAACCCTCGCATATTTATTCTTATTATTGTTGAAACAGTTTGTGCAAATTTGATTGATTTAGTGCATTTTTCTCACCCTGAGCGCGTTATTATCTTACGAAATGAGATTCAAAGTCTCTCTACCGATCCCTGAGATTATCTCGACGAGAATCTCTAATGGATTATTTTCTCGCTATTAATTCGGCCGGGCGAACGCGAACTCAGACAAGTTGATTCCGGGTTAAAAAAATCTCCAAAGCGACATTTAACCGTAGCTTCACCTACGACTCTACCGCTACAGAACTCTTCGTTTTCCGCGGAATAAAAGAGCACATCCACGCCGTTCGTGGTAAGATCGCGAGTGAATCGATACGAAAGGTGGATGTGCGGGGATGTGTCCGACCAAGCACCGATGGTGCACGGAGGATAGAAGATGTAGAGAGGGAGAGGACGCTTTTTGAGGGAGATGTTTCGTTCGTTGGCAGTAGGTTTTCCCCCACCAGCGAGATACTCCCGCAGGATAATCTCCATCCCTCTTTCTCTCTCTCTTGCTCTCTCCCTCCTCGCATCAACCCCTCTCGTTCACCCCTCTTTGCCATCCCTCGCGTACGCTCGGCCGCGTACAACCCCCGCTCTGCCCAGCCTCTCGTGACGTTAACGCCGGAAAAATGGGCTGGAGGGGCTGCAAAGACGTGGCGTGGGCAGTGACGCGTGTGCACGCAGGAAAACTCTTCTTATTTATATGCTCCATGCTGCCACGGCGAATCGATATCGCGTGAATTCTCCCGACGTACGAGGGGGTGGAGAAACAGGAAAATCGGGAAAATCCCTTTTTCGCGTTTTCCGCCCAACGTTGACGGCTACACTTTGTCATTTTTTTACACTCGATGATGCAGAAAGTTTTTGCTGTTCAATTCGTTCGACTATTTCAATCATCTCCCGAATCATTATATATATATATATATATACGTTCATTTTATTAGGGTGGAACGTCGCGTTCACGTCATTATATGAATATTTCTTGTATAAAGTTTGATTTTAATTGATATTTTAATATATATTTCGATAAGACACGTAGAAAAGTTGCTACTCTTTTTTTTTTTAATATGCAATCTTTAAATTTTAATCAATTAAAAATTTTCAGCCTGCTAAATAGTGTTTGCTAGATAAATTACATAACGCAATTAAAGCGCTCATTACACGTGTAGGATGAATATCATAATATACAAAATAAAAATAACAATTTTGTTTATTTCTAGAAGCTTAAACATTTTGCAAATGTTAATATAGATATTACATTTTTTCACATGACGGAGAATATTTTTCCAAATGTAATAAGTATTCTGCCACATGTATTTTATTTATAAAAATTTATTTATAGAAAAGAGAGATATATGCGTGTTTACTCTCTGATTCGTTCTTGTATGTTGTGTTTTACAGAGAAGCTTGCGTAAATTATATTCTCGAATAAATCCGCGTGTTACAAGAGCGTGGCATAAATTGTGAAATCGTGTCGCCGAGGCGAGGTAGAAGCAACGTAAGCAATAAAACGCACGTTTATTTATGCGCTTCATGCCGAAACGGCGAATCGATATTTCGTGTGAATTCTCGTGGAAAAAGGACGCAATGGCTTCCGTTGTATCAATTTTCCGCGTGGTTCAATTTCTTCCTTAGTGCGGTTTTTATTATATAAATCAAACATATATATATATATATATATATATATATATATATATATATATATATATATAACGGAATAAACTACTGTATAAATCACTATATATAAAATTACGGTATATTTATATTCAACAATAAGGATATCGCACTAATAAATATGTACCTGCTGTTGCATATTTATTCTATTTATTCTACATAATTTTTTCTCCTCGTGCTTTCAAATTTCAGGCGCTTGTTAAAATGCAAGGAACGAAATATAATAGCAACCTTATTTCAGAAAATTCGAATTGTCAAATATACATATAACGATGACTCTTTAAGCTGAAAAAAGTAAAATAGATCAATTTATTTGTTTACAATATTGTTCAAGAAAATATTTTATTACGTAAGAATAATTATTTTTGGATTAACATTTAAACGCTAATTTTAAATACGTGCAGGTAAATTGATAAACGAATTTTTTATAAATTATCCGATTTATTCTTTCATATTATTCATCCATTGTACTTGTCAGTTGCATGTATCCTCGCGCTTGACAAGTATCATTTGTAATGTACATAGGTATAAAAGACAATAAGAGCTAATTAAGTTCTTTCATTAATATTAATTTGTGGGAAAAGATTTATAACATAAAATATTAAACGGTTCGGTTGCCTTTTTCAACCTTCTTCAGCGCATCATTTAAAATTAAAGATTAATAGAAATTAACAATCAATTATTCATAACTGTCAATATAATAAAACTATATAGAAACACAGTTATTCACATAAAACTATGTCAAGCTATTTTTTTTAAAAAACGAAATCAACGCATTTTTAAAGCATGAGCATTTTTATATATTCTATTCCTCGAATCGTCATTCTATGTAATTGTCGCGAATCTCGATAACAGCAATTGTTAATATTTCTATAAAATCATTGTATACGAAAAATCAACATTGAAAGATAAGTAAATTAATAAAAATAGACTTACAATTAAATCGAGTAAGATATTATATCGTGACGTGAAGGCTTTCAGATGTTGATTGCTCGAGGTTACAATAACGAATGATTTTTATCTCTCAGAGAGACGACCACACAACGGAGAAAATAGTTAGTTGTTTATGTTTCTTAATTTTCATATCTTAGGTAGTCTATGTATTATATCGTCATAAATTACTGGCAAGCCGTCAATATCTGTTTTTAAATTAAGACTGTTATTTTGCCTTTTTATGAATATCATCTCTGAAATCAATCTTTTCTATTAATCTCTAATTTTAAATGATGCGCTGAAGAAGGTTAAAAAAGGCAACCGAAACGTTTAATATTTTATGTTCTAAATCTTTTTCCACAAATAAATATTAATTATTGCCTTTTATATGTATATTAATTTTTAAAGAGCTGTTAACTTGTAACGCATATACAAATATTTTGCAATCTTTTACATACATAATTTGTTATTTTTATTTATATTATTTTACTACTTGTTGGACGAAGGGGATTGTAGATGTATTTTTCATCTTATTGTCATAGTAGAGCATATGTGTTTTATCGAAATAAATACTTCTTTCATTCAATTTCATGCTAATTTCTATAGCCACTTGTGATTTTACGCTCATTTGGCATCTTCCATATATAAAGAATTAATCTTCAGTACGAATCGTCTCTGGAGAGAATATTCTGCATAAAAAGAAAGCTCTCCGGTTCGCAACAGTGGGTCCCGAGAACATTTACCGCGGCGAACTGTGTTCGTTTCCTCGCACAACGACGCGCTCTCTCCGCGAGAATCTCTTCCATTATCTCGCACGTCTCTCCTGCATCAATGCATGACGTCATAAGTGAGAGAGAAGAACGAAGCGGCGCGACGCGAACGCGAGGGATGAAAAGTCAAGAGGGAGAAACGCACGGGAGGGTGGCGAGAAGGGTGCCCCTCACATCGGGAGGTGGATGAAACGTAGTTGGTTCGTATCAGCATAATGTAGATACCAACTCCTTGCTTCTTCCGAGAGTTTCGGAGGGCGGGTGGCTCTGGAATACGGGCGAATTGGGAGGAGGTAGGGAGTGGATGAAATTGAAATGGAACTACCCGAAGGAACAGACGGCCCCGCGGGTTTCCGAACCCGGCGAAAGATTAAAACGCGACCGAATGGATGCGAAGGAAAGTTTTACTATGCGACCCCTTTTGCATTGCCGAACTATGCGTCGGCCGAACCGGAGGGCTACCGATTCCAGAATATCTGAAAGCTTTCCCGTACCAAGTTTCGGATGATACGTTTTTAAGGTAAAGAACATATAGAAATGTAAGGGATATACAGCGCTCTTGTGCCCGGAAAACTTTCAAGGAACTATCGGTTTTATCGGTTACCTAATGTTACTTGGCTATATATATATTTTATAATACTATTTCTCATAATTGCTTGCAAATGTAAAATTACAAAAAAAGATTTGGATTGACTTGGAGTATTTCATGCATAAGTAAATAATAATAATAATATATTTTCCGCAGATTGCCATAAAAAAATGTTAATAAGCGAACAAGTTTATAATGCGATGATACAATTTAAAGTTATATGTTTTTCTAAATAACTTATCATACACGCACAGTTGTTATTTAAATATTATAACTTTTTGAAACTTGTTGAAATTAATGTACCGCCTTACTCCGCAATTCTCCAAGAGAAATTCTTACGGAAAGAATATGCACTCTTCTAATTTCTCCTTACTTCCCATCCCAGTCTCTTAGTCTTCTTTCCATCGTTGTCCGAGAAAGGCGAGCGCGTGGCGGTGTGAAATGAAATTAATTATGAGAACGTCTCAACAGGTGGGTGTAGGCGTCTTTAATCTCCTCCCTTTGCCCCGTTGCTCGTCCTCTCTCTCTCTCTCTTGCTTCTGAAAGAAGCTCCCGCGTCGGAAAACGAGGTTCGATACCTTGGCCCATATTCAGTCCACGTTTGGAAGATATTAAAATTCTAATTAAAATATCATCGCCTTTCTCAACACTTACAATCACGAGTTGCTACAGCTACGACAGTCCAAAACATTGCTGCAAACGAATTTAGAATTGAATAAACGTACGTACGCTTACGTATACTTTATTTAATTTACCACCTAGCGCACTTCACATTTAACAACGATACAACAATAGAAATAAAAATAACAGAAACATGGCAAAAAAAACTGGCAATAGTAACCCTAGGATATAAAATCTAAACAAAGTTATCTAGCCGCCGGATGTCGCCGACTTCTTCCCGTCTCAACCCCGAAGCGATGCTCCTCGAAAAGTTCCCCGAGGAAAAACAGCCTTTGTGTCTGCACGCGGGGCGTCAAAGTTTTTACTTCGGCGAATGCATATATGCAGATTTATGCGGTCTTCCTCGCGCGCGCAAACGAAAGGGGCAACCGAAGAAAACGCCGAGGCTTTCCCACGTTCGGTACCTTCGTGAAAATAAGTCTACCTTACCCGCGTCAAGGTGGGGCAGGTGTTTAACGATGCGGACGGTGACACGTATCGATGGCCATTAATATTCGTACAAAGGGAACGCGTGCGGTATAAGGGACACCGACGTCACGGCGTAATAATAGCACTCGATTTTTAGGCAAATTTATAGATCATCGATACTTTGTCAATGTCCAGGATCGGTAAACAAACCGGATCCCGCCGACGTTTTTACCCACTACAGCTTAATAGTTTCATAATCATATATATATGTACATACGTTGAGGAAGAATTAATTGTATTGAAATCGTAAAATACAATGTTTGATCCATAAATCAGATGCGATGAAATAGTATTATTCGGTTGAAATCAATATTATTTTAATTACGACCAGAAATTTAATATGATGCATAAATTAATTTGTTTCTTTTTTGGGAACTATATATATATTTTTTACTTTTTATATCATTAAATTTTCATAAACGCTTATTATTATAATTTCAATTATGACTCATACCTCGTATTAATTTATATAAAGAGTGAAAATGTGAGGTGGGATATTATTACGTTGAGAAAAAAAAAAAACAACTTTCAATTAGGATTATTTGTGAGAGAGACAAGATACATAGCTAAACTTTATTAGAGAATATCGCATAATTCTCTACATGAAAAATATGGGAAGGAGAAAAATTCCTTCTTCAGTCTGGTTCCTTGTATTTCTTGGCGCTCGCTGTCTCTTTTCCTCCCTTCTCCGTCGTTTCCACGTCCTTTTTCTCCCTCTTTTTTTTTCCTTCCCCTTCCTCTCTTTCTCTCGCATCCACCCACGATCAATAGTGTGTATTCTTGACGCGCACACATTGTATCCAAAGAGAAGATACAGATACGTGTGCGTGTATGCGTATATGACTACGCTCGTACGTTTCGCCAGAAATGTGAAATATCCTAATTACTGATTTTACTGATAATAACCAATTTCGCAAGTAAATTCAAATTAATTTTGACATGAAATTCATTACGGAACAGTAGTTGCACGCGCAAGATTATTACGAGACGCACGAACAGAACGATTTGCTCTTTATACAATTGAAAGTTGTGTCCTTATCAAAACTTTGTGTTAATATTTTTGTCATTTATTTGCAAATCAAGTTGTACATATATTTTTTAGTTAGTTAAATTATTAGATAATTAAATTATGTACCTATATATTTATTTCTCTCCTGAAAAATAACAAAAATGTAAAAGAAAATGTCTATGCTTTCAACATACGTATCTTACTATATCATAAATAATTTTTATATCACAGAATTTTAGTCCGAGAGAAAGCAGCTTTTTTAAAAAAATATATATATATATTCTTAAAAAATACAAAACAAAATTAATTGTTTGAAAATATATTCTTTACTGCATCGTCAGGAGAACGTTCGCGCAGGTAACGTGTTTGTTTACTTTTACGCATAAAAGTAAGCAAGAAAAATTAAAATATATACAGATGAAATTAGAATAACGTTCGATCTTTGTCTTTGCCTATCATCGCGCGACGGTAAGCAGAAAGCGAAAGAGCGAAAGGGTGAGACGTACGTGAAGAAAGAGGGAAAATCCGAAAAGGGAGAAAAATCAACACGAATGGAGGAGAAGCGAGGACGAGGAACTATAGTGGGAACTTTTATCCTACCGGCATCACCGAACCGAAAGCTTTTTCCAGCTTTCGAGCTTTTATACGCTTGCCCTCTGCTGACGAAAGCTTGCGCGAAATGTAAATCGCATTTTTACTTTGCACACATGCATAGTTATACGTATTTACGCAATTTCATGTTTTCCAGTTTCCACAATTAACTTATCATTTCTTTCATGAAATTGCAATTTGTGCATTTATATTACTGATATTGCTGTTTAAATTATGTCAATTGGTAATCGCAAAACATGATGGCAAGTTTGTATATCGATAATTTCAGTTTTTATTTTTGCCCAGTCCTTTTTTCTAAAATCTCACATCATATTAATAATAATGATATAATTGATATAAATATATATAATTCTCGAAAATACCCATTCGCTCTTTAGCGATAACGATCATCCTCCACCTTGATTCGCTTCGGCTCACTTTCTCGCGAGTTCTTTTCTCTTCCTGCGAGCTGGTTTTTGCGACGTTCTGTTCGCGCCCTCGGATGCCGGTGATGAATGAATCTTGGCGAATCTCCAGGATGGCGGGTGGAAAAAAGATATCCCAGCCCATGCACGAATTACTCGAAGACGATGACGTTGCAGGGGTGGGAGAACCGAAAGAAGAAACGACAACACGAGCGGTCGGGGGTGCATGAGGAGAAGTGTCTGCCGACGACGTCGGCATTTCGTATGATTGATCGAAGCCGCTGTAGCTCAGGCAGATGATCGTTAATGATATCTATCGGCTGAGAACCCGATCCATTATTAACGCTGTCATCAATAACATCTTTTCCGCGAGACCAGACCTCCACCTTCGTGCGTCTTGAAACGCGATATGGGAAATGTAGGGAGAACCCGTCAGATAAGGGAAGAAAAGAGAGGAGAGTGCCACTTTTCAAAATTACGCAAAACCGTTTCAGAAAATGATACTTCCATAAAGTTAAATAAATCATACATGTCCTCTCTTCGAAACGCAAATTCAATTATTAAGGTATCAAGCATTACTTTTTTCATTATTTATAGAATTCTTTATTTTGCAATGTGCAATTATTAAATAACGCATCTGCGTGAGAAGTATATATTTTTATTTACAAGGGAACAAATTTATTTTTAAAAATTCAATACTATAAGCAATCGGAAGAATTATTATAAGTTTTGTATCGGAATTTTTGTTGTCGTGTGCACAGTCAACCCTACGCATGTACGTACGTTTGATCTTTCTGTGCCTGGAATTATAGATTTGCGCGTCTCGATTTGAAAGCTAACTGATAGAAGGTATAGGCTTAGTCGATTCGAAGAGAGAAACATATGCCGAGAATCCGAAAAGAGAGGTAGGCGTCGCGACGCCTTGGATCGATCGGAGTGCGCGCTCAACTCCAGACCAACATGGACCCGGATTTACGGGGCTGAATTGAGTGGAAAAAACGAGAACACAGTATAAAAAAAAAAAAACACGAGTTTCGCCCTATAAACTTGTACGCGCGAACACGCTGGTGTCCAGCTACGCGCATAAATTCAACAGAACCATATTAACTCTGGAAAACCCCCTGGTTTCTCTCTTTTACATGCGCTACCAAAATAACATTTTTTTGCTCGTGAATGTTATGAAAAGAACAAGCAATTTGTATCAGAAAATTTTACCATTTGCCATTATGCAAACGCCGTGTTTATAAGCGTATTAAATGATTATACAAGAATTAATCGAATTAAAAAGGTAGTCCAATATAAAAATATGGATATTTTATTATGAAAAGCTAAATATATTTTACAATAACTTGATATTTATATATATATATATTTCTAATGATTCTGAATGTGTGTCTTAAAGAAATGTTTAATGTTGTTCGCGAGTAAAGTATAATAAAAATATTCTGTGTTTTCTTTTTTTCTCAAAACTTTTTCTCAGCTTCTGATGATTACTCTAATTTTGCGAGAAAACTTAGCTAAATGAAAGGCTGCATAAATAAAAATAAAAATTTATATAAATATTGGTAAACTTCTCGCGTTTTATTGGCTTTAATAGAAATTAATGAAATAAATATACAATTAACATCTCCGAAATTGATTAAGCAAGATTGCAATATGGCTTATTTATGGCAGCATACAGCTGAATAAAACTTCTCGCACAAAACAGTTACCTTTTATTTTTTATCGTACGAGCATTCTCGATGCAATGGCGTCGAAAGGAAGAAGGGCCCTAACCGAGTAATGGGGTGTCGCCGGCAGTCGCGCATTTATAATTTCTGTCCCCAATCCACCCCACGGCCATTCTTCGTTCTTCGTTCTTTCTCTCTCTCTCTCTCTGGCGGACTGCTAACATGAAACAATTGCTTTCTGTACTGCAGAAAGGAACAAAACTGTCTGGAGTGGCGCAGGCAGGTCGACTGAAAAGCGCAAGATGAGCTACCGCGATGTCTCAAGAATTCAATAGCATTTACTCTATTGAACGAACAAAAAACAGGATGCTCTTTTTTTTGAAACTGTACAATTATTGGAATATAATAAAATACTCATTAAATTATAAATTATATAAAAAAAGAGAGAGAAAGAAAGAGATGTATTTTTTTTATTTAACATTACAAAGAATTATTTAATTTTAATTTGTTCTCCATTATGAGACAATATGCGTTTATTTATGACCAACAAGAAAATTGATAAATTTTCACAAATGCCAATTAGCGACTTTATCAAAAAGTCTCTGCCCAATTTTGTTTAATAATAATTTTAATAATACTTACAAATAGTATGCAAATAAATTTTTCATGATATTCTGATGAATTCTTACTTATTATTATTTAATCATACAAAGACGTGAAATCATATAAGATAAAAGACTCACGTTGACTGAAATTTATAGCATCGCGGCACGGAATTCGATGATTTTGATTCGACAAAGGAAAGTTCATATAACAGATGTTAGATCGAAACTCGCATTACCTTAATCCGCGACCGACGTCTTTGGGAGGGAAGTTTCCGCGGCGAGAGTCGTAGAAGAGAACAAAACGGCACAAGCTGCGCGTCCGGTCGGTCGTCGTCACGACGAGAAGCCGTTGGCCCGCGAAACTCGTTTCGACTTAATTTATGCATCGCGGCCCGAGAGCGTGCGCGCCCCACCTCGATCTTCGAGGCCCCTTTTGTGCAGTTATTAATGCGCCCGGGCCACTTCATTTTCACCCTACGGCACGCCGGTGCACGTCGTCTCCTACCTGCCGGTCTTCCGTACCCGGACCGCGCGATTCGTTCCCGCGTATGCAAATATCGGATACGCGTCGATACGGGAGAAAGAGACGGCCGTGTCGGGCAAAAATGAGAGAGAGGAGAGATTCTTTCAGTATACATCTGCCGGCGTCGAACAATCGTCGGAAAAATAATAACTGTTTTTACAGCAGAGAGAATACATCAGAGACGGCTCCTCCTCTGCAAGGTCGATCGGCAAATTTCGAGTGTGCTCTCTGAGAGCACTTTTCACGAGGTCAAAAGTTCGTTAACCCTTTGTGGTCCCATGTTAAACGTCAATTCGTTTTACGGTGATTCATGGAAATTATTCTACAATTTTTTTTTTCAAACAAAGCAATTATATAATAATTATAATATGCAAATTATTTATCAATATTAAAATAAAATTTTACACTTATTTTGTAGTATCTGGTGGCCGAAAAACCAAAATCTTTCACTTATATTTTCAAATGTATAAACATATATTTATTTGTATATAATATATTTTTATATATGCATTATATCTAACAAGACATAAATTGTTTTGTGACTCAAGGGTTAGAGAAAACGAGAGTTAAAAAATTATGCTAAATATAAATCGTGTACATTTTAATTATTTTATATAAATATCAGATAAATCGGTAAAAGGCAATTTATATTAAAACTGCAATTATATTGAAGTATCTTAGAATTAGATAACTTGTGGGAGGGTCATTTATATCCTGAACGCCTTTCACGGGAAATATATGAAAGCAATCAGCCTGGCATGATACTAAATTCTAATTTATTCCAGCAATTTGATCATTGCCGCTACATATTGGCACGGAGACTTATTTTATCGCGTTTATAAATCTCTAGAAACGGCTTAACGCACCGTAATCGAGAACGTGAGATATTTTTTAATGCGAACATTATATGTTAGCTTTGAGAATCACTGGGGGTGGCAAAACAGATATCTGTATTTCGTAGCCGATAATAAGGGAAGCTGTAAACGTAAGGGTTGTCCACAGAATCCAATCCGTGGATGAACGATGCGCGTACCCTCTATTAAGGGGTGCCTGAAACCTATTTATTTTTTTGTAGTCGGTAATACTTCTATGTGCAGAATATATAGGGTGTAACAAGAATAAGGGATGCTATTTGTGCAATAACTTTTTTTTATTGAAAATAATTCAACTAAATCAAAGATCTTACTTAGATTTTATAAAAATATAAGAAATGTATGACAAATAAATAATTTTTATTTTTCATATAAAAGATTTACTTCCGAGACTATATTAAACAAAAAGTTTACTTGTTTACACTTTATACTACATCATATTGTTGAGCAATTTTTTAATTTTGAAAGTTATTTTAAAAGTTACAATTAACTTCATCTTATTAAATCTGTGATTAATTTATTAAATTGTTCATCTAAGCTTTATTTAATTATATGAAGTTATATGGAACTATTTTTCAAATTTATTTTTTATATCTGATACGACGCATCGTATCGATAAAGTGAAAAAATTGCGGAAAGTAAAATAGTTACTGTAAATATTATGTATACTATGTTTTAATTGGATGATATTTTTAAATTATACTGACATTACAATCGACTACTAGGAATTAATATTGCGCTGAAAACAATATTAAATTGACATAAATTAGTAAAAGAATATACTTTTACATTTGAAAATTAAATATTTTCGACACGCTCAAAGACATAAGATATTCAGATGAGACGCTAATTACGAGTCCTTGTTCTCTTGTTCGGGTGAAACGCAAGTCCCAGATTATCTTACACGTTAATTACGCAGTAATTAACTCTCCTCGTCCTTGTCTCGGTGTCATCAGATGCGAAGCTAAAGTAATGGAAAGCCGATGAAGCGCGATTTTACTTTCTTAAAGCAGAATCTCCCAAGCAAGCTCGAATCGCCGCCATCGACGTGGAATAAAAAGTGATGATGGCGTTTATCGACCCTCCTACATCCCAACCCTGCACCCCCCCAAAAAAGACGCAACAAAATACGACGTTGCTGGTTCCAACCCGACGCCATTAAAACTTCATTTCATGCCCGTTACTCGCCTGTACTTTTAACGATCCCGATAAGCGGGCCACATCAGTTTTGATGTGTAACAATTTTGACAAATTTGTCAACGTGCAGCTTGACTCGTAAATCCTTCCGCTACAAATTTCAAACATAATTTATTTTGTCTTTATTTTAAAATTGTCGTAAGTGATTGAGAATGAGGAGCTTTCGGAAAACAAAGACTTTTTAAAGCGTATAATAAATCTTATTGTTAATTTGAAGTATTTGTTTTTGAAGATTTCTAATCGAAGCTCAAAAATGTCGAAAGCTGCTTTTGCTAAGAGAAAATTGATGCTAGACTTTTTTTAGAGAATTTATTATTATGATTAATAATAATAAATATGTGTCAAGTAAAAAAATTATATCCTTATATAAAAGTTTACTAAAAAATATGTTATCTAAAAATCCTACATTTATAGAACGAGAACGAGAGATATACATATATGTATAATTTTTATAGACCAAATTTTATAAAAGAGTCTAAGCTTTTACATATGTATGTTGTATTAAGTTTAGGCTTCGTATATAACCTGGAATCCTAGAAAGATTCGATGTTTTGTCAAGAGCTTAAACTTTCTTAAAAGATTAATTTTACAAAAAGTTTGCAATATGTAAAATCTAATTTTTTAAATTCCTGTTTAAAATCAGTTATTAAAAAAATTTTTTGCAACCATTTATATTACAACTGGAAAGATTGATAATTAATAAAGCGTTAACTTATTTATATAAATCATTTCCGGGAGCAAAATTAATGTTGAATTATTTCGAGGTGTTATTTTACGCGGACTAATTGTAAGGCTAAAATGTCAAACTAAATGTCAACGGTGACTTTTGGGGAGGGTTTCAATGCTTGTGTGGTATATATATATAGGTATATAAATAGGTCAACTGAAACAGGTAACCGAAAGCGTTTTCACAGCAACAGGTATTGATACCCTATTATCCTCGCGCCATCGATTCGATTGGACCCTCACGTGGCAGGTACGTGACACGCGTTCAGGTAAAAATCACTGCAGGTAGACATCGATTACCATGATTGTTGTGCAACACTCGAAACGTCAACAATCAATAATCTTAGACGTCATTTCTTAAGGCCTTTGCGCGTGAAAAAATTGTAGTCGTAATCGTAGGCAAATCGTTCAATCACAGTCAAATTCTCACTACGTTGTGAGAATCCTTCACTATGATTGATTGATTGATTCTGCTTATACAACTAAAACTTTTTCACGTGTCATGATCTCACCTTTAGGCTTTAATATCCTAAAATACTCGTGGGTTTAGAACTCACTAGCTATATTTAGAAATTTTATTCGCGAAATATAAATTTCTTTATACATTGAAGATAGGTCATTTTTACCTTTGCACAATCAGTATTTAAAATTTAAAATAATAAAATTGCAGTTTAAATATCGTAAAGAAATAATCTTATTACGATAGCTCAGTAATCTTATCTTATATTTTTATCACATTTTACGCAGATATTTATCAAAATAATATTCGATATGAAGATAAGAGGATAAGATATTTTTATGTACATCAAAACAAGATGTCTTAAATTAATACACAACAAATTGAAATAAACGAAGGCGAGAAATAAAACTTTAGGCAGAACTATATTTTCTCAAAATGTATGAGCTTCAATTATTTTTTAAATATTTAATTGTTAATTATTATTAAATTAATACACGACGAATTGAAATAAACGAAGACGAGAAATAAAACTTTAGACAGAACTATATTTTCTCAAAATTTATGATCTTCAATTATTTTTTAGATATTTAATCGTTAATTGTTTATGAATTTAAACATCTATTAGATAAGAAAAGTTCTAACAGTTGTAATATTTAATACGAGTATTGTAAAGAGATACGAAAGACGCCATTGCGCGAACAAGAAATGCGAATTGCATTTTTGGTCGAAGGACCATCCTCTAAACTCCACCCTTCTCGCCCTAATTCAATATACAATAAATTATACAATGCTGTTCTATTACTTGAAAATTAACAAACATTTGTGGATGTCTACTTTAACAATATATCCAGCATTATTGCATTTATTTTTATATCTATTATTTGAAAAAAAATAAGAACTCTTTCTTAACACAAGAAAACATAAAAAGAGTTATATTATTTACACAAAATAATATATTAAAAATATTTATAAATATTAATATGTATTGAGAATAAAGTAACTATCTTTCTATAAAGAAAAATTTGTTTTTAAGATATCTATTTTTCATTATTATTAATATAATAGAAATATTATAAAAGGGAATTTTTTTGTTTTTGTTGAATAATATTATTATAAACTTCGATTGTCAATCAAATCGAATAGTTTTCTTTTTTGTGGAGAGAATTTTAAGTAGTATGAATCTATATAATTTCATCACATATTAGATAAAATGTGTTATTCAACATGAAAGAAAAATCTATAAGAAATATTAATTTTGTTTTTATCAATTTTAAATTTTTTGTTCAATTCTATTCTTATCAATTTTAGGAGAATGCTTAACGTGTTTAAAAGCCCATTAAGAAGCATCATAAAATTCTGTATAAATATAAAATATTAGAACAATTAATTATTTTTATTCTGCTTTTAATGTAACGTATTCACTATTTGTCAGTAAGGGTAATATATAATTAATATATAATATATAATAATATTATTGATATAATACATATAATAAAATATAAAAATAATTAATCGTTTTATTCCTTCAGAATTCTATGTGATTGATTGACTGACGTATGCATTGAATCCATGATACATGTATATAATTATATGTAGATAAGGGTTCAGAACTCCGTAAAAAATAATAAAGATTCTCATTGCATACCGGAAGCGTATTAAATAGGATGATTATCGAGAATGAATTCTGAAAATGAATTTCTCTCGAGGCGCGCGTGAATAAGGAATAAGAGGAAAAGAGATCGGGCTCTCGGATGCGTTCGCTATAATTAGCGATAATGCACTTCTTCTTCAGAAAATTCCATGGAGAGGCGCGGATCCTGCACTCTGATGATCACGCTATCGGTTTGAAGCCGCGCGGTCTCCCAATTAAGGGCGATTTCGAAATTTCCCGAGGTGGCTCGTCTCGGGGAAATATTTCTCTCCGAGCTATCGTCTGCGAGAGAGCCGGAGAAATCGCTCGGGCGCAATAAGTCAAATCTTGTTTGCGAGTCGGTGCCTAGTTAGGACGACTGACCGGGTCTGCCGTGTCGAGGGCTCGGCGAGAGGAACAAGAGAGGGTGAACCTCGAAACGAGTCGGGGTAGATTGAAGCAGCCGAGAAGAGCGGCCGACGAAGGGCGGGAAGGTGAGTGCGCGAGTACCTCCTCATCGACCGTATAATTAAACCGGGCGCTGATTAAAAAAGTTACCGTGGCCGTAAGATCATTACAGGGCCTCCGATCCCTCCCGCTATTCTCCATCCTCTGGCTCTCGCTCTTCGGGGGTTGTGGCCTCTTCCCACGCGCGTGGTTTGCCCGGCGAATTCAGACGCCGTGTTTTTCAACCCCGCGAAGATCCCGCAGACGGAGAAAGTCTTGTTGTCTCCATTAATTTTGCCATCGCGACATCGTCGCACATGACGTGACGCGCTCGATTAACTTGTCTTAAATACGTATACGTTTCTTTACTAGAAAACAAGATTACATAATAACACGAGAATTAAAAATTCACAGAAAAGATAAAAATATGAAGATGAAGAAATATGATTAAAAATACAGTTAAATGACAAAAAGATAGAGACGTTTTCTTGTCCGACTTTTGTTTCATAAAAAAATATATTAACACAAAATTTTAATTCAAATTACTACATAATATTCTGAAAATTAATATGCTTCTAAATAAACTTATTTACGTTTCCTATCTTTTAAACTCGATAGAAAACGCTCGATTAACTTGTCTTAAATGTATACATTTCTTTACTAGAAAACAAGATTACATAATGACATGAGAATTAAAAATTCACAGAAAAGATAAAAATATGAAGATGAAGAAATATGATTAAAAATACAGTTAAATGACAAAAAGATAGAGACGTTTTCTTGTCCGACTTTTGTTTCATAAAAAAATATATTAACACAAAATTTTAATTCAAATTACTACATAATATTCTGAAAATTAATATGCTTCTAAATAAACTTATTTACGTTTCCTATCTTTTAAACTCGATAGAAAACGCTCGATTAACTTGTCTTAAATGTATACATTTCTTTACTAGAAAACAAGATTACATAATGACATGAGAATTAAAAATTCACAGAAAAGATAAAAATATGAAGATGAAGAAATATGATTAAAAATACAGTTAAATGACAAAAAGATAGAGACGTTTTCTTGTCCGACTTTTGTTTCATAAAAAAATATATTAACACAAAATTTTAATTCAAATTACTACATAATATTCTGAAAATTAATATGCTTCTAAATAAACTTATTTACGTTTCCTATCTTTTAAACTCGATAGAAAACGCTCGATTAACTTGTCTTAAATGTTTACATTTCTTTACTAAAAAACAAGATTACATAATGACATGAGAATTAAAAATTCACAGAAAAGATAAAAATATGAAGATGAAGAAATATGATTAAAAATACAGTTAAATGACAAAAAGATAGAGACGTTTTCTTGTCCGGCTTTTATTTCATAAAAAAAATATTAACACAAAATTTTAATTCAAATTACTACATAATATTCTGAAAATTAATATGCTTCTAAATAAACTTATTTACGTTTCCTATCTTTTAAACTCGATAGAAAAATATAATGAAGAAATAGGTTCTTTTTGCGTTCATATAGAAGCTAATTAAAATATCAGCGATAAATAATTTATATATTCGCATATATCATGAACGACACTGATTAAGATTCCAAATTGTCCAGTGGATTATAAATATCTATATGTGCATATATTATTGAATCTATTTGAATCTACATAACGCGGATATAAAGTACAAAATAGTTTTGAAAGCATCATATAAAGTTTTATCGTTTTTCACTCTTGAATGAGCAAATCTCTCTGATTCAACCTCTTGAAAATTTCTAGAGGAAAGAAAGTTAGACGGCGACCCACAGTTACCCCCTATTCATTTCCTTCATTATGCGGACTAATGCGGATCGTTGTAACCGCATCATGACTTGGTTGTTCTTACAAACACGTTCTAATGAATGCTTCTTGCAGTTTTGCAAATCATCATTGAGGAAATTGCGTCATCTTCAAATGATTTAGTATACATTTTTAAATATACCCCACTTAATTTGTGAAATAATTTAAAATATTGTTTTGAGGAAAAGGAGACTTTTCCGAATATATGTAAAGAACACGAGTCGTGCTTTCATAATATACATATCCATATGGACACACGATATATACTACGTATGGAAAGACATGGTCATATAATGGAAAGATACATATGAACAGTTTCTGTTTTTCTCCGTAAATTTTAGTGGAAATATTTAGATAATAATTTTTTATATCACAAAATACATTCAGAGGGATAATTAATAAATTCGTAATATTTTTTGTTTATCTAATACATTATAATCTTTAATTATTTTGATCTTTTCACATCTTTTACACTTGATTTTAAATTAAAAGAAAACAAATCTGTTTTCGCAGCAATTCTAGAATAGAAAAACAGAGTTGATGATTGATCAACAGAAGAAATGCTTAAAAAATAATATCATGGGCAAGCCGTGCAAGATACGTCGGCGTCGGCAACGTTACATCGAAAGTTCCATCGCAAATAAATTTTTGTCGCAAAGCTGCAAGAATCTCGGGGAGCTCGCTGGGGCAACCTCCGCGCCCCTTTTCTCGCTTTGTGTCCGGGTGTAGCCGCTCGTTTCTCCGCCACTGATGGAAACTTTCTTAAAATTCAATATGAGCCTTGCGGGCATCCCTACGAGTCCGGGTCGCCACCCCCGGCGAACGAGCCCCTTCGGCCGATGGCGGCGGAGCCTGGTTACCATGGCGATTCTTTTGCTTGACAGGTGGCTGCAACCACCACTACCGCCGCCGCCGGCCACCCTCTCTACGCTCCCCACTTCCTTCGAACTCGTCCATTCTGCCTGCCACGATTACGACGAACCAATCGCACATAGCGAAAAAATATTCAATCACGCGTCAAGAACCCGGCCGGCGACGGTGGTGGTAGTAGTCTTCTACTACCACCACCGAGAAAGAGAGAAAGAGAATCGAATCGCCCCCTCACGACCGTCATCCCCCTTGCCGACGATGGGGACGAAGGTCGATGGCGGTGGAGGTCGAACCGCCCCGTTCCACTACTTTTTCTCCCCCGTACACCTCCACCTCTCACCCTGCCAAGTACGATGGAATAATAAAATGCCTCGGATTACATATTCAAAATCAATGGCTCCGTACCTTCGACGTACGAACCGGGGTGGATGGGTGGTGGTGGGTGGGATCTACCTCCTTCCACATCGGACCCCCGGGGTTCCGCATCGGGGAGGAAAGGGTGGTTGGGAGAGCAATGGACGGGGAAAATTCCGCGGCCGACATTTTAAGCAACCGCATTGTCGTTACCAATTAATTCCCTTCTTGGACGTCTCTTTTATTTCTATCGTAAGTCTCGCGATTTCCAAGGATTTCGACCTTCTTCTTAAATCTTAAGGGATGTTAGCTTCGAAGAGCAAAGTCATTCTATCTCCGAGTGGCACAATTCATCTGAAACAGGGTTTCTGGGAAATCCTGCATGAAATACTTTAATTATTTATATTTTGTAATTGAAATATTATTCTCGGGAAAGTATTTTTTCAATTATACCCTCATCGTTTTACTTCGTCTGTTTTATATTGTCTATTGAAAACATTTCAAGTTCCGAAATTTCATTTTTTTATTCTATCATTTTTATTAACTTTTTATTTAAAATATATACATTTCAATGAAATATATTATATAAATTAATACAATGCAAAACAAAATTAATTTTTAAATTCTCGTTTGATTTACTACACAATGAACCACAAAATGGAAAGATTAATTGAAGATAGGTAAGCATACAATAATAGTCCCGCTTAAACGTGTAAACATAACTTTTTAATTTATATATGTACTAAATATCAATATCTATTTCATTTTTATGACAACGTGAAAGGAAGTCAAAAAATTTTTGTGGACAATTTTAATTACAAGCGCTTTTGTTCAACTTTGGTTTAATTAAAAATATTATCTTTTATCTTTCAATAATTATAAATAAAAAAACCTTAATTGATTAATTATTTATATCATCACTAATTAGTTAAAAATTATTATTAATTTAATATTTACATCGGCGAAACATTCACAATTCCAGTAAATGTGTTGATAAATATACGTACTAGATATCAATAATATTTTATTTTAAAGTTAAATTTTATATGGGATATTTTATAATATAATAGTAATATTTCCGAAATTGAAAAAGATCATTTTAATCTCTTTCTCTCTTTTCCTTTTTTTCTTTTTTCTTCTTTCTTTTTTTTCGCTAACTGAAGAAAAGAATTATTAAGATATTAAGAGCTTATGCTATTTGGGACTTTCAATCTTTCCCTAATTAATCACGCAAACAAAAACCAGATGCAACTTTATAAAAGTTGAGAAGTATAAAATCTGCTTGATCATTGTGAATCGATAGTTGAGTTATGCGTAATAATTTCACGAGCAATCGACGAGGAAATGATTGAAGACGTATTTCATGAGAATTAACTGGTAACTAATTGATCTTTCTGAGGTTAATGACATCATTTCCAGATGAGCAGCTGAGAATTACAGCTAACTCGATCGAGTGGAATAAAGCGATGAATAAAGTGACAATAAATTAAATTCTTGTAAAAACATGTATAATCTGTTTGAATAATTTTTTTCAAAGTTTAGAGCAAAGAGAAAGAGGTAAAAAAATATTGTTTTGTCATAATAATAATAATAATAATAATTTAAAGTGTGTATTTGTAAATTGAAACTAAATGCTTAAGTTATACATATATTTATACAAAATTTAAGAATAAACAATTTACATATATATATATAATTAACTTCTTTAAGTATTTTTATAATTAGTATTTAATTAATTACTATTTAGTAATAATATAAAAATGATTAAAATATTTTAATATATTAATAATGACTTATAAAACATTTGTGTTTAAATATACAAAAATACTTAAAGTTTATTTAGTAAATTATTTTTAATTTATTAATATATATATATTTTCATGTAATTAAGTAATAACGCGCGCACGCAAATCTTGCATATTAATATTGGAAACATATATTAAATCTATATATCAATATCATACACATTAAATTATATTATATTATATATACAGAAATTATTTGGAATTATTATTAAATTATTTAAACATTTAGTTTATGAAAATTATAAAATTAATCAAAATTAATCACGCGTTATGTTTGACGATTATTGTTATACAATATCAATTCAAAACCAATTAAAACATGCATTAATTTAACATGCGTTATAATACAAGTGAAAATTTTTTAGTAACTATATCACAAACAAGAAAAGATTTATTAATTAATTTAATTGTCAGATAGAAATGATGGCACAGTCATTGATTGATTTGACTGTAAAAGTCGGTGTCTTTTTCTCGATCTCACCGATTGTGGCGATGCGTTTCCTTCCGCCGCGTTTTGCCGCACTAGTTGCACGATTATCAAAATAATGCAGACGCAATAAGCAACGTGGAGATTTGATGGCCGGCCGTTTTCAAACTGGCCTCTTGCGTATTGCGTGAATGAAGGACCCGTTCCAAGGGCCACCCTTTCGTCGACCACGTAGTGGGGTGGACCCGCTCGGATTTCACGTGATCCCTTAAGAACACCACTGGGACTTCCCCTGGACGTCATAGAAGAACTGGACTTTCAAATAGTTTCTGGATTCAGTTCATGGACTCAGTCAACGGATTGCACTGGTGAGTAATGATTTGAAACATTTTTGATTCAACTATTTAACATACGATTCAATTTTTTTATCTAAAAAAGTTATATACACAATATATAATTTTTATATAAAAATATATATATAATAACTATATTCTTATACTCAGAAAAAATGTTCTCTTACAATTCACTCTGTAAATCATGATAATCGTGGGACAATATGGTATAGGTATTGGAAGAATTTTATCAGAGTTTTTCTAATTAATATTTACCGCAATAAAAAATATGAATACGCACATAGTAAAATTAATCAAACATATTTTATATTTTATTGTGATAGATATTAATAGTTTTATTGTGATTACTATGATTACCACGATTACCATGATTTTCAGAGTAAATTCTAAGAGAAAATTTTCTCTGTGTAGTGTGACTTATAATCTAGTGGATGGTGGAGTAAAATAAAATTTTAAATAAAACAAGTTGATATCTCGAAAATTTTATATACGGTAAGAAAATATAGAATTATTTTGACTACAAAAGCATGTTGCAGAATTAAAATGCACAAAGCTGAGCAACGTGTTTATCTTTGATCTCGATTTCACAATTCATATATGACATTTTTAATTTAAACAATTTTATTAGCCATTGGACGTTGATAAATATAAAGAAGACATGGGTGTGAGTTAAAATGTTAACTGAATTTGTATTTATTTAGTGATGTATTATTTGTGTGAATTAATTCTACACTGTCATTCCTAATTAATAGAGGGAAAATCTTTCTGACAATTTAAAAAGATATTCATAATTAAAAATAAAAAATATTGAATTTTAATTAGAAGGGAAAAATTTTACATGATTGAGAGAGTTTACACAATTAGATCCATGATTTAGACTTGTAAATTTTTGTGATAATTCGAGTTGTATCTATTTTTTTTACTACTCTATTTCTGTACCTCATCTTATTGAATACATCAGTCTTCTTTTTCATTTAAAATATCAATCAGAAAAAAAGAACCATCACATGCATGAAGTTAGAAACTTATAAAGAGTTAAAAGTTTGGCAACAATAACGTTCCAAAGTACCTGTAATGACAGATCGCCCCAAGTTCTTCGTTCTTTCTGGGCGATGATTGTTCAAAGTCGTCGTTACGAAACCGACCAGACGAAACGATCCAGGAGAGAGACGATAGACAATAGCTACAGTGGCTTTTTTGCACGGGCAGCTGCCGGGCGCCAAATCAGAGGGGGACATTACTTAATAAACGTGCGCATCCGGGGTGCGGTCCGGTCACCATTGTTTCAGAATCGGTAAATGGGCGCTTATACCGGCGGATACGCGCGGTCAAAGGGTTAAGGATTAAGGGTTGAGAATTGTTGCTCGGACCCACAATGGACACCTGGGCGGCGCCCAGGGAAACTTGGTCGAAAAAAACAATCCTTTTTCGTTGCGTTTGGACATCTGCCGCGATGGCCACCGTACCGCAAGCGAGAAGATGATGGACCGCTTTCGGATATATATCTGACGTTCGCGTAATTATGTACAAAACATGCTTAGTTCCGACTTGTGAAACTTGATAAAACGTCAAACAAGTTTTGCTTTGTGACAAATTATTTAATTATGAAGATTTTTAATACTCAATCCATTATTTTTTAATTATATCATTTATTATTATATTATATTAAATATATTATTCTTATAATTATAATATTATATATTATCAATAATATATCGAACTGTCAATAGTTTCCGGATAAAGATTGAAAATGAAAGGGCTTTCGCGACTTACGCTAATGGAGAGTACAAATCAATATATAATAAACCTTTAATGTTGACTTAAAAATTCACTTTATTCTTTATCTTTTCAAAGTCTTGATTTAAAATTTAATTAACAAGATATTAAAAAGCAATATTAAAAAATTTTAATCGAATATAGATGACAGTCTTTCTCTGAAAATATTTAGGACCAAAAGCACGTTCACATAAATATGCATATATGCAAATGTCACAATGCTCAATAATTAAAAATAGTACCGAAACTCGCTTTAGTATCGCATCTTTCTGCATAAAAAAAATCCTGCATCGAACTCTCGCACGCTGTCGCGGGATGAAGGGTTTAATTCGTTCCTCATCGGAGAAAGATCCTCGTCATCGCGACGAAACTGCGAAAGAAACGGGCGCACAATAAGACCGACGTCCGTATGATAATCGCGACATCGCCTATGAGAACACGCTCGCGGACTCGTTTTTCTTTTCTTGCCGAAGGACCACTTCTGACGGCTCTCTCGCGTTCGAATGAAAACAATAAGTTACATAACAAGCGGCCCGAATGAAGTGGAACCTGTTTCGCGGAGGGCAGGGACGAGGGGAAGAAGGCACCGGTGGAGAGAAAATGCAGAGCTGAGAAAAAGGACCTTTTTTTTTCTTAGCTGCTGGTATATGCAAAGATCTCATCGGTTATGACGATCTTTCAATGTGTGATGTACATTCACGCAACATATACGAAGCTTCGTCGAAAGACGATTTGATTAACTCTGCTGAGCACTGTAAACTTGTGCAGATGAAAATTTCTATTTTTTTATTCATTAAAAATTTATGTCGAATTATTATTATACAAAAAATTTGATCTCAAAGATTTTAATAATATATGTATATTATTCATTAACATGTATTTTTTTTTTTTTAAATAAAGCCCTTTGAAATTATTCAAAAAGACAGTTTGTCATTCCTTACGTCAAGTTTACACAAAACTCTAATGTAGGTGGGTAAACATCTCAAGTAACAAATTGCTTATTTACCTTCATCAATCAAACGTAATGAGGGGGTGAGCGAGTGACTTGTTATTTGACTTAGTACCTCACTATCAGCCCCACGCATTCGTGATTGTAGGAAAGAAGAAACCCCAAGATTATATATTTCTCTGGAATATATTTACCGAAACACACCGGTTGTTCTTAACTCAAAGTTAGTTAACTCAGAGACTGCAGTTGAAGCTAAGAAAGGACCTATATAAGAAGGACAGAGCGCATTAATAACGTATGCACCGCACAGCTGGTACCTCGGCCTGTTTTGTTCTTCTCTTGGCGCTACAGGTTCTTGAATTTCACACACGCCGAAGCACGCGCGATAGGGTTGCTTTTGGCTCTTCTCCTCGCTGCTTGCACATTCCCTTTCCCTGTCACTCTCTCCCGATCTTCCGTTCGTTCTCACATCCCCGTCGGAGGAACCCCCTATTGTTTTATACAGCGAGACCAGTTTTTGTTTCATTCTGCCTACCTCTTCGCTTCTCTCTCCCTCTCTCGCTCTGTCTCTTTACGGCTTATTATATGCGCTTTCGAGCGTTCCGTTTGTGCACGCCGATTGTTCGCACGGGCTAGACTTCGAACCTGATTCGCTGCGAGCGTTGCGGAGAAAGAAGCGAAAGAGGGTCGAATGGATCCGGTCAAACGGCGCGAGAGCAGAACGATGGCCGAGAAAAAAATGAGACAATGAAGGGGTTAAAGTTGATACAATTGAACGAGAAACGTCGCCGCGTCGGTACGCGCCTGATTTATTTTCGCAGTCACCCCTTTGCCTTCCGACCCCGTCTTCACGCGCGGGAACATCGCGGTCCATTGTTTTTCCGGCGCGGGAAAGCGAAATCGAAAAAAAACCTCGTGACGATTTAAAAATGCGAGGCACGGCTTCGTAATATGAATCATTGCCCGTAACTAACGGAAGCGTTTTGTAATGAGAAAATTATTTCGTCCTGGACATGCTGCATTAGTTGACACGTATGAATACGAAACGCGAGATATGTATATTTGTAACAATGATATGATGATTTTTTTACAAAGAAATATACCTGTCAAACGTAAATAAATTATAATATTATTACAACTGCTCTATTCCGATCAAACGATAATCTGTTATGCGGGTAATTAAAATGTGTATAATTTATTTCGCGTCTTATAATTATTCCATTTAGCTAGCACAATTCATATATTATCGTATCTCTTTATCTGTATTTAAAGATTTATGCTGACAGCAATTATATTTGTATATTTCTCTATATGAATACTTGATCATATTTATAAAATTAATAATATAATTTTTGATTCGAATCATTTGTCCTGAGTTTGTGACAGATCGTACATATACATCTATCAAATATTCTCGCAAACCTGTTCTGTGCACAAAATGTATATATTTCCTCACACATGTCTCGCATTATAAATAAATGTTCGTCTCTTCCCATGATTGTTTCACCTACATCTTTTTTCTAAAAATTGACAAGCATTATATAACATATGTGCAGTACATCCTCAACAAACCCAATAATATTGTCTTAGTTTACATTCGTGATAAACATCCATCCGTCATTCTCGCTCATCTATTCCACCCACGGAATTCTTTCCTCGCTCGTCCAACGATAATCCGTCATCCCGACACGGCGAGCAGGGGAAATTGGCGGAAGGGGAGGAGATAGAAATTGAAATGCTAAAACCGAAATTGGGTAGGAATTAGGAAAAACGCCACGAGAGATGGGACGGTGTTTACCCGTCGCCGCGCTGGAAGGGCGCGCGAAGGTGGGCCCCATGACGAAGTCGGAGATTTCTCCATCCCTCGTCGCGGGGGTTGGGCGCTGGCCACCCTTCCTTGCCCAGTAAATGCTGCGTGCCCGATGAGGACGAGGGCGATGAGGCGGGGGCACCGTGTTAGCGTGGCAAAAGGGAAGACCAGATCGAAACGTTGGGGGTTGAGGGTTGGCTACGGTGCCGCGTAAATAACTTCCATCTTCGAGGGTGCAGTTCGCCTCTGTAGAAGACGAAGCTGGAAGATGAGAGGGAAAGGAAGGAGGAAGAGAACAACTCTTGAAGCCGAGGGAGAAAAAGAAAGTCCGAACGCGAGGGTGGGAAGAAAGAGCGGAGATGGCATCGGGTTTATAAGGGAGGCAGCGCGGCGACGTCGTTCGGCGTAGCGCGCAGAAGGTAGACGTAAAATATTCTTAATGAGCAAAGACTTTCAAGTATTGACTCAAAATGGCGGACGTCCTTTCAAGGCTCGGCTTGTTAAGCATTATCCCACACCGCGACGGTCTCTTCTCATCCCACGCTCCGCGCTTTTCTTTGTACCAGCTACACCCCGATGTGCTCCCTCTCAGTGTTGCTTCATATTCCGCTGTCCCCATTATTTGACACGGGAATGGTCGGAAAAACTGCGAAGGAACGACGAAAAGTCGATCTTGTTCGATAGCCTCGCTCGTCATGAGCCTTTCAAAAATGGAGCAGTCGATAAAAAAAGAAAAAGTTATATATAATACAAATATATATATTGTGATATTTTACTATTTTTTAAAGAAAGTATTGATTGTTCAATCTGTCGATTTTCATTAAAATGGAATTGTTTGCAAAATCGCTATAATTAATTACATATGTAATAATTAGGAATTTCTACAAGAAAGCATTAAAAGAAATTACCAAGCTTATGTCATTTTTAAATATCGGCATAGTGTTCTATTTTTATTTCATTCAATTTCAAAATTAAAATGAGTCTTTGATCAATGTGAAACCGATTTCTTCTTAATGAAATTCCGAAGCTGCAACAGAGATATAGAAATGATCCAAATTAATGAACCAAAATCACGTTTTTTAATACGAAATAGATTGACTCTTGCTCAAATAAATTTTTTTTTCGATCAAATTCTAATTTAATTTGTTCTCCTTCTCGATAATCTCGCGTCCAAACGAAATCTTAACTATCTTATTGACTCCCGAGGAAGTTTCTTACGGAAGACCCAAATTCCTCGTGGATTCATAGCCACTCTTTGAAAGATGCAGGCTTCCAAGTCCTTTTGCATAGAGGCCTACGCGCGAACGGGTCGCCGAGTGGATTATCTAGAAGAAAGAGGATCAGCGGCCTTGGGGGTACACCTTAAGGGTTGTTAAAACTTGGCTCTCGCTTTGAGCTTTTCTCCTCGTCTATGCGGGGGCCGAAGTAAGGGTTAAAAATGTATAAGATAAGACAGAGCAACGAGATGAAGCTGGGAAGGGGTGAACAAGAGACCGCGTAAGAGTGTACAGGGGGTTGAGAAAGCGGGGAATCGAGTGAGAGACCCCCGTGGAAAAAAAAGGTACAATGAAAAAGAAAGAGAGGAGGAAAACGGGGAGAGAGACAGTGAGGATGGTGAAGAGAAGTTTCATTATTGATCAAAGAAAACCGAGTGTCGCTTCCCTCTCCGATAACTCACTCTATTCAGCCTGTCTTCGACTTTCCATTAAAAATACCAATTTCGTTCGCTTATTTGTAACGCAATCGCGATCTGTATATATGTGTTACATGATGCTGCGACGTATTTTGCGTATACATGGTGATTTAAGAAAATGCTCAAAATATTCATGAAATTAGACAAAAATATTCATATAGCAAAAAACATTATTGAAAACATTTTTTTATTAATCTGTAAAGAAAATCTGCAAACAAATTAAATTTTAAAAATTTTATTAAAAAATTGTTTTATGAAATCCTGATTTTGACGAAAAAGATTTGTAATAAAAAGAAATTATCGCTTAATAAAAAATATATTACTGAAGACGGATTATGTACAAAAAAATTTATTTGCATAATACATAATGTAGTATAATGAAGTTTCTTTCTAAAAACAATTAAATATAGATTAATTTTATAATCTATCATTTCTACTTATCATTTCATATCATATTGCAGAATTTTTGTACATGTTGCGCTAAAATATTTGTGCAAATGCATTTATTTATACTCATACTCATACGTAATATACATATATTATAGCTCATACAATATATAATTTCTCAGGTTTATCTCTATTTTTTGATAAAGAATAATAAATTTTATAATTCTTTAACTTGAAGCTAATCAATTTAATAATGTTGCTTAATTTCATTAATTTTACAATGATATTGTGCTTACTTTCTTTTTATGTAAATGTACAGATCTTATAGATTTTTTAATTGTATAATAATTATATAATAATACAAGATAAATATTTTATAGACAGATATCTTTATATTTAACTTTTAATATTGTTCTAAAATACATTTCATATAACAGATTATTAAATTGCTGTTTAAAAGTTTTTAATATTTTTGAGTTATAAGTATTATATGGTTAGAAAAAAATATATTATAAATATTAAAAAAGAGAAAATCTTCATCTACATACGTATATGGTATAGTGATAAATATTAAAAGAGTTTATTGTGCAAAAAACTAATATTTTTATATCATTGAAATAAAGAAGAGAGGAGCATATTAATTCTATAGAAATAATAACATTATATAACTAACTTTTTAAATTCAATCCATTGCATGATATGCATTTGTGATATATAGTTTCCAGAAAAAAATTGAAAAATATCTTAAAATTCTAGAGAGAAAATACAGTCATATTTATACTTGTAATTATCAAAATGTCTATCTACATTTACTTAATTACACATCGGCAAACTTAATTAATACATATTATTATTATTTTATATATATATATATATATATATATTTATATAATTAATGTTATAGAATACAGTTTCTGATGTTATAATGTGATGTTAAGAATCATATAATTCTTAATAGTTTTATAGTAGCTTAATACAGAAGCAGTGTGAATGTTACTGACAATTTACTCTGAAAATTACTTATGCATCTCATATGCAAATGATTTACTAATACAGCCTTATCGTTCATGTAATTTGCACATATTATGATTTCAATAATATGCTACATATGTGAATTTGCAATGAGCGATTATAAAAATATAATTTAAAAATATTTTACAATTTATATAGGCGACGTTTTATCCACATCCTAAGTGTTTCATTATTTTCGAATCAATTGTTTTGTACACTATTAACAGTGGTGACTTGCACAACTACCTCTCTGAGGATATTCTTCGTTATGGTTATATGCAGATTTTCTTTATATAAATACGTTCTGTATACAGAACATATATTTTTGTGTCAATATATGACACATTTTCTTTTATAAAACCAAATCAGTATACATGTTTGTTAAATCCGTACTGTACAATCGTAATAATCATAACTTATCTAAAGTATGAAGACTATAAAAACTTTATATATGAGAAGACGGTTCTTCGTAATGCCTATTATATTCTAATATCGTATTTCTATCATTTTGCAATTCACTATCAACTGCATCGTTGCAAATACATACTGAGTCTGAAATACTTCCACCTGAAAATAATATAAAAAAGCTTTTTTAACATATCTTTTATATATTAATATATAGATCCAGTCACACAGATAAATCTCGGCAAATATAAATAATAATAACTAATTTACATATGTAAATTATAAATATATTTACAATATTAAATATATATAATGTTATTAAAAATCAATTCTCATTTCAAATAAAATCTCATTTTTCTTTAGAAAAATTTGTTCTATGATGTATTTAATTAATGAATTTCTATATAAAGTATATTACCCCAATCACAATATATTTTATCAACAAATAGCATTAAAAAACAACATTATATGGAAGAAAAATGTTTCTGTCTAAAGGACACAATAAAATTTATGAAATTTATAGAATGTAGTAAAACAAGATAAAACACACATATACAACAAATATATATATCCATTAATAAAAAGATAACACATATACATGAAAGACAATAAATAAACAATATCCCAAAAGCTTGTCAAAGCAGGTATTATGATTTTAAAAAATGCTAAAATGTATTTATTGTAAATTAATTAAAAATATTATAGCGATAATAATATTGTGCAATATAAAACATAAATTGTGTAAAATGCATTTTGAAATTTCATCTACTCAGTCTTCTATGCAAATATAAATTTTCTAAAGCAAAACTATATAGACAGAAATATAAATATATAGACGTATAAATATATATGACTACCTAAAGAACAATTAATATAAATTAGATTGTATTAACCAAGTGTTAATGTTTTTTAGTGTTCCTTATTTTTTAATGGCAATATATCAAATTTTTTAATATTCTAAATATGCATGCAATATTCTTCCGTATCCACACATACATTCACAACATAAAGTCTTACAACTAAATACGTTACATACATAAATATGTAGGCAAGCTTCATCATCTGTTCAAAGGATGAGATATCACATCACTTCAATGTACATACTAAATTTAGTCACAATTTGCATAATATAATTTTTAATTCCCCATAATACATATTTATGAAAGTATGTTGAATCTTAATGTTAATATCAACCACCTAATAATAGAGAAATATCAAATTCGATAAGAATATTATAAGTCCATTTTCCTTATAATTTCTTATTGAAAGAATACATTTATTCTTATTTTTTTCTTGTAATTCTTTAAAGTCCTTAAATATAACCAAATTTAAAATTACTTAATGCATTATTTTTCCCATTTTTATGACATTCCCCCACAAGTAAAATATAAAACCAGACCAAATATAATGTAAGTAAAAAAAAATCTTTATATTTCTAAATTTAAAAGCTCCTCATCCTCATGCATCCTTACTGAAATAAATCACAAGAAAAGAAAATATATTTTTTAGAAACAATTTTCAATTATTCATAAAAAAAATAATACTGAAAGGATTAAACTAAAAATATGAGATTCGTAAATCTCATTAAGAAATATAAAATAATGAAAATATAATTGATAATCAATTTAACTATTTATTTAATAAAAATTACGCAAATTTTGTTATAGAATCAATCAATTTTTGAAAATCTTTTCGAGGATTTAATAAGTTTATATATATATATATATATATATATATATATATATATATATATAAACGCAAACCTTATTATTTAATAAATAATTATTAATATTATCATTGCAAACACACAAATTAAATTCTCAAGAATTAAAAATAAACACAACTCTCGATTGTATGATATATAAAAATATAATACATATATATATAACTCTCATGTACGTCTTATATAATATGTATTAAGCATCACTTTTCATGTACTGTGATTGTGTTTTTATAACAAATTTATAATTAAAAAAAAATTTTTGAGTATCCTTTTTTTAATATCGAGTCTTTTTAAATACTGTTTAAATAAACATAAATATATACAAGTATAGTAAAAAAATAGAATAGAAAACTGTTTCATTTATATATATATAAAGAGAGAGAGAGAGTCAGATTCGATTAAATTGATTACCAAATTAAATAAAAAAAGGATAATGAAATCATGAAAATAAATTATATACCAGATACACAGCACACTATCAGGTGAGGCCCAGTGATGATCTATAAATGCGTTGATTCAGCTTGCCCATTATTCTTAGTATCTAGATATTTGTCTGCAAGAAAGATGTTTGTATGTTATATAAAAATAACTACATGCACATTCCATACTAGACCATGTACTGTTTACAATAAATAAAGCCCGTTTCTGAAAAATGTTTCAATCATTTAATAGTAAAATATAATGATGAAAATGATAAATTTTCCATTATTCAATATATAACTAATAATTACTGAAATATCAAAATGCAAATTTTATATTGTGAAGATTGTAGTATGAGAAAAAATTCAACACATAATATACTTTCAGATTTAAAATTAAAACATTTTATGCAAAATGTATTTTTATAAATGTAAGTATTTTTTAGGAAATTAAATATAACTTTTTACATATTTTATATTAAAAAAAACTTAAGGAGTAAAGTACATGCTATATTTTCTAAGGGATGTAGAATGTTTCAATCATTCATATATAAATCAAAAAATATATATACAAAAATAAATGAATACAAAATAATAAAAAATATAATTATTAGTTATAGTGTAACTGTTAATATAATAAGACAATTGCAATACGATATTTATTATAGATATGAATAAATGCAATAATTCATGTATGTAATTATATGCATATGAAAATATCAATAGAAAATATAGAAAGAATTGCAATATCTACGAAACATATCATGTATCAACCGCGCACGTGCAAACATTATAGTTATGTTATTTGCTAAAATATTAATATAAAAATATTTGCTATAATATTAATTGTTATTAATATCTTTTGCATTTCTTAACACGTTAAGCACCATTTTTAATAGATCAATATTACAAATATAAATAGAGATATTCGTTATAAAACATGTTTAAATAATTTCTTTCATAGACAACACATTTCTAATATTAAAGTAAATTTCATGTATAAATCTATTGTAAAAAATGTTACTCCATTCTAAAAATGTTGGTGGAACATAAAATAAAGATTTAAAACTGTGTGTAATAAATGATTCAAGATTAATGATTGCCTGTAGAATACAATTGATCACAAAATTAAAAAAAAAATATAAAGAATCTTGAATTTTAACAAGTTAAGCGCCACGATATTAAATATATATAAAATTAAGAAGAAATGATACAAAGAGTCATGTTGAAAAGATTATTGTTTCTAGAAAAATTAAAACCAATACAAAAATATTTATACATTTAATAAGTTTTGCTAAAAAAATAAGTATTAATTAATTTAATATTAACTTAATCATTTCATTAATTGATAAAAATTTATATAAAATAAAAATAAAATATGTGAATAAAAAAATATTTTTTAAATTACCCCCACAAAATTTTCTAAACTACTTTGTTTATATTGCTTGATCTTATATACTTTATTTATATTTAATCGAAATATATCTTTCAAATGCTCAAAATATATTTTTTTAAATATTAATTTTATATTTTTTATTATATTGATATATTTCAATATAAAATAAATAATTTTTGGCGCTTAACGTGTTAAATGATATCGCAATTGCATACTACCTTCGTTTTGATCCCAAAACTTGTGCTTGTAAGTCCAAAGTTGAGAACAATTCATGTACTGTATAGAAATAGAATGTTTTAGTAGAATTGCAAATTTTTATTTCACATTCCAACCAGAATATACTATAGGGGTAATATACATATTATGTATGTCATATATGTATGTGAATATATCTTTAAAAAAAATTTTACGAATATAGCATCATTATGTAATAATGATGTCAACAAATAATACATCTTAGATTTCTCAATATCTCAATATTTCAAATATATATATATATATATATATATATAAGTACATATATATATATATATATATGTTTTGTGTGTATTCCACTTACCAAATTATATTGTGAATTATATGTGTGAATACTGTTTCAATATTTTATTTAATAATAGTAGTCATGTGTTATATAAATTAGCATTAAATACTCTTAAAAAATATCCTTGAAAAACTTGTTTTGCATAATAACTGCACTTAAAAAGAGTAGTTTTTAGTGACATTTATATCGTTCATAACAGCAACAGTGTGTGTATGTGTGTCAAATGTCAAACATATATCAAGCTGCATTAATAATTTTATTGTGGAACATGCAAAACAAAGTGCGTTATTTAAACATAAATTTTGTCCTAACTATTATTAGTCACAGCCCTCTACTTACCTGCAATAGCAAGATCGACCAATGCTTTATCTTTTTGTATGTGTAGTGCTGTCAGGAAGAAAAACAGAGCACCAATTACTTCTACAAACATTGTAAGAAACATTGCATATTGTAGGCTACGAAACTCGACAATTGTGTTTTGATTGTCATTGGCAGAGTGTCCTCCTATAGCTAAATCTGGTAAGAGAGTGGACTTTAATCCTTCTGATATCTAAAACAAAAATAAACAATTAGTTATTATATATTATTAATGAATTTAATTATATATTAATAATAAAATTATTTTTACATACTAATCCAATCAAATAGGGACTGCCTGCATCTCCAAGAGCATGTGCGATAAGTATTTGGAATGCCTCTGCTGTAGATCTTCTTGTAGGAATTACTACATACTGCAATATATAATACAAAAATTATTAAAAATTTTTATATATTAAAATATAGTCATAAAAATATAATTATCTTTTATAGTTCTTTTTCTTACCAATAACATATCTGCTACAATAGACCAATTCAAATTTAATGACAATTGACCAAAGAATATTAATGTGTAACAGAGAGTGGAGTTTGTATTGGCAGTAATCATAGCGAAGAATAATAAAGGTGCACTTATTAGAAGACCTATGGCGCATATTAGAGGATCAGCTTGTTGCCAATAGGTTCGTAATTTTTGTGCTATGGTAGAACCTAATGGTACACCTATTAAACCAGATGCCATACCAATTAATCCAAACTTATATGCAACTCTGAAACATTAAGATATATTTATGTAGTATTCTTAAAACATGTATATTTTTATGTTAAATATTAATTTTTAATAAACGCACATTATTATGGCAAATTACAAGAAACTTACTCTTCTGAATCGACATGGATTCCATAAGGAAGTATTTTAAAACCTAATTGTAAATATGTCGGCGCCCACCATGCCAGAGCACCAGTGACAAACGCCACACAAGTAAATCCTGCAGTAGACAGCATAAAGCTTGGACTGAAAATATATATGTGTGAATATAATTAAATAATGAACTGTAAATTAGTATAAATAAGAATATATTCTGTTTTATTTGAACAATAAATAATAGAATAATAAATAGAGCAATTTAAACAATGTAAATTATTGCTTTTAATAAAAAAAATATTAGTAAACAAAAAGAATAAATAATTATAATTGTCTAATAATGAAAATAATATATAATAATTACTTTTTTAATAGCTCCTTGATATCGTGCGACCACGTCGTACTCGTCAAGTGAACGCCACCTTCTCTTTCGCCTCTAATAGGATCTTTGACTACGGTCAGTAACAGTAGAATTGCTATAATACCTAGTATAGGAGTAATGCGTAATCCCCATTGCCAGTTACCAGCGATACGAGCTGTTTCACCTCCTATGATATATCCCAAACCACTAGAATAAAAAAAATGTATAAGTATATTACATAATGTATATATACTCTCTAATTATGTATAATCAATGTACCTTCCAACTGGAATAGCGAAGTAAAACAGGGCAAGCATTTTAGAACGTACATCTTTCACAAATAAATCACTAATTATTGTTGGTGCAATTGTAGAGTAACTCGCTTCTCCTATACCAACAAGTGCTCTAAAAAATAGGAACCATCCAAATGTCTGAAATAAAATAAAAGTATTATATATATTATATGTACTTCAAGTATTACATACGCTTCATATGGTTTTATTGTGCAGTTAAATCTGTTAAGTGCATATATATTTGTAATGTATATAAAACTTTACACATCATTTATTATTTCTTGAACATAAATTTATTTTTATTCTCTCTATATATAAGATTTACTTTATATAGAAGAAATTGTACCTCACCTTCATATAAGAACCAATAAATGTTGTTAAGCACCATAAGAATACCCCACCGCTCATAATTAACTTTCTACTATAGCGATCTCCCAGGTATCCAAACAATGGCGCAAATATCATATAGCTCAGGATAAATGCAGTTTGTAGCAGTCCTGACATATCGTTACCAATATCAAAGTCCTTCTTGACGTCCTTCAGTACCCCTGTAAAAAAGTGAATATATATACATTGAGAAAACAACATTTATATTCACGTTTACATTTATTTTACATTAAATAACAAATTTTTCTCAAGTATCTCTTCTCTTATCAAACTCAATCATATTTTCGTAAGATAAGACTCACCGGCGACCGTAAAACGGTCCATATAATTGATAAGATTCACGAAACATAGCACGGCGACTGTGATCCAGTCACTCGCACTGACTGATCTCAACTCCGAAGGCATCGTTGCTTCTACGCGCGTCTCCCTGGAGTTGTCGTCCCGATCTGCATCTACCGCACGGTATTTGGTTTCCGCAGTAATCGACGCTTTATCGTCCACCATGACGCGACAAAGTCCTTGACATTTCCGTCGTTATCTATGTTACAAAATAATTTACGATAATTCGAAAGTTTGTTAATTACTTAGCTGACTCTCCCGCAGTAACCCGACATAACCTCGCATAATTGAATGACAATTACCTCGCTACAGTAGGATGACAAAAAACTGATCACGGGCATCTTTTGAGCATCACACCACGCGCATCACACCACCTCTAATTGAACTCCAAAGTGGGATCGAAAGCAATCAGAAGAGTACAATTCTGACATATGTGTGCGGCGCTCGTGACACGTATACACTGGATACGTGCTAAATATTCCTCTTCTTTTATGCGTGTACGTATGCGTGCATGTGTGCGTATAAAATATGCATCGCACGCCGCTGCGGCAAATTGCGACAGGCGTATATGATATAACTATTACGTTATTGTGTCTAGCGACCTAAACGAGAGATGAGATCAATTTGGAGTTAATAAGATGATTGATTTGTCAACAAAAGTTTCTTGTCGTTGCATCCTCGCGGAGCAGAATATATATATAATATATATATATATATATCAAATAAAATATATTCTACGTCACGCACGGAGGGAAAAATTCGGATTTTCAAATATGCTATATTCGCTTTTAGCGAATTATTATTTTTACTATTATATTTATTTTTAATAAATATTTATAATAAATAAATAAATGAATTATGATTCGCTGATTGAGATTCAGTACAGCATGTTACGTTAAATAAGTCGCGCGATTATTTTTTATTTGACTAGTGTAAAATCGAATCAAAAGATAGATTGAAAAATTATTGAATCGAGAAAACGATTCTTGTGACGTAAGAGAGGGGGAGGAAACATCGCATCGTTTAGCCGTTCGGAGTTCGGAATTGTCAAGTATTGTAAAAACAGCATCGGTGAATAGTAAGTATATGTACATACGTAATATATTTGAAGTAATAATTAGCTCAGAGGCAGAGGAAATGACTCAAAATATGTATATCAAATATATATTCAATAATCTAATATCGAATAAATAGTCGATATGTGGGCGTCAATGCAAAATGGAGGTTATGTTATATGTTATCTTTTAATAAATCAATTGTGTATATGTTTCATACGTGAGATATGTAACATTACATTTTTCTGGCACAAAAGAGGATAATTTTAAAATCAGACGCTACACTCGGAATCATTAATTTATCATTCGCGTCATTATTTTAAAATATATTTTTGTTTTGATCTTGTGAATTTAATAAAGTGTTTATAAAACATGTTTTTACAGTATGTATGTGTGTAAATGCAATAGTTACATTTTATAATTATAATTTGTATCTGTTATTTTTACAGGATTGTCTTTATAAACAATGGATAACTCTCCGTTGCAAAAAGTGGAACTGCAAACAGATGTCTATATGGTGTGTTTACAACATGCTTTATCAACAGAAAACTTTGAAGTGATGGGTTTACTTATCGGCAATGTATGTTAAACCTTTATTATTTTATATATTTAATGTTTCTTTTCCTTTTTAATTAATAAGACAAATCGAACATTAATCACTCGTATTTTTTAGTTTGCATGTGGAATAGCAAAAATATCAGCTGTTATCATTTTACGACGTTTAGACAAAAAGAAAGACAGGGTAGAAATCTCTTCTGAACAATTACTGAAAGCTGCTAGCGAAGCTGAGCGATTAACAGTGGAATTAAATCGACCTATGCGTGTTCTTGGCTGGTATCATTCCCATCCACATATTACAGTTTGTCCTTCACATGTAGGTGCGTATTAAAAATACTTTCTCTTTTTCAAAATATTTAATATAATTTTTTATATATAAAAATTCTTACATTTATTATTTTTATTTTGTAGATGTGAGAACTCAAGCTACTTATCAAACAATGGATCATAGTTTTGTAGGCTTAATATTTTCAGTATTTTCAGAAGGCAAAGACTCAAAGGTATATATATATTTTTTTTGCAATATTTGCATCAACATACATAGAATACACATAAAACCAATATGGACCACTAAAATGGTCCATATTGGTTGAAGTTGATCTAATTTTATCTAACAGTCAATTATTATTAAATATAATCAGATGGTATCATATGTAATTTTTAAATTTATATATATACATACACACATATTGACAAATGGTCTGTGTAATATTAAAAATTGTTCATATAGATAGATTATAAAATTAAAAATGATGTACGAATGATTTTGTGTTTTGTAGGAACACGAGATATTTTTAAATTGCTTTCAATCAGATAATGGTGAAGCCACAGAAATACCATTAGAAATTGTACATACTCCAGATATTTCGGATAGATGTTTGAGAGTAAGCTTTTTTGTATTAGAAAATTTTATTTTTGCTGAAAAAAACTATAATATATATATGCTATCTTGAAAATTAATACTATTGCAGACAATGACAGATCTGTCAAAAATTTTGGTACAAGAAGAAGAAGATATGGCTGAAACTTGTAAAGATCATCCAGATATCCTTGCCAGCATTCATAATAACGCTGGTATGTATCATTCTGTTTATTGTATATATATTGTATAAAGTAAAAAGGATAATATATATTAGAATAAAATAATTTATTTAAATAACAGCTTTTGTCTAATATTTGATAATATGAAAGTAAATAACAAATCGAGGAATATAAACAATTTTCATTTACAGTCAGAACACGTGCGTTGATTCACATAACAGATATTATTACGAAGCCTTTGGTACAAACATTTGAAAAGAGAATAGCATTGAATAAATTGCGTGCTATGCATCTTCAAAGACAATTACAGGAGTTACAGAAGATGTGTAATGGATAAAAACTTTTGAGAAAGAGAAAGTATGACAATTTAAATCGTGATATAAATTACAATTTATTTGTGAGTATGAATAATCTATTCTTTGATAAACCATGTAATATAAAATATAAGATTTGAAATAAAAGTATTTACTAAACTAAAATTACATATATTTAAATAGTTTTACATTGATATAAATAGAATTAAGCAATTGTGGCAATATAGACATATAATTTATTTTAAGTTACTATTAAAAGTAGTATTTCGTTATATACAATAGATATATTTTCTATTATGTTTATTCCTATTATGTTCCTATTATGTTCATTCATTTTAAACGAATAAAAATTTATTGTTTATAAGATATAATAAATAAAGAACATTTTATTTAAGTAAAATTATCTACAATATATATATATATGTATATACATACATACTGTTAAAAATATATCAGCTATCATTTAGCTGAATAAAGCTATAAGAAGAATGGAAGAATTATTTTACAGTATAAATATATATTTATATTATAAAATATATCTTCCATTTTATAGCTTTTTTTAAGATAATAGTAAAAAACTTTTTTAAATTAAAAAAATCACGCGAAAAGTATAACGTTTGCTCTTATCACGATTATCCATACGCACAAATAGGACACTAAGAATATTTACTTTTTATGCATATAATTTGTAGAAACTAATATCCAAAATTTCTGCAAAGATATTTTGAAATGAATTAAAATATGAAAGAAATCCTTGTATATTATATCTTTAATAATATAATATTGCATAATTATATATTATATCCATACGCACAAATAGGACACTAAGAATATTTACTTTTTATGCATATAATTTGTAGAAACTAATATCCAAAATTTCTGCAAAGATATTTTGAAATGAATTAAAATATGAAAGAAATCCTTGTATATTATATCTTTAATAATATAATATTGCATAATTATATATTATTTTTTTTATATTTTGAGAGAAAAATTATATTTATTTTGTTTTATTATATATATAAATAACTGGATTTAACGACACATTTACTTGACAATTCTCTCTTTCCTCTTTATATAATTTTATAATATAGAATTTATTTAAAATAAATTATTTATTAACCTACACTATATTCTCAATAAATATATTTACAACATTATCTAAAAAAAGTTAAACTTATATTTCTTAAAACGTGCACTGAAGAATTATTTCATAGACTACATATAAAAGAAATTTGTTGAAAAGTATGTATTTGTTTACGAGTTTAAAGATTTTTTTGTAATTTTAAAAGATGTATACATTTACATACATCTAAGTATAGATTATATATATAATAAATATGTATAGACTTATATATTTCTAGACTTGTTTTTTTAATATCATGATTCTATTCACAATAAAAGATACATATTTAATTTGCAACGATTTATTAACAATCTCAATTCTTAACATCAATATTCTTTCATTGCACATTTTAATAAATTAATAATACAAACAAGAGCAAACCCTTTCAGTGACTTTTATTTTACTCTTCACGAACAAAGACCTGGCAATAATTGCTCAGTTCTATATTTACACTACAAGAACAACAGCGTATTTAAATAGACTTAAATGTTCAAAACACAGATTCTGCAGAACGAGAAAGATGTATAGGATGAGAGGGACTACGTGCTAACCTTTTGCGAGGCAGCTTTTCGAGTGTAGTTAACAGCTTTGCAAAATCAGGACGTTTTTCTGCATGGTATGACCAACAATGCATTAAAATGTCCTAAAAAAAAAAAAAAATTATTAAGTCTCTACAACTTTTGTAAATAGTACATGGAATTTGTGGAAATAATGAAATATAATTATATTGTGTATAGATATACCCATTTTAAAGACACATATATATACCTTTACATCACGAGAAGCTTGCAAATTTGCTAAAGGTTGCTTCATTCCTTTCCCAACTTGCCAAATAATAGCTTCGGGAGGTTGACCTTTAAATGGCCATTCACCACATAATAACTCATACCAGACAGTCCTACATCAGAAAATATATTTTTAAATTAAACAATTTCATCAATTATTGCTTTGTATTTACACATTTGCTATACTTTTGGAATATACAATTCATTATGATATATTTTTCTAGATTGTTAAAGTTCATTATAAGTATTTAAATATATTATGTTTCATGATATTCATAAAACAAATATACTAACCCAAATGCATAAACATCAGAAGCAGCTGTAAATGGTAACTCTTCCTGATCTCGATTCCGTTGTGGTCTCAATCGTCGAACAATCTCAGGTGCTAAGTAACACAACCAACCAGGTGGTATATTCAATCCATTTCCTTTCCTAAACACATAATACATGTATATATGAAATGAAATAAACTTGTATTTAAAAAGTAACATAACAATATAACTTATCTAGCAAGAATAAATTTTATTTTATTTTAAAATATAAATTTACCTATTTCCATAGCACAACTTTGTAACACTGAACAGACCAAAGTCTGTTATTACAACTTTTCCATTTTCTAAAAATATATTTTTGCTCTTAAGATCCTTGTGTACTATACCACGAGCATGAAGATATCCCATACCCTATAAAAAAAGTTATTGCTTGAATATACTATATACATAATAACAAATTTAATAACATTTATTATATTTGTATAAACTTATATATATTTATATATTTTTAATTTTTTTAAATATTATATTTATTCAAATGCTAGCATAATATGCACATAAATAAATATAATGATCTAAAAATACTTATACAAATGATATGTACCTGAGAAATCTGTTGAGCTATAATAGTAGTTTTATTCATATTAAATTTGTCCTTCCGTAAATGAATATGAGTATAAAGTGTCATGCCTTTACTCATACTAGTCACTATAGCTAATCGAGGAGGTTTCATACAAGCTCCCATAAATAAAACTAGATTTTCATGTCGTGTTTTTCGGAATGTGCCTACCTATAATGATCAAAATAAAATATTTTTCATCATTATCAAAATCCGAATGTGTTAATGTAACTATAAATATATATTCATATATATTCTTACCTCTAATTTGAATGCTTCTAATATCTTATCATCATCTAAATAATAATCCATATTTATGACTTTAATTGCAACATCTCCATACCAATTGCCTCTATATACTGTACCAAATCTTCCTGTTCCAATTGCTTCTCCAATCTTTAATTCATCATACGGAATGTCCCACTCTCGCATCGACAACTGCGATTTAAAAAATATATAAATTATAAAATAATTTATTTATAATAGACATTTTATTTTTGTTAAAATTCTTTTTTCAATTAAATGAATAACACGCATACACTATTCTGTCGAGGCCAACGATTTATATCCCCAGGTATTTCGCTATCAGAAACTTGAGAATCCTGAGAATCAACTCTCACTGGTGTCCTTTCGGAATCTGTACTGACGCTACCAGATCCGGAAACACTTACTGTTCTATCACTATCACTCGACATAGTTGTACCTTCGAATCTGTGCGTTTCGTGTATCACTCCTTTTTCAATCGTTACATCTGCAAGTGAAATAAATAATTGTTCGATCTGATAAAGTTATAAACTATAACAAATGCTTTTTCTTTACCTGGAAAATGGAACTGTTGTTTAACAGGCGCCTGTGAAGTCTGGCTAATATTGGCAGGTAGCAATGCTGGACTAGAAGGCGTTGAGCTGTTACAGCTCGAGGTATTTGAACTATTAGAATCTGCATTCTAATAAATAAAAGTAATTTTATATAATTTTTAGTAAATATTTTGTATCTCTATTATTTTATTTATATTTTAAAAAATTATAAAAATTAATTCATTATATATATATATATAATATAAAATGTCATTTACATGATTTTTTATATACATATATGTATAATAAATTTACTTATGTTTTGTGAAAATTAAAAGAAATATTAAATGTAGATTATAATATACCGTAGAAGGATATACATGTGATCGTCTTCGGTCTTTTTTTAATAAATTTGAACTATGGTGATTCGGGGATGTTATGCCAGGCTTGCTTAATATTGGAGAAACATTCATACCTAAAAGAATGTATGTTTCATACTTTAATATATCATGTATTGTTTAATATATCAGATATGGTTTTTTTTTCAAAAAGTATGAAGAAAATATGAAAGAGGAAGATAGGAATTTTTATGATGAGAATTATTAAAGAAAGTTGCAGAGTTTCTACATACCATCTTGTACAGTTCGTTTAAACTCGTTAAAGAGTTCCTGAGGTAGGCCACACGAGGGGGGTTCTTTGGATTCACATTCTTTGTGGCACTTATATTTACACTCCCTGCATTTTAACATATAAAAAGTCCATCCCATCGATTTTTCGCAGTAGTCACATCTAGGTGCACTGTTTAAAGTTTTGGCAAATCGATGAGTAATTATATGACCCATGGTGCGAGTCACAGTCGGAGTACGTGGAGATTTTGGCACTTGGAGACTTGATACTAAAGATAACACAATAGAAAATATTACATTAACTTCATGTATATAACATTAAGATATAGTTTTTCTTTTATATATACCTGTTCCCTTAAAACTGTTATCATCACTTTCTGCATTAGTGTAAGGTGGAGATTTAATAGGACTATTACTGTTTGGCAAGAAACTCTCTGCTTTCACAAAGTCTGTCGTACTACAGCATGAACTTGGTTCTGTTGATAGACGGTTTCTTCTTTTTATAGTGGAATCACTTTTTTTTCCTACAGAAGAGTCGTTGCCAGAACTGAAAGTATAGAATAATACATTAGAATATTTAAACTACAAAATACTTTTTTTTGATATTAAATTAGATCTGTAAAATTGATCATAAAATGAAAATAAAATAGATTGTATAGTAAAATATTCTAAATATTACCTAGATGATGTATCATCATTATCAAGCTGTATATTCTCAAGACGATTTGCTAATTGTGATTCATGAGATTTTGACTTAGTTAATGGAAACACTTCAGGTTGTGATGTACTACTTTGTATACCAATCTGATGTTTCTTGCATGGAGGAGGAGTTGTTGGAAATTTATGTCCTATAATTGAGAAAAATGTATTGTACAGTAGATATAAATTGCCTATATTTTAAATTATAAATGCTAAGGTATATTTAAATGTCAGGAATGCCTTCCACATTTAGTAGAAGTACATTAACGAACAAAATATGGATGATTCAAATACTTTCTAAATGCTCAACTTTAAATTGTAAGGTATTTCACAGATGCCTAAATGTACATTAAATATATGTTTTTAGTAGTATTTTATGTCATATATTAAAAACTGACCAATATAATTTTTTTTTAAACTGAACATTACAAAATATAAGAGATATACTTAAAGGTATATCTTTTCATTTTACGTACCATATTTTTGTCTTTGCAATAGAGGGGTACTAGGAGGACTAGTTGACGTCAAAGATATTACAGAAGAAGTTTGTGCCAATGTAGCGCTGTTGAGATTATTGTTATTATTATACTGAAAGCTTTCTTCTGATGGAACGGAACTTCGTGTAGTACGAGATCGAATGGGCCTAGGAGAGGCTCCAGTGCGTAAATGATGTCTATCCCAAGAATCCCAATATAATTTCATATCATTATTCTCCTTCTCTCCTCTTATAAGAACATCTAAAAAAAAAAACATAATACATAAAATATATAATGCTAATCATTTTTTTAATTTTCTTTTTGTAAAACAAATTTTATTCACCCATATATCGTCGTAAATTATGTAATGCTCTGCAGAGCCTACGATGTTCCTCCTCACGACGCACATTATTTTCACCTAGCATGCTGCTTAATTCACGTTCAGATTTCTCTTTCAGAGCCTCAAGGGAACTGGCTTTATTACAAACCATCTAAAATTATTAATAAAGCATTTTTAAAAAATTATGGCTTGATTTTAGAATTTAGATATGTAAATTTTACACACACACACACACACACATACTCTAAACTGTATAACAAATAAATTTTAAAAAGTCTGCTCATATTTCTGTATTTATTATTACCTGAATCGATTCATGGGTGAGACCAACTACCCGCAACCATTGTTGTAATGACGGATATTGTCTCATCTCTGCCAAATCGGCCAATTTGGCCTTGTTCACAAGTTGTCCAGAGTATAATTTTATTAATTTCCCCTATAAATAATATTTAAATATAGATAGATTTTACTCTCTCTCTGTGTTGAAGCTATAATATATAGATTATAAATATATTATTAATATATAAAAAGAGTTATAATATTTATAATATTTAAATTAAATTTCGTATATATATTATAGAGAAACTTTCAAACTATTATAAAGCTTATGATATTGTAATCCCAGAAAAATTGTAAATTTTCTAATAATATTATCAGCCTTTCTATCAGAGTGACACATGACCAAAAAATTTCGAATTTCTCAATCGTAGATTACAAAAAACAACAAACGAACAATTCTCAAAAATTGAGGTAGAGCAAAATGCGCAAATAAAGTAAAATTAAATTTTCAGGGAAAACTCTTCGTGGAAAAGACGAAGATGCAGAAATCCACCAAGTACTTATAAACGATATATGTATGCGATTAGTGCAAGTTGCAATTTGTTGACAAGCAACAGAGAGGCACCGCGACGAAGATCATTGGCGCCCTACGATTTTCGGGCCCCAGGTCGGCGAACTCGCCGGAGGAGCTTCTCCTCGTCCTCTTCTTACCTCGAGCGTCCTTATCTCCTGCTGGGTGAGCTCCGCGCTGGTGGAGCATTGGGTCCTTAGGCCCTCGAGTCGTTCGACGTAGACGTCAATCATAGACTGATTGTCGTCCAGGAAACGTCGTATATCCTTCTCGCCGTCCGCCATTCCTCGCACGCGCAACGCTCGACTCCGAAAACCGCGCGGATCCTCACCGGGGAGGACGGAGGCCTCGCTTTTATTTCACGAGCATAACTGGCCGGCCGCGAGAGGCACGGCCCCGCAGTCAGGACGCGACGTTAACACTGCTGCGCCTCCGTGTAACCAAACCACTTATCAACATTGACAACCATCTTGGTCGCCTCTATCGGTGACGTCAATCGGTGCTGCCCGGCGATCCGGGAGCTCGGCGCGTTCATTCGTGTAACTTCACAAGTAAGTGTTCGTAAAGACAGTCTTTTTCAGTTCATGTTGTAAGTTGTAAATTGCTGTCCTTCTCTCCTCCTCTTTCCCCGCCCTCTCCAACCCCTGACTATCGTCTAGGAGGGCAAAATATTTTTTTTCTCATTATTGCGATACATACACATACGTGTACATAAGCGTATACATGTGATACTTAATTTTATCATATGATTGTATGTGTAATTACATGTGTAATTCCATGTTCCCCAAAAAAATGAAATATGTATGCATCCGAATATCCTACTTTTTTGGTAGATTCATATAAGTATAAATTTTTATTGTAATGTATATATTTTGCGATGCTTTTTGTAAAATGTAGCTATGTATAAATCTTGTAGACTGACATTTTTATAAGAAATGAATAAATATATTTTGCAAATAAAAATGTCTGCAACAAATTGGAATTGCGAATAAAAAGACGATGAAAAATGTTTACAATTGAAATATACTGCTATCAATTTCTTACATATCACGTAAAATGATTAGAAGAGAAAAATTACATTTTTCTTATTTTACCTTATATGATTATTCTTTTTCTGTTCTTTTGAACATGCATATTTCTTAATGCATAATCCTAAATGCAGAAAATAAAGTACAAAAAACAATTCTTAGATCGCATTAATCGTCAGATTTTACAGCAAAGATCCATAAATATTATTTGAATATTTGAATTTTCCCGCTCGTTGCATTATCCTTTAACACCACTCGATTGCGTTCGTAAACTAGTCGTCCAGGTTGAGTTGAATTGGATCCACCAATCGGAAAAATTGGAGCAAAGACTCCTTTTCTGATTGGTCAATCGAGCGCTGCTCTAATCCTATAAGTCGATTCTAAACTATCGAAATTCACTATCAGAATTGTTTCTCTGACATAACATATTGACGTCTCTCTTCAAAACACCGCCTATTCAATGACCGATACTTCTTTCGCCTAATGTCATGTATTCCGCTGTCAAAATTTCGCCTCGCACGCTCGACTCGTGGTGTTTGTTATAATAAACGTTGTTGTATGTTAATGTTAATTAGATCTTGTAGAAATGGTGAATGTAGATACTATACGAAAGAATTATCCACTACACTGGCTCGTTTGGCATAACAGCTATGTAGAACTCGACAAGGAATTAGCCACAAATCAGGTTTGCATCAAGCCTTCTTGCCGTTCAATTAAAACTCTTTCTTATTTGACATTAGATTCTTCGTAAATCGTGCAAGATCGGACGATTAATGAGATATAATTTAATCACATTTGCTGACTGTGATTTTTATTTTCGCGTATGTATTTCGTATTAGTAGTTCGATTATCAAAATGATAACGCATTTGTCACGTCATAATTAATACAGTAAAACGATAATTGCGTAATTGTTCGATGCAGATGGATAACGTAGATGCATATTACTAGTGTATATTCATTTCTTGGCAATTTGGACGACATATTTATCACTTCAAAGTACTTTACTTAGTGCATTCTTTTTATTATGTATCTAGATAAATGTGTCACAACACTTTAAAAATAACGGTTTTATGTGAATCTGTCAGCTGATCACGATAATTATAGCTCTCTATGAAGTATAATATTAATGTCAGAGGATTGAAGATTTTTTTATATTACTATTTTTTTTCTACTCTGCATACTGACACTTGTATAATAATTATACTAACTATACATCTTATTTTTTTATATATTAGGATGAAATTAATGTTTTTTTCTTTTTATACATAAATATTATAATAATATCATATCATAATCAAATATAATAACTACATGTTACAAAAAGTATTATTAATGTTAATACAAATAAAAATCGTTTCTAGTATATGTTTTTTCGAGATAAAGTGAATTAATTATATCTATAGATAAGATAAATAAGATTAAATGCTTACATTTATAATATTTGTAGAGATAGCTTTATCAATTACAATTTTATGATGTGACAAAGCATTGCATTTATATAATGCTTTGTACAATATATTATGTTTTAAATTTGAAATTCATAATTATATTTTTCTAATGTATGATTGTACAATTGAGTTAAATCTGTATAGTATCTTATATTTAAAAAATGTCTGAAGCCTTTCATAAAAAGAGGAGAAACCTTAGATATGTAGAGACTTGTGACTCTTGATATTACATTACTGAACCACAATCAAACAATCTTTTATACTTTATAATATAACACATTTTAGATATGTAATAATACTTATTTTAATTTTTTATAACATTGACAAATATGCAATAAAAGAACCTAGAGATTATTATAATATCATTATAGTAATAATTATTTTAGATAATATGATAAATATATACATATGATTAAAATACATGTTCATTTGTTCTTTTTGTTGATTACATTGATATAATATGAAATATTCTTTATATAGTATTTACATGTGTGTGGGTGTTTTCTAGCACGATAGAGAAAAACATGACAATCGAGGAAGGACACCACTGATGCTAGCAGTAACTTTAGATCATATAGATTCTGCTGTAGTTCTATTACAGCATGAAGCCAATGTTAATACAGAGAACACTCAAGGATGGAGTGGTAATTTGCTTTTATATTTTATTTACTTCTAATAGAACATTTATATTTTTGATAAATTTATATTTACTGTAATCAGAAAATATATACAAAAAATAAATAGTTTAATTTGGTTTAAAACAGTGGTCCAAGAAGCAGTGGGTACAGGAAATCCCGAATTGCTACAATTGGTGCTCGCTAGGAGAGATTACCAAAGGTATTGTAATCGAGTTGCTGGTATACCAGAGTTACTTCACAAACTTAAACAGGTCAGTTACCATGTAATTTAACTAATAACAAAATATATATTATTGGGATTTAATATATACTCATTTTTTACAAATATGACTTTTATAACTGAAAGACTACTTACTAAAGAATTTTTTTTTTTTTTTTTTTAAGTTTTGTTAGCTAATATTAACTTATGTGTTTCTTATATGGATTATTATGTGAGAACTGATGATATTGACTTTCTTTTATATATTCTTGTTAATTTAATTAGTCCTAATAACAAAAATTGCTTTCAGGCACCTGATTTTTATGTAGAAATGAAGTGGGAGTTTACAAGTTGGGGTGAGAAACAAATAATTTAATGATACTAATTTTTTGTGATTGTAATCTTCAAAATTTATTTTGTATCATTAATTAATTTAATTTACTTACTAGACGTTAATTTGAATTCAACTAATAAGTTTAACAAAACATTTTAATTTTTTTGTTTTTTTTTAATAACACATGTGATTAACTGTCATTATTTTTGTTGACCAGTTCCTCTTGCATCTCGGATGTGTCCAAGCGATACCTATAAAGTTTACAAACAAGGTAGTAATGTGAGGATAGATACTACTTTGTTAGGCTTTGATCATGCAAATTGGCAACGTGGCAATCGTAGCTATGTCTTCAAAGGACAAAGTAAGCATATCAATAGCTTTAATAGATATTGTAAGATTGTTAACTGTGCATGATTGTTTTATAATTTTATTTTTTCTTTTAAATTGCGATTGATTATTATGTTTCGGAAATGCCACAATTTTGTTTGTTTGTTACTAAGTTCTATGTATTAACGCAAGCTGCATCAAATCCACCTATGGCAATTAGATGTGAACGCAGTTATGTGTTCAGTATGGGTGGTCATCACACAGGTGATACAATTCTAACATTTAATTTAGGCATTGTATAATTAGATAGAAAAAAAAATAAAAACAAAGATGCATAAATATAAGATATTTTTTTAGAGATATGAATATTGTATCATTCTTTTCATTTCTTTTGTGTTTTTTTCTTATTTGTTCCTATTTATATTTTGATTATAATCTAATAATTGGCAATTAAATAATATAAGATGATATATTTTTTTATCAAACATGTTTGTACAATATGCAATATAAATTTTCTTTTTGAAAAACTGAATATTTTATTATAATTATGAATTATTCATGTCGTATGTAATATTTTATTGAAATTTGTATGATATTTTTGTAGATGATGGGGCAACAATGATGGAAGTAGACCATGAAACAAGAAAAGTTTATGTCGAACATATGAAACTTATAGGAGATGATAATATACAACTGATGGAACCGTCTGAAGAAGGCGTCATAGCTCGGCTTACTAATCCTATAGTTACGACATACATAGATACGGATAAAATTAGTTTTGAACGGTATAATTATTGTTATAATAATATATATATGATATATATATATGTTTCAATCTTATTTTTTAAAATATTATTTATGTTAAATTAGCAATAAAGCAGGTCTTTGGGGATGGCGTTCTGATAAGAGTGAAGTAATTAATGGCCACGAATGTAAAGTCTTTAGCGCGAGCAATGTGGAATTAATAACTAAAACTCGATTGGAGCATTTATCTGAAGCAGATAAAGCAAGAGCTCGGGCACCGAGGACACCTTTACAATCATTTCTTGGTATTGCAGAGCAACAACAAGAGAGTTGCAGCACTATCACTACCAGTGTAATCTTTTTTCCTATTATAATATTTACTCAGTAATTTTATATATATATATATATATATATAAACAAACATTCTAATCAAATTATACATTTTAGGAAGAATTTAATAATGTAGGTAATCCCTCTAATATCACTGTTGAGGAATACTTTGATCCAGATGTTGATTTAAATGGGAGAGATATAGGTCGACCAAAAGAAGTTAATACAAAAATTCAAAAATTTAAGGTACTATTAATATAAAATTATTATGAAAATCTATTAGGTAAAAATATATTTAAAAATATATTTTAATTAAAAATTATTGTTTTTAATTTAGTTTAATGAATTTGTCATATGATAAGATTATATATTAATTTAAACTTTTCTCAATTAGGCAACTTTATGGTTGAGTGAAGATTATCCATTGAGTCTTCAAGAACAAATTATGCCAATTGTAGATCTGATGGCTATATCTAGTTCACATTTTGCAAAATTGAAAGATTTTATTCAAATGCAACTTCCAGCTGGTTTTCCTGTTAAAATTGGTAAAATCTTGATTCATTATATCAGATAGATATACAGTATTAATTGCATATAATAGTTGTATATAAAATATACTAATAATCAAATTTTTTTTTCAGAAATTCCACTGTTTCACATTCTTAATGCAAGAATAACATTTGGAAATATATTTGGTTTGGATCAAGAAGTACCAAATGTGGGTCATATACAAGAAACTAATCGTATAACTTGTTTAGTCGACGATGTTTGTTTTGAGGCACCTAGTGGATATGCGAAATTGGGTAAAATTTTTGTTTAATACTTATCTTCTATATGCAATATATCAATTTTGTGTTTAATACATTTTATATATTTTATTTTAATATTATTTTCGAATATAGGTGCAGAAGTCAGGACACAATTTAGTATTGAAGAAGAAGACGATTTGTTGCAGTTTGCTATTCAGCAAAGTCTTCTAGAAGCTGGCAGTGAACGTGATGAGGTATTGTTTTTACGTTTATTTTATACAATTCTCAAAATTTTCTTGTACCTATATTTTATATCTATAATATTATATCTATAATATTCCTTGTTTATTATTATTACATGAAAAATATTATTTTACACAGGTTGATATATGGGAAGCATTAAGAGCGCAAAAACCATCTAGACCAACTACACCTAATATGATCACAGAAGAAGAAAGGCAACTTCAAAGGTATGCAATAAATACATACTAAAGAGTATGTTATTGATGTGTTATGTTTTTAGTAAATGTGTCCATTGAGAAAATATATTTTATTATTAATTTTATGCATGTATTTTCGTGCCACAATTAATGTTCAGACAGGTAGGTGATTTTATTGTAAATATTAATTCCAGATAAAATGTTCAACAGATTTGTTGTAACTAATATAAATCTCATTCTGATTATATTTTAAATTACATTATAAAATATTTTTAAAAACCTGAAAAAATTGTTTCAAATTGCACCATAAAAATATGAATTATGTTTAAATAATTAATTTTTTTTATCAGGGCCATTCAGGCTAGTTTGGTGTTATATCAAGAAACAGCTGGATCTGCCGAAGGTACTACGAATTCAGCGAGTATAAATGAAAATGAAGATAGTGACTGTCTTGAAGGCACAGCAGAACAGTTGAGACTAGCATTGAAACTTTCCGAGCAACAACAAATAGAAGAAGAACAACGACGGTTGTTAGAAGAAGAAACGTTTCGCCAAGTGCTAGAACTATCTTTGACAGATAAATAAACTCAAACTTCCAAAGTGCATGTGCAATAGTGATGAAAACAAATTTAATACAGTATACTTCCAGAAATGTGAAAAATCTTCCAGTCTCATCTGGAGACTGTATGAAAAATCATTTCCTATACATTTCATAGATTGCAAAGTGCATTAAGAAATAATAATGTTGCTTACGACGAACATTTGTTATTGGAGTATAATAGTTGATGCAGGTCAAAAGATGAAAATAATATAGTAATAGTTAAGCAAGTGAATAATTTAAATTATGTTATTTATTTCTTAGCTACATTTTTATATAAAACGAAATGAACTCTTCGATAAAATCTAGATAATTCAGTAAGTATATAGGGAAGTCTTGAAAATTACAATTGCTCTTTAAAAAAAAATACAGTCACAATTTACAAACAATCAAACAATGTTTGTGTAAATCCTATTAACTGAAAGTAAATAATGTAAGTTACGACTGTTAATATCTACAATAAAAAGCATGTAATTCTCAAGCCTTCAAGAATTATTCGTGTCCTTTCTCCTCAGTTTTAAATCTCTATGGATTTGCAAGTGCACAATAATAATTGCAATTAGGATAATACAGAAAAAACATCTCTAATCAAATCAAACATTTTTACAAAGATCCCTTTTCATATCTACAATAACAATTATATGTAATATTTCAATACAATGGTATATATAATGAACTATTAGGAATTACACATAATAAGCATTTATCATTATGTATATTCATCCCCTTCCAAAGTCTCATACAAAAATAGAGTATGCAAGATTTTATACATAGCATAGATTAATAATATATTATTTGTATTTGGAATAAGTAAATTTTATTTTTATGTTATTTTTGATTGATACATTATTAGAAGATTGTGTTTGTATGTCATAGACTCTTGATAAAACATGGTGATTCAAAGAAAAGTAATTGATTATATATTGCATTTACTTTTATTAAAATAATAAAGTTACAAGTCTTACAATGTTCTCTTGTATTCAAGCTAGACAATTCGCTATTTTTGTAATGTTATTAAAACACGATTACTTTTTTCTGGGCATTATAAATAAAAACTGCATTCATATAAGACATATATAAATATATATTTACCCAATTTTTTTATGCATCCATTTACCAATGAAATTATATAGAAAAAATAAGAAATTATTCCTTGATGACGTAATAAAAATGATCAGAAATGGAATTATCAGTGATGCAAGAATTGGCAGTCATTGGACTGCCATATCTCTGCTATTCGAATTCTGCTTGCGCCCTAAAGCATTTAAAATTAATAACATTAGTATAATTTATCAAAGAAAAATCGGATTTTTTATATTAGCAAATAAATTTGTACAAACTTTGTAAATATGGTGCCAAGTATAGTAGCACTCTGTACATAACGTTGTTCATTTTTATGCGCTTGCTGGTGCCATTTTTTGCGAATAGCATTCCACCGTGTAGTATGTTCTTTCATTAATTGTTCCCGTGATTTAAGAGTTTGACCTTCCTACAGTTACAATTGCAATTTGTATCCATTAAAGTATATAATAGAATATATGTGATATACATATATATATATATATATATATACTTTTTGCATTTTTTTAAAAATTCAATTTATGTGATATTATCTTTATATTAAAAAAAAACTTTTAATTTCATACATTTATCAAAATTGTTGACTCACATAATCTAAGTTCAGATCATCCCTGGCTCCCAGTATAGGTGATGGAATGCGATTTCTTGGTATAGCCTCCTCACGAGGTAAAGGATTTGGCAAATAATGGACATCATTTAGCTCTCCATTAGCATCAATTAAATTATTTGTTATGTTAACTTCATTAACTATTTCTGGACTTGGGCTACGCACTCTATATATAAATCAATATATATATTTTATTTTTGTAAAAAAATATAGAGTTATGTATACAAAAAGAAAAAGAGAAAAAGAAAGAATATTCTTGTGATAATTTAGCTATTGCTATTGCTATTGCTATTGCTATAATAAAGATGTAATATGTGAGTCATAATATATTTTATAAGATATTACTCAAAACTTGAATGTAATATAAGCAAATATAAAATATAAATAAAAACAATACCTATAATTTTACTTACTTAGGGACCAAATTAGGATTTCTTGGTTGATTAGCCATCCAAGCACGACATATAGGATAGAGTGGTGTATCCTCTCGAAATTGAGCTAAGTCAACACTGCGATCAAATAGTTTCATCACATATGTATGATGAAATGCTGTATCAGCCTGTACCTGTCGACGACGTCTGACTTTTCGCGCTTGTTGGAGATTAATAGATTTCGTCCTGCATATTGTAATTATTAAAAAATTAATAATTTTAAACAGAGATAATTTTATGCAATAAAATACTGTGAACTAACTTACATCTTTCTCATTGTAGAATGTTTATAATCTTGAGCAGAACTTTCTTCGCCTGAGTCTGCTGACGAACCTGTGTCACTATGTTGTAATAATTCTCGAAGAGCACCTTTCAAACGATCCCTTGCTACCAAAACCTCACTATCTCCTATATAAACATAATCAAAGATACATTCAGAATTTAGTAACACAAATATTTATTCATTTTTAATAGCTTGTACTTCTTTTTTATTAAATTACTTTCCTTATTTTATCATACTTTCGCATATTACCTATTTCATCTTTTATTTCCACTTTTATCCGCCCTGGCATTATTGGCGGGGGTTGAATATTTCTTTTCTTCCCCATCTAATTATCACGTATCATCAACATTTAAAGTTAATATATTAATGTTAATTAATTAATTTATTTATACAAATTTATTTAAACATAATGCAATATATAATACGAGCTATTAAAATAATTTTTGGTATAACACTGTGATTTATTTTAGTGGTTAATTAATCAGTATAAAATTTATATTATACCAAATATATTATCATATTGTATATATTATAAACAAGAAAAGAACTCTTTAATGTAATATTCAAACTACATAGAATAATTATTAAAACACAATTAAGCTGTACTTACATTATACTTAAATCAATCAGCTTTTTAACTGAGTCATCAGGATATTGAGATACATTTTTCTCTCGTATACCTGTAACACATTAAATAATATAAAATATCGGATAAAAAGAGAGCATTAATAAATATGAAATAAAATTGAACCAGTTCTTAGTTCTCACCAATTCTATTTTTTTCTTCTTTTTTACAAAGCGTCTCTAACCTACTCCAATTTCTGCTCCAATGTTTATGAACTATTCATTTAATGACAAAGTCTGTCTATGATTGGTCATATCTATAGATGTGCGTTCTACTTCTGCTAATCGATACGACAATCAACGCCACTTACGGAAGGACGATACATTAGATTCAAAGATGGAAAACGTTTCGGCATGAACAATAACATTGATGGAAAAATGTGGGAAACAACTCTTTGTTAGAAACAATTTTTTTATTATTTGTATATATACATATATGCGCAAGATGCTTGTGCGCGAGAAATGCGTAATATGTTTCTATATATATCTTCGATTATTATAGAAAAGTTATTTGATTAGTGTATAAAAAATAAAAAATGTATAAGAAATTATTTAATATTAAGATTATTAAATTTTGTAAATAGAATCCAAAGGCTTCTTATGTCTATAATTATTCAAATAACAAGCGTAATGATACTTATGAATGTAAATTAGGAACAAAAACTCCTTACAGATGTGTAGATAATTATGATGATTCTTCATTGCAATATACAGGTATCCTATAGTATATATGGCCAGTTACTTTTTATATATATTTATTATGATTGAACTTGTACTAATAGATGTGTTTATTGGTATCTATTTTATAGATTGTGTGGAAAAAAAGATTTGGTTAATTCTGCGTCATGGGACTCGTTATCCAGGAAAGAAGGATGTACCTCGTATGATAAATGAATTACCACAGCTACAAAGTATAATATTAAAAAATTATGAAAATAATAGAACAAATCTATCAGCTGATAATGCAGCTTTATTTGAAAAATGGAAATTGCCACTTGCTCAAAGGGACATGATGAAATTAGCAGAAGAAGGAGAGAATGAAATGATTGATCTGGGAGAAAGATATCAGGCAAGATTTCCATCTCTGATGCCAGAAACTTTTAACAATCAAACTTATAGAGTATGTATAGCAAAATATTTGATATATTTGTTACATATGTGTGTTCTTTGATTACCAACTATGAATTTTAGTTCAAATATACTGCCACTCAACGTACAGAGGAGAGTGTAAAGCACTTTGCTGTTGGTTTATTTGGTTGGCGTAATAGCAAAAATATTTGGCTTCCAGCACCAGTATATCGAGATCCGATCATAAGAGTAATTTACTCTATTATTTTTCAATACTTAGATGATCACTTTTTTCTTCTATTTCTCTCTCTTTAGATTATTATATTAACATATGTTTCTTTAGTTTTACAAGGCTTGTCCTCGCTGGCGCCAAGAAGTTGATAAGAATTCAGATGCAAGATTAGAAAAAACGAAATTTTTGGATAGCAAAATTGTTAAAAATATGTTAAATAATATTAAAACGCGTATTGGCTACAATATTGATTACGGTTAGCATTATTATCAAATATATATGCATATTATATATATAAATATTATTTATTGTTATACTGTCAATATTTTATTACTAATTGTATTAAATATAATTATTATATATGTTTCCAGAAACTGCATATTTAATGTATAGTATATGTGCCTTTGAAACTGCTTGGAATCAGAGTACAGTATCTCCTTGGTGTAAAATATTTTCATTGAATGACTTCAAGGTGAGATCTTAGATTCAAATAAAATCTAAATTATCCCAAATTATCAAATGTAAAAATTCACTTGCACATCAAATTATAAATTTGTTTTACAGATCTTTGAATATGCAGAAGATCTAGAACTTTATTGGGTTGATGGATATGGTTATCCATTAACTTATGAGCAAGCATGCCCTGCCTTAAAAGATATGTTTAATTTTTTTGGGTATGTATAAATTTATATACTATATTGAATGAATAATAAATCCACTCTAAGATGTAAGATCTTAACATTTTATATTTTACAAAGAGCATGGGTCTTGTTTTATATTTTTTTGTAAACCTTTTATTTTTAGAATCTGAAAAAATATCATTAAAGAAAAGATTTGTTTAAATAGATATAACAGAAATTATGTAGTTTTAATTTTGTAATTTTGCAAATAAATATATTTTAATTTCATTGAAATGAGAATATATTAAAAGAGAAAAATGTTATTTATTTTATAGACCTCAAGAAGAAGCAACAACAACAGCTTATTTTACACATTCTGGAACAATTCTCAAATTATTAGCTTTACTTGGAGTAGCCAAAGACACACATCCTTTGAGGCACGATTCTTTTATACTGCACAAAGATGAAAGAGCTTGGAGAAGCAGTATTATTGACACATTTGCATCTAACATGGCATTTGTTTTATACGAGTATGTTTCTACTTTGAAATTATATAAAATTAGGAAATTGTGTTATACATTTTCATAATTATAATTGTTTAATTATACTTTCCAGTTGTGAAACCCAAGGTCCTAGTATTCTATTCATGCTTCAAGAACGACCAGTATATTTGTCAGGTTGTCCACATAATATGCCATGTCCAATATCTATTATGAAAGAAGCATATCCAGATCGTGACGAAGAATGTCAATTTGACATCATGTGTCATATAACAAAAAATAATTCATAAAATGCAATATGTTTATATAACAGATGGTATATACATATTTTTATTTACTTATATTCAAATCGAAATATAAAAGTAATTGTAAAAAAGAAAATATTTTTCTGGCTACAAAAAATAAATATTCTGAATAAAAAATATTATGAAATTAATCCACAATTTATTTCTTAAAATGTAGGAAAATCTATAAGAGAAACCTTCAATTAAATTAATATTTAATTGTTAGTGATTTTTTAAATCAAATTTATTAATTTTTCTTTATTTAAATGTAACACTTGTTTCTATTATAAATGTGTAATTTTTTTAAGCATGGTAATATACTTATTGATATATAAAAATAATCAGTAAGAGGTAAATATAGAATATATAGCGAATGAATAACGATTTTAATCTACACTTTTAAACTTTTATCATTTTGTACGGAAATTAAAAATTCTTATAATTTTTGTGAGTTTAATTAATGCTTTTAATTATGTATTCTAGACAAGTCATATATATAACACAAGTTTGAAAAATTATAATACTTTTTATGAGTTTTATACTATAATGCAATAAAAACATGTTAGAGATTATATTAATTTCACTAGCAATAAAGTCATCAGAAAAGAACAATGTAAAAAATTTTAATTCTTACTAAATGATATCTATTTAAAACTATTTTACATATATGTATATATATCTTACAAAGGGAGATTTCTTAAAATAAAAAATGAAATTTTATAAAAACATATATTTGCAAAAATTTTACATGGAAATTTATTAATTTTTTTTACATTGTTCTTTTTTATTTTTTTATTAAAAAATAGATATGTATGTTAAAGGGTACTATCTTCTAATGAATTATTTATGCCATTTCTGTCATCTCCAATCATTTCCTGCAATAAAATACAATAATTTTAAAATAGTAATTATATTAATACTAAATGCAGTATCCATTTATAATATAAAGATGATATTACCTGCAACACCTCAACAAGTGCCCTTGTCTCATTTAACATGTCTTTATAGATACGATTTTCTTCTTCTAACTTTTTAACACATTGTACAAGTTCCTCATTTTTTTCTAAAGTATCTTTCAGTGCTATTCGACGCCTTTCAGCTATTACTTGCCAATAATTTTCACTCGGACCAGCTGCATCTGATGAAAAAAAATATTTTAGAAGAAAATTTAATTTTTTTACATGCTTTTTAAAAAGTACAAAGAATAAAAAATGCTACTTTTTAAATATACCTGTGCATGTTAAATCTTCAACTTCAATCTGTACTTTCTCCTTTTGTATAGTTTGGACAGCTATATCTTTGGTTTTTACATTTTTATGTTTAGAACCATCTTTTATTTGAGATACATTCCTAAAATATATAATATAGGGAGTCAATTTCTTTTATAATATTTTCGTGATAAACTTTATGAAAATAATTTACCTTTTTGATTTTGTTTTTTTCAATTGTTGAGATTTGATCATCCTATCAGCACCAACTAATGTTTCTTTGTTAGTGGCTGATGGTTGCAATTCATGTAAAGATTTTCTAATCTTATCCTGTTCCAATAAAAAAAAAATTACTAATTTATTTTATTTATAGAGATATTATACACATGCATTAATACTATTTTAACTCTTTTTATTTTTTAATTATGATTTTATTATTTTTTATTTTTCTCACAATAATAAACATATATATAACTTTCTAATAAATTTATATATTATTCAATATGTACATATATCAAAATTTAATTGCAATCATGTAATAATTAAAAAAAATTTATAATAGATTTATAATCAAATATAAGTTTTCTTTTATGTCTAAACATAAATGTATTTTTGAAATTGACATAAAAAATAATTTTCCATATTAATAAATTAAATTGTTAAATAGACATTGATAATTAACTAATAATAATAAAACAAAATTCAATTTTCATATGTAAACAACTATAGTCCAACAAATAAGGATTTTTCTAGTTTGATCACCGGTTGGTGAAATAACATCTTCAACCTTGTATTGAGATACAACAAATAATCTTATTTCAAGGTTATGTATGTAATTTAAATTCTAAATTCTCTCTTTCTAATTGTGAGATATCATCTCATAAATATTCATAAAAACTGTGTCTCACTGAACAAGAAATGTGTTTGTGACTTTCTAATTATATTTACCTTTACTTGAAAGAGAAAATATATATATATATATTTATATATATTTTTTTTCTTATCGGTTAAACAGAGAGAGAAAGAGAGATCATTTTAACTTTATTTTTAGCATCGCATTTCTTAAGAATTTCTTGTATGTGAGAAAAGAATATACTAACCTCAGAAACGGTAGTTTTTTCGTCGCCAGTAACCGTTTTCATTCTGCAGGCCGTAAGTAATCCAAGAGAAAGAATCTGAAATGAGAAATAACATTTATTCAATCTACGAAAAGCTTATTATTTATGTAAATATTATTCATAATATACAGTATCACGATTAGAATACTATATTTAGATAAAATGTCAATTAACTTTCAAACTAATTGATTAATTCACACACGTATACACACTCTTTTCTCTCTTATTTCATGAATATCTCTTGGATATATATTATGGATCTTAATCCGGCTTGAAATATCACGTTTATGATACAATCAGCTGTTCGGTCCGGAAACACCGAAACCGAAACTGGCGGGAAGAAAAAATGAAAAAAATTTAGAAAAATTCCAATCAAGGTTTATACGAAGTTAAGTGCGTTAATTCAGCTCAGAAGCCGGCACCATCAACCAATCAAATTTTTGTCGCTTGGACAATTCGAGCGACTTCGATCGAGCTTGTGATTGGTCGATGATGTGAGCTTCTGTAGAATATTGACGCGCTGATTGGCTGCAGCCATCTTGTGTGTTCCACTTGCAATTATTTATACACATTTGTCACTGACGGCAACCTATACAAATTTCGATAAAAGCGAATTAAATTAAATTAAATTAAATTAAATTATAATATTTCTTAATAATCTTATAATAATAAAATATTATAATAAAATATTATAATATTAATATTAATATTATAATTAATATTATAATATAAATAATAATAATATTATTATTAATAATAATAATAATAATATTTATAATAATAATATATAATATATATATATATAATTATATTTATAATAAGAATATTTATTAATAATAATATTATTAATATTATAATATTATTATTAGAATATTAATATTAATGTATTATAATATTTTATTTAATCTTATATAATCTTATAATCTATCTTATCTCTAATATCTCACATATCTCTTTCTACAAGTTTGCTTTTATTAATTTAATTATTAAATTAATAAAAGCAAACTCGTAGAAAGAGATATATATGTGCAAATTTTGTGACATCGATATATCGATAGTCGAAAAAAAGTTATCATTTTAGTTTGTGAACGTGTGTATAGATGGCGTGGTGTTCATACAAGATTTGTTGTGTTTAGTTTTTCGGAGAAAAAAAACATTCAATTTCTGTCGGCTTCTTTTCTATTTCGGTTTAATTATTACTCCGAAAAATGGGTCGCACCGACTGGGATCGAATATTATCTGTAAATGCTTCGTCTTTAACTGATGATGAAATCGAGGATCTTTTCCCGGCAGTGGTCCGATGCGATGTAAATGAGATTACTGACGTGTATAATCTGCGAACGCTCGTGAGATTAGCGCAGGAAATGTTGACTTATAAAGACAATCATGTAAAGAAACTATTACATATTATGTATATTTAATATTTTTAATTTCTTCTTATTAATATTAAAAAGAAAAAATGTATATAGTATAAACTTTTTGCCTCACTTTATAATATATTGCATGTAAGATAATTTTATTGATATTAGGTCGAGGCCTTACTTCTTGAATGCGGTGAATTGAAAGAAAAGATAGCTTCATTACGTCCAGAGGTAGCCAAACGAAAACACAAAGGTAGCTTGTTGAGTGTTTATATGATCATTTGTACAATTTTTAATTTACTCATATTTATATAACAATTTTCTTGACAGATCATGGTGTATCTGCAATAAAACAAGATAGGGATGATTTTACTAAAGTAAGTTTTTTTTTCATTATTTGTAACATTAATAAAATATTGTACTTTATATTACAATCAATTTTATTTTATGTAAAGGGTACAAGAGAATATCCTACTCCAAATACACAAGCCAGATATACAGATACAAATGAAAAAGTTAAGACACTTATGATTGAGTTAGAGGTAACAATAAAAAAATAGTTTTCTTATTATATAATAAAAAAAAGTAAAACTTACTCAATACTACTGATTTTCTAGGGTTTGGATAAGGAGAATGGAATTCTCAAAAGACAATTAACAACATTGAAAGATGAAATGGAGGATGCGACAGAGAAAATGAATGAAATGACACAAGAACTTAATTCAACTCAAGTAAAAGTTACAGAATGTAAAGGTGTTTATCCGAATAATATAGATTTTGTATATTATATATATATATATATTTATAAATTTTTATAAATTATATAAATATTATATAAATATATTATTACAGATAAGATTCAGAAATTGGAGCAAGAAAATGAAGCTTTGGTTATTCAAATTGAAGAGATAACAACACAACAAATAGATAGAGACAAAATGTTAGATGAATTCGGAGTGGCTATTGACACCAGAATATTTGAATGGAAGGTATTTTACATAAATTTAATCAAATATTTATATTAGCAAATGAAGGCGTATTTATACATATAAATTATTTATATTATAAGGGCATATTGGATGAAAAAGATATAGAAATTGCACGTTTGAAAGAAAATGTATCACAGTCTTTAATGCATTCTGTCACGTCAGTCCAAGAAGAAAACAAATCACAGATTATTCATTTAAATGATGAAATAACTCGTCGGGATGCGATTATAGTTGAATTGCAAACTAAACTTTCTGATGCAATTGTTGAAATAAATGAGAGTGCTGCACTTATAGAAAAATTAAAAGCACAGGAAGCTCAGGAGTAAGTAATATTTTCTATATATGTATATTTGTAATTGCACAATTCACATAATTTTTAGTGATTGTTTTCAAGTATGATGTATTTTACAGGTCGGTAAAAAGTGTCAAACGGAAAGAGCAAAAAAGTTTACTGAAAAAAATACAAATTGCAAATGAAAAAATATCTAATTTGGAAAATGCATTATCTCAAGCACAAGATGATGCCAAATCACAGAGTAGTAAAGTTAGACATTCATATTTTTATATCTATAGTTTGTTAAGAACTCTATATAGATTACTACAGAATTATTGCCACCATTTATTAATTTTAATTACAAATCTTATCAGATTAATTTTAATTGCAAATCTTATCTACAGACTTAATTTTTCTTCAAAGTAAAAATATGAAAATTTTATTTCGTTTTTTACAACTTTTGTTTTTTTGGTATGAAATATTTTATACTTAATAAATAAATGTGATTACATTTAGAAAATTTAACGAATAAAAATATTTTTAATTATTAAGTTTTTCGTTTAATTTCAAAACATTAATATTTTTGTCTTTTTGTTAAAGAAAATTCAATTACAAATTAGTTATGTATCAATGAATCTGCAAATCAAAAAGTGGCAATAATTCTAAAATATTGTATTTATTTATTGAATTATATATACTAAAAAAATAATAACTATCTTTTTTTAATATTTTTTTTATATAGCTGTGTGAGGTATTATCTACCTTAAAAAATTATCAAGATGGAAATCAAACTTTAGCTAAAGCATTGAATGAAATTAATGAATTGAAAATCAAAATAAAACATAAGAATGAACATATTGAAGATTTAGCCAATGTTGTTAATAAATTAGAAATGTTAAATTCGTATCAAGAAATGGAGATCTTAACTCTTAGGTAAAGTTTTTATAATTTGTTTATAGCACGTGTTAAATGAGAAAATAAATTATTTTTGAGAAATGAAAAAATAACATTATTTTTTTATAACAGAGAAAAGTTAGGGATTCCAGAGGATGAATCAATATCGATTAAGAGTGTTGTAGCAAAACGTAAAGAAGAATCAAGAAAAATGGAACAACTTATTCGACAAAATAAAAACCTAATAGAAGAAAATTTAGAATTAAAATCAGATGTAAGATAATTTATAAAATATATATGTACACATATAATGTACACACACACACACAAGCACACATAACACGTATGATGTTTGCAACATTTTATATCTATTAATATTAAGAGAATATTTATTATAAATTTATTAAATATTTATTTTATTTTTTATAGATAAGAATGCTGAAATATAAATTGAGCAAGTCTGAAAAGATACTAGATATTTCAGATAACTTAGATGATTCTAGTAATCAGTTTTTACATTCAACTAAATTGATGGAATCAGAAAATATGCAAGTATCTTCTAAAACTAATACCTTCGAAGTTAATCAAAATATTCAAATAATTATAGAAGAAAATGAGGCACTTAGAAAGGGCATGCATGAGATTATGGACAGTATACGCAATCAAGATGGTGAATGGTTTTCGCTAACTTTAATGGTACTTTGGTATTGCACACATTTCCATTTCTATGACACCTTAGATTTTTTTTTAGATTTCTTTTTTCTTCTATCTAATATATAAAATAAAATTCTCCACTAAATTTACTTAATTTCTCACATTCTCTATTCGTTTTGAGCAAATAATAAACATTGCTATATATTCTTTTGTAATTTTACTATATTAATAATTTCTTTAAAATAAGTAAATAATATATTTTTTTGTGTATCTTAGGTAAGAGCGAAGTGGAAATACAATCTAGTACATTGGAACGATTATTAGAAGCTTTGGATGTTAGACATTTAGCTGGTTGGTATCATCCAGCTATGAGATTACAGGAACATCTTAACGTTACACAAGGCAGTAATACCGAATTAAGATCGCAACTTAGATTACTGAGGTATTTTATTTTTAAAATTTGTTAAATAATATTATATGAATACACAACATATACATATGTCAGCAATTTAATTATTTTATGTTATCTTTATTACAATTAATAAACCATACTTTAATGCTCAATTTACAGAAAAGAATTGCAAAAGAAGGATAAAATATTACAAGATTTAGCAGCAATTAAAAATATCGATTTTGAAAAGTTGTACGAAAGACATAGCGAAGATGAAGCGATAATGACATGTCTTGCAGAAATGAAAGCTTTGCAAACGGCATATAAAAATGAGGCAGAGGAATGGGAAACGCAGAAAGATTTGTTGATTCAAGAGAGTAATGAATTAAAAGATGAGACAGATGGTTTAAAAAAGCAATTAGAAGTTTATAAGAAAAATTGGCAAATTATAGAAGACGGAGACGATGAAATTCGGAAAGAATTTGCAATAAAAACGAAAGAATATGCGAATGCTGCTTATGAAATAATAATTACGAACAGAAAAAATGCAAGTCTTAATAAGTTACTTAATAAGGAAACTGACAGATTATATGAATATCAAAAAGATATAATTAAAAAAGAGAATGATTTTAATAGAGCCCTAATTGATGCAAATAAATATAATAAAACATTATTGTCTGAAATTTCGCTCTTACAGAGTAATTTATGCAATTCTGTGAGCATAACTGTGCATAACGAATTGAAAGAGAAATATGAGGAACTGAATATACGTCATCATACTTTGTTAGAAAATGTAATAATATTTCATGATTCCAACGAAATATCATCTTTGAAGGCTGAAATAGAAGTAATAAAACAAGAGAAGTATCAACTCGTGGAAGATTTGCGAAAAATGGATAATTCCAAGAATGACGACAATTTGCAACAAAAATTAAAAGAAGTAGAAGCCAGGGAATTAATTGAAAAACAACGAGCTGATCAGATGGTTAGATTATATGAAATATCACAAAAGCAATTAGCAAAGTGCGAAGATAATGTTAAACAACTCTCTATTCTCAATTCTGAAAATCAAGAGAAATTGATTCAGATACATAAAAAATTGTCCAAGGAAATAGTGTTGCAAGAAACTACACAAATGGATGACAATCGCATACAGGAATTACAAAAGGAAAAAATGCAGCTTGTTATAGAGAATGAAAGTTTAAAAAAAAAGCTACACATTTCTGAAGATGAAGCTCGTTTGCAATATTCGTTGAATTCATTACAAACACTAGAGTTGGATAGTCTTAGGCATCAAATATTAGATTTGCAGGCTGTAAGTGAAGACAAGGCCACTATTTCGAGACTCGATTTCGAACTTACGAGTAAAAAGATGTTAGAAATGGAACTAACTACGCAAAAAACGCGATTGCAAAACGAATTATCTTGTATACAACAAGAACTTGATAGTTCAAGAAGAAAATATGAAGAGATGCGCAGTTATGTAGAAGATTATCGAAAACAATGTGACAATCGTTGCAAGTATGAACAAATTGCATTTAGATATTATTTTGTATATGAAACTTATATTATAATACATTGTTATATGTATATGTGTGTTACAGGTATTATACAGATATTATATATTTTCTACAATGTCAATATGTGGGATCAACTTCTATAAGCACTTTAGAAAAAGTAATTACACTTGCTACAAAATTGAAAATAGATCGTCAAAATATGGATACAGAAATGCAAGAAACTAAAAAATGTCATGAAGATGTTAAACACGAACAGCAACTTTTATCTGCTCGTCTTGCAATTATCGAACGTTTGAAAGATATATTAGAACAACAAATCGGCACTGGCAGCGTCCAAACTTTAATGGAACGTTTTGCCGAATCTTCACAACAGACTCTAAGTGTAAGTGTCTTTATATGATAATTTGTAAAATAAATAAATATAAAAATTAATCATAGTAATGAAATTTGGTAAAATAATATTAAACTAGCGCAACGCGCACAAAATTTTTATTTTTAATTCTAGCTTTTATTCTATAACTTTCATTAATGCATTTAAATTATTAATTAAATTTAATATTTTATTTAAAGAATTATAATAAAATAGACTTTAATACCTTTAACATTATATTTTCTAGTTGAATTTGTAATTATAAAAAGTATATTACATTATTATATTCTTCTAATTATAGGATTTTAAATACAAACGAAGAATAGCTTATTTGGAACATGAACTGCAAATTGCCAATAGTAAATTCAACGAATATGAATCAGTAATAACAAATATGGAACAGGACATGTTAAATATTCAGAGAGCTTGGTATCCACAAAAAGATAATCAGCCTCAAATTAATATACCGAATGTTGAGGCAAAGTCTATTCAAGCAGCAACGGAAACTCAAGTGGTCAGTGTTCAAACGGATTCTTATACTTGCTGCTTGGATCAAAAGGTACAAGATACAACTGAAGAAAATGTAGTGGTTAAAGATATTCAAAAATCTATTGAACCAAGTGAAACTATAAAAAAGACATTCCGAGAAGCGGGAAATAATACAGAGGAAAATGGTAGTTCGACGATCCTTAATGAAAAATTGGATCAAGCGCTGAAACTTGCATCAGAACGCTCTGTGATGCTTGTCAAGTGTGAAACACAATTAACGGAGTATAAAGCGAAAGTGGAAGCTCTGAATAAAACAATAATGGAAAAGGATTTGCAACATCAAACAACGATAGACACTCTGAACAAAGCGATCGAGGAGAAAGATTTACAGTATCGAACAAGAATGGACACTCTGAGCAAAGCGATCGAAGAAAAGGATTCACATCTTGCTCAAAAACAAAATGTACTCGATGAATTAGTAAGCCAACCGCATGTCACGAATATCGATTGTACCGACAAATTGGCTTTGAAATCGACGATAAACAGTTTGCAGAAATTAATTAATCAAAAGGAGGAGACTATTTTGAGATATCAAAATTTGTTGAAGGAAGACAGAGACGAACATAGTCGGGCAGCAAGTCGTTTTCAAGAAGAGATTAAAGGTTTACACGATCGTATTTTGGCTATGCAAAATGAGAGCAGAAAAAATGAAGAACCACTTATAAGTGTGAAAAATATTTTTGAGAAAACATCCAATGAAATTGCAGCTAAAGTACCGAGAAACAGTGCCGCGCAAGAAGAAGAAATTGCAAGACTACGTGAGAAGGTATCTACCCTCGAAGCAGAATTAAATATCAGCAAGGAATTAAGCGAACGTTGGCATCGATTAGCGGAAGAAAGATTGAAGCATATGGATCGTATGAGAGAAAGGTTTGTTTCACAATAATATAAAATATTATACTCACTCAATATTACACTCAAATTTAATCAACTTCTCAAAATTGAAAATAAATAACTTAACATTTTGTAAAATTAAAAAGAACATAAAAAATGGTTATTATGAGATATAAATAATTTATATTTTTGCAGATTGGAGCAACAACATAAAACTGAATTGGAGAGTTATCGTAGCGAATCAAATAAGTGGCAATCTGAAGCAGACACACTTAGACAACAATTGTCTGAAAATCGTATGTTACTTACAAAAGGAAACATTTCCCTGATGAAGGAGCTACAAGAAAAAGATGATAAAATATATGAACTAACTCTTGCGTGTCAACAATTACAGGTGTCGTAATTTTGTTAGATTTATTATTGAATAATATTGTATATAATTGTTCAATTTCTTAAAAGATTCTTCTGTTCCACAGAATGAAGTTGAATTGATAGAGTCTGTAAATCGAGCTCAGCAAATGACAGTACGAGATATAAAAGCAAATGAAACGCCACATCAAAGTTATCGCGATCAAATGCAACAACAAAATCAAGTAGATGTTTTACGTCGGCAGCTTCAATCTCTAATGGAAAAGGAAAAAACGTACAAGTATGAAATAACTGATTTAAAACAACAACTCAGTCGCAGGTAAATTGGCTAATTTATAAGTATGATAATTTTTATTTCTTTTTAAATTGATTTTATTGATTGTGAAAAAGATATGAATTAAAGATACTTTTTAAGTTGATTAATTGTGAAAAAAAATCTGAATTAAAGATATTTGATCTATTTCAGATATATGGCGACAAAAACTCAGGAGAAAAAAATATCACAACGTGAAACGCAACTCGAGCGCAAAGTAACATCTCTAGAAGAAGAATTGCATAAAGCTAAGACTCAATTAGATCGAGAATATCTGGCGCAAGAAATTAAAAAAGCTAAGGTATAAAAAGGATGATCTATAACAAAACATTATTTTACTAATATACTGTACTTAATGTATTTATTTTTAATAGACTGCAGAGGAACTTTCATTGTGGGAAAAGCAAAAAAAGTGGCAACAAACAGCAGAAAAGCTAAAAGAAAAACTTAAAGAAAAGACTAATGAATATGAAAAATTGCTTACGAATTACGAGAAGCTGCGATCTGTCGTTTCGTGCATGGAAAGAGAAAAATGGCATTTGAGAAGCAAGCTTAAACTTGAGAGTGATACCGTATCCGGCAATTTATCAATAAGGCCTGTTTCAACTATCCAACTTAACGCAGTAGAAAAAGAATTGGAGAAAGAATGTCGAATATTAAGAGAACGTGTTAAGGAATTAACTGATCGTTTAGAGAAAGAAAGTAATGAACATCTGATGCTAGAAATAACAGAATTAAAACGGCATAATGCGGCTCTGGAAGCAGTTTCTCAGGTTAGCATGTTTTGCAAGTTATTTAATCTTTGCAAATTATATAATAAATATTTACTGATATTATATACTGATTTATTATTATATATTTCTATTATACATATGTTATGTATATGTATATATTAAATACTTTTATTGATATTAGATGTTATATTACAGGGTAATACATGTGTAATTAGTCAATTGGAGAAATTAGAAATGACTAAAGATATTCTTGAGAAGATGAATATTAAATTGGAAAGTGAAAATTTCGAATTACGACTGGAACTAGAAAAGGCAAATTCGAATACTCCGAGACTACGAGAAAAAGTCGAACATTTGGAAAAGTATGTTTAATTATAATATATATTATATTATCATATACTGTGAAAATATCGATAAAAAAAGATTTATATTATTGCATTTTTATTTTTACAGATACATCAAGTTATTAAAAGCAGAAAAATCTTCAGATTCTACTCCTAGATCATCAGATAAAGAATTGCCAGAAACGAACAACAAAAAATCTATCTTTGAAATGGAGAAAACAATCTTTACATTGAAGAGAATCATTGAGAAACTTCAGGCAGAGAATAAAAGACTAAAATTAAATTCTAAAAAAAATCATTTTTTAACCAATCAAGTAAATTAATCTATTCTTCGATATTATATATGTTTTTTATGTAACACGCACACACATATGCATATATATATATATGTTATTATATTTTTAATACAGGGAAAGATAAATACTATCGATGGAAACATTTTACTTCAAAATCAATATGAGGAATCTCAGAAACGTGTGATAAGTTTGGAGTCAGACTTATTATTAGCTGAACAAAGAATAACTATGTTAGAAAAGGCTCAAAAGGATGATGATAATGGAGATTTTCATATCTTGAAGCAACAATTAATACATAAATCCGAACTTTTAGAAAAAGTGAAACAGTTATTGACTCGAGCAGCCATCAATGAAAAGGCATTGCGGCAACGTGTAAGAATTTAAATAATTAATGCATAATTTAAAAGATAACATTAAAAATTCTTATGTGTATATAATTTTATTATTAGGTACAACAACTAGAATCAAAGCAAAGCCTATCAACAATTCCAGAATATCATGTGACTTTACCTACACCAGAATGAGATGATAAGATGTTTGGGAGTAAACTGTTTATGGATTTATGGTAAAAAAAGCATTTTTATATTGAGATAAATATATTTATTTTATATACGTCCTATAATTAAGAATTTGTGGACTATATAAAGCCTTGTCTCCATTCCTGTTGTATAATAATTTCATATAAATGTCAATTTTTGTACACGCAGGTGCACAATGTTCATCACAATTATCGATGTAACATAGTGTCTTAAAAATATCGTCACTTCTCTCTTTATTTATAAATTCTTAAAATAATAATTGAATTTTTCTTATCATAATATTTTTCTTGATATATTCTACGTTCATATAACAAAGACATTTTAAAAAGATTTGATTTTATTACAATAAATATGAGCTAAATTTCGTTGAAAAAAATGATCGTAAGAGAGATTTAATCTTACAATCTTATATCTAAATAAAAATTATGCTGTTCGCATTTTTCTATCGCATGTTTTAATACTTAAAATATTAGACACTATATATATATATTATATGAAATTAATTAGTACAATTAATTTATTATTTCAAATATTTCTAATACATCATTCTAATATCAAAATAAATTTCGAGTTTTCTCTCGAAATTAAATAATTACTTTTGAATGTGCCGCCTTTCGATATTTCGATATTTCGATACTATCGCTTGAGAAACTCGAACCAAAGTTCCTCTACGTGTGGTGAAGTCGCGTTCAAACCGCTCCGTATTTCTCAGGTAATTTATACTGTTTAAAAATCTCGTGCACGAAAAATTGTTACAAGTGTCTTTCATGAAGTGGCAGACGGTTGCCTAAAGCACAAAGCATCGCTCGGAATCGCTCATAGTCGCTCGTATTGTATCGTGACTTCAGTCGACAATTCGGTCCACCGCGTATGTGTGTGTGTGTGTGTCTGGCCTGGCGATGCAAGTTCCCTCATATTTACTTCGCATCGCAATTTTCCTGGCACACTGCACGAAAAACTATTACGAATATCTCTTATAAAAGTCGGATATTTGTCTAGAATAGCAAAAGTATCGCGTACGATCGCTATTATATCGTGATTCCGGTGTCGGTGATTCGACCGCGTATGTATACGTGTGTGTGTGTCTGGATTGTAGATGCAAGTTGCCTCATATTTACTTCGCGTCGTTATTTTCTTGCCAGACTGCATGAAAAATTATTCCGAATATCTCATATAAAGAGTCGGATATGTTTGTCTAAAATGGTAAAAGTATCGTGTCGGTTATTCGGTCCGCGTATGTGTGTATGTGTGTGTGTGTATGTCTGTGTATATGCAGTGAAATAAGCGGGAATTTTCTAACGAATTTTTTTCATCATTTTTCCGCCAATATTTCCCGCCAAACTGATTCGCTGCGATTGATACACAATTATTGTGCCAGGTATGTTGACTATACTTGTTGTTTAATAAGTTACGATGTCGACATTATATTTTTTGCATTTTTTATTATTAATCTTTTGTACTTGGCATAATTTGAATCTCCGAAAGTGGCAATTTAGCAAATTAAGGGTATGTACATACACTGAAAAAAATGTATTGAATTCGAATAAGTATTTATTTCAATACTACCAAATAAATCATTTATTTGAAACTAATAATATTTGATATGAAAAATATTTATTTGATATAAGAAAATTCTTTTCAAAACAAATAAATATTTATTTATTTCAATTAAGTGATTTATTTGGCAGTATTGAAATAAATATTTATTAATTCAATCATTTTTTACAGTATACAAGTGGAAAGGATTAAAAATAATATTTTTGAAAATGTTATTTTTACACACACATACATATAATTATATATATATTGAATTTTACAAGCAGTGTAATACATGAGAATTTTTATATATGTCTGTGCATTGCTATATATGTATCTGAAACAATTATCTTTTTTATCTTTATATATATATATGTTTGAAGCTTTTTCAAATTATATTTTCTTATTTATTTTTAATATACTGCCACTGCCAAATAATTATGGCTCGTTTGATACGAAAAAATAAGACTATTTTTTTACATTAATTGCAATTTTTCAAGCAAGTGAGACTAATTTTTTCGTCTACATAATTAAATATTTTTTAAAATTATCAAATATCAAAGTATATTTATACGCACTAATTTCAAGAATCTAACTGTATGCAGAGAAATATTTTTAACTTATTTAGATGAATAGAGAGATGATATCAATATTGACAGATTTCATAATTATGTCTCCCTTTTAAATCAAAACCGTACATTTTTGTAATATTATGCATAATTTATTAAACAAATTCGTTATTTTATAAGTCAGTAAATCTTTCATTTAGATAATAAAGTGCCGTATACATATACTTATAATATTAAATTAATATCTTACATATTTAATATCTCTCTGATTAAGAAAAAATATATTTACATTTAATATATATTGATATATATATATATTAATAATATAGATATATTATACAAATATATATTAATATATATTGATATATATATATTAATATATATTATACAAATATATATTAGTAAATAAATAATATCATAAAATTATATAACAATAACGATTGCTGATATAATACTATTAATTTAGGGTTAATTGATTAAACATTATTTAATCGATATTTTCATACAATTCTTTTGTTTATCAGCAATTTTAAATAATTTGTAATATGTGATAGAGCGTTGAAAGATTTTACCTCAGAATCTCTTCAAACTTTTAAGTTACATCTTTCAAAAGATATATTTTTCATGAAATAATAATAAAAATTTGCAGTTACAGTATTGATTATAATAAATTTTAATAAGTTATAATCTATAGCAACAATTATTTCATTAAAATTTGTATTTTTTTATGATGCGCAATTACGAAGTTTATTATTATAATGACGTAAAGATGAGAAAGAGTGGAAGAAGTTTGATTTATTCTGTAGATTAATAATCGTTCTCGGGCACCTGCAAAAAGGGACGAATTGAAAACTCGTCTTCGCAGTCCGGAATTAGTTTGCCCTTGTATTTTAAACAAAAGTCAGCACACTTTTCGCCGATGAAGAATGAGCCAAACATCTTCCTGCATTGTGCACAGTTCCGAATACAAACACCTGTATGTACAAAACTGATTACAGGAGCATATTACGGTCAACTAAGATTTTGATTAATAATTTATAATGATATAATTTTATAGAGATTTATTACAGATTTACTTACCAATATTTCGTTCGGCATCAGCCATAGATGTCGTGAAGCAAAAAACGGCAAAAACAACGACGAATAATGCAATGACACGATTTAAATTCATGACTGAAACAAAAATAAATATACATAAGATTTATATCTTAATTTTTAACCATAAAGATTTTTGCAAGGAAAGAAAATAAAATTTTATGTTGATTAGTATAAATAAAAAATAAAAAATATCTAGGCAGCATAGAGACGTAATAATAGTAAATTTTATTTATAATATCGAAAAGATTTTTTTATGCATCACAGCTAAAGAGTTACAGATTTTCTTTTATTAAAGTTTATTTAGATATATCAATTTTTGCATGATACGGTTCTATTTTAAAAATTTATACAAAATTATTGCTTATGTATCGTTTACACTTTTGAATATAAATTTATGCAATGTGTTAATGCTAATGTTGCAATTAAAATTTATCTAATGGTTAGATAATAAAAATTTATAAAAATATAAAAGATTTTATATTATGCACACACCATACGCGCGCGCGCGCGCGCACACACACACACACACACACACACACACACACACAAAACAAATGGAATAGAAAGTGCCAGTGAACATATATAAATGATGTCTTGCAACATTATACGATGTGAAATTAAAACTACATTCTGAATTCTATTCAAGCTATCCTTATGCCATTTGAATGTTAATATATAATCTAAATAAATCTTTAATTGATAATTTAGATCATGATTACTGGATCATGTAGTTATTATATTTGTTCTCTCTACAATAATGAAAAAATATAGACATCAAATTTATTATTAGTTAAACACACATGGTAGAGACATGGGAGAAATATCTCTCTAATTTTTTAATATATATATATATACAATATATACATAAAAAATTAGAAATATTTCTCTCGTGTCTCTAACATGTGTGTCTAATAAGTTTGATATCTATTTTTTATTCTTATAGAAACAACAAATATAATAATTTTTAAAAAAAGAATATATGATTAATATTTTATATATTTTTATTGCTAATCTTTTATATATTTATCTATTTTCTTATTCGTTCCTTTCGAAATATTATAATATATAACTAAGGCTTATATTTCCAAATATCGAAAAAAAATGTATTAACCGAATCTTCCACAAAAAGTTATCTAATCATGTATATAATAATTCTAAAACCGAAATTTTAAAACCGAAATTATATTAACCATATTATAAAGCCGATATACATATTTTAAGAAAAAATACTTCGAAAAGAGTGAGACAACACGAAAAATGTTCTTTCCGTCGTTTTGCATTTCCGGTTTGCAATTAGCACTCGCTTGAGAGGAAGGACAGAGAGGGAGATGGCCGCGGTTGAACTTGATAAACTTTCAGGGATAACTCGGATGTTAAAAGTATCTCTTTTTTTAGAAAAAAAAGAAAAAAGATGGATAAAAAATTGATAAAAAAATTTATTAAAATCACTTGTACTCGTATTAATTCATTATGAAACGTCAATCACCCCGGATGAAATATTTCGATAACAACAAATATCTAAAAAAAAAAGAAAAAGAAAAATCTAATACCGGATATGATGTAATTATTTCTTTGATTAAAATATAAAATAACCGATGCGTTGCCGAATATCCTTTGCTAGGTTTTTCTCGTGCCTTGTACACGAGAAGAGATGCGTCTCGTCACTATTTTTTTTTTATAAACACAGTCGTTTATAACCGGAATCTTTCTCTGTTAATCGCGCTTCCGCGTTTGTCTTAGCGTCCACATTGTGAACACATAAACATAATAAATATGGATGGAAGGTATCTTGATTTACCGTCTTCCTCTCTCTTTCTCCCTCTCCGTTTCTTCTCTTTCTCGCCGTCCAGGAAGCACTTAAAGATTCAAGACCAAGGATCGCGGAGACAGCATTCGATACCAACATTAACGCATGTTGCACGAACAATGACGTTGATCGATTAATGTGATCGATCGATCAACGACGTTTGAACGGATCTTTTTAGGCACGTGTAAGAATCAATGAATTTTTCGATGGAAAGGCGCGCATTTTCACGAGGTGAAAAAAAGAAAGGTTTATGAATTTCGAGAGGAACGTTTTTGAAAATAAGATTCTTTGTACGATTTATTTACCTGATCGATGCGGCAGCTTGAGAAGGCGAAACTGTTGGAATTGTTAAACGCCGACGAATGACACTGAACAGACTACTCGACGGTCTTATATATCCGCAAACGCCGGATTCAACCCTCGCGTTAAGGAAACCCCCGCTGCTTATCTTCCTTTAATTTGATTTCTTCAATTTCCTGCACTCAGTGCATCGAAGTTATCTATTTATTTCTATTAGTGCTTTTGCACATAATAAGTTATGCATTACTTCTTCAGCTTTAAAATAATTGCTCTACACGGAGATCATTTTTTTCTAGTATTTACCCTGAAAATCATAATCGTGAAACGATATAGTATTGGAAGAATTTTATGAGTTTTTCTAATTAATATTTACAACACAATAAAAAATATTAATATGTACCTACATAGTAAAATTAATCGAACACATTTTATATTTTATTGTGGTAAATATATTAATCAGAGAGAGAGAGACTCATAAAATTTTTTGAATACTATATTGTCCACGATTGCCATAATTTTCAGAATGAATTCTAAGAGAAAATTCTCTCTGTATAGTAATTGAATACGATATATTCTATGTTTTACTCTTTTTATATATATTTTTATATTGTCTTTGCTCTTGAAGCTTATATTTATTATTATTTTCATATAAAATACAATTCATTATTATTTTCATATAAAATTTTGACACATGCTACATTTGGATATATGATATGAATTACAAGTATTTCATTTACAAAAATAAATGTCTTATAGCCTTTTAAATATATATGTAGCTTTATATAAATATAGATATTATACATACATCCTTATATATTTTTATTACTGTTTTAAGGATATTTATTTATATATTTTTTTAATTCGTTATATTTATTTATTTATAAATCATGCAATTAAAATGACTACTAAATCAAAAGTATTATTACAGAGTATATTAATTATATTTAATTTCTAGTAACATTGTGCATTATAATCAATATTTATTACTATAATAATATAACAAAATAGATAACTGTTGTGCTAATTGATCCAATTGCATAACATAATAATGACAATTGCTTATTTGATCTAATTCTGAAAAACATAAACATGTAATAACAAGGGGATGTAGGTTTAACATAATATATTATGATACCATGATTTTATATAATTTGTGTTTTCTAAGTTTCTGTTTCTTCACTCGTCTCATTTTTCTTACGAGGCGACTCATATTCTAAGCTCCAGAAATTTTTATATCTGATCGGCACCGTTTCACCTTCTTCAATCATTTTGTCGAGATTCTCATCTAATCTAGAGAAACGGTCCTTCTTATCCAAAATTTTTGACAATGTTTTATGCACTTCTTCTCTTTTTCTCGATTCTTCTTTTTGTCTCTCTTCTTCGGCTGTTGAGTTATCTCGCAATTGATCCAAAATATCCTTTGTAAAATAACGAGATAAAAATTCATTCTCCGTGTCGATCGATTCGGATGATTCTTTATCATTGTTCTCTCCGAAAATATGCTTAAGGAAATCTTTATCGTCATAATGATAATAATCTTCATTGATTACGTCACTATCTTCCGCTTTCTCTTCCGTCGAAGAGTGAATATTCTTTTTTGCCTCATCTCTATCATCAAAAATGATTCCATCATCGTAATTTCCGTTCTTTCTGAAATAATTGTATGATTTTTCTTTTGGAACCGTGGCATATATGTCGAACTCTTCAGATTCTTTGCTGCGATCTGCGGGTTTTTGCTTGTATTTCTTGTTTTCCTTGCCATGAGTAGTTTGTATACTTTCAAATATAGGGTCGTTTTTAATAAAATCATCAAAATTAAACGGTTTTTTATATTCATTTATATCAAAATCAATAAAATCTGTAGCAGAATTTTTACGTTCGTTGGATAACATAGATTCTACGGAATCTTCTTTAGAATGTTGAACATCGTCGCTAATTTCGGTATTATTGCTTAATTCGGTATCTTTAATATCATACTTGTTAGTATCTTCAACATCATACTTATCAGTACATTCGATAGAATCTTTATTATTTTCTGTGCAACGTGAATGCGAGGTATTTACATTTAATGAAATCTCCGGTTCGTTATTTTCGGTTTGAATATTCTGTAATACTTTAATCTCAGCGTTTGGCGACTTCGACGAGATTTCAACAGGATTGTAAGTACTTTTAAAATCAATATAATCGCTGTCATCATATACTTTATAATTTGCTGCAGTTGAGTTCTGATTGTCTTTATCTAAACTCTCTTCTTGTTGCTCAGCATAATCTGGTACCTCTACGTAAGGAATATTTACCGCATCATAAATCGGAGTTGTGTTGATTGAATAATCATTTGTATATTTTATTTGATCTTCCTTTTCCGAAGTATTATCAATCGTGTGCTTGATTAGTGAAGATGAAACGGTAGAATTTTCTTGTTCTTTAGAAAAATATGGCAATCTTGGCTCAATTGTGACTTTTTGTGATTTATTATGCTTTTCATGTTCCGTTGCATTATCAGAAGACAAATAATCAATATTAGTTTCGACATTATCAGGAAATTTATTCAAGTCATCTACTTCGGAAGCGCTTGCAGTATTTACGTTTGACGACGAGATCAGATCATTATTTAATTTTATCATGTTCACTATTGGAGTTGTAGGTTGCCATTGAGTTTTATTAGTAAAGCCTGATATATAAGGATTAGATATTTTTCGCGAATTTGTCGTTTCCGCGGTTTCAAGTGTCACTTTATCATTTATCGCTTGCAGCTGTTTATCTTCTGTATGATTAACCTTTCCTTCTTGCATGCATAATTGAGTATTACTTTTCGAGATATTTCGTTTAGAACGAGCTTTCGTGTTTCCATATATCGATTGAGTTGCATTGATTATATTCCAGATACGTTTATAAAACTCTTGTTCCGGTTTAATCTTAGGAGTTGTTACTTGTAAATTTAGTTTCTGCGACTGTGAAGTTATAATTTGATCTTTATTAGCGCACGTTGAATTATTTTCAGAATTATTTTTCAAAAAACTGTAGTCGCTGATGATATCGGAATGAGGACGAGTACCGTTAATGTATTCCCAAATACGTTTATAAAATACAGTACTCGGTATCGCGATATTGTTCGGTACTTTAAGATCAATTGCACGTTTTCTCGTTGGCAAAGACTTTTTTTGTTGATCCCGATAATGAGATTTTGGATAATGCGCTCGTTTATTCGAAGTGAAAGTTTTTTTCTTTCGATCATGCCCTGAATCCGTAGCTATCATCGAGCTGTATCTCGATTTATGAGACGAACGTTTTAAACGTTTCTTTCCAATCATTCTCTTTATATTTTTCATTGTTTCTGATATTTGTGCGCTTCTTCGCCGCTTTTGTCGAATAGCCTCAACAATCGTTGTAATTTTAACAATCTCCATATCAGGCGAGATATTTATATTTTTATTTTGATCATTTATAGGAGAGGACTTTGGCGACATAATTTGTTTATTTAAAGATTTGTCTTGCAACTGTAACATTTTTTTATGCATTTCTAAGCTCTGTGCATTTTTTTCCCATTTAGCATGACGTGGATATATCCACCAAAGCTTGTTCGGTTTCTTTTTTAAATTGTTTGCTATACGTTTTCCCATGGGCGAATCTTTCGATTTATGATTAAAATTAATATATAATCGCTGCAATACAGGTTTAATTTCTGATGCAGTTTTCTTTATGGCGTCCTGAAAATAACCGAATTATAATTAGCAGCGATAAGCACTATAGTTCTAAAATTATACTATAATTATGAATAAAGCAATATTTAAAATACAAATTCTTAGAATTTAAAACAATAATACTATTACTATTATATATTACGCGTTTTAATTATATATTACATATTTTATGCAATATATATTTAAATAATAAATAATAAGATATTATTATTGTTTGTCTAAATCATTTTTAGACGAGATAACTATAATATTAAAAATGCATTTAATTACATATAAATGCTAATTTTTATCGTTATTTGTTTTATACACAGTGCGTTTTGCTGCACTTGAATTTGGTGCGAGACATTACCGTGTTTCTCGATGACAATATATTTTTTAAATATTTATTTTATACATATTTTTATTATATAATTCTGTTAAAATATAGAATAAAAATATAATAAAATATAATAAAAATTACATAAGACCACTGTGCCGTTATTATACAATGCTATTGATTTCAATAGATCGCTAAGCATGTGATGGCTTTAATATGTAACGTGTAATGAACCTCCAACTTCTACCAACTTACGTGCAATTTCTGCTTTGCATGTCCAAGATAATACAGAAAAAGATACATACAAATTTTAAATGGCACTCTTATTAAAGTGATTTTATTTCTTAATTGCAATTATGTACAAAATACAAAATGATACCTACATTATTACAGTGGCCCAGAAAATCACGATTTTGATAAATAGATTCATTTAAATTTGTATGAAACAATAAGAAATATCAACACCGTGCAAATTTCCGAGTCATTGTGTATTTACAGTCTTGCTCATTACAATAATACTTGAAACAATAATTAAGCATTGTATAAAATAATGTACATTTTTATTAATATATTTCTATTCGCGAGCTTATCAATGACAAATAAAAATTAAATTTTATATCACTTCAATATATTGAAGCAAATACATTTATATGATGCAATTGATATTTATGATGTATTAATCCATCTTAAAAAATCGTTTAAGAGAGAAAAAGAGAATGAAAAAAGAGCTTTATATATAAAAATATAATACATATATAAATTACGTTAAAAAATTATCACTATTGAATATAAGTTATTATTATTAAATATATATTATAAAGCAATAAGATAATATAGAAAATAATAATAGAAAAATAATAATTTATTGTTTGATAACTAATTGAAGCTCAGTCATCGTTATGGAAGCACGATAAATATAAATATTGCGCGAAATTTTATTTCAATTATTATATAGTTAACATTATGAGTATATAAATATTTTATTATACTTTATTATAAAGAAGATAAAAAAATTTCTACTAGAATATCGCAATTCTTTTAATATCAAGTCTCTTTAAGTGCATTAAAAATATTTCGTAAATACGTACGTATGCCATTACACGATATACATCTTGCTATACATACACACGTGTATAGATCAACCGTAATTTCCATTCGTGTGTTGCACTTTAAATAGCATCTTAGAGTCGTATGAAGTATGAAGATGGTGGATATTTTATGATCAGGCGTTTATCTTCTTGCGGTTCTCTGCGGTTATTTTTTCGAGAAGCCCAGATATGAAGCAATGCCATTAATATTCTCATAGAAGATTCGATAAGCTTGTTGTTTGTTGTAGTACTGCGGTATCGCCGGTTTCACCGAATCTCCCGATGTGTCAAGCAATTGTTCCTCCACCCATCGCTATAGTACAATAGGTAATTGTAGGTAGATACTAATGTGGTGCATATGTGGCAGTTGGCGGAGAAATAGGGAGTGGAATTCAAATGACACTCTATACTCTATCACATATTTTTGGGAACAAACGTGATTATCTGATTCTAAAAAAAAATCAAGCACATACGATATACTTTACTCGGTATTGAATATTAGGGAACCGATGTATAGGGATGTGTACAAGACAATGTAAAAAACAAAGGGATAACCGTGAACAAATAATGAAAATAAACTCGATATGAGAAATTTTAATAGCATTAAAAAGTGTGAAAAAATATTTTTAAAAATCGAGCGTTTCTTTTATATCAGTTTCAGCATTTGTGCATTTTCAACAAATAATGTCTGTATATAATTTAGAGTTTCTTCTTAATTGACAATGTGAAAACCGTATAAAAAACATGCAAAATATATAAAACAACAGAATAATAAAAAACATTGTTTAAAGTATTATATTTAAAAAGATGGCACTTACAAATTTCGCATATAACAAATTGTGTAGTATATTTCGGATAAGAAGAGTTTAGATTTCAACTTATAAAAATACATTATTCGCAATTCGTAATTCGTAATCGAGTATACATAACATAATCAAATGATCGCGCTTTGCATTAAACTAAAAAAACCAGAAGTTTTAGTTTTTTCGGAAAATTTTTTTATATTAAGCAATATATTTTTAATTTATTTTTTAAAAAATAATATGACGGAAAATATGACGTAGATTATTTTTTTAATGTTTTGATCGAAAAATCAAAATGTATTTATTCCACAGTAGTATTGAAAGGACTAGATATTAAGCACTGTAATATGTTAAATATTATATAGTAATCCGTGATATTAAAGAGGATAATGTAATAGGCGGTTACGTGCAAAAAATAATTCGACTGAATTGTAATTTACTATATACAAAGTGTGTAATGTATGTGTAGTTACACAGTATTATGTTTAATCGGACATGAAATACTATTTAAAAAATAAAGAAAATTATGGCAAATGAAAAAAATAGTTTAATATATATTATTTTGAAAATCTATTGATATTAAGAAAATTTTGATAATAAAATATATTAAACGCAATCTGCAATGATCAATATACGTGATATAACGTAATACAAATTATAGCCAAATTTTGTGACAAATATTTAAATATTTGAGCAAAGTTATCTGTCACATGTAGTATAAATAAAATGCGATATTTGTAGACATAGGTAAAAATCATTATATATTTATTATAAATATAACATTAAATAAAATAAAATAATAATGGACAATTTTATAGAAATTATAGGAAAAATTCTCAATTATATAATATTAAAATCTGTGTAATCATATGTATTATTCAAACTTTAATATTACACAGTAACAAATAATTTTTCTACACAGAAAAGACCAAAAACTTGATGCATAAATGACATTCGGTTTCAGAGAGTTGAAGTAAATTTCTGAATATATATGAAATTTTTGTTTCTTTTTATACGGCAATGTAGATAAAATAGAACGCACTTCTATTAAGAGAAGCAATATGTACATTTTGTTTCGAGAAAGATTACTGTGGAATCTAAAGGGATTCTTTAATTTGTCCAGCGTCGATATCTTTAACTAACGCGGTATCTTTAACTGATCAATCTGTATTGATCAAATCGATCTTGCTATCGTAATAACATAATTGCATTGACGTTTATGAGCCATTATCGAGTGTCACAAGTCATGGTTTATGAATCGAAATTCCGAATCATTTTATATATAAATAAGATAATTGAATATATGATCGACACTGATCAACTCTATGTTTCTTCTTCACTTTTATGTTCTACATGGTTGAATCGAGTCTCTTGACTTAAACGTGGATTCTTAATGTATTGAATTGTTTGCTCTACTTCAACACGTGCATGTCTACGGGGTGATCTCGGGTTAAAGTGCCTAAGGGTTGGGCTTCTTGGCTCGTGACTCGGTTGATTACGTGGTGGTGTTCGTCTAAGGGCACTCTGTTTATTTCTAGAGTGATGGAACAGACCCTTTCTTATTTCCCCAACTGCCCGTATTCGTCTGCTAGATTACTCACGTATTGTGTGGCGTGACTCGTCGGGAAATCGGCCCATTTTGAGAAGTCGATGCTGGGTAGAATACCGCTTCGACACGGGACTCGAGGGTTTCTATTGCGACAAAATTGTAAAAATTAGATTTTTAATTAATTTAAAAAATCAACTTTTATAATCGAGCACGTTAGAACAGAAAAATAATTACTTTTACTAAACAAGAGACACACATTTTTAATTCGTTAGTATATTAAATGAAATAAGTAATATAAATAAAATATAATAATATAATAAAAATAATATATAGACATTTATAGATTTTTTATAGTGAATGAAAGTTCAAGTTTGATGTATATGCATGTTTGATTACGAATATAATTTTTATTCGCTTCCATATTTTTCACAGCTATATACAATTAGAATATTCATTATTATTCATTATTTTTATAAGGAATAATTATTACGATTATTATGATATTTAACGATGTTCAATAAATCGTTTATTCATCATGTATAAATCGTGTTCATACTTACATTTCATGATCGGGTAAGACCATCGGATAGATTTGTATCGTATCAATAAGATCGGTATTGTCACAGATTACTCTGGCGAGCTTTGACTTTCGAATCTCGTTGAGTTGTTCTAGAAAAGTGAAAGCAAGCGCAGTTTTAGAAGGTACAATATCACTTCGTTATATTTCGATCGATTATCAATCGAGTCCTTGGATCGCGCGACTCGCGAATCCCACGGATTCGAAAGGGTTCTTTCTCACCGGGAGTGAAGGACGATGGCTGGTTCGGCAGCTCGTACCAAAATCTGTCGCCACGACGCGAATGACTGAACTGCGTGGCAATCAGGCAGGCGAAGGTTGGCCCGAGCATGCTACCCGGAAGCGGTCTTTCGGATACGCCGCCCGACCATAAATCGACGTCTGCAGGATGTCTGAAAAGGAGCGCGGCCGAGATGAAGCCGTTACTTTTGAATACGCTATATTTAGAACCGCCGCACGATCGGTCCACTAACTGAATAATGAGATGCAAAATTTGATCGATCGGCCTTTCCGAAGGTTTTCGCCGCTGGCGCTTACCAGATATATTATACTCACTCGAAGATAGTACTATATCGTCTGACAGTTTCGTTCGGCATGGAACCGAACAATTCCTCGAAGCTGTTCGCTTCCGGAAGGCCGCAGTATTTTCTGGAATTATCAAATTACGAAATGGTTATATGTCTTATTCAAATGCAAATAAATAATCTCTTATAATTTGTTTAAAATTAATTTTCATGTATTTATTAGCGTTAACTGACGCTTATTATATTTTTTTAAATTATACTTAAAAATTTTGAATTTTTCTATTTTTGTCGATTATTAAGAAATAATTAATTTTATATACATAGCTCTGCATGGCTTATTCTTCGTCGATTTTATTAGCATTCAATTTTATTCTCCAATTGCATTTATTCTTTATAATACTTACTATATTACTCACTATAGGTATAAAGGATTATAACTGCGCAAAACATGGATGTGCAATTATAGTTAGTTAAACAAGGTAATCTGTGATAATTCTGCTCACCTGAATTCCATATAACTTGGAATACCAAACTCACGACCACGTTGCATGTTAAAAGACACCAGATCCAATCCGAATTTTGCCCCTATTTTTTTGAACAGATGATTCGTTACCTGTAAAAAAATAAGTCATATAATATAGCATAATTATATATTTTATCGATTTAATCATTGTCTTACTTCTTGTGTTATGGAATCATCCATAGCCTGAGCAACTTGGTTCATCAAGCCCATGAAATATTCGTCAAACACACCGGCGCGGTACAGATCATAAGGTCGTCTTATCAAGTCTGACAATCTCTTTGAAGCTATCAAAACAAATATTTATAATTAGGTTTGAGGGAAAATCGTAAATAATTAGACAATTCCTGTAAAATTTATCTTATTAATTTTATTGATGATATATTTATGAAAAGAAACATACACACAAGTTCTGATATACTTTGTATGCAATGTAATCTTGTTGTGCAATGTCGCTTACCAATAAATTTGTGAGCTTTACTCCATCGTTCTACAGCCGTGGGCAATAACGAGTGACCAAATCTAAAAGCAGCAGCGGCGAAAGCATCTATTACGCCTGGATTTATATTCGGGTCGTATCCGTCCCAGTAATTCTACGAAAAATTAATACTTTAACGTCAACATGGTTATTATTGATTATTAATGACTGTCTGACGAACGGAAAAAAATAAACACAGGAGACACATGTCGTTAAATGTTATATATCGTTAAATTTCAATCGGTTATTAGAAATTTTTAGTTGTACGACAACTATATAAATATCTATTTAGTCTCTAAGTAAAATTATTTTTATACTTATATGCGGCAGCATAAATTATAAATAATTCATGTTTTATGTTTTCTGTTTATTTCAGAATCATCAGTGCTACTCACATCTTTCTCGAGGAGAAGTCCAAATTTCTCCATGACATCTTTGCCGAGTAATATCGGGAGGAACTCGTTATAAGTGATGTGTTGAATTTCCGCGATGACGATGCGTCTGGCTTCCTGGAAGAGAGTTTCATCGTCCCAATGCGGATTTACGATGGCCAACGCTTTGGCAATCCGGTTATGCTCTCGCGCCATTAAAGTGTGCATACAAGTAAGTACCAGCTGTTCATTCACACGAATCTCGCCTGAAAGTAAGGACAGAGATGACTGATACTATTAATCTTGTCTGGAATTTAAAAAAAGTAATTAATTCTCACGCACGATCGAAGATAAGGAACTCGCGATACTTTCACAAAGAATCAGATAATTCTTTCGTTCCGTTGTATAATGCATTTTACATTATGACGACAATCTATTCTATAGCGTAAGAAACACATAAATTATGATGCAGACAATTTATTAATCTATTAACTATTATATCGATCAACTTTAATTCGTTCGGATCTAATTGAAGAGATATTTATGAAGGATAAACTTTCCAAGCATAATAATTTTTTATTATATGCATGCTGTATAAACGGACTTTTCAAGCAGTTCACAAATATCGTAGACTATACTATTTTTTTTCTAATATTCTACTTTATGGAAGTCGATGTCCTTGCATCGCAACCACTCTCTTTCTCACCCACATCGCTCGACGTACTGATAATCATGCGATGTAGGTACGATGCCTACCGATGATAGTTAAAACGAGCATTAAGTCAATTACACGTTATCCGAAAAAGAAACAAAAACCGAAATAATAACAGCCAATTTTGTGTAGCAATTGATATTTCCGTAACACGCGATTAATGTAAGTACAGGGTATATGAGTGAGATGCCTCGCCGAATGCTCACACGCGAATGTATACGAAAGGAAGATTTATGATTCAGAGTGCTTCTGTCTATATTCCGGCTCCAGGCATGATTTATAGGACCGCATAGAAGTGTATGATATAAGTGCATACAATTATCGCCGCGATCGAATTGTTTTGTCTAACCAAATCTTCGATCGGATTCCTCGTGCACATTGCGGTGAAGTTTCCCGGATAATCGACGGACTGACGTGGGAAAATAATTTCTGGGCGAGTAAACGCGAGGAAAAGAGAAAGACGTGGGTGCCGGGCAAAATTATGAGGGTGATCGGACGTCGATCACGGTCATCTCAAGAAAGCATATAGGTAGTAAGCGGCGCCGCGCGAGAAGGCAGTAACGAGCGTGACTTATTGCTCCATTGTCTTGTATCATCAGACGCGTAAAAATCCGCAGAAATTAGAATAGTTACATTAGCACGGTTACATTCGACTCACGCCGACTGCATGTATCGCTCATTTTAAATTCAAATGAATACAATTGACCTGATAGTTCGCCCCCGCGCGTTTGTACGCTGTATTTTAAAGTTACGTTTACTACTTCGCGAAAGTGCCGGTCTAGTCTAAAGCAATAACGAAGCGATTGATTTGTCACGACCATCATCCATAATATATCATAAGTACATGCAGCAACTATACGGGCAAAAATGCTAGGAAATATTACAGGATATTACACGAGACATTTCATACCGATTGAATATTTTTTCTTCATCATAGATATCTTGAAAAATAATTACAGATTTGAAATTAATTTTTTCGTAGAACAAGCAAGACAATTTTTAATAATAAAAACATCCAAATAATTAACAATAAATTGCAAGTTGTATTGTTTTTTTAAAATATTATTAATTGTTATTCATTTAAATTTTAAACATTTTTTGATAAAATTCGAATGCATTAGTGCTCAATATTAAAACATTTATGTTATTTTTATATTAAAACTTTGATTTTTATATATATACATATATATATATATATGAATGGAAAAATATACTCTCTGTGGATTAAGAATATTTTTTACTAGATTTTGCATATTTTTTAAGCATATAAAATATAAATTACCGGCTTCGAAGCAATACATCGATCGATTTGGTCGAGTGCATCCTTCATCCGGTATATCCAATTTCAGCGGCAATAGATCTTTAAGACCGTACTCTGAAAAAACTGGATTCATTCGTAGTAATCCACCATAACCCGTTCGAAGTTTTCTAAAAAATAAAATAAAAACATTACATAAATATTTCTTTTTCTCTCTTAGGATTATTATGCAATAATCTTTAGAATCCATAAAATAAACCTTTTTTCAGAAATTTTTATGAAAATGTATAACGAGCGCATTCTTAAAACTTTGCATTTGAATATAATACAATACCTATATGTATCTGGATACAAAGAAAGATACGTATTAGAAACAGGAAATATACATAATAGACCGTGTGTTGTATATGTATATATGTATATGTATGTGATGTCATGAAGGACCGTAAAAGATAGCAAAGATTGAGCAACTTCAAGATTTGTAGATTGCATCCCATTACATGCTAGAAAGTGCGAAGAACCGACGAACGTGCGAAGGCACGTGTCTATGTTGTAAAAAATAGGAACAACGCAACGCTGATTTATTGTCGTCGATTATGTAACATGTCTATATCGTTTAAAAGAGAATAAAATCCGCTTTTCGCACCAAATGTATGCGCACAAAAAATTTACTTACTCCAGAGAATAATTAGCGATTATTCTCTATACATTTTCTCATGTCGTTATGTTTACATCATTATAAAATACTATAACTATTATTTAATTAATTTTGGTTTGTTATTTTTGTTAAAATTAATATGCTCACAATTTCTCTACATAAATACAGTATAATTACTTCATATGTATATACGCGTGTTATATATAAAAATTCGCGCAATTATAATTTTCATATTCGTCTTACAATTAGATGAAAATAGGATCGATCATGCGCGCGTTTCTCATTGCACAAATACTTGGAAATAATTACTTTTTTATTAGTATTCGAAATAAAAAGAAAATCGTTGCAATTTACCTAGCGAAAGCTTCCGTGATGCCATAAACGGTATTACCATCCAGCACACCTGTAAGAAGATTGAAAGGCACTCGAGAACCGAGACGGCAGCCAGGTCGTACGGCAGGAAAAGCGCGAACGAAGTCCATACATTGTACGTTAAACAATCTGTAGAAGTAGTCATCCTCTGGTATGAGGATCTCGTTGCAGTAAGGATTCTTCAGGTGTGGCGGCCGGCCGCAGCATTCTTCCGGGTCGTTTCGGTTCAAGGGGTCTGCAAACGCGATGATCGATACATTATGATTGCAAAGAGCGATAGCGCGTTCCTATTACGCACACTTCATACATATTCCGCATGCGGCGAACCGACGGAATATCAGTTTTCGATTGAATGGAACACACTACAAATGTCGACTATTCTCTCTGTCGTAATCTCAATTGTGTTAGACGAAGGAAAAATCGACGTTGTCGATTAATTATATCTTTTTCTGCGGGAAACGCACACACATGTGCGTGGGATCGCCCGAAGGGGCGATATAACACACAGAATTGCATTCCAAATTATTCTCTTTTCTCGAGAACGATTTAATAGTTGACGTAAATTGTCGCACTCATTTCTCAGTGCGACTGCAATTACAAATCAGCGTTTTGCCAATTCTGGTTGACGCATTTCGCGGCGATGTGATCTCAAACCAACGAGTTTTGCTGCTCGGAAACGTTATGGACGGACACGTGAGTGGTTTATCCGACAATGATTGTTCGCTTTCTCTCGTAGTTACCCTCCTTTCGATATATACGGTAAATGTAGAAGGGCCTGCGAGAGCAAACGACCTAAGAGATGCGCGTGAGAGAACATATATATATCAAATATCTCGATACAGTTGCTCGACGCAATATGAGCAGTCAGTTTATTCATTCGAGGCTAGCTTTCTAATTTCTATTCTAGTTGCATGATTGAATCGGCAGGCTTCAATCGTGATAGCTCACAAGCTGACGAAAATGTCATTAAACATTTCATTGTTGCTTTCTCTAACATAAGATTCGTTATATCATGATTGAAACGAGATTATATATTGTAACAAATTTCATATATTGATTAATAATTTCTTCATTCACATTAGTAAAGAATAGAAATGTTTATTTGAAAATTCAACTATTTTGTCGATAAATTTATAAGATAATTTTTCACAGAGAAAAATTTTTACGGCATTAATGTGATTGAATGTTTTATAATTTATTATTCATCTATTTAAAGAATTAGATAAATTATTAATTATATTGTATTATTTAATTTATATATTTATAGATATATGAATTAATAATCATATTAATTAATAATACATACTATATACATATGTATAATTTCGAGTTCATTTTTTTCTTTTGTTGTATTGACCCTAGAATTGCTTCTAAAGATAATCTAAAAAAACTTGATTTTTTAATTTTTATTATATTTTGCAAATTATATAAAATATAAAATTCCGAGTTTTTATTTATTTGATTATATATATAGCTTCGCATCTCATTAATATAATCAAATCATTTCGGGAAGAAAAACATATTTCTAACGAAAACGAAGATGTAATAATCGCGGTACGAAATCAACAACTGTTGCGACAAAAGAACCTGTCGCAAATGTATCAAAAATTTAATGAACAAAATACCTAGAGGTGTGCCGGTTAAAGTATAATCGTGGTCCATGAATTGCCCCCATGCGATCACCATAACCGTGCCGGCATGATCGTGATAACCCTCGTCCGGATGCATGGTTCGCGACACGATTCGGGATAATGGTAGATTACGACCCGTCACGGATATCCTTGGAGCTGATAAACCATCTGCGAAACGCGGAGTAATCAATCTGCAAGAATAAGAAGTAAAGGAGGCGTTGAATTTATCGTGTATGTGAAGCTGAAGTCTGATTTCGTAGAAACTTAATTCTTACATCATGTATATTCTAATGCAAAAAATAATAAGATTTCTCTAATATATGTATGTATTTTTTAATTGTTACAGACAGCACTACTGATAAGCTGTGCGCGAGTTTGACCGCAAGATTCTCGAGTGCCGAATAAATCGTTGCTTCGTTTGATTATAGTTTTCTCATCGTTTTCTCTCGTTGTGCAATGTACGCGAAATATGCGTCTTGTCGGGAGTGCCGTGTAAAGTTTCGCGCGTCGGGAGTGCCGTAAAGTGTCGGGCGATCGTAATTATTCGTGTTTTCACGAGTGTCGTGAGTGCTACGAACCAAGAGAGGAGGAGGAGGCCCAGGGAGGCTCGGGCAACAACGGAGCAACTGTGAGGTATATGCAAAATAAAAATATTTTTTTCTAAACTGCATTGTTTGTAAAATATTTGACCGTTTCTAGAGTTTCAAAACACTCTATGCACACTCACACATATATACATAATTTGAATATTTTGTTTTCAGATCCAATGTGCTGTATGCTGTATACTACAACTCCGTTATTACGCAGGTATCGGTGAGTGAGAAATTGTTATAACATTTCTATAGCGGTAATTCCCCTTGTACTTAAAAAAGAGACCATAATTACCTTGTGAAAGGCGACAAGGTAGCTCCCCATGTGGGATTCTGCAAATTCGTGCAGAGGCCATCGTATCGCCGATATTTGCCCGGCCTACATTCCACATTGCTGAGAAAAGCGGGACAGACCTCTTGGATAAGCGTCTTCGAAGTATCGATCAGTGGTAGACTTTTGTCTATCTCGTCGTAGGTCAGTCCATATCTAAATACCGATGATTAAAAAAGATCAAAAAAATATAAACGAGAACAAGAGAAAGAAAACACGACCGGGAAATAGGAAAGGGCGAGGAAGCAAATTTTGTTGCATAAGCATTGGATATAGACTTATCGTCATAGGGAGACTTACGTTTGCGCGAGATTCGTGGTAATATCGAGAAGCAGCTCGCCGATCGTCGCCAGATCTTCAGGTCGCCACATCTCCGATTTTGGTCTCGCGACATCTACGGGAGATGATTACGTATAAGTGACATAACAAGGTAAGGAAATAAATGAATGACATAAGAGATCGATGTCGTAATGAATTTATTATATCCGACCGATCATACGAGCAACACTCGCGAACATATTGTATTGATAGTTATCGACGATAATTTATATATGTAGACAGCGTGCAATTAATTTTTTCAAATAAAACTTAATATACTCACTAATGCGCTTCCTCGCTTCGATGTAAGCGTGATTTACGGCGTCGTACGTGATACAGGTTTGAACTCCTCCCGCGGTGGGGCTGCGAAAGAACAAGGATGAAAGTTAAACCGCATGCTCGCTCTTTTTCAATGCGGGTATTATTTGCGACCACCTCCTTTTCGCCTTTTTCTCCATATCATCGGGTTAATTACCTAACGCGTTTGTAGCCTACTTTCGTGAGAAGTCGACACTCTCGAAAGCCTTGCACGAGATTTGCGGACGAGCGTCTATATGCCTGCAGATATTTCATATTAAGGTAAGCCAAAACTATCCTAGAACGTGCTCTCTGTCTTTATGAGCGCGGGCGAATTGACTTTCACATATCCTGTTTCCATCGTGAAATGTATTGGCATTGACATGCCTTTCGTTGCCGACGAAGGTTGATTAAAACGATTTTGCGCGTTTCTTTATCCGCACAGCTTCCGCCTTCGATTCTTGCATCTCTATATGCTTATTACAGTTGTATTTTAATTGCTAATTTCAAATTCAAAATTTCTACATATTTTATTAAGATATGAATGCAAATTAATCTTTTTAAGAAAATGTTCGACAGTAAATGGTTGGAAAATAAATAAATATAAATACATATTAAAAATGCTTATCACCTATCGCACACGTGCGTGACATTTTTTACTGATATACAATTACTTTGAAGTATAGGTACGTAATTAAATTCCGTAAACGTTCTCCGAACATAGTATTTAGCATAAGGACCTTGTAACTTAATCTATTTAAAACATTGATACCGACTAATTTATTCTAGAGATCGGCAAAATGCTCTGAAAATCCGATCCGAACAGCGCGTATTACTAATTATAAAGTACTTAAGATGCGTAAAAATGAGAGAGCGGCGAAGAGAGAAAGACAGTTTTTTGTGTCTAATTGCGGTCGAGCGGTTCAACCGTTATGCTGCAACTGACGATAATAATAACGAAAACATTCTGTAATGATGCCGTGCATCGACGCACTTACCATAACTGGTCCGAGCAACGTCTATAAACCCATTCTCGCCGCCTGGTGATAAATGCGAATTACGCCAAGCCAAGGGAGAACCGAGGAGAGAGAGAGGAATTCCTTTTTCTCCCTCTCGATATACACATAAATTACATTTTACAGCTCGCAGCATTCGTACTTTAATATGCCACGTTTAATAATCACTCGCTGTCGCGAGCAACACCGAGGTATCCACGGCTCTCGAAAATAATCGCGCCTTATTCTCTCGCCGCGATCGTTTCGCGGATCACGTTCTTACGTTCGTTTCAAGCGCAGAGATTGACGGTTACGAGTCGGGATCATTTCGCGCATCGAATCTGAATTCCCACCTCTTTTTGCGCTCTTTAAATGCAATCTTTTTCGAAACAAGACTCGCTTTCACAGTCGACAGGCAGCACGCGCAATTTCGATCTCCAGATATCTCAGCGGTGTCATTTCGTGCGCAATTGCATGCGTCTCTCTCGTTATGTCGTGTCCCCGGGCACCTGCTTGACATTCCGAGCGCCTTCGTCCAAGTCAGGTGCGTGACATCGCTAATCGGACAGCGACAATGTCGTATACCGGCCGCCTAAACGATTGACACAGATCACGCGACTTGCGTACGCGCGAATGCCTGACTATATTCACTTCTCATTTTATTGAGTAACTATTTGGCTGGCTATATATTAATGTATTCATACGACTACGAGTGCGATATATTACATGAATTTTTCTGCATCTATTGAATTCTATTTTTCAACATTTATAATAATATATGTATTTTCCTTTTTTCAAAGAATCTTATAAATAAATTTAAAAATTAATCTTTGTTTTTTTTTGTTTATTTTGATTATCAGATAAGCAAAAATAGTTGCATCCATTTTTTATTAAATCTTTCGAGGAATAAATGAAAATTGAAAATTATTTCTCTTTCTATTCAAGGAAGAGAAATTATTGTCTTTTTAAAGATTTGGGCAAATTGAGTTGAGATTTATTTATATTTTGCGTAAAGCAGATAATAATTAACATCTTAATTAATCCTTTTTAATATTTTCGTGAATAATAATATTTAAATAAATAATGTATTCAATGTTTCACATTATAAAATAAATTGAATTTATACAAGTTGTTCGAATGTAAAAGCGCGCGCAATTAAGAGCAGTAATAAGATACTTTGACATGTAATTCTAATTGATTACTCTCCTCGATAATAAGGCCATCATTATCAAAACTATTTCGGCTACTACGATCTTTGGCAATTCAGTTTAAAGCGATTTTATCGTGACCCTCTTGTATTTCATTAGTTGCGAGCCTTGAGAAGGCTCAATTAGCAACAGTGAAATTCTTGTGCGTACAAGCTTAATCGTATAAACGAATAGTCTAGAATTTGATAACTGCCGCCGTTCGCATTCTCGTGTATCTGAACACTTAGATATATCGAATCTCTAGTTATTACGAAAGCCACGTTATAACCAATTATATGCATCAACAATGCATTTTTTTTCTAACAAGAACAAGACACGCAAGTTGACTCGATTTTGACGCTTGTTAAGTTTTTTTCCTCAATTCTCACTGTGTTCAGTAAATAATTGGCAACCGTAACCGCAACTGTAACCTTCGTAATCAGCACCTCGCCGCGGTCGAATTCGATTCTTATGAAGATTTCATGAGAGCACACGCAAACGATAAATACGGCCGTCTCTCGTCGATTACCGGGCGCGAAAAACGGCAGATAATCACAGGTTTCGTGTTTCGTTCGCACGAGGCACCTGGAAGCAAAGATTATAACTGTGGCACGATACGATAAATACAATTCTCTACACGATCGATGAATGGGACAGAACGGGCTTTACTATACGACACGTAACTGTTACTTTTGTTACATGACGCGTTTACGATTCAATACCATAAACGCGATCCTTTACCTGCATGGCAATGGCCGCTTTTAAAAGTTCAAAGGAAAACCTATTTTACAGTTGGTCCCCAATTAACCTCAATTGACATTTCCAATTTTGATTTTAATATTCAATTTATTTTGACACTTTAAGCAGTCAGGTCACCTTATTTTTAAATTATTTAATCTATAATTTTTTTAAAGTTACACTAAAAAAATTTATTAACTTGACTAAACTAAATTACTATTTTGTTAATTGAACATATATTAGTATTTAAGTCAAATGTATGTTTTGTTAGATTTTATATATTATATTTAATTTAAATATTTTTATAAATTTAATTAACAAAACAATATTTAGTTGACAAATTTAGTCAAGTTAATAAATTTTTTAACGTACTTTTTAAAATTTTTAAGTGAAAAACTTTTCGTTTACTATTAGCTTGAAGTACAAAGTACGGGTTTAATATAATACAATTACTGTATAAATAAAATCTATCAGAATTTATAATTGTTATATAATAAACATAAAAAATATGGATTGAAAAGAGGAGCAAGATTTCAATTGGAAAATGCACGTGATGCAATCTTTATCTAGTCATATATTAAACACGTGGTACAATCTTCCTCTCGAAGTTCGCGTAGGACGTACTGTACATATGTACAAATGTTAAATAGAAAACCGGTAAGAACGCATTGGAATTCACCAGTCCTGTAGGAATAAGATGATAGTGAAAGTCCTGGCGGCTAAAGTTCCCGCTTTCTCTAATCCTTTAAATTCTAAAGTTTAGAATGTGTCGAAGATTTCATTATATAAACGTAAATTTTTCGATAAAATTGATAAACACGGTTTATAATGTTAATTATGCATTTTATAGTTCATAATCCAGGATAGATATCGAACTGATAAGATATAATTTTTATTTGCTTCTCTGATACCTTCATAATCACACAGACAAAAAATATGAAGTACCATAGTTAAATTTTAGATGTTTCTATATTACATCTGAAATTTAGTTATTATGCCTAAATTTCAAGTATATATAATATAGAAATATCTAAAATTTATCTATGGTATAGTTAATATTTTTCTTTCCATACCGCAATGTAATAATAAAGCATTATTGCATTTAAATGATTATCAATCAGCGAACTACATATATAATTTTGATAATACATAATAATTATATACATATTGATGAAATGATAAGTATACAGGCTGTCTTAATTAACTTGATACTTGTATAGTTATAGACACTAGACAGCAATAAAACCAGCTAATCGGCCGTAAAAATACAATTCACTTACATTAGTAGGACGCGAAAATTCACAGGTAGCGCGATGTTACTTTACGAAAGTTCACTCCAGTTACTTCGGAGAAATACGTCGTGTTACCTTCGCATTGGCTTTCGCTAAATTAAGATCGCTATCGTCGCGCGGATTCATATTCGATCTTAATGGGAATACTTACAACGATCCGCGAAGTAAATTATAGGTGTAGTCGTAAACGCTGGTTCTACCGCGAGCATCCAGGATCAAGGCGCACTCTTCTCCGTTTGCATAAGAGTCGAAAGGCTGATATTGCAATCCGTTGCAATATGCCGTTTCCAACAGCAGCAGCAGCGATCCGATTATCGCGGATCGCGTCCATGTTATCGCGAATCTGCAACATTCCCCGCGCAAACAATTATCTCTCTCACGTCAAAGAGTATCGTGCAAAAGGCCGCTCGCCCTCAATGTTGTCTTAAATCACGACAATCGTTTATGCACGAATTGTTTCGTATCTTGTTGATCTAAAATCTACTCGAAAGATGACAGTACTATTATATTGAAACAATGAAATGCGCTTGTAAATCAACGTAGAATTTTTTTATCTTTCTTCTATGTATTTCGCTCATAACATATAAAAAGATTAGAAAAATTGTCGTAATAATACACGAAGCTAAAATTGCCGAACAGAATCATATATTTCATTGCAAATGCAAATTTTAATTGAAGCAGTTAATTAAGCCTTGACAGTTTCTGCATAATTCATACTTCAAAGTGAATGTATAATATTATACATATGAAATATGTATTATAATAGATCTGCTATTCCATATCTCTTTCATATTTTAATAGAAAAGATAGGTTATAAACAATGCATTTTTAGAAAAATTAAAAATATGAAAAAAATGAAAAAAATATATTACTTTCTTTATTGTTATTAACATTATTAATTATACACATTCAGTTCGGTTTTATGATCATAGTTCGAATATCTAATACCAATATAAGCAAGTAAACTCCAATATTTCATTGAAATAATGATTTGATTGATATCGGATTAATATATATTATATATATATCCATTTAGATTTTTAAGCAGTAGATTAGGTTGCCTTGCAAGCGCAATAGAATTGCAATCTCAATAAAGAAAATATGATTATCAAATGTCAGATATGATCGAATATATTATATTTCCAATACATAGCAGTTATATAAAATATTATATTATACATTGTGAAAATTTTCTTTAATTTTATTCTATTTTATGAAATTAAGTGTAGAATTTCCGGGTATGAATTCTTGGAAAACTTACAAGTAAAAATAATTTAATTTTTTACATATTAATATTTCGATTAGATGATAGTGTTTAATTCTGCGATATACATACACAATAAAGAATAAAATAATACAAAAAATCGTAAAAAAATTAATCAATTCTGTCGTTACGATTATTTATTGGTAATGATATAGCGAAAGAATTTAATAATTTTAAATTCTATAAAGAATTAATAATAAATGATAAAAAGAAAAAATGAATTTTTTTCGGTAGAATCAGTCTGTCGCGAAGTCACAAAATGTTTTGATAGTTCATCATAATGAATTCTCTTTGAACATTTTCTGGCATAATAGCTTGATAATATCTCTTTCACGGTACGTGCGTTCTTATTTAAGCATATTGCATTCGGTGCATTCTGAGCAGCAGAGAAACTGGGATACAAACGTCGAAATTCTTCCATAATCACTATTCCTTTTAACTCGAAAAAGTATCGCGGACGTCTTTTCTCTCCATAAGAGTTACTTCTATATTTTGTAATCTCACGTCTGGAACACATTTACATAATATGTAAGCGTGAAATTGATACAATTGCACGATAATGAACACATTTCGTATATGTAATATTTACAAATGTTGTGCTGCTCTAACAATATTGTGATGAATATTATTCTTAATTTTCGAATTTTACAAAGAAAACATTTTTTTATTAATTTTATTGTTCAATGATTTCTTGCATTTAAATTAGATTTTGAATATTAATCGCCATTAAATATCTATTTGCATACTCTTTAAGATATATTATGATCATGTATTTCGGAATTTTTTTAGACATGTTAAAATATATAACAAAATACGATATATATATATATATATATATATATATATATATATATATACTACAGAGGCTAATATAAGTTTCCATGAATCAAATTTCACCTTGAACTTTTTAGTTAAGTATAATTTTAAGATTATTAAGTGTCGTACATCTGTGCTCCATTCACCGTTTGTCGTGAAATTACATTAATGTGCGGTTTACATTGAAGATGTTAGAAGTTAGAAATGATTGACGAGTATTCGCGGTCGCTTTGTAGCTTGCTAGTGATGAAAGTACCTTTCGTTCCACATAATAAAAAGATAAAAATCGATCAACACTTAAAGCGATATGAAATCTTTTTTCTTGGTCATCTCGAACATTTCGTATGTCGTGAGCAACATAACCCGGTAAACTGGTCCTCATATATATTCGGTAATCTTAATTATAACAATTAATTAATCGATTTTAATGAGAATTACTTGTGATTTTAAGGGTAATATCTTTGATATGCAAATTATCGCATAATTATTTTTTTTTAAGATATCTTACATATTTAAATTAGTAAAACTGTGCTTGGTACAATAATTTATGTTATTAGAAGTTTGTTTTTTTTCTCAATAATTACCAGCAATACTTTGAAATAAATATGTATTAAGATATTCTAATTCTTATTTTAATTAGATATAAAATTAATGTTTAATCTAAAGCTGATTTAAGCACACTTTTTTTAATTGTCTCTCTAAAGAAATGAAAAAAAATGTCATATATATTTTATATACTCTTGCTACATTGTGATTTTATGAAAAAAGATATATATTTCTCTTTTTATCAGACACGTAATTCAGTATTAATTAAAACTATCTACTGATTTTATGATGCTAAGTAAATATCTTACGAAATCGAAAGGAGAAATTACTTTTTTTGCGATCATTGAATGGATCATGGTTCATTAATTAAATGGCTATATATTGTTGATTGGTTTTTATAAAAACCACGATTTTATCTGATGAATTACGTCAATTTGGATTGATACTCCGCGTATCTAATCGCGTGAAATTCGATCGTGCGAAAAAGTGATCAGGAAGTGCACGAAAAGTGAAAATTCGTCAGAAGATCTGCCGTAAAATGTCGCAAGAAAGTTTTTTCCCATTATTATGCAATACTTTCCGTTCCTATACTGATAGATTACAATACAATATACAATAGCATTAAAAATGCAAAAATATGCATTTATTTTTTCTTTATATTTTGATTTATATAAGTATATTCTAACTAATTGCATAAATGATCTTCATTCTATAAGTAGAGATGAGCAAATAATAATTAAATTTAATTATTTGCATATGTATGTGTGTCTTATGTTATAACATAATTATAGTCACGATTGTCGAACTGATTGTCATTCTTCCAAATTATTCAACATCATAAGTCATAAGCCAACTCATAAGTATTATTTTTATTTAATTTTATATGCATACAGCAACATATATATTATGAAGTGAATCGGTTCATTAGGAAAATGCAGAGAGAGAGAGAGAGAGAGGAAGAAAGATATATAGAGAGAAAAAAATCGTGATTTTTTCAAAGAGAGTATGTAAATATATTAACATATTTTTATCGCGCCTTATTTTATTTAAATCAAAGTATGACTTATTTAAAAGCAATGGAAATTATTATAAAAATGTTTCATTAATTTTCATGAGTGATGCAATTTAAGAATAAATCTGAAATTTCGGATAAAAATATGCGATATTATGTTGATTATACAAACAAATTACAAGGATCCATATTATGCAATTGGCTAGCGTCTATCTTAACAAATTGGAATAATTGTTGAAAGATTATAATGAGAGCTTTCGCGATACGCTTCGTTAATCGGCTACCATCATTGCACCGGCTTAACATCGTGCTGCAGCATCTCGATTAGATACAATAATTGCCATTAAGTAGGCGGACAGTGATCGACCGTCCCGAATGTCTGCGAATCGCCGCCACACAGACCGGTATTTTATTTGACAATTAAAAACCATAAATGATTTACTAGCTTGGTGAAAGGATTCGAAAGCGGGTAAAAGTATATATATATACCCGAGGCTTGCAAAAGAACGATTTTGAATTACGAAACATTTCATCTCATCTTCATATCGTGCGGTTCAAAGTTCTACTCTGGTTTCGTGTGTGTCATCTCGCGTGCGTTTACCTAGGGATAGGGAAGTTGCGCGCGTGATGGACGACTGAGATAAAGTTGATCGAAATAAAGCGCGGATTGCTTTCTCGATCCGCGCATCACGCGGATTCTCCTTTCACTATTCGTAGCATTCAATCCGCGCGATGCTGATAGACATGAAAAGAGTCACGTGCACGTCTCCTGCGAGACGTCGCCCTCTTTTACACCCCGACCCAGTTCTCATAATTACTCGCGATCATTTTTTTCGAGGCTTTTCTCAAGGAACTTCATAAACTCCTCTTTCTCACGTTCAAGATGCTCAGGAGATTAGAAAAGCTGATAGAAAATGATTATAGAGATTTATAGCGTCGCATACGCGTCTTTTTAATCTTGGAAAGCTATACAAATGTGTGAGAAATTTATATTTATCAATGACATTTAATTGCGTTCATTTAATCGTTCATTTAACACATCTGGGAAAAAACTTAATTTGTATAAGAATGTTGAGAAAGATCAAAATTAATTTCATTAAACATTATATTTTGTATTACTAGCTCCATAGTACGATATATAGACAAAAACTAGTCATGCTTAACTTTGATAGTATAATTTTCGTGACATTGAAACTGTTACATTATATTCTTGATCTACTTATTTTAAGAAATAATAAAGTAGAACGCATATGTCTGTTACATATCTGTATGCAATTAAAACATGTTTCATAATTTTTATATAACATAAACATGTAGTAATTAGCTACAATAAGATATGTATGCTACACGTATTATATAAATATTAAATACAAAGTATAAGAATTGTATCTATTATATTAAAAAATGTATTCAATTTTGCGGTCAACTTTATTATTCACAAAGTGGCGCTTTCTCCCTCTATTTTAGTTTGAGGAATATAAGATTCAGTATCTACTTGTAATACCTCTGACACAAATCAACTTTTACTAGTGAAGTATGACAAATGGATATAGATAAATCTTGCTAGAGATTCCAGTTAATTTTAAAGCTGTTAATATTAAGATACCGCATATACGAATAGATTGAGATAGGAACGCAATAATATCTATATCTGTAAACTAATAATACATAGTCAATAGCAATGAAGAAATTGATACCTCAAACAATTCTTATATAGTAATATACAATACATATCATTATATAAAAATTGCAAGTATTGCATTATAATTGTATCTTTTAAAAATTATCGCATATTTGAATTATTAAAACATTTAAATTAAAATCACATTTTAGTACTCCTTCAAAACAATCACAGAATATCACAATTGCATATACAAGAATCCATGAATTATAGATCTGCATAATTTCTTTCTTATCAGTAACTACAAAATCGAGAAAAAAAAATGTAAATGAGAGTCTTAAAATTCTCCCGAGCGATGCTCTATCTTGGCAAGAGTCCCACGGTACTTTGGCGCGCGATACGCATAGAATTCCTTATAATACGCGATTCCATTACATCATACTTACCCGTCGTGCATTCTACCACCGCGCGCTCCACGTTGCTGAACTTCCACGACGGTTTGCGATTGGCGACGAAATTGCCGCGTCCGGGTTGAAATTGTCGATTTATACGATCTTTGGAATGCACTTGTTCAACACACGCGACAAACGGGAAGGAACAGTCGGAAATAGTGTAATGTTGTGTATTTCTGCCGGCGAATGCACGCGTTCGAGATATTAAAAAAAAAAAGAAAAAAAAAAAAATGATCACCGCGTTTGACGATTCCTCGATCGTGTTCGTACAATGATCGACCACTTCTACTTGCCGAATAGTCCAGCTTGCGGCGATCGGTCACCACTTTTAGTTTCGTTCCCGAGTGGTTGTTTTAAAGCGGCTCACACTGATCGACTACCTCAACCTACCGTGATACTCGTGATCGTATCCTGCCATGCGTGCCGCACAGTTCCTTATCGAGGTGCAGAGTGTGCACCGTCCTGGTGGTGGAAAGCTCCCCAAAAGCATGGTGCTGACTTGTGGAAAGGAAACGAGAAGGGGAGGGAGTCGGGAGAGGGAGAGTTGAAAGGAGACAAGAGAGAGAGAGAGAAAGAACGAAGTGGAGGAAAGTTATCTTATCTTACGTTATGTGCTCGCCAGGTGAGCGAGAACCACGAAGAGTTAGCGACAGACGCAAAGAAGAAGGAGACGAAGGAGGAGGCGCAGCTCCCGCGTCCATGTCTTACTTTCCTTTCTCTAAACGAGCCGCACGCTTGTTGCCCTCGATTCGAGACATCCCGCCGGTCTCCGAAATACGCGCCGAAAATTCGCCACTCGGCAAATCCGACAATGAATGCTCTCTTTCTCTTTGTCACATTTCGCTTTCAAAGGGAACAACGGCGCGGCAAGATCATTCCAGCACGCGATCTCTCTCAGAGATTTTTTTGCAAGAGAATCAATATTTGCAGGATACGAAAGACAAGTGTCGTAAATTTGTTCGGTGTCCGAAAAAAAAATCGTACATTATCATTATCCCGACATTTAGATAATATAAATTTTCTCAAGCTTAAACGATTATAATTTGTTTATCAGTTATGCAAATCAACTTGCATACGTTTTCGAGTAAAATCATTTGAGCACTGCAGCTCGCATGAATGCGCATTGCAGTACTCTTTATGCTACATTTCCTTTACAAAATTGTATACGAGATGCGCAGCACGAAATCGTAAAAGGTTCAATTGCATTTTGCATTTGTTACGCAATAAGTTATTCATAGTATTTAGTTCTATTACATTACATAAGTTATGAAAGTCGTACTAGATTTCTGTTAGATACTATAATTGATTGCATAATTGATTTGTATAATATACATATATTTGGCCGATATTGACCGAGCATGCATGAGGAATCGATAATTTATGGTATAAGATCTCATTCACATCGCGTTCATATCACACAGTAATTAGTTCGTTGCGCTTTATTTTTTTTTATAAATTCCTGATTGCGATGGTCGATAATGCTCGGTTGTCAAGCAGCAGACCATGATAACGCAACAGTGAAAAGTATTGCACATTTTCTCTGGCCTGGAATCAATTTTATTCTGCGATGGTTAATCACAGAAATTATAAAATACCATAAGAAACTGTGACAGTAACTTTGATGACAAGAATTTACATTATTTATAGTTACTTCATTTGCACGCTTTGCATTTTATTGCTAATGCATGTATATTGAACGTGGAAACTAACGCGAAATCAATTAATGTATTCTAAAATACATTTGAAAATGCATTATGTACAGAAGCTGAATACACTTACATATATATACAATAACTTTGTTTATGAATTAATATATCTCTATATAATTATTGAAACTTTTAGATATAAAATATTAAACTTTTCTTAATGGTTATATCACTACAGCAGTTATCAATCGTGATTTTTACTTATCTTTTATGTCGGTTGTTTAGATTAACTCTGATTAAATAAAAATATTATTTTTAACAATAGTAAACTCCAATTAATTAAATAATTATATTTAATATCACAAACAATAATAAGTTTTTAAATTAAAAGGCAGTTTAATGTGATTAAATTGGTAATATATATAATTAATATAAAAAATGATTCATACTTAATGGACAATTATTTCATTATAGCATCCTTTACGTTTTATATTTCCCTTTATAAAATATCTATAAAATATAACAATCGATCTATTTTTTATTTGCCTTTCACTTTTCTTTTCAACTCAAAAGTTTTGCCATCGTATATAGATCACATTCCGGGACGATAGTCCACGACTTACGAAAGAGAGATGTTTAGAACGTACTCCCCCAGGCGACATATCTATCTTCATTCTATAATAAAGAGACGTCATGTATGTATGGCTATAGATATATCGTTCATTGCAAAAAAATTGATTTCATACATGTGGCGGTTCATGATACTTCATATATTTACAATAGATTATGAAATCCCCATTTCTCAGCATTTAAAATTGTAAACAAGTTTTGAAAAATGATTGGGCTCTTCTCAGTTGCATTAAATTATTAATTAAATTGATTTTTATATTATTATCAACATTTGAGCATAACTTTTTTTACACTTGTCGAGAAATATAAAATGTTAGAAAACATTTTTAAATAGCATTATTAGTCTTTTCAGTGAAAATAAACATTAAAATAACATAATAATATAGAGATACAAATAAAATACAAAAATAACAGAATTTAATATTTAAATTTTTATAATGTTTTGTTGAAGAAAATACCATCGTGCAAAAATAATAATTTGATATGTAAATATGTAAATAATACAGTTTAATTAATTCGATGTCTACGCAAATAACAAGTTCTATAGCTATATATATTGGACGTTTATATTTATATATTTTTTTCAAATTCTTTATGAGTTAATTTACAAGTTAATGAAATGCAAATATTACATACACACACTTACACATGCGCGCGCATTATGCAATTTATACAGTAAATAAAGCAAGGATTTATTTTGAAATAGACATTCTATAATATCACTTATTAATTAAGCTTATACGATAAATTGTACATTGTGCAAAGGGACCAATTGTATATAATTGAGTCTTGAATTGATATACAGAATTGAATTGTTCTAATAGCATACGCGAGAAAATTGTATAGAGAGAATTGCAGTTTCCTTTTCTCGATTTAATATCTCGTTTCTCCGTGACCTCGTCCGCGAATAAATAATTCAACCAGAATGTTAACTCGCGTCCTTTCTATCACATATATGCACACATAAATATACGATAATAAACAAGAAATGGACTATATTCAATATTTCTTTCATAAAGCAAAAAAAACTAATTCATTAGAAGTAAAATTAGATTTAGTCATTAAAACTGTTTTTTAACTATAAATTCTGATAAAAAATGTGACATATATTTTCAATCATAAAATTTATTTGAAATTACTCTTACAACTAGTTTAATTGTTTCTCTGAAACTTTACTGAATTAAAGGACTTTTAACTTCCAATATTACTATCTATTATGTAATTAAGCCTCAATTTAACATATTAATTAAAAGAAAAATTGTCCCAAAATTGATCAAAAAACATTTTTTTAATTTATCACAATTTCGCAAAACGTTCTATATACACATATTAATTGTCTGATGTATGCAAATGCATTCGTACGTTTGTTTCCAAATTACGTAATGATCTTCTACCATGAATATTTACTCTGCCGCGTAATCACTTGAGTGGATTAAAAATCTTAATCTGTAATTGGTACGCTCTAATTGTAAGAAGAAGGAACGACGTATCTAAACAAACAAGCGTGTTTGCGTGGCGAAATCATATGTCAAACTAAGAGATTCATATGCTTTTATAATGAAAAGAGAACAAATAAACGATTGACGCAACTGTAGTATTCCCGCGGATAATAAGTGAGAGCCGCACACCTTTTCGAGAGAATTTACATGGTGCGTTGACTTCCTTCGCGCACGTGAATAATGTATGAATGTGAAACGGGGTGTAAAGTTTAACGTGTGCTACCTTAATTCGACAAACTTGTTTTTACGTAACATCATTAACAGTATTTCGATATACATCGAAGCCTGGCGAAAATGTCAGATTCTCTGACAAGAGTACTCTAATATAGTTACGAAAAGTATTGGGTTGTTCAAAAAGTTATTGCGTTTTTTTCATTTGATTTTCAGGTGCGTTTATTTAATATACGTAATGAACATTAATCAATAATATATTGGCCGTTTTGTTCAATGACCTTTTGCCATCTCTCGGGCAATTTCATAATACCGCGTTCATAAAACTTCCTATCTTTCTCTGCGAGAAACTTGTCAAGGTGCTGTTTGATGAGGTCTTCAGAAGCAAACGTTTTACTGTTCAAGGAGTTTTGCAAGGAGCGAAATAGATGGAAGTCTGATGGCGCAAGGTCTGGGCTATATGGTGGATGTGGCAACACATCCCAACCAAGCTGCAATAATTTTTGCCGAGTGACCAAACTTGTGTGTGGTCTCGCATCGTCGTGGTGAAACACCACACCCTTACGATTGATCAGCTCGGGACGTTTCTGTGCGATGGCATCACTTAATTTCTGTAGCTGCTCACAGTAGACATCGGAATTGATCGTTTTATTCTGTGGAAGCAGCTCATAGAAGACTGGTCCCTTCCAATCCCACCAGATTAACAGCATCACTTTCTTTTGGTGGATGTCCGCCTTTGCTTGCCTTTCCGGTGCTTCATCTCGCTTACTCCAACTCCTTTTTCGGCTCACATTGTTGTAGACAATCCATTTTTCGTCGCCCGTGATCATACGCTTCAAGAACGGATCGTTTTCTTCGCGTTTGGTGAGTTGATCGCAGACGTTCATACGCTTTGTCAGATGAATTTCTTTCAACTCATGCGGTACCCAAATATCGAGCTTCTTCACGAAACCAAGCGATTTCAAATGTCCATGAACACTTCCAATGGACACTTTTAGAGCGGTAGCAAGCTCCCGAACCGTTGAATGCTTATTTGCTTGCACCAATGCCTTGATTTTATCGTCGTCAATCTCGGAAGGCCTACCGGAGCGATGAGCGTCTTTAACCGAAAAATCACCACCACGGAATTGGGCGAACTAGTTCTGGCACTGACGTTTTTCAATGACATTTCTGCCGTAAACTTGACGCAACTCTTCCCTTGCTTCAGTTGCTTTCTTCCCTTTTTTAAAGTAATAAAGCAAAATATGGCGAATATGCTCTTCAAAATTCTCCATGTTTAAACTACAATTGCAAGCACAAAACTCGACTAAATTGCGTCAACTTTTTTTTTGGTTTTTAGGTTAAGTGTCAACAACAAAATGTGCATAAACATTTGACATTCATGGCACGCTCAGATACAAATAAATGTGGACAGCGCTATCTATTGGAAAAAAACGCAATGACTTTTTGAACAACCCAATAGATTAAAAAAACTTGTGACAAAATCGCACTTAAGTTCAAGGATGCGAAAAACAGGTTTATTGCAAATTGCATTGTCTTCTGTTCGGTCATAATACATATACTTGATAGATATATACAATAATTATAGTATTCAATAGAGTAGTAAAAATTAAAATATTTAGATACATATTTAATATTAAAAATTTTCTCTTTATTTTATCTCATATTTTTTCTATATATTATTTCATATTTTTTTTACAATTTGATCTCATTTCAAATATAATGAAAAAAATAATACAAACGAAATATATGAGAGTACTTGCGTTTTGCGCATGTTGCATCAGTGATTATAGTGTCGCGTTTTTTATGAATAATTTCTTTTTCGTACTTCGATACTAAATAAAGTTTTATCTTTTTTATTCTACTATATTTTATTTTATGACGAAAACCAGGTTAATCGTATCATCGCCGCAAAAACTTAAGCACTTGATGTATATTCTTCCGATTAAAATATGGTATGGTCTGTAATTTAAATGACAGAAAGCCTATACTTGATTAAACGCCTGACGCGCGGGCGCGTGTGCGAGAATTTGCATGATCACAGGGTTATGATGTGCTCTCGGGTGGTCTTACCCTCTTTTCACACAATCAACATTTTATATGGATCTTGGTTTCTATTTCGAAATTATTTTGACATATAAATAAATATATTGGCAGTTAATCATGCCATCATTCCTTGATCTTAAAGAATTAAAGATTATTATATAATAATTGCATTTCATGTTTGCGTAATATAGAGATTTAATATTAAATACTATTGTTTCGAAGAGACTTTTATATATTTTAAAAAGCATTATGCGGAGAAGGGAGAGAAAATATTGAAGAAATTAATGTAACACAAATAGCGTGCATCAGACAGTATTAAATATGCAAGACATTGATATTGTTAAAAATTTTTTCTATAAATTGTTCGATGTGTGTAATCATATAGGTTACTCACAAAAAAAAATAATTTTGTGACTGTTTTTCCAAAAATAATAACTGTTTAAATTTTTATGTGCGTGTACCCTAGATTTTTCTTTTGTGTAGCAACAAAATCAAATAGAATTTTTATTGACAGCAATATCATAAAATCACTATAATATTACTATAAAATCTCTTTTGCTTCGAATGTAACTGCCATTGCTGCCTGACGGTGACTAAAAAAACATACTTTCTCTGTCACACTGGAAAGCAGACAAATGGTTCAGATGTCACGAGGTCATGGTAGAGTGGACAATCACTGTTGAAGCTAACGTTTTAAATTTCGCGTCATTTTGAATGTTTAAATGTTTTTAAATATACTCGAGATCTTTTAAAGGGAACATTTCTAATTCTCTAGATAAATATAATTTATATAAATTAACAATAATTAAGAATTGGAAACTATAGAAATTGCAATATAATTTTTTGTTATTTTGGCATACTTTCAATAACACATTTTTTAAAATATTTATATTATTAAGATATTTTATACTTAAATGCATATTATGAATCTCAATGTAATATCACTTTAAAATTGTTTGCGTAAATGTATTTTTTATTTAATTATTTAATTTAAAAAAATACATTGAAACTATATGACTATGTCAGTATTATAATATCTTTAAAAATCGTGTCAAGAATAACACATTTTTTCACAAACAAGATGTTTTATTATCACTACACTCATTTTTAATAGCGCTTTCTACATTAATCACGAAACACATTTCACTCATGATCTCACGAAGACGAAATAAAATTGCTTTGAACACTCCATACAATTCTCGGTCATGTTACCAAGCAACTTGCAATACTTGGCACGTCAGGTGTTCTCTTGGCCCGTATGAGCAATTTTCTGGCCTTCATTTTTACGGTTTTATCTGCGGGCAATATGAAAACGTTACAGATCCTACTGATGGCATATGAAGAATGAGACAACGCAGTCTGCCTTCAGTATATTCAACATCACTCATTATTTCGTAAAGTTCTTTGAATTATCACACCTTGTTGTCTTCGTTATCCATGTACACTGCTACATTATTATGAAAAACTAATTTGAATTTATATAATGTTTTACGCAATGACATAACGATAAATTCTGACTGGAGAATTCTAATAGATTTTTATTACAATTTTTCAAATTAAATATTTTTTTATGTGTTTTTTTAGAGAGATAAATTGGGTTACAAGAGAGATTACATTTTAACAATTCTTTAGTAGTACAAAAATTACTATCATTAAATATTATAACAGTTACAAAGTATTTATGAAAATATTAATAGTATGCACATAGAGTTTTGCAATTACAATTAACATTTTTCGGGACAAATTAATATATTTAAATGTAGATTTAATAAAAAATAAATAAAATATAATGACAAACATATACATATAATATTAGGTTCTTATTACATTTATGTGCATCTAAAGAAAAAATAAAGAATTGATTTATGTATGAACATTGAATAAATAAAAATAAACATATAAATGAATAAATATAAATAAAACTTCTCTTTCTAATACTTAGATGATTATATAGAAATGCGATAGCTACATAACTGATATTATAAATTCTCTAAATTATTGATTATTGTTATAAAAATATATTTGAATTTATCTATGAAAATATATATTAAATATATATTAACTTGTATTTAATATAGTTTAATATATATATTAAATGATGAGAAGCGAAGTTGTTGAAATGTCATTCATCATTTATATATATACAGTATTTATACAATCATTTATACAATCTTGTAACAAAATGAAACAGAAAGGACGATAAAGAAGGATCATATAAACGGTACTGTCTTTATCAATCCTCGCGTCAAATAAAATCATAGAACGATAAATTATTCATCATTGAGTAACGTTATTGTCGCCCGAGGCCATATTTCGTCGATTTGATTTTGATCAATCATTTCGAAGTGAGTCGCGAAAGTTACACTATGCATATACATATATACTCTGAATATATGAAGTTTATTATTGCTAAATAGTTACGATTTGTGTATGTAAGTGCAAAATATAAACTAATAAAGAAATACATAAAATAATAAAAATACATTGTTTCAATATTAAATATTGAAAGTCTTACTAAACTTTTGCAAATTTTGCTAAAATTAATATACTGCATTAATTTGTATCAATTAGAAATTAAACTGCAAAACTAGGTCAACTAGGTATATATGTGTATGTGAATCGTATATCTTATTAATAAAAAATCACGTTGCCTATATATCAGATTTTTTCTCTCTGCTTCTCTCTCTCTCTCTCAATATTTAAAATTCTAAATTTTAAATCTATATAAATTTCTAAATATTTAAAGTTATAAATATTTACAATATTTAAACATAATATTTTGACGAAAGATTATACAAAAATAAAATTTAATATAATCAAAAAATGAGAATTGCAAAACAAATATACGATTTTGGAATTGATATATAAAATTGTTAATTTTTTAATTACTCGCTTATTGATTTGATTTATATTCTTATTTAGCTATTACATAACATATGTACATAGTATATCGGCTGTCGTATATTGCGTCATCTTTTCTCGAATCCGTCAAAGTTAATCACGTCAATCAATTCATTTTTCGACAGTGGGCCAACTGATTGGTGAAATGTATATCCTTGATGCCAGTCAAGGCGGCGCCGGAAATTGCCCCCAGTGATTTTTTTTAAACAGGTTTGACCAGTGTAAGCATTATCGTTACGTACGTGAACGGTAATATGTTCGTTGGTGAGAGTACTTGAATCCGGGACAATAATATAACGCAAGCATAATGATCAAAGTAGATATTGACAGAAATCAAAGATGTGATATCAAGATATACTCACACTTGAGGCTAATAAAAATTTAATTTTTAAATATTTTTATTCATCACTGAGACAAATTAAAATAATTATACTGGGATTTATTTTTGAATGAAGTTATGTATATACGTATATATACTATTTTTTATTTTATTTTATTATAAATAGGGCATTTAGTAAAAAAAAAAAAAAAAAATAATATGTAGAAAATAATAAAAATAATATGTAGAAAATAATAAAAATAATATGTAGAAAATATATATATGGAAAAAGATATTTTGATTAATATATTATTAAAATATATTAATTATATATTATATATAGTCAATCTTTTTTACTCTAAAAAATTTAATTATTATTTGCTCATTTAGTAATGGTTATATATTGACTGTGAGAACAAATCAAATGCAAATTGTCGGCATTATTATTGGCAATTAGATAGAATATATAGGAAATAAAATAAATTAATATACTTCTTTAATAGTTTCAATATAAACGTTAATAGTTTTAAATCTTAAGAAGAAACGAGATTGAAGACTCGTACAATTCATACGAGTGTCGAGTTGCAAATATTCTAACCGTAATCGAACATGGCTATTAGGCGTACTTATATAAATAAATAGTTCATAGATACGTACATACAGCTGAACAAATCTTACGCACGAGTGAGCACTAGATTTGCATATACGTCTATTGCACTTATAGGAACGATATACATAAATGCGATTGTCTAAAACACATATATACATATATATATTCGATGTTATAACTTAGATAATGTTAGATATAATAGGTAATAATATGATATAAAATGATATAGGAATTCCTTACTTTTAACGTAACATAAGAGAAAGTCTTATAAGATACGCATTAAATATTTTAATTTTAATCGATTTAATCTAATCATATTTTTTCCTATACATATACGTTGATTTACAAGAAAGGTACGTTTAACTGTATGCACATTCAATAAATTAAGTAATAAGATATTTATAATTTTGTTTGGGTATAATATTTAATTGAATACTCAATGCATAATAGGTACGTTCTCGATGACATAATTATACATAATACATAATGCATCAAAGAAAACTTTGCAACTTTAACTGTTTCGCGTGACCATAAATTGTGTATTATAAATATCTTGGCAAATATTTCATCTTAAATTGTTATGCATTTGCACAAGTTAAATATTCGTGTTTATTGCTCATTAAAACACGTGACGATTACAGAAAATGCGGGCGGGCAATTAAGATGTTATCGCTTATAAAACGATGCTGCTTGACAAAAAAGAATGACAGATTTAATTTGCGATGAAATTTTCTCGCTCTCTTGAAACTCTCACTCACACTTAAATTAATTCAGACGACTATGCTATAACAGCTCTCATGTTCAGCATGAGTGTTGTACGTCAGTTTTAAACCGGCATATATCAGTTATTGAGTAAAAGAATATTTATGTTTTATATATAAAAGAGATATAAAGACTATCTTAATATATATATAATTTATAATTTGTATTTCTAACAATATATAAAGTTAATATAATAGGTTTTACACATATCTTATATGTAAAATTGCTTTTCATATAATCTAATAAGAAAATAATTCTGAAATATTTTTCTTTTATTTAATATACTATGAATCTTTATTTTTAATTTGATTTTATGAGCATACTTTTAGAAATAAATATTTAATAGACCCGGAGAATATCTTTTAATATCTTCTTTTCTTTTTTTAATTACGGATTATTATGCAATGAAAAATTTATATATAATTAGCATAAAAATACATTAATATAGAATACATTCATTAAGATACAACCGCGTTGAAAAGATAATTTGTACGATATCCGTGAGCTGTTCTTATTCGAAATACGCCTACATGTTGCACAATTGCAGTTACAAAATTATTGAAAATTCGATCTACCTACATATACGAAATAATTATTAAAGACTTACGTTATGCTTATTATTAGTAAAAAAAGAAAAGAATGGTAACCTCCGGGCAGAGTAAGTGCGAAAAGGGTGAAACCTTGGCATTCCCCGCGATTGTGACCCGAATAATAATTCTCCCTTTCCATGACTCTTACCTTGCTTTCGTGACTCCGGATTCTGCGTGTTACTTTCCAGCCATGCAGAGTCAGATCATTGCAAATTCAGACGCAATCACGATTGCAAGTCATTATAGTCTTACGATATCTCATCTTTTTGCGATTTTTAATTTATTATCGAATACTTTATAGTCGTCATTGACTATAAAGTGTACACATTACACGCAATACTGCAGTAAAGAGTATGACGTAATTTTTAGAAGGCATATATTCTTAAGCTTGTGAAACAATTTGTGAGATAAAATTAAAAAAAAATTATTTATGATTTTTTTACATCGATTATTTTCAAAGTTTGTTGAATTAATTACTCTTAATCATGACATAATAGGTTATTAAATAGCATATAATATGCTAAATTAATTTTCTTAGATTTGTAATATTTGTATACTTTTACACATTATATGACTGCAACCTGCTTAATCTTTAACTGGAGAGATAGCTGTAAAGAAAGTGGCAATGAAAGAAATAAAACAAAAGTGTTTCCTCATAATTTTCTACGGTCATAAAAGAAGTAGAAGTGTAACGCGAAGCGTGGAGATCTAGTCGCAAAAATAATTTAACGCTTTATTGTCGCCATTTCTTATATCCTTTATGTCATAAAAATGTTAGTATCAAATACGTCAACAAGAAATATGTGATTTATATATATATGATGTCGGATGTGAGAACTAGTTATAGATATCTAAATTTAAAATCTTAATTCTTTTATTGAAAAAAACTAATTCTTAAAAAAACTTCTAATGAAAAAACATCAATTTAAATATACTTAATGATTAAATACAATTCAATTTTTATCTTAAAAAGTAAAATATTTTGACACATTATTTTATCAATGTCGCTTTGAGACTTTTTTCATTTTTCAAATTTCAATAACAATTTAAATATGTTACGAAATGAGTGAGTGTTATCTTTCTTGTTTTGTTAAATAACATCTATATTAAAATTAACATTGCCCTAATATAGACTATTAAATTTTTTACAACTAACGAATATATAATGTTTATTTAAAAAGTCGGTTATCTACTCGATTAAATTAGTTTATTGTAATATTGGAAGAAATAGCATTGTTAAGTAAAATCGTATTGATTTGCAAATTATACATTATATTTCCATATTATATTGCAGTTGTATTTAACTTTTCTTAAGAAAGATGCAACTATAATGAAATCGTCAGACACACACACATATGTATACATACATATTTCTCAGATTAAAAATTTAATGTATCAAAAAATTGAGAACATCATCCCCTTGTGCGCTCTCGAACGCAATTAGCGATGTTAGATAATTACGTTGACTCTTTCTAGAGACAGAAGTACATCTATTACATTTATGTAAAGCTCGCGAAAGGAGGAGGGCATAATGTAACGATGCTTGGAAAAGTGGAATGCCGCCTACAGCGTTTACTCTCTTGCGTATACGAGAGCAGTAACTTCTAACGTATGATAATAGGGACAAAAGCCGCAGATAACGTCTCGAAAGTATGCAGACGCGAAAAAGTGAAACGGTTTACGGTGAAACGTAAGGGAAGGTATAGCGACGAAAAAAGGAGTTAAAGCGTCTCTAGTCCTTTTAGAAACTCGCACAATTTAAGCAATGACATAATAATGACATAAGATATATTACACTATTATAATCTGTTCTTACATCTCCATGAGAAAATCAGAGAAAAGTAATAGAAAATTTGCGTGATATTTTTTTAAGAGAAAAAACTTAATCTAAAAAAATGGTTAATCGATCTAAAATTTTGCAAATCCTTTTTTCTTTTATCACACTTTTTTATGATGAATTTCCAATGTTCGGATACTGCCATAACACATTACGCAATGGTACATAATGTGTGCTTAAATAGTTGGGGCAACTCTATATGAGTAGCTTTTATTCCCACGATTCGTCCGTGAAATCGATTTTATATAACGCATATGTTTACGAAATATATAACCAATGAGCATACGTATTATTAGACGCGGTATATACTATATTACGTAATGTTATGTATGAATTTCTTTACGAATGCCACTGTGGAATGTTTCTTTATTTCGCGCGATGAAAAGAAATCAAAACTGCATCGAAATTAATTGAAAGCTAGAAATATCAATCGATGCATTTAAACGCGATGCATTATTAGATAAAAGTGAATATGTTGCACGCATCTTCTTATTATTTTCTTTTCTCACAAACGCATATTGAACTATCCCTGGCTGTTAAGTCTACATGATTTAATCTCACACTTGTTTTATAATCGTTTTTATTAATAATTACCTCATACTCAATCTAACACTTTCTCAATGTTTCTCGCAATAATTATGTGAACTATCTAGAAATATTCTTTCATTCTTTCTTGATATTGACTTGAACCATGACATAGATTTATATACCTATATAACTGGCAAAGAAACATATAAATCAGTCTTCTTGCAATATTTGCTCTTCTTTCTCTTCAAAATCAATCAATTAAATTATTAGTGAAATCTTATTTCTGTATATTAGGAATGCGTTATCTTATCATAAGTGCGTAAAATATTGAATAGGTATATTATCAACATAGAATTTCGCGGATCGGTTTCATAGAAATATAATATCGCGATGATAAATCGTGATGATATTACCTAACATACAGAATAACATGTGAAATATTTATCTTCTTTTTAAAATAATACTAAAGATGTATTACAGCCGGGTATTGCATAATTGATTAATTACGCAGCATAATTAATCATACATCGTTATATCGCAGAAGATGTCGGAAAGTTGAACATGGATTATATCATATCAATCACCTACCTATCTCGCAATGTGTTTTGAATAGCGAAGTATCGGTGTTCTCAGACGATAAATTTTGCAATCGAACAACGACGAGTTGTCACACGTCTTTGCAATTTTGCAGTAATTTTCTTTCGTGAAATTATAAAAAATTGCGACTCGTTCCGTGACGTTTATTCCCGTTAATTTCGTGCAATCTAATCCGAGTCTTTCTGATCGACGGATATGTCGGCTGACCGACCCTGATCGAGCTGCCGTCGAGAACCGCATTCTGACTCGTATGCATCGACTTTCGCTCCGTCCATCGTCGCATGCGCTCTGTGCAATCTTGCATCTTGATGTTACTTATGTGCGATCCCACTTCTATGAAGGAATCGTGTTTTCCCTAACACTCAGATGCAGCTGAACTGAATTGCGCGCGTGTCTATTGCGAAGATCGTAGAATGCGAATTAATCTAGTTCAGACCGGAGAGAGAAAAGATAGTTAAGTAGGTGGTTAGGTAGATGGATAAATAAAGACGAGAGAAGAAAAAAGGAAAATAAGAGACTAACAATTCTTTTTCTCTCTGTCTTCTCTCGATCTTGCATTTTTGTCTATATATGTATCTTATCTATAAATGACGAATAACAAATATTTTCAAATTAATAATAATACTATTAATTTTTAGATAGTATACTAACTATAGACACAATACTTCGATTATCACAATATTTTAATTATAAAACGTGCACAATTTAAAAAAATTTTTAGAAAGAATATTTAATTAAAAAATTTAATTACATTAATATTATATTGATTTGTTTATAATTAAAATGTTATTACACTCGACGTTTTGTTTGTCGTGTGATTTGATCTATTAACGAGGCTACCAAGAAATTTTTTTTCTCTGTCGGTTGATAGAGCAACAAATATGTACACATTTAATCCAACTATTTAATTCGTACATTCACGAAATCTTGCATAGTCAGCCTTACCTTCGAATTGTACCGTGAACGCTTTCACACGCAATTCTTCATTGAAGCTTTCTCTCGTATGTGTCGGCTGAAGAAAAGGAAACAGAACACATTTATCCGCACGTATTGATCGATAAGAATCTAAATAGACTATTTGTCTCAAGTAAATCCCCAAACGTGATGCAGACAATAGTAAAAGAATGATCAGTAATCCCGAGACGTTAGATAGGACGAACGAGATCATTCTAATCCATATGTATTTTATTCAATTTAAATATATAATTGTAAACTCTGATCGACTAATTCGTATAAAAATATCTTGCTTTAACGTGTGATCTATATCACCGTCGTCTGCTAAATTAGCAAATTAGTGAAAACATTTTTTTTTGCACCAAAATATTAAGAATATTCGTCATTATTAATTTATATCGTTATTTATTTTTTAATTTATACGAGCTCCATTTTATAGTATTATTATTTTAATTTATAATTGTTACATAATCATATTTTTCTTCTTCTGGCAATATCAGTTAAACTTTGCCATTGTATTCTATTGTAGCCCAGTATTCCCATTTCTTTCGCATGCCGACCGTCATGATTCACGCAAGTCGAGACTGGTCTGTAACTCACATTATTGTATCCTAGTTGCTCCGCATGTTAAGAGCTCATTTCTTAGTGACTCATAGCATAAGCTAAGATTGATTAATTGCAAAGTTTTAAGGCATTTTGGCGCCTGCAATAAATCTTATAAAAATTCTATTTTTCTCACGTAATTTAATTTATTATTTTAAATTAGATGATATTTATATTATATTAAATAAGGCAACTTATACACACGTATTATTTTCATTTTTTTTCAACAGCACAGCATTTTGCGAACATTTTTCATATATAATTAGTATTGGATATATACGTAGATTAAAATTAATAAGATAATTATAAAGAACTTATATATTAAATTAAGAATTCTTTTGTTTATTGAGACAAATATGATTATTTTTAATTATATTATTAATATATTTTCTATCAATTTATTAATTGATAGATTAATAGAAGCACATTAGGTCCTAAAAATAAAATTAAATTTGTTAAATTCTAGGATCTTAAATGATTTTACTGCGTCAATAAAAAATAATTATGTGAAAGAAATGCATAAACATTTAATTATTAATAAAATCAAGTGGAGATTGTGGATTTAATTATTAATAAAAATGCTGCTTTGAAAAAATATGTAAATAAATAAATAGTCTTATATATGTATCTAATATAAACTTATCCCACCTTAATAAATATGTGTATATTATAGGTATCGTTAGACGATAAAAAAAAACAAGAACTTTTTGAGTTGTATCTTTGATATGGAAATGTGAAAATATTACACGTTTTCATTGTACTAACGTAATGTGTTAATAGGGCTTACCTTTTATGGCATTAAACTGCATTTGTTGCAATTCGCCAACAGTTCATTGTGTGTGCACGCAGAAAGTGAGAGGACGTAAGCTTCTCGTAATAGGGTTCGACATTACTTTCACAACGAGAGCAAGGTCTTATTTTCTACATTGATGACTTTCGCTCTTCCTTTTCCGATATTACCATATTAAATTTTAATTTCCTTATCATGACGATTTAAGATATTTAATAATTTTTAATTTGTGAATAATTGATCTAAATTAAAATGCATTTAAATCCAATTTATAAAAAAAGAAATGCTTACAATATATAAATTATAAAATCTTATATTATGCAAAATTTATAATAATTATCTAAATGTAAAAGAAATACAATTTTTAAGTATAATATTATATATTGAATTTAAAATATTATGACAAAATACGATAAAATATGCTAAAAGATGTTGATAATATTTGCAAAAGTTTTATTACAATATTTGCGTAAATTCAAAAATAGAAAAATCAGATGAAGACGTACATATACATATACATAAAATAATATTATTTGTTAAAATTATTTGAAGTTAAGTTTTTTAAATACATCCGTGTGTGTATACATACATATTATTATTAAAATTCTTTGTTACATATCCCTTAATTAAAAATATATTTTATGTCGAATATATTATATTTAAATATTCAAAATGAATTTAGGTACATATATCTTAAAAGGTAAAAATACTAATTTTTTTAAATCAAAAAACTTGCTAAATATTATCAACGGCAAGAAATATTAACAATAACGCCGACAATGTCAGTATCATTTTTATCAACGTTCTATAACAGTGATCTTATGCTGATGCACAGAAGAAATCTTTTACAATCTCTAAAGATAATACTACGACATCTATTGTATAAAGTAAGAACGTATTTATACACAATAAATTGTGCATTTTTATATTATTTTATTGTTTAATCATCATAGAAAATAGGCTAATAAATATTTTTTTACACAGTCAAATAATACACAATTTCGATGGTTGTTAACCATATAGACATTGCAGAAACGATAAAGAAACGATTGAAATTTTTTTTCAAATATTTAAATTCTAGATAAATGCAACACATAACATATACATATATGTATATATAAATTACATAAAATATTTTAATATTCTATATATATTTCTTTTCGAGAAACGATTAATAATTCTACGGCAACAAATATTTAATACATTGTTATTAATTATATTATGTAGATAGATGATATTTTATAATTAGTATTATATATATACTATATATTTAAATATAGCATCAAATTTATCTTTCGTTATTATATCTATCCCGAAGTCATGTTAGTCCCCGGTATAGTCATGTTAGTCACATTAGATGGATTTATTGCAGGCTGCGTTCCCATCATAGGTGACGGTGTCGATGTAGGTGTCGTTTGCACTGTTAACGTAAATATCATCAATTAATTTAGATTTTAATTTTTAAAATTAAATATTTTATCAACACTTCTCTTTAATTTAATTAATACATATAACAATTTTATTTCTGATTTTGCTAAATTTTATTATATAAAGCATCGTATAAGTATTGCAAATTTGATTTCATATAATTTATTTTATAATTAATAAAAGCATTAAATTACTTGATATTAATAAATGCTTATTGTTATCATCCATTATAAAAATTCACAATTGTATAATGTTCACATAAATATAATGAAATCTGTAATTATATCCATTCTTTTGCAATAACGTAGTATAAACGATGTACTGCATATAACATTAAAATTGTTAGATACACTTGTTAGACATATTTATTAAGTATATTATTATTAGATAGAGACATTATATACAATGTATATATACATATATATTGTATATATGTACACACACACATATATAAATAGGGAGAAAAAGAGAAAGAGAGAATTATTAAAAAATCGTGCTAATATTTAATAAATAATTAATAGGTTTAAATGGAATATAACAGATCTTAAAAATATAAGAGATAACTTTTAATTTTTTCATGATTGTTTTAATCATTATATCCCATTTGTATCTATATGTATATATTGGATATATGAGGATAGGTATTTCTTTTTTTACGACAAACACGCAAGAATACACATTTTTAAATACCTGGGGTGGGAGTTGATGTTGGTGTTGTAGTTGGAGTTGATGTTGGTGTTGTAGTTGGAGTTGATGTTGGTGTTGTAGTTGGAGTTGATGTTGGTGTTGTAGTTGGAGTTGATGTTGGTGTTGTAATTGGAGTTGGTGTTGGTGTCGGTGTTGTAGTTTTTGAACAATTTGAGAAAAATAATTCGGGACATTTTAGAAGAAATATGACACTCAATGGATATCTCTCTCTTGCTTCTGGAACCGTGCAAAATGACTGACAAATCTGTTTACGTAAATAATCTAGAAAGTTGAAGCCAAATCTTCCGGTTCGTAAAGTGTGAACACGATCATTTGAAGCATAATGAGGTAACTTATTATACCTCAGTGAGTCCTAAATAATATATACAATACATATATATGCAGTATTTATAAATAAATTATATATTTTATTTAACAATGTCTGTGTGTGTGTGTGTTTTAATTTGATCAATCATAATAATTATAGGAACAATATCGTAAAATTACTTAAAATACGTTTTTCTCATTTAAATTTTTATAAATTAATTGATTGCAGATATTTATGTTGGCAAATTTTTTAAATTGATAATCTTAAGTATGACCAAATTTATACTGTATATTGAATATAAGCTCTCATTTATTTTATCAATAAGAATCTCTAACACTAATAATACAAAAATATATCTAATTACAAAGAAATATTTGACAAAAAGTAAAATATGATAATGCAAATTATTATATTTTATGAATAATTATTTTTTTGAAAAATATTTAAACTTTATTATTATAAGTTATTACAATAAACTAGTATTTGTAATGCATAACAAATATTGAATATACTTATTACTTATTGAATTAAATTCTGAAATATATTATTTAACAAACATACGCGTGTCTTTATATATACACACACATACACAAATGTATTATTGATATCTGTATAAATACTTAAAATTAATTAAGACATTGCAAATTTACGTTACCTCCGTTGAAATTGTACTAAACAAAGTCAACAAAGTAATCACCCAAATACTGAAAAGTAACATGTTTTTGTACTAGACTTGAACTTATTACACTTTTTAATATAATCGAACGCACTTTACTGCGTAGATTGCGTTATGCTCTCGTGCAAATTTTCTGCTCATTTATATAGACGAGGAATCCATATTTTTAAAAATGCAAACGTGACAAAAGCTGCATACAAACATATTACTCACTTCTCGGGATTTTTTTCACAGATTGCCTACGTATTTTATCTCATGTATTAGATATTCTGAAGACGTTACAATGCGATTCATGACATGCAGATATGTTTTATTATCAGAGATGTTCCACTTTTAAATCTCTTAAATCTTTTTTCGCATATTCTTTAATCTTTTTACCCTTTACGCATTTTATCATATTTTAATATTAAATGAGAAAAGAGAGTTAATTCAACCCATTAAATTAACAAATTAGAATACAAGTAAATCAAATTTTCTATCATATGTAATGATAAAATTTCCATAAAAGAATTTTGAATTTGTAATAATTTCTATAAGAATTTTTCGTTATCTAAAAAAAATTATTATACAAATAATATTGTGTTAATATTTCCTAATTAGACAATTTATTTTAAAAATATTGTTATTATTTATTGTAGTTTAAAATTCTTTAATACATTTTCCGTAATCAAAATGAATCAAAATATTTTTCAAAGAAAGTACAGTTTTATATCTTATCTTGATATTTATTTGATATTTATTCAGTATTTTCGAATTTATTGATACAATTACACAGTGATCTGTACATAGAAATTATCTACATTTACATACTTACTCTTTATGTATACATATACATATACATTTTTTATCATGCTTTATGAACTAACAATAAGATATTTTGTAAGGATATCTCTTTTTTAATGATTCCTAAGCAAATCACATTAAATACAAAATAATTTAATAAAATTTTTATCATATATACTTTACTAATGATTTTAATATTATTACACAAAACACGTCTTTAATAAAATTCTAAACGTTATTATATCAGAGAAAAAGATCATTTTTTAAATTTTCTGAAATAATAGCAATTATAAATGAAAACGTATAGAAATTATAAACGATTAGAAATTATAAAGAAAACGTTAATTATATAAGCAATATATATTAATGAAAAGTATTATCCTGCATACATATATGCAGCATTATAAGTGTAATAGTCATAATCGCTCGAAACTACGAAAGTGACTATGTTAGTGATATTATCAGGCCTTCATCTCGTCATAAAAAATTACAATACGTGACTAGAATGCAAAAAAGAACATCGCTGTAAAGATTGAAAAGGTCAAAACTATTTTTATCTACTATCTTCAGTGTTCTAACACGCGTCTTGCCGATTAGTCAAATTAGCACAAGAAAGTTATTGCTCTATCGCGTATTTATCTTTATAGGCGCAGCCTATTTATATGCAACCCGTTCTTCCCGTGGTCAAGTATAATGTAATTTTTTTCCGCTTATTCTGAAACGATAAGAAACATGAAACTTGTATGCGAAATTAAATATTTCACAATTTTAGATTTTTTATTATTCAAATATTTATATTAAGTAAAATATTGAAAAAGCTATTATTATTTTAAAACAAGATTATCAAAATACAATAAAATATAGCTAGTGTACATTATTGAAAAAATGCCTAAATAAAAATGTTATTTAGGATGCAAAATAGGAAGTTATTAATATCTAATTAAGTAAAAAAAACTATTACACAAATAAAAAAATAGGAACTTGTTCAAATTACAATAGGATATTATGATGACACACTTTAAAGAAACAGCAAATAAAAAATGAGGCTGAATTAAATAAAAGGAAATATATATTTTTTATATAATATTGAAAAATAACTGTTTTGTAACTATCTAGAAAGAAATACCAAAAGAATACATTGCAATGATTGAAACCATTAAGTTAAGATAATCGAGTGTTTAATTTAAAAAAGTTCTGCCCTTCGTTTTAAATTAAATTTATTTATCTGCTTATATAAGTCTTGAGATGCAAGTGAATTAAAGAACAATTTCCGAACTTAATAGATACTTTTTATACAGTATGTTAGGAAATAACATCTAATTTCAATCAGGGTTTTTTTTCTAATGATTTTTCTGAAAGTAAAAATTCTCTTTTAAACCGAAATGCATTTCGAGACTGTTATGACAGTTCGCAGCAGAGCACGAAATTACGTCATGGTAGGAAGGTGCTGCTTGTGTGGTAGGAAGGTGATGGCTACGACGTGATCACGTTAGCAATGATGCCAGAGATCCCAGCGGGTCGATAACAATGAGACCGACAACGAGCGTCCCAGAATCCGGGCGCCTCGCTTTTTCTCCTGCTCACCTTTTTCTTGCTTACTCTTTTTTGCTTTTATATTTCTTCGTATAAATCTTTTTCGATCCACCCTCCTATTTCAATTAGTTAATGCCAGCAGTAAAAAGAATATCCGCAATTCGTTACGTTTTCGCAGCATCTGGAAAAAGCCAAAAGAAATCTATCCGCTAAAAAGCATCTCTCGAAATGTTTGAATAAGTTTTGAAATTATATCGATAAATCGATATATCTCGATAGAGAACATTTAAACTTTCATTCTAACGTCGATAATGCAAAAACATCCTCGGCAAACTTACCATCGGCTAATCGCTCAATAGTAATTTCCACTTTATTTACAAAAGATACGACACTTCCAAGTACTTGAACTTAATTAAGTTAGACGCTTTTTCGATGTTTATACAACGTGCAAAAATGTAATCAAAATATTGATCAAATTATAAACGAAATTATATCTAAGAGTTTATCATCACACATATTTATCTCATCACTGTTCATTTTTAAATCTTGATACATTTGCGACTTTGAAATGTAAATTCAAAAATGATTTTAATTCAAAATAAAATTAGTTAGATTTGATGACATTTGCGATAAATTCGATGACGAAAGGCATCAATATTCTTATACACGTATTCCGCAATCTCGTCCTTCTCTCTCTCTCTTATTGTTCGGCGTTTAAATCGCATTCCGAAAAAAATCGTGAGGCCATCGTTGCAGCGGAAATTTGTGCTATGTCGCGCAATTGCTCGATTAAACGTTTTACACGATCATCGACCGCGCTTCTAATAGCGCGGAATTATTCGCGAAAGTAATTGGGATCTCGTTATGAAACTCGTCTCTCTCAAGAAAAGTAATTTAACGATGGTGTAAGGTACTTTCGTAATTCTCGGCTGAATCCCTAATTGGTCTGCATATGCCAATCGATCCTCTTTCAGTCACGCACTCGCTTGTGCTGAAATCGTGGGAGGATAATGCACAGATGGCTGTCGCTTGATATTTAAAAGATGAATCTTTCGTTGTTCGCGCGATCGATAAATCGAAAAACCAACCACCGCGAATTTGAATGTCTACTTATCCTTAAGGGTCTTGAATCTTTTTTGATATTAGATTTTGACTGTAGATTCAGTTGAACCATTAATGATGGTACGTTATAAAATACAATTTGATTGTATTTTGCTTATTGTTTCTTTTATATAAAATATTTAATGCACAATGTAAAAATCAATCAATGTAGTTCCATATAATATTTTACAAAATAGAAAATGTTGCTTTTACATAAAATTGTACAAAAAATATATTATTTTGATTAGGTTTAAATTTCTATATTGTATTCACATATATTACAAATCGGGAGGGCTCCATATATCATTATCTTATGTTTTTAAAATAATTAAAAAATTATTTCAATTCTCTACAACTCTCTTTTTCTTTCTTGCTATCGATAATTAGTTTAATGAATCAAAATACGACTTATTAAAGTAAAATTATAAGAGCATATAAAATAAATAAACTCTGATGTTTCTGAAAATGAAGGAGAAATAAAACTATATTATTTATTATATAAATAAATAATTGACCTGTATATTATTAATATAATATCGCGAAATATGTTGTCTTATAAGGCATAAAAATCTAAATAAATCAACTGGAGAAAAAAAAAAGAAAAAATATATTTAAGATAAAAAGGATTTATAATCCATGAAAAAATGTCTATCTAAAAAACTTGATTTTGTTCACTCTTTTAAAATGGAAAAAATCCGCAATAAAAAATAAATAATATAAACAAATGTGAACATTTTCGTAATATCACGCAATATTGTAATGCCAACAGCACTATTATGTCATTCACTTGAAACTGAAAAATTAACACGTACAATCGAGCATAAGAGACTCGTCGATTATTCGCATCCACAGACATGTGTCAGTCGCGAGAGACTTAATAGAAAGATTGTAGCTCGTAAATGTGTGATTGAAGACATCGATGGAAGATGCGCGGTTCCTTGCGGAAGATTCCGCCGATACTCGGCTCCTTGACGTTCCTCCAGGGAATTTCGGTCTCGCTACGGAGGGTGATAGCGGCGTAGGGTGCATATCGAAGGAAAGATGGGAATGGGCGAAAGAAGCGAGGAAGGGTAAGCGAATAGATGAAGAGACGCGATGGAGCAGCGAAAGAGGGAAAAAGGACGGAGCGAGTCGGGATGAGAGAAAGGGAGAGAGAGAGAGAGAGAGTTGAGGGCGCACTCCCAATCAGAAGCGTGGAAAAGGGCGATCGGGGAAGTGATGGGGTGGTGGCGTAGGTGTGTGATGGTACTGGTTCTTGCTGAGGGACGAGAGGAATTGCGGGAACGGGAGGGAATGAATGAGGAGAAGTCCAGAGGGATGGAGAGAGATGAACGGATCCTAGGGAGATTGACCGAGAGAGGAAACTAGCGGAAGCGAAGGTAGAAGAGAGAAAGATGTCTAGAGGACACGAGAGAGTGAGAGACGACGTAACATAGGAGGAACAGCATAAACGAGAGTAGAGATAGTGAGATAGAGGAGAAGCGAAAAGAAAACGAGATGAAACGACCTTACAGAAGAATGAAACACGAAGGAATTGAAGAGAAAGACTCGTTTGGAGAGGCAAAAGAACGTACAGAGGATATGGAGACGAAGAAGGATAGATTATAGAATGGTAAGGAGAAACATAGATGGAAAATGTACTATGAAGAGAGAGAAAGAGAGAGGGTGGAGGGTAAAGTGTAGCGGAGAGAGAGAGAGAGAGCCAGATGGTGAAGGGGATGAGAAGGAGAGCGAGGGAGAGCAAGAGATGGAGTAATGCGTATATAACAGGGGTGCGAGCAGGAGAGGCTGAAAGCACGAGCGAGCGAACGGCGGGGAATAGAGCAAACCAGAGTCGACTCGGATATGAGGGTGTCGCGCAAGCCGGTCACGCCGAGGTTTCCATGGCAACGACAGGCGATAAATCAACCCGCAACATCCCCGAGTACCGTCAGATAAAACCGCATACACATATGTGTATATACGTACACATGCGCGCGAACGCGCGCGAATACCGACCGGTATGTAACTCCGCGCCCAAAAACTTTTCCCTTTGGCCGATTTATGCCGCCGCCTGCAACGGCGCGAAGAGCGCTTTGCCGCCAGGAAATCTTCGTCCCTTTCCCAAAGCCGCTCTTTATCTCGTTCTTTCTCGGTCTCTCTGATCCTTCGGCCTCTGCTCCTCGTCGTTCTTAAGTTCTTCTCCTTACGATGTAGTCTCTTTTTTTTTTTTTTTTTTTTTTTTTTTCACCTGCATCTCTCTTTTTTCTCTTCTCCCTCTCTCGTGCCCCTGTCTAGTTTCTGCCAATCCTTTGTTAACTTTCCATTATTTCTTTTTCTACGTTCTCTTCGTTTCTCCCTAGTTATTTTGTTTGTCTAATATTTTGTTTTGGACCTTCGCATCTTCCATCATGTATATAAATATAGTGAGACTACGATGATAAAATATCTAACTCGTGGTATATTAATTTCTCCTTTAATCTTTTACAGTCCGATATAATTTCAGCATTACTATATATTTTTTTGTCGAGTTAATCTTAAAAAGTGAGACTATGCCTTAAATGCGAATCTTTGCGCGCCACTTTCTTTTCTATACATTTTTTTCTTATATTATTTTTATACATCAACCAAGTTTTTTTAATGTAATGGATGAAATATGGATTATGTAAATCCGAAAATAAATTTGATTTTGATTTTGAGTCGGAAAGAGCAGCATTTATTGTATTTATACGTGCCAAAATGATAATGCACGCCCTCACAATTCCGCGAAAGTACATAGATACATCCTGCATACTGTACGACATTTCCTCACGCCACGAGGGAAGGAAAATACGTGGGCCGCAAATAAACCCTTGGAAGCCTAATCTCATTTAGCATGCCACTGACGTCATCCGAGGCGCCCCCGTGACGTTGGCCGACTCTGTCGGTGACGTATTGCGCTTCTCGCGGTGAGCGTCCTTGCTAAGAATGGTTAAGGTCGGAGTAATTTAACGTTCCTACGCACTGTGCGTGTACGCGATTTTTATATTGTAGCCAGGATCGATAACGAATTCGTCTCAGAATACTCTGATAGCGAGATTACTTTATTCCCGGAGTTCAACAATCGAGAACTGTATGTAATATAGCATTCGGAAATAGTACAAATCGATTGCAGACAAAATAACATATTATTTTTAGTACATAAAGTAAAAAATTTTAATCGTAAAAATATTTATTTATCGATTTTGATATTGATAAATGCGGATTATCTTTCTTTAACGAGATTAAACTCGACGCAATCAAAGAATTGATTTAATGTAGATTATATTCTTCTCAAATTAATCAAAATTATAATTTAAAAGGATTCCATATAGGTATATTAGGTTTTGCAAATTTATGAACTTGAAATTGAAATCTATATACATATAATGCTCTTTTTCTCGTCTCTCCAATCAAAGTAATGAAATACATTATTCACTTAAATTACTTAAATTTGTCTTATAATATAACTGAAATATCTAAACTGATTTTTCGACAGATCGATTGTTTTTCCAAATCTAGATTAATCACAGAATATTCGATAACAGTAGCTTAGATTGGCGGATCCAATTCCGCATGATAATATTCCGACACGCTTTTTTCCGATGTCTGAATGAATATATTCCGGCGCCGTCATACCGCTACTATTTTAACGCGGAGTACATCGGATGATCAGCAGAGACACCTGTTGCTCTTTAATTGGACGTAACGCGTATGCGATCATAAGGTCGTTCGACTCTGAAAAATTGCCGGCTCATTACGGATGGATACAACGAGCGGCAAGAAATAAAAGCAATAAAGGACACGTAGCGTTTCCAGCACGATAATTCCCCGTCCGTCCGCTGTTTAACCAAATCACGTAGTTCATAGAACGCAAAAGTGCACTTCATCAAAGCGATTCACACCGGGGAATCCGATTAATTTCATCGCGCCGATAAAAAGTGGATAAAGAGCTCCCGTTGATGAATCGCACGTTCGCTCCCCTTCTGGTTCGTAAATGGAGAATCTTATTCGGACATTCGACCTACTTTCCACAGCTTGAAGTTGAGGTCACTTCCGAGACTTCTTGTATATACATCATAAACTCTTATCGCGAACCAATAATGACACTCATATATAAATAAAATTTTATATCGCCATACTTACAGTCTACTATTATATTAACCTGATCGCGTGAAATTTTAAATATTCTTATTTTTCGCTATCTAAATATATTATTTTTTTAATTATGGAATATTATAAAAAAACATTTCGGTTTTATGCAGTGTGTTAGAATCCTAGATAATTTGACGAATCTAAAATGAAATTTTTCTCTAAACGGAGAAATAACTATAATCAAACAATATTTCGTCCTAATTTTTTATGTCAAACATTTTCATAATCAAATGTTGAATTAAAATTTCACTGAAAAAAAGAACTCAATGAAAATTAAAATTCTCTACGAAAAACTAAATTTGATATTCTACATTATTCGACTTTGCAACTATAATAAGTGTGAATGCAGGGTTGAAAATGTTTTATTAAGCTTAATAATTGACATAGAATATTTGTACAACATTTTACAAACTTCTTCCAGCATCGAATTCGTGGAACGTCCACGACGATGACTGATGTTCTCTCGCGCTCGATGAATCTGCATAGTTTGTTACACATAGACAACGTTTAGTATTCGCATGAAGGTTGTTTATACGCGCATCAAGTATAATCCTCGATTGACGCGCGTGGTCACTCAATTTTCGGGGCCGTTCAAAGTAGTCGGATAGAATGATAATCTGGGAGCAGCTTGGTAGTTGGTAGGTATTGATCTGTCGGTTGGGGTGTTACTGTGTGGTATGGTTGGTCGGTGGGTTGGATAGGTGGGTGGTTGTGCCATGGCGAAGCGAGGTAGTGCGGCGAAAGGGTGCTCCAGAAGGGTGGGTGGAGACAGGAATGGGGATGGGTCGGAACGCCAACAGCTCTAGCCTTATACTCGATCCTCTCTCTCTCTCTCTCGCTCTGCCTATTTTTTCTTTCTTCATACTCCTTTCTATCTCTCTGCTAATCTTGTCCCTTTCACTTCTAGATTCGATTTTATTCCTATCTCTCTCCTTCTTTCTTGCACATCTGTTTGAACTGTTCCAATTTTTGCATCGCACTACCTTTTTTTTCCATCCATTCTCTCTCGTTTTTCTTTTTCCTTTTTCTTTTTGTACATTCGTGAGAGCTCGCCCTTCGCTGTTCGTCGCGTTCTCTCTCAGCGGTACTCGCGTCTATCTCCTAATTTTATTTCTCTCTTTTCTTCTTACATCAGCTATCTCACTTTTGCCCATTTGCTTCGGTGCTTACCCTTCGTTCTCACTCCTGGCTCGTTCTTTCGTTCCTTCTGTCTTTCTCGGTCCTATCTTCTTTCTCTTTCTCTCTTACCCTTCTCTGTATCGAGAGCGTGCAGAAGGAGAGAGAGACGATTATGGAGTGGCTATGCTCCCCACAGGATATAGGGTGTCAGGGTGAGATTGGCAACAGAGTATACCCTCTCTCAGTTTTGCTCTCCCTTCCACTCTTTGTTATATTCTCCTAGTCCTCTCTTTCTCTCTTCTATCTCGCCATCCCCCTCTCCACTTTCGTTGCATCCTGCACGAACTTTGGATTCGGCGTCGTCGTCGTATACGCTGCGCGCTACCGGATTGGCGGGTTGCGACCCAGTATGAATTATTCGGTAACCTAATAGTTTCTTGAGTAAAGAGCAGCAGAATGCTCTATATCTACTCTTTGTGCATGTACTGCGCGATGTCATCTTCTTCAAGATATTTCACTTTTTTTATTAGCGTAAAAGCTGCGAAGAATATATTCATGATACATACACATTTTTCTTTATTTAACTAAATGAATACATTGATGATTACACAACGCACATACGTATCATATATATTTTAGTTATGCAAATATTTCTCATCGCCATAAACATATCATTGCGAGATCTGTCTCACTCTTTCATGCTTTTTAAAATTTAAGAGAAAATGTCATAACACGCCAAGTATACCTACTTTAATTTTTCTTTAACTTTTAAATATCATATTTTTTGAAAAAAAAAAGTCTAAAACAACTTTAATTGATTTTTTTCATTATTTTAATTGTATTATTTAATTTTTACGAGAACGACTTTAGAATTGTATTAAAGAAAATAAATTCTAAACATTTTTAATAAAAAGAGATCAAAACTAATATTTGTATTCGACACAGAAGTGTTGATTTAAATCATGAACTTTTGTCAAAATTTATGGTATACTTAATTTTTTATAAGCTAGTCTTAGATGTTATATATTGAGAAGAAAAATAATAAATTTAAATCTGTAAGCCATTTTGCAAATATATATTTCTTGTACAGTCTATCCGGTTTATGAATTTTAGTGACGCGATTGCGCATTAAGTTAATCCATCGCTAGATGGGTGCGAGAACGATGCCTCCCTCTTGGATGATGTAATCATTCGTTCGAGGGGTGATAGAATAGCTCAAACGAAAATTACTTTCTCGAACATGCGTAGCAGTGATGAGTAAGTTAAGACTAGAGGGAGGTGCTTTTCCCTTCGCAAAATATAAAGGAACATCAAATATAAAGGACAAATTGTAATTCGTGTGGTTACTTCTAATCAAAATTATGATTTCAATTGTTGTAAAAACAAGCAAAACAAATTTTAATAGATATGGGTTATTTTGAAGATTTAGGTCACGTGTATAAAATTACTTAAAATCTTCTATTATATATTGATTTAAATACATATATAATTATTCTGTTTTTCTGTGCATATATACATAAATATGGACACGATTATTTTAAATTATATCTAGGCAAATATAAATGTACTTTCTTCATCTAAAATTAAGGAAGAATTTTTTATCTCTTAAATATTAAATATTTTATTATTTAATTATTATACATAATAATTTGATAATGATTATGTTTCCTTCGAAAATCGAGCATACTCAACTTCAGTAATTCTGACGTTCGCGCGAATCAAAATAGCGGTAAGCTTTATGCGAATCTGACAGCACTTCATCACGTAGCTCGTTTAATGGAACGTTCTATGAGTTATTTTCGACTTATGTGTCATGCATTCTAGTTGAATATAAATATAACCAAAGACGCGATCGCGCACTATGTATAAATGCATATGCGTGTGCATAATATACACATAAATACGTACTTATATACATAGAGATCAAATCTACATCACCATTCGTATATACTGGATTCGCTCTTCATCACACATTGATCATGTAGACGCACGCGCACATGCATGCACATATCTATATCATGGATGTCAGTTATACATTCGTATTACCCAGCAGTTCATGCGAGAAGGCGAAGTGCTCGAGGGGTTCCTATGTCGTATTAATGCGGGGTTAATTTAACCAAGCAAGATCATCGAATGAACTCACCGCAGCAGAATTGAGCTTTATTTGGTATATATCTTAATTTTACTTATCAGCTCTAATTCGGCGACAATCTTGGTATTTAACAACAATTACGATGTATTAGAATATATTACATATATATTACAGGATTAAAAAAAACAATATGGATATAATTATAGAAAAGTATTAAATAAAAAAAAAGAATGATATTTTATTTATTTAATTAATTCTTGTAATTTAATCCTCAAAATAATTCTTTATAATTAGGATTCACGAATTAATTTATCAGGCTGGCGTATTTCAGAATTCCCTCTTTCTCCCGAAATCCGAGCTCCAAATGACTAAGTTGTTAGCATTTTCGCACTTGTAGAACAGTTTTATTAAGCAAATAAAACTACAGTCCATTGCTTAATGTCAAGTAAATTTGTTTTAATGTAATCACTTAGAAAGTTCTAGCCCCCTTTCTCGAAATAAAATCCTAAATACGTATTGATATGCTATTAGGATATAGTTGTGTATAGAAAAGAAACTAGTCAAAAATGAATTATAAAATATTTTCTTATATAATTTCTGTTATTTTCTTAATAGCTATCTCATTTTATTTGAAATGATAACTTCAAGATACTTTTCAAAATATAAATATATTTTGTTAAATCCTTGATTTACAGATAGCATATATGTGTGATATGTGAAGAATTTAACAATATAAAATAATTATAAAATAATTCCTCATCTTTCTATCTTTAAGAAAATACAAATTTTGCAATTTTTTAATTTCTCTCATATACTTACATTGTGCGTGAATGTGAATGCTTTAGAAAATTCGATTCCATAAATAGAGATCTCACGCCGCTTTTCACTCTAACGGTTCCGACATCGGTATCTTGTAATACTCACTCAGGGTACTAATAATATTCAAAGGTTGTCAACTTCGATGTGTTACCTTAAAGCGGAAATCGCAGGACGATGTAGGCGGGCAAACGCAGCGGAGAATAAATTGAGATCGACCGACACGTCCCACGTATATGCCGCGTCAAATCATCGGATCGTTGATTAAATTTGGCATCACGTATGCCATTTCGGACGAAACTGATCTTTAATCGGCGTCTGATAGATGTCCATTAATGCCGCAAATTCTAAGAAAGTTTCCTGATCGATTTGTTCGTCTACTACATATTTTCGATCCTCTTATGGCGGCTTATAAATCGCGTTTATAAACAGAAAAAAATCTCAGATCGCGCGAGCTTGTCTATATTCACGTTTACAGAGAAGAATTTTTTTCGTCAAATCTTTCGGAGGACGTGCCAACCTTACTCGCGAGCCAGACACTGAAAAACGAAAAACCAGGATCGCGGAATTTCGCTATTTTTGGAGCGCACTTACCATCGAGCTATAAGACTATTTCCGGACAGTAGCTTCGACCCTCCGTCGAATCTGCAGAGTTTGTTCAATCGGTCATCCTCCCTCGCTTCTTTAGCGTCGTTTGCGCCGCGTGGTATGCGATACGTTCAAAACGACGCACACCACGGGAGTTTGAATCATTTTGAGAGAATATCGACCATTCTAAAATTGCTGTTAATAATCGAATCAATATTCTATCGTAGCGTAATATCTTTTGCTGACATGTACAAGAGAGAAGAACTGCGTGCAAGATGAAGCTTTCACCGAGGAAGAAAGGATAGTTGTTGTCATGTTAATTTGAGAAAATTCTATTTTTATCGCACATCGATAATTTTGCGTGCTATAACTGCGAATTTATAAAAATGTGTTAAACATTGTATTACTTTGAACGTACGCAATTATGACAATTAAAAAAAAGGTGAAGGCAATTTCTTTTTTTTTTCTTTATACCTTTTTTTTTTTAAAGGGCAGCTTTTAAGTGATGGGGATTTCTATCCGCTCTCGTGCCAAGATCGCCGCATTTTGCGGCAGGAGTTTCAAGGCTTCCGCGAAACGCTATATATGCCGTTGGGGAGAATCGCGCCGCAAAATATGTTTTATCATGTAAAAACCATATGAATAATGGGATGGCATATCGTGCATCAGTATGCCGGTGACTGTTGGCCCAGGTCAAATTGACTTGAGCGTCTCCATGGCAACAACTACTCAGACTTCCGGCTGGTCGATATCCTACCAACTTGTATTTTGCGGCGGACCTCATCTCTCTCTCCCTCCCTCCCTTCCCTCTCTCTCTCTCTCTCTCTCTTTTGCTCTCACACGCAAACACACATATATATGCATACACATACACACTCTTCTTCCCTCTGCTTCTCGCTCTCTCTCTCTCTCTCAGTCATTCGCTCCGCAGTATCTCGCCCTCGCTCGCTTGCTCTCTAGAACCTCACCCTCATCTTCTATTCCTTCCCTCTCCCTCATGCGACTTCTATCCGTGCTTTACGATTCTCTTCGTTTCACGACTTCCTCCAAAGGAAAAGACAGACTTTGGGAACAGGCGTGGCGAATCTCCCCTTGATAACTATGATACGATTTCATTCGGTCATTTCAAGTATAAGATTTCATAATTTATATTGTTATGTACATTTGTAAGCAATAGTCATAGCGCTATTAAGGAGTTTTATCTAAATATATGGGCGTACACGAACAATTAAAAATTGATGATTACTCGGAAGAGAATTACAAAAAACTTTTACATATATTATTTATTTAAAAAAATATACATTCAAAATACAAGAAATAATTTGTCTAATCCCCGCAAATCTCATATATCTAAATAAAAATACTTAATAAAACGGAGGCTTTGTTCTAGTCTCCCAATCAGTTTTAATACCTGATCAAACATACATATATACGATTGATAACCGAATCTGTTACGGGGGATGGAAAACAATGACGCTCTTTGTTCGCCGCAATCGCGAGACGCCGACGACGTTTCTCGCCCGATAAGACTCACGGTGTCGGCAGTGTCGATTAATCGTTTCACCGGGAGAAATGCGAGAGAGGCACGGTTACATATGACGGCGATGATCGGGCAACGAGACATCTTGCGCGCACGGTGGCGCGTGTACAGGTGCCTTCAACAGGCTGCTCGAAGGTGCGCTCGACTTCTGCTCGCTCGCGGTGCACCTTCTCGCGGGAGAGGAGAGTCTTTTCGTGGACAGGCAGCGGCGTCCGTCTGCGCGATATGACGGCAGGTGGGAATGCTTCGTGAAACCCGCCAATTGCTACCGCTTTATCGACACAAACGTATACATGTGTGTAATACACGTGCTCGAGAAAGAAAGAAGGGTCGCGGAGGATGATCCCGCAGCCGCCCGTTCTCGGGAAACCGAAACGAGAAAGTCCCCGATTACGGAAATTCTTCGCCTTTATCGCGGCATTTGCTCGACGCTCTAATGCATGTACAAGCACAGCTGCGATGAAGTGTCGAAGGAGGAAGCGGGTTTGTCGTTCGGAGATAACGGACGAGAAGCGGAGTATACCAGTAGATCGAGTCATTGATTTCTTAAACAGCGGCTTCGCACCTTCTATTAAATAAACCATTGAAAAGAATTGAATATTTGGGGGGAGTGAGTAGAATTTTACAGAAACATTTCATGTAAAATCTATTTGTTCTCTTATATGATAATTTCGGATAAAGAGAAAAATTAAAATTTTTTTATCATATTAAAATGATCGCACGCAATTCTTCTTTCTCAAATAAAAAAAAAAAAATAATTCGACTTAAACGAAACAAATATTTTATATAAGAAATTACATAAAAATGGTAAAGCGTGATTAATTCCCAAGAATATTCGGAAACTCTTTTTTAAGATTAGAAAGAGATTCGCGGAGGTGTGGAACAAAAAAAAGTTTCGATGTATCGATAACCGCGCGCGTATCAACGCGAAAGAGCGCCGATCCATCGCATCGCGAATCGTCGGCGGGATTTCGAATGCCGACCGACCAACCCTCGAGAAAAAAAACGACGTAAAGAAGCACTCCTCTTGCCGTAGTAGTACGATATACAGACTTCTTCGTGGAAGAAGTAGTGCCGAGAGTCGCCCACCAGCCTGATTCTCGCGTTCGCGAACCCCCACACCAGCGCGTAGTCCGAGAGAGCATTGCGGAATGGTGGCAAAAGCGCAATGGTGGCGAAGGGTGGCGAGAAGAGGGGTTGAGACTCCGTAGATGGAAAGCGCGGCGGAGAGAGGCCGCGAAGAGGAATGGCTGTAGTGAAAGAGGCAGAAGGTAGGGGGTCGATGTGAGGGGTGGGTCCGCCGCGGGAGGGTAAACGAGAGGGGAGGCTCGAAACGCGTGGGTGGTAGAAGCATAGGGTTGGCTGAAAAGAGGGTGGATATATATCGCAATCGGGGGCACTATGTCGCGGTGGCTCTGTCGACGTGAACTCTGTCTCTCCCTCCCCCTCCCCCTTCTCCCCCGTCGATCCCCTACCACCCACGCATCAAACCCTGCAAACTCCACTCTCTCGATCCACTTACTCGTGCTCCGTCTCTGTTTGGCATTCTATGCGTGTCTTCGACGTCTCTGATACGGCGGTGAGAAAGAGAGACAGAGTGAGTGTGTGTGTGTGTGTGTGTGTATGGGAGAGAGAGAAAGAGAAATAGCGATAGTGTAGAAAACAATCAGGATCCTACGAAAGCGTCTCGTCGACCGCGCTGGTAGCGTCAACGAGAAACTCCTTGCGTCTCGTTCTTACCAACCCTCCGAAATCCACCCTTCACATTCTCTGGTCTTCTTCTCCCTTCTATCTCTCTCTCTCTATACTTTTGCCTCTCCGCTTTCTCAGTTCCAGCGAGAAAACGGGATACCCGATGGTCAACCGATGCGGGTGCTTGATACTTCTAATGCGTATAATGTCTAATCTGCAAGGGGATTCTCTCATTGGTTGTCTAATTAGCAACGTAATTCTTTTCTTTCTCCCTCGAAAATTCTTCTCTTTCTTACCGTCTTTTTATCTTTCAAATTTTATATGGAAATTTGCGAATGACATGGATATTATATATATATATATATATATATATGATGATAATTTTTATCATATCGTGATTATATACATATATCGCGGATTTGTTGATATAAACGTGCATATGTTAGATGAAAGGCGTACGTGATTTGACATCTTTGCGAGGACAAAGTCTGTTGATTGTCTAGCATAGCAGAAACTCTGTCTACCCTCCTCTCGAACGTCTAACACTCCGACATTCGCGTCTCCTTGTATTTATCGCAAAATACATGTGGAAAGTCTCGACGGCATAGGGTAACGTTACAGACAACGACGATAGTTTACGCCCGTGGAGGTTACAAGTGTGCGTACAACGCGTTCGACACTGGTGTTGATAACGGTGTCTCGGTGTTGGTACCACTCTGCAGTAGCGTCTTGCCGGCCGTCTAGCATCGTGAAATTTTCCTCTGATTCTCTCTCTCCTCTCGCCAGTCTCTCAATCTCGTCATCCTCGTCTATCCGCCCTTCGCTTCTCTCTCTCTCTCTCTCTCCCCGTTCGCTTCTCCGCCTACGCCGCGTCGAGGAATAAACGTAGCGGAGCGAGCGAGTCTGTGCGGGTGGCGTTATGGATGATGGTGTTAGCTTATGTTGGCTCGTGTGGTAGTAGATATATTGTAGACATCCGTAGCGCGTGCTGGTGCGTCCGTGATGTGTGGGTGACACGGACGTTGACGGCGACGATGGTGGTAGTGGCGGCGGCGGCGGCTATAGTAGATATCCTGCAAAGGCGTCTTGTTGGCCGCTCGGCTGATCAATACCCATCCAACCCTCTGCCTGCGCCCTAAGCCCACGGGGCCGTGGACCGTATCTACCTACACCTCTAAACCACCCCTGAACTCGGCATTACCACCACTGCCACCGCTACCGCCGCCGCGCTACCACCACCACTCGACCCCCGATACTACCACCGACACAGCTGTCACCCCCTGTTCCACCAATGGTGATAGCAGCAGCGGCAGTAGCGGCACCCTTGCTCCTACCCTGCTGGCCCCTACCGACACGCCGTTGACCCCTACGCAATTTACATCGCGGCCTCCATAAAGTTAATTGAAATTTCCGCTCGCTGCAACCCCCCCGGCCGACGCCACTGCTCTCCAGCAACGGTCCTCCTGTTGTTGGCTATTTCGTGGTTTACACGTTGTCCATTGACTACTGCGGGCTCTTCAACAGCGCTGCTGTATTAAGAAGAACGGTATTTTATGCACCCACACATCGACGGGATATCGAGCGAATAGATTAGGCTTTTATATATTGAATCTTTTTTTTTATCTATATTTTTTTCTTGACGTTCGAAGAGCTTTTTCGAATAAAATTTTTCGACTTCTGGCTGTATATGCTAAGATTAGTAATATTTTTATATTACTTGTAATAATTTTAGAAATATTAATCAATTTGAACTTGTTATGTAATTTTGTATAAAAGGCGCGCACGGAGTGTTTTTTTTTTTTTTTTATTTTGTAAAGCAGTGTTTAGATATCTATTATATTATATTGTATTATTAAGATTAATCAAAATTGTGATTTTGATATGATTTACATAATCTTCCCTAGTACGATTTTTATTAACAAAATCCCAGTTGCCGCGAAACGAATCGAGCTTAGTATCGATATCTTACATCTCTGCAAAGCAAATCTTGCGAAAACATCGCCGTAGACATAATGAATGGTTAATCGTATCTCGAGGATCGTCCCTAGAATCCGCTAACACGCCACTCAAAATCGTGCACGCGCTTTACGCAATTTGTGGCAAGATGTTCGGCGCCGGGCAGGAAGGCTGGATAAACGCGCGCGAGTAGCAGGAAGAACGGATATGGTGGGTGCGCGTGTGTGCCAAAAGGTAGAGCCAAGTTTTGTGGCAGGTGCCGGTATATAACAGTGGCACGCGCACGCTCCTTCGCACCGGTATTCTCTTTCTCCCTCCTGCATATTCTTTTTCTATCTTCTTTCGAACATCTCTCCTCTCTCTAGGACTCTCTCCGCTATCTCTCCCTCTTTCTTCCTCGTATCATCTCCCCTACCGACGCGACTGCCACGTTCGCCCTCGGAGATCCTCATCCCTCCCTCCCTTCCACCCCTTTCTCCCTGACTCGTTTCACCTACGTCGTTCTCGTTGTTCTCGTTTTGACTCTTTCTTTCCCTCCTCCATTCTGTTCTCGCTCCGCATCCTTTGCTTCTCCGCTTCTTTTTCACCAATCCCCTCCCTCTCGTCTTCATCCCTCCTACGCTCTTGTTCCTCTTCTTTATTTTTTTGGAGGGTCTCTCTTTCCCGCTCTTTCTCCGCGCTTCTTCTTCAGCGGCTGCATCAGCTCCGATCTCAGATGCTTGACTCGTTGAGACAGGTGCCGCTGACTATTATGACCACCTTATATCCCAAGTCACCACCGACACCAACACATCGCCGTCGTTTCATACCATCAGCCACCGATGCCACACACGCCACATTGTCGCGGTTCTTTCGGTTTATTTGTGCCCGGCATCTGAAAGGGGAACAGGTGGCCGTTGAGACAGAGGAATCGGGTGGACAAGACAAGAACGGGCGTGCATAGGCGCGCCATGTGTAAACGTCACGGTGAGAAGTCACCCGTTTTCACGATCAACTGAGATCTCCTCCTGCGAGGAGTTCGAGAACACGGAATGCAACATCGATAATAAGGGTAGCGAAAGGTGCCCTTACGTCTCTTTCGTTGTCCATTCGACGCCGTTTATATTTTGTCATTCGATTACTTTGAACTTGAATTAAGATGCGTTTTCTCTTCCATTCAGATATCACGTTCGAATTATTCCACTTGCATAAGAATAAACAGGGATCGTAGTCGCATTATAAAATATTTCTTCTCAATCTTTTGGTTCTGAGAAAAAATGATCAAGCTCGAAGATTAATAAAATGATTATTCAAATAAAAAAAACTTATATTATACTTTGTCATTCGATTATTTTGAACTTGAATTAAGATGCGTTTTCTCTTCCATTCACGTTCGAATTATTCCACTTGCATAAGGATAAACAGAGATCGTAGTCGCATTATAAAATATTTTTTCTCAATCTTTTGGTTCTGAGAAAAAATGACCAAGCTCGAAGATTAATAAAATGATTATTCAAATAAAAAAAACTTATATTATACTTTGTCATTCGATTATTTTGAACTTGAATTAAGATGCGTTTTCTCTTCCATTCACGTTCGAATTATTCCACTTGCATAAGGATAAACAGAGATCGTAGTCGCATTATAAAATATTTTTTCTCAATCTTTTGGTTCTGAGAAAAAATGACCAAGCTCGAAGATTAATAAAATGATTATTCAAATAAAAAAAACTTATATTATACTTTGTCATTCGATTATTTTGAACTTGAATTAAGATGCGTTTTCTCTTCCATTCACGTTCGAATTATTCCACTTGCATAAGGATAAACAGAGATCGTAGTCGCATTATAAAATATTTCTTCTCAATCTTTTGGTTCTGAGAAAAAATGAGCAAGCTCAAAGATTAATAAAATGATTATTCAAATAAAAAGAAAGCACCCTCTTTCTCTCTATCGCGAATGACAGAACTATTATACATCTTTATATATTTTTACGTAACGCGGTCGATTATATACGAACGGAAAACCGTGGGCGTTGTCTTACGTAGAAGAAAGAAACGGGAATAACTTTCTCCGCGGTAACACAATTGAGACTTCTTTTTTTCTCTCGTCTTCGATATAATCGATGTCCTTCGGGCGTCTCTCTCGCGTGCGGCGCCCGACAATAAGTAGGCGGCATACATATACATTGTGCCGCGGTCGTGTGCCGCGGCGCGGCGGGTGAAATTTTGTGAGAGCGTGCTAACGCAACGCAACGCGAGAGCGCGCGCCCGCGCGTCTGTTAAAACCGCCGAATCTGTGTGCGCACACGTGCCCGCACACGCGGGAGCGAGAAGAAAGTGCATTCGCGGTCGCACCGGTTTGTTCCGCAGAGTGCTCCACAAAACCGCGGCCCACCGCGGGCGCAAACGGATCGAAAGTCGAATCATCGTGTTCGTCCATCCATCGACGTCCAACCGAGAGCGGCGAACTTTGTCGCAGCACTTAATGAATTCCGCATGACAGATTACCAGCTGGAACCTTCAACGGAAAATTCTACTCGCGGAGTATCATGCTTTCGCGATCGGCATTCTAATCCCGAACGATCCAATTAGAAAATACGAGAGGAGACTCGCCAAGAGAATCTCCCAGGTGCGGCTACTTTTTTAAATTCGCGATTTTATATATTTGTCAAATTACAGAGCCGCGCGTCTAATATAAATAAATTAATAAGATATATCTAACGTTCATAACACAGACTGCTAATTATAGTAATAGATACAATAGTTTAGAGAGAAAAGAGGAAACAATTAATGCGTTTAAAAAAATTGTACAAAATAAATAGATAGATCGCACAAGAAATATATGTATACATATCGAATAAACCGATGTGAAGTCAAAAATATTTTACTTAAATATAATCCATCTGACGCAATGAATATCTTAAATAATATAAAATCATATTATCAATTGCATATTAAACAATTATTCCCCTGTTACACCTACCCACGATGCCAATATAGACTAAAACACATTATAATTTCAATATAATTAGAAGTTTAGAATTACATATACATGATGTACCTCGTTGTATATTCGAGATATTGATGAAATTATTACAAAGTCTCATTTTAGTGTTTAATTTATTGTGCCAGAAAATGTCCTTCTTTATTTTCATCACGGAAAAGATAAAACTCGAAAAATTAAAAAGTTTAATGTTGGATTCGTTTATCATTTATTTAAAATCGTGAGTATTAAAATTACCGAGGAAAATTTATTGTTATTTCGCGTCTCATGTAATATATCTCAGTCCTTACATACACAAATAGTAAAAAATAATTATATTTGGAATAATATAATATTTCTGAACGAGGACAAATGAAGTTTATCAATATTAACAGCGTATTATTATACTGTATTAAATATATGTTGTTTTATTGTAATATTATTGCCCAGTTTCAATAGTGTACCGCGCGATGTACCATTATATACATATTCAAAGTGTAACTTTAATTGTATTTTATATTGAAAAGGTTTTATTCTTTTGAAAAAATTTATATTAATTTTCTGCAAAAATAATTTTGCTACAGACGCTTTTCATAGATATTAAATTTCTTTAATTAGCTGTAATTAATATCTCAAATTTAATTATTTTTCAATAAAAAAATAATCTGTAAAAGTCACATAAATTATTGAATCATATTTATTACAAGGAAATCGTAAACAATTTTTTATATCGTTAATAAATTTAAATGAAGCTATCGTACAATCGACTTATACTACTGAAAAGATAGCGTATAGTTGCGACAAATGTCGATACTACTGTTACGTTAACTGTCTAAATTTCATGCTCAAGCAAAATTTAATTCTCACATATATAACACACCTACCATTCCTATATACTTCCTCTCATTTTTCGTACGAAATTTGCGTCGGAGGCGCTTACACTTCCACATACGTACGTATACACATATGTACGTACGTATCGTAGGGAGCAGGCAGCAACGCGAGTGGAACATCAGGGTGAGTACCTTTGTCCTCCTCCACCGCGTCAGAGAAGGTACAGGGTGCAGGATCTCTATTGATCTCCTCACAGAGCTCGGAGCCAGTGGCAGAGAGTTCAGGGAGGAAAAGGGAGGAGGGGTTGTAGCACGGAGATAGGGAGCAACGGAAAGAGACTGACGCGTGGGTAAGAGCGACGGAGGGAAGAAGATGGTGATTCCAGAGAGGATTGAGATAGAGTGAGCGGAGGAAAGCGGAGAGAGAGAGAGAGAGAGATGAGGGAGAGGACTATGGATGGACCTCAGCTGCTGCGTTGCGCCAGAGAGGGTGACCGCGTTGTCATGCGCTGACTTGACGCGTCATTAATGTATTACAGGATAATGACAACAAACCAATATCCACCCTAGCGCAACCCCTCCCCCTTCACCTCCCCCTCTTCGCCCCCTTCTCTCCCGCTCTCTTTACATCACCGATACTGGCGCGCGCGGCTGTTTAAACGCCAGCTACAGAATCTATTGTTTCACTGCTGACGCAAATCGCCGAGAATTGCTTCCGTATTGTATCAACATTTGCCGCAACGTGCAACAAATGCCGAATTTCGAACGCGGAAATTCCTGCCCTACGCGCGCGAATCGATCTAAGGGATACGGAATATCGCGAGTATAGAAACCAGTATAATTTTTAATAGACTTAGGAAGAAATATTATTTTAAATACACGCATATATATTCCCTCTATTTTTTATTCGATATTAAACGCATAAAATAGACTGTCACGGCTATTTAATTAGTGATGAATCAATTTAATTTTGTGTGTCTTCTATATAAGCCGTAAAATATCAGTTGCACAGCACATATAGATGATTTCCATCATATCAAGCTTTATATCATATATATTTTACTAAATCATTAATCCATTACATGATCGAAGTGAATATCTAATAAATTTATCGCAATCGCAACCGTGTATACGCTGATTCGCATTAATAATTTGAATTAAAAATGATATTGAACTCTGACATTTGAATGTCAACACCGAGATCTTTGACAGTCAATCAATCAGTCGATCGTGTTAAAACTCGCTCGCACGTTTTCATTATATTCGACGGACGTAACATTTTACCGGTTAATGCACTACATGCGAAGCTACAAAATTAAGAAAATATACATATTTATACGAGCATTTTTTTTCACATTTTTATATAGATTTTGTACAAATTCATTCTACCAATACTTTTCGCATTTTATATGACACTGCGTATACAGGAAATTGTGAATTGTCATGTATGATTGCGGGGATACGCGAATATCTTTTGATGGTCTGTCTGTGTGATGACTCATCGACGCATCTAAATCAATCGCTTGTCTCTACCAGAATGACGCAAGCGTTGCATGATGGTTGCGTCGACATTTAATACACGTAACAAACATCGCGCGCTCGCGCGCACGATAGCTTTAGAAAATTACAGAACCGCGCGAACGTGGAGCGTATGTGGCAATAGGACGACATGTGGCACGATAACCACCGCTGTAATCGATCGTTTATAAGCAGAATCGCGAAGTGCATTTCTTCGTTCGTAAAACGTACCTTTCAAATTGCTGAAAATATCACTGTCCTCAAACATTGACACATAGAGGAGGTATGTCCGATATGCGCACGTCGATACAAATTCTATATAAAAAGAGCGAAAGAAAGCGAAGAATATATTTGATGTATTGAGAATATAGTTCATGTATTTAATTGCAATCAGCGATGTAATATATATGATATCGCGGATGTAAGATAATACGGGAGTTTTTGTAATATTAGACAATAATGACAATAACAAATTTTATGTCTGACAGAAAAACTTGGGTTAACTTTTGCGTGAAAGTTAGCTGTATTATTCGCGTTGTGCAAACAACAACTCATCACACGATCTAACTGTTCTACCTGATCCGCGTGTTGATCCATTGACGTAAATCACCGCTTGTCTGCATCCCAAATCGGCGTTTACCTGCAAAGCTTTTATATACGGGGAAAGGAAGGAAATATAATCCTACGTTACATAATATGTAAAGTGCTTCAAACACAATATCAATAATTGTCTAACAATATTTAATAACGATGCGCATACGTAGTTATTAGCTCCTTCAACCCCTTGACTCTTTGTAAAATATTTTCTATCTGGGAGAATTATATGATTAAATATTTGTTCGGAAGAAATGCCAATAGTTCCCATGAGACGTTTCCGTATAAATTGATACCTTATACGATCGTGAGAGTTTCTTAACAATTTATAAATAAAATTATTTCTCGGGTTCGATTCCCGATTCTGCGACTTTCGGATCTATATTTTTCTCTCGCACTTTATTTCTTTAGGGGGAATAGAGGATACATGGAATTAAAAATCTCTTGTAGAGATTATTCCAATTTTATATCTTGGCCGCGTCCAAGTAAAAATTTGGTGCCTTGTGCACAGGTATTTAATTCTAACGGGAAAAAAAATTTAGTTTCGTTTAGAATAACGCACTGTCATCCGCGATTTGGCTCTTATTGCCTATCTTATATATGTTAAATTTATATTTAAATAAAATTAAGTTATATCGTGCAAAAGAATTATAAAGAATCTATCACTTCGTAATAATAATGAATATTTTTATACATCCCGGAAGCTCAAGATAAAATATAAAAATTTTAAATTTCCATTTCAATATGATATTTTGTATGAAAGTGACGATAATAATTGATTAGAGATATTTTTTCTCTCACATAGAATTCTCTCAAGAAAAAATTGTATAAGATGATGCAATCGGTATAATTTAAACTGTAAAGTATACAGAAACACGCACACAAAATACAATAAATTTTCAATGATCAAATAAATAAAAACTAAAAAATTCATTTTTTTAATAATAAGAAAACTCATTCAAATATGTGACATTTATTGACCATCTTATCTCTCTCTGATACAAATTTTATTTACACAGAATACATATAACGCTCTTAACAATAACTAAAACCTAAATAGTTAAGTCTCTTCTTAGCAGGCTAAAAGCAATGGAATAGTATTTGTCAAATAGTAGTTCTCTCTAATTTAAAGAAGCAATTATATCAGAATAAAATTACTTTTAGTGACTATACTTACGAGACTAATTAATATTGTGATTTTTGAGGGGAGGATCGAATATACAGCCGGTTGTAAATGCATTTCATATTTAATCATGATATATAAGTGCAGTACGAGAGGACATCTCAGGTTTCACTACTTGAGGTGAAACTGCGAATAGTACGTGCATAGGGTACATGTAGGTGGACTTTCATAGATTTGATACGATTGCGTGATGCGTGTATGCTAGAGTACTTTCTAAATACGATCTATCATTTTGCTCGATGACGGCACATTTGTTGTTTATCTATTTCTAATTTGCAGACTTTCGAGAAAGATGCAAATTTATTTGATCTTGTTTGTAAATTCTTATATACTTGATAATTCTCGTAATCGTTGGGTTAGTTAGACTTATAATTAAAAAAATATTATTAAACTTGTGTGTGTGTGAAGTTTTTTAAATGACTAAAATTATTACGTAAAATTGTTTCTCTCTATCTCCCTCATTCTCACTTACTCAAATAATTATTCCAAACTCATATTCCCATTATTTAACATTATATAAATGTAGCTGTACAATAATTCTCTCAACTCATGATAAAACTATGAACATTCTTTTTATCATACACGTATAACAGAAAACTATCAATCAAATTTAGTTTCGGTCAATTCAATTTTATCATTCAAATGATAAAATTAATTTTATGTGATATATTAAAACCGCATGATTTTTAACTGTTAAAATTATATATAAAATTATATATATTCATCAATTATAAGTGAATTCATTAATTGTTGATTTCTTGATAAATCTCTTACGAAAACATGAAATTTCAATTTGATATCATGTCTCTCTTCTAACCTGAATTTTATTAATTTATCTCTTATGAGCTTTTTATATATTACGCGTATATGCATAGCTAATGCAGTTTAAAAGTGTAAAGTAACATCCATCAGCAACATTTCTAAGAGAGATGTATTTCTGGTAGAATACCAGAGGTAGCATTATATGGCAATTAGATGACTGAATTTGTTATTTAAGTTAAAAAGTAATAAAATATATAAATTATACACGTCTAACTATATAACAAACATGTTTATTCTTACTCTTCCATATACAATTAAGATTAAAAACACAATCATAATTAACTCATCATTCCTTGATTGCCAGTTGAAGCTATGTAAATAGATGGACCAAACAAGCCTGATAATAATCTATTATTCTCTCAAACCTATGCCTTATGAAGAGGTCGCTTGACTTTACGAGGTCACGTGCTACCCTCGATTCGCTATATAGCATACGATATATGAAATATTTCTGTTAATACAGATGCGTGAATATAAACGATAAAAATCACTGACATTTCAGCAATAAGTCTGTGAAAATTCCGATAAATACACAGTTATTATAAAGTGTAAAGTGAAAATACATATCTATCTTTCTAAATGATCGCAGATCTAATTGGTATACGCGGTAGAGGAAGAGATGTGGAAAGAGGGAAAGAGCTGATTAAATAGGTGACACAGATTTTCCGCGAAGGGACTACATCGTGTTGCGCCCTTAGTACTCGGTCCATAAATACGTCGACGGACAAACGGCCGCTGGACCAATCATCGCGTTCGCGCGCGCGCTCACATCCGCACGCGCGCGCGCGCTCGCGCACTCGCCAGCGCGATCTCGTCTATATCGGTATTTTTATAGCGGTTTATCATTTTTGTTCGGTGCCCCCCTTTTACATCCCACCATGGTTTATTTAAAGTGTCACGAAGGCGTGCACGCGCATGTGCATGCGCAATGCTCAGAGCGATGTTGGCCAACAGGCTGTTACGGGCTTTACACCGGCCGTGTTGCCAAACCGCTTACGTATACATATATACGTATGTATGCATATATGTGCGTGTGCACATCGCCAAGCTTTACCAACACGCGCTCGAGTGCCCGCGTACCATTGCGCGCGAATATATATGCGCACGTATATACATATACACGTGACACAGCCATTCTCCGCCGCAGTGCCAATCAGTGGCGGAACTGCAAGCCGGTGCATCCGAGAGGCCCATCGCTCGTACATACATATACAAGCCGCGTGGATTTCCAATCTCTCTCTCCCTCTTCCTCCCATATCTTCATTTTTCCCTTTTTTTTCACTCAATCGCCTTCCACCGTTTCACTGGCTGTGCCCCCGACTTTACGCCTAAACTTTTTACATACGGCGAATCCGGGTTACGAGGAGGATCTTAATTAATAATGCGACGACCGACTTATGCGCTCCACTGCCAATCGTTCCGTCACTTCTATCTGCGATGTTCACCAATCGTGTACCAATTGGTTATTGCGTCAATTAATCGTACGCCGACTTTTGTGTTATTCGTTTTATACATCGAGATCTGTTGGCTTTTGCTTGACAATATATATATATATGAAGGACCTTTTTCAAAATTTCGGTAAAAAAAGTATTTTCCAGAAGACCTATATTTTTATTTTTTACTTTACATTTTATTTGATAAAATTGACAATATATATATATATATATATATATATATATATTTGAAGGACCTTTTTCAAAATTTCGGTAAAAAAAGTATTTTCCAGAAGACCTATATTTTTATTTTTTACTTTACACTTTATTTGATAAAATTAAGTATCTTTTTTTGTGTGAACGGAATTTTTATTTCGCTGCTTCGCCTCGTATGGCTGGGAGCAAACAATCAAGCCTCGCCGGTAATTATCGCGATAATTGGATAATAGTTATCAATTCGTTCGATTCATTCGATTAACCGAGTTATTCGATTCTCTAATGTGTGTGTGCCGGCGTCCCCTCCGTTTGTATAGAATCGTTTACATTAAACGAGATCGGCACGAGCCGCGATGCTCCGACATGGCGGGTTTTTCATTATCGCCGATCGATAAGCAACGATCGGCATGAATTATTCATTACGATGTATTAATTCGAACGCGTCACGGCCATCGACGAAGGTGTTCATCGTCAAATTAACCTGCATCATCCGACGCACGAGCTGAGAAACCTGATCTATAAACATCACGCCGGGCTCTCGACAAATAGATCTTGCTCTCAATCACGATGCTACACTTCCGAATACGCAAACTCATAAAGCTAATTGATTTCACGCCGATTACTCTCTACATTTATTCATTACGACGCAATAAATTTCGTTAGAATAATTTCAGGATAATGGTTATACATATCTTAATAATTAATCTGGGTTTAATTATGCGTTATCAAACCGGAGATCTTTCTTAAATGCCAATTTAAAATAATATAGATAACACGTTTACAATTTTTTTGTAATTCTTTTTATTTATAAAATCTCCTTTCCGTTTAATATGTTTAACGTTTAATTTAATGTATGCATAGTTAATTTTTTTGTGCAAAAGTAACGATGTCTAATAGATAATTTCTCAGTCATTATGTGTAATTTTATCCTATATCAAAGTATTTATATATGAACAAATAAATAACCATCTTATTTTTTATTTACTTGTCAATTGGATATTACAGAAATTTAATGCAGTAATAATTAGAAAGATAGAGGTAATTAAAAAAATAGGCAAAGATTGTGTCCAATTAAACTTTTGTTAAGAGAATAACTTCATCATTTAAACGTGTGTTGATTATATATGTGTAGAAATGAAAACAGTTACATCTCGCAGCTTAGACGAGATAATTAATATATAAGATGATATAATCAAATGTGTAAAGAGAAACTGCGACCTCGTTTCACTACTCGTCCCCCATATTAGTCATAGCACTGTTCGATCGCGGGAATATAATGGTGCAGTTCGTATGTGTACCATCACAAGGGATGAGAGATGCACCCCTCGAGAGCGACGGCTCAATTCGGGGAACCAAGGAAGCGAATAATCATGGGACAAGAATCGAGACATCGTTCTCTACCACGTGTATATAGCCGAGTATATGTATGTATTTTTACCTCCCTTACATCGCGTTCGCACAATGCGCCTGCGTAGGAGCATCCACTTTATTTTCGGTGATCAACGAAATCCCTTCCAGAATTAATTTTGGCGCCAATGAGGCCGTATTTACGCATAGCTTCACGGATACGTGGAAGATTTTCGCGTTCTCTCTCACGCTAATTTTATATATATATACAATATATACAACAACTTTACACTAAATTATGTAAGATGAAATAAATAGCGTACAAAGAAAAGGAATTCTGTTTATCGCTATCATCTGTACAAAATTTCGCTTTAGAAAGTATGTGAAATATTTGATTCCCGATTAGCATTGCCAATCAATGCAGAGAAACAATATTTTCGTAGCATCCGGATTCGCTATCCGTGCCAGCGAAGATGAAACATCGCACAACGACTCTCTCTCTTGTGAAAATCTATGATAGCTTTCATATCGATTACAATAACGTCCGTTCTATGTTCTTGCATCGATCTAAGAAACCAGGACGTTTTAAATATCTAGAATGACAATTAATTATATATTATAATCTCTTATTTTTTTATTTTTATCTTTTCGATAACTGTTCAAAATATTTAGAAAATATTTTACTTTTATATATATTTAGCACCTATAAAAGCTTCAGAGCTATATATAAAATGTATCAAAATTATTTGTATTTATATCGACAGGCTATTACATCCTTTAGCAAAAATTAAAATCATACCTTTAATCATTAAAGATTTTAATAGATTAGTTTGAAATAAAGGTCAATTAAAGAGTAATAGCCAGTTTTGAAATAAAAAGGAAATCGTATTATTGATCTATGTTTCTCATTGTCAGTTTAAAAAATGCGAAAGAGTAAAATATATAATTATAATTTCTCTTAAATTTATTCTAAATTTTAATAGATAATTTTTCAAAAATTAAATAATTTATTACCATGTTAGATTTGAATGTTGAGTAAAGATTAAACGATATAAAAATAGAGAACTTATCTTCGATAATACATTAAAAAGTCTGCACATATGTACGTCTTACAATATCATTGCTATATAATGAGACTAAATTAGCTCAACGTGTTCGACGGAGAAAATAGATTATTACAATACAAATCAACGCGATCGTCATGTACGACGACACATTCACTGTATATATCTTTAGGAACATCCGATGACTATTTTCACATCGCCGACGGATCTTTTCCCACATCGTAACCGTTGAAGTTAACGAGAAACACGTGTTTACTACTAAATTTAGTATTAAGTCTAATAGAAACATCGCACAGGGAGGGGAGAGGGAAGGGTAACCGAAGGGTAAAAGGGTTGTTGCTCGGGAGCAAACCGGGGTGGCGAGACATTCCTGGTTCTTCGTGAAGCGAAGCACGTTTCGCCGCGAACCGGAACCACGAGGAGACCGCGACATCGTCGATTGGGCATTTAATGCGCGATATATGCAAGAGGAGGAAGTGCGCAGGAAGTCGAGAAGGAAGGTTGCAGGCTCGCAGGCGTCGCCTCGCGTGGCCTTGCGCTATAAACAACTTTCAGGAGTAAAAAGAGAAAGAAGCGCGTGCGGCACACACCGGAGAGGGTGACGCCTTATGGCGCGCGCCTAATAATAACGCAAATATGTTCATCGTTCACCAGCATACATACATTCGAGGGCATTCGCGTGCCCTCGTCGTTACACGTGCGATACTTGTCGCGCATGTCCGTTTTCTTGCACGTTCTTTCGCTATATCTCTGTTTCCCTCTCTCACTCTCTCTCTATCTCTCTTTCTTTCTTTCTCTCTCAGGTGCGCATTCCAATCGATACAATTTCGCCGATCTAAGAAGTGATCTATATATGTATATGTCACGGACCGTTTGTGAAATCCGGCTCGTGTACACGGGGTGTGTCGAATTTACGCAGTCTTTTAGTTGTGGATTTTTTACTTCATTTTCAATTAAATTTTTTCTAAACGAAAATTTATTTCGTTTTATGTTTTGTATGAAAATATAATCTAATTTATATAAAAAGAAAGTATAATTATCTAGAAACATTTTATACTGTCGATTTTTATAATTTGATTCAATACAAATCTCTATTTTTAGTTAACGATTTGATCGTGTAAATAAAAAGTGTTTTAAAAATATCAGGAAATAATTGGCTAATTTAGATAATTAATATTGATAAATAATTAAAATAATTTATCTCTATTTATAAAATAAAAAATTTAAGTATTTATAAAAATATACTTGAAAGCTTAAGTCGCATTGAAACATTTTTCTCGAACTTAATTCAAGTCCATTGGTAATTTATGTAATTATATTAATATTATTTTTAATTATATAAAATTTTTCAGATCAAGTTAAACGACATATTACATTATGTAATTGTAAAGTTTAGTATAATTATAATAAATTTTCGTATCGTTCTATAATAATCGGATTTTGGAATTCTTTGGTACAAAGCAAAAGCAACTGCGCAATATTTAACAGTTGTAAGCTTGTGATGAGATGAGTATAAATCTATATATGAAAGACAATAGTCGATACTATAGAAAATGCAAATAGCTTTAGTTCGCTCGTAAAAGTAGGCTTTCTTTTATTAGACTTGCCTACTTTTACCGATTCCTTTCACTGAGACGATTGTGCGACACTGCACCTAAATACTATACCATAAAAATTTTTCAAACAATTTTCAAGTTTTCATAAATATTAATTTTGTTACATTTAATAATCATTGACATAAATATATGATATATTTACAAAGTTCTAATTTAAAATTCAGCTACTTTAAAAACGCATTAACTCATTCTTTTCTATCCACTATAAAAATATTAAAATCTTCTATATACAATATTTGATACGTATCTATATAATTTTATATGTAAAAAAAGATTTGTAAGTTTATATATATAATTTTTAAAAATCCTGTAAAGGAAAATGGCAATATTCATATAAATATCATTATTATCTTATTGTCAATATTACACGATCAAGCAAAAGATGAGAGATTTACATATAATAAACACAAAAATTTTCAGGAAAAATGTTCAAATTTATACTAAATGTGAGATTAAAAAAAAATATTAATTGTAACCAGGCAAATGAATCCACAGGCATTTCGCGAAAACGCACGCCCGTGTACATCCGGAGAGGTGGGACGTCTTCATTAACCAGTTATCTAGGTAATGCTAATACCGTGTTATGCTATGCGCTATGTTACCGCTGTATTATGGTTCACGGAAAAAGATAATAGGCCGGCCAGGTCACTATGGCGACATTATCCCGTTAGGCTTGAAAGTATATTTTCTACTCGTTGTGGCAATGACTGCGCCGGTCCCGGTTGGCCGCCGAGCTGCACGGCCCTCTTTACAGCATGGCAAAACGACGGCAAGGCTCACCGATGAAGATTACCGCTTCGGCACCTGAGCCTTATTCGGTTAACGACTGACAGGCACGTATCGACGATAGTTCCTCGCCCGCGTTGGGCCCCGAGCATATAACACGCGTATATAGGTATCGGCGCGCTCTCCGAGCGCGATCGATGGCGTGCTTCGCGAATCACGCTGCAATCTCTCTCTCTCTCTCTCTTTTTTCTCTTTCTCCGTCTCTCATCTTCTCTTCTTCCTCGATGCCGTGCCGCAGTGTTCCGTTTGTTCCTCTTCCTGCATTCCGCTCGATCGCGCGTCGCCGTTTCGCGCTCACCGCGGACTCCTTTCGAGACCAGAAGATCGACATTACACGGTGTTTACACTTTACTTTCGCGTTACACATCCCAGTTTGACGTGCGTCGACATAACGGTACGCACAGGGTGATCAGTCACCACCGCATGGTACTTTATGAAAGAGAACGCCTTCTTTCAATTTTAACTTTTCGTTTGTAAGATTGTGCGTCAAAGAAGTCGTCATTTGTGATGATAAACTTTAAATTTTCGATATTTAAATGTAGCTTTTGCAAATAATCGTCTAACTACAAATATGTTAAATGAATGAAGGTTGTTTTGTTAGGATATATGTGAAAATAGTCATTCTGATTCTTCAAGCAATTCAAAATACTTGTATTTTGGAAAATTTTAAATTCGCTAATATTAAGCCAGAACCCAATTAGTATTCAATTCCCTCTTTCGTTTTTCTATGCATTTTTTTTTTGCAAAAATATATGTTTTCTTTAATGAAATTCTTATTTTTATTATGAAGTTATATTGATAACAATGCTTTGCTACAGTTGATTATTCTTTTAACCTCATATTATTTAATGAACTTAATTACTCCAGAATATTTAATTTAAACTATAAACATGGAGATAATAAGTTAAGTTTAGATTGTCACCGTTAATAATTTTTAAATCAACGTTTGTACGTTTTGAATTTAACCGTGCATTTGTGGATTATGAGACTGTATACAAATATCCTTATATATTCATTATTGTATTTCTAACAAATTTACTTCTATGCTATCTGAAAATTTAAATGCTATACTTCTTTGCTATCTGAAAATTTAAATTTGTCATCTTTTGCCTTTGCTTCTTTTCACAAATGCCATTAAAATTTGTATAAAATAAATTAACATTTATTTTCAAAATATTTTCGTTACCATATATATATATATATATATATATATATATATATATATATATATATATATTCATGTTAAATCTTATTGAATGTTCAAATGTTAGGTCTTTGTTGATCCAAAGGTTGCGACATTCCAACAATACGTTGGACAACAATAAGGAAGCATTTCTTTTGTGATCTATAAAGGAAACTTAAAGATTTTTACTTAGATATTTCTTATTTTTTGACATGCTTAAATAAGAAAGTTTAGTTTTCTTTTACAGTATTTTCAATAGTAAATTATTTATTACGGTCACATCCGGTCGTATTTCCTTGTTTTTAAATTAGTGGAACGACAAAGAAAAGCTAGATGCATTCCTTCGATGACCTTTTAGGTTTTTGCAAACAACTTTTTGTTGACAAACCTTTGGATAAATCCCTTAAAGGCGGCAAAGATGACTAAAATATCCACCTTTGTCGTTCACATTGTCAACATAAGTCAGCGAGAACCTTTTCTCCCCTAACCGCTGCCAATGAATGCTGTCACCTTTGAGCATTTTCTTAATACATTGTTAAAAAGTAGTAATGGCTTTAAAATAGTGCGCGAGTAGAATATCGAGATGATCACATCAAATTCGAGATGAAATTATACAAATAAAAGGAATTGATAATGCTCCTATTGTCCAATCGCGGCGCAAAATCATTAATAGTTATAAAATTATGATATAAATATATGAAACGATTTCTTTATATTTCTTTTTAATGGCATAACTGCGTTGTTTTTTCCTTTTATTTATCTATAATCTATATATTAGAAAAGTTTTTCTGTAACATTATATTTGATATAACAGAACAAGTCAGCTTAAGCAGCACAAATATTTTTCTTATTATCAAAATTTTATTAAGATATATATTATATATATTTAAATGATAATATATATATATAATATAATATCTTTTAAAAGATATATTTTTGTAGCAAAAAAAATTCTATGGACAAAATTCGTTTCTTCTATATATACATATTCGCAAACTAATGACCAACTGACTGCTCTCTTGACAACAAACGTAAGCGCGTTAAGTGTTTAGTAAATACTATATTATATATTATAATACATATTATAAGAGATTATATAAATCTGGTAATAAATTCCAATTCATTGAGAGAGACTTGGAGACAAATCTTTTAAAATCGTCTACCTAAGGGTAAAGGTTTAAAATGGTTTCGCATAACCATTCTCACACAGCACGTATACTTTGAGACAGCTCAACGACTGTCCTTGGTAATTCTCGCAGCACCCCAAGGGGTAAATGGGTTGCTGACGATTTTCGGAAATAAGTTGCGTCGCCGGTGCGACGATGGCAGCTGGGGGACGGCTTTACATGCCGAAAAGAATAGAGGGAAGGAATGAGAAGCATAATCTGGACATAATAGACAAGCGACCGAATATGTACTAGCCGTCTCAACACCACTTCGTCGGCTTATCCATGCCGTTCTGTGTGCTATCCGCACATCTGGTCATCGCTCCCGCCTCGACTATTCGTAGTTGCAGCAGTCACTAGCCGCTACTGCCAACCGATCTACAGCCCGTTAGCGAAGTGTTTGAACTATTCCTAAGAGTGATCAATCTGATCCTTTATCTATATAATCTTTATGTACCGAATTTTCTCTTTATGCTGATTTTGTATTATTATCGTGCAATCAGAAAAAATGTGTTTAACATCAAAAATAATTAAAAATAGTACGACTTGATTCATCTCACATCAGTTGGATATTCCAGACACACGCACACAATCTGCGCAGTATTATGTCGTAAAAGAATTTCTCGACATATCTCTATTAAAAATTGAAAATTCTTTCAAGCGACTTAATTGTTTCTAAAATAAATATTTTGATTTCTTTGGTATTCTTTCAAGCAATATGATTAATGTTTCTTTTTGTATAATATTTTAGCAGGATTTGAAATATTTAATATTAAAAAAATTTGTTACGTCATTTGACAAATTATTTAGATTCTATAAAAACATTGTACATTACATGCACATACAAGCACACGCAGGTACATAGAATACCACAGAGTACCAGAATATTTTGTGAATCGGTTTATTTGTTTTTGCTGTTTATATTTGTGTTCTTTTTTTTACATTTCTTTTTATTTGGCTTCTTTATTCTTTTTTCTCATTTTAGCGATCTACATATAGAGATCTATTGAATGATTGAATGAATATATTTTATCACTAATCCTACTAAAATTTGATTACTATGTCATGTTCAGTTTGACCTATTATTGGTTGCGCAGACTGAATGAATAAATTATATTTAACCATCGCCATGTTGCATGTTAAATTGCTTTTAATCGACTCTATACTATGACTTGCGTCATATAATATACATATATATATATATATATATATATATATATTAATAAACAAATTGAAGTTACAAATAATTTTTAAATAAAAATTGAAAATTTTTGTGAGACAATTGATAAAAATTCTTGTACTCGCAGCAAAGTAAGTTTGATTTATCAAGTCGGAAATTGAACAAATTGTCCAAAATAATTCTTTAAAGATAGAAACTATATACATGCGCGCACGTAAAGAGTAAAAGAATTGCATTTAAAACTATATTACCGGCTAAACGAATTAATTTGATGAAAATTGATATATATCGTGGAAACTCGATTCGAACATCGCGGAAAATAAATCAAGATTTGAGCTCGATGCCGGGTCAGAGCCGACGCTAAACGATACCACTATGCCCACTCGACAATCGAATATGGATACCCATTCTGCCTGCAGGGTGAATCAATAGCACTTCACGCACCGGGCATCATCGGTCTGACGTAACGCAGAAATCAATGTTACACGTATATCACCGTCAACCATCATTATTTCGCGTAATTCGCCCGGTAGAATCGATAGAGAAGGTACGCAAGTGCGGCCGCGATTCTCGTGTATGCCTGGGCATTATTTGCAAAACATAAATAGCCGACGTACGTGGCATACGAAATTGCATTATCGAAACGCTCTCTTCATATTCGGAGTGCCCGGGTGATAAATAACAGGCGAGAGGCGAATAAATTCATTCGCTATTCAAAACGCATATACATGCAATTATACCGCGGATGCGCGTAATTAAAAATCTATTGTCCAAAGAGAACGCCAAAGAGCGATCCGTCCGCGCGGGATAAATAATTATTGCACAACGCTCTCTCCCTCTTACGACATATATATATAAATATACGGATATTAGATCACTATTTACATAAACGATTCGACGTTGGAGTATCATTAATGTAGCGAATACCGTGATGTTTATATCACGCAGAGATTCTTCATCGTCGTATTCATTCGTAAAACCTGCGTATAGGAATCACGTTATATATACATTTTCGATCGTGGACAGTCTTAGACGATCCGGTACGTGTGCGTATATAGTCTCTGCCGACGACGGATTATGCGCGTATCGACGCCGATAGCTGCTCGACGTCTGCGAGATATCGAACGTCACTCCAGCCGTTTCGAAGAAATATGGGGCAAGGCCGACACCTTGGGCCAAGAAGGGCGCATGTCGACTCGCGACAAACTCTATTAGTTGACTATACGTAGTTAACCCCCGAGGGGGACCAGCAGCGCGCTGGCGTTCCCCCAGCATATATACATATATATGTATATATATACACACACACACACACACGTTCGTGTTCACGCGTACCTACAACAACAGCGTTGTATACGTCGCGGAAGGATGGGAGAGAACGACGAGAATAGGGGAGGGTAAAGAATGAAAGAAAAGCAAAGCGGAAAGAGAGAAAAGAAGATGCTGCGCGATTATCTACGAGGGAACGCGCGAAGGTGAGATGGAGAGGACGAGGAAAAGGACGTCAAAGCGCCGGTAGACCAGGTGAGAGAAGGAGAGAAAAATATAGGGGTGAAGCGAGAGAGAGAGACCTACGGAAGGGCAAGTAGAGGGGGATCCCGAAGGGCCATAGGGGAAGAGGGAGAACAAAGGGGGGCACAAAGGTATATACGGAGGGGAGTAGAAGGGAGGCAGAAAGAGGGGAACAACCGTGCGCAGACTGATGCACGATGCATACGTTCACGGACGTGTGCCTCTCTCTCTCTCTCGCTCTGTCGCTGTTACACATTGAACTAGCGAGGCGTATTGAATATTAAACCAATAAACAGGAGAGGAGAGAGAGAGAGAGAGAGAGAGAGGTTGCAGATGGTCGAGGACACTTGGCAACGCCGACGCCCGCCACCACCCGCTATCGCCTGCCACCGACGCGATGCACAGGAGGCGAAGCCAGTTGGAGGCTCCGCTCGCAGCAGCGTTGTATACTGCGAGCGTAGGGGAAGGCATCTACACGCGATGACGACAGCGCCGCTTCGGCGCATTACTACTCCGGATCGGAAAGGGTGAGAAGGAGTGAGAAGAGCGACGGGCCGAGAGAGAGAGAGTAATCCGCCGATGCAGAAGGGGTGCGTCGCGGAGAGAGAGAGAAAGAGAGATAGGGTGCGAGGGACAAACGAAAGGGGTAAGCCGCGGGCGCCGAGCGTATCAGGAAATAACTTGATGTTTGCGCCGAGAAGTTTTGCTCGAGTTTCGCAAAGTTACGCGGAAGACAGGCGGCTCGCTACCGGAATTGGTATAAACGTATCTCTCGCGTACACACACACACACACACATATACGCACATATATAGGATCGATCTGTATAATGCACGCGTATATTATGATAATCTCTACGGTTGGCAGTACAATGTGTTGCGATCTCTCGCGTCTAATAACATTTCTGACATAGAGTAATTAATTACGATATTAATTAAGATAGCTGGAGATGAGAAGCGGCCGCTGCTGATGGTTTCTCTATGGTCGCCGGAGCGATGCAATTGAATAGTCGATAAAAAGGCATTGACAGTATACTTGTTTAATTGTACCAGTTAGGAAGATTATTTTTATAAACGTATTCTAATTTCCTTTCATCGTCGCTATAATGGTCTTCTTTTCCAAAATGATCTCCGTCACAGAAACGATCAAAGGGGTGTTAAATCATCGAGTGGCGAACGCAAGGGAGTACAATTATACTGAGAATACATGAGCGATACGATTCGACGGAAAGGGGAGCGCGGAACCCCTACAACGGCGTATCATTCCGAAAGGAAGTAAGCTGATAGAGCGCTGACTCTATATACGAGCAGACGAAAGATGGTTTTAGGGAAAGAGAGAACGCGCGGAGCAGGAAGTGGTGGAAGAGAGTCCGACCTGGATGGGCTGCGGAAACGACGGGGGTGAAGGAAGACGGTAACACGAGTACCTAGAGTACACTTTACAAGCACTTCCACTCGTATACGTTCAACCCTCTAGCGGGTGTTCCAATCGATGGCAATCCGTTTATCGCGTTACCCTCAAACACCGAACCGAATTTTAAAGATGTCTCCCAAAAGTAATGATTGTTTTATACGTGTGAGACGTTGAGAAAAATTCAGATGTTATTGAACCCTTCATTATTCAAGAATACACATTAGCGAGTTGGAAGACTACGTGCTAGAAAATTGGGTTATAGACAAATTGTTTTCGTGTCGATACAAATCATAGATCTCTTGAATTGTTAAATATGTTCTCTCATTGATGAAATTAATAACTCGATACAAGATGAACTGTTGTATAGATAAATAAATAGTAAATATATATATTACTGTTTTTTTGATTATTAAATACCGCGAAATCTTTTGAATGAATAAATGAGATGAAACGTGCTGCTATCTGACGATGAATGCACCAAGCGTTTGCGGTGCGTGCAATGCCTGCAATGGAAGGGAACGCATTTTGAAAGGCCGGAAGGACGCGCGCCTTCAAGCCCGCTATAATCTTCACGCTCACTTATCGTAAGAACCGATCGTTAAGAGATGCTTCGGGTTTATAAGTAATAGCTTTTCTCCTGTGCGTTGGCCAAGCTCATTTCGCATAACTCGAACAAGTGCTCTTTTTTAAAAAAAGAAATATCTAAAAACTTTCACTTTCTCTGTTTTCCTTCTGCTTCGTATATCTGCAGAATGAAAAATATTTAGGTATGTATTAGGAAATATTACGGTGCCTACAAGTTATGTATTTTAACAATTGGCAACTCCGACCATCGATGGCATTGTGTTCGTAACCCTCTCTTAAATTAGAATCGTATTTAATAAAAGGGAAAGATTCGCTCATTGATCCCGCAACCCTGGTTCTTTTATAGAGAGAGAAACGGTTTTTCAAACAAAGAGTATCTCTCCCTCCCGCGCATCGCGTCTTCGCGTTCTGGATCTCTCAGTTGTCTCGCGACTTATATAGATCTCCTATACCACGCTCGCGCACATACGTATTTATTCATACATAAGCCAACGGCGGTGACGGCAGGTCACCGCCTCAAGGAGTTTGTTTAATTCTTCGTCCTTGCGAGCCACCCTGTATCGTGCACAAGCGTGCAACATCGCGTCGCAGCGCGACCGAGAAAGAGAGAGAGAGAGAAGCGAACCGGCGTCGGTCTTTCGAGGCAAAGGCTGACGAGTGCGAGGGAGATCGACGGGAACCCGGTTGGAAGGGATGCACTCGTGCGCTCGACGCCGACCTGGAGGGGACCGAACAAACTCAGGGGTGAGCCACGGGCATTGTAGTGGGGTTCGTGTCGAGCGGGAAGAGGGAGAGAAAAGCGAGATGGATGATTACTCTCTCGTTCTCAGGGAAAGAGCGAGAAGGACCGAAGAGGTTAAAGAGGGGAATCAGGCGCGACGTCGACGAGAAGGTCACGCACCGTAGTCGCCACACTATTTAAATAATATAGCGTTTCTATCTGGTCGTCTCCCCTCTCTGTATCCTATTCCTCACAACATGACACGAGAGGGAAAGAGAGAGTGTGTGTGTGTGTGTGTGTGTGCGAGAGAGAGCGCAAACGCGAGGAAGCGACAGGGGACGAGCTGGATGCTGCGAGAGGAAGAGCCGAGAAGGTGGGAGAAGTAGGATGCTTCTCCGAGATCCGCAGACTCGAATTCCATTGCCCTCCCTCGCTCTCGGAGAGGGTGAGAGATGAAAATGACCAGAGGCGAGATCGAGGAGAAAGGACGCCGGTTTATCGGAATAACAATGAAGTTGCGCGAGGCGCGGGAGTCATCGATGGGAGAAGTTATTGTAACCGGAGTAGCTGATCGAGTTGATCCACGAGACGCGAGAATAGCTCTCGCCGTAATATCCTGGATTGGCTCGATCGCCTGGATATAATTGGACAGTGAGCGATAAAATGCGACCCGCGAGAAGGCAAGGAATGTATCAATTTCATAATATTCCGAATACGATAGATTAGATATACGATGGTATTAGGGGTAATGTAACGACGTCGAGATAATCTAATGACGATTTAATTGGCATTTATATAGGTTCTTTTCCGTCATCCACGTGATTTCGAAACTCAATCTTTAAGTGGTACACTTTTCCCTTCATCTCGTCTTCTGCTTATTTTTCTTACAAAACTATAACGGAATAAAAGAAAAAATAATATCGAGGAAATTTCATAGCAAATTACGTCCAATTACATAATTTTAGCTCTTATAATTAACACGTATCGTGTTTCATGTTTATCGCATCGAGTTCGCTGCGATCCTTTGAGAAATCTGATATCGATTCTTGTTTCAGGAAAATTCGTGATTCCTCTGCTTCGGAAAATTCGTATAAAATTAAATAGATTAACGGGGTTGAACTATATTTTTTTTCAAGCTATAAAAAAATGTTTTCCGACACAATCTACGGGTCTGCGATTGATAACATTCCTATCGCACCGCGCGCGTCCACATACCGATGACTTTATTTACGTTCCTCGAATGTACGCGAGCGCGCATATGTTCGTCATTAGCTCATCAGAGTCATGACTCAGTCAGTGCGGCGATGTGTCCAACGAAGGGATTCTTTCTTCGTGATCCCAACGTCGTGTCGGTCGTCCGTCTCTCCCTATCTTAAGATTCGCTGTTAGCGCGCGCATACAGAATGCACATTCGCGACGTGTGTGTGTGTGTGTGCGTAAGCGTACAACGCCGTTAACACATAAATGACCGTTGCTGGGTGGTTGCTACCATCGCGGTTTGCTGGCCAGCGGCTAGCAAAAGACTTTGCTCCGACATGTAGCGGCGAGGCTGCGCTTGAACATTTTCATCCGCGCAAGTGCACACACGCATACAGGGCCGTTACGCGCGCGTGGTAGAAAATGCATACTTCCATGTAGGAACTACCGTCCAACTAATGCGAGAGCCTAGGCTAGGATCACGATAACCGATCCCACAGCCGAGGCCGACTCTCTCGCAAAGTCCCCACACGCGGCTTGTTCGGAAATAACATTCGGCATGCTCGATGTAATTGCCGCGAAACTTTCCAGTCACGGCGAATCGCGATGCGATGTTTGCGCGCACAATGACATCTGTATATATACGTACAGATTATCCATATTTTAATTGTCCATATATATATATAGGTATATATAATATATTGCGAAACTAACTCGCTGATGAGAAGATTTTAATTATACATATTATACGTATGGATAATTAAAATCTTCTGACCGGCGAGTTAGTTTCGCAATGCATGTCGCTATTCGTAACGAGAAAATCGATCGCCATCCACGATGATTGCCGCCAGCCAACATGGCATCGCATAGCACAGTGCGAAGATAATTCGATATTACAAACTGGACCCCATTATGCAATATAGATTCGACGCAATACACGCAAATTGCCTTCGATGGCAGTAGAATGCAAAATCACATTACGTTTATAAAAATGTTTCAGCTCGGAGGATCGTGTAATTATTTCGCGAACGTTTCAGAAATGTGTGCTAAAAATCCAGCGCGCAAAAGAGATGCAAATTTCTTGAGAATTTAATTCGCTAAAATGTTAATAATTTTTTTTTAATTAAATAACGGATTGAATCATCAGTAGAGCGAGAGTAAGGTAATAAGAAGATTCGATTTTCGATACAAATATGATTATCGATACGCGTTCAGATTCATTGTAATTTTATACGGTCATATATAAATGTTCGTACCCAGATATTAATTCATAATTTAACAGATTTAAAAATTGTATGACAAGAAGCGTTCTTCTGACAGCTGGAAGAATTGAAGTAAATTTTATTATCGCACTCGGCAATGTCGAAGATGCACCTTAGGAAAGCTATAGAGAGGGCCCGCGCCGTAAAAGTCGACCGCTCAAATCGGGCACAAGGAAAGTTTTCCTCAATCATGACGTAGAAGCTCAACGCGCGAGCTGAAAAATATTTATACGTGTTGTGCAGCGATCAAGGTCTGTCTCGATAAGACGGCGACACCGCGTTATTGCATTCGACGCTGCCGAGTTGAATTATAATCAATCCGCGTGAACACAAGGTCATCATCGCGTGCCGTTGTCATCGCGAAGGTTTCGTCAGCAGAAATCGCCATTTTTTTTGCAAAACATCTCTCCTCGTTTTTAAACATCGACATACAGGAATTTCATGTACAAATGTCACGACGTAAAAATAATTATCTGCGCATTGAACGACATTTTGTCGATATTTAATATACCTATTATATCTTTGATAATTGAGAAGAAAAATTAAGAAAAATAATAATAATCTTTAAGAAATACTTTTACCTCTGAAAATGCAATCGTATAAGACAGTGCAGTTTAATTAAATTTATTTCAGACAGAAACCCATAAATTATTTGCAAATGAATTTTAGAAGATGAGAAAAGGTGTCACCATTTATCACAGTAGACATCAAAAAAGTATGTGATACAATTTTGAGAGTATCAGAGAGAGATTATATATATATCATTGTTGCGAAAATATCGCGGGAAAAAAAATCGTAGCGCGATGTGGGCATCCCCGCTCGTCATATCTGCACGGTTCGCACGATCGACAGTTTCGATACGGGAGAAAGTCAACGCTCTAAATGTCCGAGAGTGAAAGATCGCCCGTGAGAGAGTCGCCTCCTCGTGTCGGGAGAGTCTCGCGCTATGCAAGCAAACGCCCGCAACAAAGTGGAAGCGGTGTGTTTTACGGTCCACTACCTTTTTTCTCATGGATCGAGAATTGCGCCAAGTCGAACCCCCGTTCTTTTCGTGCTCCGTGATAGATACGCAATTTCGATAGGTGCTCGCGCTAATTTCTGCGCTGCGAGAAGCTCGTCCATTTAAAGTTTCGCACTTTCGAGTTCGCCGCGTTTCGATGTCTCGCACGTTGAAGAAAAATATTTATTTCAATACCGCCTAATAAGTCATTCATTTGAAACAAATAAATATTTATCTATTTTGAAAAAGATTTTCTTATATCAATTAAATATTTTTCACATCAAAATAAATTATTGTTAGTTTCAAGTAAATAATTTATTATGCGGTATTGAAATAAATCTTTGTTCGAATTTAATACATTCTTTCTCAGTGCATCAGATATTCTTAGCTAGGGTTAACAAAGTCGTTTATATATAATTTTGGTATAGACAACCGACAAAGGTTCGTCGTGATAAAACCTCGTTCGTCAATCACAATCATCGGATAACGAAAATATTTATGTCTAAATCAGAGGCGGCATATCTTCAAACGGAACGAGAAAAATTTGCCTGTTATTTTCTCATATTAGAAAAACATGTCTTTCGAACAAAGGCCATTTGGAAATTTTCTATTGTTAGAGCAAACAAAGTTTTGGCAGCTGCCTCGTATCACTTTGTTTATTTTTATTATTTTTTTTAAATTTTATCTACGTTTGAATTTTGGTCCAGTTTTTTTCTACAATCTTTGCGTAACATCCGACAATTTTACGGGATTTAAAGCAAAGCAACAGCTATCTTAAAAAATCTATTATCTCCAGAGCTTAATCGATTTTGATTTTGAATCTGTTATCAACATGCTAACATAATTATACTTGGAAAGATTTAAACGTATATTCTCAATTTTTATTCTAAAAATTTCTACACATTTTCTATTTCTGATGCATTGTTTCGATGAGGAATAATATTAGAATTAAAATAATGATTTCTTGAAGTAAATAATTAGTAGCTAAAAAATAAAAAAGGAAAAATAAAAGAACAATAAATAATTTAAAAATCTAAATCTAAAAATGTATTCTTAATTGAGATACAATTAAATCATCGAGATTCTTGGGATTTTCTATGTTAGGAAAAAGCTGAAAATGTAATGAGCGAATCTGAAAATTGACGCGTTTACACATACATATTCATTTCTCTCGATACACACACACACTTAATTTCTCGCGATAGTTTATTCTTCCAACAAAGCCACGCGAATTTCAGGATCACACTCCTCAACCACACAGATCCCGACGTAGTTAACATTGATTGCGAAGGGTGATCAATACGGCTAGTAGCGACGTACGGGCTATCACTCGCGCGCCATAAGGGTTCTATTTTCACCCCCTCCCCCTCTCCCCCGCCGTAAAAGCGGGCCGGAGGGCGATCGAGAGCGGTCGAGGTGGAGAACGCGAAAGAAAGGCGGCACATACATACATACACAAATACAAACATATATATATATATATATATATATATATATATATACATATATATATATATGTATATATACACGCAGAAGGAGACGGATGACGAGAGGGCTCGAGAGGAAGGGAGATGGAGCGAGCAGGGCCACCGCGCGCGCACGCCACGCCATACTATGCCATACCATACCATACCATGCCATGCCATGCCATACCATACCATACCATACCATACCATACCATACCACGCCACGCCACGCCACGCCATGCCACGCCACGCCATGCCACGCCAACATCGCGCCGCCACGCGACACGTGAGTCGCCGCTAACAGTGGACAATGAAATTACTTCGGCGTGTATCGCACGGTATTGATCCGTTCTCTCTTCGTCTCTCAACCAGCTCCGCCACCGTGTCTGTCTCTCTCCCTCTCTCTCTCTCGCTTTCTCTTTGTGCCGTGCCTCCGAGTCTCTCTCACCCGACGAGCATGGCGTCGCGTGGATTCTTACGTGCGCCCCGAAGTCTCTCCCGCAACCCTTTCCCGCCGTCGACGGTACACCGCCGACACGCGATCCTCCAACCCCCCCACGTCGACATCGATGTCGCCGCATCGACTAACTCGCTGACGGGCGCCCCCGTCGACGGACTTTCTTGTCGAAAGGAGCGTCCTCTTATCGCCGGTGGTTCTACGAAGGAGGGAAGCTTTCAGCTGCTTGGTAAACCTTTATGTAATTCGACAAACCGTTTTGTGGCAGTCTATTTTTTTTTTTTTTTTTTCAAGCAGTTTGTGTGAAACGACTATATCTCCCTTTAAAATTTAAATAATTTCTATGCATAGGCTTCGCGCATTTTATACGATATATAAAATAATAAAGTTTTTTTCATAAAGGATATACCTCCAAGCACACATTTCCGAAAGACGTTTAGAGGATATCCAGAGAATGTAAAATATTCTTTGGATGTCCTTCGGATGTCCTCTGTGAGTGGTGTTAGGGATTTACCCTCAATTTTAATTATTATATAGCTACAAATTGAAAGAATTATTTTTTAAAATTAATTATGATTCTTTTTTTCTCTCTTATATTTTTTAGCTTGAAATAATATTATATGTAATGAATATAATTGATTGATATTAATTATTAATATTTTAAAGCGTGCAATATTTCTAATTTTTAATATAACAAATTCGTTCTTAATTTTATATACATTTGTTTAATAGTTTTTCTAAATTCTTGGATAAACGATTGATTTATCTTCGTGTCGCTAATAAGATCTTAATAATTTATATTACGGCAACATTAATAATACTCATCACTGAATTATCCTAATACTAATAACGTATAATATTTTTAATAATTATACGATCCAATTAATTACGCGGTTATCGCAGTTACGCGGAAAAAAATAGTAAATTATTAAATTGCGAAGTGTGTATTGTTTAATCGCAGCTCAGCGCCCGAAAGAGATTAACTAACACGATCTGTTAAACCCCTTGTAGGTTGGTTACGCTTGATGCATTTGCACAAGGGGTGAGTGTGTGTATAGAGGACGTTTCTGAAAGCGCGCGCTATGTGCGCACCTACGACCGGGTATATATCGTGAGGTTGAGTTACGGGGCGACCTGTTTTATTAGCTTCGGGAAGCACTGCATTCTTTCCTGTTCGAACTGTAACCGCATGCGCCAAGCTGCACCGACGAGCGACAGATGTCCAGGACCGTATATGCAAAGCGTGCGGCCTGTGTTTTATCCACCACGCATCATTCTCTTACGATTAATCATTCGAAATAGATCTTTCGTCGTAATTAAAACTCTCGTCCTCCTAATTTCCAAGTTTGCGGATAAATTTCGTCAAGATGACATTTTTTCTCCATTTTTAGATTAAACGAATAAAATACGTATACGTAATTAAAAATCGTCCCAGCTAAATATTCAAGACAATTCTCTGAGATTTTTTTCTTATTATAAAGTTATAATTTTAGAAAAGCGATGTGTGAAACATCTTTGAAATATACACCCTGTTTGACCGAACACAATTCTATACCCGCAAACTTTTTATGATACAAACTTCTTGCTTTAACTACGTATTGAAATCATTGAGAAGATTTCTGGTTTATTTGAGCAACATTATATAAAGTTAACTGGAAGTTATACGTCAAATCTGCTATCGTTGCACTCATCGATCACGCGCGCCACCGCGCGCGACATTTATGGGATTTCCCACTTGGATTTATGGCTCGGACGAATTTTAATCCACCTTTCAAACGATGGAGCTGATTTCGGCAACGTAATGCAATTTCCAAATGCGAGCACGTTTTATCGAACGGGTTTCCATCTGCGAACTGAAATACGCTCGCTACCAAATTTCGTATTCGTACTCTTTTTAATATACATAAATCCCTTTAACGTTCTTCGCACGAAACGACCGCAAAAATAGTAGTGAAATCGATATAAGTCATGTGCACTTATCCAAATGTAATTCTGGATCTCAAATTATTCAGAATCGAGAAAGACGATATCAATCGTTAACGCAATACTGCCAAACCGAATTACTCGCTCGAGTGAAAATTAGAGACCAAAGTATCAATATTCCATATCTATTTGCATCAAATCAATTATATATATATATATATATATATATATATATATATATTTCGTATTCTAAAACTATCGCCATTTTTTATTCGTTTAAAAATTCCATTATTAATTTAAAATCAATTCGATAAAGCGGCAAAAGGTGGCGAGAAAATAAGACACGATTGGATTTTTTCAACACATTTTAAGTGTTAACAATTTTTTCGAGCAGAAATGCTGTATAAAATAAACGAGGTTTTTGCGAAGTAAAGCAGCCTCAATCTTTAGACGGTAGCCATCTAATAGTGATGATATGTCATTAATATATCATTAACAGTGCGCATTCAGTCGTATTCGTTCCGTGCATTTGCATCGACAAATTAATGCACTCGACTGTACTGCATTATTTCGCGCGGTGCAGACGCACTCAAAGGATCATTCTTGCGTTCACTCGGCTCGCGCCGAAGATCCATGCGTTTGTACATCGTTCGCTTTAATGTAGGCCAATGTATACGTATATTCGCGAAGAAAAAAAATCTTCCATTAAAATTCGTTCGGTGGAAGGTTCGATGAAAATGTCATTTTGTCTGAGCTATAAGGCTTTATCTCCACGTGACTTCGATAATTTGTCGAGCGTAATTGCGTCGCGACAGGCAACGATTTAAAATGCATGAGCTTCGAAGGCTACGAGACGCCCCTTCCCATTCGCGAAGGAGACGCGCCCTCCTCTGCGATAACGAAGCGATCTACTACGCACCTTCGAGCAATAATTAGAAACTGATATCCTCGCAAGCGCGCGGTATTACCCTGTAACACTTTGTCCTGCGCAGCCTTGAGACGTGGAGGACGTCTCGTGACATTCCGTTACTCAGAAGCTGGGCCTTCGGCTCGAGCCAGGACAACGCATGCTCATCCACAATTATACCTCGATTCTTACGCTTTCCGTTCGAATCATTCAAATCTCTTCCTCTCTTACTTGCATTTTTATTCGCTTAACAATATAGAGCTAATATATATATATATATATATATATATATATATATATATAATCAATACAAGATATCTCGAAACGTTTTTCAATTATAGTAGATCGAAAAATTGAATAATAATTGAAGTTATGATATATCGTATTGTTCTTGAAATAAATTTAAATAATTTGTATTTTACAAATATAGAATTATTTTATATTTTTGAGCTAGTATTAGAGTGTGACGTTACGTTCGCGAATTGGCTGGCGCGATTTTGTTTGTTATCTAGCATCGCGATTATACAATCGGCAATCGATTTCGTAAATCCAGGACGAGATCTCGTATCCGGCACGCGCGCGCGAACAATCGGAGCCTCTGAGTAGGGAAGGGAAGAGTGAAATCAGCGTGTGCGTCGGCATCGAGATTTTGGTCCAGCGCGACGCTTCGGTGGCGGGGGGCAGATGGTGAATACTCTCGGGAGATCTCTTCGGTAGGACTCGACCGATTATCAAGAACGCGCCCAGCCAGCCACGCCATCGAGAAGCAACTACGACGACCAAAATGCTCCTCTCTGGCAGACAGGCCGAAGGAGACCTGCCGTAAGGCACGCCATTCGGCAAAAGGTTTCGTGGAGGGAACCAGGGAGATATAGTCAGGGATATATAGAAAGAAAGAGAAAGCGAGAGAAAAATATAACGACGACCAGAGGTCGAGGAAGAGAGCTAGAGGGAAAGAAAAAGAAGGAAAAGGGGGAGATGAGAGAAAGAGAGGGAGAGCGAAAGACGGAGACCCCGGGATGCGCCGGTTGGTAAGAAAAGGCAAACAAGAGGCAGGATAAAGCCCGTTGAACAGTGATGAGTTTCGTGGAAAGAGCCCGGGAAGAAAGAGAGAGACCTGCTTTAATCCCGAACCGAAGACCTTACCAAAAACTTCTTCTCTCAGACTCTTTTTCTACAATATTCCCAGGCATTTCCTGGGAATTCCCGAGAGATATTGGCGACCGCGGTATATAGCCTTTAGTTTTCGATTCTACCAAGTAGCAGGTCCGCGACGATATCGAGTTCCGTGAATGAAACACATTCTCAAATTCAAGCTCGCTGAAAAGGAGCCCTCTTTTCAACATTTTATAATGCGAGCCGCGCCAGCAGTGGCAAAAAGGGGGAGACATCGTGGAACGAACGCATCTTTCCTAAATCCGATGCTCGAGGCAGAGGAACGAACAAACAGACGTGTAGGAGCACAAAGACTTTATTTAAAAACTATTGAATGAGAGGAGATGCTCGCTCTTAAAACATCGATCGATTCATGCTACACATATTTTTGTATCTTGCTTAGTACTACTTAAGAGCTCGTTGGATTTTCTACTAGGCTCTTCTACGTTGACCTTTTATAGTTGTATATTTTACCATTTTTTTTTAATTTATATATTTATATCCTTCCACATCTGTAAAAATACTTATATGTTTAACGGATGAAAATTACATAGATAATTTTAATATTACATAATCTTTAGCGGGAACTTGACAGGAAATTGAAAAGATACACATTTTCGGAAGCTAGATCGAAAGCACCGCAATTTGATGCACAAATCGTAAATGAGACGTCTGTCAAACAATTATGAGGTAAATGGAATAATGGACCATCCAGACGGCATAACGGAAAAAAACATGCGTCGCTTGTATTTTCTTTGTTTAAAATTTAACGAACGCGCAGGCTAAACCAGCGCATCTCCACGTAAGGCACTCCGGTAGTAATGCCGAGACGAGTCTCCTCTTCTTCCGGACAAATAAGTAACACGATACACGTATGTACATATATATCCGCGTCCCCATACATATCCGGTTTTATTATTTAATTCGGGGAGGGAGAGGAAGCCCCAGACGCGAGATTCATGCGGGTGTATTGCACCTTATACGTCTGCCTATAAGAGATATACACGCTCGAAACATGCTGTTTATTAACGTTACATTGCTAATGGATATTGTCAGCTTGTATCGTTAATAATATCTTTAGAAAAATTTAAAATATTATCTCCCAAAAACCATAATTCTGTCAAAATTTTGCTGCACGCGCTCTTCCCGTATATTATAATTAAAATACTTGCAATAAGTTGACAGTAATCCTATTAAAGAGCATTTCTTTTAGTTAATAATGTACTAAATAAATTTTAATTTTCTGAATATTTTGGAGAGAGAATGAAACGAATTATTAATTTATCGCGAAACAAACGCAGTAGCCGACAAATAAAATTCATTTAACTCTAAAAATCTTCCATGTTAAAATTCATATTTTCTTTATCGAATCATGATTCGCTTGTGAACAAATCATGATAGGTGACGGCAAGTAAATATTTGACAATAAACCCCTCGCAAAGAGACAGATATTTGATTAATATAGATATGAGTAACGTTTTGAATCTCGACCAATAAGATTTTAATAGTTGCACATTAATAATACATGTAGCAATCTTTCTCCGTATATTAAAAATTTTTTTATGTTTGAGTTAGTCATTGTTGCAGCAAATGAGCGATATGTAAAAACGAATATTAATTTGTATAAAAATCTTATCGGTCAAGAATTTGCGTCACGTATGACTCAGTAACTTTTTTATTTGTTTGTCATTATTATATAAAAAACTAATAATTATGGCTATCATCGCAGTTAATGATATTGTTTTTGTATAATCGTCTTGTACACCCCGCTATCTAAAACTATCTTGTTTCACTGGCTGATTGAACATGCGTTCGCATGAATAATGAACAATCTTCGACACGTGTATTTTTTATTCACTTCCTAGTACACGTCTCCCATTATACAATTTCGCATATTTTAATGAACTGAATTTTCTTATAATTTTTTTCAAATTAAATTCAATTAATCCGATTAATAATAAAATATCGGAAGAAAATAAAAAAAAATTCTTAGTATCGTTAGTCATTCTTCTAGCTGCTTCAGTTTTTGAAAAATTACAAAGGTAAATATGTGAAAGAGATACGTGCAACCGTACGCCATTTATTCGAGATTTCATCCCGCTTCTCTCCAATCGCGTAACGCGCATTCCAGAAAGAGGGAAACTCGTCGATTCGTCTGTACTGAAATACGAGTGAGAAAAATCGTCGTCTAGAAAGTCGCTGATCGCGAGAGGCGCGAATCGTGACGATTCCTCTTCGCTCTTCTCGCGGACAAATATGTAATGCGATATGCGCGCGCGTGTTCGCGAACCACGCCAGAGAGTATATGTGTGTGTGTGTGTGTGTGCGCCCGGGAGTACAAAGGGGGCACGCCAATATAGTTTTAAAACGGAATCGAGCGAGAACGCGAGTCGCGCGCGGCGAGACGCGAAGCGGGAAGGCCGGAGGAGGCGAGCAAAAGCAAGTCCGAGCGAGTAACAGTGGGCGACCCTGCTGCCGGCTGCCGACAGCATTCCTATAACACAGCGACCCACACATCGGGCACAATACACGGTACTCGTACCACACACCAGCGCACACATACAAGACGCCGCATCACACGTACAGTGTCGGACTGCGAGACATCGCCGCCCTTGGGAACCGCGATAATCAGCCACGAGAGGACAGACGGAGAGATTCTTGTGAATCGATTATTATATACCGAGTCGAATTTAAATCCACAATTAAATCCTCCGAATATACAAATGAGAGAGAGATAGAGAGAGAGTCTTAAAGTTTGCTCTTGGAATTTAATATATGCCTTATATATATGCAACGCGGAGTAGTTTGCGTCTCGAAGGTCGAACGTTGGGTTTGGTGAAGCGTGCGATTTCTCCTCCGACGAATCTTCGAAATTCGATAGAGGCGAAATACAAAAAAAATGTTCGAGGTTCTCCGCCGGATTGATCCACGCCTGGCGCAGGCGTGGAGCGAGAGAACCCGAAGAACGCTTTCCATGGCGTTGCCCGTGCGCTAGGAAATTAGGCGGAATCTCTTTCTCTCTCTCTCTCCTTCAGCCGTTATAGTTGGGCTCGACTGAATTATACGCTGTCTCTTCGCGATGCAACAATCTTCGTTCGCCCAGCATCTCTACGTGTGTGGGTGCGGTGTTTCTGTAACAGCCGAAAGAAACTTTCCTTTATGTATTCTCGGAGCGGGGAGACTAGAAGAGATTCTCGGAGAGATTCCTTTTAGAAGTGCGCAAAAATGAGAAACGTGAATCAAAATTTGAAATTTAAATAAATGAACAAATAATTGGAGAGGTGAAAAAGTTGCGTAATTTACGAGGCGGAATTTTCGATGAGCTTATCGTTGGAAAAATAATTAGTCCTGTCTCGGCGACAGGTATCGATCATCAAGTACGACTCGACATCGACTCGGGCTCAATGAGCGTTTACGACGATCCTGTCAGCGCGGCGACGTAACACGACGCGTTGTGGGACGCCGTTGCACAGCTTCGTGCATCCTCGTGACTGCTCGACTCGGCTATGTGCATCGTCCTCTCGTCGAGTATCACGAACGAATAGCACATACACACACACACACATCTCTCCCCACTTTTCTCCCTCCTCCTCTTCGCGTTTCTTTCATTATTATACCTTTTTATACTTGCATCTCCGTTTAGTTTGTTTTACTCGCTTTTACATAAGCGCTGCACAAATGCAATCTGCAGTTTTTCTTCCGGAGCCACGTGAATGTTCCGACTATTTTGTGGCAAACTGACACACGCCTTTAGCGGATTGTCAAATCTGTCTCTTTATATATAGAAATGTATATATGTATGTCTCTCGTATAATTTCTCCTCCTATTTTATATCTCGCTTTCGCAATTATCTGTAATGTTCGTCTCGTTACCGTAATTCTTGCTTCCAACAAATGTTTACATTTGTTTTACAACGTTCCCAATCATACCAGAGATATAAATTAGCTCTTTGTAATGGTTTTAACATTTTACCGCGCAGTCTATAACTTGTGTGTTTCCTGGTTACTTATTATCTTACCATCCCTGTTAATCTTATACCCTAATGAAGTGTGGATCAACAAACGACTCGTATACCATACAATGTATTTATACTATACAATGTCATCAATCCAACCCTCGTTAATTTGTTTTTCTCGAACAATTTGCACTAAGATTCTTACAACATTTATAAAAATATTTCTCTCCTTCGAAACCCTCAAACGCGCACTAGAAAGAGCAAAAGCGAGAGAGAAAGAGAGAAAGAGAGAGAAAAAGAGCTCCGAATAATAGAACGCTTTTGAACGACGCGGAAGACCGATGATCGACCGGGGGTTAAAGCAGATCGTGGTTGCCAAGGCAACTCCCGTTCTCGATGGACCACTTCCGGTTTCGACGTCCCTCGTCGAATGTGGCCCGTGCCACACGAGGCGTCCGCCTCTCTCGTCGCTTCCCGCTCGACGGGATCGGATCGGTGCAGCCAGCGCACGCGCTCGATAGCGCACACAGCCTCGAAATGCGCTCTAGCCCGCTCTAGACCGATTGGAAGGACGATGAGCCGGCTGGCTGGCTGGCCGCGTGAAAGGACATCCGGGAAAATGGAACGGGGAGAAACTTGGAGAGCGTGCCTAGAGTTGCGGCCGAGATCGATGGCAGATCCCCCAGATGCACCGCGCGCGGAATCGGTTTCTCGACCGCGCGAAAATTCGCGATCGCGCATCATCATCCCCCTCGGGGATATTATCCACCCTGGCGCGTGGGAATGACGCGTTTGGGCATGAAATCTCTCGTCGCGGACGCTTTGACAGTAATACATAACGCAACGCGCGGAAAGAGATGCTATGATGTAACGCGGTATATCGCGGTCGTTTGTGTCGCGAGTGACGTGTATGTACTATACCTACGTGCTTTACATGCTTTGACTTTCTACTTTGCTCATTTGCGTATCGACTACACTTTTTTTTCGCATTCCTTCTATAGAGTACATTCGATGGCACGGAGATAAGATAGATATGTATACGTATAATTTGTCAAATACAACGCGCGAACGAGTTTGCGGAATAAAATATTCGTAGAACGTAAATATGCAAACAAATATAAATTGTTTAAATTTTCTCGTACATTTTGTCCCAGTTTCGCGAAAGATTTCAGTTTCGTTCATTTATTATAAATATGGGAAAATTGATAAAAGGAGAAAATAAATGTTGGCTACTGCGATAAAATTAATTTAGGAATTATCAGATTGACAGAAATTTATAATTTTCGTGATCAACGCTGAATTTGCACTATTTTAAATCACATCTCTCATCTACACATACATATATACATGTTGCGAAGGAATTGAGCTCAATCAAAAACTCGAATCTGTATCACGCAATCCCGTTGTTTTGGATACTTCGGACTTTTTCAACCACTCGCTAAAATAACATTTAGACGAACGACGATTCGATAGCGTAAATATGGCGCGGTCGATTCGGAACGTTCGGTATAGAAATTCTAGAATATTAATAAACTGCGATCCATCAATCAAATTCTTCAAGCATTATCTCGCCAAGCATTATACCAAAAAAAAAAAAAAAATAGATTATTGTCCATTCGCGTATCATAGAAGATAAGGGGTCTCGCCATCTATTTGCGCAGAGCGCATGGACGAGCGAGGCGTAACAAAATAGTTGCGCACGTATGCGCGCGCGCGCGCGCGAACAGAAAACGAGAGGGTGAAGAGGGAAAAGGATAGAGAAAGAGAGAGAGAGAGAGAGAGGAGGGAGAAAAGAGGGGAACAAAAAGGAAAAAGAGAGATCGCGAAGTTACCTGTTCGCACGCCAACGATAATGCAGTCGAGCACTCCGGGCCTCCGTGTCAACGATCGGCGAACGGCCACGAATCTCGACGTGTGCACGTCCGTCTAAATGTTCCTACCTGAGAACCTTACGCCACCCAGCTGCCCTCCCTCCCTCTTTCTCCCTCTCCTTCTCTCTTCCCCTTACATTCCCGCGTGGAGTAAAGACACAACCAGATTGTGCTATCTCGGGGGGGTCGACCCCGCGTGTGCGTTCATTTTGCTTCTGGTCCGCAACCGTGAGACGAACATTCTTCGCGACGTTGGTTGTAAAACGGCGGCTCTGTTGCGAGCGAAACGATGCACGAGCGAATCTCGCGGTCGCGTCAAAATTCGTTTGGTCGTTTCGAAAATTCGCGTCATTAATCGATTGGCGCTCATCGTTATTTCTTTAGGTCAAATTCTTGCGTCATATTTCGTGTTATGTAGAAATCTCTTCGACTATTCTAGGGCATTTTGTTTCATTTTATTATCTCGATACTTTTCTATCTATGAATAACAATGTAAGACGTCGCAATGAAATAACGCAACGCACGATTCGTAACCGATTAAAAATTTTAGTTTGCTCGACCATCGCGTATGATAAAATTTGCGAAAATGTTAATATTTAAAAAAATACGATTTATTCGCATATCTTTGAACACATATGTCATTTAGAAGAACCTCTGCTCTCCAACGGAGCGGACATTTGCAAAACCGGTATAACAGCGCAACCCTGAATCGCACCCTGAATTGAAGTTAGATCTGGGAAAAATATGTGGTCGTATCGCTCGGTTAATATCGGCGATCCGATTGTCCCCGTTAAGGAAAGGGCGAGGGAGAGATTCGCCGGCGTGCGCCGCGAGAAATCAGAGTTCGCCATTAAAGCGTCACGTCGTGAAATAAATGCGCGACCTAAACACAAACGAGGCGGTTACACCCACCGCGAGGCTAAAGCCACCGCGGAGAAAGCAAAAGGAATTTCGCAGCCGCGATATCTCTCACCGCGGCATTATTTTCCCTTCACCATGCCACCTGCCGTTCTCCGACATTGCGCCGCGATTTTCAGAGGCACGACGAGAGATCGGAAGGGAGGGGGAGTGAAGGGAAGCAAAGGTAGAGAGAAAGAGAGAGATTTATAGGCAACTGTGGGATCCTCTAAAACACCATTACAAATAATAGTAAACAAACAGAGGTAAAAAAAAATAAATGACTAAAGTTCAAGTCAAATAGAAAATTGAATTAAACAAGCGATTGCGCGCCAATAGGAAAAATAGTCGAGTGCAAATTGTCAAGTCGGTAAAAGTGAAATAACAATCCCAATTATTGTTCGTCGAGCGAGGAATCGAAAGATCGCGCTCGAAACCACCGAGAGCGGAAAGGGAATCGCGAGTGTCTCTCATCTGACAGATCGGGAGAGATCGAGGCGGAAAGAGAGAGAAGGAGCGAAAGCTGTACGCGCACGTTGGCAGCGACCGCTTATTCATACACCTACCACATCTTCATTAGAGAGCGCACACGAAGCCGCGGATGATTTTGCAGGATCTGCTTTCTGGCCTCCGATGGACCGGTATACGCGCACCCGACCGACCATCTCTCGACTTCCCCCATACACCACGTATATATATATATATACATATTTATATTCACACGTGTGTGCTCGAGACGCACGCATACATATATATATATATATATATATATATATATATATATATATGCATATACGCACCAGCATACTTAACATACGCGCGAGAGCAGCGAATTCCCACCGTGTCTCCGTGCGGGGTGTAAGTTCCTCTCTCGACGATGTATTCTATAATATGTACAAGTAGACACACACACACACACTTACAGAATTGCTGCTCGTTGCGCCGCATTCGTTCCTTGGTTCGCTTCAGGTTGTCCAGTCTCTCTGTGTGTGTGTGAATATATATGTGTGTGTGCATGAATGTGTGCGAGCAGGCTCCCACCAACGCGACCTAGCCTTCTTACCCGCCCACCTACTCTATCGAGCAATCCACAAATGCATTCTTTCCTTCTTCCCTTCTGTCTCTCTTGTCCCGACTCCGGTCGCCGTTCTTCCCATCGCATCGTCTCTCCCTTGGCTAGGTATAGCGTATGCATCGCGCGCGATCTCCTCTCCTTCTCTTCATCCTTCTCTCTTCCTCTCGTCCTCCTTTCCTCTCTCTCTCTTACCTCCCCGACCCCGTCTGTTCTCTCCGTTCCGTCTCTTCTCACTCCGTATCTCTACGTCGAGTTTTAAAGAGTGTCGTGAAGCCAGAGTACGAGACGGGACAGTCAGAGCCGGGCCACGTAACTATACGTATACGGGAACGTTTCTGTATGGGTCTACCTTCCTTGTACACACAGACACAGGGTACAGATGCACCTCGTGATATACGTTTATGTTCGCGCGGGTGCGAGCGCACGTATGCGATGCATACACACGTACATGGTTCAAGGCATGGACCGGAGAAGTAGGGCCTCTCTGCTTCTCCTCTCGTTCCTTCCTTCTCGTAACCCCCTTGTGTCTCGGTTTCTCCCACCTCGTTCACCCTCTCTCTCTCTCTCTCTCTCTTCGACCTGCGAGAGAGCCCTTCCTCCCACTCGTCTTGTCCGAACGATCGGCGTTTGAACGTTACATGCCTGGCATACCTGCAAACGAGCGCGTAAGTCCACTCAATATACATACCGATGCGCGGAGAAATCTGTCCGAAAACCTGTCAAGAGTTGTCCCTACGAGTGTTGTGTGAGATAGACGCCGAGAGATGCGAGCGGAAAAATCTTTCCCTCTCTTCGTGTTTATTGATAGCTCTTGGACGATGACCGTCGTAGTCCTGAAAAGCTGTCGTGTCAATCGCGATTATATATATGATGATTGTATCTGTCTCGATATATACCACGTGTATTACATTCCAGAGCTAACTTTGTACGATTATTGCATGTGAATAAGAATATGTCTTTCGATTGAATCTTGGTGGAGAACGTAGAGAAGGGAGATGCAACTATAAATGAGATGAGAGGAAATGTTTTTAAAAAATATAATTTGACTTTTTTAATATTTTTATGTCAGATTTGCAAGTTTCATTTGTAATCGCAAAATTAAAAAGCTGTATCCATTCTCTTTATCATTATGTAATTATAAATATTTAGGAAATCTAATAAAAAATATTATGCGTTATACAAAACGTAACATATATTTTGTCGATACGAAAATTTGATAAAATTAAAGGCTTCCTAAACTTTCCTAATTATATATGATTGTGTTATAATATAATATAAGGGAAAATCTCGACGGTGGATTAGTTTTCACTCTAACGTCTGTCAAGGCCGCGTTGATTCTGCGATCATGAATCATCTTCCTACTTGCTCCATGTGTGCCTATTGTTCAGGATTCGATTGTATTATAAGCGTATAATCCAGATATCGCTCCCCTTTGTATACATCGAGGTCTCTCAAATGGCTTGTATTAATATCAAAATTCGCCAGAGAACAGCCACAAAAAAAGTAGCGATACTGCTAACAAAATTTCGACACGATTTATCAATATCCATAAATGTATACCAAAATATTGAAAAATATGCAAGGAAAAGTACTTTCTTGTATCATATAGTATGAGGCTTAGCTATCCCTCTATTCGATCCCCGCACCCCTAAAAAATATTCCCACATCCGCCATGTTTCATCGTATACTTAACAAGCTATTGCCGCGGCTCCGGAATTTCTCTCTCTCTCTCTCTCCCTCCTTCTCTCATGCGCGCTACGTGTTCTATGTATGCAAACACGGGTTTCGCCACATTCCGTCCATCCTTGAGCAGCACTCCTTATCGATAGTTTTCTAGACCGAGCCGCGATAGAGGCGAGCGCATGTACACCGGGATCCAAGGAACCTTAAGGCGAAGGGTTACCTGGCGGAACGTCACTTACGGGGCCGCGCGTATAATATATGCTGCTATTCGGCATTCACGCGGTGGTAAATATCGCACCGTAATATCCGCGGATTCCCGGCGTGCCGAGTGCGGAGGAGTCGTGTATGATGAAGCGGCCGTGAGCCTCTCTCGCACTTCGTACCCAACGAATGGATGATGAGGCATCGCGGACGACACGTCGCGGGAACGCAGCGCGTTTACGATTCTACAAATAATCCTCACGTCCGCAAGCCATTTTTCTTTTTCTCTCTTTCTCGCAGGATGTACCCCGGGTACAGAAGACGCGCGTTGGTCTCGCGAGGAAAATCGCGAATGAGAATGACAGTCTCCTTCGCGTCTCGCTCGTACAGTACTCTGTAGTTTAACGAGGGACGTCAAGTCTGATACTGCAGCAGAGAACGACGTAAGGTAGGTCACTTATACGGCCTGTGCCGCGGATAGTCGTTCGGTTTTATGGGAATACCCTGATAATTATGCAATGAGTAACAGTTCGCAAAAAATCACGTCCGATATATCCGTTGCCGCTTTGGTAATAAAATTCATTTTTATTTTGCGACGATGAAATGTATCCCACACATCGCGCATGACATTCATTTTAACTGTATAATTGAAGACAGTTATAATAACGCAGCTAAACCCAAATAAAGGATTATGGTCGCAATCTCTTCGATCCTTAACATCCTGGCAAATTAAATTCATATTTTATTTCAAACTTATTTCAATATGTATATTTACATTTTACACTTTCATAGATGTGAATAATTTTTTGAAATCAATATATAAATTTCAATATATATTATGAAGCAAAGAAAAATTCTCTCTTTCGCGATAGCCAAAAAATTGTGTCATCAATTGATCAATTATTATATCTTATTACAATATCAAATACCACGTGTTCAAATATGCACCATATATCCATAATTGCTTACAGTTTGGCAATGCGAGTAATGGCTGCGTACCTAAGTACCTACCTTCATACGGTCGAATTCCTTGCTTGCATTCTGACGTGACTCGCTACGTTTGGTCTCAGGTCGCCTTGGCGTTACTATCGACACGTCATCGATCTTTTCCACAGTGCGAAAGCGCGTTGCAACATCCAGTCATAACATTATTGAATTGTTAATACAACAAATTATTATACTATATCATTTAATTAATATTTCCATTATTCGAATCTCAATGCCGATAAAATAGCAGCGATCAGAAAATTTTGTAATACTCTATACTTAACTATAATTAACATGTATGACCTTATCTCACATATATATTATATATTACTTCATATGTAAGATAGACGTCATAATTAAAAAATTTCAATGAAAATCCATGTTTAGAAGATTCAAAAGTTTTTCTAAACATTAATATTTCAATAGTTGATACTACGACAGTCTAACATTAAGTTTTACTGAAAATGTTGAAGAGAAAAGTTCTTTCCGTAAAAATGTATGACTTCGGATAAATTAAAAAATTTGCACATTTCATCCGAAGCGCATCGGCTTAATATATACGCGTGTGTTTACACAAAGTTTTATATGTATACATAATTATATTAAAATTTTATAATTTTATAAAAATTTTCCCTATATATATATATATATAGGGATACCCTTATTCAAGGGTTAATATTACACATTTCACAATAACTACCAACCGATATTTCAACGTACCCACTCCTCATGTTATTAATACTCGCCCGACAACTCTGGTCTGGCTTCTCTCTCGTAATTCCGATCAGCCGCGGCTTAAGCTACATGCCCAGTTGCAAGTAAAAACAACATCGCCTAAAATAAAGCATCTGACTATTTGTGACGTCCCATACTATCATATAATAAAACTCATCTTTTTTTTTTGTCGATATATCTATTTTTCACGATAGTATTAATCAACAGCGACTCACTACATGGTATCACAATTAAAGTTCTCAAATCATTATCGTCTATCTCTCATCTCAGCAAAAGTATAAATTCTACGAAATATAGATTAGGTATATGATTAATGTTTCTCTTCTATGTACAATCTCATTTAAAAAAATGATTTATCATTTTCTGCGATGAAAAAGTTTTTCATGAATTTATACACAGAGAGAATTCATACTCCTAGAATTTATCCTGAAAATCTCATGGTAATCGTGGGGCAGTATGGTATTGAAAGAATTTTATTTAGCAAAATTTATTATGTACATATTAATATTTTTTATTGTGGTAAATATTAATCAGAGAAACTCTTATAAAATTCTTTCAATATCTTCTATCCTACGATTACCATGATTTTCAAGGTAAATTCCAAGAGAAAATTCTCTCCGTGTATAATCTAATTATGGGTAGATAATCTAATCGTGAGAAAATTTAAGTGTTCTCCTCCATATCTTTTTCTCTTCTCAGTTTAATAAAATTACGAGTACCACGAGGGGTAACACTTATGCTTGATAAAAATTACGCGTGTCATTAGCATATTAGCAACTTCTTCGTCAACGTCGTTCGACGCGACTTTAATAGACCTGTCGGCGACTCGCTCGAGCGGAAACGTTCGCGAAACGAACCAGCAATTTGACCGGATCTCTCGCAATCTCGGCGTCGGTGACGCGCGCCCGATATTCTCCTCTCTCGTCCTTACCACCGCTTACGTAGCCGTGCGGTTCTCCTGCGTTCGGTCGGAGATCGGTCGCCCCGGCGTCAGACTGGGAACGTCAGCGACCCCGCTTCCTCGACCTCCGCCTAAGCGAGAGAGCCACCTACACGGCTCTCACACCTACTCGGAGCACTTACACGTCCCGCGGGGGAGCGTGATCTCCGCGCACGGACAAACCGCACGTAGACCACTGGCTAACGGGCCGAGCGAGCCGAGCGCGCCTGTCCTGTCGGCGACGCGCCACTACACGCGTCAACGCTTGCGCACTCAATAGCACGTAGTAAATATTATGTATATGTAAAATGTATAGAAAAAAAAAAAATTTACATGCACAAACAAGTGTGTGTACAAAGTCACGTATACAAAAATATATTTATTTATACGGAGTTTCCCCCCATTGCGTACTATAGAGTTCAATGGCATCAGCCTTCGTCAATCCCGGAATCGATTATTTCCTTAAAAAATGTTGAAAGAAAACGAGCGTAATTTTTGTTTATTTTTAGCCAATTGAAATTCCTACGAAAGTATAATTTACTTAAAATGAATTAAAGAACATGTATAGTATTCTCCTATAGTTATTTATACATTTCTGAAGCTTATTCGATGAGAACTTTCTTATTTTCAGTTGCCGGAATACTATTGATGCTTGAACATTTTTGTGAAAAATAGGAAAATTGATTACATATGTATTGCTATAAATTACATAAATTTGTGTATATATTATTTACGATATTTCACCGTGTGAAAGACGATGCTCAGCCGCGTGCGAGATCATCGAACGTGAATCTCGGTGCTTTCGTATACATAGACCGTTGTCAAGGCGCATTCGCTGTGTTCGCATACTCGAATCAACGGTGTATATCAGTCGGGCATTTATCCAAGTACGAGTGTGTTCCTAGAGAGAATCGTTATAGTCCAACTTGCGTCCAACTTATCGTCTATATGTGCTCAACGCTTACAGGCAAATTCACGATGGGCGTGTTGTAAATGTAGCTTATACTAGTTTTAGCTTGCACATTTAACTATCACGTGTATCTGTGATACTGCCTGTGAATTATTGATTATCCGAAAGATTTCTTGTTAGGAATTTGATACGTAATTAATTGAACAACTCGAAACATTTTTCTAGTCGCAGACATTCTGTAAAAAAAATGTATAAAATAGATATATTTTTTAAAATAAAATTTCCTCCAATATTCTCTCGAAAGATGTAACTGCGATTTACATCACGGTTGAATGAAAAAATATCGTAGGATATATCGTTTCCTGAAATACTGAGTGAATTCGCGCGTGGGTGAAGTCTGCAAATACACAAGATAGACAAATGGAAAATTCAGCTCTCGAAAAATGAAAAAAGGAAAAAGATTTTAGAATCTCGCACGTACACCATCAATCCTTGTGAATATAAAGATTATTTTGAATATAAAATTACAACTGTTTTTGAACGTGTAGCAAGTTTTCATAGGTATGACATATGCATTCGAAAACGTATTTATACAGAAGTACCTCTTAGCGCAAGTATATGTATTCACCGACGTTTATTTCATATTTTGCTGATCCACTCGTAAAATGAAACACACGCATGTCGAATTCGTATTCGTACTGCTCGCTCATCACAAGAGTCGTTTCGGATCGCAAATATTTCCCAGTAAAACCATGTACGATATATCTCATCCGCGCAAAATATTTCTAACAACTCACACTTTTTCTAATAGAAATGTACAAAACTGCCAAAACTTTTATTAAACAAAATTTTTCAAATGAAAAAATCAATTGAAGTTAACTCTTTTGATAATCACTTTAAGATCAGTTGATAGACCAGGTTGGTCCCCCTAGTATTACCACAGTAGTAACTCGTTGTCTTTACTTAAGATTATAATCCCAGGTAGAGAACCTAACTGTAGTTTTCAGAGACTAAGCTCTAACTATATAGTCGTATCTATAGACTTACTTGTTAGTTAGCTACATGCAACCATCCCTTAAACATGCTAGGGAATGTTGCTATTTTCACGGGACTGTTGGAAATACATATGCGTGTGACTCTAGAATCAATAGTGCGCTACCAAATTCGATATCTCCCAAATCAATAACATCCCACTTAAATCCTTAGCGCTCTATCTCTCTCTGTCTCTCTTTTTCCCCCGAGAAGAGGCATATTATTACCATCTATAGAAATCACGTTCACGAGGCATCGAAATCACGTGATTTATGTGATTGCCCGGGCGACTACGCCTGGTGTACACGTTCTCTTACGTGTACATAAGAAGAAACTGTGCGTTCCTCTGAAGCAGCAGGGACAGTGGGTGGGGACTGAGGGCGTCGAGGGAGAGGGTGAAGGGAAGAACGGCCGTATGGAGAAGCTCGGGACGATCGGGATGCTAATTCGTTTTGCTCGCTTCCTCGGCTGCCTCGTCCTTTTCTGCGAATGCAGATCGTCGGCGCGCGGCGTCGTGGAATGCGTTCCGAGGGCGTTGCGAGAGCGAAAGAATAAAGGCGCGGAAGATTACGAGTATATTTCATTCATGCGATTTTCAGAGAGGATCGATGCCAAACACAGAGCGTAATACACCTTATATGCTCCTCCGTGCGATCCTTTATATTCGAAAAGTGCGCGTTATCGCATGCAGATTTTTACACGACTCTCGAATGTCGATAAAACCGATTCAGCCGGAAACAGGTTTTGTAAGCTCGATGAAGAGGAGACACACTTTCGATGGATCTCGATCGTTTCAATTGATCGCTGGATTTTAATAGCGTTCGAATAGACATTGCATTTTTTATTCATCGTTCTCGTATTAATTATTCATTACTTTTAATTGTGATTAAGCGAGATAAATTCTTGACAAATGCATATAAATACATTCATTACATTATTAGATGATGACACAAGTTTAATAATTTTTCAAATAAATTTCACTGTTAATATAAGTGCACCTAGAAACAATTAAAATAGCTTACGAGGATAATAGCACACGGTAAAATATTAAACACATTTAATGTGTTAAATACGAGATAAGAACGAGAGAACTTGAACGCGGCGCGCAAACATTATGGATTGATCGATCGAAATTCTATCCGAACATATTAAATCGATAATGTACACACGGAGAAAAATATAGTCTTTTTCGCTTGAAAATCTGAAAATAAAAAATAAACGACACGATGAATTAATGACGTGTATGAAAAACGCGCATGCACCGAACTCTCGGCCAGATATTTCTCTTTATAGGACATCGATCTCTCATCTAGCCGTCGATTTCTCTTTTTTTCCGCGCAGTTTGAGAGCATTTCCCCTTTCGCTCCACGGCTACTCGCAGTCATCGACTATATCGCGATCATACAATGAGGATAACAATACAACGGTTCGCGCGATAGCTGAACGAAAACGGTATATATATATTTGCCCAGCGGAGACGAAATCGCCAGATATATTGAAAAAGCACGTATATGTCGAAAGTAATAACTCTCATTCTGCCTTAGGCGAGATTCTTTTTTCTTTTTTTCTTGTTTATTTGCTTTATGTACATACAATATGCGGGTTTATCGAGATAGACTTTCTTTCCCTAGTTTCACGCGATTCGTGAAAGTAGCGCATTCCTTCCTATATTAGCAAAGATTTCCATCTCTCGGAGCTTATTAAGCTTCTCGTCATACTCTGATTTATTCGCTTTTATCCCCTTAAAAAACATTTATTCGCAATAATAATCGCAATTGATGTAATTTTCTGCGAGTATTCGGAAGATACGTCGGTCGAAAGAGTTATACGGTCCCGTTTCACTTGGCGAATCGGTTGGAAGGTGCCGATTTGTCACCGCGATCTGTCAAAACGATATATACCTATAGTCTACGTATCTATAAACCAACGCTGCGAATGTTTCAGTTTCGTGAGTATAGACTCGGTAATAATCGTATACCGTTACTTCTCTCTCTTTCTCTCTGTCTCTCTTTCGAAAGGCCGTTTTGCGCGTGTATGTGTGCATGTGTGTGTATATATATATATATATATATATATATAACTGTGTGTATGTGCGACTCAATTGCGCTCCGAATAAAAGAGCGGTTCACAAGTCCTCCACGAGACGCCCGCGAGATATTGTGCGTCTATATGACGTATGTATATATATATATATATACATATATATATGTGTGTGTGTGTACACACACATATACACACACGTGTACACGTGGTGTCGATACCTATTCGATCATTGCCTGAGACTTTGCTTATTCGGCACCGATGATGAAATCGGAGAGAGAGAGATTAGGAAATCGTGGTTTTAGACATGTGTGCAGAGACAGATTAAACGTGTCGAGAAATCCATTCTCGGTACTTAATCTTTTGAATTAAAAAAAAAAAACCTTTAGATTCGTCGAAAATTTAAAATTGACCAAATTTTTATATCGTGCGACAATATTCGGAGTGACGGATATGTATCTGTTCCCGCATTATTTTTTCGCGGCGTTATTATTCGGCGACGAACGACGCTATCTAAATTATTCCTGCCGTATCGCGCCTCAAAATTTATGCGCAGTTTATCTTACACGCTGGTTATCGCGCCATATAGCACCGAATATTTTTAGTCGAACAGTCAGTTTCCGCATTTCGTTTTGAAAATTCACGGATCTCACGGCGAATACACGCACGAATAAAATTGACGAACTGCACATATGTAATATATCGTGCTACACACGTATCCAATGATTGCTTCTAAACGGAGAGATTCCTCCTGGTTCCAGTCGTTAAATCGGACAGCAGAGTGGCAACTTACATCCGCGTGGGATATTAACGATAAGATAACAATGCTATCGATTTTTTTTTTTCACTACATTTTTTTGCATCGAATCGGTATCGATATACGAAGTCTCGACATTTTGTATTTTCAGTAAAAAAACATTTGTTTCTATATACGCATACTATTCTATATACATATATGTATATTATATAAATATATCTATACACGAAGAGAATTTTCTCTTACAATTAGAATTTACCCTGAAAATCATGGTAACCGTAAGACAATATGGTATTGGAAGAATTTTATAAGGGTTTCTCTGATTAATATTTATTACAATAAAAAATATTAATATGTACACATAGTAAAATTAATCGAACATATTTTTATTACGGTAAATATTATAATCAGAGAAACTCGTCGATTTTCAGGGTAAATTCTCTCTGTATATTATTATCATTTTATATTGAAGTAGATTTTTGTATTTAATATAAAAAAAACGTATCTCTCGATATAATACCATTTTCATCGCGAAGCCCGAGCGCGATTATCTTATTTGATTTGCTTGATCCTCGTGGTCGGCCGTGTCTTTCTTTCCCTTCTCTTCTCTCTCTCTTTCACAAGTGCTAGCGCTTCGCTCTACTCTCGCATGTCACAACAAAGGTGACGTTAAAATCTCCGATCGGTCGCGAATCGATCGACATCGGCGTAATAACGGCGAGGTGAAACTCGCATAGGTCGCACCAGAGGTCTACCTACCACACAGGTAGATAGCTAGGTATACATATATATATATATATATATATATATATATGCATGTATGCGCGCGACGTCTAAATTCATTCCGTGATTCGGTCGCCGCGCGCACCAAAGTCGGAGAGAAGAGACGGATATCTCTGCCGGATGGCTCTCCTCCGCGTTGCTCCCATGACAAAGGCCGGTCAAACCTGCCTGACAACCTGTAAAATTCCTATGAATGAGCGCAACCTCCGGCCGGTCACCAACACTCGAAGCGCTGGCTCCCTCGTTCCCGAGGTGTGTGCGCGCTGGCGCGCAACTCGACCTCGTCCGTTATTAAATTCCTCGACCTCAACGAGTCTCACAGGCTCCTCTCCGGAATAAAGGGGGGAGAACCCAGGTCGAAACGCGATGCCACGTGACAACGTTTTCTCCGGCTGTGCGAGCAGACCACGGCTGCTGATACATACCTATACCTTTTTGTCGCGCGTGATGTATCCGAATCTTCTTCCCGCAGCTTCTCGAGTCATGTAACGCATTCATACATATGTATATACAATGTATATACAGGGTGTTTCTAAAACAGTCAGAGATTTTGAGAGTGTAATCTAGGAGTTAAAAAGCTCTTATATAAACATGGGCCCAAAAATGCTTTCCCTCCGAGTTAAAGCCCCTTTAAAGATGAATGAAAAATCGAAAAATGTAGCTTTCGAAAACTTTTTCACGGATCGAGAATTTCATATCTGTGAAAAAATCTAGAAAAAATTTAAAAACACCTTATATATATATATTTTTTTTTTTGACAGCGCAAACGCAAATGACGATAATAAATGAATTAGCGATACTGCGATTGAGGAGATTAAATAATATAACGGCGATCAGCTGTTATATGTCACATTCGATAACTTGGGAGACAAAGAGTGTATAACGCGTCTCGTTGACATTTAGTTAATTATTTAATTGCCAATTGGATATTAATGGCATTAATATCGGCGGTGTAGAGTAATTTAGAGATTCTATTATTATTACGCGGAATATATAACGCACGCGCAAGTGTCTCTCCGTTTCGAATAATTGTGAAATCGATCCAACGCGAGTAACACGCGTGGGCGCCCTTCTCTTCGTGTACATGTACACATACATACGCGTGCGCGCACGTGCGTCGATCAAGTTTCTTATGGAAAAAAGGTCGCGTTTTAAGGACACGCGGGAATTAAGGAGACGAGAGGAGAGGAGCAAAGCAGGATTATCCGCGGCGCAGATATCGTCACTCTCGATCGTCAAGGTTGCACTAGCCGATAAAGGTATATGCGTATGCACTGCCTTCCCCCACACATGTCATCTGCAACGCACATTGCACGTGTATATGCGCGGCCGTTCTTTAAATTTCTCACATAAGTCGAACTCGCCGTCCTTGCCGGATGTCTCGATTTTCCGTAAGGTATGCAGCATATATGCTATATTGACGGATAACGTTATCAGTTATCATCGACGCTATCGCGATCGTCGTAACTCGACGGATATGACGACGACGACTATTCGGCGCATTACGGTTCGTTCTGAACCGAGAAAGTTGCCAATGATATATTTCGTTCGTCTTGCGCCTTCTCTCCCCGTTACGCCATGCTCTTACTGCGTCGTTTGTAACGTTACGACGAACGGAAGGCGCGAGATATGATATGCGTCGTCTCGCCTTCGCAGCTTCGCGACACGCGACATCTCCCTCTTTCTTTTTCTCGCCTGTCTTAGATAAGCGCGGCTAATAATCATCGCGACTGTTGTATATACGACGAGGATTGTATAATGCTAGCGATTTAATAATTGATTCACGTAATAGTGTGTGGAATATTTTTATTGCGAATATATAGATACGTACACGGAGAGAATTTTCTCTTGAAATTTAGTCTGAAAATCATGATAATCGTATGGGAAAAAATGGTATTGCAAGAGTTTTATAAGAGTTTCCTTAATTGATTTTAGGGTAATTAATTCCAAGAGAAAATTTTCTCTGTGTAATATGTTTCGTAAAATACGTAGAAAATTTTTATTATTCTTAACCATATAAATAATATTAATGTTTATTTAATGACATTGAATAGTTTATTACTTTTTACTGAAATTTAAAAATATTATTCAGCATATCTCACACGGAAAAAAAATTAGCCTCCACAACTAAATTTTAGTGATGAAAATTTTAAAGGCACGATAATTAAATTTTTTATCTGTAATATAGAGACAGCTAAAATTTACAGCTACAGTTTTTTTTCTGTGCAGCGAAATATTGAAATAAATCAGAAATAATTGAGAAATAACGAGAAAGATATTGCAAAGGATATATAATCGCGCGATGACAAGTGCGTAGGTAGATCGATTAAAAGCGTCGCTAACAATAAGAGATCCGGCCGATCACTCGGGGCTCGTTGACCACCCCTGTCTCGAGCTACGCCGGAGCGTGGAACGCGGTTACATCATTTCGCGCGACTCTCGAGCGAGCGAGCGCGCGCGCGTGTGTATATCCCGGCTGTGTACCGTTTCGGCCAAGCCGCCGCGTTTGTGAGCGCGGGGTTATTGAAATCCGAACAATCGGATACGGCGGCGCACTTCCAGAAAGAACAAAGTGAAAGTCCGGCCCGGCTCGACGCGAGGTGACGCGCGAGGTTTCGAACTTCGAAAACGCCGGCGCGTCTCGTCGCGGACGCGGCTGATTTCGAGCAACGCGTTACACGTTGTCGAGCCCGCATTAGAGCCTGCATCGCCGCTGGGCTTTATCCGCTCCGGTTGCATACCGGAACTTTGCTTCGAGGCACGAGTTTGTTATCCTCCATGAAAAAGGAAAAAAAAAACAACTCGCGGCTATTAAAAGTCCATTTGGTGGAAATCGTATTTGATTAATCGCGAATTACATACAGAAATAGAACTCTCTTACTCTCCCTGAGCTAACTTTTTTTGTTCATGAGTTGATGTTTTTACTGAACTGAGATATCTCAAAGTTTCAAGATTCAAAAATGATCCGAGAAAGATAAGAAAACAAGATAGCGAAAGATTGATCGCGAATAAGTCACTGAAAAAGTAACGTTATATTCCATAATCTAATTAAGAGATGAAGTCTGTATTTCACTAATTTTTCTCAAGCAAATTTCCAACCATATTTCTAACGCAGAAAGAAGCTGGTGAACTATTGTCCCGAGACAATGATATTCCAGTATTAAGACAAGAGTCGGGGTACAGTTAGTATAAGGATAATTTAAAGGTACGGATGGTTTCTTAACGAGTTAATGGAACTACGTGATTCTCTCGCATCACAAGTTCCTCGATTTTGTTTACCCTCTAAAACATCCCGTTGGCAAGAGGTACCGGGTGTCCACACGTACATCACGTCGTAGGTCTCGTCGGCTAGGGAGCGAGTAGTTGAAATAGCCGCGGTCCAGCGCGAGATTCTTCCTGGTGTGCACGTGACGCATGCATCATTCGCTCGTAAGAGAACGCGCGCTTACATACGTACGTATGTGCGTATATATACCAGCGATATAAGTATGCCGGTCGCGTATTTGTACGGGAACGCGTTCGCGTCTCCCGCGGTTACAGGGATCTATTCGTCCTCGTTCCTCTTATATCTCTCGCGGTCTGCGTTTAATGCCGAATTGAGAGTACGACTCGGAGAAGGATGACGATGACGGTAACGTTGCATGTCTCGATGCGTTCTCGGTCCCGTTGCCGGTATATCTTCTCCGAGGTCTTCGTTTTATTGCGCACAGTCGTTTAAGAACGGTACGCGATAAGTCCGGCTTGGAAAATTTCTCGTTAAAATTGATGCGCCCGTCAACTCCGAGCTGCGTCATATCTCACCTTGACATTTATATTGTCTTCGAAATTGTAAAACCTTATACCACTTGCAAAATCAGCTGATTACACGGGGACGTGTGAATATTAAATCGGATGTGTGAATTCCCCCCTCTCATTTTTTTAAGAAGAATCAGAACGTCAAGATTCTCCCCGGGCGTCTCGAATTTTTATTATTTTCCATCGTGTAATAATTTTTCTAAAAAAGTATTATTTTATTAAAAAAAAAAAAAAAAAAAAAAAAAAAACAGTCTGCTAATTTTCTCATATATACATGACATTAATTCGTTAACTCGACTAAGAGATAATTTGATGGTCGAATTTTGTACTGTTGCAGAATAATAGAGTTAGGAAGGCTATTCGACGATTATTTAACCAGGCGTAATAGGATTTTAATACAGATAATTGATGTTACACTATTGATTTCGAAGCGTCGCGTGACATGTTGGCGCTTCGAATTAGCTTGTACAGGTGTTCCGGATGACGCACTACGTTCGCATGACATTGTTAATAATTTGGGACGAGCGTAGATTAAGTGTAGCGGTTGTAAAGTTACGTCGGTCACGTGGCGTTTCCTTCGCAAGCGAGATAGGCCCGTGGGAAACTTCCGTCGAGAGTTGCATTCGCGAGAGTGTCACTCGCGAAAACGTAGTCCCACGGATGGAAAGTTCGAGGTTGAACAAAGATCAAACGATCGCTGATACGTTATAAACAGCAACAAGCATGTCGTAGCAATCTCTGATCTCTCTGTTGGATTTATATCTACCATTACTGCCATTATTATATGAATAATTATTTATATACGAACGAGAGTTATTCTTGTCAAGAACCGTTCGTAAAATCAATCGGAATTGCGCTTTATTTTTGATTTAAAAAAAAAGAATTTTTATATTTTTTTTTTTTTTTCAGTGATGCGTATCACTGAAAAATGATATGTTGCTCCGATATTTTAATTTTCGGAATATTGATTTCTCGAACTTTTTTTATGTGTCGAGCTTCAACTATATGTTTGCACATCGGCGAGCAATTTTACTATAAGTTGAAACAATCACATCATCGAGATCGACTTGCCGGATGCCGAAGGATTTATTGGATCGCCGTTCGGTCGAAGGTCATCGAACGGTATCCCGATATTTTCCGAGGTCGTTCGATGTCCTTCCGGAGATTCTTTGCGATCAAGGAAGATCTTACACGGTGAATCGCGTTTCTTATTAAAGCACAAAGTGACGAGTGTTCGAGAAACTTTGACAGATTTTTATTTTACCTAGAAATTTAATAACGATTTAATAATTTAATCACAAGAGCAGCGTAAATTATTTTGAAATTATCAAGTAAAATAAAATCTGCATAAATAAATCCGTGAAATGTTGTACAAAGTACAAAGAATTTTACATAAAGACGCTTTATATTCTCGCGCAAGGTATATTGAATATTAATTCTGCATATACATTACACATATATTTATATAAATGTCAAACGATAATATCGAAAGTCACACGATGTATATGCAATCGACATATATATCCCGTGAAAATTCCATCGCTAAATTAACGTATAAGAATATTTCCATACCATCATTGCAACTTTACCTATCGTAATACTTTGCTTATACAAGAATCATACGCCGCGATACGATATTTCCAAAGAGAATAGAGATCGCACGAGCGATTTTCGATACCGAGGCTCGCTAAGCGAAAACGCTGCACGCGGAGGTCAACTTTTCCGGTCTGGCTGCGGAATGAGCGATATCCTGTGAGAACCGCTTCGCCGTCGCGAAGAGCGGCAGAAGAAGGAACAACGGAACGAACGTTTGCTCACCGACGTCCAAGGTCACCCGCTTGCTCATCTCCCGGGATCGAATCGAATTCGCGTGTCGCGAAAATTGAATCGATCCCGCTGGTACGCAGAGAGGATACACATAATATCGATATCGATATCGATTCCTACCAACCGAACGCCTACCTTTCGCAGCCGGTCGATAAACGTTCTCGAGGTCGCTGTCCACCCTGAGGTCACCCTCCTGTACCCACGAGGCGAACAATATCCCGATGGGAACCCTTTGGCCGCGAATAGAGAGGAGGAAGGAGCGAAAGACTGGAAGAGGGAGGGATAGAGAGAGCGCTAGCTGTTCACATTACCTTACTTACTATACGGGGTCAATGCCACCCGTCCCGCGCCGGCCCCACTTCACTTCACTTGGCTTCACTTGGCTCCCCCTTTGCGCTTCTCACCGGCTTTGCCCTCCGCCTTCTCGTTTTGCCTCCCTCCCGCCCTCCTTTCGCCCTCTCCCTTCTTTATCGGCTTCTCTCGACCTCACCCTCTCCTCTTCTCGTCCGCCCCCACCGAACATTCTCATCGACCGTTCGTGCACAAGAGCACAGAGGAGCGCTTCTTCTTCTTCGTATCGTCCCGTCTCGTTTCGCTCCTTTCTCTCCTTCTCCTCCTTCTTTTTCTCTTCCTCTTCTCTCTTTCTTCGTCTGCCCTCTTGCTGCCTGTGCTCTCCTTCCGCCGCCTCTTCCTTCTTCACCGGACCCTCCCTCATCGCGCGCGCGCGCGGTATAAACTATTCCAAAAATTTGTACTGTTATTATTATCGCTCAACCATTCCCGGAGCACTCGAGTCCGGCACAATGCGCGACTCTGTTCGCGCCCCCGTCAATTCGACGACGGCGACGACGAGTCGTCAACGTTCGGTGTCTCTCCGATGGAGAGAGACACCCTCGGATCGATTTTACGAGGGTGACTTTTTTCTTTAGCTTAGCGAGGGCGACGATGGAGGACGAAAACTGTGGCTGAGGGGACATTACGTCAGCGCGAGATTGATTCGTATGAACACGGATGAGAGATCTCATCCTGAGAGAGAGAGAAGGAAGTTCTATATAAGAAATATGTTTGTGGGCTTTGACGAAAAATATGTTGTCTCTCCTTGCACGAATTGACTCGTATTTAGTTTTAGCTTTGCGTCGCTAACTATTGATTTTTTATAATTTTTGCACTTGAAAAGGACCTAAATTTAAGGTCGAAACGTAGTGTACTTTGTATCTAATAAAGACGAATTATTAATAAGAGCTAGTATGGTCGAACTAATCAGTAATTTCTTTATTATTTTTGAAATTCTCTCTGGCGAAGAATACAAATCTTTATTATTAAAAAAATATTCGTACCGCTCTGTTGATGTGAGATGATAGCGTTCCAATTGTCAAATGTCAAACAAATTATTGACTACGGGTCAATTATTAATTTCTATCCAGCGAACTGAAATTTCTTATTGTGATAAATAAGAAATCATGCAGTCGTTCGAGAAAAAAATGTTGACGAAAAGATTTTTGTGCACAGGTTTTTTTTATATTCAACAAGTTTGAGATAATTAAGGAACTTTTCGTTTGAAACGCAGACTAAAATTGTCTCACTTTAGTCGAAAATAAATTCGACATTTCGTTTAAAAAAAAATTGTCAACAAAATCGAGTATTTCGAAACGCACACACGTGTGTCAATTTTATTTGCAGCAAATGCATATAAAGGAGAGAAATATATAAAATCGATATAATATCTAAACAGAACAATCTATTACATAATCGATGTAATCGCCGAGTTCAATTTTAGATTCCGACTGATCAGATTCACGAAGCAATTAAGCCAGAACGCCATTGACGTCAGTGATAGTATGAAAGACACTTTGTGTTTACAGGATGGGTATATTTTCGTATAATAAATATATTTTCATACGCATTTAAATACGAGGATAGAGAAAGGGGGTGGTAAATGACAAAGGGAACGATATGTGACGCGTCGTAAATTCGAGACGAGCGTTTCGAAACGTTTCTGGATTATCGTCTTTCGCGATCGCCCATCTCACGACTCGTTTTCCGAATTATTTTATCGCGAGTGACAAAGAGCCGAAAACAAGGACGCCGTTGTATCGCGACAAACAGTCCGATGTTCGTAATAAACGCCGAGGCGAACTCTCTCTCGCGCGCGCGCGCGTGAATCTCGGGAACCTTCCGCGAAGCAAATGCAACGTGACCAATGTCAAGGCTGTGCCAGCGGCGGTAGTCGCATGCTGCTGCTGCGAGTGCTGCAACAAATCTCGCGAGCCATGGCGCGCGACGAGCGCTGCGCGAATTCCTCCTCTCTCAGGTGCGCTCGGACATAAAGGTCATCATCCCTGCCCTATGAAAATTCTACGTCTTACTCGGAATGCGCTAATCGATTTTATTATTCAATAACGAGGGATTTTCTTCTCAATGAGTCTGACGTGTAAACAACACAATTTTTTTTATCAATATAAGCTCACAATATTTCCAACAGAAAATTTCTCATCTTCCGCGGAGGATTATTTTTCAAAATATGCGGTTTCTCTTGTATCTATTAAAATAAATTTGAAAGAGATGGCAGAGAAATTAGAAATTCACCTAAAACCATTTCTATGAATTATAATTCGTGCGCGTATCCTTTTTACGATAGTAATTTCGCGTCTATTATTTGATTGTGGCTTCATGACTAATTTGATATATATATATATATCTCGAAATACTTGATTCGAATCGAGCAACAGCGGCGTGATCTCGTGTACATTACGCTACGACAATGAGGACGTTCGACCTCGATATCGAGTGTCGGGTCAAGTCGGTGTGCCGCAAGCTCGAGGTGGAACGGGCGACAAATAACGTTTCGACGAAGGCGAGCGCGCGCGCGTTGACGACAGCCCGTTGTTGGCCCTCGCTCGTCGAAAATCCGTAAAGATGCGCCTCTTCCAGGAAGTAGGAGTCGCAGGGATCATCGACCCTTCACGGCTATTTCAGTTATTTTGCAGCATGCAGCTATTTTAAATACATATTGTAGAGTAGAGGCGTACGAGCATGAGCCATACGGAGGTAAGGAGGACGAAGATGAAAGAGAGAGAGAGAGAGAGAGGAAAACGCAATGCTGTCGAGGAACGATGCCTCATACATGCGAGTAAGAGAACGAAGGGAGAGAGAAGACGGAGAGAAACATTGAGTAAGATGGAGTAAGATGGAAACACACAAGATCGAGAAGAGAACAATTCTCTCTCTCTCTTCCTCTTTCTATCTTTTATGTGCAAGATTGAGAGAGAGAGAGAGAGAAAGAGAAAGAAAGAAGCTACAAGGAGAGGCCAGAGGGGTTGGTATTTATAGCCCCGTCGTCGTCGTCGTCGTCGACAGTCTTGACTCCTCGCTGAAATTTCTGGGAGGGATGCAGCATCCTTCCCTGTCGCCCCCGTTCATCTCTATTTCCTCGTCCATACAAAATCACCGTCTCGCCTCCCTTGTCAGCGTCTCGGCGCACACTTTGTTCAAGGAATTTCCTATGATTAGAATAAGTATTTCTATACGGCCTACCGAACGCGCGCGCGCACACGCGCATATATATATATATATATATATTTGCGTGTGCGCGTATCTACCGCCGAGAATAATTTACGGCCGGAGTCTGGTCTGTGTTGCTGGTGGATCTTCTCTTCCACCCGCATCCGACCGGTCCGTTGTATATCTCGGCTCCGATATTCGAGGAAGGCGCGCGACACGGACGATCGTGTCGTCGATCTGTTCGACAGAATCCGGAACGCCGCCGCTCCTAGATCTTTCTCTCTCTCTCTCTCTCTCTCTTTCCCCATCGGCAGATCACGCGTGCAACGGTCGCGGCGACCTTTCGCACCGAGCAAGTTTGACCCCCGAGCTCGGCTTCTCGGCGCCGCCGTGTGAGACCGTCGTCTCATTTTGCCTTCGAATCCAAAATAATTGTGTACGCGTGACGTTTGGACGAAACGTCGTCCCCGTAAGAGTCCATTCATTTCCAATTCCATTCTCATGCACAGACATATATTGTAAAGTGAAATATTCTTCGAACAAAAGGTCTCTTTTTTTTTAATTAAATGTCGAAGCCCCGACGATTCATCAAGTGACGAGAGATAATAAGAATTATCTGTCTATTTTTATTTATTTAGTTATTATTTGGTTTTCGTGACACAGCACATTCGTATTATATATATATATATTTATATAAAACTTGTATATCGAATAAAGCTCTGTCTTTTTATTGTTTTGCGTTGTCGCGCGGAAATATTTTAGGACTCTTATTAAATTTCTGTCCACGTTTTTATATTTATTTAAATTATTTGATTATAATAATAAAAAAATTATTATGAAGCAATAACTTGTATACTGAAATTAAATTTCATTAATTTCTTTCATTGAGAGTTAAATTTTTATTTTTTCCTTTTATACAAATGCAAAATATTATTTCATTTCAATATCAGCTACATTAAATTTAAAAGATCAATTCTAATTCATCGTGTTTATTGGCGACTACGATTGCAGCATAAAACGCATTCTTCGTATTTTCTAATTAGGTAGAAGAATGCTTAATAATTAACCGAATCTCTCCGATTGAGCCTACAGGAAAGACAAATGATTAAAGTCATCTTATCACTCTCGTACGATTAATTGGCAAGAACACAGACGGTCACGGTCCCGCGAAATCAAGCCCGCTCGGGCATCGTCCAACGATCGAAATCTGTACAACACGTGTACATAAACATGTATGTATACCGTATCAGTATAATTGACCGCGTACGTTAACCGCGCGGTCGCGCAACAATGCCGGCGAGTCTGTGGCGCGCGGGACCAGGATGAATTTTCAAGCATTTCGAAGTGAATCGGCACGTGGAAAAAGAAACCGGAGCGACGTCGGAGGAGGTCCAAACTAACAAGGTGGAATGCACGCGCGCCGCGGATGGACGCGGGTCACCGTTTCTTTGCGGTACTGCGAGTAGAAAGACGAGTGGACGCCGCGGCCTTATTTTACAGTGTCGTGCCTCTTCACGGTCACTTGCGATTGCGCGAGCGACCGGCACCCGCAAATGTGCGATTCAGTCCAGCGATCGAGGAATCTCTCTCCCTCTCTCCTCCGTACAGAAGCACGTAGAAATTACAGAGGCGTTGCAAACATTATTTTACCGCGATTATTTTAGATATCCGATAATGCAAATGTGTTGTATAAACTATAGAGTTATACTATCTTTTATGCCGAATTTTATTATTTTTATTGTTTTTCCATTACGCAAGTTTTTCCAATGACACTTCGTTAGCTTCATTCTTCGGTATTATTTAAAATCTAATTGTACGTAATTTTCTCTTATATTTTGCTTTTGCGGGAAAACTAGAGTCTCGAATATCCAATAATCTCGTAAACTGAGGTAGGAGCACGTGCGCAGACATGTGTATACGAATTAACTTGACTGATCGTTTGTATTTGAAGAATTATGTCAATTGTGTCACAACAAGAGTGTTTAGTGATTTAGCTTACTCAATATAAACGTGTAAGTTTTAAATAAATACTAATTTTACGAAAATTTTTCATACGTATACGCATATTTCAAAACATCATAGCTGTTGCACAAAAATTGAAAATGACAGAGAAATTCTGAAATTACATTTTTCGTCTCATATTAATATAACAATACAGGAAACATTATATGAGAATATATTACATACGATAAGAAATATGTTGTACGGTATAAAATTTGTAAGTTTCCAAATACCACTTTTAAATTCATATTTAAAATTTTTATAAATTTGTACGTGCTATGGATGGTGGATTTGTGCTTTCGAGCCTTCTACCCACGTTTCTTTACGGTTTTTGTATAGTGATTGAAATCGACTTATTTCGAACGGTGCTCTTTCCATTGTCTTCTTCTACCGGTTCTTGCATGTGTTTTGCATCTGTTCCCTCGTTTTCGCATTTCTCATTTCTTTGAATAGGTCTCAAGCATTGGCAGCCAATCCTTTTTTTCTTTTTGTTAGGTTTTCTCAACCAATATCTTAATGTCTGTCCTTGAAATCTACCCTTCCTGAAACCACAATCTGTGGGAGATTTTCCGCTTTACACATTTTTGGGGTATCACTCTCACTTCTCTTGCATTATCTTCTATTTTTTCTGACATTTTTCTCCATCGAGCTTTCTCTCTAATTCTTCTATCGCTCCGATTAGCACTCGTGTTTTTTTCAGATTTTTTTATCGAGCTCTTGTTCCTCTTTATTTTATTCAAAAATCGCATTCTGCACTACTTTCTCATTATCTTTGAATCAAAACGCAAAATTATATCATCTTTTATAATTTCTTCTTCTCTTATATTCGTTCGTTTTTCTCATTTCATAGCATCTAGACGATTCTATTTCTTGTTCATATTTTCTAATTTTTATTCTATTTATTTATTTCATTTTTCCATTTCTCCGAAACATTCTGTTTTCGACTTGAAGATTGTCCTTTGTTTCCTATTGTTCTACAAAGTTGGCAGTTTTTTATTTTTCTATGGTTCTTCGGTCTTTGTTCGTTATTTTCTTTGTGCATATTCTCTATTTCCTTTCATTTTTCCGGTCTCTTTTTTCCTATGTTGTCAAATACCTGACCTTTTCCATTCGGCATCGGTAGACAGGCAAATGCTTGCTTGAACTTTTTCGATCTTTCTCGATTTCTTGATTTCTTTCGTATTATTCCTTCATCATAACCGATAAACTATTATCTTTAATTTTCTTCTGAAGCAAAATATCACCGATTATTATAGGGTATAAAATTATAATTGTTAAGTAATTATATATATTTAGAGAAACGTTTGTAAGTAAAGAAGTGCATAAATAAATATTGTTATCAAAATACAAAACAAAAATAGCATGACGTAAAATTCGTTGCGCGATTGCGCGATGAGGACAGCGTTCACGATTTCGCTTCTCGCATACCTACGAGCTTACCGGTAGCCACATGCAACTGTGCAAACACTTCGGCACAGACATTGTTATCTATGTGCCACCCGTTACTCATATGGTAATCAGAGTGTTAAGCACTAAATTATCTGCATTAGCATGGACTATCGATTTAGCTATGCGCGCAGAGCGCAGTCCGATGCAGACAGATTGCACGCGTTGACAGTATTATACGTACTTGTGTATTTTCGTTAAAGGATATCCGCCGATTCGTTCGCGGAAATCGTGAGAATTTTTCGAAATTCGATTTAATCGCGCTTTGTACTCCGATGTGATTGCAAGCATCAACGATAGATACGAGCGTTCAAAGACAGTTGGATTAGCTATGTATTTCGTAGATCAGCAGAGATCGATTGGGTTAGCGAAAGGAATTATTATCATTTCATCGTTTGAGGTGAAAGTACTTGTGCTCATTGATTCAGCAATATGCAAACGTTTCTTTGCAATTAACATTTCGATCGGCAATAATCGGCGCGAACCTTCACGTATCGGTGATATTTCATAATCGTTTCCTATGTATTTTCTGCACGCCATAATTAGCGATCTGATTCCGTGTATTTATTCAAGTTTCTCACGAAACTCGGGCCTCCGAAAAACACATAGCGTGATTGCCATGGCGATTAAAGTAGGTAATCTGTTGCCGAGTATCACCTTGTGCGTCGTGTGTGGTCTTGAAGAACATGAAATGAAATACCAGGGCACTTCTTGAGAAGAGGCAGAAAAGAAAGTATTGACGGTATATTTAGTATTGGAAAATAAAGCGCCTATATATATATATATATAAAATTATTTTTCTCAGAGTCGATCTCTTCAAAGTAAAAAAGAAAAAATCTTGCAAGTTGCGCAATAAAATTGTCTTTTTTCTCAAGTCGTCCTGTTCCTTCTCCAATTTCTCTCGTAAATATGAATATTATTGCTGCATCGATCGCATATCGCGGATACTAAGAGGACAGAGTATTGAGATATCGATACCTCGATGATATCGTATATAGTATCATGCTGGCATGCCTACGGTGAGTTCGCATGGACAGCGTACAAATGGCGACGGTTCGAACTATTCGCTTTTATGGCTCCGACACTGACCTCTGACACGTCGTAACCGCGGCAGGCGACACCGCGAGTGACACGTCCGCCCCTTTACCGCCTTCTCGAAGGAACGCGGCTCTCTCGCGACAGAGGTGCATATATCCCCATCGTGCGTCAGCATGCGCGTGCGTGCGTGTCCTTCGAAGACGGGAAGCGCGGAGGACAACCGCGAGCACTTCTACTGCGGTAGATTATTCGAATTTACGCATTCCCGACGATCCAAGATATAATCAAAGTTCGGATTAATCGTTCAAAGTGAAAAGACAAAGAAATATTCTTCCGCGATAATTGGAGATTTTTTGCGCATAATTTTTTCGTGTTATATGTAGGTATATATATATTTTTTTATTTTTATTTATAGTTCTCTTTAATTAATAAATCTAGCTACGTACAATTTAAGTATACAATTTATGTTATCGTAGCGCGCAAAATCCTATCTTATAACAGTTAATTTTTAAAATCATGCGTTAATTCGGAACATTAATATTTCGGAAAGAAAGTTTGAAAGAGAGAAGATAATTTTATATAAATCTATTCTCGCGTAACTCATACAATGATATGAAAAAAATTTATTTTATGTAGCTAATATAAGAGAGAAAAGAAGCACTTATGATAATTGATTGCAAGTTGACTAGTTCAGAACCTTAATATAATATAATATTTTAAAATTAAATGTTGAAAATATATTATACATTGTTTTCTAAAACATACTTTTTATTTGGAAAAATCGAAACAGTGAACGTGTCAGTTTATATATCCTTTAAGATTTACGTAACGTGTCACTCGCGCGTTTCTAATCAACAAGACATATAAAATTGTCAAGCGAGATTGAGTAAAGACGCAAAAAACAATTCTCATTATACGATATGCTGTATGTCACCAACATACAAACGTTTCCATTTTATAATAGTTAAGCACAATCGTAAACAGCGTAAAGATACTTCTCATTTTTAATCGAAAAAATAATTTCAACAATTTTATTATACAATCTCTTTACTTCTTCTATCTTTAAAGAAAATCATATTCTTAAAAAAAATTTTCTTTATTTCAGTACAAATATCACACAATTATTCTGTCGTCAACATATACATATATGTTGAACAAAATTTTAAAAAATACTATTCGTATTAGTTCTAATTGTGTGGAATATAAAATAATTTTATCATTGAAAAAAAATCATAAAAAGTTGGGAATTTGAGAATCAAATAAATAATTTTGAAGTTTCCTTTGTTTCAGCGTAAATTTCACAATAAAACGATGAAGTATAAGTATACATGTTAAGACGTATTTCTGTCACCTTGGCCGATGCTTTGCAATTATCGCATAATCGTATTTAATGTCATCTTTATGGATGTTGCACTGGCGTAATCGCACGCGTGCGAAATGGCATCGGAATCGGCAAAACGACTCGTATACACTTGTATATAGATACCTGCGCAAATCAGCGTCACGTGATCCTAGCTGGCCGACCGATTAGCATTATAAAGCCGCGATAACATTTGTTGCAAATTGAGTTTGTAGGAACGTTTATGCGAATACGCTTATCAGAACGCAATGGCAGAAAATGCGCGCACATTATCATTTGCGATTCTATGCTTTCGTAACCTGCTATGCAAAAATCACATACGAGCCGACAATTAAAATTTTTTTTAAACACTCGTATTTTATTTTTTTCTTCAAACAATGATCGTATTGTCAATAATTGATGTGTCGTCATCAAAATTTTATTTTATATTTAAATCATGTCTTTGTATCGCAAAGTAAAATATAAACGTTTAATATATAGTTTCGTACACGTAAGGAAATAAAAAGTGTACGTAGGTATATTTTTAAATATTTAAGAAAATTAAATTTTAATCAGAAAATCGCATATTGTAAAAGATGAAAAATTGAAATTTTAAATTGCACTTTTAGAGTTAGCTTTATGTTGCTTAAAACATAGCATATTTATCTCGTTAAAAAAAAAAATTAAAATGTAGGTAGATGATAAGATTCCACTAGTAGACATGTGACAATGCTTACGCAATTGCTGTAAAACGTTTTTACGAGATATAACAACCAAGACAAGACTTGCTTGATGTACTATAACATTATACGACGAATTAAAACTATATACTTAGAGTAGGAAATTCTCAATTAATGTTAGATAAAATCTAAAAATAAATGCGCGCATATAATATATATATTAATATTTATTATTAATTTTTAAAAATAATCAAAAACTTTAGCATGATAACTACATCTATAAACATTTCCCCAAAAACTTTCGTCAAAGGAAGTTTCAAATTGACATATAGAAATATTTTAGATAAAAGAAAATCTTTATTAAAATAAATTTCTCAAAATTGTTATCTAAATAATCATACTTAATGCCAGAAAGCAAAATGGCTAGTTTCGTTTTTCAAGAAGAATTGATAACTTTTACTTATTCATACAAGAACTAGCACATTCACAGAGAAAAATTTGAAGAAAACGTGCAATAATCACCATTAATTCGCAAAGCACTCTGAACTGCATAATACGCGAGGATCGAAAGTGGCATTGCTTTATATGCATTTACGACGAACTAAAAATGGTGTCTAAGAGAAACCGGCGTTTCTTTTATGGACGTAAGGAAACTAAGGAAAATGTACACCAGTGTAACAAGCGTCGAGTATCAAATTGCTACTAGCGAAGGACCATTTAAGGCCTCGCCCCATAAGCAATACCGCATGAGTGATGAAATTCTATCTGCAATCTCGATAGACGGAACGATTAACGTATTAGAAGGTTTAAGTCAGCTGATGGAACAATCATGGCTTGCATTCGTGTTAGGCAGGAAAAGATACTGCATCGCTATATACTCGTCATATTATCCGTGACATTTTGAGCTTAGCTCATATAATGTCAGTGAAAGAGAGAAAGAGAGAAAAGATTCGGAAATCTTTGTGATTTCAACTTGTTCAGAGTTTATTCTAACTAAACGAAACAAATTTTCTCCTATCGGACTCATCTAGAGACAGAAGTTTCTGAAATGCATTAAAAAGTTTACTTTATCGCTATTCCGTGATTCTTTGACAAAGCGAATTCACTGACGCTCTTCCTCTCTTCACATTTTTTATTTTATTATAAATTTATTGTATTTTAGTTGAAAGTTTCATCACGCAATTATTATGCTTCTATAAATAATTATTACAGTGTTTCGACTTGCTATGAGAAAACAATTTCTTTCAACGCGTTTAATCGCATATATCAGTATAAATAACATTAGTTTTTATTATAGTTAGTTACATACTTTTTCAATCTTTTGACAGCACACATATCATATCCTGTTCAATGATTGAAGACTTGATGGTTTGCAATTCTTGGAGAAAACAGTATTAAGATCCGGCGCGATCAAAGACATTCTGATTAACCGCATCTCGATCTTGTAATTTCATATGCATCAAACGATCGATTGAATACGCATGACCGGGAATCATCATTGTAGTAATGTATATTTCAAGCCGTAAACAACTAATAACTCCTTGGTGCTCCATAAGCCAATTGACGATTCTTCTCTTTTCTCCTTCTCCCTTATTCATATTCTTGCAATTTTGAGCGGTATTCTAAATTGCAAAAATACTATCGCTTGTGTGCTAAATGGCATTTCCAACATGTGTTGCCACATGTCACACGACGTGTATTATTTTCAAGAGTATACTTTATGTTAAGGCATCTGGAATTTCTAGAAACAGAGAAAGAAATCGACATGCGTGCGCATCTCTACTTAAGGGTCGCAGCAGGTAGAACGAAGAATGTATACCATTAAATCCACACAATATTCTACTACTACAAGTATCTCTTTTAACTTTCAAACTTTCTAATTCCTAGTATCTTTACCGTCCAAAGCTAAAGCTCTTCTCTTTGTTGCTCCGAAAATTTTCGGACGCCTTGAGAATTTTCTCAGAAAATATAACCGGTTCGATAAATGTCAATACATAGTTTACTGTTTCATTTAACAATGTAGCGCATTTTTTCGAGATTACTAAAATTTCGTAAATTTTTAAATTCGAAAATATGCGATTATATATGTATATATTGAATGAATCCTACACAGAAAAAACAGTATCCTTGAGAGAATGCAAATATGCCTTGATTCAAGTATATTTTATCCTTATAATAGCACCAAATATAAATAATTTTGGATAAAGGATAATTTATCCTTAAAACAAAGTGCAAAATATTCTTGGTTGAAACTGAAATTTACTTATAAATATTGCAAGGACAAGTGACAAGTGTGCATCGGATATAAGCGGTACTTTCAAATAAATATAATAATTCTTAGTTCAAATGTGACTAAATTTGTTTTTACCATATACGATTTTTAAAACAAGAATATATCTTAAGGATAAAATATACTTTACACAAACTTATTTATTATTAAGGCAAATGAAAATTTGTGATTACAAAGAGCATTCTATGCTTAAATCAATCAAATAGCGTTCAAGAATAAAAATATACTTGAATCAAGGATTCCCTTTTTTCTGTGTATTATTTATATGGAGTAACATATAATTCTATTATAGTAAAAAGCAATTTCACGAAAATTTAAGCGTGATTAGCTACGTGGCCGCTAATAACGCGAGAAGAGGGTTAAAATACTAATATTGACATCTGTCAATGTCCTGTGGTTACGCCACTGGTCACCTCACCTCGGTTGTCTCGTGAGATCTCGCGCGTGCGTTGGACTCGAGAGTAAGAGAGAAACCGTTTCACGTTTCTCTCGCTCGCAGGTAAAGCGAGAAACACGACGGAAAGGACGATCTATACGTGTAACAGAGAGAAAAGAGAGAGAGAGAGAGGGAAGGTAATGACTCGCAGGCACGGATTTAGGCGTGGGACGAAAGAATGGTGCAAGGATGAGGAGGGCCCTTTCGCTCTCGACGTAAAGCAGGGTGCTTTGAATCAAGCATTTGCTTGTGACGGAAAATTTTTGGCCTCTGTATGAATACTGTGACAACGATGCTTTTCACAGGAACGACACGCTTCTGCGTCTTATTTTCAACCGATAGATCCAAGCGACTACTTTAGATTCTAACTGCGACAAATAATAGATATTTGCACGTGCACGTGCAACTTTTATTTTTATTAAATTAAATCGCTATTAATCTATTTTGAAAAAAATAGTGGGATTTTTAATAAATTTTATTATTCATATATTTTTATATATGAATGACTTAATGATCGCTAGATACTGATATTTTTTAAGCGGTATCTATAACGTCATCGATTTTATTATTGACTGCAAATCTCGACGTGTTTTTTCACCCGACCATCTTTATTTCGAGTTGAATTTTCGACGGGATTATCGGCATCGATTTTATTTGCACTCGAGACATATTTGTGTCTCGTTCCTTGTGATTAATTTTATAAAATGGATAATATGAATACACGCCTGTGTAAATCCGCGACAAGGCAACGCCGCGCTCTTGCGAGGCTGAAGAAGAGAGACGCTCGCACTCGATGAGCATGATTGCTGAAACATACACTCTCGCACACATATACGTATCATTCTAAACATCCGTGACACGTAACGAGGTCTTCGAGTAGCGACTCCTATTCATCGACAGGCACACAGGCGATTCGAGTGCGTGTAACTAATATTGTCGAAGGAAAAGAATTTTCCGTTAGGATTGTCAGAATTTCTGTCTTTGTATAATTCTTACAAAAGACCGGAAACGGAAAGTGGAAACAGGAAATGCATCGTTTACCTTGTCTAAAGTTTTTACCTGAGGACTCTGAAAAAAGGAAGGTCAGTAGAAATATAGAGAAGTCAGAACACACGATTTTCGCTAAAATATTAATTTTTTACTTTCTTCTTCTTTTTTCTGTTTATATATTATACATTTATTTAATTTTTAATTTGTTTAGCAAATTTTGTACCTATATCTTACGGTGTATGTCAAAGAAGTTTTCGTTTATTTCATAAGTATATAATGATAAAATATTAAAATAAAATATATTTTGCATTATATATAATATTAATATTAATTTAAATGTATTATATTAATATTATCATTTGATTATAATATTTTATCTTATATCCTATTCAATGACGATGGCAGTCTTAAATATAAAATATAAATAATTTTTCTATTCTGAGCGAGAATACAATAAAATTTCGCAGCACAAGTGTGGTAAGATTTTATAATAATAAAAAATGAAAATAATTTCGAATTTTTTTCTAAATTCAGAGAAAGGAATATAGAGAAGATGCAAGCTGTCGAAAGTCATTCGTTTGAGATCATAATTTCAGAGGAGAGACAGATTTTTCTTCGGATCGAATTTCACCAGTTTTGTGAACATTTCTTACGAGCGTAATTAAGCGTTATATCTTCGCTTAATAGACGCGCTCGCACACGCGAGGAACACGCGCAGTCTAAACGTGAAATCCCGTTCCGACGTTCTCGATCTACGTCTGCTGCTGGACCCGGGGCTGAGAGAAGATGCCTCGGGAATGTATTAACGGAACGTACACACGCGCGACCGCGTACATTCGGTACATTTTTCTCACTATACGTCAGACAGTATAAATCTGGAATGTCTATCTGTTTTTGACTGCCTCTGCCGGAGAAGCTTCGTATTTATCGTGAGATGTATCAACTTTATATACAATCGAACAGTATAACATTGTTATTTAGGATATTCTGTCGATTTTATGCACCAATGAGGGATACTATTATATATCTGTTAATCAGAGAATAATTTGCCTTATTAGAACATCTGAAATATTTCTACTTGTTGTCGATGATGTAAGAAAAATGTGTTGAAAAAAAAGATTGTTTATACAATGACCAATATACAACACTGATGTCATGAATTTAAATCGTGTGTGTATGAAAAAAATTGTTAAAATTTTCATATTCATCTTGAATATACATTTCTCTCGAACTGAAAAATTTTTCTCTCACATTTTCCCGTAACCATCCATAACAGCTGAAATATTTCCAATGTTCACTTAGGTGAGAGATATCCTACATATTTTCCCCTATCACATAAAATATTTGACAAGAGTACAATATACAGTTGTGGAAAGGTCAGAATGTAAAGTCGTAAAAAAAAAAAAGAAAAAAAAATAATTTTACAAAATTGATCGTTACGAAATTCGTATCGTTGCAGCCAAGATTCGGTAGCGGAACACGGATTAACGTGGATAACCCTCCGCTCGTCCCGACATCATCTACCTATCTACGGCATCACGTTCACGCGCACGAGGAGAGAAGCTGTCCTACTCGAGACGACAAACTCGCATCTCTATGTCGTCGTACGGGCGACGTGTCATCGGCGAGACATATCGACACGCAGGCACGCATATCTATCTACCTGCCTGCCTGCCTACCTATCTACCTACCAGTTTGCCTGCCGGTGCACAAGGGTCCTGAGCGGCACACGCGGGAGAAACGCTATATGCGGCCGGGTTAGTTTGGGTATATAGTAGGGATCTGTGTGTATGTACTACGTCCCGGTAGCGACACGGCCTAGCAGTCGACGCAACGGAAGACGGAGGACGACGCCGCTGGCAGAAGGAAAGGAACGGACAAAGAGAGACGGACAGGGGGTTGGCGGACGGAGACGGCGACAGACGCCGCCGGTTTCTCGGATCGAGCAACCAGCACGAGGACGAGAGAAGAAGAGGACAACTCGGCGGCGCGGCGAGATGAGAGAGAGAGGACTGTAGGGCAAGAGGGGAACGAAGGGGGGGGAAACCAAAAGGGGGATCTTTTCCCCTCTATATCGTTGTGGCTCCACCCACACGCCACCGTCGTCGTCGTCGTAGTCGTCGTCGAGGCGCGCAATCTGGCAACAGTGGCCCGCTATAACCGATATTGTGGCCGTGGATTGAATGGAGGGGAACTAGAGCTCTCTCAGGTCAAACCGCCCCACCGGCATCCTCCGGTCTCGCACCAGGAGCAGAGAGAGAGAGCGACCCCTCGACGCGCGCGTCCAACCCTTGCGCGTTCTCCCGCTCTCGTCTCGTTCCTCCCGCTGGCGCTCGCCTACTGCGCGTTACGTTCTATCGCACCTTCCCCTCATGCGCCGTCGAGAGATCCCCACTTCGCGCTTTCCTTCCGCCAGATGGCGTCCGAGCACGTTGGCATTGTCGCCCGGCGTGTATGTGTGACGTTTCTCCCACCGTGTGGTGACTCACTACCACGAACCGACGACGTTCTATCCGCTATCTTCGACAACGAGTTTCACCCACCCAACGGCGGAGAGAAATCGGTGTATACGTGTGTATATATATTCATGTCTGTGTGTATACGAGAGACGTGCGATCGTGACGACAAATCGACGCGGGACAAGGACACACGTCAGGCGAGACAGAGATGCGAGAGAGGGCACGATCTGGTGGGAGCGAGAAGGGTGAAGCGTGAGAAGGAATGAGAGAGTACGAAGGGAGCCAGAGCAAGAGGGACGCCGTAGGCCCCAACAGCCTCTCACTAGACAGTATTACTTTCAACCGTTTAGTGGGGCCAATGCTACTCGACACGCGGAGTAGTCTCAGTCAGATAAGTACGAGCAGTCGGAATCAACAGTGGAGAATACGTCAAGATAGAGGAAGAAACGCTCTCTCCGTATCTTGCATTTTTTTTTTGTTTTTTCATCTTAAATTCTCTCCTCTTCGGTATTCACCGGATTTAGGAGAGAAAAAGAGACAGAGAAGGACGAGAAGAAGAGTCGGCGTTTGACAGAGGACGTGGAAAATTCGATCGGATGCACCTTTCTCTCCCTCGCCTCGGAGACTAGAATTTTCCTCATCTACGCTCTCCCGCAGCATCCGCACCGACGTTGCGCTCGTGACAGACTGAGGCGCGCGACCGCTGCGGTCGGTGGATATAAATAAAGTTTCCGCGGTCTCTCGCACGCGCGCGCGCGAGAGAAGGAAAGAGCGCGCGCGACGAAGAGGCCAACCGAAGGAGGAAGGGGGCCAAGGGAGGAGGAAGAGAAGGAGAAGGCGGAAGAGGGAGATCGAAGAGCGCCGACAACTGGCACGGCTCTGTTGGTTGAATATACTTCTTCCGGCGAGAGCGCGATCGATCGCGAGAGAGACAGACGTCTACTATTTGAACAAGTGAACGCACGCATTCACGCGTGTACGTACGTACGTATAATACATAACGCGGAATCCCGCGCCGGAAAAGCGACGCGATCACAAGGACTCGGCGGCGGCAGCCGGTATATCGCGCGCGAGCGGAGAAGTCTTCCTCTCCCCCCCTCCGCTTCCCTCCGGAACGGAGAAGAGAATACAGAGTGGGAGGGAGAAGCGGCGCATCGCATCGGAGTTCGTACGCGCGTGGAACACTCGGACCGACCGGTTATCGCCTTCAGTTGGCTCGTGGCTCGTGCGGAGCTTGGTCGGAGCGATCGTATTGTCCGCAACTCTCTCGTGGTCCTCGCGCACGTTCTCGTTCTCGTCGTCGTCGTCGTCGGTTCTCCGTCGTGATCGTCGTATAATGTGCCTATGACGAGGTGATGAACGGCCGGCGTCGCAGTGTCGAGAAGCGTGGTGACAGTGCTCGTCGTCCCGTCGTCGATGGACGATGACGTTTAATCGGGCGGACAGCAACACCGTCGTCGTGTGGTCGTCCGTGGACAACGCGCGAGGGAAAACAGTGTGCTCCTGTGTGATCTAGTGTGTACTTATACTTGATGAGTATTGGAGATACGTATATTTGTATACACGCGCGACGCGTAATAAAGCGTGCCGCATTCTTGGATTACGCTACGTCGACGAGGAGGAGGAGGTGGATTCCCGTCTCGCGCTCGTCTTCGGTCTAAGGATAAGGATAATGCGATACTAAGGTCGTCCAACTGGTGAGTCTTCTCTTCTACTTGCTCTCCATTTTTCATCTTGGGATGCTACGGCGAATTATTATGGAATTGTGCACGCGTGTCTATTCTTTTTCGACAGGATCCATCCGAATGATAGATTTCTGTCCGTAGATCGTAATCTCGAGATTGTATTTCGATCGAGTTGGAAATTATATCGAACGCTCCTGTTACGTTCATTCATAATAATTTCGCAGTAGCGTCCTGAGATTTTATTTTTGGAGATTCTCCGAACTGAATCACACACATTTATTTTATGTATATCATCAAGTGAGCTTTTGCATTTTTTTTACAATTCCGATTTTTATACAGTTTTTTTTATTCACGATTGTGTGGATAATTGATTTGTGTGCTTCGTCGATTAAAAAGAAATATATATATAATTAACCGCTTATATAAGAAAGCCAGAAAGAAATCGTTTGCGCAAATAAGTAATAATGCAGTTCTATCGATTCTTGTTATATTATTAGTCGTGAATCGTGAATCGAAACTATTGAACGATCACTTCTAATACGACGCGCCTATCTCTATTTTGTCATCGAGTATCGTTGAGAAAAAAAAAAGAAGATCGAACTTTGCGAACAAGAAAACCTTGCAAGTTCCCGCTTTCCTTTCGTGGTTCTTTTTTTTTTTCGAGTCCGACTTTTCACACTGTAAATACGGAAATAAATACGTTAAACGCCGCGTTTCTCAATTCTCTCTTGTGAAACAAGGCTTCGTAGTTAATTTAATAGTAGTTAATGGTAGTAGCGATGTATGTATATATAGTAGCAGCAGAAGAGAGCACCAGTAGCCGTAGCAGTAGCCGGAGTGCAAGAGCACTTAGTGATATTTACCGTAGTTCTCCTTTTACACTCGACTTGGACGAACATACATCGATCGGCGGGAAAACGCCCGCGATCTCTCTCTCTCTCTTTTCTCGATGCCGTTACTTATTACATCGCGGCGGTGGATATTCCGAGCCGCTTTCACAACGGGTGATTGTTCTAAAGATGTGTCATTCCGTCCCGCTCGGGCTTTCGGGCCCCGAGAGCGAGAAAAAGACGCGCGGGATTTATGCGGCAACAAAAAGAGTAAAAGGGGGAACGAAGGAGATATCGAGGCGATCATCTTCGTCGTGGACGCGTGCGCGAGTCGACGAGAGGAATCGGAAAGTCACGTCCACCGTAATAATCTTCGACGGGCTGCTCTTTCCTCTCTGTAGGTCATAAACGCGTTTACGTGTGTATATGTATATCTTAATCTTTGTATATGTGTATTAATACGCCTTCGTTCGGAATCTCCTGGAGGTCGTAGGTCGACGACGAGGTTTACATTCCGCTCTATCGCACCTTAAGAATTTCCTCCTAAATACACATTACACATTCGCATAGACGTTATCACGTTTTAGGTATTTGTCGTTGTTTATTCGCGCTATCGAGATTCCAGAGTATAATAGAAGATAAAATGGAGCAATATACCGAATCATCCTGACGATGATACCGAGAAATATGGCTGTTGTGTAATCTAAACGAGCCTGATATTTTATTACTGTCCAATAATAAGTATTATATATTATTCAATTGTTCGATTTTAATTTGTGTGTGTATCCCGAGGTGGATATATTTGCATAATTATTTAATATTCTCTAGCTCTATTTTCGAGAAAAAAAGTTTGAAAAAAAAAAACAGATGCTTAGCATCTATTTAAATGTAATTATTCATCGAGAATAAAAAGAAACAATAATTTCATTAAAAAACAATTATTTTCTGACGACAGCGCGAAGAGTTCGTGACTTAAATGAATAAAACTTGTGTATAATTATACGGATGGATGTAGCGGTAAATTCCTCGATTGTTGTTCGCGATCTTCTCATCGGCTTTTCGAAAACAAAAGCCGCGGCGTTTGTTTGCCGAGATTCGCATCCTCGTACGGCACGTACGCTTTTATCGATAAGCGAGTTACTTAAACGCTACTTCGTAATCTCCAACGTGCGACCTTAATTATTCGCTCGCCAAATAATGTTTCGACTTATTTCTACTTCGCTGACGTAGGCGCGAATTTTATAATTACATCGTTACCGCCATCTGCTATGTATGTAGGATATAATTTAATTAAATTTTAATTGACTTATTAATTTTCACATTTAATATTCATTTGAATGCAGCGTAGGTGACTGCATTAATTTCCAATATCTCAAGAAAATTTTCTATATTAATTATTTATTATTTTTTTATTAATTCTTTTACTTTTTCTTAGTCCTATAGTCATATGATTATAAAAAGAAGAAAAAGAAAAAATATTTATATATGTTAGTCTATAAAACTTGTGTGGGAAATAATTGTGCTTTTTTTCAGCGGTAGAATTAATATAACACTGAATTAATATAATTCATTGACACAAAGTATTTATATCAGTCTTAGTTACTTATAATCTCAATTTTTTCATTTTCTCTGCCGCGCAGGCTCGTTCACAAACTTATCAGATAATCGCGTGACTGGGATACGACCTCGTCGAAGGAAAAGGTTTCACGTATCTCTTTCAACGACGATAATCTCCGCGGTATTGTCACCAACGTCTGTTATCAGTCGCCGTGAACAAAACGAGCATGGGCGAAGCTTAGCTCATAAATAAATATTTAAATATATAGATAATTAAATGGATATTTAAAAAAGCATCGACGTTTTTTTTTATTTATTCAAGTATCTCAAATAAATGTACGATGTTTACGTATGAATATATCTATAAAAGTTTCGATATTAAATGATATCTGCTAGAAATTATTAGCTAGATTCATTGAGATTAATTCAGAGTAAAATTAAAGCCCAGTAAAAATGGTTTTTTCAATATTTGTACTGTGTTTAAAAATATAACGATGATATAATATTAAATGAGGGAGAGAAAAATTACGTACAAATTTTGTATGACTTATTTTTAAAAAAGATTCAAGTTATTTATGAACAAAAATTTTGAAATAAGAAGTAATTATGCTTTTTAGCAGATTGAAAAAAAATTTATCAATTTGATTAAATCTTGCAACTAAATATTATTTTTGAACATGTAAAAATATTTAAATTAAATATAAAACTTATTAAATTTAACACAATATACATATTTGATTTAAATACTAATACATGTTCAATTAACAAAATAATGATTTAGTTGAAAGATTTAGTCGAGTTGACAAATTTTTTTTCAGAATAATATAATTCATATATAAGAGTTTTAACAAGGCTCTGTAATATAAATATAAATTTAACGTATAAGACGGGCAACAAGAGCCAAATCGCGGATGACAATGCGTTATCCTAACGAAACTAAATAATTTTTCGTTAGAAATAAATACCGGTGCACAAAGCACCAAATTTTACTTGGACACGGCCAAGATTTTAAAAATATGAAATAATCTCATATTTTGAGATTTAATTTCAAATACCCCTTTAACCCCCCTAACGGAAAATAAATAAATGAATGCAAGAGAAAAATATAGATCCGAAAATCGCTGAATCGGGAATCGAACCCGAGACCTTTCGCTTGCCGGGCGACTGCTCTTCCAGCTTGCTCTTCCAGCAAACTCTTATATTTGATACACGCTGGCTTAAAAAATGCGTTTGTTTACCAACATTAATATATATAACAGAGAAAAGTATAGAATCGAAAGGATCTGAATAGCTCAGCTGGAAGAGCAGTCGCCCGGCAAGCGAAAGGTCTCGGGTTCGATTCCCGATTCTGCGACTTTCGGATCTATATTTTTCTCTCGCACTTTATTTCTTTAGGGGGAATAGGGGATACATGGAATTAAAAATCTCTTGTAGAGATTATTCCAATTTTATATCTTGGCCGTGTCCAAGTAAAAATTTGGTGCCTTGTGCACAGGTATTTAATTCTAACGAAAAAAATTTAGTTTCGTTTAGAATAACGCACCGTCATCCTCGATTTGGCTCTTATTGCCTATCTTATATATGTTAAATTTATATTTATATATTACAGAGCCTAGTTAAACTCTTAATTTATACACGCTGGCTTAAAGGCGTTTATTTACCAACATTAATATATATAACAGAGAAAAGTATAGAATCGAAAGGATCTGAATAGCTCAGATGGAAGAGCAGTCGCCCGGCAAGCGAAAGGTCTCGGGTTCGATTCCCGATTCTGCGACTTTCGGATCTATATTTTTCTCTCGCACTTTATTTCTTTAGGGGGAATAGGGGATACATGGAATTAAAAATCTCTTGTAGAGATTATTCCAATTTTATATCTTGGCCGTGTCCAAGTAAAAATTTGGTGCCTTGTGCACAGGTATTTAATTCTAACGAAAAAAATTTAGTTTCGTTTAGAATAACGCACTGTCATCCGCGATTTGGCTCTTATTGCCTATCTTATATATGTTAAATTTATATTTATATATTACAGAGCCTAGTTAAACTCTTAATTTAAAATAATTATGCTAGTATTGTGTTGTTACTATATAAACAGCTGATAATTTTATATCTCGAATATCTTGATTCCTTGTTATTTCTTCGAATTGACCGATCTATTATCTGATTAACTGATTATTTTGGATATTTAAAGTCGTGATCAATATCGAATCATCCAGCTGCACGAGAATCGACTCTTTTTTTGTGTTGAAATGAAAATGAAAGAAATTATTTGTACGTCAACATTTTTCGTTAATATATTTATAATTTTTCCTGAGAAATTTTATATTTCTTGAGCATATATTTTTTAAATTGTATATTTGTTACAATTCCTGAATTAATTATTAATCTGCATCAAAGAAATTTTGAGTTTTCGAAGATTTAAAATTGTAAAGGTTAAATAACGCAACAAATTTCTCTTCAAAATGTTAATTTTGAAGAAACATCGCGTTAAAAGGTGTTGATGAATAGCTTTTCAATACAAAATCTTATAAAAAAAGAGAAAGCATAGAAATGATAAATCGATTTCCACAAGTATGTGGCAATAATATACTATGTGACGAAATATAAAGTCGCATATCGAATGCGATTGCGATCTGCATAACGCGATCTCGTGTGCTCGACAATATTCAAATTAATAGAACAGTTGACTCGGGTTGAAAATTAATCGATCTTTGACTCTGCTTGCCAGTCTTGATTAAAAAAATCCGAAAAAATCTCGCAGGAGCAGATCAAAGCGCGCATTCCGCAGGCATATATCTGCTCATTCGTGTGATAAGCGATCGACAAAGGCATGACCGACCATCGTTCGCTTTGAAGGAAGCCAAAACTATGTCAGGATCCCTTGACATTTGTGTGTCGCTTCGACGCGACGACCTTGTTGCGGTTCTCTTTTTCCTCGCTTTTATTATTCGTCTTATATTGGCGCGTAGGCGTTATGACGATGCAATCGATTCGCAGTAAAAATTGATAACGTCGAGATATGTAACTTGTAATCGAAATTAGCAATTCGCATTTTTCTTCTAGTAAAAAGAGCGTAGAAAAATGCGACACCTTATATACCTGTCTAATTTCCGATAATTAGAACCTAGATCAGCGATATAACGCGAGAAATGTAGCAAAATAAAACTTGCCCCTTTATCGATAATCGCGCTGTATCCCTTTTTAATTATATTAAGCAGAAATATAATAAAATACATCTTTGTCTCTGGTTAAATCATTCTTCACATAGATGATCGATGATGTATAAAACGTTTAATTTTATCATGTGTCTTTTTCCTTTTTGACGTCTTTAGTGGTACCATTTTTCAGTCATCAAATATTTAATTTATAATTATTTTGGTTATATATTTATTAGATAGAAAAAAAGCGAAAAATTTTTATGAAAAAAATTGATATATATATATATATATGGGGGGGGGGGGGGAATATAATTTAGAGATAGAACATTATTGTATATACGTAGTTTCACTTATTTCAACAATTTAAAAATTTCTTTATATTAATAATCACCATAAGTGATTAAAGACATCTTTTGAAATCTTGTTAATGAAAGACCAAAAATTTGATATAGAATAGTAGTGACATGCCGGTCTATATGCAAGCCATGATGTCGCACACATTCTCACGTTTTACTTTACAGTATATGTATAGCTATAACTGTTTGTAACTCGGATTACTAGCCACTTCTGCGATCGTCGAGCTTTCACCCAAGATTGTAAAGACGGATCTATCGTGCAAAGGGTGCGATTTTATCGAATAGGTACATTGTGTATGCTATAAGAGCATAAGCAAGACAGGCAGGGAATCGCGAGCGCGATTTGTCCGCATTTATTACGAACTCGTCGCCGCGAAGCGGTTTCGCGTTTAAAGCCTTCTAATCTCGATACAGGCTCCGTTGCGGTGTGGCACAATATCAGAAATAGGTTTGTTAAAATAAGCGTACACTCGATGGCGCGTATACAGAGAACCACTCAGGGACGTATCAGCATCTAGTTTGAGCTGTACGTTCCAAATATATGTTTGAAATTATTTCTTCAGCGAAAAAAAAATTATTAAATTAATAAATATTTATTACAATACTGCTTAATTAATCATTTATTTGAAACAAATAAATATTTATCTGTTTTGAAAAGAATTTTCTTATATCAAATAAATATTTTTCACATCGAATCAATATTATTGCGACAATATTATTATAGTTTCAAATAAATAATTTATTAGGCAGTATTGAAATAAGTATTTATTCGAACTCAATAAATTTTTTTCAGTGTTGCATTTCTTGATTTTTCGTTAAATCGTTTAACCGAATAATGACGAAGGAGATACTTGGCTATACAAGATTTTCAGAAAAATATATCGATTTCATGATTGGAAAATATTCTTTTCAAAATTATTGAAACTTGTTAAAAAATGAAAAGTTAGAGATTTTTTAAAATTCTTTTCGACAAGCAATAATTAAAAACTCGGATATATTCAAATCTTCATTCAATCGCACGATTGTTCCTATGCTCCATAATGTTATGCAGTTACACTTCTTTTTCTCCGACTGCATTCGTCTTATAGATTGCGTTCTATCAATAGATTCTCGTCGATTATCTTATGGCGCGCTTTGCGGGTAAATAATTTGAAATCGATTTTGCAATGATATCATGACGCGATATAGCAATACAAAAAACATATATTAACCTGTAAACAGATCTTAAATGAGATTGCATCAGAGGAATGCGCTGTCTTTTTAATATGCGCGTTTGTATCGGCGCAGGTCTATGATCTGATATACTTTATAATGCCGTAGTTTCAAGTGGTGTGCACGGCTATAAGTGAAATCAAGAAAACATTGTTTCCGCGTGCGGAAGAGAACGGTGGCATCGAGCGCCGGATGTTAATAGATAATACGGAGCACTTGCGACAATATGTAATGATATGTAGTGTGTATTCATATATCTAATGATCCAGGAAACGCGATGAAGGTCGAGGGGGGAAGAGATTGAGTTAACATGAATAAAAGTGAAGCAAATTCCTTTAGAAAAAGATAAAAGCAAAACACGCGTTGATTTTTTTTTCAAACAGAGACACGAAATGTAAACACATATTCTTTCGTTTCGTAATGTTTTGAGTCCCTATGAATAATATGTTTCGTATATTGAAGCATTTACTTGCGTAATAAATGTCTTTGCTATCGTAATAACTATAAATAATCGAGTTTTTGTTATTTACAAAAATAAAGCTAAAGTAAAAAAAAAAATAAAAATGCATTTTATTCTTTCGCATACATACATAATTGTATATGCAATTTGAATTTTGTTTAACAATATAAAACTTGATTGAGAATATTTTTAAAATATTGAATATTTATTGAAAATTTTATTAATAAGATAATTTTTTGCGATACATCCAATATATTTTATTAATTTTAAATTACTAATCATAATACGATGATCGAACGACATCTGACTAAGTTACGTGACAAAGTGCAGAATTAATACTCCGAGACGTTCGTAAAAGCGCGCTGAACAGAGAAATTGAGAGAGGGGAGATGGAGCTATTTACTAAATTTGCAAATATCATTGAGTCAGGAATATCGTCACCTTTTGATTGCGCACTTCTACTTACTCGCGGGGCGAGTGTACTTATTTGTCAAGGACGAGACGGAGACGCCTCGGAACTGACGAAGAATTATGTCAGAACGGCCGGCACATACATTTACCTTGGCGCGTTGGCACGTAGAAAATCACAAACATATTTTTTACTCGTTGATTAATGTACCAATAATTGTTATCCTCAACCTTCTTTCTTTCTATGCTATTCAATATCTGAAGATTTTGGTTATATATTCTTATCTTTAACGATATATTTTTTTTATCAATTTGTAATTGATACTTTTCTTAATCGAAATGTCAAGGTGTTAGCAGCACGTGCATTTATGAGAAACCAAATTAAAAAAATAATAAGTAAAATAAGAATTCAGCCAACAAAAATACCTGTATTAATTAACCTAATATATACAACTTAAAAAATCTGATGAAAAAAAACATCTTTATCGTAAAAATGATAGTGAACTTTCGTTGAACGATGGAGCGATTTACAAAGAAAATAAAATATATATAGGTATAGTTTTGCTGAAATTTACACGATATATATTTCATTTTAAACAAATATTGTCAAATAATATATAAATAGTATAAAGAAACATTTTAAATGATTCCTGATTTTTATGATATATGAATCTGTAATTTGATTTTTTTTAATTTTAATTGTCATGCTATAGAATTTTTGTACGCGCAGCTCTTACTTTGAGTTACATTATGAAACTATTTGGAATACGAAAAGTTCAAAAATATTGTCGCTCATTCTGAAGACGCTTGCGCAAATTGTGGACATACACGGGCGTCGAAATTTGTTGATTGGGCTTATGAAACGCTTATTTGCCGACTATTGAGAGAACAGCCCGGCAGCAGCCTTCGAACGTTTTATTCTCGCACGCGCGCTCAAGGTGAGGTGTAATTAAACTTTCATAATTGTCCGTTGCATAATGAGGACGAGACTGCGAGACTCGTCCATCGTTCACTTCGCATTCTGAATTCGAATTGGCCGCGTTGACCGCGATCGACAATTCGCGGTGCAAATACCCTTTCTGCATGTTTCTTAAATTAGGAATAGAAAAAAACAAAGTATGATATAATTAGGAAATAAAAGACTAGCCATTTAAGTTACTACAAGAAATAAGCAATTGTGCGATAAGAAATAAGCATTTTATGCGCGATCTATTTTCTTTCGAAATAAAAGTTAATTGTGTAAATTGTTTAAATACACCGTTAAGTGTATTTAACAAAAAACTTAAAATTACTTAAACACAGAAATTATCAACTTAAAAACGTATTATTGATCGTCTCTATTTTCGTGGATATGTATATACATCACAGACAAATAACAATCATATTTATTCGTTACTCGTTCGATATTTCATCGAGCCAGTATCCGATTTCTGACAAAATTGGTCGCTAGTTGATCGTTATATCAATCATATTTATATGAAATTAAATCCTTTGCAACTGATACTCTCCATTTTACCCTGATCCACAATTAAATGTTGATCTATTATTCGGTTGATCTATCCTAAAAACGTAATAATGACATAAATATGTAAATATCGGAATAATTAATTAGAAGGGATGGTACATCGTGACGCTGGTTTAACTATCTGTCATTCACGTCGCGTACATATATTGTACGCACGTTTTGTCGGCGCGCGCGTGCCTGCACACTCGTGCTACACTTTAAAACGTCAATCGCGCAATTACGCGACGTTCCGAAGGTAAGACATAAAATTTGCGCGATAAGAATTCGCTGCAAGGCTATCGACGATTCGACGTTTTGACAAGCAAAGAATAATATCACAATATAATTTTAGATTAATATTATTTTGTACGTAGATCAACTTTTACTCGTAAACACATTCATTGTCAAACTTTCACCTGTCGACTTATCTTGTTCGCGAATAGAGCACGTTAAAAAAATATATATAATTATTGTGTAAACAAATATTGATTGATTTGGTATAATTTATAATAAAGTTGAACAGTATGAAAAGTTTTTATTGATTAATATTTTTTTCAAATATATAATTTTATCGAGTTTTCTTTAACTTTTTTATATAAGTATTAAATAACCATTTATGTTATATAACATCTATTTAGATTGAGAAAATTTTTTGTGTATTTTTAGTATACCTTTTATTTAACAATTTCATCTAGGGGAGCTAATAAATATTTTCAACAAGCTTTAAATTAGATAAAATTGTTTAACTTAATTAGGCTTAGTTAAACTTAGTTATTACATTTATTATTTTAGTACGAAATTATAATTATTTTTCAAATAGTTAGCGCGCATTATCTTCAAATACTTTTCGTCATTGACAATAATCCAATTACATACTAATATTAGAGTATCAGAGAAGGATATATATGTATGTGAAAATTTTGACTTGAATGTGCCAAGTTAGTGTTCTTTAAAATCAAATTAATATCTTTCCATTTTCACCAAAAATTTTTATATATCTCTGTTGACAAAAATACAACTTTTTTCAGGCACATCATTAATGAATACATAATTTCGTATCTATGCATCTTATATAAATTTCTTTACATTAATTTAATATTACATAATACGTAACATTTAATTTAATTGCACACACATACTTATATATGTATATATACGAAGTTTCTACAGAAAAACCGCTTTTTTTTTGTAAAAATAACTCACATTTATCAAGTGACGAGATAATTCCGCAAAAATTGGAAAAATTCGCCGAGGTTGAATACTTTGCGGCAGCGCGATCGAAAAGAGAGGGAAGAGGAACACGCACGACACAATCGGGAACGGGACGCGTCGATTAGCTCGAGGCGATTGCGCGTGGCAAGGACGCGTCTCACCTTACCGCGAAGGCTGTAAACCATCGGCTGTCATTCGCGCCTTGTACATTAACCGTTTATTTCTACACGCGCGTGCGTGCGTGCGTGCGGCGTGCCGCTGTCGTGGCACGCGGTAATCGGCCAAATATAACTTGTGCGCGCGACCTAACTTTCTATATGATACGGATGATTCCACGGTGGAAATCTACTACCTGCTTTTGCCGCGGAGAGAATTTCACTGGAACGTATATATATATATAGGGGACGATTTTACGATCGAACGCGAAAGTTGAAATTCAACGGGAAAATTTATTCGGCGCGATTTTTTTTTTATTTACGAAAATATTACTATAATGTTATTTTTATCTCTCCACTTCTCTGCAATGTACGCATTCTCACTATATACGTGCGTATGCGCGAACTCTATCATATTATAGCCAATTAACTTCGTTCGACATAGCCAATTAGATAAGAGAAACACACGGTGAATTGGAAGCATTTTCCTTTCACTGCAAAAAGAATTATCGTTATCGTGTCACCTAATTGCACTTTCCACGGATGCGATTAGTAAAGTTTTTAATACTTTTTTTTCTATGCTTTGTTGTTCGCACATATTGACGTTAGAGGTAGGAGTTTTATTCTGCGAAGAATTGTAAAGCAGAATTATAGAAACAGTGTCATTTTTTTTCATGAATATATCTACATGATAAGAAGCGTATGTTTTTACATTATTCAAATTTGATTCTTTTCAATTTTTTTGCGAAACTAAAAGAATGATTATTCTAGTGAAATTTAGTTGATAATTTTTAATGTTAGATATTTTTCTAATTGTAAGTAGAGTCTTTTAGAAATTTCCGCGTTCCATCTTCAACTTTCTTGTCAGGAAATCTGTCACTTAAATTTTTTACGGCTACGCCACTGACAGAGCTCTGTGCGCAATGGCCAATCACTTTTCATAGGATCCTCGGATCGATCGTGTCTCTGTTCGCGTTTAGACGAATGTATGGTCTCATTCACTATAAGTTACACTAAAAGAAATAACTATATTCAAACTTCATATACAATTTTCTACTTGGTTAAATAAAAAAAATGCGCATTTTATTTGTTATCTTTAGGAAATTAACTTTAAAATGTATTAAAGAAAAAATATATTAAAGAGAATTTGAAAGAGTGTGCCTTTAAATTTTAAACTTACAATAATTTGCATGTGATATATAATTTAATTTATTGAAAATATATTTTACTTATATTTTTATCAGAAATTATATTTAGAGATTCAGCATTATATCTGTCTCTATAAATGTATATTTTAATCACAAGGTTGCGTGTCTTTTTAACACACATATATATATATATATATATATATATATATTAAAAGACATTTTATTAATATATAATAAACATATATTATTTGTAAATGATACTTTTTTTAAGATCTTGATAAAATCAATGTTGAGAAATTATTTCTTTTACCGCGATACCCAGTCATCTCAACCCTGACATAGATAAAAACACATCATACGTTGCTACAAACTATATTAAAAGTTTTCTTACGCGATTCATACGCTCGTCCTTTTTACTACTTGTCGGCAGTTAAACGACGTTATTTCGGTATCTCCACGTTAACTTATAGACTCTGAGAGCACATATTCTCTCTCTCTACTTCCTTGTTTTCCAGACCTCTATATATACGTGAAACTATAAATGGACGACGAAGAAAGTATGCGCCTCTCCAGTTGTACTCGGCTTACTCACTGATCTCACTCGCCCGATCTCACCACTAACAAGATTGTTGAGATTATCGTTTCGTCGATTTCTACACGAACGCGAATTTTTCTATTTCAAGATACATCAAAGATTTCCGTCAGACATATTTATTTTTGATCAATATTTTTGTCGTTCGATAGATATATTTTGATACATCCAGTTGCAATTTTTTAATTCAAATTTTTTTATAAATATATAAATACATAAATTTTTTGGATCAATTTATATATCTAATCTTGTGTTCAAAATATGATCTCCTCTTCATCTTTAAAAATATTTCTTATTTCACAAAATTTTTTTAATCCGAATATTTATCAAAACTTGTATGCGCGTTACAAAACTGCAAAATAAAAAATAAAGTAAAATTTTTTTTTATTATATAAAAATGTACTATACTTCTGTGCTTCGTAGCTTGTCTACGATGCTTATTGTAAGCTAAATACGTGGGAGAACGGGCGACAGAGATCGCCAGGTGATCTCTGGCTATCCTTTATCTCATCGTCCAGAATACGTTGGTGTAAGACAAGCGCAATGGGATCGGGTGATATTTATTATGTAACGGTCAAAGGGGTTAAGCATTCTGGGAAAGTTTCCAGAGCAACGATTGGCCGGCGGCTTCCGTGATTTCGTCAGCTGCCAATCAACGCCCCGAAACAACTTTCTCCGAATCCTGACAGGACAGACCTTCTCTGTGCACTCCTTTATTTGCATAAATGCAACTAGTGCACGCTACCGCGTTGCAAACATGCGGTAATAAGCTCGCTTTTTATGTTTTATGTGAGAAATTATCTCCGTATTGTTAAAAAATTAATAGTTGACTTTATAAAGAATAAGTATATTTAATTTCTATTCATTGTGTATATTGTATGCAATAATCTTGCAACTATTGCGTATACCATAGATTCTTTAATGAATCTAAGACCTATTTCTATCCAGCGAAAGCTTGATAGATGATTGTTGCACTAACTTTCTAAAATTTTCTATATTAGATTTTTATATTAGATTCAATTAAATCTCAAATTGTATATAAGTAAGGAACGAAATGAATTGATGAATCCACATTTTTTCGTATATCAAATATTTTTAATATATTATACTGTAAGAAAATAGTTACGTAAAAATTGCATGAACATTAAGTGTTACATAAATCTATTTAATATTTTTTACAGTTATTAATTATTAGATATTTCTCTCTCTCTCTCTCTCTCTCTCTCTCTCTCTTACTTCATGCTCGACATGCGACAGCAGCTTTAGCCTTGAAACATATGCCGCATATTTGTACATGACAGATTTCGACATTTCATACATATTTGTACATACATATATTCCGGCAGACAAAAGACGAAGGTTTCATGCGCCGGATATTACATCACGGTTGAATCACTGATAAATTTCTTCCGTTTAATATCCTCTGTTCAATATTTAAATAAAATGATACCAAAAATTATTATTACGATTTATTTATATAACGATGTATGTGCTCGTGTTGATATAATTTTTTCATCCAATCAAAAATATATATACGAAAAACATAACCCGAAGCATATTTTTTTGAATATAAGTTATAATCGCGAACTTGTAACGCAATTGTAAGTTATGGATTCAAACTCTCATATTTTGATTCGAAATCGATTTAAACTCACGAAATTCTTATAAAGGCCGATGGCCTTCTGCGATTTCACGTAAACACATTTATACGAGCTGTCGGAAGTTTTTGGTATGATTGTCGTACAGTCGCGACAAGCTTTTATTAAATGAAGCAAAACGTTTTTTTTTTTTTTTTTTTTTAGTATCTCGACGCAGATAAAGCACGCCGATGTCCGACGTCACGTCCCGAAAATTTTTTTTTATATAATAATAATATAAATGTATGGTAATCGTGTCGTAATGAATAACATTAAAATTTTTCAATCATCAGACGCAATAATGAAGGAATAAACAGTGTGATAGAAAACCTATGTGAATTTAGTATCCGCCTTTAAGAAAATGAGGAGAAATATAATAAATGAGAAATATAAAATTTGTTCTACACTTTAAATATTTTAATATTGACGTTTCCCTGATAATCATCCCCCTACGATTTAATTAATATGTTTATACTGCCTAATCAAGAAAATTAACCTGTTTGATGTATTATCACAAAACATTTTTCTTCAAGAACACGATAAATATTGCGTAACACGTGCAATGCGTTTTAGGTTTTAGTGCATCATCGTGTATTCTGCTAGTCATAATTATTGGATACCGATAGTATTGTTGTAGAATCGGACTGTGACCCTTACATAATGTTGATGCGATGCATGCTGCGTCGTTGTATAATCTGTTTGTTCTCTTATCCTCTTCATTATGAATAATGAAGATAATCAGCACCCGTTTGATTACGAATGAGGATATTTCATAGTATTGTAATTTTATTTTTCCCGCCCATGATTTTTCAACATATCCTGTATTTTGTATATTAGATCGTGATTCAAAAAGGAAGTCAGTTGCAACAATTATAAGCAAGGGACAGCTGTATAATTTTACAATTTATAATTGATTTAGTAGATTTATTAATTTGATCTGGTAGATTTATTAATTATATTACTACGTATCATTGTGTGTGATTTAAATGATCAGTGTACGACCTGCAGTATTTAACATATTAATTACTCGGTCGTTATTAATCTGATTTAATTAATAACTTTTAATTGTATTTATGCTATCTTAACGATGAAATCAGTTTGCTTTGCGAGACGTAAATCAGAACTATTTAGAAATTATATAGAGGTGAAAAACTATAAATATGATTTATGCGATTGATGGCAGATGTTCACATAATTTTAATCGTCGTTTTATATATTATGCCTCTCTTGTTCTTTTCCTGCTTATAGAATTGAAAGGAAGGAAGTCACCGTGCGTTTTACGTCTTGCGGTCGCGTTCGATAAGTTTTCGGTTTCTCCTATCTGTTACGAGCAGATGTTATTTCCGCTTTTACACGGGTATGGCCTTATGTGCTGCACGTGTTACCGTAAAAAGAATTTCGATCATGTCAAAACAGGAAAGTTGTAGGGAAAAGTATTTCTCTTTTGCAATAATAATAAAGTCATAAAATTTGCCTTTCTTTCTGACTCTCGCGATTTTTGTCTGTCCAATCTGTCACGAGCGAACGTGAAAATAAATGTGGAATGCACGAGATTTTATTACACAAAAAAGTTATTAAAATAATGTTAAAAATAATATAAAGAGGCACGTGCGTGCGAAACTTTCTGATCTATACTGACACAACAATAATTATTTCAATGATGTTGGCATTACGAACACATAATATGCTCAAGGTGAAAATCTCGCGAAATAAAAATGTTTGATATTTAATACGTGTGCATTTCATTAAGCTATTATTAGCCATTTGTGATTATTAATTGTCAGAGTGGTATGTTGCATATAGAAACCGTGATATTTTTAGAATGATTTCTTATGACATTTTATCTTTATAGAGTGTAAGGTCGAGTGTAGATGCAGTATTATTGCGTATCTATTGGACGCACGCTGATACGATTGAAATGATAAATTAATAATTCGAAGACGCGGTTCCGATCACTTAATACACACCTTGAGGTAACCGAAGAGATCTTCGTATGACAAATGTGCAGATAAGGTATACACGTGTACACGTACACATGTATCTCCATCGAGTGTATACATACGTTTACGCGTTTATGGCGGATGTTCACATTCAAGGTATTTTGTCATGCGACCTTTTCGAGCGAACCAACAACCAGGGAAAAATCTATCCTCGTCACCTCGAAATGCCACGAGTATTTGTTGCGAATGACAGACTCTTCTCATGGTTTGCGAGCGAGGTTCGACAACGAGGATAGAAGAATATACCGAGTCGTCGTCGATCGAGAACAGAAGAATAGGGGCTAGGCATCGCGATATATAGAATACTTGTAGAAAGACAATATATCGATCTACAGTTCTGCGCTAACTGCATAGACAGCGCGCATTCATACAGGCCGCACGTTCGTTGAACTTAAGCTCAACTTAATATTAGATGTAACGATTTTTAATACGATATCTCTCCAAGATATTCGGATATTCCAAAATCATTGCTTTACACATTTATTATTGAGGTTATTATTGAGGTACTCTCGAGATAAGATTTCAAATAGGATTTAATTGCCCTATCTATCGGCAGCTCTAAATATAGTTTTATAAAATCATACACATCTCCAGATTGCGCAACTTGAAAAATGATAGATCTCGAAATCCTTGAAGTTAGCCATGAAAGTGGAAATTATATTCTTCGAAAATATTCTTTATTAATTTACTATCAAGCAGCATTATTTATCTACGAAAAAGAAATAATTTTTCAGAATAGAGAAAGGTGTTTTTCAATTTTGTTTGACAAATAGATTTTGTGGAATCCCATTACGATTATACAACACTAATTTCCTATTCTCTCTCTAACTTATACTACTATTATAGTACTGTTATGTAATTTTACAAAATTTAGTAGCAGTATTTATATATTAAGTTCTCTCTCTCTCTCTTAAAAATTCTATAAAGATTTTATTATCTGACCCATTCGTTCCTCGTAAATGCACATATATTCGATCAATGTAGGACAATAGAATGGTGTCAGTGCTAAAACCAAAGTTCCACCAATTTTCATCGCATTGTCCCGTATTTACTGGCTCGCGCGTTGGTCTCGCACCAGATGCGCCGCTAACCTGATTGCAAGTACTGCTCTTCGTGTAATGCTTGGAAGGCTCTGTGTGACCTACCGAGCGAGAGGCACATCCGTCGAAAAGCCTGTGTGCGTGTCGACGTCCCTTTCCCCGCGAATAAACTCGTTCGAATCGATGTTATCGAGGATGTCCAAGAAGGAGAATATTTACGATAATGATGACAGATCTCATTAAGTGATGTTCATGCGCAGATAGTAATTCGAATTACTTCAAGTTCCCTCGATCGCGTTGAGTTTTACGATTTTCATCGTTCTTTAAAAGCGTCTGTTCAACATGTGATTAAAGTCGTTAAGTGACATTTAATCAGCTTCCTCGAATTGAACGACTGTTTCGGCATGTTGGAAGCAATCGATGTGTCTTAGGGGGGCCAAGAACGTGAATCAGTGATTGATTTGGGTATGATATATTAAATAGTATATTGTGCAGAATATTGCAGTTTTCCAAAAATTGTGTATAAAAAGAGTGATAGAAATTGGATTGAGTTTTTAAAGATAAGTAATGTTTTGACAGATATCTCTCTCGCCCATATTATAGTTTCGAAGATGATAAATGCTATATCGAGGTCGCTTAAAGCCACGGCCTATTATGTCCACCTCAATGCACCTACACACGCGTAACGATCTGTGTCCACATCCTATCGCGATTTTCACGCCTAGTTTGGTATTGTGACGACAGGATAATCTATCGGTATTTCTCTTTTTTCGATCGTTATTTCGAAATGTACATATAAGATGTCCATATACGAATATCCAATCCTCGTATTCACGGTGACGTTTCAGAGGTATTTTATTTATGATGTTCTTTCTCTGCCTCTAAATACTATTATTCTATATATTTATATGCATGATTAATATATACGAAATTTTATAAAAATTAATTCTAAAATAATATAATTTTTAAAGAGAACTTTATTATAAACTGCAACATACTTTTTAATTTATATTTTTCATTAATTGTAATTTTTTTGACTATTGTACACGAATTATTTTAATTCTTCGAAATGGAAGAAAATTCTCTCAGATTTATATCATTTGTTTTTTAAATCAGAGGATCATATATTAAAAAGTGCGAAATGTCAAGTCAAACATTGTAATGACAAGGAAATTGATTTATAAATATCCTTATTCCCATAATTCCTTTAAAGTTTTCAAAAAAAAATCTCGCAAACGATTGAACATATCGCTTCACTCGATAACAAGAGTTAAAGATAACACGAGAGGTCGGAATTTGTGTAACCTACTGCGACACTTAAATCGCGACGAGGCCTAACGAGACGTTCTACTCTCCTCTCCGGATGACGCGCAGGTAACGTTGTCGGTCCACAAAAGAGACGGGAGCGTCTCGCAAAAATGTTTTTTGTCCCGGCGATCCGCCCGAAAATAACGACACGACGCAGAGATCAAAGCCCTCTCTCCCATTCCTTTCCACACAGCTCTCCACACCTCTCTAATCCCACCCACACTGCGGATGAAAAAAAAAAAAGAAAAGAGAGACAGAGAGGAGAAAGAGAATCCTCCCACGATTCTCTCTCGTCATGAGTCGACCTCGGGCGCCGCTCGCTCCTGTTTACGTGTCGCGGTCTCGATGTCTCAACGGTCTCGTCTCGTCTCGTCTCCATCTCTCTCGAGGCCCTCTCGAATCCCCGTTTCTCATCCTCCTCGCCGTTGTCCTGATTTTAGCGGAGTGTTGCGATCAGCATCCGCCGTTCTCCCTCTCTTTCGTGCTCAGTAACGTCTTCTAGCACGTGAAAACGGTGCGAATGGGCCCCTGCATCTCGGGGGCCCTATCGTGTGAAAGTTGCTTCTGCGACGGTGTTTTCTTTGCTACCTCGTAAAATAGCATCGGGGAATAAATGTGTCGAGGAGTATTGTTGTACAAGGTAAAGATGTTGTAACAATTGGCTGATTTCAATTATTATTATTATTGCATGGTGTATATGCGTATAATTAATTATATACGTGTTGATTTTTTATTGAAATAAAATTCGCTAAAATTATTTCTTGTACAAATATTTTTCTCGCACAAATAGATTTTTATTTTCGAAAGTATCTCTGTTTATTTTTAAATCATTGTATCTCACATAAGAAGAATGTTTTTTATTTTGACACAAGAGTCACAAGACACATATCTGTTAAAATAAAAATAATTCTTCGAGCAAACACGTATAAGTATAGAAAAATATTATAGGTGCTACGCTGCTTTTTAATGCCTCAGGTTCCCTATGTTTCGAAGACGATGTTGCTCGCACTCGCTCACCTTAAAACCGACTTCATACGCGAGTGCGGCCGAGGAGAAGGCGGCTATTATGTGTCGGCGACGACCGTGTGTGTGAGAGAGAGAGGGGCCCGTTTTATTTATCTCGTACAAGGATTCTCCGGCGTGCGATATATTCGCCTTCTTCGTCATCCACGCGTTTTGTCGATTGAAACATTTGAAACTGCCGCGCGGTGAATTGATATCGAAGACGGATATTCCGATCTGAAAACTTCCCTCGCATTTCTTCGCAGCAATAATTATATGTTAATAATCCGATAGTACCCAGGAATAAGTTGTGTGATTAATCTGTTCCCGGAATTCTGGTCCTACGATTGACTTACGCGCGGCATAAAAGACGTCTGCGAAAATTGACAGATGTCAAAATTTCACGGAGAGAGAAGGCGAGAAATAATTTATATGCAACGTCAAATATATATGTATCGAAAATTAACTATTCACGGAATGAGGTCAATTAGATTTCGGGAAAAATCTCCGAGATTCGGAGAAATTATCATTTCGTTTAATATATATATATATGAATTGACATTTCGCACTTTTTAATATATGATCCTCTGATTTAAAAAACAAATGATATAAATCTGAGAGAATTTTCTTCCATTTCGAAGAATTAAAATAATTCGTGTACAATGGTCAAAAAAATTACAATTAATGAAAAATATAAATTAAAAAGTATGTTACAGTTTATAATAAAGTTCTCTTTAAGAATTAAATTATCAAATTTCATATATATATATATATATATATATATATATATATTGGCAATATCTTGACGCGTCATTTATCCTTATTTGTCATATTTTGCTTGACTCGTCCCTGCATATTTTTCCCCATCCGCAGAAGATATTTCAACGCTCGTTGGCGAACACCATATATAAACACACTCCGGGCGGAGAATTACGCTTTAACGCACCCGAAATGCTTCGCCCTTACGCAATCTGAGCGAAGGGCTGCAACTTGGTTCGTGCCCCCATCGATCCCCCTGTGCGCGCGGGCGCGCGTTTCCTCCGTGCATGTGCATCCTCTTATAAAACGCATATATACACGCACATCATTATTTTCTTTCTTTCTCACACGGCAACGGCTGTACCCGGAGCCTTTTGTTGCGCGCCGAGTGGGCTCTAGTTGACGAAATATTGACATCCGAGAATAGAAACCCGTTGCGGGATCCACAGAGGGGTTCGTCTCTCTCTCTCTCTCTCTCTCTCTTGATCGAATGACGGAGCGGCGGAGAAGCGGAGAGGGCGAAAAGCAGCAAGCGGGAAGAGAAACGAAGGGAAAAGGCAGAGGCTGGGTCGCTCGTATTCAGCATGAATTTAAAGGGGGTGGGACGTGAATGACGTCAACCTCCGAATCGCTCCTTCTCTCTGTGCGCGCGCTATATCTGGACGTTTGTATATATATATATATGTATGCCTTTTCTTGTACGCGTGTATATATGTTATATACACGCACGAAAAACGCGCGCCCCACGTCGCTCCGGCAGATTGGGGAGGATAAACGTCGAACACGCACGGGTGACAAACGGAATATTATACGCTGGATACGCGATTGGGCGAAAATTATTTTGCGATCGAAAAGGTTGTTACATGGACGCGAGAGAGTGATGAGCATACACAAGACAGGGCAATGCATTTATATCGAATAAAACTGTGTGCATACGTTTGCAATAATGCAAACAATAGTAGTAAGGTACAATAATGGATCGCGTTTATTCGCGATATGACAAATTCAGTTCTCGCGTATTGTGATATCATAAAAATTCAATACCGAGAGAAACATCTCAAATTTTGCATTTGTGAATTAAATCTTTGTAAATTCACGCGAAAAGAATCATTAGTTTTTTATTTATCGCAAAATGATTGCTAAGGTCCGGAATAAAAAAAATGAATTATCGTTTAATGTTGAGTATCGGTAAATCAAGGTAATATAAACGAGAAGCGCGCTTAAAATCCCTTTTTTCATTTGGTTTTACGAACCCATCGAGTCTCGTTAGCAAAACGTCGCTTGTGATCATCGCTGCGAATACTTTGTATGCAGTTCCCAAACATTTAAAGCGCACGTGTTAATCGATCGATCGGTCTCTCCCCAACATTTTCCTAGACTGTTGAACGCGTCCCTGATTCTCGCCCCCTTCTCGTAGATCACGGACACGCGTTTACGTGCGCGCGTACCCGTAACCCGCCACGCCGTATTGAACGGAGAGGCTATTAAATGTGTTTTTGTTCGAGCGTCATAATCGCGTCTCGAGGACAACGCGTGTACGGAGAACCTCCTTTGTGCCAATCTGTGGCGAAAAAGAGCGAGAGAGGAAACTCTCTTAAATTCTCGCGGACGTATAATGAAAAAATTGCTTTGCAAACGATTCAAGTACAGGGTGTCCGGTAACCAACGATTACAAATGGATTCTTTGATCAATTTGGGAACGATTTTTCCTCAGCGAAAATGTCGAAAAAAGTCATCATTTTTTACAACTTTTCAATATTTGTCATTATGTATCTTTATAACTAAGCCTCAAATTAAAATTTTATTATAGTAAACTCTACCTGAAATTAACTGAAGAATGTAATTATGTTAGACTTTTAATTCGAAAACGTTTAGTTTTCAAAAAACCCATTTTTTTCAATCGCTTATAACTCAAAAATTATTGACTTCTCAACATTTTTGCTAAGGAAAAATCGTCTCCAAATTGGCCAGAGAATCCGCCCTTAATCATTGGTCAGTTAGTTACCGGACACTCTGTATATGCGTCTGGATGTGTTTGCTTCGTTCGCGCGCAAGAACCTGATTTTTGTTGATCTTATTCGCTAATCTGTTACCTGTCAAAACACCTGATTTACGGTGCTCTTAAACGTTGACGAAATAGACGTGATTTTCTATCGACGAGTGCGACAACGTTAATCCATTAGACGTGCGGCTTATTCGAAAGATTCGATTAAATATATATACTCGAGATATCGATCCTCCTTCGAGCACTCTATTAATAATTATCAAGTGCAGATAAGGCTTTGTTGTGAACATAAGGCGGTGAATAATCTGCTGAACAACTGGGACGAGATGTGTATATTCGTCTAAAGAATACATGGATATTCCAATTTTTTTTTTATTAGAGAGAAAGAAAGAAAGATTTATTATTTCAGGAGAAACTCGTTATCTCTCTCTTAAATAAAAACTTTGAAGAATTTGGAACCAGACGAACATATCCCTTCAGACTTAATTAATCTAATGAGCGTATTAAATAGATTACTATCGTATCTCTTTGAGGGAGTGTATTGAATTAAATTAAAAAAAAATGTGCACAGAGAAAGTATAATGACTAAGCATAAGAAAACTGCTTTCAAGCGACTAAAGAGTGTTAGTACACTAAGTTCAAGTGAGTGGAAGCGAGTCTGTGAGTGAGATCTCTCGATTTAAAATCCGACTTACTTTCCAATCTCACTCGCCGTTGTTATAAGTAGAAGCAAAAAATAAATTACAACGATATAAACAATGTATACATAATAGTATCAATTACATCATGAAATAATTTTTTTAATATAATGTTAAAAAAAATTCCTATATTTTATCTCATTTGTCATAAATATTAATTATTATGCTAAATCTATGAAATATATTATGAATTACTTTAGATAATATTATTACGAAATACACAATATGATACGATATACGTACCTATTATATGTACATACGTGAAAAGAGAGCAAGGTTTTCTTATCTATTTTTTTAAAACAAGGATTAATTGATCACAGACTCAATTTTATCAACATTTAATTAACTTCGTAACCATTGACATATTAATTGCGATTAAAATCACTACTTTTTCTAGAACACTGACAAAATTTATTGAATTTGAATAAATATTTATTTCAATAGTGCCTAATAAATCAATTATTTAAAACTAATAATATTGATTTGAGATGTGAAAAATATCTATTTTTATATAAGAAAATCCTTTTCACAACAGATAAAATTTATTTGTTTCAAATAAATCATGTATTAAGCAGTATTGAAATAAATATTTATTCATTTAATAAATTTTTTCAGTGCATTTGAGATCAAGAAGACATTTGATGTGTGATTTGTATACGATATGTACGAATAAGACGATTGATATGTAATCACGCGGATTCACGTAAAAGTGTGCGATGGAAAATAGTCAAGAAACTTCAGATGAGAACGTTTCTCTGCTTTTACGTAAAGCCAACATTACTTACGGAGTGACTACGAGAGGCGCAAAACTCAACGTATGCACGTGGTAATCCAATATCGCAAAGACACTTTCGCACGCGTGGTCTCGTCTCTCTAGCAACATTTATTATAGTGTTACCATGCAACAGTTGCTCCCGAGAACCTGTTGGTCGCGGCCAGTAATTTCTGTCGCGATTCGCGAGAAACGCAGTGCGCGTACGTGATGAAAAGAGTTTATTCGGAATTGGACTCGAATATGTCGATGACTGCATTTTGCGTTTTAGAGTTTGCAACGATGCATTTCGTTCCTTTCAGAGGATAGATTTTCGAAGTAATAAAACATGGTTCGTGTGAGAGAAAGTCGTATAAAACTTCTACCTATTCAATATGCTCGTATGACTTATGTTATTGATCCAAACATTTCAATTGGAGGGGACCCTTCTAGACAGGTCTCTCCTCTCTGCGTTATAATGTCCTTTGGAACTGTAATATTTTTTCCTCAGCCGTATATTTTTTTTCATTATCTGGATTTTTCTAAAAATTGCACTCTTACTTTACAATGTAATCATAATAATTCCTTTTCGATCATTTTTCTCAGATGGTACGATAAATTCGAAGAGTCTTTTCTATCCAAAAAATTATTTTAATCTTTTAATTTACCGTAAAAATATATATATATATATATTTTTGTACAATTGAGAGGGATAGACAAAAATTTCATTTTAAAAAATCTTGGATAATTTCGGAAATTTTTGAGTCGCCGAACGAGCTCTCGCGATTTAAAAAGCGTATGCGTGTTCGCCCCGAATACAAGTGCTTACTCGCGCGTATCCCATTCTTTTCGCTTCCTCGTGTTCGCGACGTGAGTCTCCTCGCGTAAAGTACGAGTATCCTGTGGCGCGGTGTAACGTCCGAGACCATCGGAAATCGTGCATCGGTGGAAGAACTCCCGCTTCCCGCCGGGTTCTCTCGCACGGCCGTCCGTGTTTGCGGCAGCCTGCGCGCAGGGTAAAGCACGTATTATGAACGCGCGCGCGACACGACGCGGCGCGGTGTGTGAATAGCGAGCACGTGCATTTCCCACAGAAAAGCAATGGGGGCCTATACGCGCCGCAGCGTGGCCAGCTGGGAATAACCGGGGTTCGGCTCCGCTCCTTCAGGGTACGTACGCGTTGTAGGGATGGTCGTCTTTTTTTAAAAGAAACATATCGATAATTTTATTCATCGAATCATTGTCGCCGCGATATTGATGCTACGATGAAACGGCATTGGAAATACAATTTGATAAACGAATGTGACTACACTGATTAGGGGACCTGATTATTTAAATGTGGTAACATTGATTTACTTTTAGAATTTTTTATTACTTAAAATTGGATTAAACATAGCTCCTTTTTTGAAAAGTCTATTTTTCAAATTACAATTTGTTTTTCCCAAAAAATAAAATATATTTATATATATATATATATATATTCATATTTGTTTTGAAAATTTAATATTAAATTTTTGATATAAGAAATCTCGAGATATATAATAAGGAATTTTTTTTTGTATTATTTAACTGACAAATTATATAAATGTGTGTGTAAATTATTCATAAAATTAAAAGAGAGATAAATTAATATATGCGTGTATGCATTTATTAGTTCATATTTCAAAAATATCAAAGTAAGTTTCCTCTTCTCTCGTATTATGAGATACCTTAATTTTAAATTTACGAAACAAGCAAGTATATGTTCTGTATTAATATCTTCAATTCTTATTGTATACAGCTGCTATAAACTTAAATTTATTAACACGAAGGGAGATATCGAACAAGAAATATGGCCTTCCCAAATTATTCAAGTATCGTAAATGATTCCAATATGTATTATTATTACGTTGCCGAATATAAAGATCGCGTGCCATACGTCAAAGACTATATATATATTGATTGACGGAAATCTATTCGTTCCTAGCAAGAATCGATTACATGAGTGTGATCTTGGCAAATGGTAACCACTTTTCTGTCGCAAATGCAAAAGTTCATACTGCCATTTAAACTCTTGGCAGCATATGATTGACGATGTATTATTATTCATTGCGCATTATGTCGCTGTAAATCCGATCGTTTTAAATGTTGACGTTGTATAATAACTATTAATCTCTGCCATTGCTTAGTATTAAAGTTAGGCTAATACTTTTTAATATTACTAAATGCATTTAATTATATAGTTAATTCAATGCATTAAATATACAAACATTTTATTAAATATATAATATTTAATGTTTATTTCAAAAAACTTGATAGGCGAAAGTTTGACGTTTTTGATATAAAAATGATTGATTTCGAACTCCTACATATTTTTTATTTTTATGATCATTTATATATTGATGTTCTACATATATTAAACCAGAATTAAACTTTTGTTTAACATATGTAGAACATCAATAGATGTAAAACATTTATATATTGATACATTTATATACAATATATGTAGAACATCAATATATATCGGAACATTAATATATAAATGATCATACAAGTAAAAAATATGTATACATTTATATATAAATATATATATATATATATAAAATATATTTTGCTATTGAAGTTGTACAGAAAGGACTAAAATATAGAGTTAAAACGTCAATCGTACGCTTGCATCACACTTTACTATTCGACTAATACGCCAACTCCGCAGTTTCTAACACAGTTATTTCTATTACGATCATCAATACACACGCATACGCACCGTGATTCTCCAAAAAGATAATTTTATCTCGCGGAGGGTTAAGATGAGTCATTTTCTCTGTTTCAGTGCGCCAATAAGCCGCGCGTTCGCATCTACCTCGTGCAGGCTGGTGGTCATTTATAGAGACAGAGAGAGAAAGCTTTTTCTCGAAAGATTGGTGGTGAGACCTTATCAACAACGGCGGCGATCGGCGTCGGAGTGCAGCCGTTATCATCCGGCTACCATAGCACAGTGCCACCCCAAAACGGAAGGGGTGGTTCGCCACTTCGTGTCGCGGCGATGGTAGCAGCTGCCTCCGCTACGGCCACCGCCACTGCCAGCGTGGTGGCCATGCAGGACCGCCAGGATATCCCCGCGCAATTCAATCAAGTAAACGTTTGACTAGCTCTCATAATAACGTTATCAGTGACGTTTATTTTGATTTATGTGTAGAGCGTTTATACCATATAGAATATAGTAAGTACCAAATTTAGTGTAAACAAATTTAGATGAAATCGACAAGATTCCTTATATACATACATTTCCATTGTCGTTATTTTTTTTAAAGCAAAATTCAAAGAAAATGTAAAAAGAAAAAAATTTATATTTTATATTCTGATATTTTAAACAAAAATTGAAGGAATAATCGGTGCATAAACATCAAAAAAAAATTTTTATTATATAAGCGATCTTGTTGATGCAATTTATCATGATTTATTAAATTATTACTGAGCAAAAAAGATTGCTACTACGAAAATGAATTTGTTATAATCTCGTAGTATTTACCTCAGTATCTAAATGCTTTGCGTTTTTCGCATAGAGTAATTTTTATTTCATTTAAAACTTTGATGAACTTCTAAATAAAAATGTGTCGATTTTTGCTATTAGATGCAGAGCCAACACGGAATGCCCCCCCAATCGTACAACTTGGGGTACGGCCAAAGAGGACCAATGACAGGAATGGGGCCAGTCGCGATGAACAACTTTAACGGCATGGGCACGATGAGCCCGATGCATACTATGAATTCCATGAATTCGATGAACAGTATGAATGTCGTGAACTCGATAAATCCTATGACAATGGGAGGCATGAACGGTATGAACAGTATGAATGCTATGAACGGAATGACACCCATGAACTCCATGAGCAATATGGGTAACATGGCCATGAACAACATGATGGGACCCAACAATATGCAAATGAATAAGATGCAGGTATTTATCAACGATTCAATCTAGGCAATCTAAATATATTTAATTGCATTTTTCCTTCATTTTACCGCATAATTCGCTAAAAAGACAACAGTATTACTTATTATTGAAATTATTTTGTACCTATCGTCATTTTTGATACTTAAAATTATTTTGAGCTTGTGTCAAAACAATTAGTTAAAGAAAGGCACTCCTTTGAAACGAATCTAAGTAATGTATACTATTAGGCTCAGCCGCATCAAGGCTATCCGCGAAGACTAGCGCCCTACCCGACCCCGAACATACACATGACGCAAAAGCGACAGCAGGTTCCGTACCCGAATCAGAATCCAGCGGCTATGCAGCAGAGTTTCAACGGCATGACAGCGTCACAATATCCGAACAACTATCCTACCCCGACGAGGCCGAACTTTCAGCAGCAGTATCAACCTATGCAAAACATGCATCCTACGGCGGCCGGTTTCGGGCCCGGCGCAATGATACGAGCGACGAATATGAGGCAAACAGGACCGGCTTACAATACCGCGTCTCAGACGGCCGCCGCGAACCAATATAACTACGGCGGTAACGGCGTTCCCGGTGTTTGCATGGTCCCACCCACCTCCGTCGGCAATCAATTCGTCGGTCATCAATCGAACACGGGATATGGCGGCGGTAACGCGTCGTACGGCGCGTCCAACGTAGCGACCAGTCAATATCAGCAAGATGTAGCGTCGATGAGATCGACGAACGGGGGTAATGTGAATTATCAGCACAGTCCTATTCCCGGCAATCCGACGCCTCCGTTAACACCCGCCACCAGCATGCCGCCTTACATCAGTCCAAATCCGGATATCAAGCCTAATTTCAACGAAATGAAATCGTCGAACAACATTCAAAGTAAGCACATATATTTAGAGCTTTACTAATTTTTTGGTAACAAATTATATGGATAATTCTATATGGGTGAGTCTATATAAATGAAGGATATATCATATATATAATCAGAGAATAATATTAATTTTTCTACTTTTCAATTATACGAGAGACTATTTTGTTGTGTCAGATTTGACACATTTTATATATATAGTTTATTAAGTAAAATAGTTAATGCGCGCTTATATTATACACATGTAAATCCTACTGTTTCTAGATGATGAATTGAGACTAACATTCCCCGTGAGAGATGGCATTATTCTTCCGCCCTTCCGTCTAGAGCACAATTTGGCTGTTAGCAATCACGTATTTCAACTGAAGCCTACAGTACATCAAACGCTAGCATGGCGGTCGGATCTTGAGCTACAGCTTAAGTGTTTCCACCATGAGGACAGGCAAATGAGTACGAATTGGCCGGCGAGTGTGCAAGTCTCCGTTAACGCGACTCCTCTCGTGATCGATCGCGGGGAGAACAAGACTTCCCACAAGCCCCTCTACTTGAAGGACGTCTGTCAGCCAGGAAGGAACACAATACAGATTACCGTAGCTGCGTGTTGTTGTGTAAGTTGTGTGAGGGCGCCGATGATTAAAAAATCTTTTTTAAACGAGGTAATTTAAAAATACAAAGATATTCTCTCAGCATGCTCGGGTTTTCGTTTCATGATATCAATCGCTTTGATGTCAATTCAATATATTATGTAAAAAATATAAATAAATAGGTGATATATTTTTTCATCTGTTTATTTATCTATTTTTATTTATTATTATTTATCTATTATTATTTGTTATTATTTATTATTATTTTTTATTATTTATCTATTATTATTTATTTATTTATTTGTTATAAATATTGTTTCTTTCTTTTAATTTTTTTGTTCTGTTTTTTTTGTTTTTTTTTTATTTTGACACACTTTGTTTTATATGTAGATAAAGTATAATTTCCAGTCACATCTATTCGTACTCCAACTGGTTCATCGACCCAGTGTACGAAGTGTGTTACATGGATTGTTACGTAAGAGGCTTCTGCCAGCGGAACATTGTGTGTCAAAAATCAAAAGGAATTTTAATAACACATTGAACAATGGTATACAATCGGACAAAGATGTAGTGGAACAAACAGCACTAAAGGTAAGATTTAAAAAGACATTTTGTTTTTTATTTTGCAGGTTTTTTTATTTGATTCCGAAATTCTAATGTGATATGTTAATTATGATTTAAGAGAGAAGAGTCATGCGCATCTTGTTATGTGCAGGTACCTTTAAAATGTCCTATCACCTTCAAACGTATTACACTGCCAGCTAGAGGACACGAGTGCAAGCATATACAGTGCTTTGATTTGGAGTCATATTTGCAATTAAACTGTGAACGAGGTAGCTGGAGGTGTCCAGTATGCACGTAAGTATGACTAAATCACTGAAAATTCTAACGGAGAAAAATGAACACAAATAAATTGTTGCGTATTTTTTATAGGAAACCTGCGCAACTAGAAGGTTTAGAAGTCGATCAATATATGTGGGGTATTTTGAATACATTAAATACCGCGGAAGTTGATGAGGTAACGATAGACGCGCTCGCAAATTGGAAACCAACGAAGAACTTAACCACTATTAAGTCCGAGGAAGAAAACGATTGTAAAAGAACGACCAAGGCTATGTCACCGGGTAGTATGAATATGCCGACTATGAACAGTTGGGATATGAATCCAGTTATGAGTCCTTATATGAATCCGCCCGATATGAACAGTATCGTAAGCGGCTCGATGATGAACAACGCATCTTCAACTTACGCGAATAATAGTATAAATCACAGGAATACGTCAGGTGGAACATATGAGATAAACTCTGGAACAAATACTATCGGCAATAATGATTATGTCAGTGGAGCGGGTCCATTGTCGCACTTAAATGAATCCGTTAACTCTTTAGATCCTCTCAATGCTATGGAAAAGTCGCTCAATGATCAGGTATGTTGCATGTATTGCAATATTGACGTATTCTAACTAAAGCGATATACAAATGTAAGGAAATGGCAATGACTAGACTTCAGATTAAATGCAAATTGCATATTTACTTTTTGTATATTGTACGAGAGCATTAATAATGTGAACAAATTATTTTTACAATTAATTAGTTCAAAATATAATTTCTTCACATTATTAATGTTCTTGTAAAATATGCAAAACGTAACAAATACGCAATTTGTATATAGTCCGAAGTCTATGAAACTGACAGTGTTAAATATGACGTTTATAACATATATTATAGATGCCACATACTCCGCATACGCCACACACTCCGCAATCTACCCCTCATACACCGGCTGGTGGAGCCAGCGGTCCACCAAGTGTTCCGCCTGCATCGCAAGAATCCACAGGAAATCATAACACTTCCGGCAATACGAATATAAATAATGACACCGCGACAGACATACCATCGGATTTAAATTTCGATCCCGCTGCAGTTATAGACGGGGAAGGTACCGGTCAAGAAGGATTAAATGTAAGTATATTGTATCGTGTCAAATAAGAATAAAGAATATTTTAAAAATTATTCAATAACGTATTGTCTAATATTACAGCTGTTGCCAGACAATGTGGACGCAATGGAACTACTCTCGTATTTAGATCCACCGGAGCTAAATACTCCACCTAGTAGTGGCGCTAGTAGTGGTAATCCTTCGAGCAATGATGACCTATTGGCACTCTTTGAATAAGGAGAAAAAGGGAGAGATACGAAGCGAGTGGATATCTTGTGACGATGTAATCAAACTATGACCCCCCTCCCCCCTCTCACTTTGGAATAAAGTGATGAGAGAGTTGAGATCTCACTGCAAATGTAATTTTTGACTATTTTTGCGCAAATTTTTCAGGATTTTATTTCCTTACATGAATTGCGCAAAATATCCAATTTCTCACACTCTAATAGCGAGAAAATACTTCTCATAAGTCTATTGGATGCAAGGATTTGCGGTGAAGAAATTTATATTTTTGCGCAAATTTTTCAGGATTTTATTTCCTTAAATGAATTGCGCAAAATACCCAATTTCTGACACTAATAGCGAGAAAATACTTCTCATAAGTCTATTGGATGCGAGCATTTGCGGTGAAGAAATTTAAATTTTATGGGGGTCACTAGGTGCTCTCACCTAATCAATGGTACAAATAATCTTAGTTATAATTATAATATTCCTATTCAAGTTAAGGTTAAAGTTCTAGGATTAAAGAAAACGATTTTTAATGATAACACTCCATACTAGCACTTCCGCTGAAGATATTATTGCATAAACGGCATTTTACTTTTTATCGATTTAAATTGTATTATAAAAAGTATATTTTTAATAATTGCATTCAATAATAAACCAAATATTTTAGAAATCATAAATTTTGAAACAGCATTTTAAATAACAAATAATATTGTAATAGAGACATTCTCTCAGTTGATGTTATAAATCATGATGATGATGATAGAAAATGTTTATTAAAAGATTCATATTCTGAATCTACTTTAAGAATGTATTTTTCTATATATATATATATATATATATATAATATGTATTTCTATAGATATTCATTTTATACATGTACTTTTTATCAGAATAATAAATGATAAATTAAATAATGAATAAAAAAATTTAGCTCAAATTGTTTCGAATATTTATTTGAGAGAAGAATTATGCAACTAAATTTTACATATTTTATATTTTTTAATTATATATTAAATTCGCTGTTTATGCAATAAGATCTTGCTCAAAAACCGGTCTATTTGCATTCAAGGTAGACCTACGTCACAACAAAAAGATAACTGTACAGAGCTACTTTTGTAAATAATTTTAATCGAAGTAAGGAAGATATTCATCTGTTGGGAATTCCTCGACTATTGATGGATATTATGCATATAGTGTTCCTTTCCTTTAGATTGTAGTAACAAATGGAAATGAATAAAACTAGGGGATATCGGGCTTCACACTGGAAATTTAATAACAATACATATGATGTATCTCCAGAGATAAAAATAAACATAGGTTACATATATAAAATGCAAGATAGAATGAAAGAAATGAGATTGATATATGTAGTGCTTTTTAAAGTTAATAATTTTATTAAATTCTAGCTGCAGAAATATCACACGTGCACACAATTTTGAAATATACATTCAATATATAGTGTGTCTTATTTAAAAAACATTTTTATTATTAAACAAATTTTTACATCATAATTTTCTATTTTAAACAAGATTTAAAACCTTGATGAGAAAAAGGAAAATAGGTTTTTTCTACGCTTTTTTAATATTGTCAATCTCTAAAGATACATCAACATATGTATTTGCACATATAGAATTTATTTTCACATTTTGATGTGTATCGATATACCTTGTATTTTGAATCGGTTTGCTAGACGCAATTATATTTTTATATGATGTAAACTATTTTCATTAGGTTAAAATATTTCTGTGCTTTTTTAATATATTTCTGTGCACTTAAATTTTTTTTATCGATTTACGACGGTAAATTGCATCGGTTATTGGCGTTAAGTAAATTTTTTCATTATATGATACTTGATAAGAGATATTTTTTTAGGAAATACATCAGTCGTGAAGAGTGAAAGATTTAAATTCTGCAGAAAGTTAATAGCAATATTTACGCAAGGCCTTAAGAGAAATCGTGCACTATAATCCACGTATAATCAAATTTTACATAGGGGGAGGAAGAATCAAAACTATTTCATGGGAGAAATATATTGCAGAATAATTATGCACGGGCGCGCTTAAACTTATTATTTACATGGAATCGTAAATTAATGATCGCAATTGCAATAACTCAGCATGCGAAAATAAATTCTATATATCTTCTTGTACAGTCTAGCGGTAAACCTGATTTGTCGTATTAAAAACGTATAAATCAGAGATATATCCGTATATATATATAAAAATATATATGTATATATATATATATATATAAAAAGATACTGCCAGAGTGATACCGCCCAAGGCCCCCTGCTTGTGTAGTGGTTATAAACATTTATATCTTTTGTGATTAAAAGAGAAGATATATATAATACTTAAAAACGCGACACGTATAGATTATACAGATTTTATATAAAAATGTATTTATATTCCAACGTGTGCAAAACGCGCTAGCGCACAATGAAGGATTAGAGACAAACACAGTCAAGTTTCTATTCATATAACTACTACAACTATTATTGAGATTTAGATTTTAATATTACTTGTATTAAGCGCGACTCTTGTATATTATTTGTATATATGATAAATAGAATAATAATATAAGAAGAAATGGCAGATATATACTTATTGGCCAGTTATAATATAGCAAAATAATTCTCCTAATTATTTCTCAGAACCAAAACATACACGAGATGTATGAGAATACTTTAAACTAGAGAATGTAACGTGTAAATGATTGATGAATGGGGCTGACGATAACAAGTACAGTCAAATATTGTACTGTTATTTCTAATAGAATTATTACTTACTTGATAAAAAAACATAATTACCTAAAAAAGTTTATTCAAACTGTAAGCTTTACTTAGGATTGCCAAGAAAAAGTAGTATACGCAACATTGTTGCGATTGTACATAGGCAATGTTTACCTATACCTAGCTAATAATACCCCTAAAATACACACTACACTGTCTTACAATTAGTTTATGAGAGTCGTTGAGATTTATAGGTATTTCGCGAGAAATTAAAGAATGTGAATAAATTGAACGTAAGGACAGAAATTGTCAGTTACATTTATATAATAATTTACATGGCGTGATCAGAGTGTTTGAGAAATATGTAGATTATATGTAGATGTCAAAAAAATCATACGCAATCATCGAGGCTATCTTGGTTTTTTTGATTAACGAAGTTGAATTATTATGTTACTTTTTGCGATTTTTTGCATATGAGAAATGTGGATATATATGTATTATTGTTTAACGAAATTCCTACAAAAATCTCTCTGGCTCTAAGATTACAATATCTATTTATCTATCGTTAAGACAGGCCTATATAATTTCATTCTACAATGTTCTGCGAATAAATTAAACGACCGCGGATTACGAGAAGGCCTGGAAAGTTGTAATAACGAAACAAAGTATTTTCATGTAATATTTTATGTGATCGTATCGACTCATGGTGTATCGGCTACACCAATCATACAAGCTCCAGTATAAAATAACGTACGATATATATCAAATTGCATTTATAAAAAATTATAATACCTATTACAATTAAAATAGGAATATTACAAATTTATTTTCACTGTTCCAAGATTTTTTAACTCAAATTATGTTAAAAAATTTATGTTTCTGTATGTAATCTCTGTTACTTTTTGATCAATGCAAAGAGAGTTCGTTTAGCAAATACATCATGAGTATTGGTATCGATCCGTATCACAAGGTCTATTCGTTTTGACTTTTTTGCGTATTTTGCACTATTAAATGAGTTGCTGTAATTTTTTGTATTACTATTTGAAAAATGAAATGTGTATATTCGGTCTTTTTGAGAGCAAATAAGAGGAAAGAAATTAAGTGCAGGAGCTACAACTTAACGAACAGACCTACAATTTGCTCTCTGTAAAACGGAAATGCGTATTATGAATTAAATGAAAGAAAAGAAACACTCTGATATATCATTGGTTACATACACATAATAAATTTTAATATACAAAGACCAGTTTTTAAATATGTATGACAGACACAACATTGTTTCTTGATAACAGTTAGAATCATTCAATAAAAAAGTCATAAACTAATAAATAAACTGTGAATTTCATTTATTTCCGACAATCTTTGAAATATTATTATAAAATAATGTAGGGTAAGTATTGGCAATGTTATAATATAATTATTCATTTTATTAATAATGCCAATTTAATTATAAAATTTTATTAAAGAGTTATGACATTGAATATATATTTAATTATTTAAATTAGCTTAATTCTGATTGTAAGAATTATTGCTTTGTATAAATTATTGCTTTCAGATGATAATATTAAAAAAAATATTTTGCTCTAAATAAAAATTGTCGCTCTCAAAAAAATATTTTTTCTTTTACATATAAAAATTATTGCTAAAAAATGGGATAGTGAGTTTCATCTTCTATGTAAGAGGAGGGTGGATTTTTATTCACAGATTCATGTTTTACGCATAAAAATACGCAATATTATAAAAGTTTCGGCAAAATCAAAGCCAATTTTCACAAATCAATTATTACCCAAAATTTAGGAAAAAATTGATGATTGACTCACCGATACGATACCTAACCGATGCACAGCAACGGAGTTGTAAACTGTAAAATATAAATACATGGAAATTATATACAGTAAAATTTAATAATTAAATAATTATATTGGTGAAATAATTGTAAAATATAGTGAAATTCAATAATTAAATCATTGATATTGCAAAAAATAAAATTATTGGCATTTGAATTTAATAGTAAAATTAGTAATAATAAATAATAAATTAATTATACTACCATATAGTTGTCCTGCCGTTGCCCGATGCCATCCCGGGTCTCCTCGTAGAAGAAGCTTCGAAACACTCGCACTCGCGTTATATTTTTTTCGTTCGCGATGCGCGGTGACGTCCGGGTTTTAGCTATCATATTTTCGACGCGTTTCAGTAAAACACGAGAGCTTTTTCGCGCACGAACCGATGCTTCGTTTTCGCGTCGCCGCTTTCCCGAAGACCACTTATCGGAGAGAGCCTTATCGAACGACGAGGCGACTTCCTTCACGACGCACTCAGGAATCGCCGATATTCCCGAATTGGCGAACACCATATACACTGATCGTCTAAATATTACGGACTCCGGTTTACGAGAAAGTTTCGAGCAACGATATTAATATACATATATATAATAATGGTAATATGGCGGCGCGATCTTGTCATAGTCGACCTGCGATTTTTACTAGAATTGCGAGCCTAATATTCGTCGCGTGATAATACTTGAACACGATGAAGCGAAAATACGACCGGAAACGCGCAACTGCCCGCTTAGAACACGACCGACAACGTCGAAAAGCTCCGAAATTTCACGTCGAAAGCGCGCGATTATTCTCGCGATTCCCGCGCAAACTTTCGGCGGCTCGAGCTCGGAGCTGTGACGTCACGCCAAGGACGAAGCGAGGGACGAAACCGAGACTCCCGGTCAACGCGACGAAATCAATTTTTCGCGGCTGTGATCGCGATCACGATGTCGAGACACGCGACGCGAGTAGATTTATGCGATAATTAACCACGTAAAGACGCTAATTAATACTCACGTTCCTACTTTTCACCAATTTTCGTCTCGTACTTTCGCGGACCGACGTGATATGCGCGCGAACTCGTTAATCACGAACAATAAAGCGCGTCAGAGGGCAGAAAACATTCTATAAAATGCCAAATTTGTCCGACCAATCAGAGACCGAGGATTTCTCTGTCCTGATTGGTCGATCGAGCTCTTCACCCTAGGTGAGTGTATTTCTGAACTCAATCTTATAACTTATGATGCTGCTGCCCTCTGGGCGGGAAAGGGTTTTCGCATCGTTCATGGATCAACAATTCACGCTCACATCACGTCGGTCCGCGAAAGTACGAGTCGAAAATTGGTGAAAAGTACGAACGTGAGTATTAATTAGCGTCTTTACGTGGTTAATTATCGCATAAATCTGCTCGCGTCGCGTGTCTCGACAACGTGATCGCGATCACAGCCGCGAAAAATTAATTTCGTCGCGTTGGCCGGGAATCTCGCTTTCGTTCCTCGCTTCGTCCTTGGCGTGACGTCACAGCTCCGAGCTCGAGCCGCCGAAAGTTTGCGCGGGAATCGCGAGAATAATCGCGCGCTTTCGACGTGAAATTTCGGAGCTTTTCGACGTTGTCGGTCGTGTTCTAAGCGGGCAGTTGCGCGTTTCCGGTCGTATTTTCGCTTCATCGTGTTTAAGTATCGTCACGCGACGAATATTAGGCTCGCAATTCTCGCAAAAATCGCAGGTCGACTATGACAAGATCGCGCCGCCATATTACCATTATTATATATATGTATATTAATATCGTTGCTCGAAACTTTCTCGTAAACCGGAGTCCGTAATATTTAGACGATCAGTGTATATGGTGTTCGCCAATTCGGGAATATCGGCGATTCCTGAGTGCGTCGTGAAGGAAGTCGCCTCGTTGTTCGATAAGGCCCTCTCCGATAAGTGGTCTTCAGGAAAGCGGCGACGCGAAAACGAAGCATCGGTTCGTGCGCGAAAAAGCTCTCGTGTTTTGCTGAAACGCGTCGAAAATATGATAGCTAAAACCCGGACGTCACCGCGAACGAAAAAAATATAACGCGAGTGCAAGTGTTTCGAAGCTTCTTCTACGAGGATATCCGGGATGGCATCGAGTAACGGCAGGACAACTATATGGTAGTATAATTAATTTATTATTTATTATTACTAATTTTACTATTAAATTCAAATGCCAATAATTTTATTTTTTGCAATATCAATTATTTAATTATTAAATTTCACTATATTATAATTTCGCTATAATATTCACAATAATTTCACCAATATATAATTATTTAATTATCAAATTACATAATTTCCATGTATTTATATTTTACAGTTTACAACTTTGCTGCTGTGCATCGGTTAGGTATCGCGTATCGGTGAGTCAATTAATTTTTATTCTAATTTTGGATAATAATTTATATATATTTGTAAAAATCCTCTCCAAAACTTTACAATATTTTGTATTTTTGTACACGAATCTGATGTGAACTGAAATTCGTCCCCTCCCTATAAGGAGACTAAATCTACTGCAATTTTTTCTACTTGAGAGCAACAATTTTAATATTGTATAAAATTTCGCTAAAATTGGAGAGGAGATGAAGCTCTCCTTCATTATTATCTTGAAAATTTCAACATGCTAATTGTAAGTAGGATTATTTTAAAGATTTAAAAATTTCTTATTTTTTTATTATCTAAAAAATTCTTATTTCAACAAATTATATATCATTTAAAAAAAAATATTTTGGGAAACAGATTAGTAAGTGAGAAAAAATACACGAACAATGATTTGGTATTATATAACATCGTTTTATTAGATTTAAATTGAAATCGGTTATAAATTATGGTGATGAGAGTTCGAATACTAGGACTAGGACAGATGGTTTTTTTCGCTGCTTTGCTCTGTATACTCAATTTTATATTGCATATGGTTGTCGAAGAGAATGAACGCCGTTGTTGTGAAATTTCTGCCTTTTTCTCTCTCTTTCTCTCTCTTTTTTTCGACACATACGCGCGCTCATACATACATATACACACGTCCAGGCGCGCTTTTCTCTCTCTCTCTCTCTCTCTCACTCTCGATTCGATAGAAACAAAATTAATTGTCAAGCATTTTACGCGCATAATGTAAAGACTAACTGCTCGCAATTCTCCCCTTTTTTCTCAATTTCGCCTGTACCTCGCAAATTAACAACTTTTTTACTTCAACTGCGAGTCGTGGCGAAGAGTCGCTACGCAAAGAAATTGATATTTCGCGCCAGACAATCGGTTGAGGATCACTACTTAAAGACGAAGACGTCTCGATTTGCAACGTAATGGAACTTGGATCCCTTGTATACATGTCCGACCTTTTATATCTCTCCTCTCGTTTCCGTATATTCAGAAATAATTCTGCTATAACACCTCTCCCCCGCGTTTACCATTTGATTTTAAATCGCTTCGATAACGATCGATCGCTTGTGTATACGCTATGTGTCTTTTTTAAGAAACACGAGATACTTCGTTAACTCGCTAAACGCAAAACGAGGATTCGAAATGAAAACGGACCAATGCTTCCAAGATGAATGACCTTTTTTCGTTTGCACACGACATTTCTCTCTTTATTTTTAGCACTTTTGTCATTCCGTTTTCATCCCGAAGCGGCAAACAAATTTTTTTCCATGACAAACTTCTGTCAGCATTGCGATATTGTCGTTGACAGCTTCTCCATCGGCTGTTGATTTGCAGGAGTTTATACACGGTTTAGCACGTGTATTCACGGGAGGCAAATCGATAAAAAGCAGCGCCCCATTGTCATTTTTTATCTCATTACTATATCATTGTTATATAGTTTATTTGCATTTTGCATATCAACTGATAGTGAAGTTTCTCTCAACGCTCTTATATATATAACTTCTCAAATTAATGATATATTGAAAAGATATTTTAATGGCGAAGAGTCGAACATTTTCACACGGTTGTGAACACACTTGATCGGCTGTTCTGAACATCTCAAATGAACATTTTGCAGTCTCGACCTGTTCATTCACGATTTATTAGTCTCGCGATTAAAGGCGGTCTTGTCGCCTCATCAGGGCGCTCATACATAATGTAAATCTGATAATAACTCTATCGATATAATGGCAGTGCTAATCCTTTAATCTGCTAACCGGGCAGATGTCTGTTAACCCTTTGCGTCGAAACGATAAATATCGTGCTGCATGCAGTCAACACGTTCAATCTTCATCATATTGTTTTACGTCCATCGGACGTAATATTGTATTACTATTAAAATAGTTGAGAGACTCAAAAGACGATGATTTTATTTTACAATGATAAATGAATCATGTTGACGTGGTATTAAAAAGACAATTATGTTGCATCAATCGTGTATTTGGCTTATTTAAAAATGTTTTAATGACATAGAATATCTAATTTTATCATGAATGATTTCATGTCAGATGACAGCAATGACTTGCTCTTGAATGACAATAATAATAGCAGTTTAAATGCTAGAAAAAATATGTATTGAGCATATAAAATAAATGATAAATCTCTTATATATCTGTCGATTATTGATTCGCAGTCTCTCAAAATAGAGGTAAAGAAATTTCTTCCTCGCGATAATAAAAAAAATGCCAATGCTTCGTATTTAACTGAACAAAATTCTCTCTCTCTCTCTCGCACTCTCTCCTGTCTTTCTATCATTTTCTCTTCACTGTATACAATTAGATTCCGACGCAAAAGGAAATGTCGATTGATTATCTAAGCGAACCTTTCGCACATTCTTTCGCCTCTTCACGTTTCCGGCGCGCGGCGCGATTTGAGCTAGTGTTTATTTAATATAACACTAACTAGTGTTAAAATTCCGTAATTAACTATGGCAGTGTTTCTTAAACCGTCTTCCACCGCATATTCGACCTCCGTCGAAAAATTTTAGGCGTTTTCGCCATGGTCTAGAAGTATGTTTCTAGTATTTCTAAGTTTGAGTAACTTCCTTTTACTAGATAAAAATGCATTACAGTGATAACCGTTATTATATATATGTCGCTCCTCTTTTTCCTCATCGCTATACTATATAATTAGATCATTTCATTAACGTGTTGCGCTTGTGTATATCATGTGTATATTGCAACACGTTTGTCATCACACGTTCCCTTCGTACCCTTACGTCTTTACGGCGCTCGAGTTAGTTTATATAGAAAAGTCGTACGGAGATTCGGCATAAAAAATTATCCATCTGTGATCTCGAAAAGCTTAAGAAACACTGAGAACTACGGGGCCATGTCGTATGCTGTTACTCATCTTCGGCGTTTTTATAAAGATACAAATCGCAAGTGACTTTGCTGTGACAGAGATGTTGATGATGAGAATGCTAAGTAACTTGAGTTCGGTACAAAAAGAGCGGATGTTGAATAATATACAGTATGATCGAGTTCGATTCGCGCACGTATTTCTAAGCCAAATGCTCTTCTAATTCGAGAAGTTCGACGTATCGCGGAAAAATTGCTACTGCAATCGCTCTGCGATGTTCATTTCTCATTGTGCGTTTCCTAAAATCTGAATACAATTATTTATACAAAGTGTTATTAGAAGAAAAAAATTTACATTTCTGTAGAGCATACATACGTTTTACACACATTTTTAACAATATTTATTTATATAATAATACTATATAAATTTTAATATTATATAATAATAATATACAATTTTTTTATTATTAACAGTATATCTCGAATTTCCTTTTCAATCTGTCATAAATTGTTGGAGAGAAAACAAATTAACTTATGTTAAAAAAGTTTTATACTCGATCAAAGATAAGTTAATCATCTTGAATTGATCGCAGTAGCAATTTTTATCTCCGCGCAATCTAAGGATAATATCGATTTCGCAAAATCGGTGTATATATATATCCGTCTGTTATACATATTATTATTATTATTATATTTATATAACATATTGCCATTATAACAATTACACAGCACAGCCAGCAACTCCATTTATTTACATTCCTCTCCGTCCCTATCATCTTATTAATTGATATTATTCAATCGATTCCCTTTACTCGTCACTCATATACACGCTCGAGGAAGAACTACGTTATATAAATCTTTGCAATTAACAGGCTCCTTGATTTTAACGACCACGATAAACACGCGAAGCGGACATCTCAAATATGCAACAATATATTAGTCGCTAATTAATGTACAATTGATCGCGTACATTCTGATCTTGCTTGGGGATGGGAAGAGAGGCTTATTTTATCTTGCCATGCTCGGAACGCCACATAAAATCTTGTCAATATCATCAAAATTTAAAAAATGCAGCCTTTTATATATTAAAAATGTATGAAAATTTATGGAATTATTAAATCTATGACCTTTCAATAAATTAAAATTAGGTTTTTTTAAAATAAAATTAACGTAAAAGTGAATAGTTCATTTTAAGCAAATAAATTTGCAATTACTGTAATTGTTTAGAAATCGATTGGCTTTTACTTAAAGAAAGACAGATCAGAGGCGTAAACCACGCATATATATGCATTTTACTGTTTGACGAAGCTATGTGTTTGATTCGTTTCACTATTCCGATTCTACCATTCTCCGATTTGAAAGCTGAGCTTTCGCGTACAAGATCAATTTGTACTCGATGGTATGGTAACGTTTGCTTTGAGCAAAAGGCTGTTCACGAAAGCCACATAATGCCCCGCTTGCTTTTCTACCGAGAGGTGCGCGAAACATGAGTGAGATGGACATTTCAAAAATCGAATATCTCATGATATAATTTCAACATTTATAAAACAAATTGTTCCTATTTTTTAAATTTATAAATCCGAAGAAGAAAATTTTGATACACGCAATATATATTTATTTATAGGTAAATTTTTTTAAATAGAAAATTTTGTATTTTTATTTCATATTATAATTAAATTATAATGAATAAAGTTCTATAAGTCACAGGTAAAGAAAGCAGATTTAAATTATGCGAAAACGCAACGAAATTTCTGTCGGATTATATCATGATCGATAATTATGACATCCATCTTGACATTCAAGAGATAAATTGACTATCACACATTCTCTCCCGCATTGCTGAGGCACGTAACAACGTGTCGTCAACACACACGCATATCCGATAGTATTCAGGGATGGGGAAGAGATATGAGGAAAGGCGGTAACTACATTCGGCATTTATTAAGCTGTAAATAAAGATCCGCACTCAGAACATAACCGCGACAAGAACTTTGATTTTATTATAACTTTGTAAAAATAACTAAGGTAATTTTGTGCCAACAAAATTAAGAATTACATAGATATATAAATATGAGTTTTTTTCTTATTGCTGACAGATTTTGTTAGTTTTTTTAGTATAGTTCACGATTTATATTTAGCTAAACATTTTATAAAATTTTACATAAAAACAATTTTATACATCTAATTTTTTTAGCGAGAAGTATATTATTCTGTGATTTCGTGTCATAGCAAATTCTCGATTATGAAGAAATATATATTTTTCCCTAAGATGCAGCAATAGACATGCAAAAAAGTTAGAATGGTAATTGAACGGCCTTAATATATTCTGAATACGGAACTCTCCACATTTTATATAATGCATATATATTAAATCCAAGAAATATATAGACGAGATCAAGTATGTGTGACAAAAATGATAAAAAAATAATCTATATCTCATAAAGTAAGAAAAATGCGAAGAGACAGTAAATTTACTGCTTAATATGTGCCTCTCAGCAGCGTGTCTCTGTTTATATGAAAATGTTTACAGCGCATCTGTGATATATGATTTTGCTTGAAAACATTTTTTAAAATCTTTAAAATTTTTTTCGTCGCTTAAAACACATGTAGCTATCGTGTTGTATAGTGAGTTTGTCGCGACTATACCTCACGTTTGATAAAAAGAAACTGTAAAAATTTTTTATCACGCATGTAATTTGTATTTCCATACAAAGTTAATAGTTTCCTATATTGCATTTTTAAAATGCATTAGTAAAAACTTAATAATCTCAATATTGTCGAAAATATTACATAAATAAGACATTTTTGGAGTGTTACACTTTGTTTCCTGAGCTTCGATTTTAAAGCAAAAAAAGGAAGAGAAATTAATATTAATTAAATCATGTTTGTTACTATATTTCAAGATTTCTTAAGATAAAATGAATAGGCATATCGAATAATTTTTTTTTAGAAATGACAAAATATTGATAGAAAAAAAATTAATATTTGTTAAAATTATCATAATTATAAATCGATAGCGTGCGCTTGTCTCAAAATAATTTTAAAATACTATAACAATGACAACGACGTGATATTGATGACAACGACGTATGATGATAGTGGAGATGTTGCTGATAACAACGACAAATAATAATAATTAATACTAACAATAGAGTAACTAATCGTAATAATCAAAGTAATAGTTGGAGCAATAATTACGATGATAAAATAATATTATCATAATAAAAAATAATTATAGCAATAGTAATAATAAAAAACAGCATTAATATTAGTGTAATAATAATAATAATTATTATTATTACCACATTTTAATATAGTGATATTAACATTTCTTGGTAAAATAAAAAGTAAAAATACTAGACAGAGCTATCTCTTCTAGACAGTAATGCGATACATCTACTGTTCGGGCAACAGGAATATAATACTATCATTTAATTAATATAATAATTTCTATAAAATAATAGGGCGCTTTTTTTCTGTTAGTATTAACGCTATATTACACATATATGTATATACGTGTATATATACAAGGGGATAGAGTTATACATCTGGTTTGTATCGTGAGGGTAAATAATATACAGTATTTTTATGTGTGCGTAAATATATACTCAAAGTTTTGCAAAGTCGTGCTAGATGTTAACACGTTTATTAATGAGCACTTAAAGCGAACGGTGCTCTCCTTTCTCTCTATTCACATATATATTCTTCATATATATATACATACATACATATACATACATATATATATATATAAATTTTTATATGTGTATAACCGTATATATATAATTAAAATTATATATTAAACTTCTTTAGCACATATTTACATCGATTATTCATTTCCGTCATATATAGTAAGATACTAATCGGGGATCCACCGGCGGCAATTGAATTAGTCGAACACTTTTGGCATTTTCTTTTTTTAGTCCCGCGATATTCTGGTAAGTTTTATATGTAAATGAGGACACTCTTTTGCGCGACATTGTACATGTCATCTCATGTCGCATGCACGTGCGTGCGTAGGAAAATGTCTCGATATATTTTCAGTCCACGCAGTTCGATCATCAGAAAAGTCCTTGCTCCTTGTATCATTCTATCTATCTTTCTCTATCGCGGTGATCCTTTCTATAATAACATCAAGTTCTGTTCCGCGTGTGTGACTTTTCGTACTTCGATTTTCTCAATCTTCCCATCTAACGTTTCGCGACACACATTTGCTTGCACTCTAATTCACATTCTCTCTCTCTCTCTCTCTCTCTACCAATCTTTCTCCCTCTTTCTGTTCCTACTCTGTACAATCTGGCAGTGTGTCTTACAGATCCTTTGGATTTGACTTGGCACAAATAACAGAGTCTTTAGTAAAAAAGGCACTATTTTTGTAAAGCGAAATAGTCTTGCTCGAGACACCCTAATTTTGTTTCCGCGAAACATGCAGATCTCTATCGAGTGGAAAATATTGGGGATATAAAGAATTCAATTCGGCGTGTTCTTTTTTTTTTACGATTGGCGAATTTTTTATTTAGAGTTATTTTGATCTACTTGTCGAAATTTTTAACACAGACGGTGTACTTTCGAAGCCGAAGCTGCGTCGTGCTCTTTTTATAGAAAAGTTTGGCTGTGTTGAATATTTGAAATTCGAATCTTTTCCTCTCCATGTTATGAAAAGGAAATAATTTCGTAAAGTTTACAATTTCATAGCGCGTATCACACGATCTTACACGTACAACTATGTAAAACGCAATTTAATTTGGGAGAAAAATCTTTCTTTCATCCTGCCGTTTATTTTATAATCATATAAAAACATTGTCAGTCTTATAGAGTTTTACTGCAAAAGCATGTGTACATTTTTGCATATTTCAAAGTTTGAATGTTGTGCGAATCATTCGCGACGAGAAGAATGAAATACGCGTGGATATCATGTTAAGATGAGAAAGATGATCGCATGAGTGATCATGAAATGAGAAAGATTCGCGAAAAAAAATAGTGTTGGCTTTTTACTATAAATCACGATCGATTTCATACACATTCTATAGCTATTGTAATATTCATTCGCCAATCTGACGAATAATCAAAAAAGCTTCTCGTGCTTTTTACTTTCGTAATATTTCATTATATAAAGGAGTATACAGATGTTTTGAAAAATGTATAACAGTAACAACTTATAGAATTTATATTCAATTTCCATGTTATACAGCAATAAAAAAATAATCGAAATCAAATTTATCAAATAATCTGAAACACATTTTATCTGTACAAAAAGCGAAATGTGAGTTTTATTTAGAATACAAATTATTATACATGTTTTAATCTGAACTTTTTAATTTGCTTAAATTTAATATTACGTTTTATTATCAGTTCAGTATCAATATTTTTTATAATTTTTTAATATAATTCAAATTACGTTAAAGTATCTCGTAATAAAAATAACAAAAGTTAAAATAATGGAAAAATTATGGTCGATTTAATTCTGAAATAAAATTTCTACTGCAAAAAAGAATTGTTTTATTTTCTAATTTAATCTAATTGTTGCTACTGATGTACATCTTTCTAAATATCTATATAGAAGATAATCGTTAGGTTGCCCCACAATTATCTAATCTGGTCCGCATGAAAAGACGATAATACACCAACGCACATTTTAATCCCGTTGGTTTAAACACACGCTTTTGTCGCGCGTTATCGAGACAAAGCATATTCCGTCCAACTTTGTGGCATCCGGCAAAAAATGATTTCGTGCAGTCTACGGTTCCGTGTGTGAGTATCAATTAGTCCGAGCTCGCTGCTAAAGTTGTAAAACGCATACAAATGTCCAGTCGCGCGGGTTTTATTAACCGTCAGTGGTGTACATTTATATAGTAATAATAGTATATATATGGATATCAAAATTTTGAAAAGACATCTACATGATCATCAAAAAGTGCGTTTCCTGCGTACGATAGAATAGCGTTATCGGAGGAGGCAAAGGAAAGAAACCTTCGCTTTCTGCACCTTCGATGCGCATCTGCATCCCTCGGATAAGCATTTTCGTAGAAAATGGTTATCACCGCCAACGTCTATAAAAGCGGCATCATATAGGTATGTATATACGCTGGATTTTTGTTCATGTTTTTTTGTGTGTTGGAATTTTAAGAAATAGAAATAAAATTAATCTCCAATTTTTTGCGCGCGCGTAGCAATCGAAAATGTATAGAATTGTATGCAAGAATTTGTATGATATTTATCCTTCGCACGATCGATGAACGACGTACGGCTTCGAAACAACCTCTCTCTCTTTCTCTCTCCTCTTTTTCGCTACAACAATAAAACTCGTTTTATCACAAATTTAACGTTAAATGTAATAGCTATTTGTTTATATATGGAACGCGTTTATATGAAAGTTTATTAAAACTTTCTCGACATTTTAGCCACCACTTAACGTTAAATGTGCAATAAAAATATGAGTATAATAAAAGTCCTTCCCGTACACACACTCTCTGTCTCTCTCGTTTTGTCTTTTTCACTCTTTATCTCTCTATCCTTAATTCATTCAGCAATATTTCACCCTATCCTGGATACTAGTGCGCATTCTCTCGTTCTTTCTTTCACTTTCATCATCTTTATTGAAAGCTTTCGATTCAGACGTTAAAAGTATAAAAAAAGAAACGATATATACACACAAATCAATTCAGACGCTATGACATTGACACAGCCAAATCTTTGTTTATTACAGTTGCTTTATCTCTGTTGCCCCTTTCGAATTTACGATGTTATTCATTGCCAGAGTCGGTTTAAGGCTTATCGTAATCACCGCAGTTACTAGATAAAATCTTGCTTAATTTTTCAAATATGATTCAAGCGACAGGGTTGAAAATGATAAAAGTAAATATTTTTAAGAAAAGAGTTTTTATACGAGCAAAGTAATTTTATCAAATTTTCTATATTTTCTCAATAATTTTATATATATATATATATATATATATATATATATATATTCACGGCCAATTGTCTAATATATACAGCGGCCTTTACATCGTACTTGTGGAGAATTCGACTCTTAAACCGACTCGGTTCATCTCGATTTCTATTTTACCTCAACGTTGCTTTTCCTATCTCATCTTCGTGTTCCTCTGTCCTCGCGATTAGGAAGCAATAATCCTCGTCGTATATGCGTCTCTCCTCCCGTTCTCTTTCCTCTCTCGCCGCCAAACTCAATGAACACTTGGTGGATATTGCGCTTATGTATTGGTGTACTGGACGATTCTCCGTGATCGCGACTCGCGGAGTCCTTTGGCAAATGCGGCTCTTTCTCTCAACGTTCGTTCTCCTAACTGATTTTATTCGTTATCGTAAAGGGGGTGGGGTCGGCGATAATTATCGGATAATGAAAAGCGAGCAATTGATAGTGTCAGTAATCGAGACAACGCGCGTTCGGACGCGCATATATAAGAGATATGCATTGATTTTGTGTTAAAACTTGATTAAAATCAGAGATTCACCATACTTCCTACTTATTAAACCACTCTGGAGTCGTCCAGTTCACTTGTTTCTTACAATATTACACCGCTGATTGGCTGACATGCGTTATTTATCGCAGATAGATATACATTTCCTCCGCATGGTATAACTGTAATAATCTAATCTATTTTTTTTATCTTATGTAACAAACACTAGCTCTCCTGTGTAACTCGGGAGAGGAAAGGAGTATAACAACACGCCACGATATCGGTATTATTAACGAAATGGATTCACGCGAAATGTAATCTTATAATGCGATTCCCTCCCCCCTCCCCAACCTCCCTGTTCACCAACCTATAATGTGTGTGTATCGCCTCTTTTGTGCATGTACAAAAAATACATCGCGTCTCGTTCAGTCCGTTACAAATGTACATGCGAGAATAATAATAATAATGATAAAAATTAAACTAATCAGAATAATCATTGCGCGATAATAATAGTAATAATAATTGGAATAATAATACTTAGCATCGTTATTATTACTATCATTATCATTATGTATATGGGTACATAAGTGTGTTCATGTATGTAAGTATGTATATATGATTGAAATGTGTATTTCATCCTGATATATATACATACGTAATATTTTTTCTTTCACACACTCTCTCTCTCTCCCTCTCTATGTACAAAGTAAACAATGAATATTATTACACCGCTCGTTAATTTTTTGGATCCCCATTCTCGCAACGCGTCCGAGTAATATCACGGAGATATATCGCAGAAATCCCAACAGATTTTATATAATCGACGTAAAAAGTCTTTTCTCTTCGCCATCCTGTTCGTCGTGGGGCGTGCATAAAACTTTTCGAAACTATCGCGTCGCGCGAAAAAACACGCATACCCCACGCGCGATACGAGTCGTCGAGAACAGTAATATATATATGTATATATATATATATATTTATATTTATATACATATGTACAGTGTCCCACAATTTTATTAGCGTGTTCTAGAGACAAAATACAATTGAAAATTCTATTTACAGATCGGTATACGTGTAATTATAGTTTACGGAGCGCGTTAGTTGTAACTGAAAAACTATTTTGAAATTTGTGTATTAGGATTTTTAACTCTATTTTACCTCTAGAACACGCTAAAGTATTGTACGAAGGTTGTGAGACATCCTGTATATACGTACATATATGTTTCTCCTCTTTCCTGTCAACTTTAGAATTAGCAGCATAATCCTTCGTCTATCTCTTATAATTACAGCGTCTCTCGATAGTAAAGATAGTAAGTAATGATAATAACAGTAGCAGTACACACAACTCCTACTGGTATCAACGAACATTAACGTAGCACAAAATTGTGGCGGTAATAAAAGTAAAAATAAGACGTGATGGGTATCGCTTATTTGTATAAATACGGTTTTTTAAGAATCTATTTCTATCGTTCGCGTATGTATGCGCGTATGTATACGTTAATATAGATATATATATACATATATATATATATATATATATATATATTTATATTTATATATCTATATATCTCTATGTATATGTATAAAGATTCATCGCCAACGTACAAATTTTCAGTCGGTTTCGCGGCGCGGCACCGCGCCGAAATTTCTCCCTACTATTATACCCTTCTTGCCGCAAACAACGAACACTAACTCCCGGTGTTCGTTCACGCTATTCCACATTTACGCGCGTGTGCACGCGCTGGCACGTCTCTTTCTCTCTATCATATCACATACACACCCTTCTTATTGTGGTGTAAAGAGTCTCACATATACAACATAATGTATACATATATATGTATATAGTTCTCACCAAATCTTTTGCAGTCTCGCGTTTTGCATGATACGCGTCCATTGGGAAAAATGAAAATGTTCGCACGTCTGCGTGATAACAGATTCGCACCACTCCTCCGAGTTTACGAGGCAGATAGAAAAAGTTCTATAGACATTCGACAGATCGACGAGAAAATTCCGAGGGGGAGGAGGAGGAGAAGAAGGGCGACGTCGAAACGTGCGTTATTTTCCCGATAAAAAGCGAGACACGCGGTATACAACTATATATTTATATATATATATTTTTTATAATAATAAAACTGAAGATTCGCGAAAGTTGCGTGGAGAATTTGCTTGCTACTTGCGTGGCTCCCGACACGCTCATTTTGGTACACGGTAGTAACGTAGGACGAGATAGCCCAGGGTTCGGAAAACGACCAGAAACGCCAAGAGCACCGCCGTGTTTGCCCAAAGTGGTAGGTAACCGGAGCCCCTGACTCCGCCTTGACTCTCCAGAATCGCGGATAGTGGTATCGTCGTACTGTTTTTGCACTCGACGAATTTACTTGGCTGCGCACATCTGTCACACAAAAGACACACGCGAATTTATCATTTTTCACTCTTATATGTATTTTTTTGCTATAATATTATTAACGACACTACTATAAATATATAATGCTTCTCGCGTTAAGACGAAACAATTTATTCGATGTAAATAATTAAAATTTAATCATACATATTGTATGGTTCTCTATTTTTCTTTTTATTCTTCTTATGCTACTCAAAGTATTTTTTATATAATATTCTTCGTAAAAAAAAATTGTTCCTTAAATTATTGTATTATATAGGTTCGAATTTGTTTCATTCAATTATAAATTATATATTTATTGATTTTTTTTCTTGAAAAGAGAATCTTTTTAATAACTACAGTTCGCTCGACCAAATTTTTTTGTTCGTGAAAATTTCAACCATGATTGAAAAATCGGAGATAAGTGAAAAGTGTATAGCCTTACGCGATGGGTTCGCCGACGTCGAACTCCAGAATCTGCATATTCTGATAGGCGTAGTGCACCATGCTGACGTATCTGGCCCACGCTAGCCACGGTGGGACCGACGTCGCTAAATAGCCACCCAAAAGTTGCGTCGCCAGGGTATAGAGCGCGGACGCGGTGATGCTCACCTGCAGATCTAGGCAGCAAGCGCCCACGAAGAACCCAACGCTCTGCAAAACAAACAGAAATAAAATTGAGAGTGGTCGGAATAAGTAGACTTACGACGAATATTAAAAACCGGGCGAGTAGTATAATCCGCGTTTTAGCTCGACCGATGACTTGGCAGGAGCAATATCTATGTACCTTTAGCACGATTTTTAATTCCAACTTGAGCCGTTTTTGAAAGTTCTCCTTATAATTGATATTTTCCAACAACAGATAACAAACACATAGTTATACAATTATACGTCCGCATAAGATGATTACGGATTTTTTAAAATAAAATATCTATCGGATATGCTATTGTAAGAACAGATATTTGTTTATATGATTTTTATGATTATGTTTGTGTGTGGATTTCAAAGTACAGTCATTTTTGCATTTATATTGATTTTTTATTTCCAAGTCGTGTTATAAATATTATAATAAGCAGTCTTCTTGGATTTGAATATTTAATTTTAGGAAAGGAGAATAACTTTTCTTCTTAATTAGATTATATTAGATGTAGCACATAAACCGTTCTTAGTCTAAAAATAATTAAAAAAAAACAAACATATTAATAAAAGGATCATATAAGCAATTTTATATATTAATAATTATATAACAAATTATAAACCGAGATTGACGAATATATAAAAGATCTAAAACTTTATGTCATCCCAAGATAATTATACACAAGGACTGGCATACATCGGATTTTTTTCATTTCTATCGATTTCAATATGACAATGCCAATATTCGTGCGCATCGATTCGGATGAGATATTCTGGATATTCTTGGATTGAACAGAAATTCGCAAACATAATCGACTCCCATCTCTCCAATAACCGTACACCCTCAAAACGATTTCTCCATCGATCCGATAAAACACCGTTTTAATTTTTCCAATTATCGTTCGTGGAAAACCGATTGAAAAACATTTTTTTAGAAAAATATTAGATTTTAATATTTAATTTTACTTTATTTAACTTTCCTTGAAAGAACATAATACAAGCGAGTTTTTTTTTTTTAAATAAAATGTAGAGAGGTATTTTTAGACTTCGCTTACTTAGATCTTTAATAATTTTGGATACACAAAGACCGGATATTACGTTTCGAGGATTAAGCATCCGGTTGTACCGGATAAAACGAATAAAATACGTACCTGCGCGACCACGGTGTTGAGCAGCAAGAACAGGAGCAACATGGCGCAGACCGCCAGATTGTGGAAGCCCAACATCGGGTAACTAATTACATGGTAGACTGCGGGCAGCGTTATCGTCAGCGGCAGCTCGCCGACCATCTTAGCTAGGTAATAGGCCGAGAGCCGATAGGATCCTGACAGGCGCTCCTTGTTGATCACCTCGCGCTCCGGGGGAACTAGAAAATCGTCATCAAGCGCGTTATTCTCAGAATTAACTCCCCTGCGCGGGGGATGGATGCTTACGGAGGTGATGCTAAAATCGGTTTTACAGCTCGTTAAGGAGCGCGCGCCTTAACGCGTCTCCTCGGTTCTCCCCGGGGGTAAGAGACTATAAAAAACGATCGCGAGCGATCGCAATCCGCGTGTTACGTATGTTCTTTCCTCTCTCGGCTTTCGTAAATTACGCGACCAGGCGTGACAGACGACGATAGATGCGCGCGTTCCTCTTAATGTTTCATCTTGTTATTTTATGTATCGGTACTTTTCTTCTCGACGAGAACGAATGGTGCCGTTTCATGATTTGGAAGGAAAATCTTTACGGACATCATTCTTAGAGATATATATATTATTAAAGTATCTAAAGACATATACGATTTATTTTTTGGAAATTATTATTTTTAATTTTTGATGCATAATATGCGAGACATTTGTGGCACGTTGTGCATCTATAGATGCATATGCAGTTATGAAAATAACTACTGTAATGATGATATTTTAATTAATACAATATTTTTATTATTATTACATATTGTATATTGATTGTAAGTATTAATGAAAAATCGTCTCCATATAAATTTCTATCACATTATTAATAAAGAATATATAATAAAAAGAAATAAATGAATATATTATATATTACATTTTTCAGTAATTAATATTGAATTTTACATATAGACTATAGCAGCACACGTTCTATATATTTCTATATTAAAATTTTGAAAATTAATTTATAATATTTTCATTTCTTTTAAATCAATTTACAATATACTATGTCTATCGAAAGTCTAGATTATAATTTGTCAAGAAAAAAAAGAGGAGATATAATATATAAAATTGAAAATTAAAAGATACGAAGCATTAATAATTAATGAGAGAAAAATTAAAAACTGGATAATCACAAATATCATATATCATCTCCCTAATTAGACAGAATATTTAATATAGACAGTTTTGAAATTATAGTTCACAAAGCGTGTAATTAATTATTGTGTTACTGTTTTTAGAGGTATTTTTTCGCTTTCTCCCGTCAACTTCAACACTCGTTTACGTTTGTAGAAGTTAATAACTTTGTATCGATCAAATCGGCTCAGCCCGCCTGCGCGGGATTTGTCACGTTCTGGCTGCATGCTAGCTATTAGAGGCGCAAGTTTAAGGACCTCCATTATCGGACACGTAGTAGGTCATAGTACGTCCCACATTCTTGATTGAACGTTCTTTGATCCTTTAAAAATTTTCGCGATAAAAAGTGAATCCCACCGAATGACTTTAATGGAACACGTTACGTTGTGATCCAATTATCCTATCAGCTTCATCTACTTCTGCATGCTTGCGTGATGCTTCCGCGAGCTTTTACATAAATCGAGCAAAACTGGATGCTTATATATTTCCGTTTCCGCAAATATTAGAGTATAGGATAAACTTTCGACAATATCGAGAATTATAAGATAAAATGGATAAATTAAAAATCTAAGAATATACATATGTATCATATAAATCATTTTTCGCAGCTTTTAAATTTTCAATAAACATTTTGGTAGCCAAATCTGAAATATAAATGTTTTTTAAAATAAAATTTATTTTAGAATTATTAATTTTTAAAAGTTTTAATCGCAAAACAAAAAAAAATATGATCCTTTAATAATAAACTTTTGTTTTTTAGTAGCGCTTTAAATTTAATTTTCAAATAAACGTTTTATTATGTTGATATAAAAAATATATAATTACAATATGAGTTCTTAATTAAAATATATTCTGTTGATCTACCACAAATTTAACAAATGTAATTGTATTTTATTCAAGTATCACATTGATGTAGATATCGAGATAATCAGCCTAGTTTCTCGCCGCAATGGACATTCCATCCTTTTTGAACCAGAATTTCAATTAACGCAAATGAAAATTAAATTAAATTCAACTCACAGCTAGAGAGTGCTCCAAAATGTGCAAAAAGCATCCAGTACGTGGTACTGAAGAACATCCAGCCTTGAATATCGTGAAGAGCTGCTTCAGTTCTGGGAAGTCCCAGCCACAAAAGCCCGGCTAGTAATCCTAGGGCCACCGTTTGTAACCAGTTCAAACGCGACAACATCCGCGGTCGTGCTTCTTGAAAATTTCTTTGCGATAATACCTGAAATCAAGAACATGACATGGCGTTTGCGTATAGATTCTTGCAGAGCAATTTCAATTTCCTGCTTATAATTTATACGGCGACTTTTTTACTTTAACAAGTATTTAAAATCAAAAAGATTACGTTCTATTTATGATACCACTATGTCAGATAATTCTATATAATGAATATTTATAATATCGCAATTATGAAACTTTGTAGACCGCTATACATTGTTGCAAATAAGAATAAAAAAGTTGCTGATAAAAGTTCGAAATTATGTTTAAGCAATAAGCTGCGCAACGTTGTGTAAAACGAAATTAAAACTTTATAACATGGAGATTTTTCAAGTCAAAAGTTCGGACGAGAGATTGCTATTAGCATTTCTTTCGTAAAACTCCGAGACAAAAATTTGTTTCTGGATGCAGCAACGATCTTCACGATGTTAACGCACAGGCCGTCAAATTAATACTTTTGGAACGCGCCTCGATTATATCAGCGTCCGTGAGAAAATGGAACGCAAGTTTCACAATGCTGGTTTCGAAGGTCTTTTTGAACAATAACTACGGTATACACATATAGGGTGTTTCGGCCATAACACATGAAAGGCTATTTTTTCGGGTCAGCGTTGCTCGTACTAAAACATCCGCTGATTAACCGAACAAAGAGAACAAAATTTATGTATCCTAGATAGATAAATATGCCGTTGACAGAGAGTGTATTAAACCTTGAACGCGTGATCCCGAGGTGACGGAATGCTACTGTAAGAGCCACAAAGAACCACGAGCGGTTCCGCCGGCAGGTAAAAGTGACTCCGTCGCTCGTATTCGATTACGAACGGACATACCGGTCGCGCGGTAATTATCCGGATATGGTGAATCGTGCAAACGCGACCTAATTCTCCTTTCCGTACGCTCGGTCTTCTTTCTCGCGATATTATGCACGCGTTTTTCCCTCCTTTTTCTCATCACCTCCTTCCCGACCGATTCTCGATGCCGCGATCCACCTACGATGCACACGATCGTGAATAACTAATCCGATATTAGTCTAGTTGCATTTGTTAATCGGCGCCCGCGATGGATAACATCAGAAATGTTGATTCTTTTATATACAGTGAATAAGTTATTTTATTTACTCAATCAATTTATATGTGCTTTTGTCTGTTGCAAAGGATACGCTTTAAAAAATATCGTACATGTTGCATGTCAATATATTGTATCGAATGTCGAAAACTTACTGAAGTTGCAGATATATTAAAGAACAAAATAAAAAATAAACTATTCCAAAGCCAAGTATTGATTTTAAAACATAAATAATAGGATTTTCATAAATTAAAATTAAAAAATACAATGTGAATAGAGAAAAAAGTATTGCTCTTTAATCAAATTTCAAGTAGACTTTACCTTAGCATTTTATATCGATCAATTTTCAGATTTGATCGAGATAATTTTGGATTTTTGAATCAATAAAATTAATATAATTATGATTTTATTATACCGATATATTTTTCTCTGCTTCTTTATTGCTCCATTTTCCTTTTCTTATATCGCAGATAAAAAATCAAGATAATTAAATTTAGATAAGAATTCACGTGTTATATCTGATATTAATAGTATACAGAAATAACATTCTTAATTTTGTATGTCCAAAATAAAGTTAATGAAAATAATTTTCTCTGTAGGATGCAAAATGGATTTTTGACACTCTATTTTATATTAACATTAATATTTTTTAAAATATTGACACGTGCATCATTGTACACAAAATTATGCAGTTAGGCCTTCTTCTCTTCAGAACAGTATGTCAATCGTTATTGTCGGGCAGGGTTAAAGAACGTTTAAGCGAGTAGAATGGCATTGTATCCGGTAATTGCTGAAAACATTCTCAAAGCGTACTCACTTTGAACTGCGACCAGAAGCTGGTGGGCCATTGCCAGGAATAGTCGTCATCAGCAGAACTCGCGTTGCTGCTGGCGTGGCTTTGTGTATCCAACCACAACGTACGGCTCTCGTCTTCCTTCACTGTAAAGCATCGAAGAAATGGATGTTTAGAATAGCTTTGTGAGAATTGCATTGTTGAATCAATAAATATACGAGTAGACAAAGATATAAATAAAAGGAAAAAAAATCTCTGAAACAATTTTTATCTCACTTTTCTAAAGTCTATATTTATCATTTATTTTATTGCAATATATATTTTTAAATAATTAATTAGTCTTGTGTTCACCTTTGACATATATATATATATTATTGTTTTTATCATTCTCTTAAATTTTACACAATTTTTCTTCATTTTACTAGGGCTGATTTTAAAAGGGGAATAAAAAAATAACTTCAATTTAAGAAAATAAAATATAAAAATAAAATTTAAAAATCGGTCAAATGTCAGTTATATATAACATATAAAAAAAGTTTGATTTTAATTTTTTAACGAGATAAAATCAAAAGATTTGAAGAGAAATTATATACTGTATGAAATTATATATTGTGTTTAAAAACTGATCCTGATTTCGGAGCAACGACTATTTTTTTTTACTTGACTCCATTCATTATTTTGATATACACCACCGAGAAAAATGCGAAATAATCTTAAATTGTAATCCATATCTTAGATCTTAGATCTATTGATATGCATTTATTCCTCATCTCAATAATGAAAAAAAATAAATAACTCTCAAGGAATAATATGTTGGGGCGCTGCGCGAAGTTAAAGACTCTAAACATCAGCTTCGGGTTACCTATCTTAGCAATTTATAAAACGGGCCCTTGCAGCGTTCCCGAGATATTCGATCTTTGCAAGTACGCGCTTTTAAGTGGGTACATCGGAACCGCAACGGTATCCGCCTGCGGTCGGGGGAAGATCTAGGTGTGCATACATATAAATACGTATATCGTGGGGCGGCTGCATACTATATAATACCGTTGTGGCTGAGGTGCTCGTGATAATGGATGAGATGGTCGCTGAGCGGATGTTGGCTGGGATTATACTCCGGACGAAGTTCCGGTGGGCAGTCAGGTCCCTGTCTTGCAGCTCTCGCTGCGGCAACGATGCGCTCTCGAACTTCCTCCGGCCCCTTTATTTGTTCCACTGAAACAAGTGTTTCGTACAACGCTGTGAGATCTAGGCAATCTCACGAATTTTCACGGGAACAGCCATCTGTTTCCGTCCCCTGCAGTATCATATGTATTCCATCGAATAATTATCTCAAATTATGTGTAATTGTAATCTTTCCCGTATATATTCACTCATTTACATATAAGCATTCGGAAATCATATTTATTTAAAAAATAAATATAGCTTAATATTTAATATTAATATTAATATACATATATAAAATCTTATATTATTAGAGATCTTACTATATATTCTTTTTAGATACATACAGTATTTTTGTGACATGCATATGGAATGTTTACATTTAAAGATTTAATGATGAGTTTAAAGTCCAGGAAAAAATAAAAAATGCAAGGCAATCTATTTATAAAATATATATCATTCATGAGTGAAATTCAAAAAAATTAGGTTTAATGTCAGCGAAACTGTACTTACGAATAAAGTCTGCGGGGTTGTAATGCGCCAGTAATGTAAGCCCTATCGTAGAGAAGAATCTGCTGATATTCGCCGTCGAACCGTAGTATGCTACCTGACCACGACTCAGTAGGAGAAGCTTACTGAAACTGTGGAACATTCTGGAACTAGGTTGGTGTACCGTCACCACGATGCTCTTACCCTCCTGCTCGGCAAACTTCTTTAACCGCGAGATCAATGCCTGGGCCGAGTGCGAGTCGAGTCCGCTCGTGGGTTCCTAAAGTGCAATAAGATATTCTATAAATTAGTGTCCGTAATATATTGCAATGTTATTTTGGACAATTTTTCTCGGATAAACTTTCGTGAAAAATTAATTCACGTTATTTATATCTCTCTTTTTACTCGATATTATACTTCTGCGTAATAGGTACGTTAAAAATACATATATCTTAAGTGATTTCCAGGGATTATATATTATTTTGCGTGTTTTGAACATATATCGAGTTTTTGTACTCTGTGTTCTCTTTTTTTCCCTTTTGAATTATTAAAACCGTATATTTTCGTTCTAGGGATTTTCAGTTCTGTACGCATTCACGTTTTCTACACATTTCTCGTTTGATAAATTTACGTTCTTTTCGTGAATAGAATCTTGAGTTTGAATTTTTGGTTGAATATTTCAACATTTTTTCGATGCATAAATCATAAGATTTGTAGATCTATAATTCCATAAGTACATATTTCACTCTAAGATTCCTCTAGTTTACAGTCCCTCTGTGTGGAATTTTAACCAATAGATTATCAAAAGAGATTGAAAAATTTTTACAGACGTTAATTTTTCCTTCCAAGTTAGATTTGTGATTTTAACTCCACGGCTTTTATATTTATTAAAATTCACGGTAAAATATGTATAAAAATTAACATATAATAAATATTAAAAATAATTATATATACATATATCATGCAAACGCGCTATTCATTAATCATTTTAAAAATAATCTTATTTATTACTAAATTATAATTGCAATAAAATTTAAAATACATGTATGTTTACGAAGAAAATATACGTAGAAAAAATAACTTACGTCAAGTAGCATTAACGATGGATTTGTGAGTAATTCGCAGGCTATACTCGTCCTCTTCTTTTCGCCACCCGAAAGTCCCCGTTTCGTATAATCTCCAATAACTATATAAGAGAGATATCGCATTGACTTATATATTTATATAATATATTACGCTTTTCGGCTAATAATATAATAATTCTAAGCCCAAAAATTATAACTCGTTCTTGCATCGAAACATTGTATTCAAATATATTACAAATCTATATTGAAAAGAATATAACTATTAAAAATATAAAGGCATACAGACGATCGCGTTTGTATTTTTGTGTAGGATCAATTTCTCATTTCCTAATTTATATATCCAACTCTGCCATCGCGTCATAAAATACATAATAGAAAGAATTAATAACTCTGAAATAATATTCCATTGTATAAACAATAGAAATCTGCCGTGCGAAAGATATTGAAAAGGTAGGCGATCACAATTAATCGGACAGAAAGAAAGGACATTGAAAAAAACTGAGAGGATACAGCACGTATCGAACAATAAAATTGCATTTACGAGTATATACGAGCCTACGTTCGCGGGTAATAAAATTACGAGCATCGGTGATATGGATGAAAAATTCACAGCAAAAATAATGCTTTCCCTTCGAATCGGCAGCGTTGGCGTTCAATATCCCGGGTGCCAATATTCGAATTTGCTAACACCAGCTGGAACTAATGAGACGCGGACGCGTGATCTCTGACGCGTAGTAAATTATTAACTTCATCGTCGCCGTCGGTTGCTCACGCCTTCGGGTTACAGGAAGAGAAATGTACGTATAATTGTAACGTGTGTGTGTGTGTGTGTATGGGTATGCATGTATGTATATGTGTGAGGAATAATATTTTACGTCACGCGGCCGAGGCGTTCGCTCTCGGCGCGGCGTTCGAGAAGAGCTCGAGGGTTAACGATCGAGGAAACCGTTTATCAACAGCCGACAATGAGCCCGGGACTTCGCGGAGAGAAAGAGAGAGATACGCGTCCGTACTTTCCCTCGTTTGTATTCCGGAAAATGTCACCGCGCTTCCGTTGCATTCAGTTTCGACGTAGCTGCAAATACAGCAAATCCGCGTCCACATCATGCGGGTAAGAATTCTCTTGCCGTTAACAAATTCGCGAGCGATTTTTATTTTAACATAAATAACGAGGCACCCACAAGTTCAATGATCGAATGTATAAAATAACGTTTGGAGTAAATAAAACACGAAGTCGTATTCTTCTTGATTAAAATTACACGGATCTCTTATTGATTGAAGGCTTAACTTTGCAGTAGTAGGTGAATATTTAAGAAAAATAGTTTAATCAGATTTTTTGTATTAATGAAAAATCGATTCTACATTATTTTAAAAAATCTCATGATATTAAATATAAAGCTTGTACATTATATTACACTCTGTCCGACTTTTGTGCATTGTTTAACTCATAAATTTGATATTCGCAATCATGAAAATTGTTAATGAAAATGTTAAACTAAAACAAGTAATTATGATGATGGAAAGCCGATTGCAATAATGGAGATAAAACTTTTGTTTCAATAATCTCTTCGATATTTTGAAATGTTATAAGTCATAAATTATCAATTAAATAGTGATTGATTGAGTTTCTTTAAATAGAAAAATTTAATCTCGAGATGAGTTATAAATAAAAAGGGCTTTAATTTTAATGACAATATTTAATTTAGCTAAAAGATAAAACAACTGACCGGAAAACAATGATATCAAAAGGCGACGACTTATTGTTCTCACATGCGTATCCTCTCATTCAACAAACATAACTTTGTAAAAATTGGATTGAATTGATTTTAATCATAAACAAATGATTGAGTTTGTGTAAACAGAAAAATCTAATCTCGAGATGAGTTACAAGAGCTTTAATTTTGATGTCTAAGTATGCTTAATTTATCTAAAAGATAAAAAATTGAATGAAAAACAATAATATCAAAAGGCGACGACTTATTGTTCTCACATGCGTATTCTCTCTTGACAAACATATAAGTTCGCAAAAATTGGGGTTAAATTGATCTTGATCATAAACGCAGAAGCGCGTAAATTCGGTCGAGCGAGCCATTAGATCCTGGAAATAACGATGGCTTCTAACATCGAAAGGCAAAAAGATTTTTCGCCCCCCTCGGTGTTGTTTACACCGCGTATACGTATAAGCGAACTTTACGACTCCACCGGGAATCAAGCAAATTATACGATCGGTGGAATCTTCGGATCGCGAATCCGAATCGCGCCGCGTCTAAAAACATCGCGCATCAACATCGATCTCTCGGGTTTACGGCGCGCAAAAGAGCGAGTGTCTACTCACTGGTGTCTTGGCAGGCCGCGAGGTCGAGGACCTCGATGATATGGTCCACGCACTGCATCTTCTGCGAGTGTGAGAGCGTGTCCGGAAGCCTCAGCCTCGCCTGGTACTGCAAAAGATCGCGAGAGATGCGTGAGATCGCGTGCTAATATGCGAATATCGCGTGCGCGCGCGCGATCGGCCCGCTTTACGCGCTCCGATGATGCGGGCCGCGTGCGCGCGTTTAAACGCCAAACGTAAACAAAACCGCGCTGCAATGCGATGCACTGCACCGCAGAGACGTGGATGCATTTCCGTTTCGTAATATATATTCAGGCCACTTTGTACTATTATTATCCCTGGGAGGAGGAGAAAGGGAGGAGAGCGCGCTCGTGATAATCTAATCGTTACGATGCCAATTATGATGACGCGTCGATTGTGAAATCGCAGATTGTTTTTATCTCGGAAAAACGTCTGACGAAATCGTTAATTCGATAAGGCGCTTACGGTAGGTAAGTGTTGCATTGTTAGGGGAACTCTCTCAAGATAACTCTGCAAGTTCTTTGAAAAGCTAGAAAAGAAAATAGACAGTACTAAGTGAGAAAATTAATTCAGATAATTTGTGAAATGTTGCGATCTCTCAAAATTTGTTGTTGTTTTCGCAAATTATATTTATCAATAATATGTATTAAAATTTAGTGTGGTATCGTCAGTAGAAAATTTAAAGATTTATTTATTCAATTGACCAAAACTGGCATCACTTTATGATGTAAAAAATTACATAACGTTTCAATCACCGCTTGTGACCCTTATCAAATGTAGAAGAATCACCAATGATTTGATTCTTCTACATTTGACAAGCGGTGATTGATACGTTAAGCAATTTTTTATACCATAAAATTATGCCAGTTTCAGTCAATTGAATAAATAAATTAAATTTATCAATAGTTATATTATCAAAAAATATTAGCAATATAGTGTATGATCTATTTTTTTCATAAATTATATTCTTCTGAAATAATAATCTTCTGTCTTGTCAATTTTTCATATTCTCTCGATGATATTTCTCAGAATGAATCGATTTTATTATCTCATTTAATTTAACTTTAATCAATGAAATCACGTGGCAACAAAACGTCAATTTAATGTAATATACAATACGTTCACTGTACAATTTTAACAAACTTTTAAATTATAAATTATCACATTAGCAAAAATATAAAGTTGTATATAAAAAAATATGAAAAAATAGTTAAAGAAAAATGCTACGTCTCTCAATAAAATTTCTTACCGACGTCAAGTCTAAATCCGTTTAAAAATGTGTCATCGGAATTTGGTGCGATGTTATGGATCACAATCAACGACATGTATACGGATATAGAGACCGGGCGAGACGACGACATGCCGTTTCTCAACGTTCATTCTCCTCGTGCCGTTACACAAGCGGGCCCGTTATGCGGAGAGAGAAAGTGCGGCCGATGATATTATACTCGCTGGGAACACCAGTTATGTCTAAATAAAAATAACGTCGGAACAAGCACGGCTGTAGAACTGGACCACGAACCTTCTTCCGTCCCTTCCAACAATTTACCTCTTTATTTTTAGAGAACCCTTTAACGATCAACCTTTAGGGATAAACGATTCGATCTTAGGCTTTTTTACTCACAATTTCAATCATCTCTTCAGCTTATTTTAATAATAAATATTTACATTTATATATGATGTATGTGAGATTAAATTTATTAAATAATATACATTAAATGTAAAACTAAAATTTAATTCATTAAATATTAAATAAAATGTCATAAATTATGAAAAAAATGACTGATCGAGCAATCTTTGAATTAAGGGTTGATCGTTGATCGTGAACTCGAGATTCCTAGATCCGTTTGCCTAAAGAAAAGTTCGCTGTCAAGTATAGAATGCATTCCCCTGGATTCTAGATAATAGACGCGAAATCAGCGCGTGGAAAGAGAGAGGAAGTGGTCGAGAAAGAAGTCGGGAGAGACAGAAAGAGACAGAGAGAGAGAGAGAGAGAGAGAGAGAAAGTGTCATCCCGTTGATAGAAGCTGACTCTTGGGGCTACCGCATCCGAAGCCTCGCGGTTCTACACGCGTGCGGTATGCGCGCGTATAGAGAGGCGGCGCCAAATGTTTTCGAAACCGTAAGACGCACGCCGCGAGAGCTCGGCGGTTCACTGACCGAGTTATGACGTCATCGCGAGATACGGTCCTTGCTCTCCCCGGCACTCTGATCCATGCCCCTCTGGTTCTCCGGATTCTAACGGTCGCAACTAGACGAACGATGACGACGACGAGGAGGACAGTTCGTTGCGAGAGCAAGTTCCTTAGTAACGTTATGCCGTTGTGACGTTCGCGTGTGACACGTGCTTGCCGCGTAGGTAGATAAGTAGATAGGTATAGATAGGTGGGTACACGTGCGAGTGGGCGCCGCACGTGACAAGCTCCTATCTCCCTCTCGTTTTGTCTGTCATAGGCGATTTTAATGAATCGAGAGATTTGGAATTTTCTCTCTGATCTTCTATTCATCGATCGATCGATCCCATTTAATTTAATTTCAATTCTCCCTGAATACATGATTGCGCGATGATGATGATGATGATGATGATGACGACGACAATATAATAAATCTCGCGTTCCTGTTCAATTGTATGTCATTGATCTCTCTTTTCTTCCATTTCTATATTTAATTGAATATGTATAATTATATAGATATTGAATATTTAAAAAATAAATTTAAATTAAAAAATTATAAATTGCAAATCTGGCCGAAAACTTAGCTTGAAAATTAAAATATAATTATATTAACAACTACCACTAACTTTATGCACACTAATATTCTTTTCTAAGTGTTCTTATTGTTAGAGGAATATCTTGTATCTATAGGGGAATAGGATAAACACTATCTACCCATCTTTTCAATGTTAATTATCATTTTAAAATTTATAAGATTGTATAATCGTGATTACCTTAAAAGTCGCTAATTACTCCGTTATATGTTCTCTCTAATTATATTGAGAATTATTGAGGCGTTCTTTATATATTGCATCGTTTCTTACAAATCTCGTTTTAAAAATAGTAGAAAAAAGAAAGAATTCTAAATACACCACGCAAAATATATAAAATAAAAACTATTAGACACATATTTTTTCTTCAAGCAGAAAAAGTCACGTCTTCAGCGACTTTTTGCTACTCGCGATGTATTCGCTCGCGCGTGCATATGCACATACACGTACACGCGCACGTATACCGACACATTTATTCAATTAGTGGCTAAACGACAAAGCACATATTTGTCCGCGTCCATTTTCCACGAGACCTCTTAAATCCCCCAAGTGCAACGGCGATGGAGTGCGTTGGCTTCTAGCCCGCATTTGCATTCTCCGCGATCTTTGCGTGCAGGGTGTCCTCCTAATTCCCGCCTACCGTGTGCGCGTGGGCCGTGATGAATATCGAGTGAAAGGCGCACGGCGCTGTCTTGGCACATGCCCGGTGCCTATATTTTCGAGGAAAACGAGGAAACGCCATGATCGTTATGCGTTTTGTCTCTTACTTCGAGATACAGGTATCCAGAAATGCATCCACGGTTCGATTGTCTCGTCTCTATGGTGCAGTTTTGCACATTTTTTATATATTTTCCACCATTTTTATATATTTTCTATATTTTTTTGCGATTTGTACAAATAAATTATTTTTTAAATTAAACATTTATCTTGAAAATATTAAAAATTATTAAATCTATAGAGAAGCGAAATTAGTTTGAGTCTCGAGAATTCGAAGTAAAATCGCGTATTGAATGTTCAGTATTTGCTCACTATCGTAATACGATGAATTTGTTTTATTGTACTTACTTCGAGTGTCTGTCGTAAGGTGAGATCGGGAAAAAAGACGTCCTGCTGTTGTACATAGCAGATTCTCCTGCGCCATCGTTTGGTGAGCCTCTCGCGATTCAGCCAAATCTCACCGCCGTCCAAGCCAACACGGCCGGACAAACAGTTCAGCAGTGTTGTTTTACCACAGCCTGCGTAACAAATATGCCAGACAAAAATTTAGCGCCTTCGCGTATATGAAGCATCATGTTATATTTCAACGAATATATCTTTCGCACGTCGCGTCATGTTAAATGTCACTTATACATGAATAATAACAAGAAATTATTATGTAAAGTGTCATATAACTTAGATAAAATATATTCTTTATCAACGCGGATGAGTTAGGAACTCTACAATCTATTTCGTACTCTCATTAGTGAAAGAGGAATTTTTTTGCTCTATGTGTCAATACATTTTTTAATTTCCGGCATCTTTACGTGTTGAATTTTTTGAATTTTTAGACTGTGAATATGTGCTCGAAACCTTAAGTTCTAATACAGTCTCAATTTTATTTTTCGTATTAGGAAAACAACGCGCCGAAGCTTAACGAAATACATAATTAAGCTCGGTAAATTTCTACTAGTAGACGCACGTAACGCGCGATGCGTCGAAAATGATCGCAAACAGACCTTTCTCACCGTGCAACGATAAATATTCCACCCGGACGAAATTGCCGGCTGGTATATACATATTTCACTGCTGTGCGCATAAAAGCAAAGTTAAAGATAGAAACGCAGATTTAATTCCACGACGTCCACGCAACACCGCGCGATTAAGACACTCGCGAGAGAAACAACGTGAAATATGGAAGAATATTTGAGAACTCGTAATTATACGACACACCCTCGCAAGAGGCTGGGGCGAGAGAAAAAAGTAGAACCATTGCAGGAATGTATATAGTAACATATAAATTCATGCCGCGTATTGCACCCGTTGTACAATAAACGTTCGAATATACATATATACCTATACGAAGTATAATGCATATGCGCAAATTTACATGAATATTTAGTTTTGGATGTATGAACGTTAAACTCGTATATTATAGAATTCGACCGACATTCCAACCATTGTTAATTAATTTTAATATGTCTGCTTTTATACTCAACAAACATAACATACAATTTGTTACGTACGCGTATTCGACAAATAATTTAATATTTTCAAAATTGTAAATGTATATACACGCGCCATAATCAATGTATAATATTCCAAACATTATTAATAAAGAAAAATATAATTCTAAGAGAGGAGAAGAAAATTATAATATCTATTAAGTACGGTTAGCAACACGGTTGGTGTTATGCAAATAACGAGATTTAATATGTGCGAAAGCAAATATAATACAAGGGACAGTTCCGTACCTGAAGGGCCCATAACGGCCAATAATTCGCCTGGCTTGACGACTCCCGAAACATCTCGAAGGAGAGCTCGTTTCTCCTTGACCACCTGCAATCCTCGGAAGATTAGCTGCACCGGACGAGAATCCAGCGGGCACACCAACTGCAGCGCTGAGCTTTCCACTCTGCAAACATTAAAATATTGCACCTTTAGGAAAGAGAGTTTCTCCGTTTATTTTTTTGCCCTACATCTTCCGAATATCAAAATCTTTACGCATAAAAAAAATCATTTATATATCTATACAAATATCTAAAAAAATTCATTTTTAAATAATCTTATCTTTAATAATATAAAACAAGGATTTGATAACCGGAGTTATATTTTTTCAGAGGGTACCTTTTAGATACTTCTTCGAATTTTTTTATATATTTTTTTTATATGCGATTGTAATAAAATTTGAAAACTTATACGTATATTTCGCTATTTCGCTCTCTTGCTTTTCGCGTGGTTGCAGCAAACCATTAGCACAGACTCTGCAAGCGAAACTACGGAGTTATCGTCGGCGCTAAATGTGTTAATTATATTCTCCAGATCTATATAGCTCTACCATACGACGTTCGTAAAAAATAAAAGAAAAAAGTGCGTAGTACGTCGCGACGTTTTTATCGGAGATGCGGCGCTAACGAGATTAACCCTAATTTAACATTCCGCGAAGCATTCACGAATATCCCATAAAAGTTCACTTTAACGCATTTAGATAGACGAATTTCGGTCGTATATATTCTAACTCAGCCGTGGGATCCGTGTGAAATCGTTAAAGCGAAATGACGTAGGTTCTGGGCAGGCGTTCACTTCGAGAGCCACCACACGATCGCGAGGAGCGAGCTTCATAATAACAATGACGTCTCATGGGAGTTATTCCGCGACGCCAATTAAGACTGGCGTGCGTTACGCCGAGAAATGGCATTTTGCGTTGTATCGAAGAGACTTGTGTACGCGAGATTCTGCTGGGGAATCTTTCTCTTTTGCCTCACCTGTCTTGCTTTATTTTCCGAGACTCACGATTCGTCCAAGATTCTGTTCGCGTTATCTTTTTAACATTAATTATGCATATGTTCACATTTGCTACTTGATTCGTACCATTGATAGTATAATGTGATGTATTATTTTTCTAGATTTTCGTACTTTTTTTTTTCTTAAACACAACATTGGCCAAACTACAATTTCTGATATTTATTAGAACTGGAAATTGAAACAGTTGTAAATAGATATTTTTTTTAAATTAAAATATTTCCTGTATAAGATATAATTTTGTCGAGGTCGTGTTAAAAAACTGAGAACAAATAATTTTTTATTAAGATATTCAGAAAATAACTGAATCTGTTCCATTTATCAATCGATTTGTAAGGAAAATAGAAATCTTCACTATTAAGAGTTCAATCTCAAAATAGGAAACATCCATTTTATATAATATTAATTCTTTTCAATTAATTATAATTCCAATGCGGATTCATCAAAGATTTTCATGAAAGATAGAAAGAATCTAAACAGGAGATGTAGGATCTAATATAGTGTCTACGTCTATATCGATATATAAATTTGCATGAAATAATTGATCTAACTACATCACAATTCTTACATAAATTAATAACAAACAAAAATGAATCTTCTACGAAATAAAAATAATTTCGATTAAATGTATATTTTAATCGAAAATGTAGCTGCAATTTATAAAAAAAATTTGAAAATAATTCCAATATTAAAAAAAAAATACAGACGAATTTGAAACATCGGGCACTTCTACGAAATTGCGTCATCCCTCCATCTGTTCCTTGTGACTAAAATGTTATTTATATAGTACCCAGGATATTTTTCATCATTCCCCTCGCGGGAGATAATGGTAACGAACTCGTAACGATAAGACACTTGCGTAAAGCATGCATTCGCTCGGTCGTGGCGATACAAGAGTCACGCGTGACAAACGTTCATCGCAAAAAAATCGACGGCATGGCAGGACGTCATCCGTGACCGCATGATGACGGCGCGCCAGCGAAATCGGGAAGAAACTAAGCCAAGAACGCGCTCAAATCGCGGGATACGTGAAAAAAAGGCGAGGGTCGTTGGACAACGGACTCGGATAATAAATTCCCGACATGGCGATGTCACGTCATCTCGGGTTCGTTGAACCTGCCCGTTCGTTGCATGACGGTATCCAGAGGGAGGAAAGAGCAGCAGAAAGGGGAACGAGAAGAAAAAGAACGAGAGATAGAGAAAACGAGACGTTCTCGCAGTTCGTTCCGGGACGAGAGATTCCCGAAGCTGAAGACTTGATCACGAAAATGATACTTTAATATTTAGATTGCAAAAATAATTTAAAATATATAACGAGAGCCCTTCAAGAATGATATTTTCTCAACAAGTTGCTGTTGATTAAAAAAATCTTCATATACGAGAATCATTATGAAAAGATTTCATATATCACTTACAAGACATAACATGAGAAGAGTTTTGTTTTATCACAGTATTAATATAGTGTTTGAAAAAATAATTTTTTTCTAAAATGTCTTTATTTTTTTTAGGTTGTTGCGTCTTCTTAATTATTTTATATTAAATTTTCAAATAGAATTTTTTTTTAAATAATGCATAGGCATCATTTTAAGTATATTTTATATACAATTTTAAAACTGCTATCTTAATTTCAAATGCTATGTTCAATTTGGAGTCAATTTCTCTGTAGCAGAAGATTAGTACTTTTGTTTTAATTCTTTTCATGATACTCTAATATACAACAATAGTTTATATTTTTTCGATAAATATTATTTAACATTAAATATACACTTGTCGCTGCATACGTTTTACATGAAAGATCTTACGATAATAATAACAGCATCTGAATGAGTGCACCGCCGCCTCTTCTCATTTTTCAGACGTTTTAGTCTGCGACAGCATGACAGTATTTAACATTCAGTATAGAAAGACAAGTACGAAGGGATGTGATGAAAGCGCGGGAGAAGCAAACAAGAAAATAAAATTGAAAAAAGAACGTAAGAAACATAAAGCTCTCGACTGAGTTAAGGTAAAATAAAGGGAAGAAAAGCGATTTTTCGTTCGCGCGTTTGAATGATATTTTTCGTTCTCGATATTCTCTGTCGGAGGCATCCCCCGTCGACCCTATCGTAATAACGCATAGTTTATTCAGTGTCACAGACATTTTCTGCGGCGATGCCGTAAGCGGGAAAAAGATGTAATTATCCTCCGCTCGAGCTCGCACGCGAGGGCATGAAATCGATGGTCTCTGTTTTCGTTCATCCTCGTCAGGGATGTAATCTCGAACGCGCATGCAATTCGCCATTACGGCGACGATCTCGCGACTCCCCGTTATCTGAATTGAGGAGCTGCCGCGAAGCGTGACCGTTCAATCACGCGCGAATGATTACGCGAATTAATTTCGCCACCTGGGGTCTGCGAAGTGTTTAATTCTGGATTTCGTCCGAGCAACAACGCGCGCGAGACGCGCCCATCTTTTTTAAACCGCCGCCGCGGTCTCATTTTCAGACACTCTTATATATCTCGCTCGAGTGTCGAGTCGCGGGGATCGCGCGGGGTTAAGTCTCGTTGAAGGAAGTTACGAACGCATGCCAAATTAATCCTACGCGCGAGTTCGTCGACCCGGCGCGCCGGGCTTTTTTTTCACGCTATCGCGCGGGCTTTTTCCGCTTTCGCAAACGCGCCAAAACGCGTGTCACCACGTTTATTACGAGGACGCGGTACCCTCCTATATTCAGGACGATAAACTTTAAATGCAGTTGCATAAAGCTGCTTGCAGTGACGTATCTCTCTTTAGAAATATATCTGATTCGGATCGAATGTAGTGATCTTGAATGTAGCGAGAGTAAATAAAAAAAAAAAAAAAAATGATTTTTTACTTAAAAAATATTACAACTTATTTTTAAAAGAATCTTCTTAAAACTTTTTAAAAATATCTAAACAATTTTAGAGTATTTTTTATAATATCATTACAGTCTGTTTTACTTCTAACTACTTTTTTGTAATTTCTTTTTTTTATATGGATAATATTTTCTGAATTTTATTTGAAGTTCTTTAAATATTAATGAAGAGTAGTGCGAATGTTTCCTTGTCAGTGTCGCGCAATATTTAATTTGTCACTTTCCCGGTTCATTATTTCAATGTCAAGTCGAGGTCTCTCGGGTTAAGTCTCATCGAAGGAAGTTGAATTTACCAAATTAATCTTGCCAGAGTTCGTTGAACCGATATGAAGATATACGCGTAATTAATAACTGGATCTCCGCGATTTTATGCATGATTTAAAAGGCATCCGCCTCATCGAATGTTAACTATAAAATCGATGAAATATATTTGACGTAAATTATATATAAGATTTGTATGAATCATATAACGATAAATTAAGGATTTCGAGAAACTTCACAAAAATTTCAGTTTATATTTTCGTCAGAAATTTCACGTATGCTAAAACTTCATGAGTCTTCAAACTTAAAAAAAGGTCTATCTAATCCAAATATTTTTCTGAAAAATAAAAGAGCTTAAAATCCAATATACATATATTGTAGCATTGATAATAATATAAACTTTTCTTCTCCTAACATATAATATATCTATTTAGAATTATACGCAAAGACGAAACAGAATGCAGAACTATTTAAGCTACTGCAAATTATTTCTTATATAAGATGTCAAAATTAAAATATACGATAAGCATTTCGAAATTTTAAAGATTCTTATAATGGATAATTCTCTGTAAATTATAAAATATTTTGTCATTCTTTTGCACATCATTCACATTTAATATATGTGATGCAAATGATTTTCTAGATTTTTCTTTGATAAATAACAAATGTATTCTCAAAATAATCCCTAGTCTTACCGTAAACTATAGACAGAAAGTGCTTTCAACTCCATCATTAAACTTGTAAGTATGGTTCTCTTCACTTTAAATTATTGCACTACAAAAGTATAAATTAGAAAACTTGGAACTGAAAATATCTCGACGGTTATATATATATATATATATAAGCGATAATTTTTTTATTTAATCCGAAAATATTAGAAATGAATATTTATCATGTTAAAATAAACGCATTTGTAAACAGAGCCCACAACTTTCATTTGGTCACACTTTTTTTCTATGCAATATCCAGGTATACATATATAGCGCAGTGGGATATGGTATAGGACAAAAACGTATGACTATTTGACAATTTAACATTATAAATATTTTCATTATTATTAATATTTTCGAGTTGAATGAGAAAATTTATCGTAGACTTATACATATAACTAAATTTTCAAATAATTGTCGATAAAATGACAAAATAGACGCATTTATAGGCAGAGCCCACAACTTTTAATTACGTAAGTTAGAGTACACTGTGAAGTCACACTTTCAATTAAAATCATACTTTTTTTCCTATAAATATAGACATATAGATATATGCCTATTATAATCTCGACCAATAAATATCAGACACTGTATAAATAAGATAAGAAAAGTAAATTTCCATTATTTCAACATGTCTATTATGTCTTATTTTTCACATTGTAAATAAGATTAGATCTGTTTTTTTTTCTGAAGAGTTGAATTAGCTGTAAAGAGTTTATCTTTTTCAGCTGAAAAGAACAGACTTATTGTATAGTTTGAGTTTTAATTTCGAATTTTTCTAATAAAATTACAGATATACTTATTAATATTTATTAATACTTATTGTTAGTACAGAATCAACCGATTCCAAAAATTATTTATTATCGGAAATTAAATATATTGTATGTCTAACAATAGATAAATCTTTAATTTTTAATTTTACTAGTAAATTGTCTATATTATTCTATGTCAGAGACACGCTCTTAGAACTTTTCGAATATTCTGTAACGGACACAGTTTGATATATGTATATTCTGTGTGTATATATATGATATAAATAGGATATATTATAATTTCGAAATCTAAAGTTACTGTCAAAAAATAGTATAAATATGTTCGATCGTAGTGCATAAATACAGTAGTACTGACAATTAGTGCAGATGTACTAACAATAAGTACTATAGAAACCTGTCTCTTCCTGCGCTCGTATTTTTATAACTTGTTCAATTTCAAAGACTTAAAATAAACTCGATAAGATATAAGTTCGAAATTCTCCACACTTTACTCTAAAATGAAAGCTGACAATAGTTTCCAATCTTGTTGCTAGCCATGAGTCAACAAAACAGTTCCTCCCAAAAAATATATATATATAAAAGACGTTTTATCTATATTTTTACCGGCAGTGTCTCATAGGTCGCGAGTGAGTACAATAGGAATGAAATAGGATAATATACTTTTTTTTTTTTTTTGATAATATAATTCTTAAACAGAGAAAATATACTTGTGTACACGACGCGAACAATGGTGGTAGAGAGTGACGCAAGTTCGAGCTAGGAGAGCCTCACTTCTTTCATGTGAAAACCGTCTAAAGATCGCACGGTGAGCTATCTATGCAGCTATCTCGGCCGGAAAGTAGGACGACGGTGTGTCCAGCTCTTCTTTCACGAGGTTTTATCACTTTACTGTCCGTTCATGATTGGCAATAAGCGTAGTGAAAAGCGTTTAATGGTCATTCTTCAGTAGCACCAGCAATCAGATAACGTACGATTATATGCAAATCCACACACGGTCCATCGTTTTAAAATTTTTACGTTCAGTTACATTATTCTTCGTGTCAAGACAGTGTGTGCATAAAAATTTCTCCAACGACAAGTTTGATTGAGCGCAGTTATACAGTTTACGCACTGCGATGTTCTGCGATCGAATAAGGTATTTATATTATTTTTACAAATATCTTTAGATTTTTTGAATGTTCTAATATACATATAATAATATGTATAGCTTATTTATAATTTTATATCAGACTATGTGTGTTATAGAATATTCGAAAAATTTTCAAAGTAAATCTGTTACAAAATAATATACACAATTTATTAGTAAAATTTAAAAATTAATTAAAGATCTCTCTACTGTTTTATAGATACAATAATTTCCAGTAATAAACCATTCTTTGTCTACCTTTACGATGAGATAGCAGGCTTGTCGAAAACAAAGCTTGGCAAATGCTACTATAAATAATCAAGTAAAACTGTAAATGTGTTAACTCGAATACGCGACTGCTATTTTAAAATAAAGCGATTAAATGTTATATACATATAATATTAATTAAATATTCAATTATTCAGTTAAATCACTTCGCACAATCACGTTTTCGGGTGAAAGGAGTGATACAAATTTTTAATAAAAATTTTAGTCGACGTCTTTTCTTTTCACAGGGTATGTTCATCGTAGTGTTTTTAATTCAGTTTTATATTTTATATGGTTGAGATACTGCAATTGAATTTTATTCGAATGAAATAGCGAATTGATTGCGATGCAAACAACTTTTATATACATTCTTTTATACATTCGACGCGTTAACCAAATTTAACTAAATGCGTACGAATCGAACGAGTTGCATGCATATGTGCGACGCACCGTTTGTACTCTGTGAGTACCGAGATAACCTCGTTTCGTTTAGTCGCACAAAATAAAACGAGTTTTCTGCAATGTTGCTTGTCGTTCGTGAGATTCTTCGTACGAGCGATATATCTAAAGACAATCTTTCTCTCTCTCTCCACCTAACAACTTATGCGATGAAAAAGTCCTGTGTAGTCAGAACAATTAAATCTTGAATACTTTGCGATTCATTATAATGTATTTCCATTATAAGATTAAATATTTATGAAGAGAAGAGAAAGGAAAACGTCATTATCCAAGCTGATCGATCTATTGATCGTCATAATTATATGTATATAAATTCCTATTATAAAGCGCATTTCTATATTACCTATATTAGAAAAAAAATTTGTCCGATTCTCTCGTTTATTTCGTCGCAAATATTATATGCTTCATAAAATTCGTTGCTTGATAAATTATTATATTTATGAAATGATTTATTTATTAAATATGTTTTACTTTTTTTTTCAAAACTGAGTGTCCAAAATCAAGTGTTGAGAATCAAGACTTAAGATTTGACGCGCAAAGCTACGCATTCCTGCTACGTCATAAAAGTCGGTAAGTCATAAATCGGATATGTCCCGGCAAAACATCGCGGATCGCTTGCGAGTCGTGTGAATTTTCCGAATGATAATGATCGGTCGAATTGCATTGCCGCAATGATGCGCAACAGTGAACAACGGTGCAACGCGCAGCGAGGCGCAACGCTGCGCTGGCCGGTGAGTAGTATATCTCGCGTTCGTTCATGCCGAAGCATGAAGGAGAGTAAACGCAACAACTATACCTCTGGTCCAGGAGGTCACTGTTCCACGACCGATCGAACGTTTTTACCGCCTCTACCCGTCTCCACGGAGACGGGCTGCGAAGTCCTACGTATATAAGAAGTAATCTCGTATCTGTGCGTAATCCGCACACGTGCTCGGAAACCCCATAGAAATCGCTCGTGCCTTCCTGCACTCACATGCGAGAGTCCTTTATATCTCGCCGACCTCTCGGTGCACACGAGACTTTGCACGTTTGCACTGCAAGAACTCTCCTACCCTCTATATGTGCACGTATTTATGTATATAGGTCAAATCGTAAATCTTGATTTTCTGAACATTCAAGCGTGAGAAAAATAAAATATTTTCAAGACACTTTTATTAAACAATGAGTTTTCTGAGAAACAAAAAATTTGCAACAAGATGAACAATAAAGAATATATAATATGAAATTTAAATATTAGAATTATAGATATATAATTTGTTCACCTCTAAAATGTTCGCAAAATATTGTTCTAAAAAATGACAAGTAGAAAACTGAGAGTTTGATTAGACACAAGAGTTTGAGTATCTATTTTATCTAATCCGTGTATATTACATTTAATTATTTGTCGACTAGTATTATCTAAAAAAAAGTATGTAACTGGTGATATTTACGATTGTGTGCAATTGCTACGCCTAACGAATCGAAATGTCAAAGTGCCGCGATAGCTTAGATTCGTTTCGTTTGGTAAGCAGATTAAATATTCCTCGCGAGAAATGACGATGACGCACCATCGAACACCGTAAGGCGCTGCCTACTATACGCCCACGCTTCTGAAACCTACATATTTATATATGAAAAAGAAAAAAATCAATTTCCCGGGTAAGTCGGTGGAAACCACTTCGGCGCAGCTAATCGAGCTTGTGATCGGATCAGGTTTGTGCTTATTGATACAGAACTACGAGTTAACGAAATAGTATCCGTGACTACCAATTAATAAGTATCAATTATCATTTTTGACGCTCAATAAAAACGCTAAAGCGGAAAGGGAAAAATATATATAATTACCTACGTAGTGATAATTCATGTTAATAATAACGTAAAAGATGCATATTAGCATCTCTGATTAGATCGCGATTACGAAACCTATGTACGACATGCAAAATTGCAAACGTGAATTTTAGCGGTGCTGCATTATCGGGAGATCGTTACCTATTCCGGGTAAAATATGAGGAAAGGTTGCTCCCTTGGTATTACGAAAAAGGGCATCCGCGAGGAAAAAGTGAAAGGTAAATTGTTTATTATGTATGTATAAAACACCGCTCTCGAGAGCAAATCGATTTTCGAGAATAAGTTCCCCTTTCGATAAAATATCGCTCATAATCGAATCGTTTATTATTATTTTATATAACTGAAACATCAATTATTCGTTTTAAGTAGTAACATCAGTAATTTAAGTAGTAACATCATTCGTATGCGAGACACAGGGATATTGGACATATGAAAAAGTTACTTCGAAAACATTTATATATATCGCGAAAATATATATCTCTCAGATTCGAAAAATAAAGGGCAACATAAATGATGCAGTCCTTTTCCGCAACTGTATAAATAACGAAACTTTTTCGACCTCGATGTGTCATTAAGAATTAAAAGTTCGTTGAATATCGCATCGTTCGCAAACATGCCCGCGTCCGCCGCGCTATCCAGCAATTATCTAAAATTTATCGAATCGTCGGCGAACACGCGATCGATCCGGGAGAAGCTGTCTGCTGAAGTTCCGGGAGGTCGTATTGTTTCCGGTTGATGAGATCGTTAGAAGTGCATCTGCCAGAAACTAATTGAAGATCGGGGAATGTGTACTCGTGGGGAAGAAAAAAAGAGGGAAAGAGAAAGAAAGAGGCGAAGATGAGAGAAGAAAGAATTGTCCTCGCAATGAGGGAAGACAAAAGAGAGGTCTAGGGGACGAAGAAGAGCCCCGGAGAAGTCGTCGTTGTCGTCGCGAGGAGGGAGAGAGAGAGAGAGAAGAAAAAAGGAGGAGAATATGAGAATGATGCGGAGGAAAGAGAGAGATAGCGCGGCTTGCCAAGAATATCCAAGGGCCGATGACCTGTGACACGCAGTCGTATATATACTTAATATGATCGCTCAATGTCTAACTTGTGCATAGATATGCCCAGAGTTGCGTTCGTCCACACACACACACACACACACTTATATGTGTGTGTAAATGCACGTGTGTCGCGTATGCAAAACCTCGAGTTATCGCTATCGCTAATTAGTTTTTTTCCCCGCAACTGTTATACGTACATATTTTCGTGTGTCCACAAAATATAATAATTATTCTTCATTATTTCGAGATGTTCACAGAAATCTCATAAAAATATATTAAAAACGGACTTCTCTTTAAATGCATTAAACGTATCTTGAAAAAACTTCAGGAATAACTGTGCTCTCTCGCGTCAACTTGTTATTTTAATCAGACCTTAAATTGTCAGATTTTTTTTTTTACTTTCTTCACCGCACGCGTTTTACATATGTAAACGAAACATTGCGATAAAAGTGGTAGTATGTACGAGATTTTCGAATACTTAATGCGCGATCATTCTCGGCCAAAAATTCTATTAATCGTTGTGCTTATAAGCTCGCCCGAGTCAACTGTCAAACTGTCAGCTTGACAGGTCGTCGGCGTCGAGAGCCGGGTCGTCGCACGGAAAGTCGATCGGCCTCCTTGACGAGGGACGGTTTCACCACACGGGAAAAATTCTCCTTCTCTCTCTCTCTCTCTCTGTCTGTCTTTCTCGTTCAAGTCCCCCTTTCAAGAGTCGAGCTAACGAGAGTCCGTCCACCCGTTTACAATCCTCCGCGGCGCCGTTTTCTGCGGTCCTTCTGAATGCAGGATTGTTGAACGAGCAGAGAGGAGCCACCACCTCCTTCTGTATACGACTGCCGTAAATCGTATATATACGCACGTGAAGTATTAAAAGATCTTCCTAACGGTATTTAATCCCTAACCGTAATTTACGGCGCCGCAACGGCGCTCGATCATTTCGGTGGCTCCTCTCCTTACACGAGTACATTTCTTTCTCTGCCCGCGTGTATCGCGAGGTTGACCTTAATTAAGTGCACTTAAAATTTAAGAAGCACTTTACTACATGTTATATTTCGGTAAATCGGACTTCATTTGAATAACACGTTGTAGATATATATATATATATATATATATATATATATATATATATATATATACGATCGACGGAGCGTTATCAGTGAAGTATAATGATTCAGATAACCGTTACAATGTCTGAAAAGATAAACATTCTCCGAAGAATGTATCTCTAACGTTGAAAGCAATTATATCAATCATTCAACTGTTAAGAAAATCATGTAGCATAAAAATATGAGATAAAGTTCCACATATAGTGTCTCTCTCTCTCTCTCTCTCCACAAACATTACTGATTTAATGTTTATTTCACTGAAAGCTGCTCTTTTTTTAGATCGTCGACCGCTCTATTATCTGCGCGATAATATATTTAAAACAATTCGATTATATAAACTTTCAAAACAGTTTTACGCCTCAAAGAGAAAGAAAGACCCCCCCGATGTCAGATATTTCTATTCAGCATCCAAAAATTTGCTTCCAAGAATAAGAAATCAATTAATTGTAAATAGAATGTATGTTACTGATTAAATATAAGAACGGTGGATCTTCCAATATTTTCCAATTACAGTTTCTAATTTTTTCCCCACTTCGATTTCTAATATTTATAAGTGAAAGTTTTAGCTTGGTCTGTGACATACCTCGTATACGTCGCGTCGCGCTAGCTAGAAATTGAGTTCGGCTCGCCCAAACTCTGCCCTCTCTCGTAATACGGCCGCATATATAACAGTGCAACGACAAAAGAGAATTCGAAAATGATACCGTTCCATTCAGATCGACGAGACGGTCGGACATTACGTCGTGCATACACGCACGTACGCACACGCGTACGTACACACACACGCTTTTCTGCGTGCATATATATGTATATACATATATATATATATCTATATATATATATATACATATATATATGTATATATATATGTGTGTGTGTACGCGCCTCGCGGCGAGCGCGCGGTTGTTTTCCAATGTGCCGTTGACCTCGTACCGCATATGCATACATCTACAGGGTGTTTGGTGAACCGTTGTACAAACGGAAATTAGGCGACACCTTATCAAAGGAGAAAGTAGACAAATATTTTTTCTCTCTCGACAAATGACAGCAGCTTTTGAAATTATCTTATTCAAAGTTTGTCGCGTATAATTGTCAAACATAGATTGTCCGGGAATGATTTGCCAATTTTCCTTGAATCATATGAAAGACAAATTAAGAAGAATAAGCACTATGAGTTGAATTTTGAAAAAACGTTTCGCGAATTAAACCGTGTCGGGGTGCAAATAATTAAGCAATTTTTTTTTAAATTTTTCACGCATGTTATTTTGGTACAGTAGGTCTTTATATAGTGGAACGATTTCGAAATTTAGATTTGAATTGCAAAATACTTGACGTTATTGGGAATTTATAGAAGAAAATCGATTAACTGATTTTTTGATAGGGAAAAGTCGATGCAAAATTCAAAAGTGGACCGAACACGCGCGCTTTATGACACACCCTGTATATAAACAACGGTGTTACTTCCTCGTCGATCGTCGATGCGTTAATCGAGAAAACTCTTGAGGAGCGAGCTGAGATTATTACGTAGGGATCACTCGAGTGCAAGAGCTGATAAAATATTCCGCTATAAGACGAGATACGATAAACCTTTGATTTTGTATCATTGATTTCATGATTTTTGTATAGATGTCACTTCAAAATGTTGCTGTTGCGGTATCTTAATCGACCCGATTACCTCGTATCTTTTATTAATAATCTTTAAAATTATACTCGAACATGGTTCTCCGCCTCTTGTAGTGTTATGTTAAATTAATCTCAAGACGAAATAAGAAATTATTCTCATAGATAAATAAAATTTTCATTAAATATTAAATAAATACAACTTAAGATTAGTCATAATTCACGGCAAAAAAATCGATTAATTTTGCATACTTTCTCATAACTGATCTTTATATTAGATGAATGTGATTCTAAAATGAAGCCAACATAGCTGAATGGAATATGAATACATAATGTTTATCTTTGCAAATGTCTAGCAACGAGATAAGATCTATATGCATATATATATCGCTTTAAAATGATAGGAAGGAGTAAGGCACGAGTAAGATGAAAAGCTCAAACTAGCGAAGAAAGTTCCAAGTAATGTAAGTCAAACTTCGAGTTTAACGTCGCGCATTTAATACTAGAAGTCAAACGAGTATCGGCATTAAGAGGTGCTGGAATAAAGGTCGTTACATGTTTATAAGATAAGTCATAATATATGAATGGTTTTAATCTCATATTCCGTACGTTAATTTAAAGTAGTTAATTAAAAATTTTGTACACAAGCTTTCTCCATTTTCGCAAGATCTTAACATTATCAAGACGCAATTGATATTGATAACAGAAAGTTTGTAAAAATAATAATTATATTTGCGGAAATTTCATCAAAAAGAGTTTGCAGACAAGTTTGAAAAAAATGTGAAAAAGAAAATCGATAGATAAACGTCGCAGTAGCTACAGTTCTCGTTGTCAGACATCGCAGACATCGCAGTGTCCCAGATTTTCTCTCCGCGCGTTTCCTCTTCCGCGCGCGTATATTTCTCTGTATACTTATTTAGAAATCGAATATTTTTTTTCCTCGGCATTAACATGATTTCAGAATCAAAGGTGCATTCTACGAGTGAGAGAGAGGAATGTGGCGGTTGGTTGAGATAGCGCGGCCGGGTTAAAGACTTTTAACGAGGAGAGTATCGATTAGTCGGTAGATTATGCATTAGGGAACTGCGGAGAAAATATCCGCACGCGTGAAAGTTCGTTCCTAATCTCTCAGATGCTCACGGGATGCACTTTTCAAAGAGATGCGCGCCGCAGCTTTCTACCGGTTTCCTTTAAGCCTACGAAGAGAGAGAGAGAGAGGAAATGAAAAGAAAATGCCTATATATATATATATACACACATATATGTATATGCGCAAAATATTTTGCCGGTGAATGACCAGTGAATGGGCACCGTGGGCTATACAATCTTTTTAACTATGTGTATATATGTACACTCTATCCGCTACTGGATGCACGTTCCCGTAACTCACGTTTATAGCCACACATTGAATTGGAAATGTATGTATAGAAACAGGATATTTTTCATCTTTTGTGTATTTTCAAACTAAAGGAGAAAAAGCTCGAGAGATGTGAGAAAAGGTATCTTTAGTATGGACGTTAGGACGATCGATATATCGTCAATCATTTGACGGGTATTTCGGAAAGAATATCTTTATCCGGATGCTTCATCATTTCCGATTGACCGGCTGGCCTAATTTTCAGCCGATTTCTCTTACCTAACCGCGGTACAGGAAGTTTACATCGTCGATGCATCGTGTACTTTGTGTGTACTTTAAGAGGTCGTCAGGTACGAGCGGCGAGGAAATTAAATTTCTCTGTTATTTACTCGTGTTTTCTTGACGCATTATTCTGAGCTACATGTATACAATGTTTAATGTAATATAAAATACTCAAATCTTGCTCAAAACGTACGTTGTTATTTCAGGGCAAACGTATACTATGTATGAATTCATATTTACATTTTAAATATCTGTATTAAATATATCATATATGTAATGATAAATATATAGGTAGTTTTTTTAGTTTAATTCTTACAATAATTAAAATAAAAGAAATCAACTTCTCATAGAAAATAGTATCAGAAAGAGCTAGAAATAGCATCGACACAGTTTAATTACAATTTCATTATTTTTTTCAATAATTAAAATAACATGAAAATCTGACAAATTTGTCAGCAACTACTCTACAAAATATTTTGCTTCGCAAACTATTTTGGATTACATGTAATGCATTTTGTATATCAATTCATGAAATGTAATAAATCGCATACGAAAATATCTTCTAAATATCTGTTAGCGTAAATAGCGCAATTAATTTTCAGGTTTGAAAAGTGTCAATAATATACATATTTGTACACTTTATACATAAAACTCTTCATAAATGACTAAGAATGAATTTTACGATGCAAATGTGTACATATATAAAATAATACACTTGTGTAAAAATCACTATGTACACGTATTTCGCGTGTTTCTCAATCTAGCATTCGCACCTGGGGATAAGTGAAAAGATCCACACGCGGGCGGCGCATTTCTTTTGACGGGATGATAATAGCAATATTGCGTTTCAAACCGTTACGCCATTCCGTTTTGCAGATTAAGAGCAATTTCATAGTCGCGGCGCGGCACGTAGCGCGTATCGACCGTTCCGCAATTGGTATTTCCACAGGTTCATACTTTGCATTACGCAGCAATGGATACATATATATATATATATATATATATATATATATATATATATATATACATATATGTATGTACGTATATCTGCATTCGCGCCGACTGTCTGAAATTAAAACGCGTTATCCAAGAATATATTGCGCGCACGCACGAACACAGACACGCGAAAGTTCTATCTTCGACGAACAGTTCAATGACTACCCTGTTTCAAAGTTTAATAGCTCGTGTCGGGATGACGAGGAAGGAGTAAGAGATCTTCGCGAGGTTGACCTGATTTTTGTTAATCATCTTGTTAATTTTCCACGAAGCAAATTGTGACATGCGCGTATAGAATAAATCGTCTCACAATTGTTTGATGAAATTATGTCATCGAATGATTGGAGGGACGTTGAGAGGGAGCAAAGAAATAAAATAGATATTCAAATTGTATATAGATTTCCGTGGCAAAGATTAATATTAATTTAATACAAACATTGGCACGATATAATGTAGGAGGGAGAGATAGCCTTAATATTTCTTGATGGTATTCCCTTAAATTAAATCAGTGAAGATTTTATTGATAAAAGCAACGATAAGAATATTCAATGAGTATTTGATTTTCAATGATATTACTTACAGATTAGAATATTTTGTTTTATTATTTTTTTATGTTTATATATAATATATATAATAGTATACATATAAGAATAATATAAGATTTTATTTTGAAGAATCTTATCACTAACTGACTTCTCATTATCAGTAATTCATTGTCTGCAATACTACATTTATAACTAAAATCAATGTTCATCAGTGATAATACACTGATGTTATTTAAATGTTTTTAATTTTATATCTATGATAGTGTAAATATTTATCAGGATTATTAGATAAGAATTACAAAAATATGAATCTTCAATTTTACATGTCAAGATTAAAACATATTAAGATACTTACTTGACGCGATATATCTACTGCCGTATTTCTTGATGTCAGATTTTAGACAAAACATAGATAAAAATTGAATTGAAATACGATAAAAGGCAGACAGTATACAGAATAAGTACAGTATCGAAAAAAACGGCTGACCGATACGATCGGCACACTTAGGTATATGCGTATTGCGAGATATCGTCCGCAAGAGAGATGAATAAGAATAGAGTTTCTCGAGTTACCTTTCCCAAAGGATGCAATCAATCGTTAATGAGCTCAGCTGGAGCCGGAAACTGCGCCTAGTTAATCATAGAATCGCGGATGTCACGCGTTTATCCGCTTCGTCGCGGTGGTTAATCGTGACCGCGGCATGCCGGCATAAAAAGTGTACTTGAAGTTTCACTCTAACAATAAGTTGTAGACCGCACGGAAAGAAAGAGAGAGAGACGCGTAACACTTCACACGGGATCTTTTGCTTTTGTGTGCGCAATCGCGAGTCGAGAGTCTGTCCGAGAAAAGATTAATCTACGAGTGAAATCATAACCAGTGTGTATATACAAAAAGATAAATTTTCGTCAACGCCAAGTGCATTATATATATATATATAACATGTCTGTCGGATCTCTATCTGCTGGAACTTTACGATTTCCGCGGACAAATCGAGAAGTGGATTTCGCAAAGCGGACGCATTCGGGTTAGCAGCGGTTTCGATTCTATTTCAGCGTGTATTTACGACGCATCGTAACGCACAACACGTATACATATATACATATGTATTTCGCAATTCGTATATCTGCTGTGGGATTTTCGCGAACGCGTACCGCCTCTTACCCGCAAGATACATATTTTCCCGCACGTTCGATTCGACTGTTCACTGGGTCAGAAACGCGCAAGCGGAACCGGGATGGTTAGACTCGCGGAATGCCTTCGTATTACAAAAATGTGGGTTAATTATTACGACGCTAATGATCGCGAGCAAATCTAATGTAAATGGTCCTTTATTACACGCAGGGCCCTTTCTCACCCCTTTATATTTTTCTCCTCTTGCTGTAAACACGTCGCTCTTCTAAGACCGTGATTAATCTCCTACAAAGACCGGCAGCGAGAAACCGCGCCTTCTTAATCGCTTATGTCCAACTACGTCTCTTTCTCTCTCGCGTACTTCGTCGCGGAATATTCCCGGGAATCTACCGACCGGTCACGGAGCGGACAAAGAGGGTGGGGGGAAGGGGGTTAATGATTAATGGACCGTGATTTAACGCGAGGGCGAACATTTCCAGATAATGTAGCGCGTTCAATAAAGGCGCTCTCTTGGAGCGGACGGCGCCAAGATACAGAGAGAACGTACGAATGTAATTAAGGAGTCGCGAGTTTACGTCGCGACGGAAGTGTCTCGTCGCAAAATGCTCTTTCTACATAGTGAGAGATGAGAGAGAATCTTGTATCAAACCTCGCTATACGCGATATTAATTAATTTCATTAATTTCCGTTGATTCAGTTTCATCCCCTGCCATGTTCAATTCTACGATAGATTCATTAATCTGAGGAAAGAATGAGTCGATATATAAAGATAAAAATAATATTTAGACGAATACATACACACACACACACACGAATATATAACGTTTATTTATATTTACGAGACGAGATTGACGAAATAAAATTCTCTTAAATGGAATCAATGCTAATAAGCAGTTTTAAGTTATAAGTATAGCACTGCGAATAATGAAATCTCTCGACGAGGGGAATCAGTTAATGATGGTGGTTGATTTTTCAGTGAAATCTCTTATTTTGCCTTAATCAGCGAAATATAAGACGGCGGAGCAAAGTTTTCACCGAAGACTCGGTGGTCTTCGGCGCAATCTCGTCACTGCTTTAATCAGTAACATTTTCAGCGAATCGCCACTAATTTCTACGAAACGCAACGCATTAAGCCGAATCGTTATTTACGGCGCAACAATGGCGCGAGAAACATGATCACAGGATGCGGGACGATTTCGCGTCGTAAGCGCGGAGTAATGGAGAAACGATCTGTCAAATGGAAAACGGTTCGCGTCGGAGGAGCATGTGTTCGTAGGCGTTTTCGCTGATCGGCTACCACACAGGGTGACCATTGTCCGATCGAGCTTAACGCATACGTTACATTAAGCCGTAACGGGGGCGTGCATACGCGAGTCCTTTGAATTTGCATGCGCTCACGTTTATTTCCACGTTATCGTGTTCCATGTTCGGCTCGATGCTGCAATTTCTTCGCGCAAGACGGCACGAAAGTTTGATCGAGCAATATATCGTTTAATTCTAAATTATACCTGTTTTTTATTCTTGCGAGATTAATTTGTAGTCACAGCTTTTTTTCATCGACAAGCATATAAATCAGATACATAAATAATTCGTTGAAAGAAAATCGTGTTTTGAATCGTATGTTACATTCGTTTAGAATATTTATGTTCTATTCGGTAGAGACGTTTGAAAAATATTGTTCAATTGCCATTTAATCAAATACTCGATTGATCAAGTGACGTGGTGTAATGAAGAAAGGGAGATACTTGATGCGTATGTCAGTTTACATAATAGTATGCTTTCTCTCTTCTGTCAATCATTATATTTCATCATACGTAATATAAAATATACACATTTGGGATGTGAGAAAAAAATTATTTTATCTCTATATTTTATTTTATTAATGGAATATATTATGAAATAAATGCATGTTTATGTTACGTAACGCATTTTGCGCCATCATAAAATTGATTATTTAAACATTGCATTTCAGGTGGAAATCATGTTGCATTAAATGTGACATCTGTGTATAACTTTTTTCGTGAAAAATTTTTAAAATACAGGAGATTCTACTGAAAAGATCTGTAATAAAAAATATACTCTTTGAAAAATAAATTTCGATATAAACCTTTTCTAGTAAATTAGAATATTCGTTTTCAAGACGAGGTCATTAGGATAATAACCATGTAGATAAAGAACAAAGCGAGGAAAAAGCGATAAACGATAAATTCGATAAATTTAAAGTACGTGGGATAATAAACCGTTCGAAGGAATAAAGTAATAAAATCGCATTCGGCATTAAAAGGCCCGAGCTTATCCGAGTTCATCCAGTTTAACGCAGAGATAGCGCAAAATTATGCTAGCGTAGATAATAGCGTCGATTACACGAGTTTGTGTGTGCACGAAGAGGCACACAATGAGAGAAAATAGATAGTCAAACGAAGGGAAGGAAGAGAGAGTAGAAGAAGAGTAAGAGAAAGAGAGAGAAAGAGACGGAAGGACAGCGAGAAAAAAGCGGACAAGCGGTCACGCCTCGCTCGGCCAGGCCGGGCCTCGACAATCGCGACGTTTTCAGGGCGAAAAAGCGACCCGGAACCCCGGGGCCGGTCCGATTGGTAATCGTCGTCGTCGGCGTTGCAGCAGCCGGAGAACGACATGCACATACACACACACACATACACATTGGAGAATGTGCGAACGAGCGCGCGCTGGCGGCAGGGCACGCGGAAGTGAACGGCGCGGTGCGCGCGAGCGATTTTTCGGCCCAGAAAACGCTCGGCGTGGGTGTCAGCCTGGATACCTCGTTCGATGCACTCGCCGTGCCGAGGCGCACGGTCACCTCCGCCGCCGCCGCACGTGTGAACAGGTAAAGTCGCGTGTACCTATAATGGGAGCCGCGCGCGCGGAGCGCGCAACTTACTTATTAGGCGATACTAGATTATCGGGCTGCCTTCGGAAATTACAGAGCAATAACGATGCATTCATCAATCGCGACCGTTTATCCGGGGATAATGTATACGAGAGGGAGACGATCACGGACGCGTTTAGCGATGAACGGGATGAATGATCGGATCGATCAAAAAACCGAAACGGTTCTTTTTTTTTTCGGGGGAAAGATCGATGGCTCTCTTAACTTATAAATGTGCATGGAGTTGAGATGGTTCTCTCTTGAAGTGCGATTGATTAAAACGAAAGATACTTTGATGAAGAAAACTTTTGGGAACTAGGTATTTAAAACTTCGTCTTTCAATAACTTTTAATGAATTTTATTTTCTTAGATTTTCACAATTCAAGACCTTTGCCTCTTGGAAATTGTTATTAGGTTTGAGTAGTATTTAAGGTTGTAACTTTAAAAAAAGGTGCGTTATTCAATTCAGTCATTTTGATTTTTAAAATATTGTGTGAGTTATTATATTTTTAGTTTGCATTTAAGAAATATTGCTTTTTGTGTTTCTATTTGCCACAAACATTATGTGTTTGCTAACAAATAAAGGAAATTAAAATTGACTACATTATTTTTCACGAACAAAGTTATCTTTTAACTGACTCATTCTGAAAGGAGAGAAATTAAAAGAAGATAAATAGTTTTATCTGTGAAAAATTTCAAACCATATAACTGCCACCATTTAATAGCTTTTTTCTATCTCAAAAAATAACTAAAATTACAGCTATCGCCAAATTATTATCTTGCACTATCTCAATATAATATTTAAATCTACAAAATATTTACTAATTGAGCCATTTGTGTGACATCAAATTACTGTGATAATTTGTTATTAAATTCATTCTTGTATCTTCGATCTTTTAAAGGTATTTGTATAAAATTATTTAAAAATCAAAGAGATACAATAATTTAAAAATTTACTTTGTACACTATGTTGCGAAATTATCATTCAAAAATGTAAACAAAAATTAATGGAAAATTAATAGTGCTAAAATATTTAAACTAGTTTTGTCTGCGTTTAAAGCAACTTGTATCGATATTACCAAAAGAAAATCCGATAAATCATGAAATTGCTCATGAATGACGTTTCGCATTTTGCGAAAACTGTATTAATCTTTCTTAAAGCTACAACGTGATATCCGATATGAAATGTATACTATGTGTTCTATCGCCGTTCAATGCTAAAATACGCCTGCTATTTTATGAGCAAATCATATATACCATCGTTAATCAAAACGAATATCGTCGTTCAGCGATATTCTCTGTGTCATCGTTACACGAAGAAGCGCGATTCTGGATCGAACATTCAATAAGCGGATTTAGACGGAACGTGAAAAATACGTTGACGATAAAGCAGATAGAATCTCGCGACACGGTTGTGCAAGTCGACGATTAATTGTTAAGCGCAAAAAAAATGTCGAGAACTCGACGAAACAGGTTTCCGGCTCGGTTGCACTTTTGTATATCAGCGTTCCGGAGCTGGATTCTGATGCTGGAAAGTGGTAAAAGCTGGAAAGTGGTAAAAGCTGCGGCGGAATGCGCGTCAATCTTGCGGTTGCATTGCCCTCGTGTATATATCTGTCTTGATGGGATATCGACGCGAATAGAAATTATACGCGTTAATTAATTACTGATTGTGACGCACATTGCATGAATAGCACAATGCTTAATTGGATATCGATACTTTTTTTTATTTGATCGAACATCTAATGAAAAGCTTGAAACTTCCGCTCTATACATATCTCGTTACTTGTGTGTTTTAAGTAGACGATACTTTAAAATGTCAATGTTTTGCTGTACTATATTATTTTGTGAGAAAAAAGATAATGATCAAATAAAAAATAATTTCCTCTATAATAAATTAATCAATTGATATATCCTCTTATAATTATGCATACGAAATAAAGTTATATTATTCTTTGATGATAAAATCTCAAAAATTGCAACGCATGCATAAAAATTGTTATTGCAATGCATGAATAAAAATATATTAATTAATTATGCAATATATAAAAATTTAATATTGAAATCTTTAACAGAGAACAAAAAAATAGAATTTTCTACAAAAATCTTCCGATCAAAATACTCAAACTTTTATTAGATTCGCGCGCCTGTACATGCTGCACACCTTACGCGAGACTAAACTGTCGAAACTGATCGTAAGATTTTGAGCAGTGCAGCGATATTAGTGTCGCCATCTGACAGCGAAATCTAACTTTACAACCAAGATTGGCCCGACCCCGACGCAAACATCTTTGTCTCTCTCTATCCTTTCCATTAGACATGTGCGTTCCATACATCCATCATGCTGCACGTCTCCTGCGAGACTAATCCCCACCACCGACCGCAAGATTCTGCGCAGTAGTGATGCTAACTGACGGCGAAACCTAACTTTACGGTCAAGAATGAAGCAGACGAAAACATCTCTCTCTTTCTATTCTTTACATCAGATTCGTACATCCCACGCGTCTGCCACGAGACTGATTCTCGTGCGAGATATTGGCCTAGTTTACACCGATATACTTTGATACCAATCATAGTCATTCTATTCTTTAGAAGAATAGCTGTGATTCGTCGGTATAGCGTTTGATACGTGTATCAAATAATCGGTGTAAACTAGACCATTGCGATTGTGACTGATGATCAGTCTCGCGCGGCATGGCGGACGTATGAGTTTAATGAAAGCATAGGTATTTTGATCAAAAGATTCTTGTAGAACATTCTATTTTTATGCATTACATAATTAATTAGTATATTCCTTTATGCATCAATTGCAATAATTTTTATGCATGTGTTGCAATTTTTAACGTTGTATTATCAAAGAATATAATTTAACTTTGCTTCGCGCGCGTAATTATATATTCGATTAGATTAAACAAAATAAGAGAGAAAAAAAAATATATATATGTATATAAGTGTAATTAATATGAAATATGTAACATTTATTAAAGAATAAGTCTCTACCTGACATTTCGAATATATCAATATTTTTTGTTCAAATATATATGTTCTCCTTGTCCTACATATTTATATTCAAATAAAAAAAAATAATTATCATAATATCGAAAAAATATTCAATATCGACAGAGATACAGGCAATTTATTTATTATTACAGAAATATTTTCTTAAGCGATGTAACACACATACACCGGAACTATTAATTGAATTCTATAGTATAAGATATTTATAAAATAAATAACTGCCAAGAGAGATTACAAAAAAAAAGAACGAACACACCGATCGCACTGCGATTCTACATCGCACCGCAGTTCTACGTTTCCGTTCCAGGGTTAAGTGACCTTCGGAAAGTGGCAGGCGCTGAAACGCTGAAAGGATCGTTATAAATATCGCGATAAACTAGGTTGCACAGAGATAGAGGCGCGACGAGATGACGATGACGATGATGATGCCGCGCGCGAACCAACGGGCTCTCGTCTCTCGCTCATCCACACAGATGCATCGGATGCATCGGCCGAATGCATGTGACTTCTACAATCTTCCTCGCGCCCGAGAGAGAAGAAACGCACGCCCGTCTTATCTAGGATACGACGATTTATGCGCCGCCGGGGGAAGATACGATCGTGCGTATGCGAGGCCCGATCGCGGATCAACGGTAATTGCAGTCGGTTGTATGCACATGCATACTAAAACTTTGATATCCGCGAGAGTCGCCTCTCGCTCGCTCGCGCGCGCTACTTTCTAATTTCACGGCGGAATCCAACTCGCGGATGGCAAAGTGCGCGTGCGTGACATCGTAATGAATCTCTTAATATTTTAGCAAAAATTTTATAAGCGAGTATATAATAAACACGCTAAAGTTATGAGAGATATTTCTTCCCCGCCAACTTCATCTCCGCAAAACATTCCGCGCAATTAACTTCGCGAAACGCGATATTGCGTAAATTAATTCTCGTTCTCCCTTGTACGAATATTGGATGTTATAATTTGGAATCGTTAAGTAATCGTCATTTATATAGATAAATAATCAAACATAAAAATAAAATATAAAATATTGGCTCCCTCCATAAACGTTGAATCCTGTTAATATTTTTCGCGCGCATGGCATTTATATAAATATCCCATATTTTTTATATATATATATTAATTATTTTCCATGGACTTTCACTAATTCGTTGCTGTAAAAATTTTTTTTTCTTCTCTCATAAACTGTACCTATTATCAAGTAATATATCGATCTTTCTCTCTTTACATATATGTATGCTATACGATTCTATAAAAGGTAGATAAAAATGTTATACATATATCACAGTAGAAAAAAATATATAAAATATTATATTATTTTATCAATAATTCTTCGCAATCATCCATCTCTCACAAAAGAATACCGATATCCTGCCAAATTAAAACATCCCCCGAAAGAAAAATCATCGATATTTCTTCGCGAGCAACCCTATTTCTGGCGCGACACAGCCTCTCTCTCTTTTTCCCTTTCTGGCGTAGCGATAGTAGCGCGCTTCGGCGCGCGGTTGCATCCAAGTGCATTTCAGCGAGATTACGGGTGTATTGACCCCACCGTCATCCCTCGTCACCCTTCTCCGCCGCTTCTGCACCACGCCGCTCCCCTTTCCAACTCGTCGTCTCTCTTTTGCCTCTCCCGCCTCGCTGTTCTCCGCTCTCGGAGAGGTCGCTCCCGACGTACACGACGTCGACGCGCGTTATGCATATCCCTCTTTCTTCCTCCTCTGCGGTCTTTCTCTCCTTCTTTCCGCACCCCTTCTCGACGTTGACACCCGTTAAATGCGCCACGATCGTGGGCGACTCTGCACGCCGCTAACGACTGGGGATGTTCACGAAACACGGTATTTCGTTAAGACTGAAGCATCCGAGATGTAGATACGCATGCTGCCGCAATAAAGTATTCCGAGAGAGAAAAGAAATAGATACGTATATGTATATGCACCTCGGTGCATTATATGGTACACGCGAGTCCGGAGAAATACTTGTGACATATTTATGTCGTTAAATATCTAGATGTAGATACGGATGCTGGTACATTGAGATATCTGAAATAGTTATGCATTTATCTGCGACATACGTCGTAAGAAAATACATATTCGGAGAAAATAAAGAAAATCAAAGAGAATCGAATTTAATTATTTTTATTGTACAAGATAAAAAATGTAAATATGCCTAAAAAGAGTGTTTTTGAAGATTTTATCGTGAAACTTTCTTAGGAATAAAATTTCATCACCAAAATTCCCTGAAAAAAACTTACGAATCCTTTACAGTTCAAAAACATCGCACATAAAGACACAAAATATGTCAATCACCAGAAGATTTTGTCAAAATGACATATCAAGAAATTATATATATATATCGAAGACAATAGAAAAAAAAATATAAAGAATATTCTGTTCCCCGAAGAAAACGTGTACTATTTACCGGACAAACACACGCACACACGGATGCGCCAGCATCTTTTTTTTTTCTGTGTGTAGCGTGATGCCGCATCACGTGTCTAGAATGTTACTTTCACTTCGCACTGCGTGCGCGCCTCTTTATGTGAGTCTGGAGATCGCTCAAAGTGCAACGCATTTTGCAACTGTATGTTATAAATCCGCGTATACCTCGTGGTCGACAGAATGATTGCTCGCCCGACGAAAACCTCAGAATTGCAACTCCGCGTTTCGCTCGCGTAAAATGTGATCGATAAAGTATCACGGAATCGATCGTACGTTAACCCTTTGCAGCTACGCCGTGACTTTAAGTATCACCTCTTTACGTAAGGCGAGTCGCGAGATGATTTAAGTCCGATCAAGTATGTTCGATTTTGTATTAACATCCGTAAGAGGATCATTTATGAATCTCGTTAATTATTACACCTTAAGTAAAAGCTGTCTCGAGGGTTTCCATTATCATAAGTTTGACTCGTGAGTTGATTATCAAGATTACATATTTCTAGATAATTATACAAGATTTCAAAAAAATTTTTTTTTAATTGTAAAATTTTAATACTGAAGAAAGAGAGAGATAGAGAGAGAGAGAGAGTTAAATGTATTATATGCATCTGTGTGAAAGAATTATAGATTTAAAAAATTATAAAAGCTCTCATTCTCATGAGAAATTAATGCTTTGAAAAAAAGAGAGATGTTCGATACTTTTATATTATTTACGTACTCATAAATTTTCGAGTTAAAACTTTAGTAAAATTGAAAGCTCATTCTGCCATTACATTTTCTTAATAAAATAACTATAGACATGTGTTTTGCTATCACACTGTTAATTGTGTAAAACAGGTCTATAAGGTTTCCCATTTTCTCGCAATACTGACTGCAGCAGAAGGTAAATGTTTGTTCTACGAATAAATTATCTATCCGCCGAGTGCGAGCGGGCGTGAGAAGTAGCGTTTGACTTGGTTTAGCACTGGCAAGGGACGAGGAAGGGTTAATCCCCGGGAAGTAAGAGAAAGAGAAAGCGAAACGAGCGTTGACATGTGACCGCGAGGTAGAAACAATCGTCGGAGGCGATTTTATTGTTCGCTTTCGGGCACGCTTAGAAAACTCGCGTATAATCCGACCCGAGCTCACGAAGCAGGAATATAAAGCGTTTTATGGCACTGTTGTCCTCTGTGTTTATGTGTGCTGCGTGTGCTAAGCGCGGCGGGCTCGTTCGTGAGGATTTTAGCCCCCGCATCACGTCGCCGGGGTCCGACCCGGGGTCCTTGCGCCCATCCGCCATCGTCTGACATTGAGAGCAAAATACGTTGCTATCTAGTATCCACCTCTATCTCATTGCCGTAGGTTGCTCGTTACCCATCCGACCGAGGGCCATGCTATAAATCAGCCTCGCGAAAAAAAGAGACGCAAAATGAGACACGTACCTACTGCTTTCGTTGGGTCGCGCGACGCAATATAAGGTTAATGAAAATTAAAAAAAAAACAGAATAGTATCCTGTCGGTCGAACTTGGTTCCATGTGTGTAACCACGAGCATTTGCAGGATTTTTTGCAGAGAGAGCAGGTACATAATTAAAATTTTTCTGTTTCTTATTTTTTGTTCTTCTCTCATTTTTAAAATTTAATTTCTTTTTGTTATTTTATATTTTAATTTTTTTCATATTAAATATGGAAATAAATTTCAGTTTTTATTCAAAAGAAGAGCAAATGCTTAATTTTTTTTTACTGATTCCAATAGAGAGCAAACGCCTTCTCTTGCGAACGCTCATGTTTGTAACTATCAATATTCGTATTGACACGCACCAAATGATGACATTCAAAGATTTAACTTTAATTTCTTTCTTTCAATTCGCGTGTCTTTTCACCATTCGTTCCTTCCATTCACCCTAGTCAAAGACAAGGGGAGGTTGTTGCACCCTCGGACATTCTGCATGCGTGCACGAGGGTGCCTAGCCCTTTCTCATGTCTCCTGTATTCATGCAATTCGTTTCTCCTCTCGGCTGATGTCAGAAACGAGCTACTTTATGGAAACCTATTGCACTGTAAAAATTCGGTATCCTCGATCTTGAATAATTTATGATTTTTTTTTTAAAGAAAAGAAACATTCTTTATATAAAAAAATCTTGTTCTTTTAACGTAATCCTTTAATCATACAAATGTTAATTTTGTAATCTCATTTAATCTCTTTTCTTCTGTCTGATTTTGTACATTTAAAAATAATTTGACTAACGAAATACTAATGTAAAACTATCTTCTCGTGATGTTTAATAATTTTACACATTTAAAAAATTGCAATCGGAAAAATGTATTTAATCATTTAGCGATTTTTAATTTTTGATACGATTTCAGATATTGTAATATTTAGTTGCACGACATTTATTTCGCTAATTAATACAAAAAATTCAAACTTTGTATTTCTAGATATAAAACCATATTTATGAAAAACTCAAAATATATACAATTATATGCACATATATATAATAATTGTGATTCTTTAATTATTTTCTGTCTTTATAGATAATATAGAAAAATGCATAAATACAAATTCTCATAACTACTAGAATAAACTAGTATTTGTAAAAAAAATACTAGAGATTCGGAAAGAATCTTTGGAAAAAAACTGAAAGCTCTTGGTAAAATTCCAAGACAACAATGGCACAAATCTGGCAAAAGATAGCGTTCTGACGTCAGCATGTACTGTATGAGCCGTATGACAGGAGATATGCATTTATATTTTTTAATCAGATCCAGCGTCAAAACACTCACGCACGATTCGCTCTTATCGCGAACTACGCACGTTATATACCCTTTTCCTCCCTCACAAACCTCACATATATAGTTTATCACAGTAGTGTCATATGTATAGACGTCGTAGATATTCGTAATCCTGCTGGCGCGGAACGACAACCGATAAAGATCGTGAATCATAATAGGTCGCGTCTACGGCGACGTGACACTTATCGGTTTTTAATTACAGCATATTCTTATCGCGTGTGGATTAAGAGACGCGCATCGCCGACGCCGCGTCGTACACGTGACTTCTAACGTGACTTATTGTAAGCTCGACTTACCGAGTCGACGATTCGATGGGTCATTGACATCGATCCCGACACTTTGTTCGACGAGTTTGTTCCCGATGCAGCTGATAAAGCGAACAAAAAAAATGGCATCGTAAAGGTACGAGGCAAGTACCGAATCTCCGACGCGCGCTGAATATTTATGACACGAGCCGTTAACACAAATCATATCTACCTGAGCCTGTATGTATACCGAAGATAAGCCGATCTTTACCTTCCCGTCGCGCTACTGGATATCTTCGTTTTCAATTGTCTCTTCGCTTTTCTGTCTTGACGTTCTATATCGTCGTCAAAATAACGTTCGAGGAAAATCACGAAACTGGATAAATCACATACATAATTACACGTCTATCTAAAATTTATTTCCTAATTTCTTCTCTTATATTTATAGAAATATGGAATTATTATTATTATTATTATTATTATTATTATTATTATTTTTTTTTAGTCAATTGCTTTCGACTCTTAACACCTTGATCCCATGCTTACGTAAAGATTACACGGAAGGAGCTGTATGACTCTGTCGTTTTGGAATGCGCAAAGAATGACGGTCGTGTAGATGCTTCGAATAGCGCTAACGGTGGATCGGGCGAAAGATACAGGAAAAAAAATGAGAGAGAGAGAGAGAGAAAGGGAGAGAGAAACACACGTTGATGGCAACGACCTCCCATTAGGTCGTGGCCTTGACATCCTTACGAGGAGACACACTTGGTGCGATACACGAGCGAATTCATCGACGATCAGTCTAGGCTGTAGAGAATATGCCAAGTATTGTACCATCATCGGTACGTAATCTGCGAATTCATTCGCTATATAGGGTTCAGCGAACTCGCGTCGCATCGACACCGAACACCAGCTGAAACCGAAGATTCCCTGTCATCTTACACTCGGCGAAGCTTTATAGATGCAGGTGCCGTCAACGTGTGTGACAGGGTCACCGACACTGATGATGCCTCGCACTTGATATACAGCTTTCGACAGCGCAAGAATATAATTATCTTTTATTGAACGTGATAACGTGTATATATCATTGCGCTTATCTGTGGTGACAGACGGGTGCGTAAATCGTTTGAAGTTGAATCTTTCGTGAAGTTAACTGGCGCGAAATCGCACGCACGACGATCCTATCGAGAGTCGAGTGACCTCTTTTCTGTCTGTATTTCGTTAAACTTTTTTATGCGGATCTCTTACTGGGACAGCTCGCGAAAAGAACGGAGGATGGAAGAACGACCGAAAGGTCTACGCACCATCGAACTAAAATGTAGTCTGTCAGGGAAGAATCGTCCGAATATTACGATTTTACAAGTTGCATTGATATATTTGATGAAACAATATTAATTTTTATCAGCAAAAAATATGCATAAGTGTCTCCTGGTTTTTTATTGACATTATATTGAATTATCAAAAGAGAGAAATCAAAATAAATAAATTGTTTTACTTATATGATTTCTGATGTCATAATTCGATATGGCTGCAGCAAGAACACTGAGCCTTAAAACAAAAAAAATTTTTTGAAACCATACAATTTAAATATAATCAGTCATCAATGAATAAAAATCTTCTGTGAATATTAAAATTACAGCTAACGATTTAATTTTCTGAGTATCAAATAAAATTATTATGCACTGTGTAAAAAACCGCTACGATATATAAAAAATTGATCACGCTAGTAATCTAATTTCATTCTTCATGTATTACGATGTTAAATTGTATGTCATAATATAAACTTTTATCCTCTGTTATTGCTTTATCACACAGATTTTTCTTTGCCAGAGAATGAGAAAATAATTTACAGCGAGAAAAACCAAATTTATTATGTAAATGAAATACTGTATGAGATGTGCGCGATTTAAATTCTTGTAAAATAATCTACATTTTAATTTCTTCGATATTCGTATTTTACTGCCTCGGGGATTTAGGACTGTCTGGATTTTCATTATACATACATCGGGAGAGTCGCGCATTCTGCTGGTTTTATCGTCTCACTCCGAGTTCCGTTAGATCGATTTATGGCGCATAACGCTCGCCCGGCAGTACGTATCGAGTTTCTTATAATCCGATCGACATCTCATTGATTTACGAAGCAGAACGAACTACGTGCAAGTCGATGCAGTAATTATTGTTGATAATAAATATTTCCGATACGGAGGGACATATTAACGTTCGAAAAATTATTCCGATGTTACGTACAGCGCCGACTTATTTTTCATTTACGAATACCGCGATTTGAATAAAAATTGGCCGCGTTATTATTTTTAATCGATCGAGAAGAAAAAAATGCGATATGCTTATTAATTATGTATTCTTTGATATGCATTATTGCATACACGTGTACATTATACGTAATGAAATTCATCCAAACATCCGTTCTAATAAAGAAGCGTCGCGTAAACAACTTTCCATTTCAAATTATCCGAAAATTATGAATATATATTACATTGACAAGAATTACAAATTTGATAATTTTTGTGACACATGGATTCTATTAACGAAATTCGAATCGAACTTTCATGCTTTCGAATTTTCGTCTCCGAGCAGAAATGTTCAATGAAACAATCTTACCTTCTGCCGAAATGATATTTGTGCGGAATGACATCAAAATGCTGACGTCGGATGAATCTCGAATTTCGATTAATCTTACGTTAGAGTTACGTTAGAGATACCTCGCCGTCTTTACCTGAAATCATAGGAAACAAGTGTGGAATTAATACAGCGTTCAAGTCTCATGACGCGTGCATACGTTATACGATCCAGGCATGTAACGCACACACGTACACGGGAGATATATTATTTACGGGTGCAATAAACCGGCCTCTCTCGGAGAGAGATCGACCGACGCTTTAGATAAACATCAAGCGCGCGAGCCTATTCCGAACATAAATCGACGACAAAACGGTCACGCGTTCGACACAAATTATCCTGTTCGCGGCGCACGTGTGATAGCCTTTTCAATGTGCGGATAGAGAGACGAGGTAATGGTTGGTTTTCCAATCCCGAGGCGAATTTGCACGTTTTTCACCAGTCATATCGGATTAAGGTTACCTGATAAAGAAGGGGAGAAAGAGAGAGAGGGAGAGGGAGAGGCAAGAGAGAATGCATTTTTTAATTATTGTTTATATATATACAGCATATAATATATATTGTGAGCATACTCGATTAATATATTTTTTGAGATAAAAATTTCTGTTTTAGGAAGAAATATATGCATACAGAGTTAATTTATTAGACAAATAAAAGTTTATCATTTTTATATCGCGTACATCTTATATAGCAAAAATGGGTCTTTCAATGAAAAATAAAATTAGGTATGAATATAGACTTTTGATGTAAAAAAGATAACTCTTAATAATCTTAATCTAACATAATTCTCAAAAGTGTAGCGTGTGAATTCAGCTTTACATAATTTACATAATTCATGAATCTGATGATAACATTGATAGTTCACTGCTGATTAACTCAACCGAGCACGAAACCGGTCATCTGTAATAATAATACGAAGTTCAACGATCGTGAGTATATCTTAATATACAAAGTATTCAAACAAATACTGTTATCGATGTTTTTTTATCGTCAATTTGATTACGAAGAGTAATAAAAAACTAAATCAAATTTGTCGATCGATTTGTTTTTCTTTAATTGTTATAATGAAAATATAAATATATATTATATGTACGTATGAATTATATGAAGATTAAATTAACTATAGTACACTAATATATATTATGTGACTGATATATAATCTGTATAATAAATCAGTTAAAATTTCATAAATTTACATTGACATAAAATTGTTATTTAAAAAATTAATAAAGTTAAAAAAATAAATAATAGAAAATAAATCTTTAATTAAATATTTGATTAATTTCGATAAAGTTAATTTTAACACTCTCTCTCTGCATATCGCAAATATTATTAAAAAAATTTGATAATTTATCAATATAATTGACGAATAATTTATGTAGCATATTTAATACTCTAAAGTATAACGTACATGTTATAAAAAGGTTTAATTTTATTTACGATAATATGAAAAGAATCGTTAAAAATTCATAAAACTTTGTAAAAATATTTATGAGCCTGTTGAATAATAGTAATTAAAAGTCGGTTATGATTATTATCTCTCTTTTTCTCCCTTTCCCATATATTATATCTCGACGCTTTCCTCCTCCCTCAACATGTATTCATGATTATTTCTACGATATTTCGGCACTCGTTCCTTAACGACTGTTATTCTAGTACTCTTTTGATAGTATGTATACGTACATATAATTATACTGTTTTCTCTCTCCCCCGTCAACACGAGATATCGTGCGTTTCGTGAATATCAAGGACAATGCTCCGACATAATTTTTACTCAGGTGTATCAAAACGAAACATTACGAGAGTTCTGGCGTATACCAAATAAAAGAAAATTAATGTCTGTTTTACATTCCTTCCCTCCTTCTCCCGTTACGCATTTTTCGAGTTCAAAAAGATATACATCAAGTTTATGCATTACGACGAGACGAGAATAAAGTTACGCCGATATAAACGCACGTATATAGTCGTTTGTTAACGATCGCGGTTAATAAACGAGTATTCGGCTGCAGGGCTAAATCACGACGTAAGGCTGCCCACGTATATGCAAGGAGGAGCCTCTAGCTCGCGAAGACGAGCACAAAAATCCTTTCGTGCGCCGGAGGCTGAGCATGCTCTCGATTTACGCGCGAACAAATATACTCGCGATAATTGCCCCGGCGCAAAACCGCAATGCGTGACCGACTGCGAATCGACCGTTTTGTCGTAAAACTCTCGCCCATATGGTTTATTTGCATTCTTCAGCGGCAGCTCCTTTTGTCGCTTCTTTCTTTGCCCTATGCGTTCGAGTAAAGTAACGAGGAAAATTAAACTCGACTGGGATAATTGCGAATAGTGAAGTAGGCACTTCAAAATGTTCTCTCTGTCATGCAAATCGTTTGTTTGATTACTTAAGAATAAATAAATCTCTCGAGAATATAAATGGCTATCTCATCAATTTATTCCAAAAATTTTGTCATCTTTAATCTATTCTTAACTAATCAATCAAATTTTAATTATAAACTTATAATATGATTATATTTCTTTTCCCAACAATTTTCTTTAAACTTATGCAGATTATTCATTCTGAGACCATTTTTTTTGCTAGAGCAAACGATATAAATTCCATCGTATCTCTTTCTATAGTATTCCTTTAAATACAACTTTCCAACTAGATACGGAGAGAATTTTCTTTTAGAATTAAATATTTATCGCAATAAAAATAGTATGCACATAATAAAATTAATCGAACATATTTTATATCATATTGTGATATAGATATTAATATTTTTTATTGTGATAAATATTAATCAGAGAAATTCTTATAAAATTCTTCCAATATCATATTCTACGTCCCACGATTACCATGATATTCAGGGTATTATCTCTCTGCATATTAATCACGATCAAGATTAGGAACAAATTGCGTTAAAAAAATCTATTAGGAAGAAAAGCAATTATTACGTGCAACGATTTCACCGATCGTTTCGCCGTGTGTGTACGAATCTTCGGCAGCAAACTCTCGGAATGCAATGGCAAAGTGCGCGATTTGGAGCGACGCGCGCGGCCAGTTACGCCTTAACCGCACCGCACGAATACGAATACCAAGGACGTACGTTAGCCGCACAGCACTGCCCCACATTTTAACCGGCCGATGCACATCCGACCCTCTCTCGCAACGGGCTTAACGAGCCAGAGCCCCGCGTCCGAAGGAACACACAGAGGCCCAGCTTCAATCGCGACCCGTTGCTCATCGCTCACGCATCGCCCCAAGGGTCGGCCGGTTGCGCGCCGTACTTTTTCGAGATTAAAGCCGAACTCGAACTCGCGAGCACACGATACGTGCGCTTTAAAAATATCTCGTTCCTCGGAAATTATATTACAATTATTCTTCTGTAGCTTTGTGACAAAAAATTGAAAGCAAGTTTTTCAGCCGTTTTAAAAATCGATTAAAGAGAATGTCTAATTAAATAAAAATAATACATGGGATTTAATAATTATTTGATTATTTAATAATTATTATAATACTGAAACTCTGAGAAGCAACTAAGATCAGAAATATATTAATTATACGAAATTTAATGAAATGTGTATGAATATGAAAAAAGAAACCTTCAATATTTATTTAAGAAATTATTAAAAATGTTCTCATAGATGTCCGTTCGCTGAAGTGAGAATTATCGAAATAGAGAAATCGCGTATCTTCGCAAGTTTAATTAGAAAGACATCGCAGTTTCTTTGATGAAGCAATATCTCTGAATAATCGCGCTCATAGATTAATTCTCGGCGGGATACAAAATAAAAGGAAATTACAACGAGATGACAGCACATTTCAAAACACTTTATGATAGTCGCTATCTTTTATGACCGTCGTATTCCGTGCTATATCATAACAGAAATGCAGCTCAATGAATCCTGTAGTCCGTTTAAGGATGCCGTAAATAATTCCCATCTAAATTCACTATGATTTACGATTAATTTGGTTTTCTTACATCGGCGCGCCGATGAGCTCGTTTCGCCGCAGACGCAAAAAAAAAAGCCCGACAGGATCGATATTCGTCGTCACAAATAAATATCGACAATATTCTGTCTCTCGAAAATGTAAACTTTCCATCTCGTTAATATGTACACAGACAGACAGATAATTCTTTCATTTGGATCGAATTAGATTTAATCACTTTTCGGGAATTCAACAATGTTCCAATCGATATCGGAATGTATCGACGCTGAATATCGATCGTCTGCGAATCTCCCTTGAGAAATAAAGTGGAACGCGCGCAGAACCAACAGAGTAAACGCTCTTTAGCGCGGCGCGAAAAAAAGGTGGAAAAATATGTTATCACGAGATTAGAGTCTCCTCTCGTGTAAAACGTCGGCGGTTATCTAAACGCCGGTGCGGCGACTAAACTCTCCGCGTTGTACGCCTAGAAATTACATTCGACGCGGGAATAGATAATGCGCCGGGTAACGCGCGCGTTTATCTGTTCTACTCCGAGTTGTGCGTCGTATTCGCGAAGGTTGATACAAGTGCCCGGGCAAACGCCGAGAGAAACTCGACGCTGTATGTACATACGCATACATTGGGTAACTTTCTAGAAACGGGCGAGCGATGAAAATATTTTGCCGCGATCGATCGTCAATCGCGTAGCGATAGAATATGCGCCATAAATTCAAAACTATCAATAATCTGCGTATGTTTGGAACTCTTATTACGCAGTATGCTAATCGACGCGAGATAAGTGCCTCGAGTGATGCCCAAATAGAGAGCTCGAATACTCCAGAAATACGTATTTTATTTCAAATTGTAAGAATCACAGTGTTTCGTTGATTACAAATTTTATACAATAATTCGTTGTTAATAATTCACTAATATCAGAGAATAAGAAGTGATCGATAATCCAACAAAATTATTCGCTAGAATAATTTGCCGTAATAAATTAATTAGTCACAGTTTTAATGGAAATATATAAATAGATCTTAAATTGTTATACGCGAATGTACAATTCTTTCGAAATAATGAAACAGTTATAATAAATGAAATGTAATAGCGATAAAAATTTATTTATTTCGTGGATAATTTTTAATAAATTACGAAAAAAAATTATTTTGCCATTTTGTTCATGTTACTGCGATTGATTGTATGAATAATAGCTGTCAAGCTAGGCAATGGTTTTAAATTATCGTTACGCAGTTACACGTAATTACGCGACAGCGTACTAAGACGTATCCGTGTTCCAATCTGGATGGATCCGACATGACGAAACAACGTGTTACGCAACACGCTCGCAAACGCAAACAAACGGAAAAATTGACGCGATGTACGGTACACGTACGATTCTCGTGTCGGCAAAACGTCAGACGAGGCGAAACGTCACGCGATGTAACTCGCTATTTGAACAAATCCTCGGAAACGTTTTACGAAGGAATTCTGACCTGCATTGCATTTTGCGTCCGATCTTCATCAGTATAACAATGTAAAATTTGCACTAAATTCCGAATTATTGAGAAATAGTCACAATGTTAAATACATCACTTGAAAAAAACATAAAATTAATTCTTACTACATCGTCATAATTTATATCAGAAAAGAATATTAAAAAGTTGTAAAAAAAATAACACAGTCCAAAATTTTTCTTTATAAAAAAAATTAAATCGTCAAAAAATTGTGATCGAAAAATTTATTCTAAAATTCACTACATATTATATAAAGACAATTGAAACTTTAATCGCTTTATCAACTAATAATAATCTTTAATAAAAAATAAGAAAATTTAAAATCGTGTTCAAATTAAATGATGAGATAAAGTTTACGACAAAAATAATTGAAAATTAAATAGTTTAGGAATAAATGCGATTATGCAATTTTTTTTTATGAATATGTTGATCGTCGGCATGTGCGATTTATTTATATGTATATATACGAGATCATTAAGAGAGAAGATGAGAGACGGTGGATAGGTTCATTGGAAGCAAGATAGATAGATAGCATTAGAGATCGTATCTATGGAGTTCAGAGACCCCGTTGGACTTCTTGCGCCACTGGTCCATATAATACATTTATAAGTGATAAGCTGGCATGCAGACGACACACGTTCCGGCGTTATATCACTCGTCAATAATCGCTTAAATATAATACGAGATGACGGCACGCTCGCGATCGGCCGAATGGATGAAGATAGAGCGGTCGCTTAGATTTCTCTCTTGAATACACGAGTAATGCTATCCGCGAGATATCATTAGTGCGAAACGATTTTATTTTCTCTGCGTTCATCGAGAGATAGAATAAGGCATCTCGAAGCGAGATCTGACCAATTCGAGAGTTTGACAAGCAGTCGTGCGGTTAATTCCAGCATAAGATTGATTGTGAGAAAGGAATGTCTATTTTTGTATGTTCTATTAATTTATTTTCACCATCATTTTATTTTTTATTAAGGCATCTAATGAAACTTATTTTAAGCATATTATATTGGATCTCTATTAAAAAAATTGGGCCTTTCCATTTTTCTTTGCCGAAAAAAAAACACGAAGAGAAATATTATATTTTGATTTTAAAATTGTACTGACAATGAGATATATTGACTGTGCTCGACCGTCACTCTATTAAATGTCAGTGGGCGATAAATCTGCGAGCCTCGAGAGAAAAAGATTTCTGGAGTAGTTTTTGCGTTCCGCATCGCGTGCATCGTTTTCGAATGATAGGTTCAATCGTCGTATATTCTAACGTATGCGCGATTCTATTGAGACGTATGTGCCGATGGCAGCGCGAAGAATGGATGTCGATCATTGAAGGCAACGAATAATACCGGGAGGGGACAAGCGCTTCGATTACGAAAACATTTCCAGGTCACTCGCTTGTGACTCTCGTTATCCGGTCGTTTTCGCAAACTTTTGCATCCTTTCTTCCGTATAGATTCGCATTATTAAAAAAATATCTAAGTTTTCCGTCACATATTTATTATACGATAAATAAAATATAGCGGAAACAAATATAATGTTCAAATAATTAGATTTTGTCTTGTAGCATTTTAAGTTGTAGTTATATATCGACTTATTAAAAAAAAAAGTAATTACAATAGAAAACGTATATTATAAAACTTTTTTTATTTTTTTAGTACTAATACTTTCTTAAACAACTTTTATTTTTTAATTTAATTATAAATCTAATTATGATAATATATAATTAAAACAAAGTTAATAATTTCAACATATTAACTGTGAAGCAGAAAACTTGTAATTAATTTTCTTCTTACATCATTATATTCTATATTCTCATTATCGTAATTAACAATTTTCTCCAGATTTCAGAAATAAATGTTAAAATTAAAATAATTAACTGTATTATTACATCCATTAAGTTATCTCTTAAATACCTTATTAAACATATTAATAAAAAAAAAATGCGAAATATAAGCAATAAAATAAAAACTAATAAAACGATTGTGTATTATATGACGTATGTGATCTTATTCGCAATAGAGAAAACGAGGTTCGCCATTTGATGAAAAGCGACACGTTACATACCTAAGCGAAAATCGACAAGTGCAACTGTGAAATAACGCGATGCAAAGTACTACGTCGATATATAAACGAATTTCACGTACGAGCGAATAGAAGTGACGGAGAACGCGACACACTTTTAATATACATCCGGTAGAAAAATATCTCTCTTTCTCTCTCTCTCTCTCTCGTCACGCGACAGTAAACTGTATGTGTGCAATAAAGGGTTAAAGCGCATCCCGGAAACTGATCGATTCTCGGGCGGCTTGGGGACCAGCAACGCTCGGCTCCAATAGCCGTCAACAAATTCACCTCCCGGCGATCTTCTCCGGAATAAGTCTCGTATTGTGGACCATGTGCGACCACGTCCGTCCGCGAGAGTGTATTCGCGCGCAGTGTACATATACATACCGGGGCTCCGTATGTGTGCGTGCGCGCAATTTAATCGGGGAGATCAGGTAGATCAGCTGGCGGAGGCAGAGGGAGTCTGGGGTGGATGTTAGGTTGGTCGGTCGCGTTGCTGCGGGTATCGACCCCGAGTTCACCGACCTTTCTCAGCCACCATCGCCGGCGACCCGCCGCCCTCTTCCGATCCTTTCACCATCCCTTCGACCGAGAGGTCGGTCCTCCTCCCTCCATCCGACGCGAACCCTCCCTACTGTATTCGCTCCCTCTTTCGCTCTGTGTGTGTGTGTCTTTCTCTATTTCCCTCTTTGTCCCTCTATTCCTCTCTCGTACTTTCTGCCACCCCGTGCTAACAGCAGCAGCTCTCAACGCCACCAGCTGTCCTCAACCCCGCCCGCAACCCCAAATTGCTCGCGCGTGTCAAATCGCGGTGCATCACGGGTCACTTTGCAGATTGCAGATCGATTCGCAGCGATGTTCGAAATATAATTTGTTTTAAATATAAGGCCAACTTATCGAGCTGAATATTCGAGATGTTCAGTCAACTACCATTTATTACATGTATAAATTATAAAACTACAGTCATTATATTAAAACTAACGCAAATTACAATCATTCTATAAACGTTTCGACCGCACGCGGTCTTCTTCAGTATAATTATTGAAATATAAATTCTTACAATTCACATAATATCGAAATTTAATTATAGTTATTCAGAATCAAGAGTTTTTGAGCAATTAACGCGTGTTTCAATCCGTCCTGTCCAACAATGTTCGCCTCGATATGATCCCTGATTTCGTTCAGATCTCGGATAGTTTCATCGTTAATATGCGAGAAATTAACCCGTTCCGTAGGCGCTGCGATTAATAAAAAATTACCGATCAACGTATGTCCAAATTATAATATGTATCCCCTACAATTGGTAGTATGCTTTCCTATCATCGTTCTTCTTGACAATTTTGCTACTTATTAACAGTTATTAAGGATGACACATAACAAACCAACAATACAGAAAGACAGCTCATTTTAAATGACAGCTCATTACTCGCGTGGAATAGAATTTTCGAACATCATAACATTGCTTTTAAAAATTGCCACAACAGATTGGTTACTGCACACGAAAAGAAATTCAATTGGCTTAAGAGAAAACAACACTATAAGTATATCAACAGCATCAAACCTATAGATATACATTGTTCTTTACATTTTGAAACTTCACAACCGACAAAAATATCACAAAATTCTCTCAGGGCAATCACTAATGATGCCAAGGAGATCAATATACACATAGAAGCCAATAAATTTCTCAATGATACAATTAACCCTTTGGAAAATACTAATAAAAAATGGTTTGTTAATCTTTCCAACACAGACATTCCGCCTAACGTTTCTAATCTGTTGCAAATGGGTGATAAATTCTGTCTTCCGAATATTAGTAAAAAAACAGCGATACATGAATTCATCAAGGACATAGAGAGTAATAGCAAACGAAATAATATTAATAATCTCACAACGATCAGAAATATCGCGGTTCCAAAATTTGCACAACTTCTGAACACGAAGGATAAAAATGACGTAAGTCAACAAAAATTACTTGGTGCACACAGAGATTTAATAAAATTTTGTAAAGACAATCCGAATGTTCTATTCACACGCGCGGACAAGGGTAATGCTACGGTGGCAATGGAAAGATCTCATTATATTAACAAAATGGAAAACGTTTTAAAAGATGTCAACACTTACACTATTGTTAAAAAAAATCCGTGCAAAAAAATAGAGAACGATTTGAATGATTTGTTGAAGAGATGGCTTAAGGAAGATTATATTTCAAAAAACGAATATTATAAATTACGTTGTAGTGATTCTCTCCTTCCAAAAGCGTATGGATTACCTAAAATCCATAAGGAAAACTATCCAGTTAGAATCATAGTTTCATCGGTTGATACAGCTCTATACTCGCTGGCTTCGTTTTTACAAAACACCTTACGAACTAGCCTACCCAAAGCGAAAAGTCATATTAATAATAGTTTTGATTTGTACAGCATATTGTCTGGTAAAAAGATTGATGAGAATGATAGGATGTTTTCCTTGGATGTGGTGTCTTTGTTTACGAACGTTCCTCTGGATCTTGCGATTGACGGTATTAACGATAGATGGGATTACATTGGAATAAATACTAAAATACCGAAAAACGAATTTTTGGGGGGTATAAAATTCATATTGACTTCTACATATTTTACATTTGATGACATAATTTATAAACAGACGTTTGGGACCCCTATGGGGTCACCGTTATCACCAATTATTGCAGACCTGGTTATGCAAGATCTTGAGGATACAGTTCTCAAAGCGTTGAATTTGGAATGTTTGTTTTATTTTCGTTATGTGGATGACATAATAGTGGCCACCTCTATGACTAATATGACTCAGATTGTGAATAATTTTAACAACTATCATGAAAGACTTAAATTCACGGTCGAACAAGAGGTTAACCATAGCTTGAATTTCTTAGATTTATCACTTAAAATTATTAATAACAAAATATATATAGACTGGTATCAAAAAGAAACCTTCTCAGGAAGGACGTTATCATTTTATTCAAACCACCCATTATGCCACAAAATTGGAATAATATATAACCTTGTAGACAGATGTCTATTGCTATCACATCCACTATTTTTTAATAAAAATTTGGAGTTAATTATTAATATACTCAGAAGCAATGGTTACCCTCTTGATCTGATTTTTAACAAAATTAATCATCGGATAGAACACATCATATCTAAGGGGAGCATTATAGAGAGACAGGCCAACATAGAAAGGACAAAAAGTATAGGAAATGACTCGGTCAATAAAAAATTCTTTGTCATTCCGTATATAGATGGGATCTCAGAAATGATTGTTTCCTCGGTAAAAAATAAAAATTGTATGGTAGGGTATAGATGTCTCAACAAACTGGATAATATTATTAAAGCGCAGAAAGATAAAACTAAACATCCATGCAATTTGAATGTGGTTTATAAGATCAGTTGCAATAATTGTAATGCATCTTATGTAGGCTAAACAAAGAGGCAATTGCAGACGCGAATGAAAGAACATAAAAATAATATTAGATTGGACTCAACGAAACATTCAGTAATTTCTGAACACATAATAAATGAACATCATACTTTTAATTGGGACAATGTTAAGATCATGGACAACGAAAATAATTATTATAAAAGACTCATTTCTGAGATGCTACATATCAAGGAACAAAAAAATGGACTAAATTTAAACAAAGATACTGAGTTACTTAGCGAGTCGTATTTTGATATTTTGGATATATTAGCGAACAAGAAATAATAATAGGACAAATAGGACATTAACGAGTAAAACATAGATATTAGATCATATATAAACACGCACGCTCTCCGATCAAGTAGAGTTTAAAATGAGCTGTCTTTCTGTATTGTTGGTTTGTTATGTGTCATCCTTAATAACTGTTAATAAGTAGCAAAATTGTCAAGAAGAACGATGATAGGTAAGCATACTACCAATTGTAGGGGATACATATTATAATTTGGACATACGTTGATCGGTAATTTTTTATTAATCGCAGCGCCTACGGAACGGGTTAATTTCTCGCATATTAACGATGAAACTATCCGAGATCTGAACAAAATCAGGGATCATATCGAGGCGAACATTGTTGGACAGGACGGATTGAAACACGCGTTAATTGCTCAAAAACTCTTGATTCTGAATAACTATAATTAAATTTCGATATTATGTGAATTGTAAGAATTTATATTTCAATAATTATACTGAAGAAGACCGTGTGCGGTCGAAACGTTTATAGAATGATTGTAATTTGCGTTAGTTTTAATATAATGACTGTAGTTTTATAATTTATACATGTAATAAATGGTAGTTGACTGAACATCTCGAATATTCAGCTCGATAAGTTGGCCTTATATTTATCACTTTGTTTTCAATATACGAGCGACAATTGTATTAATTTATAATTTGTTTTGCCCACCGCGGGAGTTAAGTTTCATCCGCTTATGAAACTCTCTCGAAGAATTTAGTATATTGCAGAAACGTAATAAGTATATGCTAAGATTTGGTACCTATTATAATATTCCATACCTTTTGTTTCTATATAGTAGAGACGCGATTATATCATTCAGTGTTGTATAATTTATTAGTGATATAGCTTGGATATAGACAATAAATTGAAGCTTTGTGAATAAATTGTTAAAGAGAGAGAGAGTTGCAGTTAATTGATCAATCTTGGTCGCTAAAAAGTAACACAACTGAAAGCAAGAAATATCTCTTTTTATAGAATAAATTTTATATTATTAAATTAACTGCACAAAGAAAGTATGTTTGAATAAAAAATAAATTTGTCTAACTTACACCTTTTAAAATAAACTATAAAAATAATATTTGCATAGAATCGCATGTAATCATGGTATTTTCAAATCATATATCTGTCAATTGAAAAATTATTTTCGAATAATGAGTAAGAGATATAAAATGAGAAGGTGTTAAATCTTTCCATCGTATAATCTACTCAAATCAAAAGATACGATCCTAACTTTGTACTTTAATGAGTTCGCGCATTCAAACGTGAAACTTCACAACGTTTACTACCTTCAGAGTATGGTATTGCAAATGCTCTTTGGTATAAGTGAGCGCAAATAGTTCGTCGGGAAGTTCACTCTCGAATACGACGTCCATTATCCCCCGAGTCTGTTGTATCGAGATGCAATCGAGTGCATTGATTCGCCAGGTGTAGATGCACTGAACGAGCCACTCTGCGTCAATCGACTCGCGCAGGTGCATTCGTCCGTACACCAGTTAAATTAGTGCTCGATTGTGTACATATATGTGTTTACTGATTTTGCAATTGGAGATCAAATCGCGAGCTACAACAATTACAACAAATAGAAAGTCGATCGAAATTTCGCAATTTCACATTCCCATTATTTGTATTAATTGCTTGCGTTGTTAAATTAAAGTTTCTCGAATGCAGATTTTTTTTTTAAACAGGATTTTTGTTTTAGCGTACGCTATGAATTATCATACTGTGGATCTCTTTTACGAAGATTCACGATTTTAATGTCCGTAAATATTACCGTCACTGCAATGCTTTTATAGGAATTAATCTTTTTTTTAAAAGCGATTATTCATTCTGCACTCTTAAACGTTTCGTTTCGCTCGTGTGACGGTATAAATTATTTTACCTCCTGTTTTATAAAAATTGCATTGTTCGCGAGGCGACCAGCATCTGGATAATCGTCGCGCGTCACGTTCGAATGTTTGATGATCCGGTCGGGAGCGCTTGTAAAATACGTAAAAGTGAAATTGGTGCGTGACGTGTCTTTTCATTTACCGAGTTTGCATCTCTTAAGCTGACGCGCGTAATAAAATTTTACGACTCTTAAGCACGATGCGAGTACGCGTGCACCGGCGAAGGAACAAGCGAAATAGCGAAAATGCTGTATACACATTTGCCGAAAGATAAAGAAAAATAAATCGTCACGTATTCGTAGTTTTCGAATAGTTTCTGCCAATTTAAATTATTTAAATTAAATAACAGTTCAAATGAATAATGAATAATAATCAGCATTAAAATCTTGTTACATTTAATCATTTATGATTGATAAATATATGTTTAACATGTAATTAATATTAAGAATGGTTTTTAAAATTGCGTTGATTTAGTTGAACTAAAAAGCATAACATTATTAAAAGATCTAAATTGTTTATCTCTGCGATATTTTTCATAATTATTATGTCCATCCATAATAATTATCTCGTTGTCTGTTACTTGTTTTATCTGATATTTCTGCGAATGATTTATACCTTTTGCAATTTACATTATGTTACAATAAAAATAGTTTAATTATTTATTTACATTCTCTACTTTTTCTAGATGTAATATGTATACTATATGCTATATATTCTACATATAGTAGATATATAATCTTGTATTTTCTCTTACGTAACATGAAATATTAAATCAAGTTTTTTAAAAATTACGATAAGTCAGTAAAATCTTGTTAGGAAATTGGCTGATTAAGTAATTCGTGTACTCATGCAAATTAACTGGTTTATTATAATGCCAAGACGGTATTACATTCTTGCTCATTTTAATGATACTGACACTAACACGATTCTACACGATAAGGTAAGAATTCCCGGGAGAAAATTGAGTTGAAAGCGCAAGTAACGTTGTACCATTAATTTCCCTGACATCGTGAAAATTATTTATCCGGTACGAACCGTTTTCCATTTTTGCTCATCAACGTATCTGCCGTACTGTTTAGCATGTAAATATATGTAAATATAAGACGCGCGCATACGTTTTAAAGAAGAACTGGGTTACTGTGTGTGTGTGTGTGTGTGTGTGTGTGTGCGTGCGCGCGTGTATTTGTATGTGCGTTTGTTCACCGTTACATAATTTTGTTCATTACACCACAATTGAATGAAACGTGAGCAACATCGAGATGTAACGATTTTAGACTCTAATATGTAAGCGACAACGTGAAACGCATCTGAACACGCTCTCGCTTAATATGCTTTCCACGGTTACCAAAAGACAGGAATAGTTAATCAACGCGAATCTTGACTCCGTAAAAATAAAAGTGTCTAATGGCATGACTCTTCCTTCATCAAGAGAGAAAAACCATTCTTCCAGTTTATATTGCATACAATTGACAAATCGCTTATATATGTATTTTTGATCGTTAAATAAGACGGTCGCGTAAATGAAATGCAAGTGCAAAATCAGACGAGTCTTCAATGATCTTCCGCCAATGTCGGAGAGAACGAGAGAGAATCGCGGTGATGAAGAATATGATTCACCAAGTCGGAGAACACTTTTGTCGAGGAGAAAACGACTTATCGACAGAAGTAACGGACATCCACGAATGCGTTTTTAGGACGCGCGTGAGAACCGACTCCCAAAAACGATTCACGGTCCCCTAATAACACGTCCGCAACCGTGCGGCATTACCGGCAAATACGGTAATTTACCGAAAGTAGCCTTACCGGATGACCACAACAATGCGGTTAGCCGAGCAAAAAGTCGGCCGCTTGCTCGAGACGCCGCCGAAACGATCTCCACCTCTCTCGTTGATTGAGCAGCGGGCTCTTTCTGCGGCATTCAATCGTCGTCGGTGCAGCGAGTTTTTGGCGGATAATACTTAACGACCGCACCCTGAAATTTATTCCCTTCTTCGCTACGCTCGGATGCTATATTATTTAAAAAGCACGAGAGATGCGCGCACACATACACGTACTCGATTCGGTATTTTTTTTTCAGTGTTATTACTCGAAAGGATTACATTATGAATTTGCGATGTCGAGTTGGCTCCGGTTAAATATGTATGTCATATCGATAGGTAGAGTTCACTTTAAAATTAACATCGTGTTATTCTATTCCGAATATTACTTGGAGATTTTATACAATCAATGATTTACATATGAACGAATAGTGTTCGTGTTTCTAAAATCTATTCATATTTCGTTTTGTTACAATTCTGTGTCAGAGAGAATACAGTTTTCTATATTTTAAATTAATTTAAAAACACCAAAGTTTATGCACATGTGCTTTCAAATTTATTATAAACTATTCACGATAAGATTGAATCTATACTTTACAGACTATCGGAAAGTAAAGTCTTATTTTCACATCTTATTGACTTTTCAACGTTCCTTGCTATTATTATGCAGACAAATAATAAAAAATGCATACAATGTTCGCGCTCACATTAATTTGCTAATCTTTTATAAAGAAACATATATATTTTTTATTCTTTTAGAATACAATCCAGCCAATCAAAACTATTATATTACCCACTTCCTGTTTGCTGTATCAATCTTCAAAGCTATTTCAATAATTATAAATATAAATTTGAGAAATATTGGCACATTTCGACTTCTTGTTAAAACGTCATATCCGGACAGGCTGGACAATAAGCGTAAGCGGTTAAGCCTGAAAATTTGATTTGGGCGCGCAACCCCCTTGCGCGAACTGGCAAGAGCAGATAAGGTAAAACGACTTCATAGACAACTGCGGCGGCGTACGCGCGAATAGAGAGACGTGGACCGAAAGAGAAAGAGAGAGAGAGAGAAAGAGACTCGGACATAGAGTCTGCGTCTCGCCTCGCTTCGCCTCGGAAGCGTGTGTGCTATAGACGGCGGGACGCTATCCGGTCGATACAGGCAACCAGACTAGGAAGTAAACCCGGGCATCAACCTCTCTCTGCCTACCACCCATCACCCTACTCCGCCACAACCTCAGCGACGGCGGACGGAGAGAGGTACCTCCCTCGATCTCTCGAATTCGCTCATCGGCCAACGGGTGCAACGACCTCGTCGTCGTCGACGACGTCGACGACGACGACGGTGTCGGGAAAAATTTTGGATCCGAAACGCGACTGCTCGAGGAAGCTACGTCATCAGCTATTATCGATGACAAGCGGTATTTTTTTTGTGCGCGCGAACTGTTTCAATCAACTGTGTATTATATAAAATTGATTTTGGTCTTAGAAAAAAAAGGAAACCCTTCCGTAAAGTGAGAGGGATAAAAAAAAAAAAAAATAGCCATAATCCCCTCGATTTAAAATCCACGACGCTAATGGAAATGTTAGGCACAATTATGATATCACGTCTACGTGGAATGGTAAAGTGTCAAAGTTTTTATTTGGTACTTGAGAGATGATAAGATTTCGGTTAGATTTTACATATAATATTATACGTTGTCTCTATCACGTCTCTATAATCTCGATATATCATTCTCATATCATCGAATATTAAGATGTCCTACAAAAATTATCATCTATTGATACTACTCGGAATGTTATAATCCAGGTCATCGAGATCATACTTTGATCGAGATCACTAGACGCCGCCAATGAGTTACTGACTTTCAAAAATGTATTGTACGTTTGATTTATGCATAACAGACTTTGTAAGCGATTTCGCAAGCGTAAATTTTAATGCGGCGTGACGCCGCGCTCCATGATTTTAAAAAGAAGATCTGTGCCCAGGTAACCGAAATCTAATATCACTTAATGCGTACATTCGATTTCATTTCATTTCATTCCTTCACTCTCCATTAATTTTTTCGAGATTAAGCATTAAAGTTCTAATGCTTAATTTCTGAATATAATTTCGATTTAATATCGTTTTATAAGTTTTGTCAAACATAATGGGACGCGTATTAAGATATAACATAAATAATATGTATTAAAAATAATAATCAAAATTAATGTTTCAATATTAAAGATTAATAATAGAACCGCGTTTTATGTTTTGATTCTTGAATAAATATGAAAATAAAAGATGAAAGGAAATATTTTCTCCAATTTCCTTTTCTTTCATATCTATTTAAGAGATATGGATAAAAGTAATGTAAAATTTTGTTCACTAAAATATAACTTCTTTTTTTTTTTAACAAGGGTGTTATGTTCGTTGACAAAAAAGTAAGTTAATACTATTTATTAAAAATCTAAATGTATTGTAATATTTGAGCGGATATATTAATTTGTTCACAGTGTCGTTACATAATATAACAGCATCTGACGCTCTAACTCATGCCAACAATCATGAATTTTATACTGCGTTCGTCATATAATCTTATAATTGTTGTATTTATTTATGAGGTCGAAATGACTAAATTAATTTTTTAACATATTATTAGGATATTGAGAAAGACTGTCGTACAGTCGAAACGTTTATCGTAACTTTTGTATAGTATGACGTAAATTAATAAATAAAAATTTTTCAATTATTAGCATATAAGCTCGTTAAGTTGGCCTTTTATTATATCACATATTATAACTTCTTTGTTTGAACGATACCTATAAGAGAGACCAGTCAGATTATTCAGATTCACATTCGTCGTCGTTCATCGTCGTTCTTCAACGTTATAACGGTCTCTTTACGCATACGCATTTTATTTGAAAATTAGAGCAAATGGGTAAATTAATATGTCATGCTCTTGGCTTGGTAATTTAATCCAATTATATGTCACTATGGTGTAATTATCAGGAGACGGAGTTAATAATTGTAGGGGAGAAATAATAGAGTTTGCAGAGATGCGTTCGCGCAGCATCGCTTATCAAACGACGCACAGCTCTCGTTAAAGGCTAAATGCAAAATATTATATTCATGTCAACGTGTTCCGTGAGACATATAGTATATATATATATATATATATATACAAATACGAAAGCCGCGACTTTAATATACGCAATGCAAACCCGTAATCACACATTGCCCTAAAAACATGAATTAACAGAAAATTATGCTTATCTATCACGCGCTAACGCATTCGAATTTACGGCATACAATAATCGTATCCTATTCCGAGATGCAGATTCCTGCCCCGTAGGCTTAAAATTATCTGAATTTACATATTTATAAGATACACATCTAGATATGTAGAAATCGTTGATCGCAGTCATAACAAACGCGCGTTTTACACAAGGAATGATTTATAGTAGTGGAGACTCGAGCGATTGCAGATTGGAAATGCAAAAAACGCTGTAAATCAAAGACGATTTTTTTATCCCATTCATACTTTCTTCTGCAATACATGCAAATGCTTTACTTACAACATTATCTATTTCTATTTCCTCTTTATATTTTTTGTAAATATTCTTTGTAATATATTTTTGAAATTAGAAATCACAGATGCGATCACAGATCTCTTAAAAAGTAAAATGTCAGGAAAAAACGTCTTAAAACGAGTCAAATCTTCAATTCATTCAGCCTTAATTGAGGTTTTTCCGTTTCAGTTTTTTTTTCTGTTTCCGCCAAGCCATAGATTTTGATTCGTCGCTATTTGATTACGGAAACTGTGCGGCGCGACGCAAAGTCAATTATAATAGGTCGCACGTGCGTTGCTCCGATAAAATAAATGTCACGCAGTCGCGTGTCACGTTTCAATCCACTTTCTAGTCGGATAACGGGCGCTGTAGCCGGTTAACGCCGTTCGGGTTAATAACCCGCAAGATCGAAGTTATTGGAGATAGATGGAGAAAGACAAAGTTCCTCGTGAGACTTTTGGAAATATACATATTTATGCTGCAAAATTTTGAAACAATCCGCAAGTCCGCTTCGATAAAAAAAAAAGTGTAAATCTCGCAGAATTGGAAATGTACACGCAGTGAACATTATCGTAAGCTCTGTTACATCACATGTCTTTTATAATTTCGTATGTTAAAAAATATATTAAAAAAAGTTTAAAAAAAATATAAAGAGAATGTAGAAAATAGCTATTATAGCTATCGGAAAACTCGAATAACGGTTTTTGAAGCAATTTATGGAGTATACTTTACATAGACATAGATATTTTCTTAATCGCGCGGTTGTTCTAGTAAATACATTTTCATGATGTAGAACAAAGTATCATGCTGCTGGTATGGTGTGTTACTTCCACTGTTGAAATAGCTTTCACCATTAATCTTACGCATCTAACAAAGATCTGGATTGTACTCGCTTTTAAAAATCGTCGAATTGATTCGTACATTAGAAAAGTTGGGTAACATACTTTTCTTCTTTGTAATAATTTTTTGACAGCAATCATGATGACACACTTTTCCATGTGAAATTCTCTTACAAACTTATACATATACATATATGCATATATATTTAATGTTTTATATAAAAATATATATTTTAAATATATGAATGTTATGCAATTTGTACGTTTGACCATAATTAACCGTAATTTTAATGTCAGATTAAAAAATTGACACAATACATATCGATTTTACGATACGGCTATTATAAATTAATCTCTTTTGCGTAAAAATTTTCCAATAGTTTTCTCTCTAAATATATCGGAATATATCTGTGATTAAGATTAAAATATAATAAAAGAGCATTGTTTGAATTATTTGTGACATATAACACTATCATAATCTTAAAAATGTTTTGATAATATCTTCTAAACAATCTTACCTTCTAAACAAATATATTACACGTTAAAAGATAATATCAATTTGTTGAATCTATTTTTCTGTATTAGGGTTCGAAGGGTTCTCTTTTATATACGTAAGAATTATCTTTGTATCAATGGAAAACGCCATATCTAACTTATTGTTAGTTTCACCTCCGCACAGCAAAGAGTCTTGCAAGGAGACGCCAATAAAATTCCGTCGTTCACGAAGAAAAGTAGGACGTGGATCTCGCTTGACCAGCGGATATAGACTGTACATTTGCATCTTTGAATAATCATACGTCATATCCATATCCATGTTGCTAAAACGATCGCTATTGCACTTACGGGCGTAATATCCGATGACTGTTTCGATGTTATCGACACGACTCATTTAACGCTATCCAAACACATGAAGTATGTGTTTTCTTTATAGCGACCGCCTTATTTTCCCACACATATATCGGACGCGCATTAGCAGAAAAAATAAATATTCTGCATTCTTAATAAGAAAGGCAAATCTTTTTTTCAGTTGAACGTAATACAATGTATGGCGCAAAAGCAGGATATATCTTATTGAGATTAAAAATAAATAAAATATATCGGGATTAGTAAATTAGTTTTTAAAAAAATTTGATCTCTTATCTGTATTAAAAAATTCTTTCTTGTACTATTTTCAACTTGTTTTAAAATAGAACTTTCATTATAGTTGATCTTTTTTTTTTTTCATGGTAACATGGTAACGCAATTGTAGGAATATAATCAGGCTGAAAGCCTCTCCGCTCGATAATCACGAAGTATATTAATTCCAAACTTTGCTGAGAAAGCAAATCTGCAATTACATTATAATGAAAAACCCATACAAATATGATAAAAGTTTAAAATCTTAATTTTCCTTCAAGACATTTGTTTATAAACATTTTTAAGAGATAGTATATGTGTAAAAATATAATTTACACGAACCTATATAGAAATATCATTTTGAACGTAAAAATTTGTAATATCATAATATCATAATCTGCCAAATTTCGGAGTGTAGAGAGATATATGTAAATTGAATGACATCGAATAAAAGAGGACAGAAAGTCAATGTCGCGTTGAGCAAATTACAATTCGACTCGAGCGAAAGGGGTAGACCATTAAGAGGGGCTAGACTGTGAGTTTCGCGAGTGCATATTGACTCGGCGTCCCATTCTTCGCGCGTAAAAGAGCGCGTGACATAAAGAGGCGCAAACGCGACGTCAACGTGTGGGTGTAGACGATACTATCTCTAAGTCCGTCGCGAGGGCATTGCACCGTGTATATACGGAGGAGGACTTGCATCGCTTAGTTAGCTCGTTCCTTAAGGCTCCTTAAGTCTTCCTCGGTATGCCGACGCCGTACGCGACGCTGCCGCCGTCGTTAAATTGACACGCTCGCACCTGCGGCGATCCGCCGCGAGTCTCGGGACTCATTTTCAGGTGGCACCGTGCCACATCTCCTGTCATGATCTGCCGATCGCGAGAACTGCTGATATCGAATAACGACACGCGAATGTGGAATATCCCAGACATCTCCATTTTCACGATAGATATTTTAATGACCTTATAGAGTCCATATTTCCTTCGCAAAAATCGAGTTAATCGGTTTTAAGATACTTTTTTACATTATTTTTATATCAAATTTTTTAAAATTTAATTATATATTCTTTTATATAATTTCAAATTATATAGAAATTCGATATAAATTCTGATTAAACTTGAAAAGCCTCGAAGTTTGCACCCATAATAAAGAAATATGCAAACGCGGCTATATTAAATGTAAAGTCATCTGAAAAAAGCTTGAATTAGAGTACAGTCTTAATAACGGAATATAAAAAACTCGTGCGTTTTATCGTTATCACTATCATTAGCATACAGATTTCTAATTTCTGCAACTTGGGAAAAGCTTATCTTCATTGACCCAATATACCGGTTTATTCCTTCATTTAAGTATCGAGTCATCATCAGCGTTGGCTGGTAATTTTTCGGCGTACATAATCTCGACAAACGACCTCGTCATCGACGGAAAATATCGATGTTCTAGACGATAAGATCCTCGTCGCAGACGGACGCGGCATATAACAGGATGCGCAAACGAGTCGCGACGAGCGATGCCGCGATTTTGACGCTAATTATCTCGATCTCTCGCCGCGTCGGTGAACAAGCGATGCATTTCAATGTAGCGAACTGCGCGAAACTCGTATCTCGTTGCTGCCTTGTCGCGATAAAAAAAATAAACAGGAAGATATCAGACACGCGACTACACGCGTAAATCCTACTCTGCTAGTTAATTATTATTATCGTACGCTAACTTTTCAAAAAAAAAACAAAGATAAAGCCCGCTAGCCTGATACACTCTCTTAATCGATATAATCGGCGGCCCGATAAACGATCATGACCGATGAGTAAAGTATATAGATTTCAAACCCGCGTGTATACGTTGATTTTATATATATCTTTCATATCTTAATGCTTTATTTAATAATATTTTATTTTGTATTGTTTTAATTGTCTTCTAGAATTAATTTCAATAATAAAGATAAAAGATACATCTATTTTTTTAACTAAATTAATTCTCATTTATTCCTCCAACATTATACAGTAATTTTCTGGAATTCAGACATATATTTTGTTTATCTCCGCATTTTATTATGTGTGTATGTGTGTGATTACAATAATAAATAATAAAATTTTAATATTTACAAGTTTTCAGATTGAATTATTATGCTACTATAAAAAAGCGCAAATACATTAGCAGAAGTAAGAAGTAACGACATAAAGATGTAAGATTATATAATACACAAGTAAACATTTTTTTCTATCTTTAATCATTTTTATTTTTAAATTCGAGATAGTTGACTGTAAAATATATGATTCTATTACTCGACGATCTATCGTCTTTCCAAAGTCTCTCACATCAAGGCTAGTACGTCGTCGCTAACATCACGGTAAAATGAGATCTCGCGTCAAGGAAAATTATACGAAACAGCTGTCCTCTTGTTAGCATCCGGCGTTATTTGTGATTTTGTGAGAGAAGCAACGTTATTGATATCACTGACAAGCGTGCGTAATAATTTCACTCGGACCACATCTGAGTCGTTAAAATCGTCACAATTAACGTCAAACCGTCCACGTGTCATAGAGAATATAATAATAATAATAGGTTCATTTTTAGAAATACGAGTCGTATTCAGTATTGTCACCGAGAACAAATGCGGTTATAATGCTAGATTTCGAATGAAATCTCGTGTCGTCTCAATGAAGAGCATTTGTCATCGTCCAAACTATTCGTGCCTGTCCTCCGTCTGCGATAGTCGATAGTCGACTTCGGCCTCGACACAGCGTTCCAAATGAGGAACGCCTAATAGGCAGCAATGCTCGCTGCCAAGGAAGGAAGGTTATCGCGCTCAATACCAAGGATCTCGCCGAGGCATGTTAACCGCCGAGGGGATTGCAACGACGGGTGGCGGATAGTATCGCTTCGCATGTAGAGTACAAGTACAGTGTGCATTCGTGGTGCATATTGCATATATCTACTCGCACACCGACGCGCTCGGTAAAGACAAGACTCTCTCGCGAGAGACGTCGCGCGAGTAAGCGCGACGAGAGAGTTCGATATCTTCGAAAGAAGGTAGGAGAGAGAGAGTATAGGGACGACGGTGGTTGGCCACCCCTGGCCTGGATACCGCGGCGTGTTGTTCACCTCCGTGTGAAAGTATTCGCGCCCAGCACGCACGTACTCGTACTCGCGAGTCGCGAGGAAAGGAGAGCTCGCTCACGCGTGCACACGAGGGAAAGAGACGCGTGCACTACGCATATGCACGCACGACGGACGCACGGTGCAACGGCCGAGAAGTGTGGGCAGTCGCGCGGAGCACGTCGTATGTCGATGTTGTGCGCTTACAATAGAGAACGTACTTGCTTCTGATATCAGAAAGTATTCGCCCGATTCTTTCCCCCTTTCTTTTTCAATATGCGATCGATACAAAAATATTGTGAAACGATAGAAAATCAAATAATATAACTTGATGAGATTCAATTTTTGGGTAATTAGTATTAGTGCATTTACAATACAATTGAGATTTTTACTTATTTTTCTCAATGCAACGTTAAAAGTTTAGCTTTATAAATCGCGACAAAATTCGAGAAAATATCGTATATAGAAAATAGGATAAGTGTAAAAATATACAAAATATATACGAAATGCATACACAGAGAGCATTTTATTTTATGCACATGTTCATATTTTTATATTATTGTGGTAAATATTAATCAGAGAAACTCTTATAAAATTCTTCCAATACCATATTGTCCTACGATTAACCATGACTTTCAGGGTTAATCCTAAGAGAACTCTCTGGGGATTAACATATATTAGGATATGCGACACATAAAATTATATAGAATTTTGTCTTAAATTTTATCATGAATTACCTGAGTTCACCTGAAAAACAGGTTTATATAATAATTTAACAGTTTAAATATTTTTGTAAAAACAAAATTGAATTGAAATAATTTATATAGTAAAAAAACCTTTCTTGTGCTTACCGAAAAAATTACTGAATTTTCCTTACATTTGAGCAGTATATGCATGCGTCAATCAATTAATAAAATAAACTGCCATACCTATCGTACAAAAACGTTCCTGTCAAACGCAAAATTCCCGTGGAGTCAATTGAAACGGAACGATATCACGAAAACTATATACAATTAATTGCTCGCGTTTACGAAAAATTCGTCAGCGCTTCGAAACATGTACAAAGAGTACCAGGTCGCGGGTGCCCAAACTGGGTGCCTTTCGCTCTCGTCGTTACCCTTCCTCCGTTGCACTTTTACGGCGACGACATCCTCTCTCTCTCGTTCTCCGTCACGCGCTTCCGCCACCGTCTTTTCGTCGCCGTTCTCCACAGCCGCCCGGCGCTGCGACATAACCGAAAGGACCACATAGGAGCGGAGTGATGTACCGTTACGGAGGTAGAATGGCGGTTGTTAGTGTGGCAGTGTGTTAGCCGGGCAGGATCACGTAGGTAGGTAGGTTGGTAGGTAGGTAGGTAGGCAGAGAACGCGCGTGCAAAGCGGTGCCGTGCGAGTGTGGGTGTACGTGAAGGTGGAGCAAGCGGGAAACCGCGGAGGACGAAGACGACGAGAGAACGAGGAAGATCTACTACGAGACCTCTTCTCCTAGGAGGTGAGAACGCAACAGCTGTGCGCTCGTAGTAGGTAGTCCCGGAACCTGTCCCTACAAATCTTCGTAACCGCTACTACCGCCGTCCATCTCTTTACCCGTTTCATCCTTACGTCCCTCTTATATGTTCTCGGATCCTCGCGTTCTTCTCTCTCGTGCTGGGGCAAGTGCGTCGGCGTATACATCAGAATCCCTTCGCGGCGATTTACGTGTATTATGACATTATTATGTTCTGGCGGCCCCCCGGTGGTGCAAAGTACTTTTGCGGATATATTTGATTATACGCGACACTGGCGAGATAATTGCTTCTTGAATATCGAAGAAATATAGAAGACATTTATTTTCATCTTTTGCTGAGATTAGAAGTGGATTTATCATTTAGTGATTAGGGGAAGCTTTGATATTTATGAGATAAATATTCTGTAAATCTTAAAATGATATTCTAATATTTCAAGGAAAGTAGATAAAAAAATTAACACAGAGAAGCACGATAAATAATTATTTTTAATTAAATTTCCAAAATATTTATCAAATTATTATCATTTAAAAAATGATGTATAATTTAATTAAGTTAAATGCTAAAAGATTTACTTCTTTGTTGTGATGCAAATATTTGTCTTCTCTTCACGAACTGTTATGATAATTTTGCCTTTAATATCGACTAATAACTCTTTTTTATCTAATCTGACAGTTTAAATGACTAATTTATTCAGTTCGGTTGCCGAGGGTTCAATTGAAAAAGAAGGAAAAAGTATTCCGCGATGAACGTCATCGTGAATATTAATACTGTGATTAGCAATGTCACGAGTTAGCGCTGCGAAATGGACCCTGTTCGCGCAGCGTCCGTTTCTATGCAAGCAACGTTAAAAGACAATTAATCTGAATAACTCAGCCTAGACCCGAACTCGCGTCCTACATTTTGTGACGCAGCCACATTTGCGCGTCAGCCACTTGTTATCATGAATACCCGAGTTGACGTAGTTACATTATGTGCGTGGTATAAGAGGTGTGATCAAAAAGTTCGTGCAATTTTTGTTTACTTGAAAAAGTATGTCTTATTTATTCATCTATAATTTATATTATTATTGTTCCTGTAGTGTATCGGGTGAGGTGGCTCATTAACAATTGATGACCAATTCCGCTTCGCAATCACCGTAAGATATTTTAATGCTGAGTAAAAGTTATACAGATATATGTATGTACCCGCGTGCGTCCGTGACGCTCGCCACGCTCGACTGACTTACTTCTATATCGAGTGCGGGTGAGTCATTTCCACTCGTGCCGTCGCGCCGCTGCTCGCTCCCAGTACCGTATCCTAATACATTACAACTCGCCCCCTTTACTTGTTCTTTCCGAGCGGCGTAGCTTCACTCGAGATTCGCTTGCTGGTACCGCTGTACCTTTATCGTTATCGACCACCGTCGGTGTGTATCTAATGATTTGATCGACATGTCGTTTCCATAGCTTATCGGGTGCAACCTTCACCCTAAACGTTACCGGTGATACTTTTTCTTCGATCGTGCCTACGACCCGTTTTTTACTTCTGACACCAAAATCCTCAACCATTACCATGTCACCTGTTTGGAACTCAACATTTCGATTACCGCGTCTACTTATGATTTGCGCTCTCTGTTGTTTCTCTACATCATCGATTACACTCGGTTTCATTAACTCAAAGCGCGTTCTTATTTCTCGTTTAAACATCATGAACGCCGGTGATCTGCCTGTAGTGCAATGCTCAATGGATCTATAGCCAAACAAAAATAGATTAACTGCATATTCTAATGATTTCCCGCCTTGCATTATTTTATTGACTTTATCTTTGAAAGTACCGACAAAGTTTTCAGCTGCACCATTTGTTGCTGGATGATGCGGTGCTGTGAAACTCTGCTTGATACCGTTCGCTTTACAAAATTCTCGAAATTCGTTACTCGTGAATTGTGTGCCGTTATCAGTTACTACATGCTTCGGTAATCCGTACCTAACTATAATTTTCTTAAACTCCTCAATGACCCTCTCTGCCGTGGTGCATTTGTACATATCGATAACTTCTGGCAATTTCGAATACGCATCCATTACTACCATGAACATATGTCCATGAACAGGACCTAGGAAATCAGTATGTATCCTACTCCAGCACTTATCGGGATACGGCCATGGCGTTAGCGGAACATTAGGCGGTTTCTTTCTCTCTTGCACGCACACTTTACATGCCGTTGCTACATTCTCAATGTCTTTATCAATGTTTGGCCACCACACATAGTTTCTTGCCAACATTTTCATTTTTACCACCCCAAAATGTGACGCGTGCAATTCACTTAGAACACTGGGTTTTACTGCTTCTGGTACCACTATGCGATATCCCCACAGTAAGCACTCTTTTTCGACATTCAATTCATCCCGTTTCGCATAGAATTTATTCTCATCCTCATTCATCTCGCTTACCGCTGGCCATGTACCGCTTATATACTTAATAACGTTACTCAATAGCTTATCCTTCTTTGTTTCTTTTGCAATTTTTTTCGCGTTTAATGTATCTAAAGCTTCTGAAACATAATTTATCATTGTAAATTCATTATCAAATATCTGAATGCTATCGTTAATCGGAAGTCTCGACAGTGCATCACAGTTTCTATTTTCCTGCGATGTAACGTACTCTATGGTGTATGTAAATCTCGATAGAAAATACGCCCATCTTTGTAATCTACTTGCTACCGTCAAAGGAATTTCTTGCTTTGGACCAAAGATAAAAACCAAAGGTTTGTGATCTGTCCGTAACGTTAGTGTAGTTGTTCCGTAAATATAGTTGTAGAACTTTTTAAATCCAAATACGATTGCACTGGCTTCCTTATCAATGATTGCGCGATTTAATTCTTTTTCCGGTATTACTTTAGATGCATAAGCTATTGGTTTCTCCGTACCATCTTTATATCGGTGCGCTAAAATTGCTCCTAATCCATACGTGGACGCATCACATGACAATACTAAATCTTCTTTCGGATCGTAGTGTGCCAATACTCGAGGTGATATTAATTCCATTTTGACCCAATCAACTGCTTTTTGACATTCTACCGTCCATTTAAACGTTTCCGCTTTAGCACATTTATATAAAGGTTGTAACTTTTCTGCTCTATTAGGTAGAAATCTCGCATAATAAGTAATCAATCCGATAAAAGATTCTAATTGTTTCTTATTTCGCGGTACTGGTGCATTTGTCATTGCTTTCACTTTTGTTTCTGATTTGTGTAATCCCTCCTTGTTAATAACAAATCCTAACAAGTCTAGCTTCTCTTTGAAAAAATCACATTTATTGATATTTACATGAAATCCACTTTGTTCTAATCTTTGGAATACCATATACAATGTTTTTAAATGAATTTCGTCGGTTTCTCCCGTTACAAAAATATTGTCTAGATAAGGAATTACACCATCGATGCCTGATAGACACTGCTCTATTTTCCGCTGAAAATCTCCTGGACCTGATGCAATTCCTTCCGTCATTTTTGTGTACCGGTAGAGACCTTTGTGCGTTATTATTGTCAGGAAATCTCGACTGCTTTCCTCTACCGGGATCTGCATATAAGCGTGCTGCAGATCAATCTGTGAAAAAGTTTTACCGTTTCTTAACGCTACAAAAATCTCGTCGATTAATGGTATTGGGTGCCTGTCTCTAATCAAGCTGGGATTTAACGTTAGTTTAAAATTTCCACAAATTCTAACAGATCCGTCTGATTTTATTACCGGGACAATCGGTGTTGCCCATTCACTGACATCGATTTTCTCTAAATGACCTAATCTTACTAGTCTGTTTATCTCATCTTCAACTTTACTTGCCAACGCGAATGGTAAATGTCTCGCTTTTAGTGCCACAGGTTTCGTACCTTCTTTTACCATTAGTTTCAGCATTCCTTTATTGTATAAACCTGGTCCTTTACCGAATAATTTTGGATATTTAGATGTGAAATCTTTTGTTACGCTCATTAAGTTAATTTTGTTGCAAAATTCAACTCTTTTCTTTAATTCGAAAGGCCACAACCCAAAAACTTTCAACCAGTGTCTACCAATTAATATAGGACCGTCTCTCGTCATTACTCGCATTTGAAGTGTTGCTCTTTGTTTACCTAACCTAACATCTAAGTTATCAAGTATACCTTCATGTTCTAACAACACTTTGCCATATGCTTTCAACGGTACTTTGCTTGCTTTGACTTCACAGTTCGGGAAATACAATTCTCTATCTTTTTTTGAAATTATCGCCGCATATGACCCTGTATCAATTTCCATTTCTATCCTTTTTCCGTTAATCATCATACTCATATACATTGGTTCCGCTTCTACATCATTTACATGGTCCTTATAGTATAATTTACCGCTTGTTGTTTTTGATGAGTCGTTGCCGTCTGTTGCCATGAAGAAGTCGTACTCGTCCCGTTGCTATTCCTCGTGGTCATCTGTACCCTGCTGTATATGCTGGACTGCTCTTCCGGTTTTGCATACTGAAGCCAAGTGTCCTTTCTGCTTGCAGATATTACACGTGTTGAAGCGATGGTAACAATCACGTGCCCAGTGATTATTTTTTCCGCAGCAGTAACATGAAGAAGAACGTTCTTGGTTTATGTTTGTCGTCCGCTTATCTTTGACCCCTGGTCGTGTATTATTGTTATGCTGTGGGCTCCCTTGCTTACCTCGGTTTGACCCCTTGCCCCGTGACTGGAACTGACGATTATTCTCTGAATTTCCTTGAAATTTATTTACTGTTTCTTTCGACGACTCTCCGTTTGGTCTACTTGTAGAGCTAGCATTTTTTTCTGCCGATTCTACTGTTGTCGCTAACTTGAATGCCTTATCGAACGTTAAGTTCTCCTCTCGAAATAACAATGTTTTCGTCGCGTGATCTCTTAAGCCACAAACAAGTTGGTCTCGTAGCGCTGTTGTCGCGTTGTTCCCGAAATTGCATGTAATTGATAAATTTTTCAACCTTGCTGCAAATTCTGCTACTGATTCTGTATGCGATTGTTGTGCTTGATGAAATTTGCATCTTTCCATCGTTTCCGATGGCTTTGGATTCAAGTGATCGTTGACTAATTTCACTAATTGTGCAAATGTCTTCGCTGACGGCTTAACTGGTGTACACAAATCTCTAATAAGCTTATACGTGTCTGCGCTTATTTTTGTTAGCAATACCGCTGCTTGTTTCTCGTCCTTCACATCGTTTGCGACAAAATATAGCTCCAGTCTCTCGGTGTATGTTTCCCAGTCATCTCCGAGGTGAAATTCCAATTTCGCACTACTACTCTCCGTCATTGTGTGGATGATTTTCGGTTTCTCGTTGTTTACTAATAAATTACAAGCCTCGTCCGCTTGCTTTGATCTGCTTTCGTTGATCTCGCTTACGTGCGCGCGTACAATTCTGCGTAACTCGTCGATACTTAAATTTTCATCCGCCACCAATTTTAAATCTTGGATTATTTTTCTTAGTTCCGGTTTTTTTAGTTCATAAATCCACGACGTTTTCGTATAGTCGATTAAATCTTGCGTCGCTTGTGCCATCCGCGTTTGCTGTTATCGTCCTTTCGTGCTTCTGTTTATTGTCGCCTCGTACCCTACGCCGAAACGTGAAATTCCTACGACTTTCACACTATTCGAAACCTTTGCTTCGGTTCGTAAAACCTCTGTCCTCGTCGCCAATTGTAGTGTATCGGGTGAGGTGGCTCATTAACAATTGATGACCAATTCCGCTTCGCAATCACCGTAAGATATTTTAATGCTGAATAAAAGTTATACAGATATATGTATGTACCCGCGTGCGTCCGTGACGCTCGCCACGCTCGACTGACTTACTTCTATATCGAGTGCGGATCAGTCATTTCCACTCGTGCCGTCGCGCCGCTGCTCGCTCCCAGTACCGTATCCTAATACATTACAGTTCCCTTCAAAGTAAGCCCTATCAGATAAAACACATTTATGTCAACGTTTTTTCCAGTCTTCAAAACATTTGTAGAATTCAGTTTTCGGTACAGCCTTCAGTTTGCTCAGCGATTTTTGTTTAATATCTTCAACGGTCGCAAATCGTTATGCTTTCATGATTTTGTTTATTCTTGGGAAGAGAAAGAAGTCACACGGTGCCATACCTGGTGATTACAGTCTTCCCAAGAATAAAGAAAACCATAAAAGGGCAACTATTTGCGACCGTTGAAGATGTTAAACAAAAATCGCTGAGCGAATTGAAGATTATACTGAAAACTGAGAGAGAATTCCACAAATGTTTTGAAGACTGGAAAAAACGTTGACATAAATGTGTTTTATCTGATGGGGCTTACTTTGAAGGGGACAACATTAATATAGGTGAATAAAGACATACTTTTTCAAATAAAAATTGCACGAACTTTTTGATCACATCTCGTAGTGTCATTTAAAACATATTGTGACCGTACACTTAGAACGTATTGACTTTAAGACACGTAAGTTCAAACTTATTGTAAAAGATGTTGTAGACCGAGTAAAGTTAATTGATAATAATTTAATATCATAATGTGTGTGTGTGAAAAGATTAATAAGATAGAAAATAATTTTTTTTAATAAAATAAAAATTAATCTGCCAAATGCACTTTATAATCAACTCTAACATATCCGTAAAATGTTAATTTAATATTTTTATCTATTAGAATTCAGCTAACTAGTAATCAAATATAGTGACTTAGTTAGCTTTTCAACTTAAGCCAAAACTCTATTTTCGCTTCAAAATCTAATATATGTAAGAATTATATATGAGCATATTAATTTAATTTTTCAATCTTATTATTATTAATAAAATTATTTCTTTCTTAATATAAGAATAAATATCTGAATATTAGTTTCAATAAAACTATAATTAAATGTCAATTATCAATCGAATCAATGGATGACGATCGCAAAAAATACAAAACATGCAAACAGATAATCTCTTTTTGCCATATAATGTTTCGAAACACACTGGACAACCTCCCACGGAGCGGATATTTTAAATTCAATTCATTTCGCCATCGTCAAAACAAAATCATCGATTTTGGATTATTTTTCTGTGTAGGCGGGCGATATTCGAGATCTTCTGCACGGTCTCTACGCGAGGTGTATATTTTGATTTAAAAGTATCGGCTATTTTTTTTATTATATTTCAGTTCCATTGATCTATTTGTTAGCTATTAAACACGAATCTCTACGTTGCATCGTATAATGCAAATTAGTCGTTATTCGTAAAATATTAAAAAAAAATAATAGAAGACTTTATTAAACGCATCAAGATTGTTAAGCCGATAAGCGAAAACAAAAATGGTCAGATAAGAGAGATACTTTAAGTGCTTCGTTTAACTAAAAGATTTATCAATGTCTTAAGCTAGCGTAATGTTTCAGTTTCGGTTAATTCATCTTAGAAATTGCACGGAGCTCTTGATGTACTGTGATAATAAACGTCGCATAGTGCAACGACGTTTTCGTAATAGATGGTCCGCAATTTATAAAGATTCCTGCTGTTTTGGCAGTGCGACGACAGTAAGAAGACAGGCGGAGGGAAGCATTGATCACGTTATGTGCACTCGCGCTGCGACCACGCACCTATGAAATTTATATCTTCTTGTGCACAGTTTATTAGCTGATTACACCTAACCGGCGCGACGACGCTATTTCTCGCGATAACGTCGAAGGAGAGAGAGAGAGAGACGCTCTTGTAAATGTTTCTCGCCGATGTTCATCAGCGGCCAGTTTAACCGGCTTCTCCATCGTCGTCTAACCGTATTCTACGAGCTAATCTACATCGGCACGCTCGAAATAACATTATCGCCACCTCGAGATTAGAATTTAACGCTGCCAATAGTTACCGACCGCTTTATCTAAAGGCTCGAGAGGGTCGGCGGAATCATCTTCCACGTGTAATATGTGTAGAAAATGCAGAAAACCATGGCCCTGTTGTTTATTCTTTCCTGTGGTGCCCGCAACTTGCCGCAAGCGCGCGATCGTAAAGTCTAAGATCGAGGAAACATAAAAGATGCGGGGCTATAAAGTTTCGTTAGTCGATCTGATACGGGACGAAGAAGGTATAACGGGTATCGGCCGTCGCATCGAAAGGGAAAGAGGACCAACTTATCCGAAATTCCCAACACGGGTGGTTACAATTCGCGATCTCCCCCACTGCATTCTTCACCGCCCGGCCACCCGGAACGAAGAGCGAGAAGAGACTCTCACTCTCGGCTCTCGATAAACTTGAGATTTGAAGGACGTAGACCGGCCAGCGACACATAAAGGAGACACACGGCAACGTAAAAGGTTGGAAGTCAGATAACGAGCGCGGGAGAATACATGGCGCGCGTGGGTGTCGGTGGAATTGATCGCGCGACTAGCCCGCTTGGCTAGTCCGGCCACGTTGTGGATCCGCGCCAAGAGTCGGCCGGGTCGTTCTCGTTCCCGGGCGGACGTCGCCTTCGTGGCCGGCGACCTAAACAATGTCCGAGTCAACAAGGTGACGAGGTCCGCGAAGAGCGAGACTCACGCGAGCGTTATCTCGCTTATTTCGAAAACTATGCTCGAGTTCGTTCCAGACATTCGATCCGAGTGCCTGGTTCGGAGAGCGAACTTCCTATTGCGAACATTCGCGGATTGTATCTTTAATAATTAATGTCCGCTTCGAAAGAAAGAAGCAAACACTTTAAAAATCACATGTAAATTCAATAACCGAGGCTTATTGAAATCATGCTGGATAACGCGATGAGTTATAATACTTGACAAAAGTTCGTGAGATATAAATATTTGAATTAATTGTTGCTGGTTGAATTAATAAGCTAAAGTTACGTGTATTCTCGCTACTGAGGCTTCGGATAGAGATATGCAGACGGATAACACGCTGCTATGCAAGTTATTGGACAAATGTAAGAGAGAATTATGAAACTACCAAAGCGTAAGCCAGGTCGAGACGACCGAATCTTTGCGAAGCAGAACTTCTAAGCGGGTTTCTTTTTTAAAACAAAACGGGCAAAGGTGCATTCCCCAACGAACCTCGGATGATGCTTCACAATGGCGTCTGAGATAGTCTGATGAGGTTATTTGTTACATTGTTCGGATATAATGGAGTGGGCCTTGCAACGGATCGCTCTGATCCCTCTTTCTGGTGCTGGAAGGATCTCTGGACGGATCTCACGGACCTTTGACGATGCATTAGTCCGCCGCCTTGGTTTCAGGGTCAGTCAAAAATTTTAGAGAGGCTAGAGTCACGTAAGTGACGGTTGCAATGTTGCAAAAATAAAAGCGCCCTAATTCAATCCTGGATTAGGCCCAAAAATCAAAATATCTGATAAGCGATTTCTCTCAATGAATATCAATATATATTTTATAAAATATCCCGTCTCGCGTTTACCAATAAATTAATTAGCTATATATAAAGAGAGAAAGAGAGATAATATAAGTAATAAACGCTAAAAATACAACAAATGCTTTATAAGCGTCATTTTTAGATATTTCTGAATGTCGCTATATATATAAGCTCACTCTTACATAACAGCGAATTAAAAATTCATAAGGTAAATCGCGGTAAATCAAAGCAGCGACATCAAGCTATCCCGATCTCGAGATGCGACGAAAGATAACTTCCGTAAGAAATATCGCGGGCGCGCGAAAAGCTCTTTGTACGCGCGATTATCTTGCAATCGGGTTGGCCGCGAGGACCCGACATCCTTGACCCGCGAACAAATCTTGCCGATTCTGTGTGCCCAAAGAGACTCTCCTCGAGTCGCATTGAGTGCATACATATGTGCGTGTTCCCGATGCACCCGATGCACTCGCGCGAAACGCACACAGGTATATATACGCGCGCGTGCATTCTCTCTCGGCGCGACGACGATACGGGAAGCCACGTTCGGACGAACAAAGAGGATCGCCCCACGTCGGTCCGTTCGCGAGGAGGAGAGGAGCGCCAAGGACTCCGGCGCAATTAATTCTTCGTCACTGACTCGCGATAGGTGGACGTTCGACGGGGGAGAAACGAAGGAGAAAGCGTTGCAGACGGAGCGAAAAGATGAATAGAGGGAGAGAGAGAGAGAAAAGCGGAACATCCGGACCCCTGGAGACGGATGAACATGCAGCATACATGTAGCATACGTCAAGCCACCGGCGGACAGCGCGAGCATAATTGAGTGCGACTGCGCGCGCGAGTGCATCTGTAATACACACGTGCATTGCGCTTGTATGTGTTACATGTGCGCGATCGGACTTGGGGGAGTGTCTGGTCTCGCCCGGCGTTGAATGCGCTGTATAATCACCACCTACCATGTAAACGCCCTGGCAATGGTAATAGCTTGTTTAGAGCACTCACATGCGGTTAATTTCGCGATCCCTCACCGTACAATGCTGATAGAAACATTTTTCACTCTATCCGGTCGGCGATACCGGCAGCTTCGAATTATTTCAAACACTAGCACATCGAGGAGAAGTGGATGACAGATCGGGGAGAGGATAAAAGGGACGTGTCCTCGCTCTGATGAATTTCTATTTTAGAGCTAATGTGCGAGCCGACAAGCTCGTATCAAAAATCGTCGGAAACCTAGTCGCGAATCGAGACGGTGGGTTCTGATCCGTGCGCGTTCTCGCTACCGATGATAATATATTTCGATCCGGTCAGAATTTGACAGGTTCAGCTCACGGACATGCGCTCTCGACGGCGAGGCAGCAGTGTGCGAATTCGGTGCCGTTCATTTCGGCAGACGCGATCGCCCGTCGTAAATCACTTTTCCCAAAAGCCTCCGCGTACGGGTGGTCTCAAATTGAAAAAATACTAGCGGCGCAAAATTGCGATTAATCCTTTTATATGCACTTATAATATACATATATATTTATATTTTATTATTATATGGTATTATCCATGGTCTCTAATTTTTTATTTATTGCAAAAATGTATCATTCGCAGACCACTTATACTGTTGCAGATCGTTGTATTAAAGTGTTAGAATTCAATTCCTAAAATGAATGATTTAAGAGTGCATTTTCGTCGTACATAATTATTTATCATAGTCAGTTCCTCACTCTCTTTATTGACAAGATTTCCATTCGTTTAGGTCATTCCAAAATTTATTAAATGTAAACAAAATCTTTGCATTAAGAATCCCCAAAATTTTTCGAGAGAAAGAAATTAAGAAATTACTAATTAAATGAAAACGTTTTTAATAATGGAGAATGTAAAACAGATTAAAATTTATTCCAACGTTTTTTAAATAAAAGAATTTAGGTTTTAAGTTAAAAAAAAAAAAAATAAATCAATCTATAATATATATAATTCAGTTTTTTAGGAAGAAAACTAAATCGCTTTGTCTTGCTCTTGTTTGATTTCTAAAGAATTTTAATTTATCTTCGATTTGAAAATAAAAAATCGCTTCATAGTATTTATCTTACGTCGAAAGGCGATGAACTAATTAATCGATAATGTATGCTATCGCCCGGGAGAGAAGTATCTTCTCCTATTTTAGAAAGTGCGATGGCTTTAATATTGTATTATCTTATTTCGCGACGCGCTCGAGATATCGGGAACACGCTGCACTACACAACGTTACGGATTAGAATTCCTTGCCGGAAGTAGGCCGCAGGAGGCACTGCCACATTGTATTATTGCCAAGTCATTCCGCTGATGTTGTATTTCAACGATTCCTATTATTTCCCACCTTCCCACGTCTTACATCCGCCCGCGACGCAAATGTTCCTTCCGCTTTGCTCGAGACCTGCATTCAAGAGTGCTTGTGACACAGTTTGCGTGTGTATCGTGCCGTTTATTGCGCTTATTGTCGAAGCTACTGTCTCGCCTACTATGTTCCTAACGACCTGATACGAGTCAAGTCTCACTTTATTGACGTATTGCATATAAATGTAATCTTAAAAATCGATCTCTCTCTCTCGCGACTTGGAAAGACGAAGATGGCGTCGCCAATTTTCTTGAACCTTTTAGCAATTAGCAATTGTGAGAAGAAGTAGGGCAATTCTCGAAATTAAAGCAGAGAAAAAAAGACGTAATAATTGTTCTCCGCGAATTCGCTCCAGTTTCCATAATGGAAATGTTATAATGTGGCCTCTATTGCAATAATAAGCGTTGATTCACATTATACGCGACAAGGACACGATGACACGACACAATATTCCTCCATAAGTATTTGTCTTTATACGTGCCGTTGTTATTCAACGTAAATACATTCATATATCATAGAAGAATATTTTGCTGTGTTGCATAATGTGAACCGATTTTAATACTGAAAGCTATTTATATTCCCGATATAAAAAGCAATAACAATAATAAATAAAAGAGAATATTAATATATATATATATATTAAGATCTATTGCGTTTACAATACATCAAAGATTGTCTTTATTCATTTAAACACATTTTAAGAAAAGATAAACTGCGCGAGATAGATATTCAACAATACGAATAAAATATTAATTCTGCGATGTCGGCTCAATATTTGGTATCTGAATTTTCGGTATCTATGGTGCGTGCATGCACACCATGACGCTGACACAAACCGATACCACAATGCATCAATAATAAGACTCATAGAAGAGTCATAGAAACGCGATATCTCTGGTTTGCATTTAATACCGCACAGTCATTATGTGATCACTGTACAGTTATCCTCGACCCCGTGTTCTGTACTCCCGTAGTATTCCTGCCATGTAACAGCGGAACGCACTTTATACTTTCATCACAGGAGCATGTAATTAGCGTGTAATTCAAATTTATTTCTGGAAAATGTATATTCACCGACGATAAATAACATATCCGTACGTCGAGGATTTAAAATATACAGCGACGAAGAGCAGAGCTGATTAATAAAAAAATGCCGAGTATGCTATGTTCCTTTCCTAGTTTTTTTTATGCAAATATTATGTATATTTCTTATCAACGCTGCACATTTTAGTGTTAAATGCAATTCTCCTACTTTGTTATTCAATTACGCGTAAAATGTTTAAATAAAGAAATAAGAAAAATAATATTTTTGCAATGAGACACGAGACAAAAATATGTAATAAAAAAAGAGATAACTGTTGCGAATAAAAATTAATTATAGAGAGCATTATAAAAAACCTATGACTGGTCTACCGTTATAATTATATTTGAACAAGGCACGCATGAATGAATTAAAAAATAGAGAACTTTATTATATGTATTAGTATGGAAATCAAATATCTCTCTTTCTCCGTATAATAGCATTCGCGTATTAAAAAAAAATTAAAAACGTAAAAATTAAAAAAATATTTTACATACTTAAAAAGGCGAATTTAATGACATTTTCTAAAATTAAGGTATGCTTTGTCCCCCACGTGCATCTTTCTCTGCCCCTAATACATTTTAAGACTGCGTGACCTCGAAACTTGAGGTGAAACACCTCGTAACTATGAGGTTAGCTAGCCTTACGCGCGGCAGGACCTTAACAAGAAGCGGCGGTAATAAGGGCCTCGCATGACATTCGTTCGAGGTCCAGAGCTACAGTTAGCCGCGGGGCGGCCTCACCGGTATCGGTATCGTCGCGCGTTCGCATCCTTTACCTACACCAACATCAGGGAGAGAGAGAGAGAGAGAGAAAAGTGAGCAACCGGTCACCTGGGAACTCGTCAAGCGTCCGAGAACGTACCGGACGAACGAGCCGCAACTTCATCATGGCCACTGTCGTCGTGTGATCCGCAGGTGCGCCACGATCAGTTTGCACGTAAACGCAGCTCGCATACATATACATATATCCGTCCGTACATACCTGCGGATGGCTGCCCCGAGTCGCCACAAATTCACGACATGTGAACGTGTGGTCTCGGGACTTCGATCAGCGGGACCGATCTATAGACTGTCCTGTCATCTTTTTCCCGTCGTTTATAATTTTTTGCCGGCTGACGAAAAGAGAAGTTTACTTATTTGAATATTGTCTCTACGCGGCATTAAATGTCTTAATAAATCTCATATTAAAGCCTCTACTTCTCTCTCTATTCAAAATTAATTGTCGAAGTCTTCATTTAATTTCATTACCTGACATGATTAGTTTTCTAATATTGTTAATTAGAGGATTATAATAAAATGCATCTCGTTTTCATCCCAAAGAAAATTAACTGTTCGCGTCAAGAAATTCATAAAGGAAAAGAATAACGATAGTTATAAGACACTACACAGGTATGCGACAGGTACTCTCTCCTCTCTGGCTCTCTCACCTTCCTCTTCATGATGTTTCTCTGTCTTCGCATACTAGTTTATCTCATCACGTAGAAGGTATGCGCTTTTCTTTCGTTCTCTCACTCTTCCCCCTCTTTCTCTCTCTCTTTCCGTCTTCCTCTCTCTTTTTTCTTTCCCGGTAATGCCGTTTCTCCGTCTGTTTGCAAGCAAGCACACACCAGTTTACTTTAGAGAAGGAAGGTTCTACTTTCACTTGAGGACTCTCGAGCCACAAACGGGGAGCAGAGGGTGTTGTTCGTTTCGCCGTCGTTCGGGAAAATAGGCCGACGAGTTTTCATTCATTGCTTTCATATTAAAAGTGCGAAATAATGAACGTACAAGCTGGCCGTGTAATAATTGAATTATAAATGCCTACTTGATTCGAATCAAATTGCTTTGGGAGATTGTATTATTAATTTCTGAAGATGGGAATAATTTCTCAAAACTTGACATTTTCGTCAATATGCAGAATTGTTATTCTAAAATTCTTATATAAATTTAGTTGTGAAATAGTAATTTGTAGTTATTAAAAATTTGATCAGATACTACTATGATATTTTGAAGGTTGCTTAATCGTTTCAATTAGCATTAAATATAGTTAATTAGATTTTCTTTCTCTATTTAAATTACAGGGAGCATTTTTCTCTTAGAATTTACCCTGAAAATCGTGGTAATCGTGGGACAATATGGTATTGGAAGAATCTTATAAGAGTTTCTCTGATTAATATTTACCACAATAAAAAATATTAACCTGTACATAGCAAATTTTACTACGTACATAGTAAAATTAATCAAACATATTTTATCTTTTATTGTAATAGATATTAATATTTTTATTGTGGTAAATATTAATCAGAGAGACTCATAAAATTCTTTCAATATCATATTGTCTTACGATTACCATGATTTTCAGGGTAAATTCTCTAAGAGAAAATTCTCTCTGTTTACAAGATTGTAACTTATTGTTAGAAAGAACCGGTAAATCCATAAATTAATTAACCCAGATTTTCAGTTGTGCGACATTCTCAACTTAACAGAGTAATTCGAGTATTGTACAAGGTAATAAGCCTCGTTTTCAGCTGCGCAAAGTGACACAAATTTATTGTACATTGGCGACAGTTGTCCATTCGTCTTTGTTCTGGTATAAAGTCGACCGCTATCTCTTGACACGTTTGTTAATGCAGTTACCGGTAATATACTAATTGTCTATACATATGTTCCCTGTGAGGAGATTGTCATTGCTAATATGAAAGACAGTAGTATGTGCATTTATGTTGCCAAATCTCTACCAGAGAGTGCGCTGTTATGCAACGAAGAGGCTGCATCATTATTTTTATCCCGAATATATCTTCGTATATTTATAAAGTATTATATACATTTTAAAGCTCAAAGCAAAAATAATATATGCTATATTTAATAAATTGTAACCTCATTATTATTTATCGATTTGTTAAAGTTTCTCGCTTGATTGCTTTCCGATGAGTTATAAAAACCGTGTATCTTTTAGTCCGATAACACAATATCATTAACTTTTTTATTCTGTAGTCTAATTTTATTCACCTTTAGAATCGACTTTTTTTTATTTTTGCAGTTTTGTGTTCCACCATTAACTATTATTTTTGAGCATGAGAGACAAAGTAATAAATGATTTAAAAATGTTTTATTAGTGTTGTTATCTATAAATAAATTGTTGAATTTTTAAAGAGAAAATATAGTAACCTAATACATAAGATAATACAATATCGATAAAATATATCCTTAATTCCTGCCAAGAACATTCTGTAAAAGAACTCGATTCGGAAGTACTTTAGGCACCATTCGATGCATTCCAATCATGATGCATGATGAGTCAGACGTATCAAAAATAGAGAATTAGAATTTTTCCCACCCAAAGCACATAAACTCTAATAATTTATCTAAACTGCATTATAATCCAACTATCATTCTATCAATGGTGTTTCTGCCGAAATAACAAGCACCATTTGTCGATGTTATTTCTGCGATTAACCCTCCCTCTCTCTCTCTCTCTCTCTCTCTCTCTCTCTTATCGCGTCGATGCCGAAACAACTGATCGAGTCCTGCTTCGAAACGTCGCAGAAGAAAAAAAAACTTCTCTCGATCTCGCGCTGCGCGTGACTTTTTTCCTCAATCCGGATCGAGTTGCTCTGCAACAATAAAAACTGCGTCCACATGGCCCATACCGTCGAGACGCTTGGGGGTTTTAAAGGCGCGGTGCAACCCGCGCGGATATATATCCTACCGCCTCGTCCGTGCAAATATTGGCGGGACGTGGAATTTCGGGTATATTTTAAGAGATTCATCTGGCGAGAGTCGAAACGTTCCGAGAAGCAATTTCGATCTTTACGATGCTTATTCTCGCGAGCGCCGCGCCGGTGCACCGACGCCCGAAAAACAAGGCGGAGAGAGCCCGCGTGCAGTTCTCCTCGTCGTCTTTTCCTCCTGCCTCTTCAACTTCTTCTTTTTCGAAAAAGTTGCAAGTAATCCTCAACAACAATCGCAGCTTCTTTTTTTTCAAGGTCAAGGGAAATGGATGTACCATCGGCGCAGTCGCCGTTCTTTCCTCCTCTCGGTCGTCGTCTTCTTCTTCTTCTTCTTCTTCTTCTTCATCGTTTTCCGCCGCTGCAGGTTTCTCCTTTTTTTCCTTCCTCTCCGCCACACGGTGGATCCACGATGGTTGCGCGTTGAATGTCAATGACGATTGTGTCGCGTGTGTGTTTATCCGAGTGGCTGCGTTTGGGCAGCCTTGGTAGGCGCTAAAATTCTCACTTTCGATTTCGTTGAGGTCAGCCCGCACGTCCGCTCGCACGGACCTAGCCGAAATTCCGAGCGCTGATTCATCATATCGCGCACGCGCGGTTCCGAGAGATCCCGAGGATGATGAGAGAGTGTCTCGCGCGCGCGAAGCCTCGTTTATTATTAATTACGCGCGCGATGATTCGCGTCGCGCGTAACGCGCCTCGAACCGATTTTCGTCGCGATCGGATATTTCGAAGGCCGGATATTTGCCATTCGCCGCGCCGGCTCGCAACGCGGTTTTCGATCAAAACAACACCGCGCCGGCACGTCCGCCAGACGTTTTGTCGACTTTGAGTAATATTGATTAGTGCGAGAGCGACGTTTGCCTTGCATATTTTGACAAATTCGCACTAGCCCGGCTAACTGCACTAGCCGCATGCAATCGTCAGGTCTAAGAATATCGGCGAGGATATAATAAAATTAAATTCAACTTTATTGGTTTTGAGGAAAATGCAAATTAATGTCTGATGCTAGAATAACGATGAGTTTATAAACTATTCATAGATGAGCTTTCCTGAAGAAGACTCTCAATTATAAAGCTGATATTGTGAGATATAAATGGTATAAAAATTTTTTATTTTGTAATAAAAATCAATTTAATCGTATTCCTATAATAAGTTTTGACAGATGAGGCAATTTGAAAAAAAAAAAAAAAAAAAAAAAAACTCAATTCTTCAAAGATAAATCACTTTCGCATTATTTTAATGGTATTTTACTTTTGATTGATATATCTGAAATTAACACATCAATCATATTTGTACTATTCATAATTTATAATATTAGTCATAACATTATCTAATGAGTAAAAATCTACAGCTATTGTCAACACAGATGATTTATGAAAGGTGTAATGAGATTATAATGTTGCGAGTATCTCTTCTTGTTAGAGTTATAATGAAAGACAGTAGAATAGGTCAATAGAAAATGCGACAATCGAAACGTCAGAAAGTACAGTGTTTTTTTAAAACTTTTATATTGAGTTTTAACTGCGCATGTATGTATGTGTGTCTGTGTATTGTGTGTATGTGATCGTGTTGCAATAATTAAAATAAATTTACACTTTTAAGTGGATTTTATTCAAACAAGTGTAAATACGCATAAAATACTGCATAAAAAATCTGATATTCAATGAGGAAGAAATCTGTCAACGTATATGATTTTAACGTCCCGTCGTATTCGGAATAATAAGTTCGCAATGCATTCACATTGAGATCGCATTCATAGATTCGTTGCAGGGTAAATTTTTAAGAGATTATCCATCATGTGTGCGCAAGCTTACGCAACATCTTACAGTACTATAGCCTATCATCTCGGTATTTACACCGCAGCCGGTTTGTGAAGGAAAAATTGCGCAAAATTACCTCAATGAATCCCTAATTGTGGGACGAATTTAGCGTGCAAAAAAAATGTCGATTAAGCGGGATCGTTTGATTATCGCGCGATCGGCCTATTACGCGAGAACGCGCACGTATTGTAAGTCGGCGAAGGATCTCGAGCGAGGAAATCGCATTGTGACCGGATATACGACGATAAAACCGAAAGTGGCGTGACGTGGTGGAGGAGTCCGCGCCCCGAGAGTCTCCTCCCCCTTCGACCCCCTCCTCATCCCTCCTTCTCCTCCTCCTCCTTCTCCTCCTCCTCTCTCTCCTTCTCATTCCTCGCTCTTTCTCCTCTCTCGCGGCGCACAGGTCGTTTATGCTCTCGCCAAGGTTGTGTTCCGTGTGACCATGCTCAAAGCCGAATATGCAAAGCAAATGCAAGGTCGTTCGCGCGTGTCTCTGCTTCCACACGCTCTCGTGCGTGCGTGCGTGCGTGCGTGCGTGCGTGCGTGCGAACTCGTTGGGCGCGAATACACGGGTGGCGTGCGAGAGCGCGCAATGACGTGGTCCGGGGTCTTGGCAAAAATTGCCGACGTTTCAACGGAAAGCTCGGCACTACTTGACCGAGACGAAACTAGGCCTTGAGGTGTCGTGTCGCGAAGTATCTCGGGTGCGCGTCGCCGACGACCTCGCGCGCCCGTCGAATTTCGCGTCTGATTTTCGAGGATCGATATAGGACGGAGTCCGCGAAACTGTCAACGGGCTTCCGAAAATTATTCAATTGCGAAAAAAAAAAAAAAAAAAAAAAAGAGAAAGCCCGAGCTTTCTCTCTCCGATGAAGAAAATGAAAACCCTCCCAGGAAGACCCGAATATATTAAAGCGCTTTGTCCTAAATCGAAGATCTAAATTTGGAGAAATTTTACAGATAAAAATATGAACAGATCGATCGATGTAGACGGAAAGAAAGTATTTTAATATCATTTCATAATGATGACATACAGAACTATGCCACGATTTAATTATTCTCTTTCGATTAATTATTATTTATTTATAGTTATAATTACAGTTGGAGAAAGGGAAATATAATTAATTATTCATATACAACTCATTCAAAAGATTAATGTAAGACAGATTGTAAACAACTATGACAAAAATTACTTTTCCAATATGCTTAACCAATTAAATAATTAATTATTGCACAGATAGTGCAGAATAGTAAGTAAGAAAGTGCGACCAAGTCTAAATTTGTCCGAATATAAGTAAAAATATGGTTTTTCGTATCAGAGTTTGCGAATGAGAGCAGAACGAGCTCTTTACGTCCCAAGTATATAGAGTAAATACTAAACCTTGAATGATATTTATTAGCCTGTTCTGCATACTAGATTCAAAAATAGCTGATTCATTGTACGTAGTAATGCGACTTTCATTCACGTAACAATCCGCGTAGAATCTCAATCCGCATGCAAGAAACTTCAATGTCAGCGCGATTGTTAACAGAAATACCCGAGATAATCTATCAATTGATAATTCAGCGATATGCAAATCTCAAGATGTATATTTTCTTTATGAATATTAAAGAACAAAGAAAGAAATACATTTAAGCATAAAATGTGTATATTAACTTTATAATTTAATAAATGAAATAGAAAACAATTTTTAAATGCATTAAAAAATCTAAAAATGAGTTTGATTAATTCATAAATTAAATAATAGAAAGTTATATATACGGTACCGAATAAATCGAGCATTTTGGATATTTACTAGATTACTATAAATGTTCATATTTATACACAAATAATAAATATTTTAAACATTATCGTATATAAGCAAATTACATTTAAAAAAAGATTCTTCTTTTTCTTTCTTTTTTCATTAAATTGTAATAAACCTTTAAAAACATTTTTAGACTAACAATAAAATAAGAAAAGAAAATAAAAACAATTTTTTTTTGTGATAGGATTGCTGAACTTTTTAGTAACATTACAATATTTGAAATATTTAATTCAATCATGTGTATTTAGTATTTTTGAAGGAGTGGTTGCACTTTTAATTGATATCGACTATAATTTCTTATCTCGAATCGCTCAAAGTTAACAGAAGAGCATTGTATACATTCTTATCAAGTCTATATTCTTATTAGATATAGATATATTTTTAGATATGTTTAGCTTAATAAACGATGTCAAACGATGTCACACGTAGATCATACCGATGCCATAAAATAGAAAGTAATCATCGATAATATTTACCGAGTATTTATGTAATTTGATTAATATAATTATTTGTTTATTTATTAATTTAAAGACTTAACTATGAAAATTATCTTATTTAATCATTATTACATGATTAAATAAGAATTTCCTTTTCCTTTTTATATCGATCGGCGCTGTGTCCGATTGGAACTGTGTAAAAAAATATAATTATAATTATAATTAATCAAAACTATAAGCACAGTTGATTTTGTAATCCCTAATATTAATTTCTATTTTAAACAAATAATAAATAAATTCCTTTGAGTAAATGATAAATAAATTCATTTTTCCTTGATTTCGATTAATTCTTAAAGCTTAAAGCTTCTCTGAGAGATTCATCGTTTATATAAAGATGCAATCATAATATAAATGAAAGAAAAATTCATTTTTGACAGTTGGGAAGAGAGAGACAGAGAGAGAGAGAGACGGTAATTATGCTACGAGAGGCTTTTATCTCGGTTTGTCGATTTGACACCAGCAAGAATGCGCATGTGTCAGTGCAAGCACGACATGTATGCGCTACACACACGTACTTGCAATCTCACTGGACTACCTGGATGTGCTCGGGCCCCAATGGTCCGCATTCCAAAAGTCAAGGACTCTCTCTCTCTCGAACCGATCCGGACGTCGAAGGCGCCTCCTCTCTTTTCGCCACGTGCCTCGTCTCTTCTGCTTATCGCGTCTTTCCTCGTTCTCGGCCAAACAAGAGGCAGAGAAAAGTGCTTATGACCCAGCGAATCATCCCGAGTATCCCCATTGTATAACACGTTTGATCAACGAGCGACTACGAGAATCGAATATCGAACCCTGGATACCAAAGAACGAGCGAAATATTATACAGGGGCACGTCGTTATATCGAATTACAGACACCAATCGCGTTTACGATTTTAATCACATTTCAGATCAATTTTTCATTATTATTATCCTTTATCGAGAATCTTTAATTTTTGCCATCAGCATCGTTCCTGATTTTATTATATAGATATAGATGATACAGGTGGTATTAATAAATTATAATTCAACTGTGCTGCGCAAAAATTATATTATATAACGCACAAACGTTCATACGAGAAGTCCGTAAATTAATATAAAGTTGCAAAAGTAATTTTTAAAAAAATATTACCTATATTGTTTGTGATATCAAACAATGTAAAAAAAGAATGATAACAGTTGGCTTACAATTATTCAATTTTATTCTTCGTTATTTTGATGGTTAAAAATGCTCGGTTAGTCTGTCAAGTACGGGCCATCCTAAAAACGAGTCCCGAAAGTAGATTGCGCCGCGCAAGGTTCGTCGATTGAAATCAGAGAGAGACCTCGTTGGATATACCTTAATAAGGGAATCGTACCTTGACGGACAACCGGTGCGACAATGGCGACGCGAAACGCACTTGACGATGAAGTCGTAATCCAAGGATACGACGGTAAAGATACGGTTTTACAAGCAACCACACACGCACACATACATACATACACAAAATTACAGTTACATACAAAATAAAGTACCTAATTATAAATCGAGATATATCGTATTTATAAAGTGTGCGTGTAAAGATTTTTTTATTACATTGTAAATATAATTCTATTAATAACTTAATATCATGTAATAATTTTAATATATTGTTATACTTTCTGAAAAAAGGTCATGAATTTTTAAATCATTGATCAACCTGAAGAATACACGTCAAAAAATGCACTTTTTAAACATTATTGAAAGTGATTTTAGATTTTAACTTTTTGACTGATTCTCGCTTCTTTCTGTAGAACTAAAATTAGTCGAAAACGGAAAATCGATTAAAGTTAAAATACATTAGCCGATATTAACGAAATAAAAAACATAAATCCCTAGTATCGGAATACAATATCTGAAATGCGATAATGTTTCCATTGATTGATTCGCAAAACGCGTGATTGAAAGCATCGTTCATCAGAATTAATCGGTCGTAATCGAATTGATGCTGAAATCGCGAATCGAGCGTTGTATCTCGGGGATTTATAGCTCTCTTCTTTCGGGCGCGCACTGTAATCGGGGCAGCCGGTTAATGCACTATTGTTAGCGGCTCGATTAGTGGCTGGTCGCGTAGAAAAATGAACGTCGTTCAACGATCGAGAAACGTAAAGAGCAACAGGTTCCGTCGGAGCGCCGTTATCGTGCGAGTGACTTCGAGAACGAAGTGAGACGTGACGTACTTCGCGCGTTTATCTCTTCTTTCCTCTATCTTTCTTTCCTCCCTTTCCTTCCCGCGACTCCGCGAAGGCGGATGAAGGCGAGGATAAAGTCGAAAGGCATTCACCCTTGGTGAAAGTAGCTCCTCGATCGATGTCACCGATGTTTCGGCCATGTATACTTATACGCGGGAGCTTTTCATCGCAAGAGAGAGCTTTTTACACGCTATTTTCCCTAGCACGAATAAATTTTACTCATTGAAGGAGTTTTCATTCAATATAATAATGCTTTTGAACAAAAAATTCGAGCAATTGAATTTTTTTGTTATAAGTGCTGCTCGAAAAATATTCAAAAAAATAGAATACTGAGAGCAAATTGAACTATCGGATATCTAGCAAATGAGTTTCTCTTTTCGATGAATTCTGTAAGAAACTCCTTTTGAAAAAGTTAATTGATTTAATCGCTATTCTATTTATTAGCATTTTAATATTCTATCATCTGTATAAAGTGTAAAATTAAAAGAATATATCTATAGTTTATAATTTGCAATCATAATCAAGTAAGATTTTTCTAAATTTGTTTCTTTCGGAATCTCTGGATTTTAAATTAATCTAAGTTTACAGTTTCTGCTTTGTTCGAAAATAATAAGCATATATAGATACTAATTTTTACATGAAAAGCTTACAACATTGATCAAAAACCTCTTTTGTAACATTCCTTTAACGAATTAAATTTCTGCGTCCTTTTAAAACCACAAAAATATTAATTACATGTAAATATCTTGTTCAGTTAAAAGTCGATTTTATAAAATGCATATTGTAAGTAAAAATTATCACAAAGCTTTAAAAATCGATTTTAAATACACGTAACAACTTTACTTAAAATCAATAACTTTCATATTTTTAGTTACACAATTTCAGAAAGATATAACTCGACGAATATTGGATAAAATTTCTGTAATAAGTGAGAGAGAAAAGAGAACGAAATAATATTTACGGAAAAAGTGAAGCTATTAAACTTACTAGAACAAAGTCTGTAAAACAACTATTATTGCAATATATTAAACATTTTGATAAGTATTCAATATTTTGGTATAACAATTAAATATCTAATACCTAACTAAAAGTGTCAAAATAAAATTCTATTAAATTAACATTTTTACTTAAAATTATAATAAACAAAGTTTGATCGTCAGTTTGCAGCTTTGCAACTTAATTCATTTCTTAGATCGTTTAATCTTCAATATTAAAAAAAAATATATTTTACTGCTTTAAATTAAATCTCTGAGTTTGAATTTGGACAACGGAAGAATTGTACAAAAATTTGACATGAAACATCATATACTTTGGGAAAGTTTTTTTCATACACGAAACTTATATACGTAGCGTCACATTTGTATGACACCTTGGACGAAGCCCTTTGTCGGCTTGCAAGGTCCGACTCAACAGCGAGAGTTTTAGAGGACCATCTCGGAATTTGTGTAACTAACAGTAATTTTAGAATGACTATTAGAGGCAGGAGAATCTCCAACAACGAGGCCACTGACCTGCCGCAGTAAGTTCACGTATTAGCGTTCGGATATTGCCTAAGCCGGCCAACTTTGCCAATCCTTGCCCCTCCTCTTGTATTAATGTTCGCAATATGCATCGATCTTTGAAGTCGATAATGACACATGGCGTCATCGTTCGAGATCGAGTCTCCGGTAAGACTTGCGCCTAACGGTTTGATTTCGAAGAATGAAGCAACACGGAGCTGCACGATATCGCCCTTGCGTGATATTTTCGATATAATCGGCGTTCATTTAGAGGAGATCCCGTTCTTTCAATTAAAATTTGAACATTCCATTCTTTTTTCTCCTTGCGTATAAATATGTTTTTTAAATCACCGAAAATTTCTCTACAATATTTTTTTCATACTCGCTTACATACACTGAAAAAAAAAAAAGATTTGGTTAATTTGACTAAACCTTTCAACTAAATTACTACATTTGGTTAATATATTATATTTAATTTAAATATGTTTATCTTCAATTAACAAAACAATACTTAGTCGAAAGGTTTAGGCAAGTTAAGAAATTTGTTTTCAGTGTATACCGCGGTTCCTCGAGCAATATCTACGAACTGTTTGTATAAAAATTCGCAAATATGTAGACTCGTAGTTTGTAAATATATATACTCCTTTCCGCGGCGTACATCTGTATTATCTAACATTAGTGACTATTGAACCAGAGGATATATATCTCTCGCCGCTACAGTCTAAACTATAACGGGTCACTGACCGCCGCGTGGCGTGAAGCAGTTAACGTTCATTTCATTAGTCGCCGGATACTTAGCGAAATTAGTATTAATACTCAAACAAGTCAGACGCTATCGGAAACTATGTATAAATACCATTTACTCTAATTTGGCGATCAAAAATTTAGGAGTAAGGCTCATTGATCGTTGTCGACAATTATATTATCTTACACAAGCGTTATTGTTATTAATAATTGCATATTATACACGTTGATAAAAAGCAAACATTATGTAAGTAGGTCTGGTAAGTAATTACGATAAATATATCAAAGAAAAAACTGCCTTTCCACGCGTTATTATCTTTAGAGTATTAGTTATTAACTTACATTATCTCATATATAGAGTTCGTTTACCCAATTATCGTAATTTCAAACAGCTCGATATTTCTCGTTTCTCTAATAGCGATTATTATACCATTGCGTAATTATAAAAAAGAAATTTTAACCCGCGGACACAAAAGAGATCACATTTCCGAAATATTTGAAAAGGTCATCGACTTGCCTAATTTCGTTTCTAATATTCACAATCGTTAGACGCCAGACGTCTCCTGATAAGATTTACATTCCTACAGCGCCTCTCCTGCTGCCAAAATGATAAATGCGACCGTGAAACGTAATGTTTCTTCGTTACGCGATTTCTATCCGTCTTCTTCTTTCGCAATGCGTTACTCATTTGAATAGCTTTAAATATATTAAATGTCAGAGAAATATTTTCTGCTAACAGGGTATGTTTGCGGATTCATTCTTTATGTATCTATTTATCATAAATCTTATATACAAACAACTTTAATAATAGACTTTATGTGGCTTTGTAGCGATCATCCTGTTTAGTATTTTATTGTGGCAGTATTTTATTGTCGCGAATAATATATAGTATTCTTCTATCATAGTTCCCTAAAAGTTTTTTATATCAGCACTTAAATTTTCTTTTTGCGCTTTTAATTTATTTGCCGGAATATTTTACGAAACAATTATTATTACACGCGTATATATTTACTTTACGGCAAAATAATATATTTTAACGAAATATAATTGTAATTTGAGTTAACAAATAGAATAACAAAATGTGTATTTTATTAAAATGTCATTATTAATTTTGCGAAAGTTTATTTCGCGATATTACGTTTTTATATAGACAAAAAAAAAAGAATAGAAGAGCTTTTCGCCTTTAAAAATGTCATAAAGTAACAAAAATAAGTTATAAATATATATAAAACACTTTAAAATGGACGATTAATTATAAAGTAACAGTTTTTACGACTCTGTGAAGTTGGCACGGCTTTTTTCGATTTTCAAAAAAAACATATGAGTTCTAGTAGCACTTTTAAGAGTTCTAGAGTTCCTGATAGGTTTCGCAAATAGTTCTGTCAATTTAAGGTCAAAAAACGAATTTTTTAAAAATGTCGTGCTAACTTCCCGTAGCACGACACTTATGCAAAAAAAATTTTTTATTCATGTATTTCGATAGATTTCGACGAGATCTAGAGTTCCTGATAGATTTTAACAATAGTTCCGGCGAACTATGCATTCTACGAGTTAAAAAACAAAATTTAAACGATATTTGTAAAAATTTTATCTTGTTGTGCTAATAGAAATATTCATTTCTCACGGCGCAATTTGCGAGCTCTAGGATAGTTCTGACCTCCAAAATAATGTTCGACAATAGTTCTGTCGATTAACCATAATTAACTTAATTAATTAATAAGCTATTATAGCACGACATCGCGGAAGAGTGTCGTGCTGGTAGAAATATCTATTTCTCTGGGCGCATTTTACGAGTTCTAGGATAGTTCTGACCTCCAAAATAATTTTTGATAATAGTTCTGTCGATTAACAGTAAATAACTTAAATAATTAATAAGATAATTATAGCACGACACTCGAGCAAAGAGTGTCGTGCTGAGTATATATCGCAGTTCTAGGGGGAGTTTTGGCTAGTTCTCGTAGAGTTCTATGCTCTGCAATTATTTTTAAAAATAGTTCCGGCGATTAAACATTTTTTAATAATTTTTAAAATTTTTTAATGTCCGATTTCAGCACGACACTCGAGCAAAGGGTGTCGTGCTGAATATATATCGCAGTTCTAGGAAGAGTTTTGGCTAGTTCTCGTAGAGTTCTATGCTCTGCAATTATTTTTAAAAATAGTTCCGGCGATTAAACATTTTTTAATAATTTTTAAAATTTTTTAATGTCCGATTTCAGCACGACACTCGAGCAAAGGGTGTCGTGCTGAGTATATATCGCAGTTCTAGGGAGAGTTTTGGCTAGTTCTCGTAGAGTTCTATGCTCTGCAATTATTTTTAAAAATAGTTCCGGCGATTAAACATTTTTTAATAATTTTTAAAATTTTTTAATGTCCGATTTCAGCACGACACTCGAGCAAAGGGTGTCGTGCTGAGTATATATCGCAGTTCTAGGGAGGAGTTTTGGCTAGTTCTCGTAGAGTTCTATGCTCTGCAATTATTTTTAAAAATAGTTCCGGCGATTAAACATTTTTTAATAATTTTTAAAATTTTTTAATGTCCGATTTCAGCACGACACTCGAGCAAAGGGTGTCGTGCTGAGTATATATCGCAGTTCTAGGAAGAGTTTTGGCTAGTTCTCGTAGAGTTCTATGCTCTGCAATTATTTTAATAATAGTTCCGGCGATTAAACATTTTTTAATAATTTTTAAAATTTTTTAATGTCCGATTTCAGCACGACACTCGAGCAAAGGGTGTCGTGCTGAGTATATATCGCAGTTCTAGGGGGAGTTTTGGCTAGTTCTCGTAGAGTTCTATGCTATGCAATTATTTTCAATAATAGTTCCGGCGATTAAACATTTTTTAATAATTTTTAAAATTTTTTAATGTCCGATTTCAGCACGACACTCGAGCAAAGGGTGTCGTGCTGAGTATATATCGCAGTTCTAGGGAGAGTTTTGGCTAGTTCTCGTAGAGTTCTATGCTCTGCAATTATTTTCAATAATAGTTCCGGCGAGTAAACATTTTTTAATAATTTTTAAAATTTTTTAATGTCCGATTTCAGCACGACACTCGAGCAAAGGGTGTCGTGCTGAGTATATATCGCAGTTCTAGGAAGAGTTTTGGCTAGTTCTCGTAGAGTTTTATGCTCTGCAATTATTATTAATAATAGTTCCGGCGATTAAACATTTTTTAATAATTTTTAAAATTTTTTAATGTCCGATTTCAGCACGACACTCGAGCAAAGGGTGTCGTGCTGAGTATATATCGCAGTTCTAGGAAGAGTTTTGGCTAGTTCTCGTAGAGTTCTATGCTCTGCAATTATTTTTAAAAATAGTTCCGGCGAGTAAACATTTTTTAATAATTTTTAAAATTTTTTAATGTCCGATTTCAGCACGACACTCGAGCAAAGGGTGTCGTGCTGAGTATATATCGCAGTTCTAGGGGGAGTTTTGGCTAGTTCTCGTAGAGTTCTATGCTTTGCAATTATTTTTAAAAATAGTTCCGGCGATTAAACATTTTTTAATAATTTTTAAAATTTTTTAATGTCCGATTTCAGCACGACACTCGAGCAAAGGGTGTCGTGCTGAGTATATATCGCAGTTCTAGGGAGAGTTTTGGCTAGTTCTCGTAGAGTTCTATGCTCTGCAATTATTTTCAATAATAGTTCCGGCGAGTAAACATTTTTTAATAATTTTTAAAATTTTTTAATGTCCGATTTCAGCACGACACTCGAGCAAAGGGTGTCGTGCTGAGTATATATCGCAGTTCTAGGGAGACTTTTGGCTAGTTCTCGTAGAGTTCTATGCTCTGCAATTATTTTCAATAATAGTTCCGGCGAGTAAACATTTTTTAATAATTTTTAAAATTTTTTAATGTCCGATTTCAGCACGACACTCGAGCAAAGGGTGTCGTGCTGAGTATATATCGCAGTTCTAGGGGGAGTTTTGGCTAGTTCTCGTAGAGTTCTATGCTCTGCAATTATTTTCAATAATAGTTCCGGCGAGTAAACATTTTTTAATAATTTTTAAAATTTTTTAATGTCCGATTTCAGCACGACACTCGAGCAAAGGGTGTCGTGCTGAGTATATATCGCAGTTCTAGGAAGAGTTTTGGCTAGTTCTCGTAGAGTTTTATGCTCTGCAATTATTATTAATAATAGTTCCGGCGATTAAACATTTTTTAATAATTTTTAAAATTTTTTAATGTCCGATTTCAGCACGACACTCGAGCAAAGGGTGTCGTGCTGAGTATATATCGCAGTTCTAGGAAGAGTTTTGGCTAGTTCTCGTAGAGTTCTATGCTCTGCAATTATTTTTAAAAATAGTTCCGGCGAGTAAACATTTTTTAATAATTTTTAAAATTTTTTAATGTCCGATTTCAGCACGACACTCGAGCAAAGGGTGTCGTGCTGAGTATATATCGCAGTTCTAGGGGGAGTTTTGGCTAGTTCTCGTAGAGTTCTATGCTTTGCAATTATTTTTAAAAATAGTTCCGGCGATTAAACATTTTTTAATAATTTTTAAAATTTTTTAATGTCCGATTTCAGCACGACACTCGAGCAAAGGGTGTCGTGCTGAGTATATATCGCAGTTCTAGGGAGAGTTTTGGCTAGTTCTCGTAGAGTTCTATGCTCTGCAATTATTTTCAATAATAGTTCCGGCGAGTAAACATTTTTTAATAATTTTTAAAATTGTTTAATGTCCGATTTCAGCACGACACTCGAGCAAAGGGTGTCGTGCTGAGTATATATCGCAGTTCTAGGAAGAGTTTTGGCTAGTTCTCGTAGAGTTCTATGCTCTGCAATTATTATTAATAATAGTTCCGGCGATTAAACATTTTTTAATAATTTTTAAAATTTTTTAATGTCCGATTTCAGCACGACACTCGAGCAAAGGGTGTCGTGCTGAGTATATATCGCAGTTCTAGGGGGAGTTTTGGCTAGTTCTCGTAGAGTTCTATGCTCTGCAATTATTTTTAAAAATAGTTCCGGCGATTAAACATTTTTTAATAATTTTTAAAATTTTTAATGTCCGATTTCAGCACGACACTCGGGCAAAGGGTGTCGTGCTGAGTATATATCGCAGTTCTAGGAGGAGTTTTGGCTAGTTCTCGTAGAGTTCTATGCTCTGCAATTATTTTTAAAAATAGTTCCGGCGAGTAAACATTTTTTAATAATTTTTAAAATTTTTTAATGTCCGATTTCAGCACGACACTCGAGCAAAGGGTGTCGTGCTGAGTATATATCGCAGTTCTAGGGAGACTTTTGGCTAGTTCTCGTAGAGTTCTATGCTCTGCAATTATTTTCAATAATAGTTCCGGCGAGTAAACATTTTTTAATAATTTTTAAAATTTTTTAATGTCCGATTTCAGCACGACACTCGAGCAAAGGGTGTCGTGCTGAGTATATATCGCAGTTCTAGGGGGAGTTTTGGCTAGTTCTCGTAGAGTTCTATGCTCTGCAATTATTTTTAAAAATAGTTCCGGCGAGTAAACATTTTTTAATAATTTTAAAAATTTTTTAATGTCCGATTTCAGCACGACACTCGAGCAAAGGGTGTCGTGCTGAGTATATATCGCAGTTCTAGGGGGAGTTTTGGCTAGTTCTCGTAGAGTTCTATGCTTTGCAATTATTTTTAAAAATAGTTCCGGCGAGTAAACATTTTTTAATAATTTTTAAAATTTTTTAATGTCCGATTTCAGCACGACACTCGAGCAATAGTATAGTTATCGAGTGTCGTGCTGAAATCGGACATTAAAAAATTTTAAAAATTATTAAAAAATGTTTACTCCCCGGAACTATTATTGAAAATAATTGCAGAGCATAGAACACTACGAGAACTAGCCAAAACTTTCCCTAGAACTGCGATATATACTCAGCACGACACCCTTTGCTCGAGTGTCGTGCTAAAATCGGACATTAAAAAATTTTAAAAATTATTAAAAAATGTTTAATCGCCGGAACTATTATTAATAATAATTGCAGAGCATAGAACTCTACGAGAACTAGCCAAAACTCCCCCTAGAACTGCGATATATACTCAGCACGACACCCTTTGCTCGAGTGTCGTGCTGAAATCGGACATTAAAAAATTTTAAAAATTATTAAAAAATGTTTACTCGCCGGAACTATTTTTAAAAATAATTGCAGAGCATAGAACTCTACGAGAACTAGCCAAAACTCTCTCTAGAACTGCGATATATACTCAGCACGACACCCTTTGCTCGAGTGTCGTGCTGAAATCGGACATTAAAAAATTTTAAAAATTATTAAAAAATGTTTAATCGCCGGAACTATTATTGAAAATAATTGCAGAGCATAGAACTCTACGAGAACTAGCCAAAACTTTCCCTAGAACTGCGATATATACTCAGCACGACACCCTTTGCTCGAGTGTCGTGCTAAAATCGGACATTAAAAAATTTTAAAAATTAATAAAAAATGTTTAATCGCCGGAACTATTTTTAAAAATAATTGCAGAGCATAGAACTCTACGAGAACTAGCCAAAACTCCCCCTAGAACTGCGATATATACTCAGCACGACACCCTTTGCTCGAGTGTCGTGCTGAAATCGGACATTAAAAAATTTTAAAAATTATTAAAAAATGTTTACTCGCCGGAACTATTTTTAAAAATAATTGCAGAGCATAGAACTCTACGAGAACTAGCCAAAACTCTTCCTAGAACTGCGATATATACTCAGCACGACACCCTTTGCTCGAGTGTCGTGCTGAAATCGGACATTAAAAAATTTTAAAAATTATTAAAAAATGTTTAATCGCCGGAACTATTATTAATAATAATTGCAGAGCATAAAACTCTACGAGAACTAGCCAAAACTCTTCCTAGAACTGCGATATATACTCAGCACGACACCCTTTGCTCGAGTGACGTGCTGAAATCGGACATTAAAAAATTTTAAAAATTATTAAAAAATGTTTACTCGCCGGAACTATTATTGAAAATAATTGCAGAGCATAGAACTCTACGAGAACTAGCCAAAACTCTCTCTAGAACTGCGATATATACTCAGCACGACACCCTTTGCTCGAGTGTCGTGCTGAAATCGGACATTAAAAAATTTTAAAAATTATTAAAAAATGTTTAATCGCCGGAACTATTATTGAAAATAATTGCAGAGCATAGAACTCTACGAGAACTAGCCAAAACTTTCCCTAGAACTGCGATATATACTCAGCACGACACCCTTTGCTCGAGTGTCGTGCTAAAATCGGACATTAAAAAATTTTAAAAATTAATAAAAAATGTTTAATCGCCGGAACTATTTTTAAAAATAATTGCAGAGCATAGAACTCTACGAGAACTAGCCAAAACTCCCCCTAGAACTGCGATATATACTCAGCACGAAAACCGTTGCTCGAGTGTCATGCTGAAATCGGACATTAAAAAATTTTAAAAATTATTAAAAAATGTTTACTCGCCGGAACTATTTTTAAAAATAATTGCAGAGCATAGAACTCTACGAGAACTAGCCAAAACTCCCCCTAGAACTGCGATATATACTCAGCACGACACTCTTTGCTCGAGTGTCGTGCTATAATTATCTTATTAATTATTTAAGTTATTTACTGTTAATCGACAGAACTATCATCGAAAATTATTTTGGAGGTCAGAACTATCCTAGAACTCGTAAAATGCGCCCAGAGAAATAGATATTTCTACCAGCACGACACTCTTCCGCGATGTCGTGCTATAATAGCTTATTAATTAATTAAGTTAATTATGGTTAATCGACAGAACTATTGTCGAACATTATTTTGGAGGTCAGAACTATCCTAGAGCTCGCAAATTGCGCCGTGAGAAATGAATATTTCTATTAGCACAACAAGATAAAATTTTTACAAATATCGTTTAAATTTTGTTTTTTAACTCGTAGAATGCATAGTTCGCCGGAACTATTGTTAAAATCTATCAGGAACTCTAGATCTCGTCGAAATCTATCGAAATACATGAATAAAAAATTTTTTTTGCATAAGTGTCGTGCTACGGGAAGTTAGCACGACATTTTTAAAAAATTCGTTTTTTGACCTTAAATTGACAGAACTATTTGCGAAACCTATCAGGAACTCTAGAACTCTTAAAAGTGCTACTAGAACTCATATGTTTTTTTTGAAAATCGAAAAAAGCCGTGCCAACTTCACAGAGTCAGTTTTTACCGAGACTGTCCTAATGAACACTGATGATATGGTTTTTATATTTGACGCGTCTAACAGTAATTTCATTGTGACTGTTAGACCAACGAATGTGTCTCGGCACGTTCAAGCAGGTCACTCACCTTTCACGGTATATTCGAGAGCGGTTGGATTCATTAGGTATCGTACATTATAAAACAATTGAACGCCATCAAATTGAATGAATTTTCTCGATGTCACGAATCACATCACGAGATAAATGTCCTTATGGCAATCGCTAACAAACGGTTTATTAATTCCGTACATATAGCGACCTTCCTCTTTGATGATTGCATCACAGACAGTTTGGAATTTAATCTATTCAAGGTGTTTCGGAGAAGGTACAATGTGCCGTTATGAGACCTATATCCAAAAAGATTAAAAGAATTTTTTGTGATCGTTCAATTTTAAATTATAAACGATCTAGATGAAGACTCGTAATAACTCTTCAATTGACAACTTATATATAAAAGATAATTATTATTATAAAAAATATCTCAGAATTCTATCATTTGAAACGTAAAAGCAAAAATATAATTCGTGTACGTTATTAAAGAAATATTTCTTTTTATTAATCGATATTATCGATATTATTTTGTATTATCGATTGCACAATCAAAAGTACATTATAGTTTATCAAATAAACTGTAATTCCAAGAAAAAAGTACATAATGCGAAAAGTATCGTTCTACATAATTATTTTGTCATTTTTTGCACACATTTTACTTTCGAATGACACGAAAGCCGTTAATGGAACATGGGAATCGAATTCCAATGAGATTGCTCAGAACGCGAAACGATTAGATTCCTTTTGAATCGACAAGAGCTCCAGTTATAAATACGTTGAGAAGATTGACGATGAATTTCGGTAGCTTTAATCGCGTCGAATCCGCGCGCACTTGCACTACTCGTGCTATATTAAACTAATTAATTACCCAATTTAATTAACCGCTTAATGAACCATGACATAAGAGGTGTATGTATGCGCAAACGCTGCACGTATACACGCGATGGATAGGGTAGGTATGTACATATCAGGGACACCGTAGATTTTAATGGCAACACGTATCGCCTCTCTAATAGGATCGAAACGGAAAGCAAAATAAATGACGCGGTAAATTCTTATTATCCAGAAGCATCTGGTTTCTACCAATTTAACTGCACGCGACGATACGAAAATTGCAGAAAGTTCTATCGTATAAAGTAACACAAATTGGGAAGTTAAACACTTCAGGAAAGCGAAATCTTGGAGAAAATAAAATATCACACGTATGTGCCTAGGAAACTGCACTTTTTCTTCCCCTCTCAGAAATTGTACTGGCTAGTATTTAGAGATCATTATAAATAATATTTTACGTGTATTAACGTTTGAACATTTCAATCGTAAGAGTAGCTAAATTATGTATAAGAATAGTATGTTGTTTAAATTATTATTTTAATTATAGATTACTGAAAGAGGAAATTTTAAAGTTAATCATCGAAAATGTGATCAAATTATACGACAGAATTTTCCATACTTCTACGTGATATATCTTGCAGATTGTATCATATAATTTTAATTATAAAATTCTCAAGTCTAAAAAATGTGATGCAATGTGAATAAAATTGAGTTGAGAGATTAAATAATAAAAGTGTAGAGAGGAGACAATATTTATTAGATGCTTTACGAGAAAGGAAAAAATTTCAATTATAATCTTGTAGAAAAAATAGAAACACTAAAATTAAAGATAGGTAAGTTAAAAATGATTTATGCGTCTCTAATTCCGCAAAATAGATATGCACACAAGAAAGAGTATAAAAAGGAGAATATCCTGTTCTCTATCTCCACAGCCTTTCAATTTTTTCCAGGTGCACCGTACCGGTCCGGAACAAAAATGCAATATTGCCGGTGGATCGACGCGGCAATGGAATATTAGTCGTACTATCGAGTCAGAAAGAGAGACAGGGGAGGCGCGAAGGGAGAGAGAGAGCTCATTGTATATTAACATATTTAATGCACTATATATACATGCGCATTGCGCAGCGCGCGCGCAATATCGCGTCGTCTCTTGCATGTCATATATACATATATATATATATATATATATATACACACATATATATATATATATATATATACATATATGCACATACATACCGGCGCGTGCGCGGCACTATGCACTCGACCGAGTCATTGACCCGCGTATAAAACACTCACACGTAGGCGTCTGCCGCCACCCGTGCGAACGAGTGGACGCGCGCGCGTTCTCTCGTCTAGCGACGACGACGACGACGACGACGACGACGGCGGCAGAGGTGACGGGTGCTGGTGGTGGTGCCGACGATGGTGGTGCAGCGATGGGTGCAACGGCGGGTGCAGCAGCGCGTCGCGGTTATAGCGTTGCACAACGCGCGGTGTTCGCGACGGGGACTGCGTGTGCTCCTCGCGGTTATTATTGTTACGGGAGGCGCGAAAACGCATTGGGAAACTTCCAATGCACAGCCGGCTACGGAATTTACCGACATATACGTATATGATTCTACGCATCATCATCCTGCGGAGACACTTTCTCGCGAGCCTGGATTCTTTTTTGTCCGAGGGTTTTGCGAATTTCGGATAACTAGGTCGCGCATTTCATTTCAACGTTTATTGTTATCAATATTTGTCAATCTATTAAACTAGAATATTTATGAGATAAAGAGAGAATATTTATATATCGCGCCTATTTCTCCATATGTAAGTTTCGAGATTAATTTATATATGGAACTTTGGGATCTCAAATTGAGATACAGTTCCGAATAATTAATTTTTCGTTCTCTTTGGCTCTATTGTCCGACTTAGAAAACATCATATTTATATTCTTTATATTGAGAGCCGATAAAAATATTTATTTCTGAGAATATTTATATTTGTCTATCTATTAATTATTGAGAATATGTAAAAAATGATGAATAAATCTGTATGGCATTGTATACGAGAATTTAGTATAACTGTATAGATAAGATTCTATTTCTTGGTCTGTAGAAAATAAAATGGCAATAAGGAAAAATGTGTAAATAATGCAGGAAAGCATAAAATAGATTTGGAATAGATGAATAATAAAAAATGAATAAAAAGAAAAATATGTCCAATAAAACTTGAGGACTGTATCATTCAAATATCTTTCTCGATCAAATTTATTTTATGTTATCTTAATATTTTTTTAGATTAAAAATGATCATATATTTTGTAATAATAAAAAGATTTTATATCAAGTTGTTATATCAAAATTTCTTTAAAGTTTATTTAAGATGACTCTTATAAATGTTTTATTTTCTTTTTACTTTTAAATATGAAAGTTATTTACTTCGTAATTCCAATTTATCAAGTAACCCGTAAATAAAAGATTTGACGATAACTTTAACACTAATTGGGGAACTTAATTTTGTTATAATGAAAATTTGGCTCTGTCTATCTGTTATAATGAAATTCGAATGCAGTTCAGAACGTAAATAGAAAACGGGTCAACTAAATGTCTTTTGCACGTTACAAATATGCGTGCTAAATAGCGACATGTATTAACGTCACGTATCAACGCAAATTAATACTCTCGAGTAATAAAAAAAAAATAATTCAACCATTCGGCCGAGAGAATCTGACAATCAGTATCTCACATGTGATTTCCATAGACGAATAGATGAATTATGAACATACGAGAAGCTACGAGAATCTCGTATACGAGGAGCGAATTTTCTTATTGCGATGACACCGCGCAATCAGCTGACCGAGAGAAAACGGTGGGTATATCAATTATCGCGTAATTACGACTCGTTAGAAGTTACTCGAAACTAAACGATGTCATCAGATCGCGCAATGTGCGTTTTACAGACATTCGCGTATACACGAAAAAGTTTTCAACAAACGCAAAATTTTTGAGTGAGATTTTTTTTTACGACGAAAGTTGCCGGCGAAAAATAGAGAAACACGATCTATAAACCTTCTTACGACAGCGTGTATATTGTTCGCGAAAACGTGTACGATTAAGAAATTGCGCAGCAGAGTTAACCACAGCCGCACGGCGACTTTAATTGGCGGTTAACGTAATGCTGCGGTGACAAAGGTACACCGCTCCACAAGACCGCTCGATTATAATGTAATCACCGTGATGTGCGTATATGAAATGGCTGTGACGCCTAGGATTTTACATGCAGACTTGAATTGTATAATTTAAAGTTTAATTTAATTTAATTTAATATCTAATAAATACTTTTTAAACGCCCAAGTAAACCGATATCATAAAACAGCTTCAGTGATACTTGTGCATTTGGCTCCTCCAAATTTCAATTATCCAATATAGATTCAAGTTCAGATGAGTTCAGATTCCATGCTATAACTTGTCGAAACTCATCATCGATTTCAATCTTTATAATTAAAGAAATATAAAGTCTCATTGCACTTTAAATGCTTAGAGAAGCATTTAACATCAATTTCAAAGTGATCAATCCAAACGAGCGAAACTTTTATTATACGTATAAAGTTTTATATATTTAATAGTAATATTTTCAGCAAAATGTTTCTTAAACATTACAGAACATATACAGGATGTATCTAAATAAGTGCGAACAATTTTAGATGATTCTTTGTCGAAAATTAAGAGGGGTACAGGTAGTTTCTTATATAAAATAGGTCCCTCAGAGAGGGACCTATTTTACACTATTCTAAAGAGGGAGGTGAATGAATATTTTATTTTTCCTCAAATTTCAAACAAATTAAAAAAAAAATGGAACGAAAAATATTCACCAAATTTCATTTTTTACTCTCCTTAATTTTCAAGAAAAGATCATATAAAATTTGTCGCACTTATTTAAAATATCCTGTATAAAAGAATGTTGAAAAATCGTTTTCAAAAACAATTAAACGCTTCGTCGATTGATTTGACAGGCGATCGCTTTATGCACTTGAATCGTCATGACGCTTCGTGTTCCTGCAATCGCGACGCATGGGGTCAGCCAGTCGCGATATATCCCCCTAAGGCCCCGCTGACCAGCGCAGCGGCGCGAAGGGCCCATAAAAAGCATGCAGGGCGGGAGGAGAGAGAGAGAGAGAGAGAGAGAGAGAGAGAAGAGAGAGAGAGAGAGAGAGAGAGAGAGAGCCACAGGACCCACTTGAAACGCCTGCGAAAAACCGTACTTGTTGACTCGCTGACTGACTAAACTAATGACATCGTTACTGACTGGCCTGGCTTTATGCTTCCCTCTCTACTGCAGCGACTCTTCCTCTCTCGATGCCCTCCCCCGGGTCGTCTCGTCACCGCCATCAACATCCTCCTTCTCTGCTCTTCCCTCATCGTGCACCTTCTCGGTCGCGATACCGCATCGCGCGTACATCAATGCACCGATGTGCCCCAACACATGCACGTTCACGCAGCCGCGCATTGAGCACAGACTGCTGCGCTCGCTGCTAGAGTTCAACGATCTCTGGGATTCGCACCGTCTCGCTTTATCTTACGATTCGCGAATTCTCTTTCCCTTTATCTTTCTCTCGCACCCCTCAACGCCACCGACACTTCGTATCTCGTTCTGTCTCTTCCTGCCTCTCGTCCTTTCCTTCTGTCCTCCTTCCCTCCTTTTCTCCCACCTATATAGATATTCTCTCTCTTTGCCGCAGGTTCCCTCCTCTCTGTATCTACTCTCGGTCGTACTCTCCTCTCTCTAGCGCAACGGCAATGCAGACGACGCAGATGCACGCATCGAACTGTACAGCGTTGGACATTAATGGACTAGGACGAGAGAGAAAGAGTGCTCATCGATCGGTATGCAAGCTGACGTTACAGATGACTCGTTACGTGAGGTGATAACATATACGTTATACGCAGACACTGTTCTGTCATCATTTTGACAAGAGATGCAGGGTTATTGAACAGACGAGAGATCAAGATTCCAAAATTCACGACGGATTTGTCAAAAATAGTTTATGAGATAATCGCGATATATATAGGTACATATATATGAACACTAGAATAAGATATTCGCAAAAATCAAGTCTCTATGAATATATTGCATCGATTTGATTTTATCGAACGCTCTTCATCATTTGAATCAATAGAGATTGAGTTTGAAAAAGATGTTCTTTTAATAAATAAATTGCATAGCTTATATTGCGGCAAGTTTTGTATCTAGAAAATTTTTGCTGTATTTTTGCAATATCATTTTTTTTTTTTTTTTTTTTTTTGAGTGAATGCTATAAATATAACGAAGAATGATTAGGAGGATGTCCTGAAAGATGCGTGTTTCAATACGACTCGCTCTATACGCAAAAGGCATGTTACTTGCGTTGCGTATATGTATGCACGCGCGCGTACATATATCTATGCATGTGTGTGCGCAAATACCGGCGAGAGTGAGAGTCCTACGAGATACGCACTCTGTGTGTGACGGCGCGCCTTTTGTATATAAATGCACCGACACTTCTCGTATATATCGCGCGCGATAGTATGCGCGCTTATGCGACAAGTGCGCGCGAGACGAGCAAATGCGAACATGTGTAAACGTCGAAGACGAATTGCATTCGCGAATAATGCGGGTATGATATGTACCGACGCAATATTCTACCGTTCTCTACATCCGGTGCACTGATACAGTTCGATTACACCTGCTCGTCGTATGTATATATATATATATATATATATATATATATATACACCCGAATATTCTCGTTTTCATCAAAGAAACGTATGATTTTGAAAGATGTTACCTTGTCTCGGATGTATTTAATTCCTTCAACTAATTAAAGAAATAAATGTCAAATAATACAGATTGGAATATGTATAAAATAAATAAAAATGTTTGAACTTTTGAATATTAATTTTGCCATTTGATTTAAAAATCATTTCTTATGTAGTATGGAATGCTGATGTCAATCGTCGTTCTTAGTTCCTTCAACTAATTAAAGAAATAAATGTCAAATAATACAGAATGGAATATGTATGAAATAAATAAAAATGTTTGAACTTTTGAATATTAATTTTGCCATTTGATTTAAAAATCATTTCTTATGTAGTATGGAATGCTGATGTCAATCGTCGTTCTTAAAAGTTCTAAATCTGAAATGATTAATATAGAAAAAAAATGGCGTCTTACATATGTCACGTATAACCAGATTGTGTGTAACAAAATCCCGATTATATCGAAAAACTCACACTCATCTCGATCCCTGCATTCAACAGACGCGCCACGAAAATCGCATCCGGCGAAAGTGTGACGGAATTGAGGTAGGCGCGTCAATTACGGCGCATCATGAGAAAATCACCACATAAGTACGTGACACGGACGAAGGAACACAACCAGAATTGACCCCCGCGCTTAAAGGTCAGTGCGACGCGGTAGTAACGACTAACGACTCGATGACCGCATGATTGTACGTACATATATCGCCCATCTTATCAAACGGCGCGCCGTCGACATTAAATTCTATCATTTCTCTACCCCTTCACCTCCGCTCGTTTTCGCCCTCGTTATTCTATATCGGATTTGCCGATCACGAGCATCTCTTGAGCTCGCCAATCATGATTGTTAAATATGCTTTATTTTGACGTTATTTCAATTTATAGCGGATTCTTTTATATGATCAAATAAAATAATCATCTATAATACATCAAAATGTAATAAAATAAACTTATATGCAAATGAAGGATTTATAAAGAACTGTTTCAAATTTACAGCTTTACTTTCAGTAAAAAATTTGTCAGTATAAAATTTAGTGCCTATTTTTCTTCAACAAAAATTAATCAGAAAATGCATTGTACTTGATGTAACTGAGTTTCAAGTCAAAATTTTCAAGGAGCCTTAAATTGTTAAATTTGACATTTTTCCTTATAATTTGTGTAGCTTTTTCATATCTTTAGAAATATGTAAAAACGCAAGATTTTTTCATGAGCGATACTATATACAAAGTTTACTATTACAAAGAGTCATACGAACTTAATCGGAGTATCACCTATAATATAATGCAATACAACAACGACAAATGTAAAAAAGACTCTTTAAGATTATAAAAATTCTGAAGAAATTTAAAAAATCTCAACATCACGAAATTAATCGTTATTTATAGAAAACGATTTCGTTTTATAGTCAATCAATTGAATAGCGTTTCAGGACATAGTGGTAGAAATTGATCGTTTTATAATCAATCAACTGAATAACGCTTTAGGACACAGTGTTGGAAGAAATTGTTTTTTTTCGATCGACAAAATATTCGTTGATCACTTGATTGGCTGGTCGGTGCAGACTTATCAGAGAAAAATAAATTTGCCTTTTGCGGAATGCATCTGCCTCGTCTTAAGAGCAGGCTCGAAGTCTAATGAGTTTGCGATCGCTCGTATCTTCGCCCTCGTAAACAAAGTTTTTACGATCGGGGCGCCTACAACACGCATCATCGACACGACTTTTAATAGATCCTGTCGGCGTGGCTGCAATAATCGTGTCAGCAAGAATGTTTATTGCCTCCAGCTGGACAGCTTTTCAAGAACTAGTCGGGGAATACCGTATACTATACGAGATGCATTTCGATCTCAGAATGCCAAATCGAAAGTTCTCATATTTTTAATATCGACATATGAAACGATAATCGAAACGTAATAGCACGCGAGAATTTCCTCAATTTTTCCTCATTTTTTCAATTTTTACCTTCCCTTAGAAACACGATATTTCATTTATATTGCTACAGCAATCTTTCCATATCAAGCAATTCTTGACTATTATAAAAATCGTAATGATGTGTAAATGCTATATGATCAACTTTTCTAGCTACAAGATTTTTAAATTTGTACACTGAAAAAAATGTATTAACTTGATTAAACCTTTTAATTAAATATTATTTTGTTAATTGAACATATAAAAATATTTAAAAAAATAAAAACGTAGATATTTGAGAATCGCCAGACAGAATTTAAAAAAGTAAAACTCTTCTCTCGACCGTACTGGCAAATATTATTTATTAAATCACAACGTTTCGACCCTTCTTTGAGTCCTAATCAAGTGATTTGTGAAAATAAAAATAAAATTATAATTTTAAGATGTCAAGAACGAATATAGTGTCGGTTTGACAACACGTCAAGACTCTTAGACGAGTTATGAGAGAAATCGTCTAAGAGTCTTGACGTGTTGTCAAACGGACACTATATTCGTTCTTGTGACATCTTAAAATTATAATTTTATTTTTACTTTCACAAATCACTTGATTAGGATTCAAAGAAGAGTCGAAACGTTGTGATTTAATAAATAATATTTGCCAGTACGGTCGAGAGAAGTTTTACTTTTTTAAAAATATTTAAAAATGTAACATATTAAATCTAACAAAACGTATGTATATTTGACTTAAATATTAATGTATGTTCAATTAACAAAATAGTAATTTAGTTGAAAGGTTTAGTCATCAAGTTCACACATTTTTTTCAGTGTGTATGTGCGTTTATTTTTTCAATTTATATATAATTCCACATAATTAATAAACTTGAACCATTAAGAGATTTTGTCTGCGTTATAGCTAGATTGTAATGAAGCAGAATAATAAAGATTTGATGAAACTTTTCTCTGTTCTCTCTGCCTCTCTTAAGAGGCCAGGACGTGCCAAGATATCGCATTGTTTTCAAAGACGGGGCAAAATAAGCAGAGTGTTTGATTTTCTGTCGCAGGCGCAGAGAAGGGGATTGCGCACGGCTATCGACGATCGCGAGAAAATAATCGCATTCTCGAGAGAGCGCGGTACCGCTACATAATATGCGTCTCGACGTGCGTAGTCGTCGGGCTCCTAAGGCTATTTCTGTACGGACGCGAAGCGGTCTCCGGCGCAAGAGCAGTTACCGCGGAGGGTGTCTTCTCTCATACCAGCCGACTCTGTCTTCTCTTCTCCGAAAGAACTACGATCTCAACGCCATCGTTATAGATACAGAGAGAGAGAGAGAGAGATAATCGAAGGAGAAACCCTCAATTATACATCTGCACTGTAAAAAAATCTGTAAAATTACACTCATTATTTCTGTAATTTTGCATATTTTGATGTGATATATTACATACTTTTTTATACAGCAAACTCTTTCTCTATTCATTATCTCCCTCGAATTTTTTGAATGTATCTCTTTTTATTATAACTTGGATTTAAAATTTTCCTATCAAACATGACAAATCATATTAGAAATGACATTTTAATAAATACGTAAATATAATTATTCATTTCAACGTAATTATTCAACGTAAATATTGAATCAATACGAGAGACAGAGAAAATAACTCGTTATAATAAAATACAAACATCTATGCACATTAATTTTTTATATGTATTGATTTCTAATACATTATAATCTAACGAATGGTTTGAGATAAAAAAAGAAATGCAAGAAAAATATTTGGAATATTTGTGTCATCCTCTATATTGATGTTTCTACTTTGTTCTTAACGCGAATCGCAACAGGATCGAATGCATATCAGATCGAAGTGGCAGACCGCCACTTTCTCAAAGTTGACTTAATCGGTTTAACAACGATGACAGTGAAGACACAAATCGTGCCATTGTTTCAGCAAAGAGCGACTCAAAGCAAATAGCATTGTGCAGTACTTCGTATTGAAACGCGTTGCGTGTATCGGAGCGAAGAAACTGGGACGGCAACAAGAGCGATAACAAAGGAGCCACTGCAACGCGTTTGCAAACGTATAATGCGGAGTGACAATGCGGAGAGTTTATCTGTTCGTCATTTCTTTCGTCTGAAAAAAATCTTCGATTAATTTGGAATCGATTTCTCTCAAATAAAAATGCGACACCGACAATCTCTTCAGTTACAAGTTATATATTGAAAATCGATGTGTTGAGAGCTTCAACTTGTTTGAAGTGATCAAATAATCACAAATCTAATCTCTAGTTTGTTTGAAGTAAACTTCACCTTAACATAAAACCTTAAATTATGGTCTAATTAAGAAATAGTTTGCCGGAAGAGATAGTGTGCAATTTATTTTATATGAAAGATAATCAAGTATGAATTAATCCAAGATTTCATCACGATTGAGAGAAATAATGATACTTTTTTTTACACTTATATAATATCCATATCTGTTTGTTGCAGACGCGTATAGATATAAAAACGAGTAACTAATCATTTTATCTCGTCTTTTCCTCATACTGTTCGCACCATTCGCTCGTTTAATTAATTTTTTCTTTTTCTTTGTGTATGAATATATAATCTCTCCGATTCTATATATGTTCTCCGTTTATTTTTCTTCTCACGAAATATATATAAAATGCAATTAAAAAATAAAAGTTTTTTTCAAAAAATTAACATATTTAAAAATGGAAATCAAATATAATAAAATTTAACATATACGAATTTGTATAAAGAAATTAAACTCATTAGTGTCTATTAATATTAATCGTATTTGAATTCGATTAAGAATAATGTGTAAATTAAAATATAAATTATTTTTTAAATTTTTCTATCTAAATTATTGTAAGATAATATTATTATAAAAACATAGATTGAATAAGGTATCTAGCGATTTAGAATCAAAAAGATAAATATGTATGAAAAAGGAGTATTTTGTTGTTCGAATATGCAATGTAACATAATATCGATTATTTGACAAATGCTTGAGACTTAAAAAAGTATCATTGATACATCAAAGCAGAGAGAGAGAGAAAGAGAGAGAAGGGAGACGCTTAAATTCAAATGATGTGCTCAAGTTAGGTGTCTTCGCCTTCCTACCCTCCTTTCAGAACACTAGTGACAGACTGTGCTGCAACTGTAAATTTACTGCAACAAGCGTGAGCCGCCTTTGTTATTGGCCTAATGCCGGCTCGGGGTATGTCCCTTGGCGAAAGCATAATCGCAGCACATGGTCGGTAATAAGTGCGCCCGGTAAAATTGCCCACTAAATCTAAAGTACATAACAGCGGTGTGCGCTTCTTTCAATTCGGCTTACGGGCCGCACTCTTTCTCGCGTTTAACAGTCGGGAACGTGATTTCCGGCCCCGTCGTCCGGCCCACACGGAACGTCCTTGGCTCTCTATCTCTCTTCTCTCGCTTCTTACGAACCCAAAATGAGAGGAAGAGAGGATAAACCGCCTCGTATTACAACGCGATAGATAATAAGCGCGCGCGTTCCTCCGAAAGCCGTTTCTCGCTTGAGGTAGGTCAGCGTTGCGCTCGCTAGGCATCTCGTCTTTCTTCTTCAAGCGGAAGGATCGAATTTTAATTCTTTCTCGCGGGAAGACATTCTCTCCCCCCTGGATTTTGCAAAGAGAAAATTGTCACCGCGAGAGCGAAACCGCGTTTTCGATTCAGATCAATGGTGTTGCATGTTAAATTCACTACAATATCGTCACACACAATTTCTTGGGATAGAAACAATTATTTTAACTCGCGCAGGTATGTGTGCATATGTATGTGTGTCCAATCGACAATTTACTCTATTTCGCTATATTCTGTGACAGCTAAAAAAGAATTGTTGTTTTGTTCTTGATTTGTATTTTCTATATCAATTTTCTCTATACAAATATTTTCTATGCCTTTTGATACCAATCATGATGAAAATTTTTCCCATTTCGTCGCTTCACTTGTTCGCCTTTGAATCCTCCTATATTGATATAATTCTCACGTTATTTTTTATATTTAAAAAAATGTCCCATCTACGCGTCTTCGTAAAATAAGCAAATGTTATATCAAGCGACACGATGAATCTTTGTCGGAATTTTTATTCACGTTGCTATGCAACTACTTCGCAGCGGCATCGCATAAATACGTACAGCTACAACCGCGTGTCTCCATTGCACCGAGTGAATTATTAATCATAAACTCGTGCTATGATCGCGCATTTTATCAAATAAAAAAAATATGTACATCGGGCAGAGAGCAATTTCTCGCTCGCTCCACTTCGTTCCAACCCTTCGTGGGTTGTCTTAAATCGAGAGACATTTGCATTCCTTTCAAAGTCGATCTCAGACATTCGTGCTCTTTGCAAACAAGGTCAAAACGGCTGTCCTCCTTATCGCGTTCATCACAGATAAGTCCTGATAACGAGTATACTGGTATAATATGCATCTATTTTTATACATATAATGTCGAGAAATATAGATTTATAGATAAATATATAGGTATGTTCAGAAACAGCTATATACAAAAATATTTAATTATATAGTGAAGGAATTACAACGTATCACACATCTTTACATGTATTAATTTTCGCAGTTTTTGTGACGTATCATAAATTTTGTAAAGATAACTACAGACACAATATATAATATTTTGTGCCATTAGACTTTGTTCTATGCATTTAAGTTCTACCGTTTCTCAATATTATCGAGAAACATAATTGTCGAGATAATACTACTTTACTACTGCGTGATTGTAACAAGCCTCAAGCAATTTACACATATACACACACATGCACAAATGTTTATATATGTATGTGTGTGTGTACATTTGTAAAATATAATTTTAATTGCGAAAGATCTGCTCGATGCAATAATATTTTAACAATTCCCTAAACATTTAACACAAGACTAATTTTAATCCTCAAAAAAGATTGGTTTAAACTCGAGTATATAATTTTTCAATTGAAATGATTCGTGTCGTTTTGACGGAATTAAACGTGTAATACGATTGATTATAGAGCCGGAGATTGCCTTCTTATTTACCGTTCGAAAATCGGCCTTGGTACCACCTCTTCTCTCGTTTATTTTTCTAAGCGCGGCTTCCAATTTAGGAAGGGTATGCCTTGTATATTCGCCGGCTGTCTTTCTACGGAAGAACGAGTATACCCAGAACGCGAGACACACAGTAGAGCGACTCGCGTGAGGCAGGTCAGCGACGTCGGCTCGCGATGAGGGGAGCGCTTCGTTTTAAACGGGCTTGATCAAGCCATTCGCATTCCTCGTAGTTCATGCGTTCGCCTCGCCCGTTGCCTCGCAGATTCGTCCTTCGTGTTTGTGCGACGCGACGAGACGCGACGCAATGCAACGCGACGCAACGCAACGCAACGCGACGCAACGCAACGTGCGGCGCAATGCGCTTCGTGTCGAACGAGCGTGCGATATTCGCGCGTCAAGACTGAAGTCGTGGGCGACGAAATCATCGGGGAGTGTGGGGATGTTCGATATACAAGTTGCGATACTTTGCTCCCGATACGAAATATTTTGATTTCGGTACGCGAATACCGAGGAAGAAGGAGAGAGAGAAATTGTATTGCATATTTATCAACGTGATATGTACTATCTAAAAGTTAATATTAATTGGAACGTTGTAAGTTCGAGTTTTAAAGTAAAAATACTCGCTTTGTTTTTGATTTAACGTATTTATAATGCTTTGACTATAGCATGTTGAAAATATTTTACCGAGATATTTTTTTATATCTGATTTATCACTTGTGAATAAATATCACTGTTCTTCGTTCCGAATAATAACTATAAAAGCGACAAATAATGGTTGGACAAATAATGGAATATTTTACACAATTATATCGCGGATTGTAGATTAATCGATAGATCCAGGATTACAATTTAACGTCACGAATGTTCGAGAAATCGATTTCCGGCGTTCTAGTACGAAATAAAAACAGCTGTAAAAATATTGCGTTCAAAATTGCAAAACAATTTCTTTTAATACAAATGTTAAATAAAAATAAAGAGAGAATTTGATTTTAAAAAATATAAGCGCGATACGAGTCGTTCTATTAAAATAAAAAATAAAACAAAAATAAGTACTCTTCTCTCCCGGATTAGTTTTCGTATACATATTATTACGAGAGCAATAGTCGCGCTTCTTAACGACAGAACGCAAAACGGTGAAGCACGTATATGCGTCATCATTCCGTGGCAAATTGCGCGCGAAGCTGATAGGTTTGATTCAAGGACACATAGCTACGAAGGCGAATAGCGCATTTTTCTAGGCTATTGATTGCACATCTACCGAATATAGGGTAATATTCAATCTGCTTAATAGCATGGTCTGCCACCGTCCTCGATTTCATCTCTCATCGCCGCACACGATGACAGTGAGATACCGCGTTTTCCTTCTTTTTCCCCCTATTTTTCGTCCCACTTCTGTCTTACTTCGTTTCACTTAAACAAAATACTCTCGTTATTCTTTACGCAGGAGCGAACTCGTCTCCTTAGTGTGCCAAGAGAATGCGTTTTCCGATAGCAGACTTATGACAGCTTGTAAGTTGCTTTGCGCGCACTTGCAAGCTTTAGTCCAAGAAAATAGAAACTCTTTAGCCGTACACAAACTATATTATAGTCGCGTTAGAGCTATCGATCTACATACAAAAGATTGTTTGAAAAAATAATATGTGCAAAAAATGTTTAGACATATATATATAAGAAATAATAAATTTATATTTTCATGTCTTATAATGTTTTTTATGATAAGAGATACTCAGAAGAGAAGACATACTTAAATTATCAATGATAATTGTAAACTGCAATTTTCCAAATAAAAACAAGAGAAGAAAAAATACTATAACATTAATTCCTTTAAATATAATATTAATATTGACAAAAATGGAATTTACATTTTTTTAAATATAACAATCTCTAAATTTAGCATTTAAATATATGAGAATAGGTACACTCATAAAAAGTATATACAAAGGATATTTATATCGACTCGTTTTCTAGCCCTTCTCTCTCTCTCTCTCTCTCTCTTTCTTTTTCTTTCTTTCTCTCGTTTCAATATGACTTAATGATTGAGGTTATTAAAATCGATATCTACACGTAGCAAGTCGAGGGCATTGCATTTATACGATAGGTAGATAATTATAGTATCGTATATGACACACGTTAGCAACATGATTTGTTGACAAAGTTTGTTGTGTGAGATATTTCAAATTTTTGTTTCTTTATAATTATATGAAAATAAAAAATTATAAAAATTACTTATTCCATATAATTTCTTTATTTTCATATAATTATATGAAATTGAATTGATATATGAATTATATGTTCATATGTATTTTTAGTAATTAATTAATTATAAATTAACATGTATTCATAATGTTATTAACTCTAAATTAATTTCTATTTCCAAAGGTCGAAAATATTTTATCGTATTTAATTATTTTTATATAAAACCATACTTGAAAATAAATAGAAAGAAAGATCGTATTTTGAATGCAACATTGTAAGAGTAACATCGAGAGAAATCCACTTATCAAAAGACTTTTATGGCAACACTACGTCTGCTGCGGCGAAATGCCATAGATTTCAAAGTAGCTATGCGAATTTCTCGCTCTCACGCAAACTGTGACACATAAAAGGTCGATTACTTCTCAGAGAAAAATGAACATCCACTGTTAATTAAAATTTAAAAAAATTATATACATATATTTTTTTAATAAAATTTTTACACAATCTTTTACCAGGGAATTTCGTTCGGCTCGATATATAAAAAAATTATTACAAAATTATTTCACTTTATATAACGTCACAATTTTTTATTCTCTTAGAACTAAGCCACTAAAGTCATTGATATTCATGAGGATCAATTTAGGATCCAAGTAAAGGTCATTTAAGGATATTTAAAGTCATTTACGAGATGTTGCGAGACGTCAGATAAATGTTTATTACGCACAAATATTTGCTATAAAATATAATATACATTTTTCATATTTTTTCGTAATATCGTTTTCTGTATAAGTAGATATGCTCTGTTATTATAAATTCATTATTAAAATAAAAATGTTTTAAATATTAATAATATTTCAATTTATTTTTAAATTATTGAAAATATAAAATACCTATATATGTGTATCACACACTCCTTTTCATCTAGGTATAAAAATAATACTTCAGAAATTTCTCTTAAAAAATGCGATTATTATTAGCAGGTTTCATTCATAAATATTGGCTAAATATTATTATTCTTATTATTTTTAAATCGTTGCAAATCCTTTATCCTCGTTTCTCTATATTTTTTTATTTTATCTTTGCTTTCTACAAACTTCCTATTTCGTGAGTAGATATTTATATATCTGGATACTTCGATATAATTTTCTTTTTGATGTAATATAGATAAGTCTATCATTATATTGCAATTATGAAGTTTATTCAAGTGCAAAGCCAGAAATGTCGAGTATTTTAGATCATTGTCGTTGTATGGTTCATGTAGCGAGCGAGAGAGGGTCAAATTCAGAAATTTGGTATAATCTCTAAAAACTCACCTTTAAAAAAAGGTAAAAAAAGGCGACCAGTTAAGGGCACGCCATTAACAAAAATTATCCATTGCAAACCCATGTACAATAGAATTGTATGAAAAATTATCGATTATAAACCCATGTACAATCGTAACAAAAGTAATGAAATAAAAAAAAATTGCGCCAAGTGAAAGTAGAAACTTGTACCAGTGGAAAATTAAAGTTGCAGACATATATAGAGTCGTATAATGAATCAATAAAAATTTAAATTTGCAAATGTAGAATTGTACCATAAAAAAACTTATCTTTTAAAAAAAAAGATAAACAAGATGCCAAGTCCATGCGCCATGTGAAAAAGTGTTAAACAAAAAAGTATTTTTAAGTAAAAAAATCTATCAATTGACAAAAATTTATGTTCTAAAATTAATATCTCTACAAAAAGTAATGTCCAATTATTGCGCGAATAAATAAACATTTTTATAAAAAATTAAAATTTAAAAACTTATGCAAATTTAAAATTAATATAAAATAAAAAGAAATAAAAAAATTTTAGTTAAAAAAACTGGGCGCGCTGCTAAATAATATTCTAATGATATTAAAATTAAATTGTTACTTTTAAACTCATTGCAGCGCGCCCAGTTTTTTTAACTAAAATTTTTTTATTTTTTATTTTATATTAATTTTAAATTTGCATAAGTTTTTAAATTTTAATTTTTTATAAAAATGTTTATTTATTCGCGCAATAATTGGACATTACTTTTTGTAGAGATATTAATTTTAGAACATAAATTTTTGTCAATTGATAGATTTTTTTACTTAAAAATACTTTTTTGTTTAACACTTTTTCACATGGCGCATGGACTTGGCATCTTGTTTATCTTTTTTTTTAAAAGATAAGTTTTTTTATGGTACAATTCTACATTTGCAAATTTAAATTTTTATTGATTCATTATACGACTCTATATATGTCTGCAACTTTAATTTTCCACTGGTACAAGTTTCTACTTTCACTTGGCGCAATTTTTTTTTATTTCATTACTTTTGTTACGATTGTACATGGGTTTATAATCGATAATTTTTCATACAATTCTATTGTACATGGGTTTGCAATGGATAATTTTTGTTAATGGCGTGCCCTTAACTGGTCGCCTTTTTTTACCTTTTTTTAAAGGTGAGTTTTTAGAGATTATATCATTCATTTTTGTATATGATAAGCATCTTTAAATAAATAAGCAAATTCAATTTTTCTGGCATTTTCTTATTTTAGGTACATATATATCCAATAATTAATATACAAAATTAAATATTATTCATCACACAATTTGTATCAAAATAATATATTTTTAAAAATTTATTTTAAATTTATTTAATCATTTTTATCATTGTGATTGTAGTGGCAAGGATTTTATTGCTCAGTGTCATTGCAAGCATCTGGCCTGTATATACCATAATATATTGTGTAATACATTGGCTAAGTATGACAATATGGATTTTGATAGATTCCCATGGAATATTGGAATTTTGTCGGACTTGCAGTCATCCACCACATATGCAGCCTACAATTAAAGAACGCATTTATTCCATATTATTTGCTTCCGTTATTGGCATAGTGCACATTTTTATATATCTCAATGCTGTAGATAGCAAAACATTTTGAAAACATCTATCTTTCTATGTTATCTGCTTTTTTGAAAATATTGCAGCAAATTTATTATGGCAATATGCTTGTCCTCCTGCAGTTAAAGAGGCTTAGTACTTTAATATAATCTTTATTATTTGTATCATTTCCTTTTTCTTGGGAATTACAGCAATGCTTTTGTACTATATTGTCTTGCATTCCTCAAAAAGACAACATACTTCAAACGCACCAGTTCAAGCAATGTAACTTTGATATTTATTTACTTTAAAAAATGAGAGATAAATTATACAATATGCAATTAACCTTATCTTATGACTTTTTTAAATCTTATGATAAAATCTAACTCTCTCTTAATCTTTATTATGAAAAGAATCTCGGTATTATATGAAATAATTTCATAGTTTAACTTTCAAAAATTTTGCAAAATAAAATAACTCACATTGTATTTCTACCATATATATAAAAAAAAGATAGGTAAATATAAATAAATAAATATATATTTATGATATACAATAAATAAATATATATTTATATATATATATATATATATATATATATATATATATAAAATGTTGGATTTTTATTATATATATATAATTTCAAAAAATCTTTTTTATATGCTATTGAATTTTAATACATACAATTTTGATTATATGTATTTTAATTGATTATATTTATAAGTATTTTTATATTATCTTAAAAAGACTGCATAGAATTATTTATGCGACACTCTTATATGTATGTATAATTAATAGGGACCAACTACACATTTTTTTTCCACTGAATAAAAACAATCTCAATATTAAAATTAAATTATAAAAAAGATACTGTGATATTTTATTGATGAGAAATGTACATTTATAATTGTATTAAATACAAAAATAAACATGCCATGAATTACTATATATACATATTTTCATAATTATCAAACTTAAAAATATAATATTGTTACCAAAGAAGAAAGCACTATTTAAAAACTCTAAAAGTTCATAATTTGTTAAATTAGTAATTAAATACTGCATTTTGTATAATTTTTAAGCTTTATTCTTTTATTTTTCTTTATTTAATTGAATAGATATTAACATCCACAATGTAGCATACAGATTAAATTAACAACCAAAGAAATAAATCTTAACTTTGAAATATATTTTTGTATCTTTTAAATATCAATCAACTGGATTTTGTACTACTATTAATATGAATTCTTTATCTGGTGCCATCATAATTTTATGTTTTTTGCTACGTATGCGCAAGAAAGTTAAATCATTTGTTGGATTCAAGTCACGTACGACAGAACGAGCTTTATCTGACAATTGACTTATCAAACCTGCGTATTGAACTGTTGTCGTATTATCTAATGTTGACTTTATAGGAATACCTAAAACAGATATAATTTTATAAATTTTTGTTTACAACTACAAGTGAATCATGTCAATGATCTCATGTAATACCTTCTGCATTCACCACTATTGTTCCAACTACCCTTTTATGAGACTGAATTTGTTTCATAGTTTCTTCAACCTCTTATAAATTATTTCATCGAAATTTATTAATAAAATTTTTATTTTAAATATTCCAATAACGGAAGCAAATCATATGGAATAAATGCGTTCTTTAATTGTAGGCTGCATATGTGGTGGATGACTGTAAGTCCGACAAAATTCCAATATTCCATGGGAATCTATCAAAATCTATATTGTCATACTTAGCCAATGTATTACGCAATATATTATGGTATATACAGGCCAGATGCTTGCAATGACACTGAGCAATAAGATCCTTGCCACTACAATCACAATGATAAAAATGATTAAATAAATTTTAAAAAATATATTATTTTGATACAAAGTGTGTGATGAATAATATTTAATTTTGTATATTAATTATTGGATATATATGTACCTGCAATAAGAAAATGCCAGAAAAATTGTAAAATAGTTCCTATAGCACTGATATTAGATTTATCTTGTTAAGCTAATCGAATGCTGCGATGATAACTAGCCATTGCCCAACCCATGCTCACAAGTGAGCTGATAATGCTACCTGCTTGATGTACAACTGAAAAAAATATAGAAGCTAATTAAGAAAATTATTAAAAATATATGCATACTCATACATAGGCATTTATATAATTGAAATATTATTGAAATAATAGCAAAATATCTGATTTTGTATCACAGACTGTAAACTTGCACATAAATTATTATGACAATAAATTTGCAAATAATAACATTAAAATTGAATGTAAAAATTGAAATTGAAAATTGAAAATATCTAACCCCGCACGCTGTCAATATAGCGGAGGGCAACTATCGCCGTCTGTTGTAAAACGTGCGAGATGGACATTTCCAATACATGCATCTATTCATGTGTTGTGTACGTGTGATATATGTGTGCGTTTGTGTTGTATACGTGTGAATACGTGTAGCACGATACTACTATGTTTGCGTGGTCGATGATGATGATGACGGGGACGTTTCTTAAAAGAAATTTTTCATATTTCGACTTTGCAATTATATATCTCTGCTTACAAATCACGTAGAGCAGAAATAAAGACACTTTTATTATATAATTCAAACTCAATCTATCGATTAAGTCTAGTATAAACTCGATTGCTTCAGCCGTTATTGAGAATTCGAAATATTATAAAGACTCAAATGTCCGACTCGCGTTAAGATACACGGTGTCTCGGCTACGCCCTTAACTGGTCGCGAGACACTACCGTGTCTCTTGATTTCTTAATTAAAAAAAAATCTCTTAATCCAGAAGAAATGATCGGCTAGATGTAAGAAACATTGGAGAGTGCAGCCCAACGCAAACAAGCCGCGATTAGAAAATCGGCACAAGCGAAATAAGAAAACGCCTGTCTCGGACGAAGGGAGGGACCTGCCGGTTCGAGAGGCCGGCGAATGTGCGCGATTGAGATTGTGCATAGAGAGCAGTATATCGCGAGAGAGACGCTTGAGAATCCCTAACAGTGGGTCACGCATGGGAAACTGGAACAGTTTCATCTCCAGGCGGAAGACTCGATTTTTCTTCGCGGGAGAAACTACCGATTTTTCTTTCGATCGCGAACGTTTCTAGGTTACAAGTAAATAAGAGCGGCCCCGTCGTTTGCACGCATCGCGCAAGGGAATGTCTCCCTATTTTCGCTCCGCGACATCATTTTCGCCGACACGAGAGACGAGCAGCGTCATGAATCCTCGCGCGTGTGCGCTTCTCTCTCTTTCTCGGTGCAAATATAAAAGAAAGGAAATCTTCGAAATCCACTTTTTCGCAGTGTCATCCAAATTTGTCGAGAGGTAAAATGACACGGAAAAAAAACTTAGCCACCATAATTAAATTTTAGCTTCTCCTTATATTACAAATTTAGTTATTATGCCTAAATTTGAGTTATAACAATTAATATTTTTAGCTATAGTTTAACGGAGAATTCTTTAGCTAAAAAATATTAGCTATCATATAGCTAAAATTTTGGGCATAATTAAATTTTATGTGTAATATAGGGGCAGCTAAAATTTAGCTTTGGTAGTTAATTTTTCTTTCTGTGGAGGAATTAGTTATTTTTCCTTTCCGATGCAAACGTATAAATATAGTACAATTAAGTGTAATTATAATTCATTATTGTATCTTCCAAATACATGAATAATTAAATATCATTATGATAATCATATGGTAGCTTCCGAATAAAATTTTACGTTGCAATTATGAATAATTCACGAATGCAAAAGTTAAATATGAAAGAGGATTACGGAGCAACGTTGCACTTACTATACTGTTTACATATTCGAAATGCAAATTTAATGTGTCTCGCACGTGTTTCGCGATATAAAAATATCGTTCAATGGGACGGACAATAATATTTCTCAGATAACGTGTGTATTATCTTGCGCGAATTTCGCGGAAGATCCATTGATGGATGGATCAGATTTCGTTCGGTATGATAAAAATCGTACGATGTATTATTTATACACGCGCGATTGGCGCGTATCATTGATTCCCCAAGTATAGCGTGCGGCTGCGATAAGACTCGCGCCAGTCACTGTTATCGGTAACAACATTCAAATATCGATGGAAGGAGGAAACGGAGCGACGAAACGGTTCGACGCGCGTAGATCAGCACACTTTTCTTGTAAAAAATCACGAAGCTCATAATAGCGCGACGAATTGATTAGTTGCGGCATAAATCTCCCGATCTCGACACATCGTGCAAACACATTGTGTTTTTAACGCATCTCGTATATGTACGCTTGAGATGTTCAACGCTTCTACTACTTGCCGATTCTCTTTTGCGCGCGAACGAAAAGAAACCGCCTAATAGAAAATTCAATCAATGGTCATTTCGCGAACGAATAACTGAGCGCTGTGTACACGAATTACTCTATTTGTACGATAAACTTGCTTTCCTAATGCACTAAGACTGTCAATTGCAAAAAAATGCCATTTTATGCACAGGCAAATTCTGATTTATTTTTAGATGACTTAAAGTTGCGATATTTTTAGCGAAAACTTATTAAATCATATATCTCTTATGCATTGAACGTGCCATCCGGAGCCCTGGGGGTTTATCTACCCTGGGTCCAATCGGGCAGATTATTTAATGAATTAGAGTTTGAGAAAAATAATGTAAAATCGTTCAATTACTCACCGTTCAATTAATTTAACTTTCAACTGCTTATTTTTCATTGATATCAGATTGTATATTTTATAACTAGTGTATATATATATATATATATATATATATATTCTTCTTTTATTAAATATAGTGCTTCGAAAAATCGCACGGTACGTTGAAGACATACAATATAAAAATACTCGTAAAATTCTATTTTTATTAAAAATTTAATACAACTTATAGAACTCTCTCTTTTGCAAAAAGAATTTTAGAGTCCTTTTGATACATTTAAAAAAGAATTCTAGTGATTGACTATAAAATGAACTATAAAAATGAAGATTATTTTTTAAGAATATTGTCGTCATTTTTGTCATTTAGTAAAACGAGGAAAATTAATAATAAATGTTTCATGTCATACAAGAATCGATGAATCATATTCGATTAGTCACACTTAATATTTTTCGATAAAATTTTCTTGTAAGAAGCGCTATCTTAAATTGAAAGAAAAATATGAAATTTTTAACTCAAGATACTTTGAACATTTCTACCCGAGAATTGAAAAATATCGCTGGAATTCTTTTTTGATTTTTTAAATTTGGAGCCTTTCGAGTGTTGAAATGGAAATCGGGGTAAAAATGATTGGTGGTTCCTACCTGGGAGCATTGATGATCGGCCGGCCCATTGCCCGTTGCTGGCGCTTCTCGTTAACGGGAAGGCGCAGATAATCCTGGTCGCCAAGGAGGAAGAGATCCTTTGAAATAATCATGTCCACCGCGGTGGCTGCCGATTAACAGCTGGCCGCCTCTTCGGTTCGGTCTCCTAAATGGACGATCCGCCGCTCAGGCAATGTGGCACGTAGACAACGTGGCCGCCACACACGAGTTAATTAGAGCCTCACTTTCCCGGCACCGAATCACGTTCATCGACGATCGAAACGAGTCCGCTAGTTTCGGCAAAAAAAACGCGCACTCGACGCCGACGTTAGCAGACGTTGTGCAGTATATCGCGTAATACGGTAATAGAGCGATTTACCCGAAACCCGTGGCCGATAACGATCTCACGCGGCGAATGAACGATCGTGAAGTCTCTCTTCTCGGGAAAGAACGCAGATACCGAGCGGAATCCAGAAGGTGGATGATTCAGCGATCGTGATCGAATCTTGATTGTGCTGGTTATCGCAGCTCGATCTTACGGAGTCTACGAAGGACGACTATGAGGTGTGCAATTCCTCGTGATGTTTCTTCCAGCAGAGTCGATCGATCTAAAAGCGCGACGACTGAGTTTGATCGAGGAGCATGGATCACGGGATTCTGGACACAGTGAACGTCCACGCAATCGTCTCGTCGAATCGTGATAATCTTCTTGAGAAAAGCCTCTTTTCTCGGTGGAATCGAGAAAGCTCTTGCGATGTCTCTGACAGAACCAATCGGTCTTTGGAGATCAGAACTTTAAGCCCGTTGTACAATGTGTTACACTGCACGCGTTGGATTCCGTGGATATATTAAAGGAGCAGTGTGATAGTTTGTCGACTTTTGAAAGAACAAATACGCGCGAAAGAATACGGATTGCAAAGTTTCGCACATAGATCAAGAAATATTTTTCTCAATTTTTCTTCAAGAATCGATATCTCTCTTCGTTTCTTCTGGATGGACACTTCTTCTGGAACATAAAATGGAATGGGTACATTATATTTCATTTATAACGAATATAATCTTATGTATTTGTATAATTGTGTGACACATAATTATTACAAGTACAATTTATTCGCCAATGTTATTCATTTTCCTTAATATTAATTTTCCTTATATTTCCACAGTTTGCTTCGTAATATTTATTGTCAAAAAATTTGCTTATATGTGATTCTCTCTCAATTAGAAAATGTTAAAATATTATATGCAAATAACATTAAAAATATTCTCTTTCTCTCTCTTTCTCCTCTCCTCTTTTCTCTCTTGTCAATAAAATGATTTAAAAAAAAATTATTCTGCAAATATAACTTATTAGTTTTGTGTCAATATAATTTGTCTTCAATTTAATTATATAGTATAAATCATTTAATATAACAGATATTACAAATATGAGAATTTGAATATAGATATTCACGTTAAACAAATTATATTTATCCAAATTTTATCATAAATAATTCAATAATACTTTAAACACTTTGTACATTTAGAAATAGAAATAAATTAAATAAAAATGTATTATATATTTTTGAAGATTCATATATGTATATTATACATTTAAATAATGAATTACTTCCATCAAGATAACGCGAATAAAGATCCATGATTTATATATTAGATTTTAATAATGCTTATAAATATATATGTTCAATTCTGTTCTGAAACAATGAAATAATCTTTAAAAGCATATTCTAGATTTTAGAAAGAATATTTAAATAAAGCTTTCTCATTTTTATTCTTTCCGAACACAACTATTGTAACTAGATTACAGAAAAATAAAAAAATTAAATATATTTAAATTCCATTTGCATCCTTAATCAAATCTTGCGTTTAAAAACACATTATTAAAAATTTATTATATTGCATTATATCAAATATATTTATATTCTCTGATAGAGCACAATATATTGATTGACAATTAATTTACTACGACATTTGTACTAATTGACTAAGGAAAGATTACTTGAAAAATAGGACACGATGTCACATTGATTTGCGCCGTTTTACATATCACTCGTAAGAACTCATCTTACATTTGCACATCGTGCCAATTTTCGCACACCAACTGTTAAGTATTAGTTACGGATAAATGACGTGTGCAAACTCGTAAGTATGCTAATCAAGATTTTGACACAAGTGTTTCTAATCTGCTAATAGTTTCTTGTTCGGCAATTAATCGTCACAAGTGAGAGCGTGATTCAATTAAAAGCTTGACCAATCATCTCCGATTTTCTTTGCGACGTAATTACTTTTCGATTCATTGCATGCGATGGCCTGATTATCACACAATATCATATGAGAAAATTTCTATGAATATAAACACATATTTCGTTATCACAAAATTGATATTCAAACATAGATGCGATTTCATATAATAAATAAAACTGAGAAAAGATACAATAATTAAATTGAAAATTTAAATTTTGTGTATTATATATATGTATATTTATATTATCTGTACTATCTATATGTACTATATCTGTAATTAGTTAATCTAAATCAAAATTTATAATAAAATTATGCTATATTTACGATATTTGTACAACATTGTTCCTATATATAAAACATGAAAAAGATGATACAAAGTTTTATCGAATAATTTTATTTTTCCTAAACACATTTTACTATATAAAATATTGCGTCAGTGCAACTGCAATAATATATCATGCAGTAGAATCTCGTAATTTTACATGTAGATATTATCATCTAAATATTGTATTGTTCTTTATTCGTAAAAATATATATCCTGTACGATATTCATCCAATATAATAATCTTCGTTCACAGTAGTATAATATGCGTTGATCATTATTTTATTAATCTTGGCACGAAGTCGCGCATTATTTCATAAGATTTATCATTTCACGATCGGAAGAGAATTAAAAAAATCGTCGCGAGAGATCATAAACTGTACGAGACGCTGTTATACAATTTCCTTGCACTTGGGCGCGAGAACGTGAGAAAAATCGCATATAAATTTGTCCGAATCCGATTAGAATGTACGACTCGCGCTATTGGAATCGTTCCAAAGTCAATTTGTTCCTTTCGACGCTAAAGTCGGCGCGTCTAATTGTTCTCTCGTAACTTGAAACTCATGTCGTCGACGGTCATTACGGACGCGATGAAACGCGCGCGACGATAAGATCAAGGTTCGAGATTACTGTGTTTCGCAGAATAACATTGAATATTGCAGACGTAACGATTTACGTAAAAAAAGTGTCTTTTTTCTCCGTCGTATTTAGGGGGATGGGATTCTTTGCGCGCACAAACAGATTGCGAAATATATATGTACGTCTGCTCGTCAATGGTCGGGGGTCTGAATGGCAAAAGGTCACGATACGTTATATACTCGCGATATTCGCGAAGTGAATTGACCGTAGCGAGTGATAGCAGTACGAAATTACGAGTTCAAGGGAAGATGTCTTTTCTCTTTGACGCAGGAAACGAAAAAAAAAATACTACGACACGCGCGCGCGACTTACATTAATCGTTCTTTAATTGTTATCATGATGACTTAAGTCTAACGTTTTCGTGATGACGACGACGAAGGTCGGTGTACTATGGGAGAATAGCGAACGTAGCCTTGACCGCCTCGTTGAATGTCGCGTAATAGATTTTACATTGCACTGCGAGGAAATGATAATCCTAGAGATATTAACGGTACGAGAGAGATGCAAGTTGTAGCACTGGTAACTCGCTTGACATAGGCAAGTGAGGACATTTATTTCTACAAGTTGTAACTCGTTTGTCAGTGTATATACAATAAATCCTTGTTATAAGAAGCTCTTTTCAGCAGTCAGTGTGTGTAAATGTTACATGTTAGAATTTGTGGAATTTCATAAAAAATTAATATTCATAATGATCTTTGTTTTTACTATTTTCAAACATTTTATCTTGTTAAAATATACATATTGTATATATACGGAGAATTTTTTCTTAGAATTTACCCTGAAAATCATGGTAATCGTGAGACAATATACCTAGTGTTGAAAGAATTTTATAAGAGTTTGTCTAATTAATATTTATCACAATAAAAAAATAAAAATATGTACATAGTAAAATTAATCAAACATATTTTATATCTTATTGTGATAGATATTAATATTTTTATTATGGTAAATATTAATTAGAGAAACTCGTAAAATGCTTCCAATACCATATTGATTATTATCATGATTATCATGATTTTCGGAGTAAATTCTAAGAGGAAATTTTCTCTGTACATATATATTTTTTAATCGATCGAATAATATATTAAAATACACTCATTGTCAGACATATAATATACAAGATTTATAATAGACATCTGTTTTTAGCAGAAGCATACAATAAAATGTAATTTTATGGATTTTTTGAAACAATGAGACAGAACAAAATAATTATTACATATATTATAATATTCGTGTGAGCATAATATGAAATATTCATTTGTTACAATAATAAATTTTATATTTGCATTTTCGGAAAGAGAAAGTGAGGGTGAGAAAGAAGAAAAAGAGAGAAAAATTTCGCGACTGATTTTATTAGAAAATATCGCGAAATCATCTCGACAAAAGTATCGGGTCAGTCTTTTATAGTTCTTCCTCAGTCGGGTCTTTTATAGTTTCTGCTTGCAATAAATATCTGCGTCTGCACAGATACGGAAGAAAACCATAAAAATCTAATTTTTACTATTTCTTACGACTTTGTAGACTTATATTTTTTTCAGCCAACAACAAATTTTATTCTCTCTTTTCAAAGAATCATTCTACCGACGATTGCCACCCAGGTGACCATCAGATCTGAGTCAAGGATATAATCGTTCATCCTATATACAAAACGAGGAAAAAGACACCCGATCCTTCCTTTTCTCAGTTCCCGCCCCAAATTCGACTCGATCGAGATATCGAACGATCGAAATTCTCGAAACGGCACGTAGTACATACCTTGTAAATCTCATCGACCCCGCAGTCCGCCGATGTCGGTGATGATGATAATGATGATGACGACGAGATAAGATGAGACGTCGAATAGACGAGCCGGACGAGACTCGCGTAGATTCACTGCTCCTCGACTTGGCTCTTCGTCGACTTGACGTGCGAGCAACTCGGAGCAGCCGGCATCTCCTCTGTCGTCGAGGTCGTCGTCGTCACGAACACCGCCGGTCGCGCCCTGATCGTCGTCGTCGTCGTCGTCGTCGTCGTCGCTCCTGTCACACTATAATACACCAGCAGCACCGGGCACGAGCATGCGGCCATCGCGCGACGACGGCGCAGTCAACGAACCCGCATTTCTTTTCGCCCGAACTTTTGTTTTCCCCTTGTATTTTTTTTTCTTTTCCCTCGTGGGCGCGAGAGAGAGAGAACCTTATATCCGCGGATCTTCTTCCGACACACGCGGTTCCTCGGCGCGTTCACTCACACAGATATATAAGTGTATCCCGGTGGCCGTTTTACACACCAGGAACAACCGACCCTCCCGGTGTCACTGGCTTCTTCTCTTCTTCTTCCTCTGCCTCCACCTCCGGTGTGCCCTCTACCTCCTACTCTACCCTTTTCCTCTCCGATTCCTTCTCCTTCTTCTTCCTCTGCTCCTCTGTCGTCTCTATCGCGCGCGCGCGTGTCCGCGCATACTCGCGCACCTGTAAGGTTCTATATATCGCGCGCGAGCGCGCACTCGCGACGTCCGGCGCGAGGAGGTTCCACGTATGTGTGTTTATGTATGTATGTGTATGTGCGATAGGGCGCCGAGGAATACACACGAGCCGGCGCACGCGCGCGTTTCACGTTTCTCTCCTCGCTTTCGCACGTGTGCATATATACGTGCGTCCGAGAGGAGGGAAAGAGAGAGAGAAAGAAAGATACTCTCCTCTTCTCCTTCTCGCGTTGCTCTCGCGACGACGACGGCGGCGGCGCGCAATCGTTCACTGACCCGCTCTCACCGACACAAGCTCTCTCGCACGCGAGCGCACGCACCACCCATGCACACACACATATATATATGTGTGTGTATATATATATATATATTTCTATATACACTCGCGCGATTCGATTTTCCGATACAATCTTTCTGGGGAAAAACGAGAGCGACTCTCCTCGTCGTATATCCGTCGAGATGCGCGGCGGGTTTCTTCCGTTGTTCTTTAATAAAGTGCACAGAAACGAAATAATAAACCACGAGAGAGAGAGATAACAGAGAGAGAAAAACGTACCTCTTTCTTTCCTCCGGCTATTTTCAGGCCGCGGAGTGAATTCGCGAAGACGATACTCGCGCACGTAAAATGTATGTCTCTTTAGATCGGGATGTGAACGAAACTACGCGCACTTGCTCGGGATATAATGACAATCGTACCGAGTTATTATCGCTGCGCGAGGTAGAAGACAGCGCCGTTAATAACTTACACCTGTCGCAAGAAGTGTCGTGAAGTTGCCGCTGCAAGTCCAACACTGGTCTACTAGTTTCCTGCACTCGACGTTCCCTCTCCTGCTCCCTTTCATAAACATCCCCGTGCTTCGCAAACCGATTAATGGCATATTAGCCTGTCATCGGAGAATTCGGCCAATTTTTATTTCGGCGGTTCCTTTCGCGAGAACAAAATTCGGCGCGCCGAGGTTTTTATCTCGCGATATATATATATATATATATATATATATTCTTACTCTCGCTGCTACGTCATGCTCTCGTCGTCGCGCGATATTCGATATATCGCCCTCCCCCGTTTTCGAGGATCACTTCGCGCGTCTTGTTTTTATAACCGCACTCTTCTCCCGATATGAATTTTTATTTTTTTTTTTTCGTTTCGTCGATCGCGTCCGTCCCTCGAGATTTATTCTCTTACTTCACTTTCGATTCTCTCAAGTCCGACGACGAAGGGGGAAAAAAATTGGCGATTAATCTCGCGTCTTGATCCGACAGATTTCTCACGAATTTCTCGCGCAAGATGTCCGTCAAGTCCGATAAGACTGCAATTCGCACGTATTACCGCTGTCGAGTGCGTTTCTTGCACGTTCTCGTTTCGATTGCCGCGGCCGAAGACTCCGGTTCTGCGAGCGCGATCAGCTCGCGTCACGACGCGCGCGAACGTCGGATGTAGACTGAGTCAGACGCTGCCCGCCGTATTCCATGTATCAGCCGCCCTCCCACCTCCCCCACCGCTCCCCACCACACGTGCTGTCGCCTGTCGCTCTTTCGCTCCTTTTGCCACTCTCGCGCGTCGCGGTTATCAGCTCGTGCCGAACTTTAAATTCTCTCACAATCAGACTCATTTTTTAAATTTCGCTGCGAATTTACAAAAGAAAAAAATCGAAAAAAATGCTATTTCCAGGTTCAACATTAAAATAATTGATGGTACTATGTTTAGATGCAGTCCTTAGAGCGGTTTTTTTTAACCGAGAACACACACACATAAACATACGAAAGCGAAATATTCGAAACGTGAATAAATTCTACAACTATTTAATATTTTTAGTTTCATATTTTTTAAATAATATTATCGAAAGAGAGCATTCTTTTAGACAGAGTGCTAACAAAGAATGCATTTTCGTTAAAAAGAAAGATAATAATTTGCTGAAGTCATTCTGTATTATTGCAGCGGTGGATTAGATAAAGAAAAAGCAGGCGTATATATATAGAATTTGCAGCATTAATACATGAATAATGGAATATTTAGTACTCACAAAACAGCTTCGGAATTGTGACGTTTAAAGAGATATATTCTCACACACATACATATATATATATATATATATGTGTGTGTATATTTAAAATATAAATTTACAATATATCTTGCATAGATTATAACATATTTTAATCGCACAACACACAGAGTATGATCGGAATGTATCTTTACACTCATTTTCACCTTCTCTTGAAGCAACCAAGTTGTGGCAGTACGTTTTACATTCATGAATGACAAAGCGGTGCAAAGCAGCAGCGGCTAGATATAGTATTTTATTGACGATCGCGCGAAGTATAAATGGGTCAAAGTTCGCGTCCTGTTGCATTATGGTTGCTTGAAGAATCGTGTACGTTGTGTTACATTGTTGTCGGCTCCTCCTCTAAACGATCTCTTCATTGATTTAATCTAAATCGTCACTTTACATATCTAGGTAAAGAAAGAAAAGAGTAACAACCATTATTTATCTCTCAATTGCTTAGATGCATGACTACAATATATTCTACTCTACGTTATTTATGCATACAAAATATTTAATTGATGTATTTTTTTCCCGAAATTCGTATGTTTGAGTTTGTATTTCTCACACATCTGCGCATTTCAAACCATCAAAAACAAGTAAAACAATACTAAACAATGTGCACATTCTACTTTGAATATTTTTTGTGATTTTTATAATTAAGTTTTAATTATAATTTAACGTATATATATATATATATATATATATATATAAAATTCATATTTATATTTAACATATATATGTATATATTTATTTGTTTCTTAAATATAAATTTAAAAATCTAGAAAACTATATACATACTCTCTCTCTTTCCCCCCTTTCTTAGAAAGCTATATATATATATATATATTTTACTTAATATAACAAGTTTTAATTTTTAGAAAAAATTCAAGTAAATGCACCCTAATGATTAATTAATCTTGCTTATATCTTCAATATATTATTACTAAACGTAATGAATTTTTTTGTCTATTGGGGAAAGAGAAAGAAGCTTTGAATTAATATTGTTTAAATCTCGGATATTTTTTCGTACGGAAACAATTTCTATTATATTCTTAAAACAAAAATTTTTACAAACTCTGCATTTTAAAAAATTATTTTAATTTGTATAAATCAGAAAATATTTTTTCAAAAAGAATATTGATCAAAAAACGATTATACGCGCGTAAATTCTCGTTTTTACAAATATTAGACAGATTGAATCTCATATCTAATCTAAAATATAACCGGAATTCCTTGATTTAATTATCAGATAACTTTTCGATAATATCTCAATATTATCATTATATATATTGTATATCGTTAAATATAAATTTGTGTTTAATATTTGTAATATTTATTTTTTCTATTATAATACATGATATTTGCGCAATAATAATAAAAATATTATTGCGCAAAATTAATAAAAAAAGATGTTTTAGAATAATGTAAAGTTTTCAATGTGGTTTACCTTTTTAGTATTTCTGCACAACATAAAATTGACTACACAACATATTAACACTTGAATAAATTAATAAACACGATATAATTATCAATCGGAACTATAATAAGTAAAATCTTCGTCATTGTAATCCTTTTGGGATATTACTTCAATGATTGCACTATAACATAATAAATACACAAATTTAAATGCATATAATAATCATTATCATAATCATTAATACTTATTTATGCGAAATAATATATAATATGCAGATTTACTTTAACATTTGTCCTTCAAAAGATGACCAATTTACTATTGCCGGATTCGTAATTTTATATTCCAATAAAGAATTCAGAGCATGTTGAAGTTCCTGTATTGCGAAAAATTGTATTAAAATTATTTTCTTTTTCTAAGATCATACATATCTACATACCAGTATCACTTCCGCAGTTTGTGGTTCACAAATAATACTTTCAGAAAAATTAAAATTAATAATTGCACATTTTCCTTTTTCTCGTCCTGAAATATAAATGAATATAATCAAATATGCATGATTAATATATTAATGATTTACATTTAAATAAAGATGAGCGTACTTATCGATATATTTGATCCAAATAATAAAATTGGAACACTTATACACGTAGTATCATGCAAATATATAGCGGTGGAACGTTGCTTTATAAAATACGTCAAATATGGACTAGGAAAAATGGAAGCTTTGAAATTTACACTCGACGGATGCACACGTACGCTTCCATCTTCCGGTGTCCAACACATTATTCCCTTTTTAGTAGATCTTCTAAAAAAAAATATTTCTTTATAAAAATATTATGTATGTATGGTTCAATAAATTAATATTAGTAGTTGTAATTACAATTAGAATCAGTATACAGTAATATAAATTATCAAATTTCAAACAATTTAAACAAATCAAAAATTAAATAACTCTGTACCTTATAACAGCGATATTAGGATATAATCCTGCGCAAACAATAGCTTTTATCAACGCTATGTTATTTGAATTTCTATTAGCATTTCTATCACCTGGATTATCACTATTCAGAAATTTCATGTCATATAAATACTGTGCAAATTGAGTTTTCATTTCGGAAAGAAGTTTCAATGTGTTGTAAGAAAGAAAGTATTCTCTGCAAAATTGGCCAGCATTTCCTTTTCGGCGTGCAATTTCAAATCTTCTTAGAGCTTCCGCGAGAGCAATATGATCACTGTACTCTCCCATACTGAGTTCTAGCTTTTTTTTATTAGCTTCTTCCTCTTTTCCCAATGGACAATAAAAAGCATCTTTAAATGTAAGACTAGCAGCAATAGCAAATATTGGTTCGACGCATGAGAACAATGCTGCCCAGAGAATCATTTTTCCTAAAAATATTTTTTAAATTATTTATAAATTTACACTGCTATATATATAATTTAATTATATTATTTTTTAATTATATATATATATATATGTGTGTGTGTGTGTGTGTGTTATATATAATATAGTAACAAGAATGGTTTTTGTACCAATAGTAAAATTAAAATTACCTGTTCTAGGATCAAGCGGTAAGTGTGCCAAATGATAACCCAAAGGAGTCAAATGCTCGTCTTCGTCCAGAGCATTAAGTGTTCTAAGTAAACTGAGAGATAGATCGATGGCTTTTAGATCTGGCGGATCCATAACACTAGCTAGGAACTCTTTGGCTTTTCCTAATTGGAGAATTTTTATTTGCAAAATTACCTCTTCTAAGCGCGTTCTCAACATCTCTGGTAATGGATATTGATCAAATGTCAGTTCTCGAGCTTTGCAATACATGTGATAACATTCTCCACTTTTAACCCTATGAAACATATTTAATTTTACAAATATAGAAATTTGATAAAATACATTATTTCTCTTCGAACTTAAAAATATAAAATATAGAAAGTAAAACATCGCACCTTCCGGCTCTACCGCGTCTTTGTTTAGCATTAGCTAAAGATACCCATTCAGGCTTTAAGGTTTGAATGTTGTTTGTTACATCAAATCTTCCAAGCTTTGTTTTCCCACAATCTATTACATACACTACATCTTCTATAGTTATTGACGTCTCAGCAATTGAAGTTGCAATAATTATTTTACGAATATCATCAGGCGGTTCTTTAAATATAAGTTTCTGATCAATTGTCGGCATGCGTGAATGAAGAGGATAGATAATGTATTTGTCTATAAGAAAAGAAGAATTCAGATATAAAACAAATGCTAAATATATTTATATAGTGTTATATTAATATAAATACTCACTGCTTGGATAACATCCAGATTCTAACATCATTCTATTTAATTGTGATATATCCATCATACCAGGTAAAAAAATAAGAATAGCTCCAGGATCTTTCATATAACAGATATACCTAACTAACCTTTCTATAAGATCCAATGAAAGTTCTTCACTATTCGAATTCCGTAATTGATTATAAACATTTTCTCCATATTTCCTCTAATTAAATGTAAACCGTATTAACATATCAATAATTTCTTATATCACAATTTTAAATTATTTTTTATATTTATATAATATAACACACACGCACTATTTAGAATATTTACCTCAATTCTAAGTTGTCTAACGTAAGGTAGTACTATATCTAAAAATTCGTCTTTCTTATGTTGTTGTTCTTTATATCCTTTTAGATGTTTTCTGTAACCTGTAGGTTCTGGAGGTGGTTCGGGAAATTGAAATCTATAAATTAAAGAAAGATTAGGATATTAGTACATTTTTCTTAAAATTTTATAATATATATTTCTTTTTAATTAATTAAAAATTTAATAGATAATTATTGCAAAAATTTATCAAATATATTAGATAATGACTGTGTTCGAAAATGACACTCTGACACGTCATAGTGTCATTCTGTCTTTAATTTTCCATAAGTAACAAAGATAGAATGACATTTCGATGCATCAGATGTTATTCCCGAGCGCAGGCAATGTTATGTCAATACCTACTGTGTAAATGACACGATATCTTCTAAATAAAATTCTTGAACTGGAAAGGTAAATCCTGGTATATGTATCATTGGACATTTGTTATAATATCTTGAAAAACGTTCAGAATTTAATGTTGCACTCATCAAAAGAACTTTTAAGTCTGTTCTCTAAAAAATACATTTCTCTTAGTTTCTATTAAATATTTTTAATATTACTATTTAACAATATCATTCATGTGCAATATGCATTCATGTGAGATTCTATGTAGGGATTGTTTTCATAATTTGAAAATATTTGAATAAATTTATAAAGAATAAAATAAAATGTTTTACAAAAATTATACAATATCGAACTGACAGAAAAGTTATAAGAATTATGTATATCTAACATTTTTGAATAAAATAACACAATAAAAAGCAAACAGAATATAAATTCACATTAACATTATGTAACGGCAATGTAAAAGTATTCAAACTTACTTTTGGAATAATTTGTTTTAATAATGTAATAATAAAGTCACTTTCTGTGGTACGTTCATGAATTTCGTCTAATATCACGTGAGAGAATTTCTTTAATGCTGGATCAGTCTTCATAATTTGTAGTAATATACCAGTTGTGCAAAATAATATACTTCCTTGCTCCCGCATTGGAGTTCTGTAAGTAAAAGAAATCAATATAAGAAATCTTATATTTATCTTTATAAAATATCATATACATTATTCTCATATAAATATACTTTTCGAGTCGTATCTGATAGCCCACGGATTTCCCAAGTTTTTCCGCTCTTTCCATAGCTACACGTTCAGCAACAGAAATAGCTGAAATTCTTCTAGGCTGTGTACAAATTATTCGAGTAATACTACCATTTTCAGCTTCTAATTGATCATCCAATATAAATTGTGCTACCTGCGTGGTTTTGCCACATCCTAAAATTTGTTATTTAAAAAAACAATTATTATTGAGAAATTTAATTATTAATCTAAATAGAAAATTTAATTATGAGCAAATAAAAGTTTTGCCAAAGACTTTTGCAAAATTTCTTTTATTTTTTAATTCCACACTGCATTCACATAAATGCAGCTAAAGGCTCATAAAAATATTTTATCTCATTGGTAAACTTTTGCAACTTACCAGTTTCTCCACTAACAACAACAACTTGATTATCTTTAATCAATTGTAATATTTCTGATTTCTTATGATATGCTGGTAATTTTGATCGAAATTTTGACATATTTATATAATCATCTTGAGTTTGCTTATCTATATATTCATTTAGTAATATTCTGTCCATATGACTATTTCTTTGCAATTTTGACGATCCCATACTCATAGCTTTGGCAATATTGTGCTCTATATCACCATTTATAATTTCTAAAAAATTTCTTTTAAATTGAGAATCATGAATATGATTATATTTGTTGTCATATTCAGAATTAGATGTTTCATCAAGAATTGAACTGTAAAAGCTCTTAGAATTACTTAAAACAATCTTAATTTTTTGTTCTATGTGAGGTGATAATTTATAAACTGCGGATTTTTTCTTGTTTTTCTCTCTGTTTAAGTTTCTATAAAATAGTCCTATTTCCTTTCCACGAAGTCCAGGAGGAGGTCTTCGCATTTGTGAGTGCAAGCCTCCATATCCAGATGTAGACGATTGCATTGGTTGTTCTAAAAAACACATAAACTTTATTTCAAACATATTTTACTTCCTTATAAGAATATCGATATTCTGAAGCAAAAATAATAACAATTGTTGCATAGTTGAAACATTATTGGTATTCTAAGTAAAAGTATTCAAAAGTGAAAAGATGTAAAAATTGGAAAATTAGGTTAAACATACACTTTGAGACATAAACTTTATTTGAGATTCAACTACTCAATATTTTATATTCGAAATCTAAAAGATAAAAACTAAAATTTATTTCAAATTTTATAGATATAAGCAAACTGACTTTAGTACATATATATAATAAAAAATATATACTTTGTTAACTGATACAATAATTTGATAATAGTCAAGTTATAACTAATAATAAGAAAATCTCTTTGGTGCAAGAAAAAATTTAATTTTACAAAAATAAATAGCTTTCTTCGAAAAATAGGATATTTATTGAACATTAGAAAGAGGAATATATAATTTAATAAATTATTTAATAAAGATCCAATGAGAAAATCATTTGCAAGTAATTCTTAATATGAAGAGATTTTGTTAACCACAGAATTTATATTAATAAATGTGATAAAACATATATATGTATATCTATGAAATCGATCTCTTTCGGCTTTTGGTTTATTTCATACATTATTTTTTCAAAGTATATATATCTATATATAGTGTATCGATATTCGTATATATTAAAAATTAAAAGAGATATGAAGCACATTTGCTTAAAAAACCAAATAAAACACGAAAATAAAAACGATGTTGATCAAAATAATTATTTACCTTCTCTATTACGTCGTGCAAAGGAATTTAACTTTCCTCTGGGACTAAATCGACGCGACATTTTTGCGAATATAAAAAATCTATCAATTGTAGATTGCAGTATGTTTCATCAGTCACTTATTTTTGTCTTTTGTTCGCGTTACGATAATTCAGAATGCGGACAGTACATAACATAACCACAATATCCTAGCATTTCTCACAACATTCGTTACAAGTTTTACAACCTCTGCGTCCTCTGCTCTAGTCTGCTGTATATAAAATGCGCCTTCTTATGCGCAGCTCAGCTCGCGATGGGGAGGAGTGGGGATGAAGCGGTGGTGGGGATAAAGCGAGTGGTGGGAGGAATGGGAGAATGGAATGTGGCGCGCTAGTGGCGTTGTGGCGTAGTATTTTTTAAGCCCAGTCTTCAATGAGTCATTAATCATTGATTAGATGTGTTCTAAGTCGTAAGTCATAATTATATGACTTACGTTTATACAACGTTCTTTATGATCAAAATAATTAAGGTCTACAATAAGTCATTAATTGTTGATCAACGATTAATGACTTATTGTAGACTGTGCCTTGGATCGATAAAAAAATTTTGTTTAAGATACTAAAATATACAAATTTACTGAAAATGAATTTACTGAAATGAGCTGCTAACAATAAAAGATAAAACTCGAATAACAATTGGCGCTAATTTAGAATATATTTATAAAATTCGCAACTATTCAACATTCGAATATTATTTGCATATAACACGTAATTGTTAACACAGATATATATATCTATATATGTATATATACTATCTGTGAATTTATATACACACATTGCGATAAATTTATTTGATTTTTGTGTTACAGCAAAAGTTGGAGAAAAGTATAAAAATCAATCAATATATTTTTTTATTAAAATTAGAAATGAACGACAAATGGAAACATATATATTTATCGAAATAATAAAACATTTTTAATATATAGTAGCGCCACAGATTAATAGACAGATCGCCAAAGGTCTGGATGAAGGAGAGACCAGTATTTCTCACTGATTTCAGCGCCATATCGTAGTAGTGGTCAATGCAGTAACTATTAATACGTTCCCAAGATAAGAGCGTCTCATGCTCATGAACTCGTCCGGCGGCATGTACGAGATTTATCTTTTCGTAGCGTTCGCGTATTTCGGAAAGGACAGAATTTTATGATGTTATAAATAAATAAATAAATAAATAAATAAAATATTAACCTGACCTATTATAATTATTTTTTAATAAATGTTTCATTATTATTATCATCTAAGTCTAAGTCGTTTAATTAATTTTTAGTTTTTTAATAATTAATTTAATTTATTCTAATCATTTTAATATGTGAAAAATACTAATACGTATACGTTTTATAATGAATTAATATATTTCGAGAGTCGAATTATATATTTTTAATAATATAAAAGTGTTCAAAAATTATATTTGACTTTTAATTTTAATTATTTTAGCAAAGAGTTCCGAAATCTCTTACACACATAATAGGGATTTTGTTCATCCATATAAATCGCAATTAAGTATATATGTTAATTATTAATTTTAATAAAATACAAAATTAAAATTAAAGGTCAAATATAATTTTTGAACATAAATATATTTAACGTATAAGACGGGCAACAAGAGCCAAATCGCGGATGACAATGCGTTATCCTAACAAAACTAAATAATTTTTCGTTAGAATTAAATACCGATGCACAAGGCACCAAATTTTTTTACTTGGACACGGCCAAGATTTTAAATATGAAATAATCTCATATTTTGAGATTTAATTTCAATACCCCTTTAACCCCCCTACGGAAAATAAATAAATGAATGCAAGAGAAAAATATAGATCCGAAAATCGCTGAATCGGGAATCGAACCCGAGAACTTTCGCTTGCCGGGCGACTGCTCTTCCAGCTGAGCTATTCAGATCCTTTCGATTCTATACTTTTCTCTGTTATATATATTAATGTTGGTAAAGAAACGCATTTTTTAAGCCAGCGTGTATCAAATATAAGAGTTTTAACAAGGCTCTGTAATATAAATATAAATTTAACGTATAAGACGGGCAACAAGAGCCAAATCGCGGATGACAATGCGTTATCCTAACGAAACTAAATAATTTTTCGATAGAATTAAATACCGGTGCACAAGGCACCAAATTTTTTTACTTGGACACGGCCAAGATTTTAAATATGAAATAATCTCATATTTTGAGATTTAATTTCAATACCCCTTTAACCCCCCTTTAATAAAAATAAAAAAAAAAAAAAAAAAAAAAAATTTGGTGCCTTGTGCACCGGTATTTAATTCTAACGAAAAATTATTTAGTTTCGTTAGGATAACGCATTGTCATCCGCGATTTGGCTCTTGTTGCCCGTCTTATACGTTAAATTTATATTTATATTACAGAGCCTTGTTAAAACTCTTATAAATATATTTAATTCGTTATAAAACGTATACCCGTGATAGTATTTTTCTCGTACAAAAATAACTAGAATAAATTAAATTACTCATAAAAAAATAAAAAAATAATTAAATAATTTATATTTTATATGATAATAATAAAACATTTTATAAAAAAAACAGATTCAATAAATATAAGTATATATATAACATGTACTTATATTTATTGAATCTGTTTTTTAATAAAATGTTTTATAAGCTTAGAAAACTTGACTTCGACGTAACTAGCAAATTTTATTTAATTATTTCACGACGGTTTGACGTAATAAAATGTTTTATTATTATTATATAAAATATAAGTTTAAATTCTTTAATTAATTTTTAATCTTTTATGATTAATTTAATTTACTCTAATTATTTTTGTACGAGAAAAATACTATCATGGGTATACGTTTTATCTTATCCACATTTACCTCTAGCCTTTTTTTTATCCATGTAATTTTCCATTTTCCCCAACATATGTATCATCCCCTCCTCCTCCTCCGCCAACAACACCATGTCATCCGCATATGCCAAGCAGTGCACTTTTTCCCCTCCCAACTTTACTCCTCCCCAGCCTCCTTTTTTCAGCACTTCCTCTATATCCGCTATCAACAAATTGAACAAGTGTGGGCTCATTGGACAACCTTGCCTCACACCCCTTGCCGTCCAGAAGTTTTCTCCTTCCTCCTTCCCCGCTCTTACTTTACTCCTCGTTTCCTTGTATACCTCTTCTATCCTACTACTTAACCCTTCTCTTACCCCCCTCTTCCTCATCGCCTCCATTAACACCTCCCTATCCACTGAGTCAAACGCCGCCTTCAGATCTATGAAGGCCGCTACTACCTTACCTCCCTTCTTCTTCACTTTTTTATTGATCAGGTAGTTTAGCACATATATACTGTCAATCACCCCCATTCCCTTCCTAAAGCCTGTTTGACTCTCCGGCAACATATTCCCCCTCTCTATTTCCTCCTTTAACCTTTCTGTTAGAATCCCCACATACACCTTATATAACGTTGGCATCAAAGTCACCCCTCTGTAGTTTTCCACCCTATTTCCCGTTCCCTTTTTTAACAGTGGTACTATTATCCCCTCTTTCCACCTCTCCGGCCATCCTTCCCCTCTCCAGACTCTGTTGCACATTTCCCATACCCACTCTTCTACCCTCTCTCCTCCATATTTCCATACCTCACTCGGTATCCCATCCTCCCCCGCTGCTTTTCCTTTCTTCAATTTTCCCAATATCCTCTTTACTTCCCCCCTGCTTATCTCCTGCTCCTCATGCCTCTCCCTTTTCTCTTTTCCTCCTCTTACAACTTTAACCTCTACCCCTCCCAATAAGTCCATGAAATATTCCTTCCACTCCTCCGCTTTTATCTCCTCATTCACTCCTTCTCTCTTCTTCCTTTCCCTGTTTATAATTTTCCATACCTCTCCTTCTGTTCTTGCCTCTATCGCTTCCTTGTACCATCTTATCCTCTCCTCCTCCCTTTTTCCTTTACACATTAGCTTATATTCTGCCCTTTCTTTTCTGTATCCTTCTCCTCCTCCTCCTTTCTTCCTCCATTCCCTTAGCTTTCTCCTCACTTCTTTCCTCTTCTCCTCACATTCCTCATCACACCACCCTTTCTTTTTTCCTTCTCCACTCTCTTTTTCTCCTTCTCTCAATTCCTCTTCTATCCTTCCTATTTTTTCCTCTAGCTCCTCTTCTATTCCCTCTATTCACAAAAATAAACTATCTAAATTTTATAAACGGATTTATGCATTAATATCGATTTAATATTATTTAATGACAGATATCAGCGCGATTAGATAACGAAATTTAATCCGATCGAGGCTCATTTATTTAATGTCTCTCCTATACTCGAAGAGAGAAAGGCGAGTAGGATTTTCTTTCGTGGATAATTTTCTATCATTTGCAACAATACGATGTTAATATATACTTGCTGTCGAGGTGAGTAATGATTTTTTCGTAGAAACCGACCACACAGCATATAACACGTATCTTCAGTGACCATAAAGATAATATAGAATCATGATAGAGTGAGAATCCTCGAGAATACATTCGTGATCGACGAAATACTCATTTTCCTGCCGATTAAACCTCATGCAAAGTCCTGTCGCTCGTTGACATTTGCATAGTTAAAATCGCGAAAGCTATCGTCAGATTAGTTAACATAATTTATTGCAAATAAATAAGGGGGAATAAATCAGACTGACATCTCTCTACATATATATATCTTTGCTAGATATATCAAAAAATAAACGTCACAATGAAATAATGCCAATTAAATAATCTCAATTAAAACGAATATATAAGATTATTCTGATAATGTCTCTTGAATTTTAGATATTTCACAAAACCAAAAAATTATATATATTATATCCAGGATATATGTATTATAGTCAGAAATTATTAAATATATTTTCTCATGTTTTTATAGTCCTAAAATTTTTATCCGCGTTTACTTCTCACGTCTATTTAATGCTTAATGTTTTAAAAAATTTTATATTTATTTTAATAAATATTTTAAAAAATATTTATATATATTAATAAATATTAAAAAAAAAATTTATACATTAATATTAAATTGTATACGTTGCGTATGATATATTTCTTCATGATTTACATGATAAATTCCAATTCGCAATATTATATGCTGCATAAAAATCATATCAGCTTATGTCATCTCCACGGACCTCTTTATAAAACATAAACGGCGCATTACACGGGCTTATGCTAGCTGCAGATCATCATCTGAGACAGAGCTAATGCTTTCTGTGCAACTGAAAAGCAACGTGCTCCAGTTTCCGTCACCGTTGCCTTAATGTCGCCGTATCACGGAGAAACGGAGAGAGTTTGTCGGTCAGCCTCGGGAATATCTCGCGCACGGAGGAGCATGGTTGCGAATGCGCTTAGAAACGACGCCGGATATACCGAGAAGTCGGCCTCCGCAGAAAGAAGAAAGAGCGAGAGATGAAGGGAAAGAGAGCCGAGCAATAAACGTAATGCAAGGATCGCGATGCTTTCCGCGTACCGTGGAACGCTTATAGCCTCCTCCCGAGGTATTCGCGAGAATTCCCGCTCAGATATGCCAAAGAAAAACCGAGATCTCCCAGTTTGTTTCTCGTTAACGTTATTCACCGAAAAGGAAAAAAAAAAGAATGTTTTATAAGGTGAAATCTTCCACCTTGGCAAATTTTTCTCTCTCTCTTCTTGCGAAAAATTGGGATGATAAATTATTCGTTTATTAATTTTATTTTATTATTTATTATATTATTGTATTAATTATAATTAATATTAATATAATTAATAATCACAAATTATTTAATTAGAAACTGATCGATGTCTGTATTTTGGAGTAGTTGAAATGAGATCCTTCTAACAAGTAATTAAGTTTCTTTCAGGGTGTCTAGTCGACTTTGAAATCCTTCAAGTTCTGGAAATATTCTGGAATTTTTTTATTTAGGAGTCCAAAAATATGTGTTACGTATAAATAAATTATTAATTAATATTTTAAGCGTTTAAATATAAGAGAATATATTATATTAAATATTTGTAATGCATATGTTAATTTTTATTAACATGTAATTATATGGAATTGATAAAGGAAATCAAGTTTTCAGTTTCTCTTGCACATCTTTATTATATTACTGGAAAATCATTTTCCTTGGAATGTCTTTAAATTTTATTTTCTAATTTTACCAGATACCCTGATATTTTCTTGGGAAAATCGATCATCTCTCTATTTCTTTTAAACATGTTATTGGCATTTTTTACGTGGACCATAATTTGAGAAAAAAATGTCGCACATATACACAGAAAGAATTTTCTCTTATAATTTAACTTGAAAATAATCGTGGAACAATATGGAATTAAAGAATTTTATAAGAGTTTCTCTGATTAATATTTACCACGAATATTCATATTTTCTACCACAATAAAATATGAAATACCAATTTCCACGATTACCATGAATTTTAGGATAAATATTCTAAGAGAAAATCCTCTCCGTGTAGTATCTACATTTGCGAAATTAAGAGCATAATTCTTCAATCTCTGAAAAAATGTATTAACTTGACGAAACCTTTCAACGAAATTGCTATTTTGTTAATTGAACACATATTAGTATTTAAGTCAAATATATGTTTTGTTAGATTTTTAATAAATTATATTTAATTTAAATATTTTTGTGTGTTTAATTAACAAAGTAATATATTTAGTTGAGAGGTTTAGTCAAGTTAAGAATTTTTTTCCGGTGTGAGAGCGTTGAATCGATATTCGCACGAGATACTGTATTACGGAAATGCATATTTCATTAAGTGTCGGCAGCTTATTGGCAAGATTCCGAGGGATACTCGCGTATTGAATCGGGACCGCTAAGTAATAGAGATAGTTACGTAGAACACATCCGATATATACCGCGGCCTAGAGCGATACTACAAAGTTCATCGCTCTAGGTGAGGAACAAGTTTCACGACCGAAGTGCGGTAAGGTGCGAATTCCAGCGAACGGAACATTATACTAGTTATGGATGCTCGACTGCAGCGCATCGAGATTGGCTAACACTATGTATAAAAGATGGTGTTTGATATATTAAATATGTATAAAGAAAAAAAAAATTATTTCTAACAAAATATAAAATATATCTCTCTCGAATATCCTGCCTTGATTTTTATTCGTAAAATTCCCCAAATATTTAATAAAGTAATTTTAGTTAGTAAAAAGATTTATATAAAAAACTTGTATGAAAAAAGATGGATGCTCGACTGCAGCACATCGAGATTTGCTAACACTGTATAAAAGATATGGTTTGATATATTAAATATGTATAAAGAAAAAAATTTATTTTTAACTAAAAATTTGTTTCTGTATAAAAAATGATGTTTGATATATTAAATATGTATAAAAAAAAAAAATTATTTCTAACAAAATATAAAATATATCTCCTCTCTCTCTCGAATATCCTGCCTTGATTTTCATTCGCAAAATCCCCTAAAAATTTAATAAAGTAATTTTAGTTAGTAAAAAGATTTATATAAAAAAACTTGTATAAAAAAAGATGGATACTCGACTGCAGCACATCGAGATTGGCTAACACTATGTAAAAGCTGGTGTTCGATATATTAAATAAGTATAAAGAAAAAAAATTATTTTTAATAAAATATAAAATATATCTCCTTTTTCTCTCTCGAATATCCTGCCTTGATTTTTATTCGCAAAATTCCCTAAAAATGTAATCAAGTTTTAGCTAGTAGGTAAAAAAATTGTATAAAAAAAGATGTATGAAAAAATGGGTGCTCAACGCATCGAGATTGGCTAACACTATAAAAGATAGTGTTCGATATAAATATATGTATATAAAGAAAAAGAATTAATTTCAACAAAATATAAAATATATCTCCTCTCTCAAATATCTTGTCTTGATTTTCATTTGCAATGTTCTCCAAAAATTTCATAAAATAATTTTAACTAGTAAAAGAGATTGTATGAAAAAAGAAATAATCCATACATGCAGTTTTTTGTTTAAAAGAGAATTTTAATCCTATCAATGAAAACAGATATTCAAAGCACTTTAAATATTAAAAATCTAGTCCGAATGGAAATCTTTTAAAATAAAATAGGAAAAAAGTTTGATGCTCAGCAGCTGCTGTAAAAAAATTATCACAATGCAAAATCAGTTAATACCCATAAATTGAAAAGTAGAAAAATTATTTGACAGAAGGATTAAAACGACATCATAATCAGTTTATCTCCGTTCTTTTTCAAGGTTTGTACTTGCTACATTTTTGCAGCCGCAAAAGCTGTTAGACTTTTGCCTGAAATTAAACGATTCCACAATTATTTTCGCAGTTAAACGAAAAGTTTAAGAAAAAAGTATGCAAAAAATATTCTTTTCTAGCAAAACCGAGCTTGACACAAAATAATAATGTGGACTTCGAGTAGATCCTGGCAAAACTAGAAGATATGGCTATTCTAGGCGAAGAGTTTCTTCAAGAAATCGGTTTTGATAGAAGAAATACTCATTTTGCATACTCTTTTACGGTGCATGTTATTGGAAACATTGTGTGTATGTGTCTGTATATGTGGCTGTACAGCTCTCGAGGAGTGAGTCAAGAATCTATGGCAGTGGCAGAGAAACCACGGCGAGTAAATACGAGTCATGCTCGAAGGGCGCATTCTTCGCAGAGGTTCTCCAGTCGCATCTCCTCGCGAGACAGATCATCTCGAGGATTCTGCGGTCGAACTCATCTTTTAATCATTTCAAACGGACGAGTCAATTTTCCGCTCTCATATACCATTTTTAAGAAGATCGAGCAACATAATTGTCTTAATTATATCTAATTTTTTAGATTACTGTTATTAATTTTTTTTTGCTAATAATAATAATAATAATAATAACGATTAACGATGTATATTTCTGGTTGACAACCGTTGCGGGCTTTTAAAGCGAAGATCTATTTAGAAGAAACACGAATGTACACACACATGGACCGGGGAAAATTACTGTTTCATGTTCCCATCAGCGGAGCTTTTAAAGAAAATCAAACCGCGTTCTTCGGATGCGAGAGTTAATTAAAAAAGGACATCATGCACATTGCATCCAGGAGATGAAATGTCATCTGAAGATGTCAGTTAGTTCAACTTGTATACCAAAACGGTTTACTTGCTCCTCTTTCAACATCGCCGAGAGAGAATAATAAGCAGAAAGGAAGAGAACAAGAGAGAAAAAAGAACACACAGCATACAATCATTGTATAAGAATTGCACGGCTGATGTTGCAAAATAGATTTGCATTCTCATTTCGCATAACCATATATACACATCGGAAAAGTTATCAGAGTATTAAAAAGGATAAAAATTTATAACACATAATTTGTAATTAGTCAATTAATAAATTGTGTATGACAAGAATTTTTAAAAATATTAATTTAAGGAACTGAAATTTTAATTAAATATCAAATTTGTTAATAACATTCCGAAATAATGTAGCATGTGTAAAAAATCTTGATTTTTTTAAGAATAAATTAATTTAATAAAGGCATGATAAAATTCGATGATATCGATTTTTTTAAAGCTGTCAGAATTACAACGCAATGATATATAGATAGATGGAATGCGTGTATATCGAAGAGAGGAAAACGAAGGGAGAGATCGGAAGAATTTAAAATTCAATTATACATCCGTAGATAGAGAACAAATCCGTCGGTCTAGCTATCATCGTCCCTACATTAATCCTACGTCCTCGACCATCAAATATCCAATACACGGTTTCGCCCTTCATGCTAGATGATTCGAATAATCATTTCGTTTCGATGTATTTTGAGCAATTGTATTATACGAGATATCATTACACTTAATGCAAAGAAATTAATTACATCGATGCATTAATTATTATATTAAAGGCGCTCAAAACCTATATTACCTATATTTATTATCAAGTTTGTTATATTATATATGAAAATGTGATAATGAAATTTTCACTAAAAGAAAATTTATTATAATTATTATAATTATTGTAATTAATTATATTAATAAAATATTATTTTAAACAAAATGTTATACGTTTCAGAGGTATTATCACAATAACTAAGTTTAAATTTATTATGCTGAAATAATTTTATAATCAAGAAAAAATATTGCGTAAATAAAATATTATATCATATATTTTTGGAGAACTAATATAAAAAAAAACAAGTTTAAAAATAAACATGAAAAATCGGGGATTTGCTCGAAACGAATTCCGGCAATTGAGATAAAAAAACCTGAGGGAAACAGCAATTCTATTCGCCTTGTATCGATTCGGACGTCGCGAGGTATCGGGTCGACAGGAAATTTCGATGTGGTCGGAGGCCTAGGCACGAAGACCGCTAATTCTGCGGCGGGTTGAAATACTCCGATATCCCGATATAGTACACGTGCTCTCTCTCTCGTGAGTATGCACGTGCGTGCACGTCAATGTCAGGTCGGAGCAACCGGTTCGCGCGGTTTTACAAGAGGTGCACGAACTGCAGGCGCACGCCGCGAGTGCGGAAGGACGATTTTAATGACTTTCGAGTGACTCGTGCACGCGAAACTTAAGGTCTGCTACCTTAATTAAAAGGACCAAGGAATATAGGATAGATCTCGTATATCACATTTTTCAAGCCTGTAATGGCGATCTAAATATATAGAATTGTAATAATACGCATATATATGTGTATATATCGTGCATTTTTTATCTAAAAATTTATAATTATAGAGAGAATTTTTCTTTAGAATTTATATCTTGAAGATCCTAGTAATCGTAGGATAATATTGTAGTATTGGAAGAATTTTATGAATTTCTCTGATTAATATTTATCACAATAAAACATATTAATATTTACTACAATAAGATATAAAATATGTTTGATGAATTTTACTAAAATATGTAATAAAATCTCAGTAATTTTAAAGTATATTAAAAACTATGTTAAAAATTTATGATTCTTTAAGTGTTTTTAATATATAGAATAGATGCCAAAAATGATAAACATTTATAAAATTTTATATATAAATTTTAAAATGCAGCATAGTTTCTTATTGCCAAGCATGATGAAATTTGTAATGACTTTTGCAGTAAAACATAACAAAAAATTCTCTTCGTGTGCCTATATATATATATATATATATATATATATATATTACAATTATATATTTGGATAAGAGATATCCACGATATCGATTCTAAACGAAAAAACAATAAAATCATTTTAATTAATGGCATATGCCAAATTAAAACTTATTATTGGCTCGAATGCTAATTAACCATATTTGTATCTCAAATGTATATTGGATATTATTATTAATTTTCAATTTAACGCTAAATATACTTTTCACTGTTCACAGCATAATAATAAATTGATTACACTGATGCATGATAAATTTAAGCTTACATTTTTCCATTAATTTCACAGAATCGTATTCAATACCGGAACAATGTACAATATTAATCCTATAATAGCTGTCAGAGATTACAATTCTTCTCGGCACAACAGCTGTTCTCTACACATAATTATTATATCAAACAGCACGTTATAGCGTAACAATGGAATATATCAAGCAATTAAAAAAAATATCGAATTTGCACTAAATTTTATAAGCATAAAATTTCAATAAACCTAGGAAAATTCCCGGAGATCGATAGAATCCGGAGAAAAACGCGATTGACCGTATTTTTTTTCTCGGTCAAACGGAAGGGATATATTTTCTGGAGCAGAGGGAGAGAAAGAGAGAGACAGAGCTCGAACGAGTGAATCCACCCCTAGCACAAAGGGTGGGATTGGCCGCGCGTCCCATCGTCGCTATGGTAACCATAGGTCAGGACAGGGATAAGCAATAGCAAATGCGCCCTTTTTCCCCGAAGAGGAACCATCTTTGCCAAGACGAGGCTTGCGACAATTTATTTCGTGCGAGTCGAATCGCTCATGTTAATTCGTCGCGTATTATTTTTCTGCGTTAATTAACGCATGCAGGGTGCAACGCTCGCACGCGCGATGCAGATGCAATTTGCAACGAATGCACCCCGGAAGGCTAAGACGCGATCCAGGTGTCTCGATAAAGCCGCTTTTTTTCGACGGATTAAATCGAGAGAGTTTAAAAAGGGGGAAAATCCTGGCCCATCTCAAATCGAAACTGCGGACAAAGATTTAAAAAATAGATATCTACGCAATGCATGAAGATTATCGCGCAGATTTTAAATATATATTCTATCGATTACCTCTGAGATCAGCTGATTTCTTTATGAAAAAATCGAGGATCAGAGCTCCTCTTTTTTTCTCTTTCAAGAAGCAGTGATCAATAAAAAAGTTATTTGCTTTTTGCGGGAGGAAATGTCGGAGAAAACTTTTACGTTGTTTGTCAGACAAAAAATCATCTTTATATGAAATAAAGTTTTATTTTCTCTGTTTTTTATTTTTAGAATTATTATTTTCTGCAAAGAGAGATATTGTAAACACGAACATCAACAATATTTTACGATGAAAGTAGAAATATTTGAGAGAGAGAGAGAGAGAAGAAAACTCTTTTACATTATCACATTCTATTTGTTTTGTATCAAAATATCAATCACACGTGTGTGAAAAAAACTGTTAATTTGATATCAGAGATTTCGTTGATACATTTGTTTACATTTATACGCATTCACATTGCAATATTTCAAATTGCAATCGTTTCTATTTCATGTTTGTATTCATTAAACAACGAGCAAAATATCTTCGCAAAAAGCATCAATGGAATATCAAGAGGATCTACGAGAGAGAGAATCGTTTTTCAAAATATATTCGAGCCTTCGGTGAAATCTACATTGCGGAAGACAACGAACGGTTGAAGCGTGACAAGAAATCTCGAGATGAAAATACGTAATGAGTAACCTTGCCTTGGTTTTTCTCCGACCTACGGTAAGTACATATATAAACGTTCGAGCCTCCAATGTACATCTCGCGTTACGCGAAATTCAACGCGGAAACGAGAGCACGTGCTTCGAATTCGCGTCTCTCGTGCAAATTTGTCTTCCGACTGCCTTTTATGCTCCGTAAAAAACTCGGAGAAACGCTTAAACAGTTTGCTCATAGCAAATCTATATGGCAAGTTTAATAGAACTGAGAATTTATTAATTATTAAGCAATTATTCTCAAAATTATTCTCTTCAAAAATACGTATATTTGTAATCTATATTTTTTTTCTATCTATTTTTATTTTTATATTATTCATTTTTTTATATTTTATTTATAATTTATTTTATAATTTTTACAATTTATTTTATCAATAGAAGCATTTTTTCTATTTATTTTTCTATTATATTTTTTATATTTTTTATATTTCTTTATTTTATAATTTTTACATTTATTTTATAATTTTATAAAATATATTTTATAGAAGAATTTTATTTACGCATATATAGTATAAAATGCTTCTACTGATCAAATAAATTGTAAAAATTATAAAATAAAATTTAAATAAAATATAAAAAAAATAATTAAGAATATAAGAATAAAAATAAATAGAAAAAAATAAAAAATAGAAAAAAATATAGATTACAAATATACGTATACCTTTGAAGAGAAAAATTTTGTGGATAATTGCTTAATAATTATTTTTTCTATTTATTTTTTTTCTATTTATTTTTATTTTTATATTTCATTTATATTTCATTTTATAATTGTTACAATTTATTCTATAAATAGAAGAATTTTATACTATACGTGTAAATAAAATTCTTCTATAAAATATTATATTTTATAAAATTATAAAATAAAGAAATATAAAAAATATGATAAAAATAAATAGAAAAACTTAAATAGAAAAAATATATTCAGATGACGAATACGTATATTATAGTATATACAATATATTATTAATGTGGTATTTTTTTTTTTTTTAATAAACTCAACTCTGCCTTTTTAATAAGCCTCTCGGAGAATGATTGTGAATTGCGAGGCTGGAAAATTATGATCCGCATCTGCGAATTATATACGCGAGACGAGAGTGGGATTTATCGGTCGCTTAGATCAACACTCGCGATTCTTCTATTACAAAACTAATTACATCTCGCTGGATAGAGAGTAACGTGCTCGCGCACGCGGATTCTATCTAGATGGGATTTACACGCGCGAGTTTCTTCCCTTCTCTCGCTATACACCGTCTAGACGAATCAGACGTCCAGAGTCCGTCCCTAATTAATCGCGTTCTCAATTAGTGGCCCGAAAGAACGGCTCGATTATAATAACATGATAATACATGGAGTGTGACGGGGTCATTCAACTCGGCCCAAGTACAAGCGCCGATTTAAACAGGTGCGATGATCGTTCGAGATCGGCTCGATGCGATCCGCGAAAAAAATCTCTCGTCGGGAAACCGAGAGAAATAATAGATCGCATTAAAACGTTAATTAGAGGCGCGCGTAAATTACAATCGCATATTGTGCGATTTTTTTACCGGAGCATGCAAATTTCCGCGACAAACTCGACTCCTGCATACGTGTTACAATTTTGCGAATGCCATCGTGTTACGAAAAAGTTGGGTCAACAGTTCCGATTGCTTCGTGGGCGCGAAATTGTTTGACATTTCATTCGCGAGAAGCCAAACAGGTGAAAAAATTCAGATTAGATATATCCATGAAGTACTCGCTAAAGTACATCAAAATTTCCATGAATTTTTATTTTATTACATATACAATACATATATTAATATTTATTATTTTTTTTATTAATGATTTTATTCACGGTATATTTTTATCTCAGCGGAAATTAATTACTATAATCTGCCTCGCCGATAAAATAAACATCGAGCGGCCGACGATTAATTAAATGGTAATTTTATTTCCTGAGAGAGGGAGAGAGTTTTATTCGTAAACTGGTATTGTATCGCTAAAACTACATAGATATATCGTTCTTTGTGCCGTTTTATTACGCTCTCGACATTGGAAATATTTATAATTCATGAAAACGCGGGGAAAACACAAATGCAAACGAGCGAAACATTTGTTAACGATACCTCGTTCAGATTCCCCTGATTTCGATAAACGCTCATCGAATTTCAAAATGGAATGAATTATACGCGAAGCGATTAATCAATAACTTTACATTGCAAAGCTTGTTAATTAATTAATTATTATCAATACTTAATTCGCCTGCGTAATACATTATTGAAATTATTTCAAACAAGAAATTAGAGAGTCTACGAGAAAAGGAAAATTTTATTATTTCATTTCGTCAATTATACTGTATTAAAATATTCACTCTTGCAAAATTACTATATATCAAGACAAATCCTATCATTATAAATATCATATAAAATTATTATCAAATTGTATCGCTCAATATTACCATTTTCGAGAGTTTTACGAGATTAACCCCATCTCTCTCTCTCGGAATAATGAATTAAATTAATAATACTTTAATCAGTCATAATAAAAAAAATGTGGTTCTTACTTGAAACTCCTGGAAATCGACTTCGAGGGAAAGAAATCGGCGATTTAGAACCCTGCGGCCGCGGATCTCGTCCCGTCGAATTTTCCACATCACTGGCCGCCGAACACGTACGTTTCCTTGCGAAAAAACGAGCCGCGATTTTCTCGGTGAGAAAATACGCCTAACGGCGAAACGCAACACGTCCGCCGGTCATGAACGCCCGTGACGGAATGCTGGACGAGGGACTCGTGCTCGATCTCTCTCCTACGTCGGTTCGTTACCCCCACTACGTATAGAGGGTCACCCTTGTGCTTTTTTAAATCCCGCGATATTTTCTCTCTCTCTCTCTTTCCCTCTCGATTTTTTTCGCTCGATTTTCGACCCCGCGCAAATCGGAATCGAACGTATCGATGTGTCAGAAACACGTGTCACGCGCGAAATGACAGATGGATGGATACTGTCGCGAATCCGCACCGAGGAACATCATTTACTGATTTGTGTACACTAAACAAAATTCTTAACTTGACCACGCACCTTTCAATTAATTATTTTATCAATTAAAGACGTGGGAAAATATCTAATTAATTAAGCTTATATCGTAGATTTGACTTAAATATTAATATATGTTGAACTGACAACATAATTTAGTTGAAAGGTTTGGATAAGTTGATAAATCTTTTTTCAGGGTATACATTAGCTTTATTATTTGCGAGATGATGTGAAAAAGAAGTGCGTAATATGCAATAACATTTTTAAAAAATTGAGAGTTAAATTATTTAAAAAATTAAATTAAAATTACATGTTTTAATTCCTATAAATAATAAATATACGATATAATTCGATTTCATTAATTTTATGATAACACGTAAATGTAATGCCGTGTTTTAATAGAGTAAAAAATTTGAGAACGTTTATCCCACTGATATTCCTATTATCCTGATTTCGAGATAACATATTGTATACATATATACGTGAAAGTCTCAACTCTGAAATATTAAATCTCAATTTACGTTGCACAAAGTGTTGCACGTCTGTCATTTCTCATTTAATAGAGGACCTTCTTTTTATTGACGGTCTTATACAGAATTTATATTCTTTGTAAAACATGATCGTACATATAAAGCAATACATTAGTAGAAAGTAGATAATAGATAATGGTGTTAAAGCGAGGTGCAAATATTTTATATAGGAAAGTGATGATTCATCGATAATTATCCATGATTATTCTTCTCAAGCCTAACATAGCTTCAATATAATGACGTTGAGAAATCGTTAATTATATAAAGAGTATGTGGTTTGCAATAGTCAATAATGTAATAAAAAATAATTACACATATGGAAAGTAATTTTCTATTTTTTTGCACACCATGTATATCGTAAATTATAGATAATTGTTGAAATGCCCCAATAAGTACAGTAAATATTGTTTAAACAATTTTTAACTTGTTACTCCAAGAATAAAAAGATAAAAATGACGAATAAAATACTTTATATGTACGCTGAAAAAAAAGTTGTTAACTAAATCGTTCCATTAATTATTATTTTGTAAATTGAATATACAGAAATATTTAAATTAACTATTAACTCTAGGAAAACGTTTATTTGACAAATACTAATATATGTTTAATTAACAAAATTGTAATTTAGTTGAACGATTTAAGTCAAGTTAACAATTTTTTGTATAACTAATAATTAATTTCGTTAAAAGAGGACTAAAATATTTTATTCTCTAGAAATAAATTTATGAAAAATGTTACATTAAGCATGCCTCTGTATATTATAAATATGTTAACTTGATTAAACCTTTCAACTAAATATTATTTTGTTAACTAAACATATAAAAATATTTATATAAACATATAACTCCAAGAAACCGATTATTTGTCTTAAATACTAATATATGTTCAATTAACAAAATAGTAAATTTAGTTTCAAATTTTTTCGGTGCATTTTCTCCAAAATTATCGAACAAAAAATATTTCTCTCTTAAAAATAACGAAAAAAAAAAAACCATTTAGCGAGATAACCTCTCTGACAGTTTTCGAAAGATCGCCTTATCAGCGAAGAAAGCGGAAGTGTGTAATCCGAGGGGAAGCGAATATTTTGCTTATCGTATCGTACCTGTGCTGTGTCGAAACGTCGATCATCCGTAGGTAGGTGAGAACCCGCGGTACTGAATAAATCGCGCGACATCGCGCACAGATATCCGCGGTGCCGAATTCGAGCACTCGTTTTCGCCGACTGTTCTTCTTTCCCGCGCGCGCGCACACGCACGCACACGAATATACATACACGCGATATTCGGTGGGTGGATACGTTCGTTTGGTTGTCGTCGACACAGATTAATAGACAGATCGCCAAAGGCCTGCCTAAAGAAGAGACCGCCATCTTCGTGCGATAGACTTTGCCCCTTACCGACACACTTTGCCCCTGGTTCGAGTCCGTGCTAAATTTCGTAGACTTGAACCAAAAGACTTTGCCCCTGGTTCGAGTCCGTGCTAAATTTCGTAGACTCGACCAAAAGACTTTGCCCCTGGTGCAAGTCCAGGCTAAATTCGTTTGACATTACCAACAGACTTTGCCCCTGGTGCGAATCCAGGCTAATTGATCATGAGACCAATTTGAGAGATTTGGCCCCCGTTGTGTGTGTGTGTGTGTGTGTGTGTGTGTGTGAGAGAGAGAGAGAGAGAGAGAGAGAATATTTTACATATATGCATATATATATATAAAATTTATTAAATATAAAAAATATATTTTTTACACATAAAATGTTTTTTTTATTGAAATAATCACAATTTTAAATGTGATATAACACAGTGTTCAAAAATTTTTTAATTAAATTTTTTAATTAAATTTTATTAAAGAAAATTACTTGAAATTTTTTACATTAAGAATTTAAAGGCTCCTTATTCTCTTGTAGAAATTTATCACTACGCCAATTAATCACTTATTTTGAGTATTTAAAATACTATAATATACAGTAATTTAAGTATTCGAAATAAAAGTGATTAATTACTCGAAATAAGTGATAAATTGGCGTTACTAGTAATAAATTTCTATAAGAGTTGAAATAAAGTATAAGAGATAAATAGGCTATATGTGAGCCGTATGCGAAATGTGAGATGTAAGACGCATATTGAAATTTAATTTTTCGATATAACTTTCAAAAATGTACACGAGGTACAAAAAATTAGCTTGGACATTTGTAAGACTTAAAATTGGGATTAATTCTCAATTCTATTAATTAAATTTCGATATAACACACCTTACATCCGCGCACGGCTCACATATAGCCCATTTATTAGTGCAATTTTTAAGTTCCTTATTTTTCAAAGTTCACCTTTTTACGTTATCAAATATTTTTGGTACGTTTTCAAGAATTTTATATTTTTACTTACCGCAGTTTCTTATCCAAATGTAAAATCTTTTATCGCAGTCTATAAAAAATTGAAACAATTTACAATTTTATGATATAATATTATTATTATTACAATTTCTATATATATGCACATCTGTCAAATATCGTGATTTATTTCACATTATTATTATCTATTTTAATAAAAAAAAAACAAAAACACTTGCAACAATCAAAAATAAACCGCCTGCCGCGAACGGAAAATGCCAAGAAAGCACGCAATTTCCGCGAATCTCGTAATTTTTTTGAAAAATCAACAATTTCAACGAAATTGTAAATTCTTCAAATCACTGCACAAGTATAATTCACAATAATAATTTTCAGTAACTACGATAAAAAATCGTATACTGAAAACCGCAAACAAAAGTGCAATGGGAGTAAGAGTAAAGTCTGTGATAAAATTAATTGGCAATAGAAAATTAATAATTTTCAAATAGAAAAATTTTGAAATTACCGAAGATTTACAAATAATAAAGTAAAAATATTAAATAATTTATGTTTTCGAATTTTGCTCGCGGAGAGGATCTTTAAAACAAGATTTTTAGAAGAGAGGACCTTTAAAATATAAACAGGCAAAAACGTTGGAAAAATTAAAGCGCGCGTTTAAACGGATAAACGCAATGAAATAGATACGCAATTGTTTTTACTTATCGCTGTAAGCTCACAAGCTTCTGACGTGCTATACACTTTTATATAATATATACAAGGTGTCCGGTAACTAACGGACCAATGATTAAGGGCGGATTCTCTGGCCAATTTGGAGACGATTTTTCCTTAGCAAAAATGTTGAGAAGTCAATAATTTTCGAGTTATAAGCGATTGAAAAAAATAGGTTTTTTGAAAACTAAACGTTTTGGAGTTAAAAGTCTAACATAATTACATTCTTCAGTTAATTTCAGGTAGAGTTTACTATAATAAAATTTTAATTTAAGGCTTAGTTATAAAGATACATAATGACAAAGATTGGAAAGTTGTAAAAAATGATGACCTTTTTCGACATTTTCGCTGAGGAAAAATCGTTCCCAAATTGACCAAAGAATCCATTTGTAATCATTGGTCTGTTAGTTACCGGACACCCTGTATATTGGACACGAGTTTCGTTTGTTTCAGATTCTCGAGAGTTGAAGTAGGAACATACGAGTATCATATATCGTTTGTGACTTGCCGAATGAAAGCAAGACAGAGAGCGAACGAGATGATGAGCTTAATAGCTCATAATGTTATAAATAAATAAATAAAAAATTATAACCTGACCTACTAGTTATTGAATCTTTTTTTAATAAAATATTTCATTATTATTATCATCTAAGTCTAAGTTGTTTAATTACTTTTTAGTTTTTTAATAATTAATTTAATTTATTCTAGTCATTTTTATATGAGAAAAATAGTATCACGTATACGTTTTATAATGAATTAATATATTTCGGGAACCGAATTATATATTCTTAATAATATAAAAGTGTTCAAAAATTATATTTGACTTTTAATTTTAATTATTTTATAGCAAAGAGTTCCGAAATCTCTTACACACATAATGGGGATTTTTTTCATCCATATAATTCGCAATTAAGTATATATGTTAATTATTAATTTTAATAAAATAAAAATTAAAATTAAAGGTCAAATATAATTTTTAAACACAAATATATTAAATTAATTATAAAACGTATACCCATGATAGTATTTTTCTCGTACAAAAATAATTAGAGTAAATTAAATTAATCATAAAAGATTAAAAATTAATTAAGGGGTTATACCTACCTGCAAACTTCAAAAAAATCGATTTTTGGATTTTGATATTTTCTTAAAGTACATACTTTCAAAAATATTCCCTGCAAATTTCAAGTCGATTCGACAAAAATTAACGAAGTTATGTGAGTTTAAAGGTATACTGGTGTGAACGTATCCTGCTGTTTAGAAGCAGGGTACAGAAACGGGTCTCAGGTATCGAACGGCAGCTGCGACGCGGACAAAAGCGGTCTCTATACAAAGCCAAAATATATATAAATAAATAATATATATAAATTTATATAAATATATATATAAATATATTATTTGGTTGTGAACTTAATTTGAAACTTCAAATGCGTTTTTCTCAAAACAGCATTTTTAAAATCGGTGACCAAAATATCTCGAAAACCGCTGCATCGATTGAAATAAAATTTGGTAGACATCTTTAATACTAAAAAATCTAGTGCCCGATCGTGGCTTTTGTTTTTTCGTTGCGTATTTTTTTTTAATAATAAAAAACGAGCGAATTTTTGGTAGCAAAATCATACCTTCAAATTTGAACAGCCGCCATTTTGTCGCAAATTAATTTTTCAAAAAAATGAACGATCGGGCACTAGATAATCTTATATATTAACTAAATTTCTCGGGTTTATTGATTTCTGGTAAACCAGTTCAAAGTTAGAGTGGTCACCGCAAAACGCTTTTCAAAAAACTGCTTCTGGAAGATTAAGCATATCTTTTTTATTTATCAACATTTTGCAATAAAAAAAATACTAAATAATCTTTGAAATATATATATTTGAAAACATAAATGTTCCTTTCCAAAGCACTTCAAATATTTAAAAAAAAAATTCCCAAAAATACGTGTTTTTCAGACCTTGCAGGTAGGTATAACCCCTTAAAGAATTTAAACTTATATTTTATATAATAATAATAAAACATTTTATTACGTCAAACCGTCGTGAAATAATTAAATAAAATTTGCTAGTTACGTCAAAGTCAAGTTTTCTAAGCTTATAAAACATTTTATTAAAAAACAGATTCAATAAATATAAGTACATGTTATATATATACTTATATTTATTGAATCTGTTTTTTTTATAAAATGTTTTATTATTATCATATATAATATAAATTATTTAATTATTTTTTTATTTTTTTATGAGTAATTTAATTTGTTCTAATTATTTTTGTACGAGAAAAATACTATCACGGGTATACGTTTTATAACGAATTAAATATATTTATGTTCAAAAATTATATTTGACCTTTAATTTTAATTTTGTATTTTATTAAAATTAATAATTAACATATATACTTAATTGCGAATTATATAGATGAACAAAATCCTTATTATGTGTGTAAGAGATTTCGGAACTCTTTGCTAAAATAATTAAAATTAAAAGTCAAATATAATTTTTGAACACTTTTATNTTATTAAAAATATATAATTCGACTCTCGAAATATATTAATTCATTATAAAACGTATACGTATTAGTATTTTTCACATATTAAAATGATTAGAATAAATTAAATTAATTATTAAAAAACTAAAAATTAATTAAACGACTTAGACTTAGATGATAATAATAATGAAACATTTATTAAAAAATAATTATAATAGGTCAGGTTAATATTTTATTTATTTATTTATTTATTTATTTATAACATCATAAAATTCTGTCCTTTCCGAAATACGCGAACGCTACGAAAAGATAAATCTCGTACATGCCGCCGGACGAGTTCATGAGCATGAGACGCTCATCTTAGGAACGTATTAATAGTTACTGCATTGACCACTACCACGATATGGCGCTGAAATCAGTGAGAAATGCTGGTCTCTCCTTCATCCAGACCTTTGGCGATCTGTCTATTAATCTGTGTCGTCGATCGCTAACCCAGGCGGTCGGCGCGTCGTCGCTTTATTACGTCATCGGGCGGAGCCAATCCGGAAGCGCGTTTCCGCGGGTCACGTGGCTTTTTCTCGCCCTCGCGCGCGAAACACGAGATTCGACACGTGCATACGTATATACGTATATGCGCGCACACACATATAATATATAGATAGGGAACGTCAGGGCGCGAACCTGGACACAAAATGGCGATGGCACGGAGCAATGACCAGCGGCATATAGCGTCTTGCTCCTCACGAAATATGGATGCTCCAGGTCCTGTTCGTGCGATTATTTCGAACACGCGACATGCCCGGGTTGTCAGGTACGTCTGGAAATTAATGTCATTCGCCCGCCGAATTACGCATTTCCATTTGCCCGCGCGCGATGGACCGCGATTGATTTTTAAGGCTAAACTCGACGGTGCATTTCATACAAGTTGCATCTTCATTTTCCGCCGTCTAGACCTGTCAGTTCTCGCTTTTGCAGTTATAATGCATTTATTTTTGAACGCTCGTGTGAATTATATATTTCCAACTTTTTTTGCTTTTTTGTATATTATATAAGCAGGAAATGTTAGAAAAATATATAAGCGTTAAATAATATGAGATATAGTAAGTGATTTATATAAAAAAGGAGGAATAAAAGTATAATGTTGTTGCATATAATGTATAGAGTATAGCAAATGTTTTGAATATTTATACAAGTTTCTTTTTATAATAATGCCAAATGTGTGGATCTAAAGATCTGATAGAAATACTCTGTGTAAATTACAATATATTAATTGAAAATGTAAATAAAGTTGAATGAATAATTATTGAAATTATTTTAATATATAAATCAGAATTTTTATAATAAATTTAATGAATTTTCAAAAAAATTAGTAAATATTTTCACGATTTTTTATTTTAATAAAAAGAGGTTAAATAATAAAGATTTTAGTATAATTCAGCATTATTTTAATATATTTTTATTATAATATTTTCATTATATGCATATATATAGAAAAACTTCAACATTTACGAGAGATGTCTGTGCCTCGATTTACCAAACTAATTTTAATAAGTAATATCGAAAGTTATAAGAAGAAAATAAATTATAGATAATGTTATTTAAATTCTTAATAATATTACACATTAAGCTTTCTATTTATCTATTTTAATTTTTGAATATCCATTATTAATATAGCAATTTAGAAACGAGGAATAGAAGAGTCAGATATTTTTGAAATTAATTTGATTTGTAAAGAAATTAGAAGAGTTACATCCACATACGAGTATATTTGAGACACACAGATTATTTTGATCTTTCTTCATTCCATTTTAATCATCATTTATCATTTCAAAGTTTTGCGAACAAACAAAAGTTATGTAATATTTTTGCATAATAAACTTTTATTACATTAAAATCTATATATATAAGCACCGTCTGTCTGTATGTATGTACGCGAACTACTTCCGCATTTGTGGACCGATTTTCGTGAAACTGGTACCAAAAAGTTGCAAATTTTTTGGGGGTGGCTGCTGTGGAGTTTTTTTTTTTTTTTTTTTTTTTTTTTTTTTTCTTTTTCTACAGAGAAGAGTATGTTTAATCTTTTTTTGCAATATTTCTGAACACATGGTATCAAAATGTTGCAAATTTTTTTGGAGATAACGACGATGCGGTTTTTTTAAGTGTTACACCCCCACCCACGCACCCACCCACGCATCCACCCACGCGCATGCGCATTTATGGACCAATTTTCACGAAATTAGTACCAAAATGTTGCAAATTTTTTTTAGAAAACTACTGGTTTATTTTTTTAAGTTTACCCCTCCACCCACGCACCCACCCACGCAATCGTATATTTATGAACCGATTTTTTTTTAATTGGTACCTCTTCCGGCTCTTGCCCATCGACCTTTCTGTTTTACTGCAAAAAATGATTATATTACATAATATTTATTTATAATATTATATTATTATATATAATATTGAGGAGGGAGAGGGAGAGAGAGAGAGAGAGAGAGAGAGAGAGAGAGAGAGAGAGAGAGAGAGAAAGAGAGAGAGGGATTAATTTAATCTATATATATAAGCACCGTCCGTCTGTCTGTCTGTCTGTCTGTGCCCGAACTACTTCCGCATTTGTGGACCGATTGTCTCGAAATTGGTACCAAAATATTGCAAATTTTTCGGGGGTGGCTGCTGTGGGTTTTTTTTTTTAATTTTTTTCTTCAGAGGAGGGTATGTTTTTGCGAAAAAAATTTTTTTTTGCAATATTTCTGAACACATGGTATCAAAATGTTGCAAAATTTTTGGAGATAGCGACGATGCGGTTTTTTTAAGTGTAACACCTCCACCCACGCATCCACCCACACGCATGCGCATTTATGGACCAATTTTCACAAAATTAGTACCAAAATGTTGCAAATTTTTTTTAGGAAACTGGTGTTTTATTTTTTTAAGTTTACGCCTCCACCCACGCAATCATCCACGCGCGTGCGCATTTATGGACCAATATTTTTACGAAATTGGTACAAAAATGTTGCAAATTTTTTGGAGATGGCGACGATGCGGTTTTTTCAAGTGTTACACCTCCACCCACGCACCCACCCACGCGCATGCGCATTTATGACCAATTTTCACGAAATTAGTACCAAAATGTTGCAAATTTTTCTGACAAAGCTGGTGTTTTATTTTTTTAAGTTTACGCCTCCACCCATGCACCCACCCACGCAATCGTATATTTATAAACCGATTTTTTTAAAATTGGTACCAAAATGTTGCAAATTTTTTAAAGATGGCGACGATGTGGTTTTTTCAATTGTTACACCTCCACCCACGCATTCATCCACGCGCGTGCGCATTTATGGACCAATATTTTTACGAAATTGGTACAAAAATGTTGCAAATTTTTTTGAGAAAGCTGCTGTGTGGTTTTTTAAAGTTTTATCCCACCCACGCATTCACCCACGCATTCACACATTTATTCACAGACTTTTTTGAAATTTGTACTCAAATTTTGTTGGGGATGGCTACTATGATTTTAACAAATTTTTATCATCCTATTCATCCACCCACGCACCCATGCACCCATGTGCATACGCATTTATTGACTTGGTCACACCAATAAGTAATTTTAAATAAATTTGTGTACATGTTTATAATTGCAAAAATTTGCAACATTTTGGTACTAATTTCGTGAAAATTGCATACAAATTAAAGGTTTATTTACACGAATTGCACACATAATCACAAACACGTACACCAATTTTTTAAAAATTACTTCTTGGTGTGACCAAGTCAATAAATGCGTATGCAAATGGGTGCATGGGTGCGTGGGTGGATGAATAGGATGATAAAAATTTGTTAAAATCATAGTAGCCATCTCCAACAAAATTTAACTACAAATTTCAAAAAAGTATGTGAATAAATGTGTGAATGCGTGGATGCATGCGTGGGTGGGATAAAACTTAAAAAAACCACACAGCAGCTTTCTCAGAAAAATTTGCAACATTTTGGTACTAATTTCGTGAAAATTGGTCCATAAATGCGCATGCGTGTGGGTGGAGATGTAACACTTGAAAAAACCACATCGTCGCCAAAAATTTGCAACATTTTGGTACCAATTTTTTAAAAAATCCGTTCATAAATATGCGATTGTGTGGGTGGATGCGTAGGTGAAAGCGTAAACTTAAAAAACCCCACACACATACACAGAGAGAGAGAGAGAGAGAGAGAAAGAGAGAGAGAGCGTGTGTCTTAAAGAAAGAGGGAGGGAGAGAGATAAGGAAAGAGAGAGCATGTGTCTTAAAGAGAGAGAGAGGGAGCGCGTGTGTTTTAGAGTGAGAGAGAGAGAAAGCGTGTCTTAAAAAAAGAAAATAAAATATCTGGGAGAAAGAAATAGATAACATAGTAGTCATCCACAAAAAAATTTAAACATTTATTTTGGTATAAATTTCGTGAAAGTCGAACAACAAATGTGGAAGTAGTTCGCGGTAATACAAAAAAAGAATTAATTTTTTGTGTTAAAACGGATTTAATATAGACTATATGAGGACCGCGCAAAGCGCGGTCCGAATAGAAAGGCTGGCTTTGAGGACCGCGCGAAGCGCGGTCCGAAAAGCTAGTAATGCATAATAGCTCCAAAAATTAATACGTATAAAAAAATTCATTTTTATTTACATACTTTTTAATAAACTTTTCTAAATTTTTATTAAGATTGTAATAAAAAAATATATTTTTTAACAGATTCTATTTCGAGGAATAATTTTTTCCATTCCACGTACATGAAAAAAGTTTATATTCACAAAAATAATTTCTTTGTGATATAATATGAAGAAGAAACGTTTTGATGATTTCGGATTAGTGAAAGGCAGAGAAGAGAGAGAGATAAAAAGAAAAAGAAAGGCATCCACTAAGGAACCAAGGATCGCAGGACAAAGGGAGGTCATCATCCTTCCAGCTGACAGGACGATTGTACCCTTTTTTTGCGGACCACGTAATTTTTAATTGCGACTTTGCGACGCACGTCCCATCGCTTCGATTCACTCTGTTTGTGCGGATAAAAAAAAAGTATAGAAGAGAAAAAAGGAGATATGTGTGAAAAAGATCCTGTACAAATGGAAATCGTGACAAGCTTTTTTAAATTCCATATTCCAGTCACACAGCAGTTTTTGCCTGAATTCGCGAATGTGCGCTATTCTTACACGGGATATTAATATCGACTAACATCTTTTCCATCGCAAGTTTTTCATGTCGACATTAAGGAAAGAATAAAATAGAGAAGAGATATTTTTCATTACTAATTCTACGGACGGTGGAAAAAAGAGATCGATCCTTCATCAACGAAAATATCTCAAACCACTTATAGTTTCAAGAAAATACGACGAAATCATATTCTTTAATTAATTGTCAAATTGTAAATGTCATGTAAGAGACTTTAATTTGATAAAATTTAATTTAATTTAATCAAATTTTTATTCATAATTTAATTGAAAAAAATATATATATAAAATTTTAGTTTGACATAAGAAATATATATGTATGTATGAAAAATGTGATAAAAATGTTCTTATTGTTAGATACATTTCTCTGTCAAAAAAAAAACCTAGACCGATTAGAAAGAAATTAGCTGTGATAAAAATATATTTTCTGATACACATAATTTTTTTTACTATAAACTAGTTATAAAATTTACAAGTTACAATGATTATATGAAAAAGCGTAATCACGCAGGATATATTTATGCATTTTTCCATGTGCGCCGCGCGCACGACAAGAAAATAAGGATCGATTTTACGGCGAGATTGACAATCAGCTGATCGGAGAGATTCGCAGCGGGATCATCTGGGAAAGACGTCGATTTGCATAGCAGGCTTTAAAGGGCCTATATCGCCGCAAAGGACGGGCCACACCTCCAGCCGCAGGCGAACAGGAACTGTCCTTCGCTGCGTGGCAGGTAGCCCCTGGAAATCGGTAACAAATAATCGATAGGGACAGAGTCTGATCTGACCAATGGGCTCGCCCATCGGGAGGGTAAAGAACGATCCCTCGCGTGGCAGCACCCCCGTCAGAAACCCTCGTTGGATCAGTATGTTGTCCACGCGCTACCCCTGGGCTACTTTCGGCCCATTGTCAGACTGCCCGATGACGCTGCTTTGGCAAAATGGCGTGTGAATGTCTTTAATATAATCGACAAAAATTGTTAACTTGACTAATTGTTAACTTGAACTTGTAAAAATATTTAAATTTAATATAACATTAAATTTAACAAAATGGTAATTTAGTTGAAAGGTTTTAGTCAAGTTAACAAATTTTTCGTTCAGTTCTTTGTCATTCTATTTCGCTAATTAAGCCGGCCCTAAATTATGAGCAAAGATTCTTCAATTTTGTATTTCAACTATTGATTCAACTATTATTAAATATAATTGATTAATTATTAATTAATATTTATTATATTAATATTTTATTATTATTAATAAAGAACTGTAAGAATTATTTTTTATATAAAGTAATAAATGAATAATAAATATATATTATTATTAATAACCATCTTAATAATCATGGAAATAATTCCTCAAGAGTCAAAATATAAAAAGAGAACCAAAGTGTCTTTCCTTCGTAATTATTGTATTTTTATACTTTTGACTATATAGAAGCATTATTATAAATTCACGAATCGATGAGTTTTATTAAAAACCCTTTTCATCCGCCCCAATTCCTTACAGTTATAAGGAAAATTATTAATGAAGGATGATAAACTTTATGATTCTTATAGGCGATTTTTTTACTCTAGATGCAACTAAATCCGATTTTTATTCTCTTACTAGTATCATAAAGCACGTGACACAAAAAAATTAAATCTATCTATTTATACCTCGATATTGAAAGCCCTGCTGTTTCGTGGCATATGCAAAACGTAAAAGATTTATTACCGGAATAACCGAAGCAATTGAAAGAGAATAGTACTATTTTATTTGTTCATTTTTATTTTTTTGATATAAATCAAATGGTTACACAAATCGCGAAATATATGGAAACTATGATTGCAATACAAATATGTCAGAGTAAAAGAGAAAACTGAAAAATTTATCATTTTTGAGCATCCTATGTTAAAATATTTTTATTCTCGCAAAATATCTTTTTTCAATAAATTTTTTCAATATTTATTTTTATTCAGAAATATGCCAATCTTTGATATTTTTCTTTTTTAAGCACTTCCTAATTTAATCTTAAAAATATCTCTTTTCGGTATCATGAAAGATATAGAAATTATATTTCCCGGTAAAATCTCTGTATTACTTCCACTCTAAAAAGCAGATTTGATTATTCCTTCAAATTCTATTTCTCGATTTGTGTGTACCTAAACAACAGACTTTTATATTGATCTATATCTTGTCCAACTTTAATATTATAAATTGGAGAATATATATGAAGAGATAAACGACAGAATAAATCACTCAACTGTGAATATACGGAGAGATAAATGACAAAATGGATCAGTCAACTATTCGAAGTAAGGAAAGCGTCGCAAAATCATATTTCCCAAAATATGGAATAATCATTTAAATAATCTAAACAATCTAAATAATAAAAGCAGTAAGTTTATGATTAAACAGTGTAATACATTTTATATAGCTGTGGAAAAAAATGTGGTCAGATAAAAGGAAACGTCACTAATGAGTTAATTATAATCTGTTTATCGGAATAAAAAATTAAAAAGTCAAAAATTAAAAATGCTATATACGTATATAAAGATATTGTAGGCATACGTTATATTTTTATTATAATTATATTAATATTGCAGATGAATAAAAGTCGAAAGACCATTTTTCATTAAAGTGGATTTTGTAGAATTTAATAATATAAATTTTTCTATAAAAATCTTATTCAAAGCACGATTTACGAGTCTTCACCATTTGCGGAACGTGATAATTTCGTGTCACAATGCACAGCTTTTTGTGGAACGCGAGTATTGTATTCCATTGTGTAACTAGGCGGATTTGATCCACATTTTTTTCTCGTTCTCAATGGCGGTAGAAGTATAGGAAAGAGTGACGGAGAGATCCACTGAAAATCCACGCTTTAATGTCGATTCAGAAGAAAGAAAAGGAAGCCAATATACTCGTGGAAAATGGAAACACAATGCCTGCAAGCTGATACCGACGCGCGAGATTGACCTAATAGCCAATGGAGGTTTCTATTCACACCCTCTATTTCTCCGTTAGCGCGATTAGCTCAATTAAAAACCCCCGTGAAAAATTTGACAGTTCCGTTCGTCACATTTGAATCAGCTGTTTACTACAGCGAATACTCTTCGTTATTTTATTATGCTTAGCATAAATTATAGTAAAATATATAATATTAATTTATATAATATATATTATATAGATATTTGATTAAATATTCATATAATATGTATTACATAAATTAATAAAAACTCCCATGAAAAATTTGACAGTTCCGTCACATTTGAATCAGCTGTTTACTACAGCAAATACTCTTCGTTATTTTATTATGCTTATATAGCAAACATAAATTATAGTAAAATATATAATATATTAACTTATGTAATATATATTATATTAATAATGTATAACAATTATATTAAATATAATGTAAATATTAATATAATATACATTAAAATAAATAGAATTTTTCTATTTAAAATTTTAATTAAAAAATTCATTTCTTGATATTAAATATATATTATATTAATATATATTATATATATTATATTAATAATATATAACAAGTATATTAAATATAATGTAAATATTAATATAATATACATTAAAATAAATAGAATTTTTCTATTTAAAATTTCAATTAAAAAATTTATTTCTTGATATTAAATATATATAGAGAAGATCGGCTATGGGATAAATATTTCTACAAAAAATAATATATTCTTCACACTCGTCTGTCTAATTATCCGTCAAACGAACCAATCGTCGGGACGACATAAGGAGATCGAGAAGCTAACGGATTCACCGTAGAATTTCGGCATTATTTCCACCTTTTCGTAAACTCACGCTCATGCAATTTCGAGGGACTCCGGGACTAGGTCTGAATAGGGATGACACGGTTAGGGGTAACGCGCGGGCTACCCCTAAAAATCCAACTAACCCTCTGCTTCGCAGCCGCGCGTGCACGGGAAACCCGCTGTTTTATTTCTCGCTTTTTTTTTCTTTGAGTCTAACACGCCGCTTTTTTTTCTTTTGACACACATGTGCGACGCCGCCGATTTCGCCACCGATCAGGGTAATGAGTCGAGCAAAAATTGCCACTACAAAACGCGCGCTGGCGTGACTCGTGATTTTGTGATCGCCGTAAATTCGGCTTCTCATATATGAGAATTTGTACCTTTTTCTCTTCAAAAATACCCGCTGGATTTTTTAATATATAAATATGTACACGCGTTGATAATCGATTTTTTATCTCGCAATGCAAAAAGAGCAAGATTGTGCGTAAACGTTTTTAAAAATTTTTATTAATCTTCTCATTTGCAGAATATTTATTCAATTATTTCAAGTGTCTAAATTTTTCATCGAATTTTGGCTTTTGATAGAATTGGCTTTTTTTCATATGTTGTAATCTGTGGAACAAAAAATGTAATAAGCTCAAAGTTAAATAATAATAAATACTGATTTACAGTCAGTCAAATACGAAAAAATTAGGCTCTATACGAGTTGTTTGACTGTCAGTATCTAATATTTAGCTTTGACGCTATTGCATCTTTTGTTCAGCAGAATAAAAGTTACAACATACCTATAAAAAACAACCAATTCCACTGAAAGCCAAGATCCTATATGTATTTAATGCGGGGTCCTTTATATTGTTTAATATAAAAGACAATTAATTAATATTTTAAAAATTTGAGAAATTAGATTTTTTATATTGTGCTTTTTAATATAAATATATTTTATTATACAAATTATCAAAAGCTGATTAATAACATAATATGTAATATCAAATATAACAGTTTAGCTAATAATTACATAAAATGTCTTAAATCAATATTTAATTCAATATTTATTTAGCTTACTAAATCTTTATTAAATAACTTAAAACATTTTACATAATAATAGTATATTCAAATATTTGATATTATACATATTGTTATTAATCAACTTTTGATAATGTGTACATTAAAATATAATATTTATTCCAAAATTTCATAACAATATACTTTCTAATAAGAAAAATCCTTTTTATATTGATCAATTAAAAAAAAATATTAGCTAAAGTCACTTATGAGTACTACATTCGGATTATTATTACGCAAAACGACTCACCGGAGATGAATCAGCCGTGAAAGCATCGAAGTAAGGAATCGACTGGTCGCAATGAGACGATCAGATGAGACGAGGAGATCGTGGGCAAGATCCTTGACATTTTTTCTTCCTCTTCAGCGAGATCTCGAATTTACACGGCGGCGTGTACGATCGATTCTCTTCGTCGAGCAACGCTCGAACGAATCCGTTCAACACTCACTGATGGAACAAATTACTATAGATATTACACGCCACAGAGATCACGTTCGGACTTTTCTTGCGGAGGCTGCGTTTCTCTTCCCAACAACGATGACGACGACTGCGGCGAATGATGTTCCCGTCAGATACCGTTAGGAACACCGCAGAAAAACCGGAGCGATCTGCGAAAAGAAACGCGGTTTCATCAACTTTACTCCGGTCTCCCGTCGTCCTTCCTCCGCGAGCATTGTTCGAAAGGTCAGTGATGCCCTTCCTTGCTTTATTATCGTCTTTCTGACCGACGCTTTAAAAAGTTTCTACATGTATTTCATATAATAAGGAATATTACGGGAAACAAAAGGATGTTGCTCACTTTAGTTGTCACGTAGAAGTCCTGCAAAATTTCTTGATCAAAAATTTCAATAAATTGTTGTCGATATTAAATTTTATTTTTATTTAATGACACATTATCTATAAACATTTTAAAAACAGTTTGATTGAGAATTTGTTTATTATTTTATATATTTTTAATTTTAATTTTATTTTATTTTAAAAACACTTGATAATATTTATAAATTTTTATTTAATATTGTCACGTAGAGTTCATGCAAAATTTCTTGATCAAAAATTTCAATAAATTGTTATCGATATTAATTTTTTTTATTTTTATTTAATGACACATTATCTATAAACATTTTAAAAACACTTTTATTGAGAATTTGTTTATTATTTTAATTTTAATTTAATTTTATTTTAAAAACACTTGATAATATTTATAAATTTTTATTTAATATTGTCACGCGCGCGCGTAGAGTTCCTGCAAAATTTCTTGATCAAAAATTTCAATAAATTGTTATCGATATTAATTTTTTTTATTTTTATTTAATGACACATTATTTATAAACATTTAAAAAAAACTTTTATTGAGAACCTGTTTATTATTTTATATATTTTTTTTAATTTTTATTTGAAAAACACTTGATGATATTTATAAATTTTGATTTAATATTGATTATTTCTAAAATAATGCACCGCACGGAATCGGATGTATAAAAATCGCGACGCGAAAGAACACGTGGCGTCACCAGGAACATACTGAAACTTGAGTATCGAGTTCGTCGTCCTACGTGTGATCGTTGGGTTGAGTTATTATTATTTAAAACAACCCTTCGAGCGATCTCTTTCTCTCGTGCAGGGGTAAAAGCCTCGAATCAGGGGCTGTAGACTGGAGAAAGGGGGAACTCTAAAAAGTTGGAAGGGTGAACGGTTTCAGGTCCAGGTGCCGGCAACCTCCGGGGGTTAAAAAAGGGGGTACGCGAAAGGGGGTTCTCGTCTTTCTTTCTTTCTTTCTTTCTCTTTACTTTTTTTATTTTTCTATCCTGCAGCAGAAAGAAATCTGGGACGGGAATATATACGGAGGTTCGAATCATGTTCGATGTGAAAACAAAATCTTTTAAGTCAGAAATTTTCATAACCGCGTGAACATAAAAAAAGGTTTATAATTTGGAAAAGATTTGTGCTTCCGGATTCACTTTTCTACAGAACTTGTTTTTAGCCTTACGAAGCAAAATGTGTACTTAAAAACTGGTTTTAACCACCTATTTCTGAAATACTTTCTATACATATATACATATATTATACGTATATATGTATGTATAAAATAAATTAAATATATTCATCTTTTTTTATCGAAATTATATTTTACGAAAAAGGGAAAAAATCTCTTTAAAGAATTTAAACGTGTAATTTATCATATAACTGGATGGAAGTAAAATTTACTTAATATGTTATAAGATACTCATATAAATATTAATTTTAAAAAATAAAGTATGTCTATACAATGCTATAATATAATAATTATTAGAATTATCTGAATTATAGACGCAATATCTTCTGTTTTCTACTCTTTTACGCAAAGAGAGAGATATTAGAAGTTATATATAAATTCTCTATAATGCAAATAATTATCTCTATAATATATAAAAGAATATTTTATTTTAGATTTTGCTAAGTACATGAGAAGTCTTAAAACGTCCCAAAAAAATAAAAATATGGATATAAAATTGGTTGATGTATATATCTGATGTGCTACAGAATAAATAGTGGAAATGGACATTTTTACATACGGGAAAGTATTACAGTATTTGTCCATCTAGTGTTAGAAAACAGAACTTTTCCTCAAAATTGTATTACATATTTTATTAAATTTTTAATAATTTATATATTATGAATGAGAATCAAGAGAATTAGATTTATAAAAAGTATAAATTTAAATAGGAAATTTAAATTAGGAAGAATTGTGTTTATATATGTATATTTAAATAACTATAGCAAATATATAATATTTTTATATTATTTGTATTATATATATTTGTAATAATTATATGAGAAAATCTAAAAATGTTTAAAGTATATTTAATAATCTCTAAAAACTCACCTTTAAAAAAAGGTAAAAAAAGGCGACCAGTTAAGGGCACACCATTAACAAAAATTATCCATTGCAAACCCATGTACAATAGAATTGTATGAAAAATTATCGATTATAAACCAATGTACAATCGTAACAAAAGTAATGAAATAAAAAAAAAATTGCGCTAAGTGAAAGTAGAAACTTGTACCAGTGGAAAATTAAAGTTGCAGACATATATAGAGTCGTATAATGAATCAATAAAAATTTAAATTTGCAAATGTAGAATTGTACCATAAAAAAACTTATCTTTAAAAAAAAAGATAAACAAGATGCCAAGTCCATGCGCCATGTGAAAAAGTGTTAAACAAAAAAGTATTTTTAAGTAAAAAAATCTATTAATTGACAAAAATTTATGTTCTAAAATTAATATCTCTACAAAAAGTAATGTCCAATTATTGCGCGAATAAATAAACATTTTTATAAAAAATTAAAATTTAAAAACTTATGCAAATTTAAAATTAATATAAAATAAAAAGAAATAAAAAAATTTTAGTTAAAAAAACTGGGCGCGCTGCAATGAGTTTAAAAGTAACAATTTAATTTTAATATCATTAGAATATTATTTAGCAGCGCGCCCAGTTTTTTTAACTAAAATTTTTTTATTTCTTTTTATTTTATATTAATTTTAAATTTGCATAAGTTTTTAAATTTTAATTTTTTATAAAAATGTTTATTTATTCGCGCAATAATTGGACATTACTTTTTGTAGAGATATTAATTTTAGAACATAAATTTTTGTCAATTGATAGATTTTTTTACTTAAAAATACTTTTTTGTTTAACATTTTTTCACATGGCGCATGGACTTGGCATCTTGTTTATCTTTTTTTTTAAAGATAAGTTTTTTTATGGTACAATTCTACATTTGCAAATTTAAATTTTTATTGATTCATTATACGACTCTATATATGTCTGCAACTTTAATTTTCCACTGGTACAAGTTTCTACTTTCACTTGGCGCAATTTTTTTTTTATTTCATTACTTTTGTTACGATTGTACATTGGTTTATAATCGATAATTTTTCATACAATTCTATTGTACATGGGTTTGCAATGGATAATTTTTGTTAATGGTGTGCCCTTAACTGGTCGCCTTTTTTTACCTTTTTTTAAAGGTGAGTTTTTAGAGATTATATCATTCATTTTTGTATATGATAAGCATCTTTAAATAAATAAGCAAATTCAATTTTTCTGGCATTTTCTTATTTTAGGTACATATATATCCAATAATTAATATACAAAATTAAATATTATTCATCACACAATTTGTATCAAAATAATATATTTTTAAAAATTTATTTTAAATTTATTTAATCATTTTTATCATTGTGATTGTAGTGGCAAGGATTTTATTGCTCAGTGTCATTGCAAGCATCTGGCCTGTATATACCATAATATATTGTGTAATACATTGGCTAAGTATGACAATATGGATTTTGATAGATTCCCATGGAATATTGGAATTTTGTCGGACTTGCAGTCATCCACCACATATGCAGCCTACAATTAAAGAACGCATTTATTCCATATTATTTGCTTCCGTTATTGGCATAGTGCACATTTTTATATATCTCAATGCTGTAGATAGCAAAACATTTTGAAAACATCTATCTTTCTATGTTATCTGCTTTTTTGAAAATATTGCAGCAAATTTATTATGGCAATATGCTTGTCCTCCTGCAGTTAAAGAAGCTTAGTACTTTAATATAATCTTTATTATTTGTATCATTTCCTTTTTCTTGGGAATTACAGCAATGCTTTTGTATTATATTGTCTTGCATCCCTCAAAAAGACAACATACTTCAAACGCACCAGTTCAAGCAATGTAACTTTGATATTTATTTACTTTAAAAAATGAGAGATAAATTATACAATATGCAATTAACCTTATCTTATGACTTTTATAAATCTTATGATAAAATCTAACTCTCTCTTAATCTTTATTATGAAAAGAATCTCGGTATTATATGAAATAATTTCATTGTAGTTTAACTTTCAAAAATTTTGCAAAATAAAATAACTCACATTGTATTTCTACCATATATATATAAAAAGATAGGTAAATATAAATAAATAAATATATATTTATGATATACAATAAATAAATATATATTTATATTTATATATATATATATATATATATATATATATAAAATGTTGGATTTTTATTATATATATATAATTTCAAAAAATCTTTTTTATATGCTATTGAATTTTAATACATACAATTTTGATTATATGTATTTTAATTGATTATATTTATAAGTATTTTTATATTATCTTAAAAAGACTGCATAGAATTATTTGTGCGACACTCTTATATGTATGTATAATTAATAGGGACCAACTACACATTTTTTTTCCACTGAATAAAAACAATCTCAATATTAAAATTAAATTATAAAAAAGATACTGTGATATTTTATTGATGAGAAATGTACATTTATAATTGTATTAAATACAAAAATAAACATGCCATGAATTACTATATATACATATTTTCATAATTATCAAACTTAAAAATATAATATTGTTACTGTTCGCGAACGCGCTGCGTGAGAGGAATCGAACGACACCAAAAAAAGGATGAGTCACTTTTAGTATAAAAGAAACTTTTAATATACGAAACTTTACGGAAATATAATGTACAATACTTAACAATTAAACGCACAAAAAAAATTAACACAAAATCTAATCAGTTTCAGCGGACAATTCGAAATCAAAAGAAAAGGCGGTGGTCGTCGATTTAATGTTCTGCGGTTTTTCTAAGCGGTTTACTCTTATGCGTACACGGCGGAAAGCGATAAGACCCCAAACCGGGTGTGAGCTCCTCTTTTATCATTTTCGGAGAGGAGCCCACCCTCGCGTGAAGCGCCAATAATTTTGCGTGATTTTAAAGTGGCGCATGCTCAATAGCATATAATTATTCGGCGGAACGGTTGCGACACCGTTACTTGTTTGTGTATTTGAGCGTTTTTTTATATGACAGCTGTCAATTTACGACTCTTTTTTATTCCATTACAAACAAATGTGACTTTATTATTGCCGATCGAAGATTCTAGAATTTAACAATAACTATTTTCGAGATCGAACCTTGTCTCGACTGAAAACGTATAATATATGAAAATCCTAATTACATTTTACTGCCGAAATAATTTAACTGGCGATAAGAATTATTTTGCATCTCAAACATCCCGCCCGCCTTGTCGCAACGTGACAAATGGTTGATGATGATTTCGGCGCGGATCACATTCCGATGGTGATTGATGGTGGGGCGGGCTCGCGTCGGCGCGGTGAAATTCACGTGATGATCGCGTGTTGCGAATCGATCAGCTGAGTCGACGAAAACACGTGGTGATCGCGTGATGTGAATCGATCAGCTGGAACGGCGAAAACATGTGGCAGATGTGAACGGCGAGTGTGAGATGCAGTGAGCGGTGAAAATGAGACGAGTTTTAGTGCGGTGGTGAGCGAGACAAGTGATGAGTGACAATTGATATGGTGCATGATGTGATGATTGTGTAGTGAGTGATGCTATGTGTCAATGTGCGGTGTAGGCGCGTCGTTCACGCCCGGAAGAAACACGAGCTTGACGAGTGGGCGCACGAGCTCGGACGTGGCCGTTCGGATGGTCACGACGCGTGTAATTCCGTCGTCTCCGGGGTGCAAACGCAATATGCGAGCGAGAGGCCATCGGCTCGGAGGGGTGATCTCGGAGCGCACGAGACAGAGATCGCCGACGTGGGGTGCAGGTGCATCCTTGAGCCACTTGGTGCGTGGGGCGAGTCCGTGCACGTATTCGGATGACCATCGCTGCCAGAAGTGATCCCTCATCCGCTGCAGATGACGCCAACGTGACAAGGGGGACACCGTCTGCTCTGTCAATGACGGTTCCGGCAAGGCGAGGAGCGGTGCCCCAACGAGGAAGTGACCGGGGGTCAGCGCCGAGACGTCCTCTGGATCATCTGAGAGTGCCTGTAACGGACGTGAATTCAGACAAGCTTCGATCTGGGCGAGGAGTGTGCTCAACTCCTCGAACGTGAGGGTGGTCTCGCCGATCACCCGACGGAGGTGAAACTTGGTCGACTTTACGGCGGCCTCCCACAAACCACCAAAGTGCGGGGCCGCTGGCGGGTTGAAGTGCCAGCGGATTCCTTGATCGGTGGCGGCAAGGATGACACTTTGACCTTCGGCTGTCGCTGCGTTAAAGAGACCTCGCAGCGTCCGATCTGCCCCGATGAAAGTCGTGCCACAGTCGCTGTAAATCTCAGCGCACAAACCCCGGCGGGAGATGAAGCGGCGTAGCGCGGCGATGAAGGCCTCCGAGGTGTAGTCCGAGACAACTTCTAAGTGAATGGCCTTCGACCAGAAGCAGACGAAGACGGCGATGTATCCCTTGTGCGCACGGTGTCCACGCCCCTTGCTGGTCCGGAGGAGGATTGGTCCCGCGTAGTCCAAACCGGTGCTGAGGAACGGTCGAGTTGGCGTTACTCGGTCCCGAGGAAGGTTACCCATCGGAGGCTGTGGTGTTGCGGCGCGCCATCGAGTGCAGGTCACGCATCGGTGTAGCTGCTGCTTGACGGTGGTCCTTCCTCGGGGCACCCAGAAACGCAGGCGGAGCAAGCCGAGAGTCAGTTGCACACCTCCGTGCAGTGTCCGTCGGTGGCAGGAATCAATCACCAGCCGAGTCAACCATGATGCCGCCGGGATGATCATTGGATGTCTTTCGTCGAGTGGTAGCTGAGCATGCTTGAGACGTCCTCCGACGCGCAGCACGCCTTGATCATCGAGGACCGGACTCAACCTCGCTAGGTGGCTTCGCGGTGGACTAGGGCGTCCAGCAGAGGCCGCAGCTACGTCCGTAGGAAGGTGGAGCGCCTGCACCACTCGCAGCCATCGAAATAAGGCGACGTCCAGCTCGTCCGGATGCAAAGTGCGGCCAAGTATGACGTCGCGTCTCGCCGGATTGAGCCATCGCCGACACCATGCAGTAACTCGCAGCAGCCTTTGTAGCGTCGGGAACCGGAGGAGGAGGTCAGGTTCGGCCGTGATCGGTGCCTTGACCACCAAACTGGTGGCTCGCTGCTCCGGGAGGTCCTCCTCTGCGGCTTCGATGACGGAACAAGGCCATGCAGTCTCGTCTCCTGACAGCCAGGTAGGTCCTGTCCACCACAGTTTATGCTTAATGAGTTCGTCAGGAGTAACACCGCGTGATGCACAATCTGCAGGATTCTCTCGTCCAGCGATGTGTCTCCATTGAGCGTCTGGCAGCAGGGTCTGGATCTGAGACACTCGATTGGCGACAAAGGTTTTCCAGCGGGTGCTGTGTCCTTGAATCCAGTGGAGCGTGACCTTTGAATCTGACCACAGATGCACTGGCGTCGTTGTCAAACCGAGAGTAGAGCGCACGTGGAGCATGAGCGTGGTAAGTAGAGCTGCTGCACAGAGTTCCAAGCGAGGTAACGACACCTGCTTGACAGGTGCGACCTTGGATTTTGCCATCAACAGGTTGATTGATGTTTTCTCTGTTGCAGCGTTGCGGATGTACACCACGGCGGCGTACCCTCGCTCTGATGCGTCGGCAAACCCATGGAGCTGCAGTTGTGAATGGTCGGTCCCAGTGTTGAGCCAGCGAGTTATGCGGATGTCATCTAGAAGAGGAAGCTGATTCAACAACTGCCTCCAGCGGTGTGCGTCCTGATCAGGCAGCGGGGAGTCCCAGTCCAGCCGTTGAAGCCACGTCGTCTGAATCAGAATTTTGGCTCTGATGACGACAGGTGCGAGCCACCCCATCGGGTCAAAGAGTCGAGCCGTCTCGGCCAAAACTCGTCGCTTCGTGAAGTCGGTGATTGCACGCGGACGTATGGTGAAGGAGAACCAGTCACCTTGCGGATGCCATCGGAGGCCCAAGGTAGCGTGACTCTCTCCCTCCCATGAGTGCGGTTTGCGTTGATGCCGATGTTCCGGTGGAACTCCGGTGAGCACCTGCTGATCGTTGGCAGCCCACTTCCTCAAAGGAAATCCGCCCGCCATGCAAAGACTCCGTAGTTCCTGCTGAAGGTCGATAGCGTCCTCCAAGCTATCAGCGCCGGTGACCACGTCGTCGACGTAGCAGTCGTGTCGCAGTGCCTTGACTCCGCGTGGATATCGTGCCTCTTCGTCTGCTGCGAGTTGATGAAGAGTCCTGATGGCGAGAAAGGGTGCACACGCTAGCCCGTAGGTCACGGTCCTCAGCTCGTACTCGTGGACGTCATCAGAGCTGGTGTGGCGCCACAAGATGGTTTGCAGGCGACGATCCTCCGGATGTACAAGAATTTGTCGGTACATCTTCTCGATATCCGTGACGAGAACGTACCGATGCCAACGCCAACGAAGTAGGACATCAGCGAGTGTTGGCAAGAGATTGGCTCCAGTGAGGAGGTGTGCGTTCAGCGACTCTCCGGACCGTGTGCGCTGGGAGCCGTTGAACACAACCCTGAGCTTCGTGGTCGTGCTTGACTCCTTGAGGACCCCGTGATGCGGTAAGTAGCACCTAGGGCTGCAGGTTGTTGAAGTTGTGCTGACCTCCATATGTTGCAGGTTCTCGTATTCCTCCATGAAATCTCGATAGAGGTCACCGAAGCGAGGATCTCGTGCTCCCTTCCGCTCCATGGCTTCCAGGAGGCGCTCTGCGGGTCGACGAGTCTCGCTGAGCGATGTCGGCGGCGGTGAAGTACATGGCAGCCTCACCATGTACCTGCCACTGGACGTGCGAGTGACCGTGCGCACGTAGAAGTCTTCGCACCTGGCTTCGTCGGCGGTGAGCGGTGTCCCAGCTACTGGCTCGCGTTCCTGCTCCCAGAAGCGTCGAACCATGTTAGCGAGGTCGTGGTCTGTGGTGCACTGGAACGTGCGGCGATGGCCTTCGGGTGCTGCGGCGTCGTAGCCTCCGGACAAGATCCATCCTAAGCTCGTCTGCTGGGCGATCGGCATCCGTGATCCGCCCTTGCGAAGGCCTTCCTCGAGGATCAGCGAGTAGACTTCTGCTCCCAGAAGTAACTCCGCAGGATCGTCATCCAGGAAGCGCGGGTCGGCCAGTCGAAGTCCGTGGATGTGAGGCCAGCTACGATCTTCACGTTGAGCGGTGCCTTGTCGCAATGAGATGCGCGGCAGCACAAAGGCCACCACGCGAAGCTCGGCATTGGTCACGTCAGATGTGATGTCTATCGTGACCTTGCCACGCGCTGATCCAGAGCGAGTCCCTCCGATGCCGAAGATGGACAGATCCGTTGAAGCTCGAGGCAGCCGAAGACGCTAAGCCAGAGCCTCAGAGATGATGGACACCTCGGAGCACTGATCTATCAAGACTCTAACCTCGTGTGGTGATCCGGCTCGAAGGACCAGAAATATGTTCGCGAACGCGCTGCGTGAGAGGAATCGAACGACACCAAAAAAAGGATGAGTCACTTTTAGTATAAAAGAAACTTTTAATATACGAAACTTTACGGAAATATAATGTACAATACTTAACAATTAAACGCACAAAAAAATTAACACAAAATCTAATCAGTTTCAGCGGACAATTCGAAATCAAAAGAAAAGGCGGTGGTCGTCGATTTAATGTTCTGCGGTTTTTCTAAGCGGTTTACTCTTATGCGTACACGGCGGAAAGCGATAAGACCTCAAACCGGGTGTGAGCTCCTCTTTTATCATTTTCGGAGGGGAGCCCACCCTCGCGTGAAGCGCCAATAATTTTGCGTGATTTTAAAGTGGCGCATGCTCAATAGCATATAATTATTCGGCGGAACGGTTGCGACACCGTTACTTGTTTGTGTATTTGAGCGTTTTTTTATATGACAGCTGTCAATTTACGACTCTTTTTTATTCCATTACAAACAAATGTGACTTTATTATTGCCGATCGAAGATTCTAGAATTTAACAATAACTATTTTCGAGATCGAACCTTGTCTCGACTGAAAACGTATAATATATGAAAATCCTAATTACATTTTACTGCCGAAATAATTTAACTGGCGATAAGAATTATTTTGCATCTCAAACAGTTACCAAAGAAGAAAGCACTATTTAAAAACTCTAAAAGTTCATAATTTGTTAGATTAGTAATTAAATACTGCATTTTGTATAATTTTTAAGCTTTATTCTTTTATTTTTCTTTATTTAATTGAATAGATATTAACATCCACAATGTAGCATACAGATTAAATTAACAACCAAAGAAATAAATCTTAACTTTGAAATATATTTTTGTTTCTTTTAAATATCAATCAACTGGATTTTGTACTACTATTAATATGAATTCTTTATCTGGTGCCATCATAATTTTATGTTTTTTGCTACGTATGCGCAAGAAAGTTAAATCATTTGTTGGATTCAAGTCACGTACGACAGAACGAGCTTTATCTGACAATTGACTTATCAAACCTGCGTATTGAACTGTTGTCGTATTATCTAATGTTGACTTTATAGGAATACCTAAAACAGATATAATTTTATAAATTTTTGTTTACAACTACAAGTAAATCATGTCAATGATCTCATGTAATACCTTCTGCATTCACCACTATTGTTCCAACTACCCTTTTATGAGACTGAATTTGTTTCATAGTTTCTTCAACCTCTTATAAATTATTTCATCGAAATTTATTAATAAAATTTTTATTTTAAATATTCCAATAACGGAAGCAAATCATATGGAATAAATGCGTTCTTTAATTGTAGGCTGCATATGTGGTGGATGACTGTAAGTCCGACAAAATTCCAATATTCCATGGGAATCTATCAAAATCTATATTGTCATACTTAGCCAATGTATTACACAATATATTATGGTATATATAGGCCAGATGCTTGCAATGACACTGAGCAATAAGATCCTTGCCACTACAATCACAATGATAAAAATGATTAAATAAATTTAAAATAAATTTTTAAAAATATATTATTTTGATACAAATTGTGTGATGAATAATATTTAATTTTGTATATTAATTATTGGATATATATGTACCTGCAATAAGAAAATGCCAGAAAAATTGTAAAATAGTTCCTATAGCACTGATATTAGATTTATCTTGTTAAGCTAATCGAATGCTGCGATGATAACTAGCCATTGCCCAACCCATGCTCACAAGTGAGCTGATAATGCTACCTGCTTGATGTACAACTGAAAAAAATATAGAAGCTAATTAAGGAAATTATTAAAAATATATGCATACTCATACATAGGCATTTATATAATTGAAATATTATTGAAATAATAGCAAAATATCTGATTTTGTATCACAGACTGTAAACTTGCACATAAATTATTATGACAATAAATTTGCAAATAATAACATTAAAATTGAATGTAAAAATTGAAATTGAAATTGAAAATATCTAACCCCGCACGCTGTCAATATAGCGGAGGGCAACTATTATTAAAAATATATGCATACTCATACATAGGCATTTATATAATTGAAATATTATTGAAATATTATGACCATAAATTTGCAAATAATAACATTAAAATTGAATGTAAAAATTGAAATTGAAAATATCTAACCCCGCACGTTGATTGATTGAAAATATCTAACCCCGCACGCTGTCAATATAGCGGAGGGCAACTATCGCCGTCTGTTGTAAAACGTGCGAGATGGACATTTCCAATACATGCATCTATTTATGTGTTGTGTACGTGTGATATATGTGTGCGCATGTGTTGTATACGTGTGAATACGTGTAGCACGATACTACTATGTTTGCGTGGTCGATGATGACAATGATGACGGGGACGTTTCTTAAAAGAAATTTTTCATATTTCGACTTTGCAATTATATATCTCTGCTTACAAATCACGTAGAGCAGAAATAAAGACACTTTTATTATATAATTCAAACTCAATCTATCGATTAAGTCTAGTATAAACTCGATTGCTTCAGCCGTTATTGAGAATTCGAAATATTATAAAGACTCAAATGTCCGACTCGCGTTAAGATACACGGTGTCTCGGCTACGCCCTTAACTGGTCGCGAGACACTACCGTGTCTCTTGATATATTTTTATATAAAAACAAATGAAATATTATTAGATTCTTGCTTCAAAAATTGCATGAACAAATTGTTCATTAAAATAGATTTTTATGAGGCAAAGACATACTTAATTTTTACGATACAAAAACATATCTAACATTTAATGATATGATTTGAAAGCATCAGTTTAAAACAATTTCTTTTCAATATTTGTTTTAAATAATGATTATTTGTCGCGTACCATCCGACTAGATAAAGCTATCTCGATAAATTTGCACGCATAAATGCATATGCACAAAAAATCAATCAATTCGTCTAATATTAATATAAAAAAACACAATAGCATACTCTATATTTTAGATGACTTAATTAATTAATTTTCTTTGTGTATAATATTATCTATGCAAATTTGTCTGGATCCTTATTAAAAAAGAATCGTATTTAAGAAGTCAGTTGTACTTCACTAAATGTATGAATATACGAATTAATTTTTGAAATAATTTACATCCTTCTAAAAGGCACCTTTACTTTCAAAAAATAGGTATATATTGAATATTGCTTATAATTGGGTTACCTTAAACATATGCATTAAATACAGAAATATGTGGATTTTAACTACGGGAAACTATCTTCATGTTTGGCCATCTAGTGTTGAATTGGAAAACTTATTTCAGATATTCATAATACCTTACTATATTAAAATGTCAACAGAATTCTACTTTATAGAATTTTACTATTATAAATAATATATTGAAAAATACTTTGTTTATACATCATATATTCATTTTTTAATCAAAGCAGCGATACTATATATAAAGAGTCCGTTTTGTTTTATGTATTTTTTAATTATTTAAGCCATGAATTTATAATTTGTATATGTATAAAGAGTCAATATTAAAAAAGAATATTAATTAACAATAAAAATAATATAATAATCTTATTATTTTAAAATATTTTCTTAAAAGAATCATTAATTCTCTCTTTTTTATTTCAAATTTTTAATAAATTTAATTTGATCTCGACTAATATAATTTTGTCTCTCTTTAATATGTCTTATTTTTAAATATTCTCATCTTCATCGTTTGCTTCAGTAAATTCTTCACCAAGTATTATGAAAAATATTTTACACTTTTATATGTGTAGTAAGTAATAAATAATGAGTTTTTAGAAATAAGAATAAAACAAACTCTAACTTTAAACTATGTTTTATATTAATCCATGTATTGAAAAATAATAATATATTCGAGCAGAGTTTTAAATTTTAATCTTTTAAATTATTATTGAAAAATCGGCTCTAAATAAAACAATCTATGTATTATATTAATTATTAAAAATTACAGATAGAAACAACAAATTTCCTCAAAAACATTATGGACATTATGTACGTGTACATCATAATATCAATAAATAGCTACTTTAATAGGAATAAAATTTTATTTTAGATTCTCTAAGTAAAGTTCTTCTTGAAGAACGTTTCAAGAAAATGCATTATAGATATAAAATTGAATAATATGTCTAAAACATATCATAAAGATATGGGTAAAAACGTGCTTGAATACGAGAAAATACTGTAGTAATTGACTATTTTTTAGTCGCAGAAAATAAAATTATTGCTTATATTTCTTCTTTCTTACATAAGCTATCTTAATAGGAATAAAATTTTTATTTTGGATTTCTCTGAGTAAAGTTGTTCTTGGACGTTACAAAAAATGCATTATGAATATAAAGTTGAATATGTCTAAACCCAATATACCGCAAAGATATAGTAAAACCACGCAATTTTAAATACGAGAAAATGCTGTCGTAAGTATCCATCTAGTGGCAGAAAGTAAAATTAGTGCTTACATTTCTTGTTTCCTATAAGCTACGTGCTTATATATTAAACACAATTAAAATCTTTATACAATATCGAGAAATTTAAATTAATCTTTTTTTTATGTACGAAAGTTAACATCTGTACAGACATAAACATTCATAGAATAAACAATCATTGTCAGAAGATGTCGTTGAACAACATTTTATATTATCAAATTATTCGATTATGCTGATATAAATCCTGCAGTGTTATAATTTTCTTGTTTATCGCAGTACTTTTTCTTCTTTCGAATTTCATTTTTAATCTCACACGCACACATAAACACACACACACACACACAAACTGCATCGTTATTGTTATCTCAATGTTCCAAAATTGCCTCGCAAAAGAATATAAAATCATTTCTCGGCTTACGCATTAAAACAGTCGATAAAACAAACAGATATATTTCGTTCGCAATATTCAGTTCCCTGAAAAGTATTTTTTTCAGAAGTATATTTCACATACATATACATTCTTGAAAGAGCAAGAACCGTCAAATCCCACAAACCTATACGCATACATTTTGCAAAATAAGACATATTTATATATATATATATAAGAATATCATTATTATATCTTCAAAAAAAAAAAAAAAAAAAAAAATTTAATTCCATAGTAAATCCCATAATATTCTTCCTCCGACGAAATAATATAACCGCAGAAAAATCCACCGACTGGTCTTTCTTGAAAAAAAACAACTACGAAACCCTGCATTTTTTACTTCTATGCACGTCCGGATTTCCGGCGAGACTTCTGTGCGCATTCTCTCCCAAGGTGCATCGAACTTTTTTCGGAGCAGCAGGGTGCAACCAGCCGGATTTTTCGGATATTTTATCGTCCTTCTGCGTTTCATTTAGTCTTTCGATCCTAAACTCCACGCGGGTCCTTGAGAAGGTCGGGTCGGAGCGCGTCGAGTGACGTCATCGCTCTGACGTCATCGCTCGACGCGCGTTTGACAATTGCGTTTTTAAATGTCAAACGCGCGTCGAGTGACGTCATCGCTCGACGCGCGTTTGACATTAGAAACGCAATGACGTTAAAATGATGTAAGATGACGCGTAAGTAATAAATGCGAATTGCGCGATAAATATATTGAGAAGGTAAGATATTTCGATTACTTATCGTGGAATTTTACCCTACTTGTTACGTGTTGTAATTCGACAGATTTTTTTCTGTAACGTATTACACATTTTTTGACAGTGCCTCTCTCGCATTCGTAATCAGATTTACATAGCTTTCGTATTCGCAGAACGAAGTGACTTCCCCCGGGAAACATTTCTGCATAATCGCGTATAAATAATTGCATAATTGCACACGCAATCGGAAATTATGTCTGAAATTCGTCCATCTTGCACTTAATCATGTATGTATAAATTTATATATAAGTCACAAGGGTTCGTATATAATCGTGTCACATTATATACGAGACATATATATTTGTATATATATGAAAAAATACTTATTTATTTTATATATATATATATATATATATATATATATATATAATTAAAAATAATTACACGAGTAAAAGTAACAACGGCGCTTTTTTCCGAGAATTTTGTGTACGTTACGCAAAAAATGGATACAATATTAATAATCGATCTCTAAAAATTGTAAACAGGGAAGGACAAAGAGAAACAGATGCTTTAAGTATACTCGATATGTTTGAATAAAAAGAGAGACTCGTGTATTCGATTAATGTATATTTTGACACTCTGTATTAGAAATCGTGTCAACGAATCATCGTTGATTAAAAAACGCATTTGTTATCAAACCGAAGGAATATTATTATTATATAAAAAAAAACGTGGGAGAAACTTGCGTGAAAGATTTTATAGCGATGATGGAAGATTTTATCCGTTTTTGTGGAAACGATTTGTTGAATTGTAACTGATTTGCATCTAATTTTCGGAATATTTTCTTTCCTCGAGATTTCGAAGATTTTTATTACAAAAGATCGTCCATTTTTTTTATTTTGTGCAGAAAGAAACGATCGTGTCTAGTTCAAATTCATCGTTCTCCGTTTTATTCTTGTTAATTAACTTGGAAATTTAAATTATTTTTTTTTTAAATACGTCGAGGGGTTTTTTTGAAATGCAGTTCGCGCTAAAAAAAAACCGTTAAAAAGTTTGAATATACGTTGAGCATCGCTTGTAATGAATGTACGACGAGAAAGAAACTTCGTGTCTGGTTAAAATCGATCGTTCTACGTTTTATTCCTGTTAATTGACCTGTAAATATAAATTATTTTTTGAAATACGTTTAGGGGTTTTTTGGAATGGAGTCACGCCCCAAAAAAAACGTTAAAAAGTTTGGATATACATTGAGTATTGCTTATAACGAACACATGACGAACATGTAATATATATAGAGAAGTGTGAATTTTAACTACAGGAAAGTATTCAACTATTTAGCCCTCTAGTAATGAATCAAAGAACCACACAACTTTATTTAATCATATCTATTACTATTTATTAGTTATTATTATTTAAATATAAAAGAATATGTGTGTAAAATTTCAAAATAGTAGATATAATAGTTTTTTTATAAATTTTCAAAAACAACCATTTTTACGCGTCTAAACTGAAATATTCCCTTCAAAAAACGTTGTGAAAAATTAAGAAAATTGTTAAACCTTATATTAAAAATCGCGTAATTATAGGTAAATTCGAACAAATAATCGCACAAGCACCTACTTTAGCATTAATTATATAAAACAATGCATCAAGCAAAGAAAAATTAAAAAATACAAAATTTCGAATATTTATAAATAAATATATTGAGAAATAAACTGTTATATTAATAATCAAGGTAATAATTAAGGAAATATAATGAAGTAAATAAAAATATGTACAAGTAAAAATGTATGTGTGTGTGTATGACAGAAAAGTAATCAGAGAAACGAAAATCTTGAATAAAATATCAAAGTGACAGAATAAACAGAAGATCGGAAAATATTGAAAAAAATATAAAATATAATCGCCTTTTGAAAGAATAAAAAATATTAAATACGTCTCTCTCTCTCTCAATGTTGTTTAATCTTATTCTAAGAAGAGGAGATAATATTTATTTTTGTATTTAGTTCACGTGTGTTTCTGCTGAAACCAAAAAACTCGTTCAAAAAATAAATGGATATAAAATTGATTAATACTCGAATATTTTCTATCGTCAAAAGATATATTCGAAAAATGCGATTTTAACTGCGAGAAAATGATGTCGTATTCGTCCATCTATCGGCATAAATCGAAGCTTTCACACAACGGATCTATTAATTATATATATATATATATATATATATATATATATAAATTTATTAGAGAAAAAAAGGGTAGGATAGATTTGTTATTTGCAAAATTCGCGATAACTTTTTCGAAACGTATAAAAAAATCCCGACACGTGGCTCAAAAAAATTCTTCGTTCAACGCGTTAAAACTCTGAATTAAACGCGGAATATAAACAGTAAAAAATATCGAGAAGAGAGAGAGAGAGAGAGAGAGAGAGAGAGAGGCAACGGTTAATTTTCAAACATATTTCAAAAAAGTAATCGCTTATCACGAATTTTACAAAGTAAAAAATCTCTCCCACCCTTCTTTTCTCTAATAAATTTATATATATACATATATATATATATATATATATATATATATATATATATATAAATTTATTAGAGAAAAGAAGGGTAGGAGAGATATTTATATATATATATATATATATATATATATAAATTTATTAGAGAAAAGAAGGGTAGGATAGATTTGTTAGTTTACAAAATTCGCGATAACTTTTTCGAAACGTATTAAAAAATCCCGACAATCCCGATCGAAAAAATTCTTCGCGTTCAACGCGTTAAAACTCTGAATTAAACGCGGAATATAAACAGTAAAAAATAACAAGAAGAGCGAGAGAGAGAGAGAGAGAGGCGACGTTTAACGTCAAAAGATTGCGGATAGATAAAGAAAGAACGGGAATAAAACGAGGAGGAACAAAGATAGAGAGAGAAAGGGGATAGAAAGATGACAGGGAGGGGAGGGGAAGAGTTCGTACCGCGGGGAGAGGGGAGGGGGACGCCGCGAGTCGTTGCTTGCGCGTTCGAGGTAGAGAGAGAGAGAGAGAGAGACGGAGAAGCGGGCGAGGAGCGAGAGAGTGGGAGGGAGGGAGAGAGACGGAGCGTGGCGAGAGGGGGAAGGAGTGCGAGCGAAGATGAGGAAGGGAGGGGAGGGGATTGGAAATTTAAACGTGTATTTTTTGTAGACTGTGAGAAAAAATATGTAATATATTACACAAAAATTATGTAAGATTGCGTAAATAATAAATGTAAAATTCACGCGAGAAATATAATGGAAATGTTTTCATTACATGTCGTGTAACTTTACATTTATTATTATTTACCTGGATTTTCGATCTCTTCGAAAGAATTTCGAATTTCGAAGCGAAATTTATTGAATATATAAGTGGATTAATTTAATATAAGATGAATGTAAGTGATAAATAAATTAATTGCGGTTCTCTCTGACTTACAAGCGTTGTAAAAAGATATGTAATTTATTACACGAAACTGTGTGTAACACTACGGAAATAATGAGTGTAAAATTGCGCGATAAATATAATGGAAATATTTTCATTACTTATCGTGTAACTTCACATTTATTGTTTAGGGTAATTTTACATATTTTTCATGTAACTTTACATAGTTTTTGTACACTTTTCTTAATTGTTGCGTCGCGAAAATTCGTTCTAAAAAAGTTTCGCGATCAAAAAATCGAGCTGCCGGAAAATTTGACGTTAAAGATGTGAAAATTCGATATCGAATATTGTTTATATATACAGGGTGTCCGGTAACTAACGATTAATTCTCCGGCCGATTTTTGGAGACGATTTTTCCTTAGCAAAAATGAGAAATTGAAAAGTCAATAATTTTCGAGTTATAAGCGGTTGAAAAAAATATGGGTTTTTTGAAAACTAAACGTTTAAAGGTCTAACATAATTACCTTCTTCGGTTAATTTCAGGTAGAGTTTATAACAAAAATTTGAATTTGAGGCTTAGTTATAAAGATACGTAATATGACAAATATTGGAAAGTTGTGAAAAAATGATTTTTCGAGATTTTTCGCTGAGGAAAAATCGTTCCCAAATTGACCAAAGAATTGTAATCGTTAATTACCGGACACCCGGTATAATGAGAAACACGCTGGATTTGTACGGAAAGTTAACTGCGAGAAACTACTCGCGAATTTTAAATGAAAAATGAAAAATGAAAAATGAAAAGTGAAATTTTGAAGGAAAAAGAGAATTAAATATTTTGTGATGAAATTGTGAAGAAAAAGTGATGAAATTATCATTTCTATTCGTAACTTTCTAATAATTATGATATCGGGATTTAGATTCGCGTCTTTTATGCAAGATAAATATAAATAATAATTATAAAATATTATAATTATAATATATAATATATAATATTATAATATTGTAATATAATATATAATATAATATATAATATATATATATATTATATATATTATATATATATATATATATATATATATATATATATTATATATATATAATATAATATATTATATTATAATATTATAATATATAATATTATAATATTATAATTATAATTATAATATTATAATTATAATAAATATAATTATAATTGATTTTCTGCACTTTTTTCACGTTTTAAGCCTCTTTAAAAATATGTTCTTGGAAAATTTCATCGAAATATGGAAAAATTCAGCTAGCAATAAAAATGTTGCTTGGATAAAAAAAAATCTGCACACTCGAATTTTGATCGGAAAATTGATATATATACGCGTTGTAAAATTTTGCCGATTTAATAAGTTGAATTTATTTGGTTAATTTTATACGACGGACGATCTTAAGACACAAATTATTATATATTATGTATAATATAAGATTCTATTTTCAGATTATATTTTAATAAAAACTTGAGTTTCCATTCTTTCGTATCAATTATAGAGTATTATTCTACTTACATTTATATAATCGATTCGTATAATTATATCGACTAGTCTAAACTGCATAATGCATACGCATAGAAAACTTGATTCGTCGTCTAATGCAAATAATGCATAATGTTATTTTTTTTTTTTTTTTTTATTAAACGCGCGATTGATTAATTTTTCTGTAGATAAATATCGGAGCGATTGTGTAAATTTATTTAATTATCCGGAATAAATGTTTTACATATAATCGAGTATTTTTTTTCCGATTAAAACGAATCACGTGGAATTTTTAGACGGATAAATTAAAATGTAAATTTATTTATTAGACTCCGCAGGATTTAATCGAGAAAGATCTTAAGTTGCAAAAGTTCATCAGAGTTTTATCAACAATTATCGTATCAAATATCTTTATATTATCTATAATATTTCTGCACATGTCGATTAAATATGTTATAAATAAATTAATTTTTGAGACGCATTACGATCAAAATCATTTTTAGCTACTGCCAAAAAATGTGATATCAAAAATATGGATATTCAATATCGAATATTGCTTATAAGGTCTAATAAGGAACATGCTGTATTTATATGGAAACACGTGAAAATTAAATGCGAGAAACCACTCGCAACTTTAGCCATCTAGCGGCAGAAATGATAAATTCAGGTAATCATTCTGTATAATCGGAATTTTTAAAGTAGACAGTCACGCATATTTTATATGTGTACAAAAGTCAATAATATAAAATAAAAGGGCTCTCGCAAACTTCAATGGGAAAAAGAGAAATATATATATAGTGTGTAGTGATACACGTGAAAATTAAATGCGAGAAACCACTCGCAACTTTAGCCATCTAGCGGCAGAATGATAAACTCAGGTAATCATTCTGTATAATCGGAATTTTTAAAGTAGACAGTCACGCATATTTTATATGTGTGCAAAAGTCAATAATATAAAATAAAAGGGCTCTCGCAAACTTCAATGGGAAAAAGAAAAATATATAGTGTGTAGTGAGAAATATTAACTCTTATTCTTTGAAATCTAAAAGAAAAAATCCAGATGTATGAAAGAAAAATAAGGAAATTATTGTTTGTATTTATTTGCGACGTTCCAATAATTATAAATATTAAGGATTTAGATTTTTGTTGATCTTTTATGCAAGATTTGCGCATAATGCATTTCTATAAACTTTTATAAACGTTCAGGTATGAAATACATGCAGGGATATTCGATACAAAAAAATTATCAAATACATTCATAAGCATAAATTTTAAATGAAACACGTAATATATTTCTTCACAGTCTTAATCCTAATTAATAAATTACATAGCTGTATTGAAATATATTAATGCTGGTCTACCTATGAAACAAAAAATAATGTCTTATGTTTGAACTTGCATCAGGTGCAACTAAATGCATTTTAAACATTTGATGATGCGTTGCAGAATAAATACTAGAAATGATGATTTTTAATATCGAGAAAACATTATATCATGTGTCCATTTAGTATCGAAAAATGGTACTTTTAATAATAATTATAGAAATTTGTGCATTTATATAATTATTATTAATTAGAGAAAATCTGTAAGATTGCTCACGTAAAGTAATTTGAGATTTATAGAATCAGTTTCCCTGGCAATAAAATAATAAAATGAAAAAGAAATTTAAAATATTAAAAATATATAAAAATAATTGCGTGTGCATAAAAAACCACTGAATTGTTTTAATCTTACCTCTGCTTGTGGAAAATTAATTATAAAGCTTCGTGAAATTTCACACACTAATTATCATAATTCATAGGAAAAACAGTTAACAGCTTAAGAAGTTAATCTATTATAGAGAATTCAAGAATCGATTTAATTTTGCATTTTCTGAAAATATAATATATCGGAAAATGTTTCAAATTTTACTGGAAAAATTTTTAAATTAACGGAGTTATAAACTTTTGAATAAGATAGTGCATGGTTTTAAAAGTAAGCTTGTCTAGTAAAACACATAAATAGAATGTCGATTCTTTTCTTTCTTCGACAATCAAGAATGGTTTATGAACACATTTACACACTTAATTACGATATTATTATATTAATTGTAAGTAAAGAATTGATAATTAAAATTCTCTCATACTAAAAACATACGATTTGTTATATTTATATTTAAAAATGACTCGCAGAAAATACGCAAAATGGATATAAAATTAGTTGATAGATACAAACCTCAAATGTAGTAAAATAAATAATAAAAACAGACGATATTTAATTATGAAAAAGTGCCACATTATGTAATCCATCTAATATGAAAAATATTTCTCATAAGATTCGACATAATAAAAACAGTGGAAAACCCACGTGAGAATCGTTTTAACGAATTACATTCATAAATAGAAAATAAATGATATATACAAAACTCCCAGTAATAATCATCCCACCCATCACATACAAATATAACGAATAAAAACCAAGTATATAAAAATCCTTCGCGATCTTCTCAATAATTAATAAGGAATTAATTAAAGAAGATCGGCCGATTTTCGTGCGAGCAAAATTTGGCGGCGAGAAAAAACAGCAAAAATAAAATGTTACTTGATTATTGACGATTTTTAGAAAAGTTGAGATTAATATAATCAAGTTCAATTATTTGATTACACCTAATAATCGAGCGACAATAAAGTGTCTCTTCTCGTTAATTAATTAATACTCGCGCGATCGATCGATCCCCTTTAATCAATTCCTAATTAAAGAAGATCGGCCGATTCGCGCGAGCAAAATTTGGCGGCGAAAAAAAACAGCAAAAATAAAATGTTACTTGATTATTAGACGATTTTTAGAAAAGTTGAGATTAATATAATCAAGTTCAAATATTTGATTACACCTAATAATCGAGCGACAATAAAGTGTCTCTTCTCGTTAATTAATTAATACTCGCGCGATCGATCGATCCCCTTTAATCAATTCCTCTTTAATTAATTATCGCGAAACGAATTTTTTCACTCGATTAAATTCGATTTATCAACTCGCGAGAAATTATCGCCGAACATCCCGTTTCCATTCGGAATATTCAATTATTCGAATATATATTTTTAAAAAATACGGGAATCAATTATCTATATTTGACGTTTGATGCGTCCTGGAGCTTTTATCGTTACCTTTTATTCTCGATCCGAATATGATATATATATGTATATATTTAAATCGTCGGGAAGAGTCGACATCTTCCTGCACCGTAAAAAAAACATGTAATATATTACATGAACATATGTCGAATTACGAAAATAGTAAATGTAAAATTGCGCGATGAATATATAATGAAAATTTATATATACAATTTTATTATTTATATTGCAATTTCACATTTATTATTCGTGTAAGTTCACATATGCTTTTGTGTAATTTTACATATTTTTGTTACAATGTGTTCGAAACGCGAATGAAAAACAGAGCCGCGACATTTAAACAATTTTTTAGACGACATCAAGTTCGAATAATTTATTATTAAATTTGTGAAATTATTATTTTTTATTTTTTTAAATGCCTATATATAATTTAATATTCCGCGTACGTATTTTACGTCACAGTACGTGAAATTTATATGTGTGCTTATAGTAGGATTATTTGGTGATATTTTTACAAAGTCCGACAGAAATCGAAAGATTTTGAATAAAAGACTGATATTAAATGATGTAGCTTAAAGATTTTAATTGATTCTTGAAACATGAAAATTACATAATGAACTTCGAAGTAATTATTTTAAATCTCGCTATATAATTAATTATAATATTTATTTAATTATAATATTTATTTATATTATTTATAATATTTAATTATATATTATTTGTAAATAATATTTAATTAATTATAATATTTATTTAAGAAAATAAAATAATTTAATACAATAATATATAAAGTAATTTTATTAATAATTATCAATTGTCAACTGATATTTTCGAAAACAAAAATATTATTTACATCGAGTTTAATATAACAAAAGCAGCAATAATAAATCATAAATAAATAAATCACAATCTCCGACGACGCGTTTCGATAAAAAAAAAAGAATTTCTTCGAATAATTATTGACGTCGATAAATGCGATCGGATTCTTACGATAATTAATTAACCACGCACGCTAAAAAAAATTCATGTACTTTTACATGGAAATTATATACTCGTCCAAGACTTAAAAAAAGTTACTTAATCATCACTGTCATTTTTTTCCATATTTTCAAAGTGAAAATACGTATTATAATGTAAAAATATATATAAAATATCGAGAAAATTATTATTTTTATGCGAAAATCACTTCCAATTTGAAACTTAGTACTTTTACTTCATTAGAACTCTGTATTTTATGAGCATTTATTCATTTTGTTTCTAATATTTTTTATAGCATTACTGTAACATTTTCTACGTATAATTCCATGTATTCAGTGGAATATTTTTTGATCCCGAAAATACATAAGAATATAATTCATACATGAAATTACATATAATCTGTAATATTCTTTACAGCATTCCACAGTATTATAAAAATATTGCATAACAATGCTGGGTCGAAAAATCCAGCATAATCACGCAATTTCCCACAAATATATATTTCTCAGTACAGAGCCGCTAATTATACTAATAATTAATCAAGTTCGCGAGATCGTATCAATATTAAGTTTGAATAACTTTCAACGATTTTATTTTTAATTATATTTAATTATATTAAATTTTATTTATATTCAAAAAATCGTTCGGAGCCTGAAAAACAAATATAAAAGTGCAATTATAAACATCGAGTTTATTCTGCCACGAAAAATCCGGTCGACACTTAAAGGCGTCGAATATTCTTCCATCGCTTTATCAAAAAAAAGAAAAAAAAAGAAAAAAAACGAAGTGAACACTTTTTTCGACTCACATTCGACGATTCTTCTTCTCCGGTCTGAAACTTCCGGATTCCTCGCATCCGGTGCATCCACTATTCCTGCGAGAGACCAACTTCCGCTTCCGTCCTCGTAGTAATCACTTCGAAGCACTTTTGCACACTCGCGAAAATTTATTAATCGTTTTTTCAACACCCACTTTTCCGCGATTTTCTGTATTTCATCCTTCAAAACCGGCCGCTTCGCTGTATCTTAATTTATATATCTTCACTCGGTCCAGAAAATTGATTACGCTTCACTAGGTATTTTATATTCCGGAAATCGGCCGCTTCGGCATATATATTTTTCTCGTGAAAAAAAAAAAAAATATATATATATATATATATATTTTTTTTTTATATATAAATATATATATATATATATATATATTTTTTTTTTATCTTTCGCTAAATATACTCGACGACGAGGAATCGCGAAGAAACTCGCGCGGAAGCTTCGCAGATTTTGAATGTCAACGCGTATTTCGTGACGTCACTTGTCCGAAGAAAAAAGATCGCTCGAGTGATTTCCGAGAATCCCAGTGGTTCGAAGCGAGAAGAGAGAGAGAAAGAGATGGGGGAAGAGAAACAGAAAGAGAGGAGAATAAGAGAGAGAGAGAGAGGGAGAGTATAAAATAAACCTGACAAATAAACCTAGCGAACGAATATAACAAACTGAAATAAATACACGAAAATTAAAGTAAGTAAAAAGGAAACTAAAAGAAATCTAACAAAATAACAGCGCCTCCTCTATTTTCTAGAGTGTGTTTCTATATCTTCTTTTGCTGTTCTTCTCTCTTTTTTTTTCCTTCTCTTTCTCGCGCCTTTTAACTCCCTTTCCTTTTTATTATTTTATTGTTTTATATCATATTATTATGGATGATTTTTATGGATATATTGTATAGATTTTTATTGGGGCTGAAATTCAGAGATTTATTATACATATCTACACGATTTTTGGTAATAAACTGAGATTTTATTATAGATACTAAAGTATTCTGTTCTAAATGCTGTAGATATATGTAAATGTTTATATATTCGCGCTAACTTAATAATTTTTATTATTAATAATTATTAATAATATATATAATAATATAATAATACATTAATAAATATTAAATATTAAATATTATTAAATATTATAATATATTATTAAATATTATTAATAATATATCATAAAATATATTATTATTAATAATTTATTTTTAATTATATTTTAATTATTTTTTATTATTATTTTCTCTTTAATATTACTACGATACTGTAGGGTCACGTGACCAAGGTTTGTTTTCGCGCAATTAAAAGTAAGTTCGGAAATGTACTCGTCTGGGAGAAGCGCAAGATCGACCAATCGGAACGAAGAGGTCCTCGCTCGCGATTGGTCGATGAATTCGCGGAATTTCTGTCCAGCTGGGTGTACTTTTTAACGAACAAACTGCGAAGGTGAACGTTCGAGCATATTCTCCTTCGTGTGTTTTTAGATTGTATTCGCATTTCTTTTCTCGCTTGCATTAAACGTCGGCATTCGATTATTATTAATAATAAAGTTCGATGCAATCGAGAAAAGAAAGTAACAATCTTGAAACATTTTATTAAATGAGAATCGCGGAAAAGCCAGCGATGATATATTTATTTGCGATAATCTACTTCGTTTTTTTTAGAAAAGGAAACTCGAAATGTAAATAATATGATTTTCTTATTTTTCGAAATAGCGATTTTTTTAAATTTTATTTTATGTAATTTTCGTGTATTATTTTTATGTTTTATAGGTTACAACTCTGCTCATATCTGAAATGCGAATTTGTAGATCGGTGAATCTCAGGAATTTGTTTATTTAAATTTTGGGGAGTAATTTTGTGAATATTCTCGCCGATTTTGGCGAAACTTTACATTATTGTGGATTTTTGTGTGCGAAATATAATATGAATTTATTTTAATTAAAGTCCGATTGCTCCTACGAGAGGAAGAAAGACGAAACTCACTGTAACTTTTTTTCTATTTAAGAGCGACAATTTTAATTTACAGATTCGTGTTTTACGCACAACAATACATAATATCGTAAAGTTTTGGCAAAATCGTAGAGGACGAAGCTCTCCTTCAGTATTATCGAAAAAAATTGTGATAGCATAAATATGCTAATACACATGTGTAACGTTACCTATACATTTATCTTTATAAAAAGGAACCTAGAAATTTTATTTTAAGTACGTTTACATACACACACAGTAATTAATCCAAACTTCAAGAAGTATAAAATTTATGGACATAAAATTGTTTGAAACATATATAATTTTCACATGCAACACAAAATAAATAACAATTAGAGATAACATTTACATATACAAGAAAATGCTATAGAATTTATCAATCTAGTATCAGAAATAAAAATAACACTTTTAATTTAGGTGCTTCTCAATATACTTGTGCGTGTTTATTACCTACATATATATCTATTTTGCTTGACATTTTTTTATTTTTTTATTTTCTTTCTCTCCTTCTATACAATATAAAACTTTTTTTTCCTCATACCACATATATATTCTTCTTTCACAAAATATATTCTCCGAGAGTTTCTCAAAGCATACATGTATCAGTAAAAATAATACAAATAATGTAATTAATAAATAGTTACTTTCCATTTCTATCAAAATTCAGATAAATCTTACTTAGTTCTGTCTGTCTTTCTTTAACGTGAATGTTGAAGAAAGACAGAAGTGAGATTTATCTGAGTTTTGATGTAAATGGAAAGAAGTAATATTATTCTATAGTTCTTTAGTGAAAAGACAGGAAAGCGTTTGAGTTGATGAAAAATATTATAACTTATCAAAAAGTGTTTGATAATTTATCGAAAAGAGTGTACTTGATACACATGGAAGAAATTGTTGGTTCTTCGAAGAAAAAAAATTAGTCTACGTAGGTCGAATATCGCTTACTTATATCTTACAGCTAAAAAAATCTTTCATTTTGGACTTTCATTAGGTAACTTGTACTACAAAAACATCCAAAAAATGTATGTATTATGGATATAAAATTGATATGTGTACGCGTGCTGCGCTACCGAATAAATAAAGTCGTAGATGATTTTTGACTGCGAGAAAGTATTGTAGTTTTCGTCCATCTAGTGTCGAGAAATGGCACTTCTATTAAGAGAAAAAACGAAAAATGTTTTCAATGTCTGAACTGCATATTTTTATTAAATTTATATGTAAATTATAATGGTTCATATATATATATATATATATAATCACGTCAAATTATATATGAAACATATATATTTATAAAAAACCACTCCTCAATGTTTAAAGTCGACCAGACTGGCAATAATTTATTATAAATAATTATTTGAAATACAACAACGTTTCGGCTGTCATTGCAGCCCTTTTCAAGTACATCTATAAAAAGTTCAATCAAAAGAGAAATTGCAGAAATGTTTTACATAAAAAAACAAGGAAAAAGTATTAATTTACAGAAAGATACGGAGAATTTCAGTGGGATTTATGATCGTGTTCTTGACGTTATTTAAGTCGTTTTATATTTATTTTTACTTTTAATTTTATTTTTATATCCACCTATTTATTTATTTTTATTTATTTGACTTTATTATGACGATTTAAATTACGAAAGACACATTTAGTTTCGTCTCTATCTTCTTAACGCTTAGTGACTAAGATTCTTGTGAACAGTTAACATCTATTTAATATGTGCTTACTTCTGTCAGTCTTACATTGTTCATCAAAACAAGCGTTAACATTGTCGGTAGTTTACATAGAAGTTGATTTACTGTTTTAAATTTGGTATGTAACACATTTTTGTTTTTAAATGTATAATTAATTGTTGCGAATAAGTGTATTAAATTATAATTATTTTGATTAAACTTTTTATAGATGTACTTGAAAAGGGCTGCAATGACAGCCGAAACGTTGTTGTATTTCAAATAATTATTTATAATAAATTATTGCCAGTCTGGTCGACTTTAAACATTGAGGAGTGGTTTTTTATTAATTATTACTGGCAACCTTAAGGATTATTATTTATAATATATATATATATATATATATATATATATATATATATATATATATATATATATGAAGAAATATTTATTGCATATATAAATTTATATAATTATATATATAAAAAGCACTTTTATCTAATTATGTATGGACATTGTAAATATCATATAATTTTGCGATTATATGTATAATTTTATATTGTTATATATAAAAAATTTTTTCCCGAGATGTTGATCTTTGTGGTAATGGTTTGAATGCTGTTTGATTTATAATTTTAACTCGGTTTTTGTGATTCCAAAGTTATCTACTTGCAAATATATACCTACAAAAAAATATATTTCTCGAAGCAAAGTTATATATGTTAAGAAACATCGATATTACTTTTTATTAATCGATTGTTACTCGCATTGATTATAAAAAACATCGATTTAAATAATCGATGTTCCGAAAATATTCGATTTTCTAAACATCAAGTGAACATCGCCCACCACTAAGGGCGGTATTCATAGTCCGTTCTTATATTTAAGATCGTCTTAAGACCTCGTTCAACCAATCAAGAGATGCTATGCGGCCATTTATATTAAGATTGTCTTAAGACCATTGTTCAACCAATCAAATGGCCGTATAGCATCTCTTGATTGGTTGAACGAGGTCTTAAGACAATCTTAAAGTACTGTGAAGTTAGCCTACCAAAATTAGATTTTCGAAGTTTTAATAATTGAAATCAATAGTTGGTCTTTTATTGATTATTGTTGGTCATATTTTAGCTTTTGTTGGTTATTAGTTTGATTGTTATTAAAAAAATAAATATCAATGTGAAGTTAGCCTACCTAAATATACAATTTTAATAGATTTTAATTAATAATACGTCAAATCGATAGAAAATCGATTATTGGTTCCAATTATGTATTTAGAAATAATTATTTTTTAATTGCTCACATATACTGCGCATGCGCATATACATTGCGCATGCTGTTTCCAACCATTAAGTTAGCTCTCTACAAATATATTATTCCGCGATCAGAAAAATCTACAATTAGATGAAACAGGTATTTTATACAAATACGTTTAAATTGACACATTTATAATTAGTCTTAGTGTATTTATTAAAATTTTAAGTAATTGTACTAACGATATAAATTTTGTGTTGAGAAAATCAGTTATTAGAAAATTTATGGTTATTACAAGTTAAAAATAAAAAAAAAATTATTATTGCTAAATAAAAAACAATTAAATTGTTATATTAATATTTCTTATTTTACAGATATTTGACTATATAATCGCGGAATAATATATTTGTAGACAGCTAACTTAATGGTTGGAAACAGCATGCGCAGTATATATGCGCATGCGCAGTATATGTGAGCAATTGAAAAATAATTATTTCGTTATAATTAGTAAATAATCGACCAACAATTATTTCTAAAGACATAATTGGGACCAACAATCGATTTCCTATCGATTTGACGTATAATTAATTAAAATCTATTAAAATTGTATATTTAGGTAGGCTAACTTTATATTTATTGATATCAACATTGATATTTATTTTTTTAATAACAATCAAACTAATAACCAACAAAAGCTAAAATATGACCAACAATGATCAATAAAAGACCAACTATTGATTTCAATTATTGAAACTTCGAAAATCTAATTTTGATAGGCTAACTTCACAGAACTCGATCTTAAGGGCCATTCTACAATAGGTTGCAAATATCCTCGTTGCTAGTTGACAATTGTCGATTGAGCAATCAGAGCAAAGCGACTTGTCAGCTGATTGGTTAATCTGCAATTATCCACAAACAACTAGGATATTTGCAACCTATTGCAGAATAACCTTAAATATAAAAACCAACTGTGATGTCTCATCCGGGCGACGGTTCTTCTCTTTTCTTACGTCTAGACTAGGGAGAAAGAAGGCTCTCTATTTTTTGCGGGGCCTGCTTACACCGGCTATACCTCAAGGACGCCGAAAGGACTGAAGGTACTTTTTCATACGCAGCATGCTGCAGCAGCCAATCAGGGTGCGATTACATGGACGCGCGGAAACGCGGAAACGCGGAAACGCGGAAGAGAAAGTAACTAAACTTTACTAGGGTCCCGCATTTCCGCGCGTTCCGTTCCGTCTGTTTTGATTGCCTTATATTACATGGAGCACATTTTGAGCGGAAAAGCGGAACGGTATAGTGACAAATAGACATTTGTATTAATTTTTTAAATTTATATTTACTTAATTCATTGTAATTCCTTTTAATATGTTCATCTTTTCAACTTATCTATTGAATACAAGCATTTTAATCAATAAATATAGTTAAATATTAATATTTTATAATTCCCCGTTCCGCTTTTCCGCTCAAAATGTGCTCCATGTAATATAAGGCAATCAAAACAGACGGAACGGAACGCGCGGAAATGCGGGACTCTAGTAAAGTTTAGTTACTTTCTCTTCCGCGTTTCCGCGTTTCCGCGCGTCCATGTAATCGCACCCTCAGTCACGTGATCTAAATTTATTAAAGCATCAATCGCGTCGCGTCTGGACCTAATTACGACGCTTTGGGTGGGTGGGGGGTATAAACATTGAGAAGAATATTTATTCGCGAGTGTCTGAATAGCTCAGTTGGAAGAGCAGTCGCCCGGCAAGCGGAAGGTCTCGGGTTCGAGTCCCGATTCCAGCCGACTTTCGGACCAATATTTTTCTCGCCTATTTCTTTACAGGGGATGTTAAGAGAAGAAACAAGGGGAATTCTTGAGATCCCAACCATAGGATTCAAATTCCTTTTTTTCAAATGTTCTTTCTTTCATAATTGTCGCAATAACATCGCGTTTGGCTCTATTGGTCGAGAGGAATCAAGTGGAGATTGTGGCTTTAAAAATTAAAAGAGCTGACTCAATAAGTATTCTCATTATTATTAAAGCATATTTCTTTGTTCTCTTATTATTTCAAGGTTAAAATTACGATTTTTACTTTTATATTCTCAAAATAATTAATTTTATTCTTTAAAAATCCATTATTTAACTAAAATAATAATAACAATAATTAGAATCAACTAGTTGCGTGTTCTTCTGCTTTGCTGCCTTTGCTGTTTGTTCGATGGAACTTCACCAATAGCAACAAACTGCTGCGGCAGTATGCTGCACATGAAATGATACCTTTAGGCTGGAGTCCCATGGAGCGGATTGCGCAGAAGCGGAATTAGCGGATAACCAATTACAGGACTGCTTCGAAGTAATTTTTGAAAAGGTTACATCAGAATCACAGATTAATAGACAGATCGCCAAAGGCCTGCCTAAAGAAGAGACCGCCATCTTCATGCGATAGACTTTGCCCCTTACCGACACACTTTGCCCCTGGTTCGAGTCCGTGCTAAATTTCGTAGACTTGAACCAAAAGACTTTGCCCCTGGTTCGAGTCCGTGCTAAATTTCGTAGACTCGACCAAAAGACTTTGCCCCTGGTGCAAGTCCAGGCTAAATTCGTTTGACATTACCAACAGACTTTGCCCCTGGTGCGAATCCAGGCTAATTGATCATGAGACCAATTTGAGAGATTTGGCCCCCGTTGTGTGTGTGTGTGTGTGTGAGAGAGAGAGAGAGAGAGAGAGAGAGAGAAAGAGAAAGAGAATATTTTACATATGCATATATATATATATATAAATATAAAATTTATTAAATATAAAAAATATATTTTTTACACATAAAATGTTTTTTTATTGAAATAATCACGATTTTAAATGTGATATAACACAGTGTTCAAAAATTTTTAATTAAATTTTATTAAAGAAAATTACTTGAAATTTTTTACATTAAGAATTTAAAGGCTCCTTATTCTCTTGTAGAAATTTATCACTATGCCAATTAATCACTTATTTCGAGTATTTAAAATACTATAATATACAGTAATTTAAGTATTCGAAATAAAAGTGATTAATTACTCGAAATAAAATTGATAAATTGGCGTTACTAGTAATAAATTTCTATAAGGGTTGAAATAAAGTATAAGAGATAAATAGGCTATATGTGAGCCGTATGCGAAATGTGAGATGTAAGACGCATATTAAAATTTAATTTTTCGATATAACTTTCAAAAATGTACACAAGGTACAAAAAATTAGCTTGAACATTTGTAAGACTTAAAATTGGGATTAATTCTCAATTCTATTAATTAAATTTCGATATAACACACCTTACATCCGCGCACGGCTCACATATAGCCCGTTTATTAGTGCAATTTTTAAGTTCCTTATTTTTCAAAGTTCACCTTTTTACGTTATCAAATATTTTTGGTACGTTTTCAAGAATTTTATATTTTTACTTACCGCAGTTTCTTATCCAAATGTAAAATCTTTTATCGCAGTCTATAAAAAATTGAAACAATTTACAATTTTATGATGTAATATTATTATTATTACAATTTCTATATATATGCACATCTGTCAAATATCGTGATTTATTTCACATTATTATTATCTATTTTAATAAAAAAAAAAAAAAAACACTTGCAACAATCAAAAATAAACCGCCTGCCGCGAACGGAAAATGCCAAGAAAGCACGCAATTTCCGCGAATCTCGTAATTTTTTTGAAGAATCAACAATTTCAACGAAATTGTAAATTCTTCAAATCACTGCACAAGTATAATTCACAATAATAATTTTCAGTAACTACGATAAAAAATCGTATACTGAAAACCGCAAACGAAAGTGCAATGGGAGTAAGAGTAAAGTCTGTGATAAAATTAATTGTCAATAGAAAATTAATAATTTTCAAATAGAAAAATTTTGAATTTACCGAGGATTTACAAATAATAAAGTAAAAATATTAAATAATTTATGTTTTCGAATTTTGCTCGCGGAGAGGATCTTTAAAACAAGATTTTTAGAAGAGAGGACCTTTAAAATATAAACAGGCAAAAACGTTGGAAAAATTAAAGCGCGCGTTTAAACAGATAAACGCAATGAAATAGATACGCAATTGTTTTTACTTATCGCTGTAAGCTCACAAGCTTCTGACGTGCTATACACTTTTATATAATATATACAGGGTGTCCGGTAACTAACGGACCAATGATTAAGGGCGGATTCTCTGGCCAATTTGGAGACGATTTTTTCTTAGCAAAAATGTAGAGAAGTCAATAATTTTCGAGTTATGAGCGATTGAAAAAAATAGGTTTTTTGAAAACTAAACGTTTTGGAGTTAAAAGTCTAACATAATTACATTCTTCAGTTAATTTCAGGTAGAGTTTACTATAATAAAATTTTAATTTAAGGCTTAGTTATAAAGATATATAATGACAAAGATTGGAAAGTTGTAAAAAATGATGACCTTTTTCGACATTTTCGCTGAGGAAAAATCGTTCCCAAATTGACCAAAGAATCCATTTGTAATCATTGGTCTGTTAGTTACCGGACACCCTGTATATTGGACACGAGTTTCGTTTGTTTCAGATTCTCGAGAGTTGAAGTAGGAACATACGAGTATCATATATCGTTTGTGACTTGCCGAATGAAAGCAAGACAGAGAGCGAACGAGATGATGAGCTTAATAGCTCATAATGTTATAAATAAATAAATAAAAAATTATAACTTGACCTACTAGTTATTGAATCTTTTTTTAATAAAATGTTTCATTATTATTATCATCTAAGTCTAAGTCGTTTAATTACTTTTTAGTTTTTTAATAATTAATTTAATTTATTCTAGTCATTTTTATGTGAGAAAAATAATATCACGTATACGTTTTATAATGAATTAATATATTTCGGGAACCGAATTATATATTCTTAATAATATTAAAGTGTTTAAAAATTATATTTGACTTTTAATTTTAATTATTTTTTAGCAAAGAGTTCCGAAATCTCTTACACACATAATGGGGATTTTTTTCATCCATATAATTCGCAATTTAGTATATATGTTAATTATTAATTTTAATAAAATAAAAATTAAAATTAAAGGTCAAATATAATTTTTAAAATATGTGATATAATAAAAGGCCAACTTAACGAGCTTATATGATATTAATTAAAAAAATTTTTTTATTAATTTACTTCATAATATACAAAAGATAAGATAAACGTTTCGACTGCACGACAGTCTTTTTCAATATCATGCTAATATGTCAATAATTAATTTAGTCATTTCGACCTTATTATAAATACAACATTTATGAGACTATCGTATGACGAACGCAGTACAAAAATCATGCTTGTTGGCTTGAGTTGGAGCGTCAGATTTATGTATGTCATGCTGTTATATTATGTAACGACACTGTGAACAAATTAATATATCCGCGTCTTGACGGTTCTTATTTTGATATTCTAAAAAAATTGTCTACGTCATCTTAAAAATTGGGTATATATACAGCGCGCCGACATTGTGAGATACAGATATCGATTTGTTTTTTAAAAAAGTACACATTGTGATTATGTTAAGTAAAAAGAAATAATTTTTTTAAAAAAAGTGTTATGTTCGTGACAAAAAAGTAAGTTAATACTATTTATTAAAAAACTAAAATGTAATATTTGAGCGGATATATTAATTTGTTCACAGTGTCGTTACATAATATAACAGCATGACATACATAAATCTGACGCTCCAACTCAAGCCAACAAGCATGATTTTTGTACTGCGTTCGTCATACGATAGTCTCATAAATGTTGTATTTATAATAAGGTCGAAATGACCAAATTAATTATTGACATATTAGCATGATATTGAAAAAGACTGTCGTGCAGTCGAAACGTTTATCTTATCTTTTGTATATTATGAAGTAAATTAATAAAAAATTTTTTCAATTAATATCATATAAGCTCGTTAAGTTGGCCTTTTATTATATCACATATTTTAATTGTATACGAGCCGAAGTTAACTTATAAAATATATATAATTTTTAAACACAAATATATTAAATTAATTATAAAACGTATACCCATGATAGTATTTTTCTCGTACAAAAATAATTAGAGTAAATTAAATTAATCATAAAAGATTAAAAATTAATTAAAGAATTTAAACTTATATTTTATATAATAATAATAAAACATTTTATTACGTCAAACCGTCGTGAAATAATTAAATAAAATTTGCTAGTTACGTCGAAGTCAAGTTTTCTAAGCTTATATAACATTTTATTAAAAAACAGATTCAATAAATATAAGTACATGTTATATATATACTTATATTTATTGAATCTGTTTTTTAATAAAATGTTTTAAAAGCTTAGAAAACTTGACTTCGACGTAACTAGCAAATTTTATTTAATTATTTCACGACGGTTTGACGTAATAAAATGTTTTATTATTATTATATAAAATATAAGTTTAAATTCTTTAATTAATTTTTAATCTTTTATGATTAATTTAATTTACTCTAATTATTTTTGTACGAGAAAAATACTATCATGGGTATACGTTTTATCTTATCCACATTTACCTCTAGCCTTTTTTTTATCCATGTAATTTTCCATTTTCCCCAACATATGTATCATCCCCTCCTCCTCCTCCGCCAACAACACCATGTCATCCGCATATGCCAAGCAGTGCACTTTTTCCCCTCCCAACTTTACTCCTCCCCAGCCTCCTTTTTTCAGCACTTCCTCTATATCCGCTATCAACAAATTGAACAAGTGTGGGCTCATTGGACAACCTTGCCTCACACCCCTTGCCGTCCAGAAGTTTTCTCCTTCCTCCTTCCCCGCTCTTACTTTACTCCTTGTTTCCTTGTATACCTCTTCTATCCTACTACTTAACCCTTCTCTTACCCCCCTCTTCCTCATCGCCTCCATTAACACCTCCCTATCCACTGAGTCAAACGCCGCCTTCAGATCTATGAAGGCCGCTACTACCTTACCTCCCTTCTTCTTCACTTTTTTATTGATCAGGTAGTTTAGCACATATATACTGTCAATCACCCCCATTCCCTTCCTAAAGCCTGTTTGACTCTCCGGCAACATATTCCCCCTCTCTATTTCCTCCTTTAACCTTTCTGTTAGAATCCCCACATACACCTTATATAACGTTGGCATCAAAGTCACCTCTCTGTAGTTTTCCACCCTATTCCCCGTTCCCTTTTTTAACAGTGGTACTATTATCCCCTCTTTCCACCTCTCCGGCCATCCTTCCCCTCTCCAGACTCTGTTGCACATTTCCCATACCCACTCTTCTACCCTCTCTCCTCCATATTTCCATACCTCACTCGGTATCCCATCCTCCCCCGCTGCTTTTCCTTTCTTCAATTTTCCCAATATCCTCTTTACTTCCCCCCTGCTTATCTCCTGCTCCTCATGCCTCTCCCTTTTCTCTTTTCCTCCTCTTACAACTTTAACCTCTACCCCTCCCAATAAGTCCATGAAATATTCCTTCCACTCCTCCGCTTTTATCTCCTCATTCACTCCTTCTCTCTTCTTCCTTTCCCTGTTTATAATTTTCCATACCTCTCCTTCTGTTCTTGCCTCTATCGCTTCCTTGTACCATCTTATCCTCTCCTCCTCCCTTTTTCCTTTACACATTAGCTTATATTCTGCCCTTTCTTTTCTGTATCCTTCTCCTCCTCCTCCTTTCTTCCTCCATTCCCTTAGCTTTCTCCTCACTTCTTTCCTCTTCTCCTCACATTCCTCATCCCACCACCCTTTCTTTTTTCCTTCTCCACTCTCTTTTTCTCCTTCTCTCAATTCCTCTTCTATCCTTCCTATTTTTTCCTCTAGCTCCTCTTCTATTCCCTCTTTCCACCCCTCTCCCCATTCTATTTCCTCTCTTATTCTTTCTCCTCCCCTCTTCGTCCATCTCCCCTTTTTTCTTATTCCTTTTCCTTCCTTCCTTTTCCCCTTTTCAGCATCTCCTCTTCTTTCTAACGTTACAATCAAAGGGTGATGGTCCGACTCTATGTTATCTCCCACCTCCATTCTCTTTATCTTTTCCTTTACTCTATCCTCTCCCACCACATAGTCTATCACCGATTCCCCTCTTCCTCCTGTATATGTGTACTCCCCCTCCCTATCCCCTCTAATCCCTCCGTTAAAAATTCCCCATCCCACTTCTTCTAGCTCTTTTATCAACTTCCTCCCATCCTCATTTACCTTCTTGTCCTTCGATCTTCTTTCCTCTTCCTCCTCTCCTCCTATCACTCCCCCCCCTTCTACCTGTCCTTGCGTTGAAATCTCCTCCTAAAATCGTCCATTTGTCTTCTTCTTTCTCTTCCATCCATTCCTTCATTTCCTCCATTTTCCTTTCTATGTCCCCGTTAATGTATATACCTATTACCCTCCACTTCTCTCTTCCTACCTCTAAATCCGCCATCATTATTCCCTCCGCCTTTTCTCCCATTCCTGATACTTTTATCCTTCCCCTCTCCTCCTTTACCCCCATGATCATTCCCCCCATCGGTCTTCCTTTCTTCTTTCTCTTCTTTGCTGCTTGCTTCTCTCATCTATATCCTTTCGGTAACCTCTTTTTAATCGCCTCCCACCTCTTTTCCTCTATCCATGTTTCCATCATCACCACTACCTCCCAATCCTCTATTTCCTTCCAGAATTTTTCTTCCTTGTTTTTCAACCCTGCCACATTCCAAAAACCTATCTGCCATTCCTCTCTTACTTCTCCTTTTTCCTTTCTCTCTTGCTCCTTTCTTCTTTCTATCTCCGTCTCCCTTTCTCCCTCCTCCTTTCTCTTCTTACTACTCTTCTTCCCTTCTCCTTTCCTTCCTTCTTCTTTTCTCCCCTCTTCTATCCCTTTTTTTCCTCCATTCTTGTCTTCATGCCCCCCTCTTCCACCTCCATTTTCTCCATTCCTTCTCTAATTTCTCCTTTCCAGTTCTTGAGCACTCTTTCTTCCTCTTCCCATTTCCACCAAACATCATTGATTTTTATCCTACCGTAGTTTGTCCACACCTTGTTCCCTTTCCTCTTTTCTTCCTCCGCAATTTCCATTATTCTCCATTTCATCTTTCTTTCCTCCCATGTTAGGTCGTCCTCTATCCTCACCCTCTTTCCTCTTAACAGACTCTTTTTTTCCATTACCTGTCTCTTTTGTTCTTTGCTGCCTAGTCTTACAACCACCATTTCTCCTTCCTTTCCCTCCTTTCCTTTCAACCTTCTTATCCATTCTATTTCCGTTTTCGCTCCTATTTCTTTCATTATTTTCTCCACTCTTTCTTTTATATCTTCCTTCCCTTCTTCTATTCTTCTTATCACGATGTTATTCCTTCTTTCTTCTCTCTCTTTCCACTCTAACTTCTTTCCTCCTATGTCTCTCATTTTCCCCATTATTGACTCACCTAACCCCTTACTCCCTCCTTCTCCCCCCTCTCTTTCTCTTTCTTCCTTTTTACTTCTCTTCTCTATTCTTGCCTCCAACTCTATCACCCTTTCCTCCAGTCTTTCTATCTTTTTTCCCATTTCTTTTCTTTCTTCTCTCCATTCCCCCCTCCTTTTTCCATATTTCAATCTTCAATTTTCTTATTTCCTCACCCAACTTCTCTGTAATCTTCTTTCCTATCTCCTCCATCATCCTCTTTAACTCCTCCTTTTCTATCCCCCCTACTTCTCTGTTCAGCCTTTCTGTTTTTTTGCTCCTTCTCAGACTTCTTTCCTCTTCATCCTTATCCTCCTCTCCCCCTTCTTCCCTTTTCCTTTTCAAGAAATCCTCTATACATCCCATACTGCTCCTCTTCTCTTTCGCTAACTCATCTACTCTTCTCGGCCTCCCTGCCTTCTTTTTTACTTCCTCCTCATCTCCCTTCTTTCCCCCTTCCTCAACCATCCTATCTCTAGTAGTCTCTATCCTCCTATCTCTACTATTCTCTTCACTACCATTCTTTTCCTCCTTATTCATTTTTCTCTTATCGCTTTCTTTCTTTGATTCACTTACTCTATGTTCTAATTCGCTCCAACTCGCTAGTGAATTCCCTAGTGAATTCCCTATTGAATTCCCTATCTTTCTATCTGCACCTGCTCTCTACACCTACTCTCTTTCTTCCACGTGTCTACGTGTCCACGTGTCTCACCTTTTCCTGCTTTCTATTTTCTAACTCCTTACCCCTTTTCCTTCTCCTATCCTTTCAATCTATCCTCCTCTTTTTCCTACGCCCTCTCACCTCCTATCTCCTATTCTCCTCACCCCTTTTCTCACTCTTTCCTCACAAATACCTGCCACGCTTTCACACACCTGTCACTCACACTCTCACTTTTGTCATAAGACAAAAATAATGAGGTTTAGAAAGGGGGGAGGAAGAATGAGGAAAATGGAGTGGAGATGGAAAGGGAAAAAATTAGAGGAAGTGAAAGAGTTCAAGTATCTAGGATATAAGTTACAAAGGAATGGAGGACAGGAGGCGCAGGTGAGGGACAGAGTGAGGAAAGCAGGAGCGGTGATGAGACAAGTATGGGGTATGGGAAAGAGAAGATTTGCAGGAGACTGGATGAAAAGAGTATGGTTAATGGAAAGGTTGGTGGGAACGGTGATGGAGTATGGGGCGGAAATATGGGGGTGGAAGGAGAGGAGAGAAGTAGAGGCAATGCAGGAAAGATGGATTAGGTGGACGTTAGGAGTAGATTGGTGTACGCCGGGGTATATGGTAAGAGAAGAGATAGGAAAGGATAAATTCAGGATAAGAGCAGGAAGAAGAGCGATAGGGTATGAGAAAAAATTAGAGGAAGGAATGGGAGGAAGTTTAGCGAGGAAATGCTATGAGGAGATGAAGGAGAGGGTAAAGGAAGGAAAGGAGAAAACGGTGTGGGAGGAAGAGAGGGCAAAATTTTTTGAAGGAAGGGGGATAGAAGAGAGGGAGATGGAGGAAAAAAGAGAAAGGGGGGAGGAAGTATATGAGGGATGGGAGCAGAAGGACAGAGAAAGGCAAAAGGAGGAAAGATGGGAGAAGATAAGAGAGTCGAGATACAATAGATGGTATGGAGAATGGAAGGAGGAGGGTTTACCGGAATACTTGAGAAAGGGATGGGGGGAAAGCAGATGGAGAAGGATAGTGAGGTATAGAATGAACAATGAAATGAGGGGGGCGAGATACTGGGAAGAGGAGGGGAAAAGAAGATGCAGACTATGTGGGATGGAAGATGAAACTTGGGAACATGTAATAGGAGAATGTGGGGGAGAGGGGAATAAGGGAAACTGGTGGGAAAAAATGAGGGAAATACTGCAAGAAGGAGGAGAGGGAGAAGGGTGGATGAGGAAATTAGAGAAAAAGAGGATGGAGGGGAGGGTGGAAGGGGAAGAGGAGGAAGGAGGTATGAGGAGAATGTGTGAAAGTATGAATGAGGTGTTGGGGAATGTATGGGGAACTGGAAGCCGAGGCGAAGCGAGGAATAGGTTAGGGACAGCTCTTTCTCTCTCTTAATTAGTAAATAGGTAGATTAAGTTAGAGATAAGATAATTGTAAGATAGATGTAAGAGTAGAATGTAAGAGTAGTCTATAAGTTAAGATTGGAAGAAATTTGTAAGGTTTGGGTACGCTCCTCAAAAGCGCCTTTAATCCCTGAGGGGGCAAATAAAGTATTGAATTGAATTGAAATTGGGTATACGTTTTATAATTAATTTAATATATTTGTGTTTAAAAATTATATTTGACCTTTAATTTTAATTTTTATTTTATTAAAATTAATAATTAACATATATACTAAATTGCGAATTATATGGATGAAAAAAATCCCCATTATGTGTGTAAGAGATTTCGGAACTCTTTGCTAAAAAATAATTAAAATTAAAAGTCAAATATAATTTTTAAACACTTTAATATTATTAAGAATATATAATTCGGTTCCCGAAATATATTAATTCATTATAAAACGTATACGTGATATTATTTTTCTCACATAAAAATGACTAGAATAAATTAAATTAATTATTAAAAAACTAAAAAGTAATTAAACGACTTAGACTTAGATGATAATAATAATGAAACATTTTATTAAAAAAAGATTCAATAACTAGTAGGTCAAGTTATAATTTTTTATTTATTTATTTATAACATTATGAGCTATTAAGCTCATCATCTCGTTCGCTCTCTGTCTTGCTTTCATTCGGCAAGTCACAAACGATATATGATACTCGTATGTTCCTACTTCAACTCTCGAGAATCTGAAACAAACGAAACTCGTGTCCAATATACAGGGTGTCCGGTAACTAACAGACCAATGATTACAAATGGATTCTTTGGTCAATTTGGGAACGATTTTTCCTCAGCGAAAATGTCGAAAAAGGTCATCATTTTTTACAACTTTCCAATCTTTGTCATTATATATCTTTATAACTAAGCCTTAAATTAAAATTTTATTATAGTAAACTCTACCTGAAATTAACTGAAGAATGTAATTATGTTAGACTTTTAACTCCAAAACGTTTAGTTTTCAAAAAACCTATTTTTTTCAATCGCTTATAACTCGAAAATTATTGACTTCTCTACATTTTTGCTAAGGAAAAATCGTCTCCAAATTGGCCAGAGAATCCGCCCTTAATCATTGGTCCGTTAGTTACCGGACACCCTGTATATATTATATAAAAGTGTATAGCACGTCAGAAGCTTGTGAGCTTACAGCGATAAGTAAAAACAATTGCGTATCTATTTCATTGCGTTTATCTGTTTAAACGCGCGCTTTAATTTTTCCAACGTTTTTGCCTGTTTATATTTTAAAGGTCCTCTCTTCTAAAAATCTTGTTTTAAAGTTCCTCTCCGCGAGCAAAATTTGAAAACATAAATTATTTAATATTTTTACTTTATTATTTGTAAATCCTCGGTAATTTCAAAATTTTTCTATTTGAAAATTATTAATTTTCTATTGCCAATTAATTCTGGGTGCGTTCCGTTATGCACTGCAAGTACTGACAGTACTACCAATAGCGTTCCGATATAGATAGCAGTGCACTGCGAAAGTACTATCATGAGTATATGACGTCATTAATTTTGACGTTATTTCCTGTTGCGATTACTGCAACCGGCGAGGTAAAGGGTGCGTTCTGTTATGCACTGCAAGTACTGGCACTATGACGTCATGCAAGTGTACTGTTGACAGCGTTCCTTTTTAATTTTGTGCACTTTGAAGCTACTGCAAAATAGTAAAACGGAACGCACTACAGTACGCTTTCAGCAGACTTTTAACTAACCTTTTTCGCTAATAATCATCGAGTGAAAAATTGGTGAAATGGATAATACCATTATTGCATTAATTACATATAATTTAATCGAGAATATATATGATTCGAGTGAGTCATCAAGTGAAAGCGATTTGGAAATGGAATTAATAAATGAAATGAGACGACAAATTAAAATACCTAGAATAAAATGTAAAAATTACGTTAAAAATATTGTATCATTATATTCAGATATGGAATTTAAAAGTTAGTTCCATCGTACACATGGAGGTAGCCATCTTGATTACTGCGAGTGCTTTACCTCGCCGGTTGCAGTAATCGCAACAGGAAATAACGTCAAAATTAATGACGTCATATACTCATGATAGTACTTTCGCAGTGTACTGCTATCTATATCGGAACGCTATTGGTAGTACTGTCAGTACTTGCAGTGCATAACGGAACGCACCCAAAGCACTCGCAGTAATCAAGATGGCTACCTCCATGTGTATGATGGAACTAACTTTTAAATTCCATATCTGAATATAATGATACAATATTTTTAACGTAATTTTTACATTTTATTCTAGGTATTTTAATTTGTCGTCTCATTTCATTTATTAATTCCATTTCCAAATCGCTTTCACTTGATGACTCACTCGAATCATATATATTCTCGATTAAATTATATGTAATTAATGCAATAACGGTATTATCCATTTCACCAATTTTTTACTCGATGATTATTAGCGAAAAAGGTTAGTTACAAGTCTGCTGAAAGCGTACTGTAGTGCGTTCCGTTTTACTATTTTGCAGTAGCTTCAAAGTGCACAAAATTAAAAAGGAACGCTGTCAACAGTACACTTGCATGACGTCATAGTGCCAGTACTTGCAGTGCATAACGGAACGCACCCTTTATCACAGACTTTACTCTTACTCCCATTGCACTTTCGTTTGCGGTTTTCAGTATACGATTTTTTATCGTAGTTACTGAAAATTATTATTGTGAATTATACTTGTGCAGTGGTTTGAAGAATTTACAATTTCGTTGAAATTGTTGATTCTTCAAAAAAATTACGAGATTCGCGGAAATTGCGTGCTTTCTTGGCATTTTCCGTTCGCGGCAGGCGGTTTATTTTTGATTGTTGCAAGTGTTTTTTTTTTTTTTTATTAAAATAGATAATAATAATGTGAAATAAATCACGATATTTGACAGATGTGCATATATATAGAAATTGTAATAATAATAATATTATATCATAAAATTGTAAATTGTTTCAATTTTTTATAGACTGCGATAAAAGATTTTACATTTGGATAAGAAACTGCGGTAAGTAAAAATATAAAATTCTTGAAAACGTACCAAAAATATTTGATAACGTAAAAAGGTGAACTTTGAAAAATAAGGAACTTAAAAATTGCACTAATAAATGGGCTATATGTGAGCCGTGCGCGGATGTAAGGTGTGTTATATCGAAATTTAATTAATAGAATTGAGAATTAATCCCAATTTTAAGTCTTACAAATGTCCAAGCTAATTTTTTGTACCTCGTGTACATTTTTGAAAGTTATATCGAAAAATTAAATTTCAATATGCGTCTTACATCTCACATTTCGCATACGGCTCACATATAGCCTATTTATCTTTTATACTTTATTTCAACCCTTATAGAAATTTATTACTAGTAACGCCAATTTATCACTTATTTCGAGTAATTAATCACTTTTATTTCGAATACTTAAATTACTGTATATTATAGTATTTTAAATACTCAAAATAAGTGATTAATTGGCGTAGTGATAAATTTCTACAAGAGAATAAGGAGCCTTTAAATTCTTAATGTAAAAAATTTCAAGTAATTTTCTTTAATAAAATTTAATTAAAAATTTTTGAACACTGTGTTATATCACATTTAAAATCGTGATTATTTCAATAAAAAAACATTTTATGTGTAAAAAATATATTTTTTATATTTAATAAATTATATATATATATATATATATATATGCATATGTAAAATATTCTCTTTCTCTTTCTCTCTCTCTCTCTCTCTCTCTCTCTCTCTCTCTCACACACACACACACACACACAACGGGGGCCAAATCTCTCAAATTGGTCTCATGATCAATTAGCCTGGATTCGCACCAGGGGCAAAGTCTGTTGGTAATGTCAAACGAATTTAGCCTGGACTTGCACCAGGGGCAAAGTCTTTTGGTCGAGTCTACGAAATTTAGCACGGACTCGAACCAGGGGCAAAGTCTTTTGGTTCAAGTCTACGAAATTTAGCACGGACTCAAACCAGGGGCAAAGTGTGTCGGTAAGGGGCAAAGTCTATCGCATAAAGATGGCGGTCTCTTCTTTAGGCAGGCCTTTGGCGATCTGTCTATTAATCTGTGATAGAGTCTATCTTATTATTATTTTAATTATTATATTATCTTTTTAATTATCTTATTATGTTTTATTATATTATCTTTTTATTATATTTTCCCTTACAGCACGAAATCACAGATTAATAGACAGATCGCCAAAGGCCTGCCTAAAGAAGAGACCGCCATCTTCGTGCGATAGACTTTGCCCCTTACCGACACACTTTGCCCCTGGTTCGAGTCCGTGCTAAATTCGTAGACTTGAACCAAAAGACTTTGCCCCTGGTTCGAGTCCGTGCTAAATTTCGTAGACTCGACCAAAAGACTTTGCCCCTGGTGCAAGTCCAGGCTAAATTCGTTTGACATTACCAACAGACTTTGCCCCTGGTGCGAATCCAGGCTAATTGATCATGAGACCAATTTGAGAGATTTGGCCCCCGTTGTGTGTGTGTGTGTGTGTGTGTGTGTGTGAGAGAGAGAGAGAGAGAGAGAGAGAGAGAATATTTTACATATATGCATATATACAGGGTGTCCGGTAATTGTCGCCTCAACCATCATGTGCAGATAAAGTGAATTAAACCAAATAGGAAAGTCTTGTACCGTTTTGCGATTTTTGCAATAATTATTGAGTTATTAAATAAAAAAGATCGGCCAATCCACGCGAATAGAAGCGCGCGACGAGAAGAGACGTCCTACTGTAACACGATACACGGCGCGTCGCAAAGCGGAAGGAGGAGCGAACGATGACTGTCTACGAATCGTGTTCGAGAAATCTTCGTGTATCGTGTTACAGTAGGACGTCTCTTCTCGTCGCGTGCTTCTATTCGCGTGGATTGGCCGATCTATTTTATTTAATAACTCAATAATTATTGCGAAAATCGCAAAACGGTAGAGGACTTTCCTATTCGGTTTAACTCACTTTACCTGCACACGACGGTTGAGGCGACAATTACCGGACACCCTGTATATAAAATTTATTAAATATAAAAAATATATTTTTACACATAAAATGTTTTTTTATTGAAATAATCACGATTTTAAATGTGATATAACACAGTGTTCAAAAATTTTTTAATTAAATTTTTTAATTAAATTTTATTAAAGAAAATTACTTGAAATTTTTTACATTAAGAATTTAAAGGCTCCTTATTCTCTTGTAGAAATTTATCACTACGCCAATTAATCACTTATTTTGAGTATTTAAAATACTATAATATACAGTAATTTAAGTATTCGAAATAAAAGTGATTAATTGCTCGAAATAAGTGATAAATTGGCGTTACTAGTAATAAATTTCTATAAGGGTTGAAATAAAGTATAAGAGATAAATAGGCTATATGTGAGCCGTATGCGAAATGTGAGATGTAAGCCGCATATTGAAATTTAATTTTTCGATATAACTTTCAAAAATGTACACAAGGTACAAAAAATTAGCTTGAACATTTGTAAGACTTAAAATTGGGATTAATTCTCAATTCTATTAATTAAATTTCGATATAACACACCTTACATCCGCGCACGGCTCACATATAGCCCGTTTATTAGTGCAATTTTTAAGTTCCTTATTTTTCAAAGTTCACCTTTTTACGTTATCAAATATTTTTGGTACGTTTTCAAGAATTTTATATTTTTACTTACCGCAGTTTCTTATCCAAATGTAAAATCTTTTATCGCAGTCTATAAAAAATTGAAACAATTTACAATTTTATGATGTAATATTATTATTATTACAATTTCTATATATATGCACATCTGTCAAATATCGTGATTTATTTCACATTATTATTATCTATTTTAATAAAAAAAAAAACAAAAACACTTGCAACAATCAAAAATAAACCGCCTGCCGCGAACGGAAAATGCCAAGAAAGCACGCAATTTCCGCGAATCTCGCAATTTTTTTGAAAAATCAACAATTTCAACGAAATTGTAAATTCTTCAAATCACTGCACAAGTATAATTCACAATAATAATTTTCAGTAACTACGATAAAAAATCGTATACTGAAAACCGCAAACGAAAGTGCAATGGGAGTAAGAGTAAAGTCTGTGATAAAATTAATTGGCAATAGAAAATTAATAATTTTCAAATAGAAAAATTTTGAAATTACCGAGGATTTACAAATAATAAAGTAAAAATATTAAATAATTTATGTTTTCGAATTTTGCTTGCGGAGAGGATCTTTAAAACAAGATTTTTAGAAGAGAGGACCTTTAAAATATAAACAGGCAAAAACGTTGGAAAAATTAAAGCGCGCGTTTAAACAGATAAACGCAATGAAATAGATACGCAATTGTTTTTACTTATCGCTGTAAGCTCACAAGCTTCTGACGTGCTATACACTTTTATATAATATATACAGGGTGTCCGGTAACTAACGGACCAATGATTAAGGGCGGATTCTCTGGCCAATTTGGAGACGATTTTTCCTTAGCAAAAATGTAGAGAAGTCAATAATTTTCGAGTTATAAGCGATTGAAAAAAATAGGTTTTTTGAAAACTAAACGTTTTGGAGTTAAAAGTCTAACATAATTACATTCTTCAGTTAATTTCAGGTAGAGTTTACTATAATAAAATTTTAATTTAAGGCTTAGTTATAAAGATATATAATGACAAAGATTGGAAAGTTGTAAAAAATGATGACCTTTTTCGACATTTTCGCTGAGGAAAAATCGTTCCCAAATTGACCAAAGAATCCATTTGTAATCATTGGTCTGTTAGTTACCGGACACCCTGTATATTGGACACGAGTTTCGTTTGTTTCAGATTCTCGAGAGTTGAAGTAGGAACATACGAGTATCATATATCGTTTGTGACTTGCCGAATGAAAGCAAGACAGAGAGCGAACGAGATGATGAGCTTAATAGCTCATAATGTTATAAATAAATAAATAAAAAATTATAACCTGACCTACTAGTTATTGAATCTTTTTTTAATAAAATGTTTCATTATTATTATCATCTAAGTCTAAGTCGTTTAATTACTTTTTAGTTTTTTAATAATTAATTTAATTTATTCTAGTCATTTTTATATGAGAAAAATAATATCATGTATACGTTTTATAATGAATTAATATATTTCGGGAACCGAATTATATATTCTTAATAATATTAAAGTGTTTAAAAATTATATTTGACTTTTAATTTTAATTATTTTTTAGCAAAGAGTTCCGAAATCTCTTACACACATAATGGGGATTTTTTTCATCCATATAATTCGCAATTTAGTATATATGTTAATTATTAATTTTAATAAAATAAAAATTAAAATTAAAGGTCAAATATAATTTTTAAACACAAATATATTAAATTAATTATAAAACGTATACCCATGATAGTATTTTTCTCGTACAAAAATAATTAGAGTAAATTAAATTAATCATAAAAGATTAAAAATTAATTAAAGAATTTAAACTTATATTTTATATAATAATAATAAAACATTTTATTACGTCAAACCGTCGTGAAATAATTAAATAAAATTTGCTAGTTACGTCAAAGTCAAGTTTTCTAAGCTTATAAAACATTTTATTAAAAAACAGATTCAATAAATATAAGTACATGTTATATATATACTTATATTTATTGAATCTGTTTTTTTTATAAAATGTTTTATTATTATCATATATAATATAAATTATTTAATTATTTTTTAATTTTTTTATGAGTAATTTAATTTGTTCTAGTTATTTTTGTACGAGAAAAATACTATCACGCGGGTATACGTTTTATAACGAATTAAATATATTTATGTTCAAAAATTATATTTGACCTTTAATTTTAATTTTGTATTTTATTAAAATTAATAATTAACATATATACTTAATTGCGAATTATATGGATGAACAAAATCTCTATTATGTGTGTAAGAGATTTCGGAACTCTTTGCTAAAATAATTAAAATTAAAAGTCAAATATAATTTTTGAATACTTTTATATTATTAAAAATATATAATTCGACTCTCGAAATATATTAATTCATTATAAAACGTATACGTATTAGTATTTTTCACATATTAAAATGATTAGAATAAATTAAATTAATTATTAAAAAACTAAAAATTAATTAAACGACTTAGACTTAGATGATAATAATAATGAAACATTTATTAAAAAATAATTATAATAGGTCAGGTTAATATTTTATTTATTTATTTATTTATAACATCATAAAATTCTGTCCTTTCCGAAATACGCGAACGCTACGAAAAGATAAATCTCGTACATGCCGCCGGACGAGTTCATGAACATGAGACGCTCTTATCTTGGGAACGTATTAATAGTTACTGCATTGACCACTACTACGATATGGCGCTGAAATCAGTGAGAAATGCTGGTCTCTCCTTCATCCAGACCTTTGGCGATCTGTCTATTAATCTGTGACGAAATATTGCATAAATATTTCAATACAACACAACGCCCTCTGTATTAAATTTCTTTCTTTTCGGAACTAAATAAAATTTTAGGTGACATTTTGAATATCTTTCAAAAGATGATTTTTTTGCATAATCAAAGACATTCCTTTATTTTTATCTTTTTAACCTCGCCGAACAGATGACTTTGAAAAAGACATCATCTTTCGTCATCTTTAGTTTTATTTGCTGGCTGAGATGTTTTCACAATAATTTTAATAATTTTTTCATTTCTATAGATTTCAATATAAAAATTATTCCAAGCAGGGGAGAAAAGACGGGACGTATAAAAAGACTTTTTTTTTACACCCATTATATGTCACAGAAGGGAAGAATCACAGATGCGCGCGCGCTAGAGAGCGAAATAAAGTGCAAAGAGCAATATACACACATATATATATGCAGTACCGCTATACACACACAAACACACAGCACCATTCATTGCGGTGGCATAGGTAACCTTGAAAAGGCCACCCTCGAAGCGCAACTACACTTCGGTCCCGTGAATCCGCCGGAGAGTTTGCTGTCAGTCGCCAGCTTTGAAAAAGAAGAAGAAGAAGAGAAAGAAGAAGAGGAAGAGAACAAAAGGAATCGAGGCAAAATCCCAAATAACACCTTCAATAATACATACAAGGAGAAACGGTGAGAGAGAAAGCAAATAGAATGAAAAGAATGTGTGGTTGATCATCGGATCATCTTTGTCGCCCACGAAATGTCACCCTAAGGACGAGCACGAGCGGTGACACTCTCGGCGGGAGGTGCTGTTGACGGCTCGGCGCGGGTCTTATTTAGGTTATACCTCGTAACTGTGCGCGCGGCTTTCTCTTCGTACGAACGACGATGCCGTCCAGGAGGCGCTGAACGGCGAATGCCGTTCTAGGCATCGTCAGGGGATTTGTAATTGTTTTGTTACTCGAGCGCGAGCGAGAATGGTGCAACGCCCGGTCGCGCCCAGGCGCAACGTCAGGATACTGCTGATCGGCGAACGCGGCGTCGGCAAGACCTCCCTGATCCTGTCCCTGGTCAGCGAGGAGTACGCGGAGGAGGTGCCCAGCAAGGCCGAGGAGATCACGATACCGGCAGACGTCACCCCGGAACAGGTGCCGACCCACATAGTCGACTATTCAGGTATGCTGCGCAATGTTTTACTCTTTGCGTTACTCTCCTGGTCAGATATATTGTTATTATTATTGTATTTTTGCTTCTTTTCTTCCTTTCTTCTTTATTTTCCTTTTTATCTTCATTTTCTTTATTTTCTTTAGTCAGATGTGGTGCGCAATATTCTACTTTTGGGTTTCTCTCCTTGTCAAATATATTATTTTTATTGTACTCTTCTTTTTGCTCTTTTCTCCTAAATTTTTATCTTTATTTTCCCTTTTATCTTCATTTTCTTCTTTTTTTTTGTTTTCTTTTTCTCCTTCATTTTCTTTATTCAAGTATGGTGCACAATATTTTACTCTTGTGTTCCTCTTCTTGTCAAATATATTATTATTCTTGCATTCTTTCTTTTTCCTCTTTTCTTCTTTATTTTAATCTTCATTTTTATTCTCTTAATTTATCGTCCATTTTCTTCATTTTTTCCTTTATCTTTATTGTTTCTTTATTTTCTTCTTTTCCTTTACCTTCTTTATTTTTTTATCTTCTTTTTGTCTGCTTCTTGTTCTTTTTATTATTTTCTTTATCTTTCTTTTTTTTTTAATTTTTTCTTCATTATTTCTTTATTTTCTTTTTTATCTTCTTTTTCTTTAAATCTTTATTTTTTTTTTCCTCTTATTATATTATTATTATATTTTTTATATTATCATAATATTCTTATAATATTTACAGCGGTGGAGCAGACAGACGATCAGCTAGCAGAAGAGATTCAGAAGGCGCATGTGATATGTGTGGTTTATTCGGTGGAAGATGAAGATACTCTGGACAGAGCTGCTAGCTATTGGTTACCATTGATCAGAAGGTGCTCGCCTGACAATCGATGCCCAGTTGTACTCGTAGGGAATAAAATCGATCTCGTAGATTATTCTACTATAGAGGTTTGTTATAAAGAAATATTTAAATGGAGCGTACATTTTTTATTATATTTTATTACATGTCGATAATTTTTAATTTTTTTAATTGACATTCTAGGCTGTATATCCCATTATGAAGGAGTTTACAGAGATTGAGAGTTGCATAGAGGTAAGACATAAATACATTTTGATTTATAAACGAAGGAAATTGAAGGAGAAGGATATGGGGAGATATATATTTTATTTTCTGCTTTTTAGTGCTCGGCGAAAACACTTCAGAATGTTTCGGAAACGTTTTATTACGCGCAAAAGGCAGTTTTGCATCCTACGACACCTTTATACAATTATGACACACAGGAGGTGAGATTTATATATATCTAGTTCTTCTTTAATTTAATATTTCTAACTAAACTTGACTGAAACAATATGTTCTATTTCAGCTCACCGAGGAATGCAAAACTGCTCTAAAGCGAATTTTTAAAGTATGTATTGGATATATATTTTTATCTTCACAAATATATATTTAAATTTTTTTCAAAATAAATGAAATATTTTTTGAAATTATATTTTTGTCTGAACAATATTTTCATGAGTAATATAAATATAATTAAAGTAAAGTTATAAGGTTCAGAAATAATTGCAATGGATTAAAAAGTATATAAATATATGTGTATTATATACAAACACTGACTATATCTTTTTTTATTTTTATGAATGATCTATTATATTATTATTTCTTTTTCCAACAGATATGCGATGTTGATAACGATGGACTTTTAAACGATATGGAATTGAACGCGTTTCAACAATGGTGCTTCAACACACCATTACAACCGCAAGTGCTGGAGGATGTGAAAGCTGTGCTATCAAAAAATATTTGCGACGGTATATGTAATGGATGTGTCACAATGAAAGGTATTCAGCCAGTTCAATATTAAACTTAAGCACTAAAACTAATTACTATAATTAATATAATCTGTATTTAATAAATCTATATAAATTTATATTTATATCAGTTATATTAATATATTAATATAAATATAAATTGAGAGTGTCAAACAGGCAAGAAGAGCCAAATCGCGGATGACAGTGCGTTATCCCAACGAAACTGAATTTTTTCCCGATTCAGCGACTTTCGGATCTATATTTTTCTCTCGCATTTATTTCCTTAAGGGAGGAACAGGGGATGTATGGAATTAAATCTCTTGTAGAGATTATTCCAATTTTAAATCTTGGCCGTGATCAAGTAAAATTTAGTGCCTTGTGCACAGGTTTTTAATCCTAACGAAAACATTTAGTTTCGTTGGGATAACGCACTGTCATCCGCGATTTGGCTCTTCTTGCCTGTTTGACACTCTCAATTTATATTTATATTTATATTATAGAGCCTTGTTAAATTCTTAATTAATATATTAAATTATATTAATGATATATTAACAATTTATATAAATATAAATACAATTTATATAAAGAAATATGTATATATAAAAATATAAATTATATAAATAAAATATAATTTATAAATAAATATAAATTAATATAATCTCTTACTTATGCAGGTTTTATGTATTTACAATGTTTATTCATACAACGTGGAAGGAACGAAACTACTTGGGCCGTGTTGCGAAAGTTTGGCTATGATAATGAGCTGCAAATGTCAAAAGATTATATTCACCCTCCGTATGTATAAAGAGTCAATTAGAGTGTCTTCACTGATGTGTCTTCAGTATTAATAATCGAGTGACTTTGTCGTAGATTAAAAGTCCCACTTGGCTGCACCACCGAATTATCGCACAAGGGACAGGAGTTTTTGACGTTACTGTTTATGCAACATGATCGCGATCGCGATGGAGCTCTCTCACCCTTAGAAATGGAATCGCTGTTCTCGCGATGTCTCGTACCGCCATGGGGTGACGAGTACAAGTACACCGTACCCACGAACGAGAAGGTTTGCATACAGAGTGTCCTAATTTAATCGATCACTCCCAAAATTTTTTTATTTTTGATTGTACAACAAAATGTTCCAAACCAAAGTTGTTCGATTTGAAGAGGGATAGAAGATGGTGCTATAGACTTTCGTAAAGTGTGCTTTTCAAAGTCATTAAGTTTTTTTTAAATGGAACTTTTTAGTTGGAAGTTTTTATTAAATGGAATTTTATAAAATATTTTGTAAGATATTTATTTTTTGACAATCTTACCTGAATACTTTTATTTATAAAATATGAAATGAAAGAAATCAATTGATATAAAAAAGTTTGTAAGAAAAAAATATAAATTTATTCATTTTTTAGCCATTTCACTCTAATAACTTTTTATAGTGAATATTATGAGAAATCGATTTATATATAAAATGTTATAGTAGTTCCATTTAAAAAATATAAATGATCTTTAAATGACATATGACCTTCAAATAATCTTGAAAAATGTTAAAATTACAACTTTTGTGTGAAACATTTTGTTGTACAATCAAAAATTAAAAAATTTGGAGGTGATCAATTAAAATGGGACATCCTATATATACTTTTGCTTATATTATTCCTAAAAGAAAATTGAATTCTTGTAAAACGTCAAATAACGAAGAAAACCCGGTATATCTGTTTCTCTGAGGACCGGAAAGCTATATTATCATCAGATATAAATGCAATATATATTTGAACGTAATTTAATTTACATAATTTTGCATGCAGGGATGGATTACGTTCCAAGGCTACATGTGCCAATGGGCACTGCTGACACTGACAAACGTGCGCAAAACCTTGGAATATATGGCGTTTTTGGGTTACAATATGTACCATAACGAGCCCCAAACGAGCGCGATAATCGTAACTCGTGAGAAGAAAGTAGATCTAGCAAAGAAACAATCTAGCAGAAACGTCTACACCTGTCACGTGATAGGTCCCAAGAGTAGTGGAAAGACTACTTTGTGCAGGACCTTTATCGATCCTAAACTTGAGGTAAATCATTATTCATAATTGTATAATTAATTAGTCTACTCCCTGGAAAAATCAGGGAATAATTTTTTGATAAGATTTGAGTAGACACCTTGTTGTTGCGGATGTGTTTTTATAATATATTTAATATATATTTATTTTGTATAATATATTATTTTATTATGTAATATATTATTTTATTTAATATATAATTATTCATATATTCTATTTAAAAATATATATTTAATATATTTAATTATCTAATTATTTAATATACATATATATATTTAATATATAATATATAGTTATATATAATATATTTTTCTTTCTTCCAGAAATTGAATGATGAGACGGTACCGTCAAACGCCCATGTGACCGTGAACACTCTGCACGTGTACGGACAGGAGAAGACGATGGTGCTGAAAGATATAAATGTGCTAAATGTACAGGACGCCTTAACGCCGGCGGAGATACAGTGCGACGCCGCCGCTCTCGTTTATGACGCCAGTAATCCGAAATCATTCGAATACATAGCGCGTATTTACATCGTCAGTATTCTATACTCTCTCGTATTCATTAACAAAGGATCTCATATTGGAAACTTTACATAATAAGTATGCATTTGCAGAAGTACTTCGCCGATAGCAAAATTCCCGTTCTGATAGTAGCGAACAAAAGTGACCTTTCCGAGGTGAAACAGGGATATCTGCTGCAACCGACCGCGTTTTGCAGCAAGTACAAACTGATGCCGCCGCAGCCGTACAGTATTTCACGTACGGTGCGACGTGAGATTTTTGTCAAGCTAGCTACAATGGCAGCTTTCCCGTAAGTTGAACTCTCTTTCTCTCTCTGTTATAGTACAGAATACTCGAGGCTCCTGGGTCCTTGCCGCAGGCATCTCACAAGGGAAGGTCATACGATGGCCCAAAAGTTAGGTGACGATTTTGTGCTCGTCTGATAAGGCACCCTTCAAAAAGTAATATATGAAGTCCGTTTGCTAATGTAACGCCAATTACCAGATTATCGGGCAAAAGAAATTAAAAAAAAAATTTTTTTTATATATCTCGAAAATTATTGGAGGTATAAAAAAATGTTTTATACAAAAGTTTTATAGTAAAAATAGCTTTATTTAATGACATTAATACAATTAAAAAAACATTTTTTTTTAATTTTTTGAAAAATTAAAAGAAATTTTTTTGAATTTTATTATTTTGTTTATCAAATAGTAAATATGCAGTCAAAAAAATCATGTCAGAATGACCCACTAGTAAAAAAAAAAGAAATGGTTTCTCTCTCTCTCTCGGTGTGTGTGTGTGTATTTGTGTGTGTGCGCGCGCGCGTGTGTACGTGCGTGCATTATGTGTGTGTTTATTAATAATGTGTACAGTTAATATGTAAATTTTCAAGCAAGCAATGTTTGAAACAATAGCACCGTGTGCAGTGTGCACATTTCAAATCAGAAAACTGGTCACAGTTAAAATGTGAGCATATAGAAAATTTTTCAAATGAGAAAAATGCAGTTTGCAACTCGATAATCTGGAAATTGGCGTTACATTAGCAAACGGACTTCATATATTACTTTTTGAAGGGTGCCTTATCAGATGAGCACAAAATTGTCACCTAACTTTTTGGCCATCGTATGACCTTCCCTTGTCAGATTGTGACGTCAGCGGCGAGAAAGCACACGCTGAAAATTCTTAGATGTCATTTTTAAATGAAAGAATGATTGGACCTCAATTATCGCCTCTGACGTCACAATCTAACATAATTGCTGAGGAACCAAGAGCTTTAGACTCTTGGGTCCTCGTCGCAGGCAAGTCAGATTGTGACGTCAGCGGCGAGAAAGCATACGCTAAAAATTCTTAGATGCCATCTTTAAATAAAAGGATGACTGCCTCAATTTTCAGCGTGTACTTTCTCGCCTCTGACGTCACAATCTAACATGATTGCTGAGGAATTAAGAGCTTAAAGGCTTCTGGATTCTCGTCGCGGTCATATCAGATTGTGACGTCAGAGAGATTTGAAATATCTTTTTATTTCGAAATAACATCTAAGAATTTTTAGCGTGTATCTTCTCATCTCTGACGTCACAATCTAACATTGCTGAGAAACCAAGAGCTTTAAGCTTCTGGATCCTCGCTGTAAGCATGTCAGATTGTGACGTCAACGGCAAGAAAGCTCATGCTGAAAATTCTTAGATGTCATTTTAAATAAAATGATGATGGGACCTCAATTTTCAGCGTGTGCTTTCTCGCTTCTGACGTCACAATCTAACATAATTGCCGAGGAACCAAGAATTTTAGGCTCCTGCATCTTCACTGCAGGCATGTCAGATTGTGACGTCAGGGAGATTCGAAATAAAAAGATATTTCGAAATGACATATAAGAATTTTTAGCATATATTATCTCTGACGTCACAATCTGACATGATTGCTGAGGAACCAGGGGTCTTAAGGACGAAATTAGCCAGATAGATTTCTTGGTGGTTCTTCGATTTAGAAAAAATAGATAATTTTTTTCTTTCGTAGCTGACACACTCAAAATTTATATCGATTACGATCAAACAGCTTTTTCGCTTGTTATTTTTTTTTTCTTTTACATATATATTTTTCACCCTAAAGTTACGTAACAGTGATTTGCTGTTTTTCTTACAATTCGCACCTTTTCCAGAGTATCTCCCCTCTTCTTTTCTTGTACTTTAATTTAAAAAAAAAAGATAATGACGTAATCGTATATATATAAAATAAATTATAAAAAGGAGAAGACAATTCGGTATTAACAAAAAGATATTTCGTGTTTAGCCGCTTTCAAGGAGCATGGGTATTATTTTACAGAGACAGGTTGGTCCGAATTTCAATTTCACACTGTGTAAAAGATAATAGAAGCTTGAGCAAATCGTGAAAACTGCATTCGATCATCATCATCATCATCCATCATCATCATCACCGTCATCGTCACTATTCCTGTCAGTGCATGCTGTCATTTCATATTTCAAGATAGAGTTAACTCTCCATCCTTATTATTAAATATAATAAAAACTGTAATAAACCGGGCGATTTGCTCACATTTGTTAGAAATCTCTCGTCATCGCACGGATATGGAAAAACTATACGTAACAACATATTGGCTCTTTTCAGCCATTTGAGGCGTATGGTCCACATGTTGCTTGTCGAAACCTCACCCTCTCAGTGGTGGAGTTCTTTCACAAGGTTTTATTTCGTATTA